>NC_045786.1:49557951-50790453 GCF_009873245.2 Balaenoptera musculus | reverse complement strand
ACCTCTTCATAACAAAAGCTCTTAACATACTAGGGTAAAAGAAAACTTCCCTAACCTGATAAATGATACCTATCACATTCTCACTGCTGACATCATTTTCAGTGGGAAAACTCTGGAGGCGTTTCTCCAACATCATGAATAAGACAAGGATGCCACTATCTCATGTGGCATACAACATGGTTTCCTAAGTTCCAACCAGAATGGTGAAAGGAGAAGAAATCCAAAGCATAAGGATCAGAAAGGAAGAAACAAAACTGTCATACGGGCACATTTCAGTTAGTTACATAGAAACCCAGCCAAAAAATAACAAATTATTGTAAACGATAAGAGTGTTAGAAGACAGCCAGCCACCAGGATGTATCTTATCAGATCAATCTACTTTCTACTATATCCTTTTATAACTTTGAATTTACGCCTTGGACACACATTGCCTAGCAAAACTCTTTAATTATTTTAAAGTTATCCCTGATCTTTTAAAACCATATATAATATCCCATTGGCATAAAATGATGTGTGTATGTTTATATGCATTAAGAGATGCTGAAAAGGCTGGTCATCAAAAATATGGGTAATTTTCTTAGTGCAATGTGGTATAGGTTGGTTTTAGTTTTTCCCCTTTTGTGGTTTGAATTATCATGTACTATATTTATAATGAAAATAAAGCCATTTTTACTATGAGAAAATGAGGAAATAAATAAACTCCTCAAAATAGATATTTCCATAATCTCTACATACTTGGGCCCAGAAATCTCTTATTTTTAAAACTCCCCTGCTGATTTTGATGATCACATTTGGGAACCACAGGGGTAGGATTTATCATCTAATTTGGGATCATCATCTAAATCACTGAAGCAAATGCACATTACCTTTGTCTAAAACCCAAATGTAAGCCAAAACAAAATGATTACCAGCCTGCATTTCAGAATCTCACCATTATGTTGGGCTCATTAATTGACACAGTTGCCCAGTAACCAGGCATCAACCAGCCCCTGACCTCCTCCCTGGCAGCCTCAATCATTTCCTCCTGAATCTTTGCTAACCACCTGCCGTTCTGGGCACATGTGGGGTCAGAGCATGGGCAGAAGGCCCTGGCCTCTGAGGGACCCCATTATACTTGGAAATACTCAAGGAAATGGACAAAAGTACATACTGCAACGGTTGCAGAAACACCCAAACAGCAGTGAAAGCAGGAAATGGTACTCGGTATTGAGGCAGTGGTTTTGTCATAGGGCAAGTAGCCTAGCTTCTGCTGTCATCCCATGGAATCAGGGAAAAGTTCAAAGTACAGCAGAGCCAAGGAATCCAATAGATGACACAGCCAGGGGCACTCTACACCCGTGCTCTAGGAAGGTGCTCTTCACAAAGAACTCCAGGCTCTTAGTTTGCTAGGGCTGCTGTAACCAAGTACCACAGACTGGGTGGCATAAACAGGAGACACCTATTGTCTCACAGTTTTGGGGGCTAGTAGTCTGAGATCAAGTTGTCGGCAGGGTTGGCTCCCCGTGAAGGTGAGGAAGAATCTGTCCCATGCCTCTCTCCTAGCTTCTGGTGGTTTTCTGGCAGTCTCTGGCTTATAAGATGCATCATCTCGATCTCTGCTTCATGTTTACACGGCGTTCTCCGTGTGTACATGTCTGTGTCCAGATTTCCTCTTTTTATAAGTACACCAGTCATATTGGATTGGGGGCCCACCCTACTCCAGTATTACCTCATCTTAACTAATTACATCTGTAGCAGCCCAGTTTCCAAGTAAGGTCACATTCTGAGGTCCTGGGGGTTAGGACTTCATCATATGGATTTGGGGGTGGGAGGACACAGTTCAACTCATAACACATGCAAGTGGTGCTCTCTGGAACTTGGGCAGCCAGGAGATTCTGGCCCTAGCACACTTCTTGACTGTCTTGATTTCTCAGAGCTCTGCAAGCCTGTGGGCTCTGAAATCACCATGGGGGTGCAGCAGTGTGGGTTTTGGTGGGGGGGTGCTGCGGGGCCTCTGATGGAGGGTAGAGGTCTGGTCGGCTCACCTGTGTGTTATCTGTCACTACAGGTTATATTGAAGCTGCTATCATTCCAGCTGGAGCTCGAAGGATTCGCGTGGTGGAAGATAAACCTGCCCACAGTTTTCTGGGTAAAACAAAAAATGGTTTGACTCATAGTTTATGTTCTGAGCATCGATTTGGACAATCAGGCTGCTAATTTGGTTCAGCAAAATGCTGAAGGGGTGCTCTCAAGCCATTGGTTTTATACTCATATTTTAGGTGTAATGATATAAGTAATCAGCATGGACCAAACAGTGCTGTTGTATTTGGCTCAAGTGGAGCCATCCCCAAGGTAGATGAGGGGTGAGGGGAAGGGGTGAGTAGGAACCACCAGCTTCAGACAGGAAAGCGGGTGACAGAAGAGTGAGTGAAAGAAGTTGTGAGGAACTGGGATAGCCTAAGTCCCCGAAAGTAACCCCAGGAGACCTCAGGCAGCCCTGCCCCCTCCTCCCAACTCTCTTACCTGCCTCCCATCCACCTGTGTCCTGGAGGCCATAATGGCCGCTGCTGTTCCCGCTGCCAGCCTAGGACCTTGCTGTCCCTCGGGTTGACATCCACGTCAGTCTTCATCAGCCCCGTCCGTGGTTTTTCCCGCCTCCCTGGCATGGACGCTGGCCCAGTCCTGCCTGGCACTGTTCTCTGAAACTGTCCCAGCTGTTGTTCTACAAATAGAACGATGCTCGTAAATGCTTTCCAAAACGGGGCCTTGTGCTGCTCTCGGCACCTTCTTCAAAGTGATGGCCTTTTTACTAAATTCTCAGAGTCCCCCTCCTTTCTGCCCACCTAAGGAAATTTGGTCAAGTTTACCAGCATTTGCTTCAGAGCCCCATCACCCAGTGTCACCCCCAAAGTTAGCCTTTCCAACTGGTACACTGGCCCTCCCCAACCTGGAGATGACATTCCTGCTCCCCAGAAACACTGGGCCTCTGTGGGAGTCTGACATCGCCTTTGACCCTTATCTTATTCAAAAATCATGATCCCAGTATCTCAGGTGCTGGGGCAATTCCAAGGTCGGCTTACTGGCCCTTCCATAAAGCACCAGCAGGTGCCCTGCAAGTAAGTTCCTCAGCTTCCGGTCCCGCCCTCCGAGACTTGCCAGCACTGTTCCTCCAGCCCAAGGTATCTGGTGAAAATGGGAACATTATTTTTACTTCTACTTTTCTGTGTGATATAAGAATGACAGAGGGATGTCAGAATCTCTTAGATCACTCAACACCTAATTCCTGTAGTAAAAATGACTTTTCACTGGAACCCATCTTAGGGCCGACAAATAACAACTAGTGGATGGTGCCCGGGGAGCCAGCTCTCACGGTGGTCCCTCTCCGCTCCTGAAGCCTGAGGGCCACACATTCCAATAATAACAGTGACATCGACGTTGTGACTCCCAGTCATTGAGCCCTGCTCTGCTTTGCAGACCTGACCCCTAACCCTCCAATGTACTGCAGAGAATTGATGTGCCTATTTCACAGAGGAGGAAAATGAGGCTCTAGGAGTTCAGAAGCTCGTCCAAGCTCCTCACTGCAGCTGGGTCTGCTGCAACTCATAGAGCCTCCCAGAATTGCTGTGAGGTGTCAATCACGGCCAGAGATCGAGTGGGGATGATTTTTCACTGGAGAACATATGTTAAACCTGCCCATTGCTACTGCTTCGGTGTGCGGATTTCAGAGAAGCAGATGTCCATCCCGAAGAGATTGGTTCAATGTCTCAGGATGAATTCTCAGCTCCCCAGAAGCACTGGACCTCCCTGGGAGGTTGGAGCCAGCCTCTGTCCTCTTATCTGGAAATCACAGTTCCAGTATTCCAGGGTCTGGTGTGTGCCCAAGGGAAATCCGAAGGTGGTCCATGCTTGTTACGTTTCTAAAGTTAGTTCAACAAGCCTTGTTTCCACTCGGGGCTGGGTGCTTTGGAAGTCAACCCTGTGTAACTTTGAATTACTCTCACATTGCGGGAGCAGTTCCTAAAGAATTCACCCCACCTACCTTCAACCCATGCTGCCTGGCTTTCTGCTCAAAACCACCTGGAACAGGAAATGCCTCTGCAGTTTGCATCCATAGCTGAGAGCAGAGCTGGCAGAACTCCGAGTGGAAATAAAAGGAGCTGACTCAACGCCAGGATTAGAAGTAGGTTGAACGTGGGTCAAGTCTTCCAGTGGAATCCAGGAGGGAGAGAGACAGAAAGGAGCCTGGCTTCTTCACAGCGCCATGCAGGAAGTGGGCATGCAGACGGGATCCGACCTCTTGTGCCTGCCCCCAGGCAGCTCCAGAGAGGAGCTGAGCCATCCCAGCAGGAATGCCCCCTCCCTGCTCCCTGGAAAGGCTCAGGATCTCTCACAGTGCCCGGAACTCCAGGGACATTGTATAAATGTCCACAGAGAGATAGAAGGGCCCTGAGGGAAACAGACGGTCACCATATGACCTCACATTCCAGGCCATTGAGGAGGTTTGGTTCTGCTGTGGTAGCAAGGGAGAGCATGTGCCGTCTTCATCCATGCAGAAGTCTCTCCAGCTGTTGAGAGGCTTCTGAGGGCTCCAAAGCAACACACACAAAAGCAAGTGCTGCTATATTTGTGACAGGGTTTAAAACATCCAACCTCTGAGGCAGGATCAGCAAGTGAAAATATCCTCACCAGCAAATCAGAACTACAGACATTACAGATAGAATCAAGTCGCTCAGGAATTCCCTTTGTTTTTAACTTTATATTTCCCTATCAAAGCAGAGCATTTATAATCATCTTAATGACCCCTGTTGAGTTTCTAGGCCTAAAAATTCTAATTTCAAATATAAACTAATCTCAAAATGCTGACAGATGAAGGGGGCTTGCACATACCATTGATGCCAAAGGATTGAGAGGAACGGGAATTTCTGGGGCCCAAAACTTATTTAATTTGGGAGGCCTTCTTTAAGGGAAAGAATACACTACGTATAGGGCCTTGGAAAGGACTGGTGCACGAGAGCGGCCCCGGAGCTTCGGCCTCCCCAGCTCTCACAGACCCTGCTCTGTGAAGCTTTCTCCAGGGTGGAGGCCACTACAGATGGGCCAGGAGTGACCTGCACACTCTCCCTTTGGGGCTGACACGGCCCCACAAGGTGGTTTTCTCATCAGACTCCACATTGAACCTATCAATTCACTGTCAGTGATGTTCAGATCTTGATGTTCCAACAGACCTTCTGAGGCTGCAGTCTTACCCTTTTGAAGGGATGTCAGGTGCTAAACTCCAATTTTATCAGGAAGTTCTGATTTCTCAGCATGGACCACGGCAACCTGCAAATTTTGAATCCTGCTGACTAAATGACTCACCCCAGAGTCAACAGGCTTGCAGCGATCCCCATGATTCTTGGAACTGCTGGCCTCCTACTTAGAATTCTGCCTCTGAGTTTTCATCCCACTGCAAAATGCATGAAGGGGTGTCATCATGATCACACTGTCCTGAGAAAGGGGCGCTGGCTTTCAGACGAGGGGTCAAGTGGCAGTTGTAAAGCTGAGATTGCGGTGCCTGGAAGTTTGCGGCCGCCGTGCAGATGGCTGCCGCAGAGCTTGGACAAGCAAAGTGGATTCTTTCTGGAACCATGAGAGCCCCAACCCTGACCACACACATACCCTGAGGCTGTGACGGTATGAGATTTTGCCAATTCAGCCACCCCAGGCCAGGACCTCCAAAGCAAAGACAGGTGACTTCAGAAATCCTGGGAGTGCCCAGCAGTGGTATGTAGATGGGAGAGGTCACGGTTCGCATCTCTTCCCATCTCTGCCTTCACAGAGCTCACGTGGATAACTTGAAACCTGTCATGTGGGCACATGTACACCTTGCATAGTGACAAGCACTATAAATCTAGGCTGCTTTCCCCAGAGAGCCTGCCACCAGCGCTGCACTGTCTGGCGTGTTCCTCCCCATCCTGCTGCTGGCCTTTTCTGGAAGAGCCGGTGAGCCACTGCCTGCCTCTCTCACTTGCCCTCCCCTCTTCCCTGACCATACTCACTCCTCCATGGCCTCCCCCGCCCACCCCGCGGACCGCCTCCTGAAATGTCACCTCCCCCAACCCCTACTGCCAAGCAGGACACTCCCCTGGTGGTGAGAGGGTGGCACGCTACCAGGCCCAGCAGGGTCTTCGTCTGTCCCCTGTGTCACCCACGGCGGGTGCCTCTGCCGGCAGAAGTGGGGCTTCCCCAGGCGGCCCCCACACCTCTGCGCGGCATTTCTGTGGATGGGTTTATAATCGGCTCCAGGTGTGCCCTCCTGCACTTTTTCCAGTCCTTCCCACTCTTGACCTCACAGGTGTTTGACTTTTGGCACGGAGGCGGGGTGGTTTTCAGTTTATAATCCAATAAAGTCCTTTTAGAGCACCTTAGAAACAAGGCCAAGTGAGAAAGAGCTGCCTCATCCCAAACAAAGTGCCGGACAGGAGCAGGGCCCAGGAGAGCCTGGATAGAGTATACCGGGCCTTCTGAATCTCAGGGGGTACTAAGCTGACGTTAGTGAGGATCCTAGCGTGATTTCTAGGAATCCATACTAGTAATTTTCTTTCTCAACCTGCCCTGCCCCCATCATGGTTAGTATTTTTTAAAAACCAACCTCCAAATGTGACATGTGAAAGTCAAACCCAGTTCTCAGTTTCTGTGTTATTGGCTTCAGACACTGCTGGATCCAGGAGCTTAAAATGATATCATGGGAAATAGAGTCTCTATCCTGGCACTGCTGTCCTTTCTCAGTTGACTTTAATCTAGGAACCTCTTGCCACATACTGGCAAGACTTATATCAAGTCTCTGGGCAACCTGTGGAAAGAAAGCTCCTTCTTCCCAAGGTGAATGAAAGTCTTAGAATTGACTCTTACCTTCCAGGGTTGGGTGATGGATGCACTCCTGTAGCTAGGGTGGAGTTTGGGGTCAGCCCCATGTGACTGGGGGAATAACACATCCCCAAAAGCTCCTCTGGGCGTTGTTATTTGCAGAAGGAGAGAGAGATGGCAGGCAGCAACACACTAGATGCTCACAGAAGCCCTAAGACAGAACAAGGCCAGGGCCCAGCCCAGGGCACTGAACGAAGGAGTCGACTGGGGCACACGCGTGGGCTGAGACAGGAGGAGAGGGCCGCCCCAATGTGCACCTGGTCTCTGCGTGGGAAATGGGTTCTGTGGGGTGACCCCAGCATGACGGGGGTCAGCAGACAGCTTTACACAAACTCGTTCTGCTCATCTCTCTGATTCTCAGTTTCAAGGGTTCTCAACATGCTCGTGTCCCCACCCCAGTGACAATGACAGTGAGCCTTCTCTTTCCTTCTCCACCTCCGTAGCCCCTCTCTGTCACCTCCTCTTCCCAATCAGACTTCCAATATTCCTTCACCTTCCACTTGCTTCTCCACATGGGGCAGGGTACCTTTCTCCCTCCACCACCCTGCACAGAAACTGAGCTTAACAAGGAGGCAAGGAGCAACAGCCCAAGCTGCCCACACGCTCCAGGCCACCTCTTCTCCCTGCTTTTCTTGCAGTCTCAGCTCAGGGCTCCTCCTTCAGAAGGCCTTCCCCACCTGCCCCAATCTCTGCCCACACAAGCGTGCACGGGCCCCAGACTAGCCTCTGTCACTGAGCTTCTGGAAGTGTATCGTGTTTATCTGTCTTCTCACCCATCTCCCTTTCAAACATTGAGCTCCCAAGGGCAGGAGCTGTGCCTTCATCACCAGCTACAAGGCCCTCAGAAAAAGGTGAGGGATTGGTGTAGGGATGTGTCAGCTGCTCCCTGTGCTTCCCTGACTTGTTTTTACTGAGGCTTTTCTTTTTTTTATTTAATTTATTTATTTTTGGCTGTGTTGGGTCTTTGCTGCTGCGCACAGGCTTTCTCTAGCTGCGGTGAGCAGGGGCTACTCTTTGTTGTGGTGTGCGGGCTTTTATTGTGGTAGCTTCTCTTGTTGCAGAGCATGGGCTCTAGGCGCATGGGCTTCAGTAGTTGTGGCTCGCAGGCTCTAGAGCGCAGGCTCAGTAGTTGTGGTGCACAGGCTTCGTTGCTCCATGGCATGTGGGATCTTCCCAGACCAGGGCTTGAACCCGTGTCCCCTGCATTGGCAGATGGATTCTTAACCACTGCGCCACCAGGGAAGCCCCTACTGAGGCTTTTCTTAAAGGTTTCTGTTCCCTCATTTGTCTGTCTGCTACTTCCCACCAGCCTGTACTGATTCTGAAAACCAAATTTACATATGCATGTGCAAGAAACAATTTTCCAAACCTTCAGAGAAATTGAAAGAACAGTGAACACCCATACAGCCTTAGCCTAGACACCCGAGTAGCTAACATGACCAAAAGTATTTTTAGGTTATTAGTTCACTGGAAGCTGTGGAAAACCATAACTTTAGTTATTTTTATGAGGGTATGTAGAATGTGAGACCCCCCCACAGCAATTTGAGCTTGGAATTTGCTCTCTTTGAGAATATGACATTTGCACATTTCAGTGTCTGTCATAAAACTCTAGACTGATGCTATAACCTAAAGAATGTGGGAGCTTGGTCTGTTTAGATTCAGTTCTCCACATGACAATGTAATAGCTGTGTGACTTTAGGCAGGTTACTTAACCTCTCTGTGCCCCCATTTCCACATCTGTGAAAAGAGAAAAATAATCCTTTACCTCAGAGAGTTGTTGGGAAGGTTAAATGGGTAAAAGCATATGGAGGAGCTAAACCAGAGAATGTGTCCCTTGAATGGGGACTTGCAGGCAGTGGCTGAGGAAGAGAAAAAGGCACAGAAATTGTGAGTATCCCAACAGTCTCGCTTCCTTCCAGTAGCCAGGAAATCTCGATAGTAGGCAGAATTTCTTGAAGGGAAGCATTCGATTCTAAGTGGTAGAGCTTTCTCTTTTCGAAGGCTTCCCTGGAATCCTGTAATCCCCAGCCACTCACTGGGCAGCCACCCTGAGTATGAACCCCCTCTTGGAAGCCACCCTGCTGGAAAGCAGCCCTTCCCAGGTCCCTCAGTTTCTCTTGGCGGTTCCTGTAAGCACAGAGTCCTGAGCGTGCACCACCCCCTTAGGGGCCAGGAGAGCCTGCTGGGACCATTGTGTCCTGCAGACGAGGAAGCGGAGGCCAGCATCCCCCAGCTGCTTGTGGCTTGACCAGGACTGGACCCACCAGGTCCTAACCCAGCCAGGGGCTCGTGGACTCAGGGTTAACCGAAACCACTTTTGGGTTTCAACTCTCATTATCCAAAATCGGTATTAAATGTGGGCATTTTATTAATATTTCTGGCCTCATAAGCAGAGAGTAGGGAATGGGATAGAACCTGATTTCGCTGATTGTGGGTTGAGCAGGGTCCCAAGGTGATTGAGAGCATCTGGTTCTCAGGGGACTCTAGCTGCACTGGCAGAGAGCATGGCATTGGACTTGGGGTGCACGGAAAGTTTTATTTTTTGAGTGACATAAAGACTTACTGTCACCCATTTTCATTTGCCACCTTCTCCAAAATGCCAGAGTAGGTTCTAGTTATTTCTTTCTTTCCTAAATAACAAAACAACGCCAAAAAAACAGAATTTCACTGCAGAATGCTCCCTCATGAGAACCACATGACTCTAAAATCTAAGTGAGGAAACAACAAAGAAAGTCACTGGTGAGCACTCAGATAATAATAAATATATGGCTTGTGTGGAAAACCAAATCTTTGCTATGGCCAATCAGCAAGATGTCGATTCCTTGTCAGTTCCAACACACTTTGTACGGAGTGTGAGGGAGCAAAGTGTGAACCCAGCAAAGGCCACAAAGCTGAGGGTGGGAGGGCCCCCACCACCCACAAGACATCGGCTCACTGTTACTGCCATGCCTGTAGGCAGCTCAGGCTTCCAGACTCTCGTGTTTGGTAGAATGACACTTGTTTCTTGAAGGAGCATCTGCTTTACTAATCTAGGGCTATCAAATCCTTGAGAGGCATTGGAGTTAGGCTGCCCTCTAAAAAGCCCCAGGTGGGTAAGAGTAAAATGAAGGATGAATTTTGCTAAAGCTACAAATCCTGTTTTGTAGCCTTGGACACGTTAAAATAGAATCTATTCATCAGGTGGAAAACCCCCTACTCTGTAAATCTCGTGAAATGTGATTGGGCTGTGGCTGTCTCCATTCTCTGGCGCTCCTCCCCGCACCCGCCACCGAGTGAGCTGATTCTGAGACAGCGGCCCATGCTCAGAGGTGTAGGAGTCACGACAGCTGTCTCTCGGAGGGTCCTGGGGTCAGGAGCTGTTCTCTCCCTGTAAGCCAGGCTTCTGTTCTCAAAGAAAGCTCCCTTTCTCTCACTGCAGGCCTCCCTCTTCTCCCCTGTGGAGGTAGAGAGTGAGACCTCCAACCCACCGCTCAGGACACCCTGACTCCCTTCAAAGACAGACTGACTCCCCTGATTCCATGGTGTTCCATTTTCTTTCTAGCTCTCAAAGACTCCAGCAAGAGGTCCATCAACAGTGACTGGAAGATAGAGCTCCCTGGAGAGTTCCAGATTGCAGGCACAACCGTCCGCTACGTTAGAAGGGGCCTGTGGGAGAAAATTTCCGCCAAGGGACCAACCAAAATGCCTCTGCATTTGATGGTAATTTGCCGTGCTTTTGCATTTGTCTTGAGACCGCTGGCTCCAAGAGGTCTACCAGTTGACTTCTTCCCTGAGACCCTGTGGGGAGGAGGTACACCTGGTTCCTGGTGGTTTACCTGGCCGCCTGCTGCTCATGTCTCTCTCTTCGTCTTTTCTTATCTAATCCCTTTGCCACATGCTTCAAAATTCTGCCCTCTCAAAATTTTGCCCTAGCTCTTTACTGGCAGAACTCCCATCTTTTCCAAAAGGAACCACCTCCAGGAAGGAAATGCTTAGCCATGTGGCCGCCAGGGAGACTTGGCATTATTAAGCAGACAGCCCCACTCAAAGTCTATGTTTTAATATCAGATGGCTTAGATTTGCCCCACAGTTTGTATATCCACATCGGAAACTACCTTTTGGAAATGAACTGTTGACTCTGTTTCCAAACCAAAACCACTCAGGTTTTCCAGACTCTGCTTGCAACAAGGATTCAGGAATCAAGGGAGAACCAGATTCTACTGGCCTATTTACTCCCCAGGTGGCCTCGAGAAATCATGCAATCAGGCCAGATCAGGGCACTCTGGTCTTGTGTGTTGTCTCAGGGAGGACCCCATGCAAACCACTGAAACATCTGGTTATGCTGCCTTTTAAGAATGTGAAAGATCTCCAGGGACAGGAATGCCACCGTTGCCTTCTCAGGGTTCAGGACTTCTCGTGACTAACTTTTGATAGCTTGTAATTATTGATTCCATGTCTCCTTCCAAAGAATGGGAGTTGTGACAGCTTGTGTGCCTGCAATCAAAGCACATTTTGTCCTCCATGCCTGCCAAAGTCTCTACTTGGAAGTTCTTATCTCCCCATTAAGTTGTGGTCACTGGCAACCTGCAGCTGTTCAAGATTAGGTGACACACAAGAGATTCCCAGGCCACTTCCCAGGGACTCTCCTGAGGAGACCAGCTCTGCATGTGAGCAGAGATGTCACCCACAATGGCCCTAACCCTGTTACAATTTCTGATAAGAGTAAGGGGAGCCAGTTTCCACAGATGACATAAACTGTCCAGAAATCTATCAGTGCAACACTCCACACACTATATCTACTGCAGGTATATACTTGCAAGTTGATTTCTGGGACCTAAGAACCGGTACCTAAGTCATTTCTCTGTGATTAGATTGTTTCCTAATCTAAGTCATTGGAACAAATCCTCCTGTCCTGAGTTAAAAGCAGTCATTCAGAGGGACTAAAAGAGGAAGTAAAAAACAAGATAAAACCCAAGATAGCAGCATCACCTTTAGCATGTGAATTTGCTTTTCTAGCAAACACCAAGATGGGCCTATTTCCTTTCTTTCCCAAAAGCTTTCATAAACTGTGAGTGAATCACAGCCCATTAAAGCAAATGCACAGCCTGAATTCATTCAGACCATAATAAACAAAACTCCAGGAAAGCAATAACTACCACAGCTGAAGTTCCTGCCCTCTTGAACATTAATCACTTTTCTCTCTTGAAATATAATTGTTACTACCAGTTTTTAAACCTAGAAACGAGAGGAGCCCATCTGCCTCTGAAGGGAAATCCATTGTCCCCTAACTGAGGTGTCCACATTGCTTGCAGGGTCAGGAGCACCCGTAGAGCCACGGGGACCTGCATTTGAAAGCAATTATGCACATGCATACAAATTATATGTGGCTACAAAATTGCATGAAATTGGTTTCATATGGATTCTCAATTCACCAGTCTTATTCCCATACTGAGATAATAAAGATCTCTTTTAAAGCCTTTTTTTTTTTTAAAAAACTGGAGGCATTTCTCCAAATGCATTACTGCAAGTCTCTTTCTTGGAGAAGTGGATGTTTATTCAGTTCGGGCTGCTCTTAGCACCCCACCCCACCCCGCCTGCAACTGCAGCCCTTGGAGGGCTGGGAGATGCTTGGGAGGGAGGGCGGCTCCTGTCGTCCAGCACACCGTCCATCTGGCCTCCCCAGGTCAGGTGGAGCACCCTCTGCCTCCAGCTCCTGCGGGCCGGCTCTCCCAGACCCCGGGCTGGAAGTGAAGTTGCTAGCTGCTTAGACCCAGGACCGCCCGCTGGTTCCAAGCCTAGCCTGAGGACATACCACCCACAGCCAGGCCACTTGAAGCTCCCACAAGAGTGCTTCTTTTGCACCGTTACGTACACGTAGAGAAATAAAGCCAGTGGAGCACCTCTCTCTCTACAGGGCTTGAAACATGCATTACCAAACAAAGAGCAGGCCCTTCCAGTTCCCACTTACTAGGATTTCAGACCCAGGGGTCCCCAAGCTGCACGATGATGGCTCCCCTCCCCTCACTCCCAGCTTTAAGCCCTGCGCCAGGCTGTGCCACCCTGTGGGCATCGTCATCATCCTAGCTCCCATGGCAGCAGGAAGGCTCCTACATCCTTGACAGGCATCCCCAAGGTTCCCCTGCAGGGGGCTGTGTCTACCCTTGAGCCTGCCTTACACATAGCAGTGACTGGTGCTCGGGGTGTGAAGAGTGGTGTTCATTTTCAAAGAAGTAGAGTAACCCTACTTGTTCAGATGCCTGTTTAGGAAAAGCAGTATATTTGTGTCTTTCTCGCCTGTAAGGGCAGCTTCGTGGGTGACTGTGGGAACGGGTACTTTGCTCTGCCTGGAGCAGCTCTCCATGTAACGTGCAGTTAGAGCCCACAGATTTGCTAATCCCCAAATCCCTCGTCTAAACGAGTCCTCTCTCCAGTGGAAAAGAGTAGAACTCCCTGCCGATGGTTTACATAAGCTCCTGCCCTGAATTTGAGTATCTAGGGAACCCAAGACTGAAATAAAGGTGTGCCCCTGGAATGAACCTGTTTTGAAACCCTGAAAAGAACAGGTTCCCCCTGGTAGGGAGACAGCCACAGCACGGCTTGGCTTGCAAGTTCAGCAATCCTGGGAGCTTTCACTTTATTTCAAAATGGCCTTTTATTTTGCTGCTGATCCAGGTGTTGTTATTTCATGACCAAAATTATGGAATTCATTACGAATACACCATTCCCGTAAACTACACTGCTGAAAATCAAAGTGAACCAGAAAAACCGCAGGACTCCTTGTTCATCTGGACCCACAGCAGCTGGGAAGGTTGCAGTGTGCAGTGCGGAGGAGGTGAGCAGTAGGGTCACGGGCTCATGGGGTGTGGGTTTTTGTCAAACAGAGAAGTGAATTCAGGGCACTCCATGGCGGGTGCACAGAGCCTGGGTAAGGCTAGCCACATAACCTGTATTTCCATGGAATGTAACCACGTCCCACTGCAAATCTCTCTGCAAAACACTTGGACAGAGTCTTCCAAACTCCTCCATGCTGGAGTTGTGCCCAGCTTTGCCTATGGCATGGGGCCCTTGGATGCTGATCCGAGTGGAGGTTTGGCTGATGTATGGTTGTGTCACAAGTGTGACAGGTGACCCTGGGAATGAACAGAACAGACTTCCATCTGTTGCTGTTTGGTAGAGGGGCACTGGAAGATGTTTCTGACCCTCAAATACCCTTTCCTTTTTGCCCCAGTGACCAATGGAAATACAGGGAAACTAATGGAACCAACAGTAATACAATGGAAAGAAAAAGTCCTCCAACTCCAGTGAAATGTTCAGAGCCTGAGTCCTGGCTTCATGATTTGCCTCCATATATTAGCAGATGATTTACTCTCTCTATGCTGATCAACCCTCATGCCCACTGCAGGGAGGAGACTCAAATACTGCAAAAATCGATATGAACAAAAGGCATCGTAGTCATTACTGTGTTGTTTAGGAGGAGCGGTTGGAAGCATTCTGAACTCTTAGCCAGCAGACCACTTAGTACAGTGTATTCTATCACCCTGACAGGACACACAGGGGGGTCATGGGGGATGGATGCAGGATGGGTAAATTTTGATGGACACAGAGTTAGAACAGAAGGTTGACCTGGACTCTGGAACACCAACCCAGAGGGTGGGCTGGCAGGTGGGACCTGGGCATGGCCTCACCGACACTCAGTCCTGTGGGGCTGATGGCACCAAACTTTTCCACTGGGGCAGCTTGCTACAAACTAAGCGTGGCCCAAATGGAAGAGTTAGCAGGCTCCGTTCGCTGGGGGGCAAGGGGGTACTGTTCTGCTGCTGTCACTACTGGCATCCTTTTATGGCTCCCTGACTTCCAGCTCCCTGACCTGCAGCGCAAACCGAAATCTGGCTTGAGGCGGCTCTGTGCTTTCTATGCTTACACAAGTTGAGGGCTCCATAATTTTGAGTCACTTCTCCATGACAAATTCCCCAGGAGACAGATTGGTTGAGGAGTGTGGGATCCATATAGTCGTGCTTGACTTCCTGTTAATCTTTTATCATGACACTTCCCAAATAATAACAATAGGAATATAGCTAACATGAAGTGTTAACCCCTGCCAGGTTCTCTTCTAAGCATTTTATATGTATCAATTCATTTTAACCATCCCTAAAGCACCCTAAGGCATAGGGAAGTTAAGCGAGTCAGTCCAGTGGAGGAAAACAAGGCACAGAAACGTGAGGGCTAAGTAGCAATCCTATGCTCACTGTGCTAGTGAGTAAGCCAAGTCTGAACCCAGACAGCCTGGTTCCAAAGGCCGCCCTTCTAGCTCCCAATCATTCACCCCCACTCCTAACAAAGTCATGGACAAGTAGTGTGCAGGGTGCTTTGGGAACACCCAAAAGAATGACTACATCCAGCTGAGGTGACCGGTTAGTGAAGCTTCCCAAGAGCACGTGAGGCTTAGGCACGAGCGGCAGTTGATGGAGAGACAAATTCTCAGGTTGGGTCTGTGTCCTTCAGACTAGCCTTCCTGTTTCTCACTTCTCTCCAGCAAGTAGGAGTTCTGTAATAAGTAGCCATCATCTCTGATGAGGGCTGATATACAGTTGTTTAATCAAGACCAGATCTCCATAGACTTTAAACATCAAATGAACAGATACAGAGATTGGCAATCTTTGTTGGAAATTAAAGACCCAAATCACAACTTGACGTCAATGAACCCCAAGCTTTCCAAGGACATGGCTGATCTGAAGTGTTGCCTCTTTCTGATCCTGTTCTAGAATCTTTCTCCTGCCCCATGCTGCCCCTGCCATGTCTTACACACCCTCATCCCAAAGATTATGGTTCTCCCTCTCTGACAAACAACAAAGCATTACAATAGTCACTTTAAATGACAAACTGATCAAAAGATGCACCTGAACACTCCTCCATAAGGTGAATGAATGGCCTTACCAGGTGTGTGTACCACGACCTCTCAGTTCTGTGTGGTTTGGTTTCCAGGGGAACGCAGAACCATCGTGTCCTGCACACGGATTGTTAACAAGACCACGACTCTGGTGAATGACAGTGACTGCCCTCAAGCCAGCCGTCCAGAGCCCCAGATCCGAAGGTGCAACTTGCACCCATGCCAGTCACGGTAAGGAGCTGTGTTCTCAAGTTTGGACCCTCCAGGGTAAAGCAGCAACGCCCATGAATGGGGGACGGTGACGCACAGTTAATACCACAGTCTTGCTCTGTGTTCCATTGTTGTTTCTGAGTGATTTCTGCTTGCTCAAAATACTGAATTTCTGGCTACTAAGCCAGAACTTTGATAGGAGTGTACAGTCCTCACTGGAAGGCATCTCATAGGGGGCCATCTAGTGAAAAAAGAAATAACCATCCCGCATACTTTCAACTGGTACATGTCAACTCCTCCTCCAAATTACTGTGTCTTGGAGAAAAAGGAAATCAGTGTCATAGTATGAGCACCCGTGAGTAGGTGTACATAGGTTAGTGTTTGTGATTGGTCTATTTCAGTGGCTGAAATGAATGTCAGTAAGTTATTTTTTGTTTGGGATCCATCAGAACTTCTGTTTCCAACCCTAGCTTTCATGGCCGTGTACTTGTGTGCTCTGAAGTGAATTCTCTTGGGTTGTTAGCTGAGAAGAATTGTGTGAAATGTGTTCATCAGTTAAGCCTCCTTATTTCCACTTTAGTGGGTATTTGCATCTTACTCTGTTGTATTATGTAATATCACCACCGGCCTCCCGTTCTGCCCTGGGTTGAGGTGCATGGTTTTTGTTTTGTGGTTCTGTGCATCGGGTTAGGCATGTTTAGCTTTTGTAAAGAGGCTGGACTTTTAACCTGGCAGTTTTTTGGGTTTCTTAAGCTTGATCCGTACCACTTGCCTGGTGAAAAGGTTTCACAAAGCATTTAGTTTTCGTGCTGACCCTGTTTTCTTTGTCAAACTGGTAAAATGTGTATGAATGAAAGTGGGAAGACAGGAAGGAAAGTGAGGTGAGACTTGTTTCATTGGTTTTATGTGGTCCTTTTAAAATTAAGAATGAAATCCTACCCTAATGCTGATGGTCATGAGGAATAGCTCACTTCTGCAAGTCCTGAGCATGCTGGGTGTGAACAGCCATCCAGCAAACCTATCAGTTGATTGATCAATCTATCCATCAATCAATCAATCACACACATGTGGGGCCAAAGAAGGAAGGACTTGCAAGCGTGAAGACTTAAATATCAGACAAACCACAGTCTCTTTTCCTGAAAGCAGAGACAGCTGGCTCTTGTGATATGATTAGAAAGGAGAATAAGTGACTCTAGAAGAGGAGAGGTCAGCATGGGTTCAAGGGCATGATTGAGCAAGAAAGATCCTAGGGACCCATTCAAGAATCATATTTTACAGTCATTTATGTTTTCATATTGTTTTAGTATCAAAATATTTTAAAATCATGCACAGAAATGAAATATATGAAACATGAAATCAGAGTTGCTCTGATTGAGGGAAGAGTAGCCCAGTGTACTCGGCCTTCCCCTCATCTCACAGTAGGCCCACAGGACCTCTGTGAAACACCAAGGAATAAAGTTTAAAAACTGTCAGTCAATAATTCTGCTTCCCATAATGATGGAGTAGCTCGTATTGGACCAAACCTCAGTATTCTCCTAGAATGATACTCTAGAGCTGTGCTGATCAATATGGTAGCCACTAGCTAGTCCAAATCAAGATGTGTTATAAAGGTAAAATACATACTATACTTCAAAGATTTAGTATGGAAAGATATTGTAAAATATCTTAATAATTTTTAATATTGATTACATGTTGAAATAATTACATTTTGAATACATTGGGTCAAATACAGTATATTATTTATTTATTTATTTATTTTTTAAGAAATGCCTTCCTTTTTTTTTTTTTATAAACAGTTTCACTTAATTTTTATTTATTTATTTATGGCTGTGTTGGGTCTTTGTTTCTGTGCGAGGGCTCTCTCCAGTTGTGGCAAGTGGGGGCCACTCTTCATCGCAGTGCGCGGGCCTCTCACTATCGCAGCCTCTCTTGTTGCAGAGCACAGGCTTCAGACGCGCAGACTCAGTAGTTGTGGCTCACGGGCCCAGTTGCTCTGCGGCATGTGGGATCTTCCCAGACCAGGGCTCGAACCCGTGTCCCCTGCATTGGCAGGCAGATTCTTAACCACTGCGCCACCAGGGGAGACCCAGAAGCACATTCTTAGTGTCTCCTTAGAACAAGGGTCAGCAAACTTTTACTGTAAAGGGCTAGATAGTAAATATTTTTGCTTTGTAGGCCATATTCGATCTCTGCTGTCTATTTTTTGTTTTGTTTTATAATCCTTTTAAACATGTAAAAACCATTCTTAGCTCCTGGGCTGTACAATCTGCAGGCCAGACTTGGCGCATGAGTGATAGTTTGCTGGCACTGCCTTAAGTTATTATCTACCCTGGTTTTGCCCACTGAGATGTTGGGATCACAGCCTCAGCATGAGCCCAAGCTCTAAAGGTACCACCTCAGGGAATGCATTCTCTTATTATACAAAGGAGGGCACGTTTTTATACTGAGTTACTTTTTATTGCCCGATTATTCAGTACTGTTTTTAAAACCATTCAGCATGGCCCTCAGCACACAGTACAGAGTCAGTAATTTCATTTCTTCAATACGTGTTTATTGAGCATCTTCTCATTCACTAGACCTTGTTCTCGGTACCAGGGTATTTTGAGGTGAGAAAGACAGGCAAGGTCTTTACTCTCAGGTAACTTGATAAATACTAGGTTTCTCCCTCCCACCACTCTCCTTTCTGTCCCACCCCCTTTCATCCCCTTCCCAACTCTGTAAAATCATGTGGATCAGACTTAAAGAATGAATGGAATTTCCAAAAGCAGAGGAGAAAATAAAATTGATAAAAGAGAAGACAGCACCTGGAATTTGCCTCAGAGTCTAGAAAAGAAATGCCTGGATGCCTACTCTAGTCTGGTTTTATTTGTTGATTTGTTTATTTGTTTATTTTGAACCATCTGACTTTGTACTGTTTCTTAAAGTGGACACATGGAAGTGAAGTGTCATGACTCATCAAAGAATATTTATTGTTTGGCTAAAGAAATGTGCAATCTGATAGATTTTAAAGCTCTTGCAAATGCCAGCTTTATTTATTTATATACACACACATACATACACAATATACATATATGTGTATATATATATTATATACAGATATTTTATATCTATATACACACACAAACATATTTGGACAGTAAAACTTGAGTTATTGCATAGCATGATCTAGTTGTCATGAGTCTTTCTTAAAACTATAGAGTAATATGGATTTAGGCTAGTAAGTGAAGAAGAGTAAAGAGATTGATCGTAGAAAATGAGTGCTAGACAATCAGAGAGAGATGTAATCCATAAGTGGAAACTGAACTTGGGTCAGGGGGTGGGGTTTGGAGAACTGTGGGGTCTGGAGAAAAAATGGGTGCTTCAGGGGGTTGGGGGTGGGCATGATTGGAAGACAGAGCCTGTCAGCTGGAAGAAGAGCCCAGAACCCAATGGTGTAAACTTTATTTAAAAAGCCAAAATGCAGCACGCTGTTGAACCTGGCAAGGTGAAAGAGCCTTTCTATATTATTTTTACTCTTTGACCTTTAAAAAAACAGAGATGGTTGTCTTTTTCCCTTGTTTTTCTTTATTTCCCCTGATTCCCCCTTTAATTTTCTTCAACCCTCTTTTTCCACTGAGTTCCCGACAGTTTCCTTTACCTTCCCAACTCACACCATTAGCACCTCTTTATTCTAATCCTGCCCCTCACTCTGTGGATACTTCTCTCAAACCCTGCCATAACCATGTGGAGTCTGGAATCTGACACACAGGGCAGATGGCCTCTCTCCAGCATCTTGTACAGCAACACAAACATATCGGCAAACCTGGACCTGACATTGGCAGGAGAGGAAGAAATCACAGATCAGCTCAGCTGTCATGACTATGGCCAGCAGCCTTCACCTTGCTGACTACAGTCTGCAGGGAAGTGGCCCTGCCATCATCTGGCATCCAGAGAGTAGCCCTGTGTGCTAGCTCCTTAAGACCCAGTTCCAGGTTGTCCTGGAGCAAGGAGGGGGGCTATGACAGGGAAATGGCCTCATTCTGGAACACATAGCTCATGCTTCACCAGATTTAATATTTTGCAGTCTTTTAGAGCTTACTGGCTACTTGAAAAGGCCATTCTGAGCTATTAGATATTTCCCTATCATATTTATGATTTGAACTTCTTCCTAGGCAGTATATACTGTACTGTACATTGAATTAGGGTGATTCAAAAAAGAATATTCAATATCTTACTGGCAATTGAATTGAATTGAATAGTTGTCTGCAAGGAAGTGTATTTGGATTTTAAATTTGTCCTCTTTGCTCAATTATTTTAACCAGTTTGCCTTATTTTAGGTTAAAACCGAATGGAATCCCTCATGTTTTTATGAAAGCATGGTCTGTGTGTGTATGTGCTCCTGACTTAAGAATGAAGCCTGTAACATGTGGCTCTTAAGGGACTGCCAAAATCTGAAAAGATACCATTGTTTAATCCATTTCTAGCTGGTGTGAGACTTAAAGCTTTTCTTTCCTGCTTTCCTCTAAAATAAAATAGGTAAATCTAATTGTCACTCCTCTGTTCACCATGCCTTGAATGTGGGAGTCTGGAGGAGGCTGCCCGTGGCACTGCCTGCCCCATGTTTCAGAACAGGAGCCTGCAACTCAGGACTGCTCACCAGTAGGGAGGGCAAGGCCTAGGGTTGTATGTCCCCACAGGTCAGCAGTAAGAGCCTAGGAATCTCTAGAGTGGGGCTCCCACCTCTCAGGCTCGGCCCACTCTCCAGATACTTGGACATGTGACCAGAGGTTTGGGATGAGGGGTGCCCCACAGTCCATGTGAAATAAAAAGTGTCTGAGGGGAAAAATGGTGAATAGCATTAGTGATCTATTATATGCCTAATCGGTAGTATGTGAATGGTGAGGAAAAATTTAGTTGAAAGAATTCCAGAACTTCTTTCTGATACTATCCAAATTCTAGAACCTCACGTGTATTTAAATTAAATAGTAAAGTTTTGAAGCCTTTACTTATTTGTCTAAAGTAGGAAACATTCCAAATGGAGAAAGAAAGCATTTCAGGGTCTTGTCTTGAATTTAAAACTTCTGTTTTCTTCTTTTCCTGCATACCTAAACCCTTTGATCATTTGAACATCCCTCCCTTTGATCATTACAGAGGACAAGAGAATTCCCAGATACCAGTTTCACAGGTAACCAAATTCTCCCATTCAGTAATGCTTTGCTTGGGGACCCTGGGGCCCATTAAGAGGTCCTTCTCTTTTCCGAGTTATTAAGCACTCGATATTTGCATTTGATTTTTATGTCACAATTACAGAAAAGGAAAAAATACAATTAGAATTCAAGAACAAAGAAATTTTGGAAAGTCACAAATTCATGGAAATTAAACAAAACACCTCCTAAATGACCAGTAGGTGAAAGAGAAACCATAGAAAATTCAGAAAGTACTTTCAGATGAATGAAAATGAAGTCACATGCCAAAGTTTATGGAATGCAGCTAAAGCAATCTCTAGGGAGAAATGTACAGCTGTAAACACCTATATTAAAAAAGATGAGGAATTCCCTGGTGGTCCACTGGTTAGGACTCCACGCTTCCGCTGCAGGGGACACGGGTTTGATCCCTGGTCCAGGAACTAAGATCCCGCATGCTGCATGGCGTGGCCGATAAGATAAGATAAAATTAAATTAAATAAAAATTTCAAGTCAATAACTAACCTTCCACATTAAGGCACTGAAAAAGAACAGCAATTAAACCTAAAACAAGCAGAAGGAAAGAAATAATAAAGATTAAAGCAGAAATTAATGACATAGAGAATAGAAAAATAATAGAGAAAAATCAGTGAAATCAAAAGTTGATTACATGAAGGGAACAAAAAATTGAGAAATATTTAGCTTAATTGACAAGAAAAAAATGAGAGAACACTTAAATTACTAAAATCAGAAATGAAAGAGGGGACATTGCTACAGACCTTGCAGAAATAAAATAGATTGTAAAGGAATACTATGAACAGTTGTATGCCAATGAACTGTACATCAATAAATTAGGTAATGAACATGAAATGGACAAACTCCTAGAAAGATGCAAACTACCAAAACTAAATGAAGAAAAGAAAGAATAGACCTATAACAAGCAAACAGATTAAATTACTAATCAAAAATTTTCCACAAGGAAGAGCCCAGGACTGGAAGTCTTCACTTATGAATTCTACCAAATATTTATTTATTATTATTTTTAAATATTTATTTATTAATTTATTTTCTTATTAGTCATCAATTTTATACACATCAGTGTACACATGTCAATCCCAATCTCCCAATTCATCACACCACAACACCCACCCCCCACCACTTTCCCCCCTTGGTGTCCATACATTTGTTCTCTACATCGGTGTCTCAATTTCTGCTCTGCAAACTGGTTCATCTGTACCATTTTCTAGGTTCCACATATATGCGTTAATATACGATATTTGTTTTTCTCTTTCTGACTTACTTCACTCTGTATGATAGTCTCTAGATGCATCCATGTCTCTACAAATGACCCAATTTCATTCTTTTTACGGCTGAGTAATATTTCATTGTATATATGTACCACATTTTCTTTATCCATTCATCTGTCGATGGGCATTTAGGTTGCTTCCATGACCTGGCTATTGTAAATACTGCTGCAATGAACATTGGGGTGCATGTGTCTTTTTGAATTATGGTTTTTCTCTGGGTATATGCCCAGTAGTGTATTGCTGGTTCATATGGTAATTCTATTTTTAGTTCTTTAAGGAACCTCCATACTGTTCTCCATAGTGGCTGTATCAATTTACATTCCCACCAGCAGTGCAAGAGGGTTCCCTTTTCTCCACACCCTCTCCAACATTTGTTGTTTGTAGATTTTCTGATGATGCCCATTCTAACCGGTGTGAAGTGATACCTCACTGTAGTTTGGATTTGCATTTCTCTAATAATTAGTGATGTTGAGCAGCTTTTCATGTGCCTCTTGGCCATCTGTATGTCTTCTTTGGAGAAATGTCTATGTAGGTCTTTCCCCCATTTTTGGATTGGGTTGTTTGCTTTTTTAATATTGAGCTGCATGAGCCGTTTATATATTTTGGAGATTAATCCTTTGTCTGATGATTCATTTGCAAATATTTTCTCCCATTCTGAGGGTTGTCTTTTCGTCTTGTTTATGGTTTCTTTTGCTGTGCAAAAGGTTTTATGTTTCCTTAGGTCCCATTTGTTTATTTTTGTTTTTATTTCCATTACTCTAGGAGATGGATTAAAAAATATCTTGCTGTGATTTATGTCAAAGAATGTTCTTCCTATGTTTTCCTCTAAGAGTTTTATCGTGTCCAGTCTTACATTTAGATCTCTAATCCATTTTGAGTTTATTTTTCTGTATGGTGTTAGGGAGTGTTCTAATTTCATTCTTTTACACGTAGCTGTCCAGTTTTCCCAGCACCACTTATGGAAAAGACTGTCTTTTCTCCACTGTATATCCTTGCCACCTTTCTCATAGATTAGTTGACCATAGGTGCGTGGGTTTATCTCTGGGCTTTCTATCCTGTTCCATTGATCTATATTTCTGTTTTTGTGCCAGTACCATATTGTTTTGATTACTGTAGCTTTGTAGTATAGTCTGAAGTCAGGGAGTCTGATTCCTCCAGCTCCATTTTTTTCCCTCAAGACTGCTTTGGCTGTTCGGGGTCTTCTGTGTCTCCATAAAAATTGTAAGATTCTTTGTTCTAGTTCTGTAAAAAAATGCCATTGGTAATTTGATAGGGATTGCATTGAATCTGTAGATTGTTTTGGGTAGTATAGTCATTTTCCCAATATTGATCCTTCCAATCCAAGAACATGGTATATCTCTCCATCTGTTGGTATCATCTTTAATTTCTTTCATCAGTGTCTTATAGTTTTCTGCATACAGTTCTTTTGTCTCCCTAGGGTGCTTTGTATTTCTGTGGTGTCTGTTGTAACTTCTCCTTTTTCATTTCTAATTTTATTGATTTGAGTCCTCTCCCTCATTTTCTTGATGAGTCTGGCTAATGGTTTATCAATCTTGTTTATCTTCTTTAAGAACCAGCTTTTAGTTTTATTGATCTTTGCTATTGTTTTCTTTGTTTCTATTTCATTTATTTCTGCTCTGATATTGATGATTTCTTTCCTTCTGTTAACTTTGTGTTTTGTTTGTTCTTCTTTCTCTGGTTCCTTTAGGTGTAAGGTTAGATTGTTTATTTGAGATTTTTCTTGTTTCTTGAGGTAGGCTTGTATAGCTATAAACTTCTCTCTTAGAACTCTTTTGCTGCATCCCATAGATTTTGGATCGTCGTGTTTTCATTGTCATTTGTCTCTGGGTCTTTTCTGATTTCCTCTTTGATTTCTTCAGTGATCTCTTGGTTACTTAGTAACGTATTGTTTAGCCTCCATGTGTTTGTGTTTTTTACGTTTTCTTCCCTGTAATTGATATCTAATCTCATAGCGTTGTGGTCAGAAAAGATGCTTGATATGATTTCAATTTTCTTAAATTTACTGAGGCTTCATTTTTGACCAAAGATGTGATCTATCCTGGAGAATGTTCCATGCGCACTTGAGAAAAAAGTGTGATCTGCTGTTTTTGGATGGAATGTCCTATAAATATCAATCAAATCTAGTCTATTGTGTCATTTAAAGCTTGTGTTTCCTTATTAATTTTCTTTTTGGATGATCTGTCCATTGCTGTAAGTGAGGTGTTAAAGTCCCCCACTATTATTTTGTTATTGTAGATTTCCTCTTTTATAGCTCTTAGCAGTTGCCTTATGTATTGAGGTGCTCCTATGTTGGGTGCATATACATTTATAATTGTTACATCTTCTTCTTGGATTGATCCCTTGATCATTACATAGGGTCCTTCCTTGTCTCTTGTAATATTCTTTATTTTAAAGTCTATTTTATCTGATATGAGTATTGCTACTCCAGCTTTCTTTTGATTTCCATTTGCATAGAATATCTTTTTCCATCCCCTCACTTTCAGTCTGTATGTGTCCCTAGGTCTGAAGTGGGTCTCTTGTAGACAGCATATATATGGGTCTTGTTTTTGTATCCATTCAGCAAGCCTCTGTCTTTTGGTTGGAGCATTTAACCCATTCACGTTTAAGGTAATTATTGATATGTCTGTTCCTATGACCATTTTCTTAATTGTTTTGGGTTTGTTTTTGTAGGTCGTTTTCTTCTCTTGTGTTTCCCACTTAGAGAAGTTCCTTTAGCATTTGTTGTAGAGCTGGTTTGGTGGTGCTGAATTCTCTTAGCTTTTGCTTGTCTGTAAAGCTTTTGATTTCTCCATCGAATCTGAATGAGATCCTTGCTGAGTAGAGTAATCTTGGTTGTAGGTTCTTCCCTTTCATCACTTTAAGTATATCATGCCACTCTCTTCTGGCTTGTAGAGTTTCTGCTGAGAAATCAGCTGTTAGCCTTATGGGAGTTCCCTTGTATGTTATTTGTCGTTTTTCCCTTGCTGCTTTCAATAATTTTTCTTTGTGTTTAATTTTTGCCAATTTGATTACTATGTGTCTCGGCGTGTTTCTCCTTGGATTTATCCTGTATGGGACTGTCTGCGCTTCCTGGACTTGGGTGGATAATTCCTTTCCCATGTTAGGTAAGTTTTCGACTATAATCTCCTCATATATTTTCTCTGGTCCTTTCTCTCTCTCTTCTCCTTCTGGGACCCCTATAATGCGAATGTTGTTGCGTTTAATGTTGTCCCAGAGGTCTCTTAGGCCGTCTTCATTTCTTTTCATTCTTTTTTCTTTATTCTGTTCCACAGCAATGAATTCCACCATTCTGTCTTCTAGGTCACTTATCCGTTCTTCTGCCTCAGTTATTCTGCTATTGATTCCTTCCAGTGTATTTTTCATTTCAGTTATTGTATCGTTCATCTCTGTTTGTTTGTTCTGTAATTCTTCTAGATCTTCGTTAAACATTTCTTGCATCTTCTTGATCTTTGCCTCCATTGTTTTTCCGAGGTCCTGGATCATCTTCACTATCATTATTGTGAATTCTTTTTCTGGAAGATTGCCTATCTCCATTTCATTTAGTTGTTTCTCTGGGGTTTTATCTTGTTTCTTCATCTGTTACATAGCCCTCTGCCTTTTCATCTTGTCTGTCTTTCTGTGAATGTGGTTTTTGTTCCACAGGCTGCAGGATTGTAGTTCTTCTTCCTTCTGCTTTCTGCCCTCTCTACCAAATATTTAAAGCAGAGTTAACACCAATCCTTCACAAACTCTTCCCAAGAGGTGACATAGGAGGGAACACTTTCCAACACATTCTGTGCAGCCAGTACTACCCTGATACTGAAACCACACACAGACATCACAAAAAAGAATACTACAAACCAATATCTCATATGAATATCGATGCAAGAGTCTTCAACAAAATTCAAGCAAACTGAATCCAGCATCATATTGAAAGGATTATACACCATGACCAAGTAGGACTTATCCCAGGAATGCAAGGTTGTTGTTTCATCTGAAAAATCAATTAATGTAATACACTTTATCAATAAAATATTTTTTTAAACAAAATGATCATTTCAGTAGATGCAGAAAGAGACTTTGACAAAATACATGACCCTTTCATGGTAAAAACACTCAACAAGCTAGGATTGGAAGAGAACTTCCTAAACCTGGTAAAGGGTATCTACAAAAAACCCATAGCTAGCATCATACTTAATGGTGAAAGGCTGAATGCTTTACCCCTAAGATCAAGAATAAGGTGCGATATCTGTTCTTGCCACAGTAGGGCCCACAGCAAGCTTAGAGGGAGGGAGTTCTCCATGGTCATGTCAGAAAGGGAAGTGCTTGTTCCATGTGGGGCTTATGACTGCATGGTCCCTCACCAATTCACTTTTGATGTGCCACCGTGTCCTGTGAATCACTATGAGAATTGTGCTGTTTCCCCAGTAGAATTTTGATCTTAGAAACCACCCTTCCTAGAGCTTCTAGAGACAGGTGCTCCCAGCAGGAGGCTCAAGGTGCCCCTACCCTGCAAGGTGAACTGCTCAGGGTGCCCCTACACCTGCACCAGAAAAGTACACTCCACCAACCTCTTCCTCCCATTGAAGACGATCAAGTGTGGTGGGAGGCAGGAGACCACCTGATTCATTAAGGATATGGCTGCAAACGGAACTCCTGCTCCACCAGCCTCCCACCTGCTCTGAAGCCTTGGCTGTAGCATGGAAATGTGAAGGAGGTGCCCTGGGACCACCAACTTCTAAAGCTCACTGGGCTTTGTCTTTGGTAAAGCAAATGCTAGACTCAAGAACATCTGAGGTTCTTTGATCCCAGGCAACAGGAACTGAATCTAAAAATGTATCAAAAAGATAAAGGAGTATATAGAAAAGATATGGAGTAGCTCCCAAAATTGAAGAGATGCTGAAAAGCATATTGGGGAGGGGATCTCGGAGGCATCTCCAGTGGACAGGACACTGCCTCCCCTCCAGGAGCTTCTCCACTGAGAGTCCACCTTCCTGGGGAAGGTCTGATGGGCCTGGCTTGGCTCCCGTGCTCTCCAGCGGCATGGTGTAGACACCCAAAGGAAAACCGAGGTGTTGTTACCAGAAAAAAGAAGACGACACTGGGCAGGCAAAACCAGCAGACGTGTCCTCCACCCTGAACACATAGAGACATGCTGACGTCATGATCAGACAAAGACTAGGAAAGACCATCCAGCAGACGCTGTCCAGCTAGGACGAGTGCCGGCAAGTCTGTTAGCAGGAGGGCTACTGTACTGGAAAATTCCTGTGTCCTGGTGAGAAAGGCAGCCTGACGGGAATGTTACTCTTGGATGTGAACTTTCAACATCAGCAGCCATATGATTCTCAAAGCATGAGAGTTTTTTTCCAAACTCTCAGTTCCTGGGTGTGGTACAACCTGTTACCAAACCCAGGCTTCTCCTGGTTATTTTAACCCCAAAATTGTACCAACACAAGTGCCAGTTCCTGGAGTGTAACCTGATCAGGTGTGATGGCTGAAAAGAAATGCTGCCAGGTTGTGATCTCATCAGCTGCTGGTTAAGCTCTATTCACTGTCCTTCTGCTTCCCTACTGCAAATTCAGTTTGTTCCTATAAATCCCAGAGAAACGTTTTTTCCTCTCAAAAGAATATTTGAAAATGAATTTATTGTAGAAACAGAGAATCTTAAAACTGAGGACCTGTGTGCTTCTTGCTAAGATGTAAATTATGGAGGTGGCAGAAATCCAGGGCAGGGTGGGAGTGAGCCAGTTCATTCCTGCCTGTCAGCAGTAAGGAGAGAAGGGAAAGGGGCTGGAAGTTGGAGTCATCACCCTATCTTACAGATGAAGACATCAAGACACTTGGTTGTTAAGTAACTTACTCAAGGTCATACCCATAGCAAGCAGAACTCAAACCAAGGTTTTCCTACTTTAAGTCTTACGTACTTTCTGCTACACCATTCTCATTTTAAAAGTAGTACAACCTGCTTCTACCATGGCATGAAAAAGAACCCTTTTTGACCAGGGCATCTGTAAATAGATATTTTAAAATGGGACTGGAGAAGTCAGGAGATGGCATTGTAGTGGCCTTCGGCTCAGAGTGGGGTTGAGGGGAAGCCGTGGTGGCTGCCTTATCTGGAAGTGAAACACATGGTTTTAAAATTAAACAGTAGAGCAATTTTGCTAAACGCTGTAGCTGCTCAGTTTTCTGGCTTATTCTCAGTGTTATCTGGACCCATGCTGGAAAAGAAATTAAAATTCAGGAATTCTGCTGTCTAAGAGGTTTCAATGTGAAGGTGGCTTCCCAGGAGGCCTGTGTGTGTGTGTGTGGAGTGTTGGGGTGCAGGGAGCTGTGCTTGCAGGGGTGTAATCCTATGAATACCACGATGACTCCCTCTTGACCCCCAGCCAGGTGATGTCGGGCTCAGAGAGGCTGGGAGGGACCCTCAGACCCGAGGGAGCAGTGGCACAAGTTAAAGGGACGGGACAGGTGAGAGGTCGTCTGTGGCACAAGTCCAAGCTTTTCTGGGTAAGAAACTAAACCTGCCTATTAAGGGTTCAAACCCATAGCCTCTGACACTTCCGACGTGCCCACTGGGGCTGAACAATGAATTCGCCTGGGCTGGGCGCCATGTACAGGCAGGACACCTGTGTCACCCCTTTGTTTATTGTTTGCCTTCTTTTTCTTCCTCACAAGGGCAAGGACCTTGTCAGTGTCCTATTCACTCAGCAAACATTTGTAGAGCACCTGCTGTGTGCCAGGTGGGCACTGGAAACTTGGGTGTACTGCTCTCTCTCCAGTGCCCACCAGCGTGCAGGGTTTAGGAGGGCTGGTGAGTCATTTGAACAGATGGACGGAAAGGGCCTCAGCCATCCCAGAATTGTTCACATCCATGGTCAGTGGCATTGTGTTGAAAATGAGGTTTCATTCCAGGGCCATGAGCATTTACACACTGTGGGGGCAGATGCTCCATTGACAGAGGGCGGAAGTCAGAGGCTGGCTTGGGATCCCCTGGTTAAATCATTCACCTTGCCTCAGCACAGTCATGGTGGATTTATCCACGCTGTGTCGTGCCCCCGTCCACCTTGACTTGATCTTGATCTGACTCTGACTTTGACTCGACCCTGAACCCTCCCAGTAGCCCTTCCCATTCCATTCTCTGAGCATCAGTTCCTGCAGAAATCTCTTAAATCTTTCCTTCACCCATCATGCTTTACTATGGCCTTTATTTAAATAGATTTGTTTCAAAGTTGGGAACAAAAGAGCATTATATCCTTATTATGTGGAGGAACCAAGGCACACAATTTGTTAGGCTCAGTAGCTAATTAGAGAAAGAGTGAAATGCTTTCTCCATATTACCCAGGGGTGGCCTCACATGGGGGGGTTACTGAGGACATGGACTTGGTCGAGGCAAGCATGGGTTCAGGTTCCAGAGCCACCACTAGCTACAGGCAAACTCATGGGCAGGTTACCTGATCTTACCACCTATAAATTGGGAAATTAGAACCTCTCTCATAGAAATCTTGAGACAATTAGGTGAAGTAATGCCTATAAATTCCTCCGTCCTGGGTAAGTACTCGATGAATGCTAGCCAAAACCATCATCCCTGCTAAGCTACAAAACTCTATTAATGATAAACATCAGCCAGCTGTTGGACCCCAGCATTTATGTGTTATCCATCATTTCTTAAGGCACCACACACACACACACACACACACACACACACAGACACAGACTTTTAATACAGTGTATAACTACACAATTTAAATAACCCATGGTGGTGTTTTCCAGGTAATGAAGGTTTGGGGGAAGGTCCTAGTTTATGCTAACATTTCCCTTCTTGTCAGAACAAGTTTATATAATTTACATGTATTTTAGGGTAAATAAAAACAGCAGAACCATCTTGAGTGGTTCATTTCTAACCTTATGAATAATTTCTGAGCTCTGTATTTGTGGACCTCAGATAATATTGTCAGCAGGATGAGGGTAGGACTTGGGGAGGAAAAGGGATTATGAAAGGTATCAGCATCCTTCAAACCCCAAAGTTGGGTTATGGCTTAGTGAGTGACCGGAAGCTTCACAGATGTGTCCCCCTCAGTGGCTCAGTACAAAGCGGGCTGGAGAGGCAGTGGGAGTGAGAGTGATGAGGTTCTACTTGATGTGGATGGATGTGAAATGCTGACCTCTGCCAGCACCTCTGCCTGCTAACCTATATTTGAATTTAAATACCACTGAAGGAAGGAGCCTGGTGAAATATAAGTACATAATTTCCAAGAGGAACTCCTTATGGTGTTCAGAGCAGAAATTAACAGCACAGAGGTAATGAATGTGCTCTGACCCACACCAAGCACATGGCTCAGGCGTGTTTCCTTTCTGTGACTCCTAATCTGCTTCCTGGCAAGGGAGCACTCCCTGGCCACTTGGAGAGAGCTTGACACTAAATCTTGAGAACAGGGAGGGAAAAACTTTCAGCTGCACCTGCTCACTGAGTTGTCAAGGAGGACAAATGTTGACCTAAGGGACAACCATGCTCCGAGAGCTAGTCAGAAACAAGCGTGGGCTTCGGGTGATGATCCTCATAGCACACGCAGTGGTTCTCCTATGCCAGAACCCCCTGGGGTCTTGTTGACCCACAGAGTGCCTGGCCCACCCCCAGAGTTTCTGATTCAGCAGATATAGGGAGGGATCTGAGACTGCATTTCTAACAAGCCTTCCGATGATGCTGGTTCAGGTACCATACTGAGAGCCACTGGCATATGGTAACAAAGGTTACTTGAAATTTTAACTCAAGAAGTATGATGAGAAAAATCAAGATTGGTGAATTGGGTTCTGTGACTTGAACTTGACAGCAGATGCAAAAATCCTCCAGTAGAACAAGTGTGTGGCTAATCTGGGAAGGAAAGGTAATCAGTTATCTTATCTTCTGGGGGCTGGAGGACTAGAAGGTCCAGAGCCCAGACCATTGAGGGGAGAGGGCAGCTGGGGCCAGAGACCCTACCAAAGTGAAATACAGGCGACATTATCAAGGAGGCTCCAGGACTTACACAGCAGAGGCTCCCATGACTGGAGATGGAGATGGGGGCTCAGACAGCTGGTCGCCCAAGTTTATAGACAAAGCACTCCCCATTTGCTCTTCTCTCAGAAGATAAAGGATGCTGTGAAAATGTTCATCACTCTGACTTTAATTCTTACAACAGGAAGGAGGAGTCATTGGTAGGAACCGTGACCAAAACCTGGAAAAAACTATGACTGCATTGTATCATTCTGCAGTCTTGCCACGGTAAGGAAAGGAACTCTGAGCAAGATTCAGCACAGACCCTCTGCTTTTAGAAAAGAGAATAAGTAAAGGTCAAGTAGAGCTAGTTCTGATTCCATAGCTAAAGAAAGTCAACACAGCTCAGCAGGTAGGGGAAATTCTGGAAGATTCAATTCAGATGCCATAATCATGGACAGACCCAATAACACATAAAGGGGGAGACAGACGCAGAACCAGGGGCTACCTGGAAGCCCTGGATTAGTCAGATGTAAAGGCCCAAGAACACCAGAGAAAGGGGCAGAGGGCAAGGGCAGGTAGAAAACAGTTTGGAACCTCAACAGATAACTCAGCTCAGGCCAGACAGGCAGAGGCCTGCAAGCTGAGCCCTGCTTTACAAAGTGTCTTACAAAGATAGCTTTTGTTTTTTATTTAAATTAACCTTCACAGTAAGAAAAACTGAAGATAAGCCAAGTAAGGCCAAATCCTGCTCCAACCCACTGCTGCTTTTCAACATAAGAGAATGGAATTAAAACCGGGACAGGTAAAAGAAAGTACCAGAGCACGGTAGCCAGGAGCAGTACAGAGAAGGTGGAGCCTGAGCCCCAGGAAACAGTTTGTATCCAAGTTCAAGAATGAGGGTCAGCTGCTGGGTTCCCATCCCAGCTTCACAGTTGCCGCTGGGGGACCTCAGCCAGGCCACTCAGCCTTTGAAAACAGGGGACATAGTAGCACCCACCCTCATAAGGCTGTCATGAGATTATCTGAGTTAATAGAAATAAATGCTTAGGAGAGCTCTTGGCACACAGTAAGTGCTAAATATGTCTTTTTTATGATCACTGTCATCATCACGATTTTTCAGAAGTGTCCAAAACCCATTCCAGGAAGAAATCAATCCAAGATGCTACAGAACTCTACAGATGTTACCTCCAAGGCTCTGCCGATCGGTTCTATGAAATTGTGGCTGATGAGAGAAGAGCCAGAAATCTGAGGGTGGGTTTCAATTTCCCAACTGGATAAATGGGCAAGTCCGAGGAATGCAGCGTCAGCCTGCTGTCAACCCCTGGCACAACTGGAGGACAAATCAACGGTTTAGATGGATGGTTTGTGTGCACTTTAGAAAAGAAGGCTGTGCGCACACCCTAAATGAGGGAGGGTTAATGAGAACACTCAGTGCCTGTCAGACAGTGTTATTAGGTCGGCAGAACACTTAGCAGAACTCCATGATTATCGCTGTGGATGAAGCAGGAAAACAGGCAGGCTGATGGCCTGTCACCATGGGGCTGCCACTAGACCCAGGTCTCCTCCATCTGTGTCTAGGGTGGCCCCTGGTGGGTCTGTCTGCAGCGCTGCCTGTGGAGTTGTCAGCCTCCTGTCATGTGACTCTTCTGGGCAAGGCTCCATGGTGGGGGCTGCCATGCGATCAGGAAGCTCCACAGAAACCTGTGGCTATTCAGTGGTAGGGCTCCTCCCGGAACCCAGCACCCACTCTGCTCTCCCTCCCTTCCATCCCCCACCCACTCCTTGTGGTTCCAGCGAGGGGCACACAGACTCCCAGTTCTCAGTGATTGTAAGGGTATGTTGTTACAGGACAGAAGACAGGGAAGAAGAATGTGCACTGAAGTTTTTATAGCTAGCAAAACTGTCCTTCAAGTATCAAGGCTTTAGAAAAACAGTTTTAAATATGCAGAAGCTTAGGATACTGAGCCCATGAGCCCTTCTTGAGGAAGCTACCAGACCAGGACTCAGCAACTTTTTCTTTAAAGTGAAGATATTAAATATTTTAGCTCTGTAAGCCATGTGATCTCTGTCATAACTACTCAACTCTATCTTGGTAACACAAAAGCAGCCATAGACAATAGATAAACAAATGGGCAGGGCTGTGTTCCAATAAAACTTTATTTACAAAAACAAGTGTCAGAAGGGATTGAGCCCTCAGGCCATAGTTTGCCAACTCCTGTATGATAGGATGCTCTTCATCTAACTGAGAGATGGCTGGGGACACTTTGATAACAGGGCTGATGGTGGACATTTTAAACTGTTTAATTGTAGAGGCAAAACTAAAGCAAAGATGGAGATAGGAATATTTAACAATGAAGATATAACAGTAATGAATATTTATGCCCCAAATAACACAGCAACTACTATGTAAAGCCTAAACCACAGGAGGTGCAAAGAAATATAGATAGAAATTTATTGGGTATAGGTGACTCTTAATATAAGACAGATCAAGTGGCAAGTAAATAAAAAATAAGGAAGGATATAAAAGACCTAAACAACATAATCAGTAAGATAAATCAGATATATCAAATACTACACCCTGATAATATAGAAAACACCCTTTTCTCAAATGCACAAAGAAAACATCAGTAGGTTCCTAGAAGTAGAAATACTAAAAACAATAGCCTCTGATCACAAAGCAATAGAGTTGGAAATTAATAAAAAAGATTTTTAAAGTGCAAAAGTCCCCTCTACCTGGAAATAAAAATTTACAGGATACAACACCCACATTTGGCAGTAACTCAAAAGTGGGGAGACCTGGAGATGTCCACTGACATTAAGCTCAGCCTGAGCATTTAAAGCTGTTCCTTCATTCACTCATTTAACCGATTTAACTGAGCAACAGCTGAGACTAACCTAAGATGAAGAGGCTCCTCTCTGCCTTTCAGAGCTTGCTTTGGGTGGGAAAGACTGATAGGGAAATAAGGCAGCTCCAGCCCTGTGGGAGAGCTCGTGACTAGGGCACGAGACAGATGCCCAGCTGAGATTCGTTTGGATGTGTTGAGGTACCAGGAAGCAGTAGCTGTGCCAGATCACAATAGGACTGGGTGGAGTGTGGGGGAGAGCCCCCCTCACCTCTCACTGGCTGTGTGACCCTGAGCAGGTTACTTCACAGGAGCCTCCCTTTCCTCATCTCACTGGGAATCAACATCTGGCATGGAGAAGGGTCCAATTAGTGTGTTCTTACTGCTTATTGACTTGAAGCTGGTCAGGTTATAACTGGAGAGTGTATTTGTTAGGGCCACATTCTAACGAAACATTGGCTGGCTATGTCCGCAGCAGGAGATGGGGGTCAAGGGTGAATGGCCCGGATACTGATGCCTCATGAAGAACAACTGAAAGGGTATGTACATTGATTAAAAAAAAGAAGACTAGGGCTTCCCTGGTGGCGCAGTGGTTGAGAATCTGCCTGCTAATGCAGGGGACACGGGTTCGAGCCCTGGTCTGGGAAGATCCCACATGCCGCGGAGCAACTGGGCCCGTGAGCCACAGCTACTGAGCCTGCGCGTCTGGAGCCTGTGCTCCGCAACAAGAGAGGCCGCGATAGTGAAGAGGTCCGCGCACCGCGATGAAGAGTGGCCCCCGCTTGCCGCAACTGAAGAAAGCCCTCGCACAGAAACGAAGATCCAACACAGCCAAAAATAAATATAAAAATAAATAAATAAATAAGACACCCGGTGCAACCAAATAATAAATTAAAAAAAAAAAAAAGAAGACTAAAGGAAGACCTCGAAAGATTTCAGAGACCTTCTTGCCCTGGTGCCTTTATATACTTTGTGTCATCATCTAGAGAACAAGCATACCTACTCTGGTGCTTCAACAGGCTAGTGGGACAGACATCCCGGTCATAGTGTAATGAGCTCCCTGTCATACACAGATCTGAGCAGCCCCTGCTGGTCTTCTGAATGCATCACTCATCACCTTGGATCCAGGACTTCAACTTCTGCCCTTTGGAAATCATCCAAAATATAATGAACAAAATTGGCAACCACCCAAATGTCCAACAAGTATGCACTAGTTAAGTAATATGGCTCTATCTATACAGTGGAGTGTTATGCAAGCATTAAAAATCACTCTTGAGAAAATATTTTTGATCACATAGGAATTGCTTCTGCTATCAAGAGTGAAATAGGCAAAATAGTAAATGATTTGCTTATAGTATAACATCATTAAAGAAAATATGTTTAGAAGACTAGGATCATGTATGTTCTTTGGTTTTCTTGCTTTATATTTTTATGTACCTTCCAGATTTTCTACAATGTGCATGAATTATACTTATCATTTCTACTAAGTAAACAAAAAATATGGCTCTAGAAGAGATTCCTAAAATGAGTGAAAGTGTAGACAGAGATACCCTGGGGACCAGCACAAAGATCATTTTAGGAAGCTCTGGATCACTTCTCAATTTTCTTCATTGACAAGCATGGAATTCAATTAAACTCACAAAACATTTGTTGCATCCTTAACAAGCACAAGGCTCTGTGCTAGAAACTTTCATTCAGAAGAGCCAGAGACAAGGATCATTCACAGCAAAATGTGACCAGGCCTTTGAGGGCAAAGGGAAGGGAGTCTGAACTCTGAGTGACTCCAAATATTTTGCCAGGGACTGGGACATTCTCTACAATTTTCTAAATAAAATTTTCTTTCGTTTGCCTAAAAGTAAAACTTGACAACATGCAACACTTGGAGAAGGAGGGAAAATATGTCACAGAACTCCAACAAGACTTGCTGTACTGTAGAAGTCTTTCTCTCTGGTTCTCGATGGTGGAGTGGGGGGGCGGCCAGTCTCGTATGCCCGTGTTGGTGGGAAATCCTTAAAGCCCAATTAGACAGAGACACCTTTGCAGAACAGACACTTAGGAACCTGTTTTTACAAATCAAGGAGAAGCAACAATGATCTAGTGAAAATAGATCATTCTGACACGATACTTGCTGAAAAAAAATCTCAAAAGCATGCAGGGGGATTTCATGCCATAGACTTAATAATGCCAGAAATAAAATGAATCTCTTTACTTTCTACTTGGAAGGCTCAGGAACATGGTTTCTGTAGCTCATTAGCTATTAAAATTATTAACAAATTATTATTTTCAATTGAAAGTGGTTATGGTATTCATTATTTCCTCTCATGCCAAGACTCTCTTTAGTCTACTCAGAACATGAATTGTCCAAAGCAATCCAAAGTTTCTAAATAGTTTTGGACCAGGTTCACTGACTTTGGCCCAGGAAGCCACTCAGGGTTGAGTGGCTAAAGGAATCCGTTACGTAATTTATTGAGAACTTAATTGAGACTAATTATTATCTCTCATTGCCTTGCCTGAAGAACATCTGCCCAGCATCTGCTGTGACTCCATTTGGTTGGGATGTTTGAATTTTTCTGTGAAGTGAAATAAGGGGCATGAATATTTTATTGTGGATTTATCCCACTGTAACTTTTTATAGGAAACTGCTGGTTGTTTTATTAGCCAGCAGCGTTAATAGACAGTGTCTCTCCTGCTGGAGCCAAGGTTTGGGGTGTACTCAGAACACACTGCCTTAGCAAGATCTGCCCCTGAGGAGGAGGTGGGCGGGTCTGTGAAATATGTGGCTAAGTCAGTGTTTGGGAGCAGGGGGTGCAGATCCTGGACTGTTTTGTGATGTGCCCGCTAAGACCCAGGTCCATCCAGAAGGGGGCACAAGTTGATAACAGGTTGACCGTATATGACCGATCACTGGCATATCCATGTGAGAAATGAATAGGAGCCATTCACCCCATTTCACAGAGGGAAAAACAAAGTTTCAGAAGTTCAGCAGCCAAGATCATCAAAGACTTAGTGAGCCCAAACTAGAACCGAGCCTCTTGCCTCCTAGGAGGCTCCTGGCCATGACGAGGTGAGGATATTCTTAGGGGAAACAATATCCTTCACACTGTTTGGGAACCAGGGGCAGAAGAGGGCATATCCAGGACCACCGGAAGAGCTCCTGTAGGGGCAAGTACTTGAGATTGGACAACTGAGAGAAGTGAGGAGGCTGTGCAGGCAGAGGGAATAGTGTCTGAGTCTCCAGGTCTGGGAATATCAAGCAGTCTGGAGAGGGAGGAACACATGGGGCCAACCAAAGCCAGGGGGGTAAGGCTGGTCCTCCTACCTTGATCTGTCCTGTCTTATTTTCCTTAGTGCAGAGTCTTATTTTTGTTTGCTTTCATATATTCATGAAAACATCTGCAATCCCTAGTGGGATGATGGAGGAGCATGGGATGAAGGAATGACTAAATTATCAGACTGGGCCTTGAGTGCAACTGGCCCCTTGAGTGGGACTTCAGGATGTGAAAGACAGTAAGCACTAGGGAGCCATCGAAGGTTTTAGAGTGAGGAAGTCACATGACTGAAGCCATGGCAGAGGTGCACAGACTACTTGGAAGGAAAAAGAGATCCCATGGTGGGGAGGCCAGTTAGGAGACTGTTACAATACCCCAGGCAAGGGTTGCCATGGAAATGGGGAAGAGAGGCAGATTTAGATCCCTTATGGGGGTTGGCTTGGTGGCACTTAGCAGCTGCTTGGACATGGCTCAGGGAGCAGTCCAAGCTGCCCTGTAACCCTGCATGGCTGGTCTCTGGAAAAGGAGGGGCTGCCAGTTTTGGCAGTGGGGCAAAGAGGAATGGTTTGTGACCTTGCCTACCCAGAACCAGAGGTGTGGTGGGACCCCTGCTGTCCTCTAGGTCACACAGGCCTGGAGTTCCCAAGGTGGAGAGTCAGGAGGCCTGTGCATCAAAATACCGATGGAAATCATAAGTAAGCTCTGGGAAAAGGAAAGAGAAAGGGAAGGGAAGGGAAGGGAAAGGAAAGGAAGGGAAGGAAAGAAGGGCCATGGGAACAAAGGAGCCCAAGACTGAACAAGGGGAGGGCTGAGATTCCTTGGAGAACAGAGGAGGAGGAGGCTTCAGAGAAGTAGAAGGCAGGTGGCAAGAGCTCCCAGGACCTGAGAAGTCAAGGAGGAACGAGCAAAAATCAGGCAGAGCAGTTGCCAGGGTCAGAAGTGTCAAAACTGTCATCTACACTAAGGATTGTTGTGACAAGTTATGCTCACCAAAGACGCTTCGTCATTTTAGTTAATGCGGGAAGGAAGACGCCGCAGGATGCCAGCCACCAAGCAGGATTGGGGCCCCGCATCACCGGCCATCTCCACATGGCTCTGGCCTGGATGTCTGTCACCCCTGGGGAATTTCTTCCCAGGCGCACTGTGGACATGACCTTTACAAGCCACACCAGCAGGGCCACCACTTCTAATACAGCAGCATGTTATGAGGCACCAGGGATTCGAAATAGACCAACAAAGTGTAACCGTGGAGGCTGTTGTCCAGGGGCCTGGCTGGCTCCTGCCTGCTCTGGGGGTGTCCGGAAGCGCCTTTGGCAGGAGGGGCACAGGGAGCAAATGTGAGGCTTGAAATTAAAGATAGTCGTGTGTGGGGAAGCGGGCAGAGCTGTAAATTCCCTTGCTCATAAAGCTGCACGCCAGAACCCTTGCAGGGCGAGCTTGGAGACAGAGTCAGCCAGCTTTTCAGGCTGGTCGTGTTGGCGCCCTGCCCCTGCCCCTCTGAACACAACGGCCTTTCCCCTCTGTACCCCTTCCAGAAGACACAGAGCTGGCTCACTCCAACTCTGGAGAACTCCCCCTAGGAACATTTTCAGAGAATCTTGTGAAATTCTGAGCATTTTCATAGCCAAAGCGAGGCAGTGGCAGGGGTGGAATGTCAGGGAGGTCTGCTTGCATGTTTTCATGTTGAATAATTTTGTGGGGCTGGGCAGCTGGGCCAGCTGGGCAGGGGCTCCTGCTGGCGTTACTCAGGCCTCTGGGTATTTCTACAGCCCACTCTTCAGGATTTTGGTGTTGGTTTCGAATTGGTACCACTCAGACTGCTGTCTTGGGAAAACCATGTCACATCATGAATCTGGGGGAGTCTTTTTTTCCTAATCGTTTTAGGACAAAATTCTTGGGACTCACCTATTAAGCCAACCAAAAGACAAATTACAGGAAGGTGGGGACAAAGCATTGACGGAGGACCCGTGTGGCGAGCCAGTGGTATAGAGTGGCCTCTTCAGGTCAGAGCCAGAGGAAGACACACATCCAGCCTCTCTGGTTTAGGTTCAGAACCACCATAGCTGCCTCCTTGGAAAATTAAAGTGAGAAGTCCTAGACCAGAGGCTGCGGAACCAAATTCCACAGCAGACATGGCTTGGCCTGCACAGGCGTCTTAAGGTTTTAGAGTTCATTTCCAACATTTTAAAACCAGATTGCAATAAGACTCTGAATTTTCAACATTACTTTTAAAAAGGAAAGATGTGGCAATACTTGACCCACATGGCAACTGTGGGCTGGAGCCCGGTGGCTCCCAGGACAGGCACCGTGTTCATTCTCAGTTGACCACAGTCGCTGCCACTCTCAGAAGTCAAGGTCAGTTAGTACATACTGACCTGGCTCTGGGTTGTGTAAGCATTTTTCTTATAAAAATGTTTATATGTACAGAAAAGTCTGAGTTTAACTAATAAACAACTATGCCCACACCTCCCAATTTTAACAGATTTTCATGATTGCCATATTTTAAGTAATCTAAAGTAATAGCATGTTATTAAAATAATATAATACAGATACATTAAAAGTCCCCCTTGACCCCTCCCAGTGCTATTCTTCTCCCCTCCTCCATTAGTGGGTATGCTTCCCCCGCTAATTTTCAAACTTTTACCATATATGCATATATCCACAAACAAGAGAGTATTGTTTGGTGCATTTAAACAGGCTCTGAGCATATGTATGTTCATCTTGCCTTTGGGATCTAGCCACGTTGCCACTGTGGCTCTGGTACACCCATTTTCTTTGCTCTATGTGATTTCATCTTAGGTATTTAGTCATTTGCCATTGATGGACATTTGGGTTGTTTGCCAGTTGGGGCTTATGTAAACAATTATGCAGTGACCATCCTTGTCCAGTTTCCTTAGACACATGTGCAAGTTGTATCCCAGAAGTGTAATTACACAGTCATAGGTCTGCACACCTTGAGCTTTCCTCCAAAGGCTTAACCTAACGTTACCGTGTCACCAGCACTGTAAGGGATCCCATTGCTCCAGTCATGAACAAATTTGGTTTAGTCAGACTTTGTAGTGTTGCCATCTGGTGGGGAGGAAATGGTGCCTCATTGTTTGATTTTTTAAATTCCCCTGTGCTGTAGTGAGGTTGAGTGTTTTCATATGTTAAGAGGATATTTATATTTTTTCTGTGATTTATCCTCCTGTTGTTTGCGCATTATCCTGTTGGGCTACTTATCTCTTACTAATTGATTTACGAGCATTCTTTATACATCTTGGATTATAAATATTTTCCCTTATTTGAGGCCTCTTTTTTCACCTATGGTGTCTTTGAGTAGAAGCTTTTATCTTTAATTTAGTTAAATTGGTTAACTTTAAATTTAGGAATTGTGCTTCTTTTGTCGTGTTTGACAATTTCTTCCTGACTTTTCAACTACAAATATGTTTTCCTATGTGTTCTTCCAGAACTTTTAAGGTTTGGCTTTTCTTGCATATAAGAAGACTTTAACACATCCAGAATGTCTTTTTCTGTATAGTATGAGCTGAGACAATGAATTAATTTCTTCCATATGATAACCTGTTGCCTCTCCTCTGTATTATGTAATGGCTAGTTCACCCCATTCCCACTGATTGATAAGGCTGTATTTATGGTAACCAAGATAACAAAACACACCATGCTTTCTGACCACAAGAAAATTACATTGGGAATAAGCAGTAAAAAGATAGTGACCCACTTTTCTCTATATTTTTGGAAATTAAAAATATATATAACTCATGGGTTAGGAGGAAATTATTTTGGAAATTACAAAATATTCAGAACTAACAATTAACATTTCTTTTTTTCTCCCTATTTTTGGGAAGCTGTGGATTATATTTCTGTTCTTTTGATGGTTATCCTTAAATGTGACCCAGGTACCTTAACTATAATGGTTTAAGTAGAGTCCAAAGTACTCAGAATCGCTAGCCTCTTCCTAAACAACACAGTGCCCTTAGTGCATGTGACCCTCAAACAGCCTCTACTTGTTCCTGTTATTATCTGGAGATTTGGTGTTACTATATTGAAAAACCAAAAATATTCTGGTATAACAAAAAGTTATATTAATTAGATGAAACAGACAAAATTCCTAGAAATACAAACTACTGTAACTGACTCAAGAATAAATAGATAACCTGAACAGATCCATAACAAGTAAAGAGATTGAATTAGTAATAAAAAAATTCCCACAGAAAAAAAGCCCAGGATCAGATGGCTTTACTAGTGAATTTTACCAAACATCTAAGGAAGAATTAGTATCAATTTTTCACAATCTCTTCCAAAAAGTAGAAAAGAAAGTACTTTACAACTCATTCTATGAGGCCAGTATTACCCTGATAACAAAACCAGACAAAGACATCACAAGAAAACTACATGCCAATATTGCTTATGAATATAGACACAAAAATCCTCAACAAAATATTAGTAAATTGAATCCAGCAATATAAAAAGTATTATATACCATGATCAAGTGGAAACTTATGCTGGGAATGCAAGGTCCATTTATCATCTGAAAATCAAATAATGTAATATATCAATCACATCAGTAGAATAAAAGACAAAACCACATTATTGTCTCAATTAACACAAACACACACAAAGTATTTTCAAAATTCAATACTCTTTCATGATCAAGACACTCAGCAAACTAGGAATAGACGGGAATTTCCTCAACCTCATGAAGGGATCTACCAAAAGCCCACAGGAACCATCATACTTAACGGTGAAAGACTAAAGGCTTTTCCCCTAAGAGAGGAACAAGACAAGAATGTCTGTTTTCACTGCTTATATTCAACATTGTACTGGTGGTTCTAGCCAGGGCAATTAGGCAAGAAAATGAAAAAAAAAAAAAAAAAAAGGCATCTAGGTTAGAGATGTAAAACTATATGTATTTGCAGATGACATGATCTTCCATATAGAAAATTCTGAAGAATCCAGTAAAGAGCTACTAGAACTAATATATTTTCTGGAAAAACAAAATTCAACTGAGTAAATTCAAAGATCTAATTGGCTTTATTTATCAACTCATGCATCAGTCAGGATCCCATCTAGCAACTAGAAGAGCACTCCAACGGGTTGTACAAATGGGAGATTTTTACTGGCAGAAAGAGGGTGGGCAAGAAAAGTATTAACAAAAGAAAAGATTGCTTCAATCCAGACCATCTTCTTCTGGGGGAAGGGAAGGGCTTTATCATAACATTACCTCACTAGTGTTGATCAGGAAATTTCAGATTGACTCTTAAAGGTCACATTTCTGGAAGGGATTGAAACTGTAATTAAGTATTTGTTTGCTTTCATGGGGGGCAAATGATACCACTTTGGGCTTGTTGTTTTTAACATACGAGTTGAGCAAGGTTACAGGGTGTAAGAATGATATACAAAAATCAATTCTTTTTCTATACCCTTGCAATGAATAGTCTGAAAAGGAAATGAAGAGAATAGTTCCATTTACAGTAGCATCAAAAACAATAAAATACTTTGGAATAAATTTAACAAAAGACTTATACACTGCAAATGACAAAACATTATTGAAAGATGTTAATGAATATCTAAATACATCCCATTAGAAGGCTTAGTGTTGTTAAGAGGGCAATACTCCTCAAATTGATCTACTGATAAAACATAAATCCCTATCAAAATTCCAGCTGTCTTTATTGCGCAAATGAACAAGCTGATCCTAAAATTTATGTGGAATTGCAAAGGGTTCCAAATAGTCAATACAATCTTTAAAAATAAGAACAAAGTTGGAGGACTTATGCTTCTTAGTTTCAAAGATTACTACAAAACTAGAGTAATCAAGACAGTATGGGACTTGCATAAAGAGAGACATATAGAACAATGTAATATAAATGAGTAAATAAATATTCTCACATTTACTATCAGTTAATTTTCAACAATGCAATAGAGAAAGAATCATCTTTTCTATAAACGGTACTGAGACTCTGGATGTCCACGTACAAAAGATAGAAGTTGGATCCCTAGCTTATACCATAGACAAAAAATTAACTCAAAATGGATCAAGCACCTACATGTAAGTGCTAAAGCTATAAAACTCTTACAGGAAAACATAGGCATAAATCTTCCTGACTCTAGATTAGGCAATGGTTTCTTAGATATGAAAGCAAAAGCACAAGCAACGAAAGAAAGAAATAAACTGAACATTATAAAAATTTAAAACTTTTGTTCTTCAAGGCCATGAAGAAAATGAAAAGATAACCCAAAGAAGGGAAAAAAATGTTTTCATAAATCTTATATCTGAAAAAATAATTTTATCTAGACCATATCAAAAACTCTTACAACTCAATAATAAAGAAAACAAATAACCCAATTAAAAAATGGGCAAATCATCTGAACATTCTTTTTTTTTTTTTTTTGCTAATGTGAATTTTCTTTATTATTGAAACTTTCTCAGATTATGCAATTCTTTAGTAAAACAGTATTGAGTCACTAACAATAGGAAACATGTTTTTCACACATTTAGTAGAACACAAATTGAACAGACATTCTCAAAAGAAGATACACAAATGGCCAATAAGCACATGAGAAGATGCTCAACATCATCAGCCATCAGGGAAATACAAATCAAAACCACAATGAAATTCAACAAGTAGTATTGGGGAAACTGGATATCAAAATACAAAAGAATGAAGTTGGACCTTTACCTTATACCATGTACAAAAATAAGCTCAAAATGGAGGAAAGACCTAAATATAAGAGTTAAAGATAAAACTCGGAATAAAACATAGGAAAAAAGCTTCATTACATTGGATTTGGTAATGACTTCTTAGATATGACACCAAAAGCATAGGCAACAGAAGGAAAAATAGATAAATTGGACTTCAAAATTAAAAACTTTTTTGTATCAAAGGACATAATCAACAAAGTGAAAATGCAACCCAAAGAATGGGAGAAAATATTTGCAAATCATATACTTGATAAAGAAGCAATATGCAGAATGTATAAAGAATTCCTACAACTAAACAACAAAAGGCACCCAATTAAGAAATAGGCAAAGAACATGTTTACTCATTTCTCCAAAGAAGATATGCACATGGCCAATAAGTACATGAAAAAATGCTCATCATCACTAATCATTAGGGAAATTCCAATCAAACCACAATGAGGTAACCACTTCATACCCATGAGGATAGTTATTATTAAAAACAGCAAATAAGTGTTGGTGAGGATGTGGTGAAATTGGAACCCTTCTACATTGTTGAATGGAATGTCAAATGGTACAGCCACTGTGGGAAACAGTATGGTGGTTCCTCAAAAAATTAAACACAGAATTACCATGTGATCCAGCAATTTCACTTCTGGGTATATACCCAAAAGAACTGAAAGCAAGGACTCAAACAGAAATTTGTACAACCATCTTCATAGCAGCACTATGCACAATAGTCAAAAGGTGGAAGCAACACAAGTGTCCCTCTCTGGACAAATGGATAAATGAAATGTGTTACATGTGTACAATGGAATATTATTCAGCCTTCAAAAGGAAGGAAATTCTGACACATGCTGCAACATGGATGAACCTTGAGGACATTATGCTAAGTGAAATTAGACAGTCACAAAAGAACAAACATTGTATGATTCCACTTATATGAGGTACCTGGAGCAGCCAAAGTCATAGACACAGAAAGTAGGATGATAGTTGCCAGGGGCTGGAGGGAGAGGGTAATAGGAAGTTATTGTTTAATGAATCTAGAATTCAGTTTGGGAAGATGAAAAGTTTGGGAGAGAATGGTGAGGGTTATACAACAATGTGAATGTATTTAATGCTACTGAAGTGTACACTGCAAAGTGGTGAAAATGGTAAATTTTGTATACATTTTACCACAGTAAAATGAAACCACAATGGGATACCACTTCTCACCCACTAGGATGGCTATAATCAAAATGATAGATAATAGAAAAAATTTATGAGAGTGTGGAGAATTTAGAATTTCATACACTACTGTAGAAATGCAAAATGGTGTAGCTGCTTTGGAAACAGTCTGGCATTTCTCAAATTGTTAAACTTAGCGTTAGCATACGATCCAGCAATTCCACTCCTTGGTATATACTCAAAAAAATGAGAACATATGTCCACACAAAAATTGTACACAGATGCTCATTGCAGCATTATTCCTAATAGCCGAAATGTGGAAACAACCCAAATGTCCATCAGCTGATGAACCGATAAATAAACATGGTGTATCTATACAATCAAGTATTATTCAATGATAAAAGGAATGAAATACTAATAGATGCTATAACATGGATGAGCCTTGGAAACATTATGCTAAGTGAAAGAAGCTAGGCACAAAGAACCGCATGTTATGTGATTCCATTTATATGAAATGTCCAGAAGAGGCAAATCTATAGAGACAAAAAGTAGATTAGTGATTGCCTGGGGCTGAAAGGGATGGGAGGGGGGCATGTATTGGGAGATGACAGCTAAGAGGTGTGGAGTTTCTTTTGGGGGTAATAAAAATATTCTAAAGTTGATTGTGGTGGTGATTTCACACCACCACAATATATTTCAGAATATACTGAATTATTCTCTTTACATGGATGAATTGTATGGTATGTGAATTATGTCTCATTGGAACTGTTAAAATAGTTCTTCTACTTGCTAATGTATGACCTTGGGCAAGCCACTTAACCTCTCTGTGCCTTGATTTCCTCACCTGTAGAATGGCTCTCCAAAGGATTGTTACAGGGATCAAATAATTTGAATCATGTTAAGTGCTGAGGACATTGCCTGGCACATAGGAAGCTCCTGAAATGGTTAGCTGGTGCAATATCTAGAGAAATCATTCTTAAAACATTTTCCCTTAAGCCATGTTTTAGCAAAGCATTGAAGTCTTCCCTTCCTTCCCTTCTCCCTCCCTCCCTCACTCCCTTCCTTCCTTCCTTTCTCTTCCTTTCCCCAGCACATGAAAACTAACCACAGTGACTCAAGAACCTTTTCAGGAAAACGCAGCAAGTTCTCAGACCCTGACCCAGCCTGATTTCAGGATGGAATTATGTCCTCCAGCAGAAGCTCACATGCACAGGCCGATGTATTCGCTCCTCATCATGCACTCCAGGCTCTCATTTCCTCCTATAAAAAACAAATATGTGAATAATATTACTTTTCAGGGAAATATATATGAGAACTCATAATTCTCAAGTTTAAATGGAGAAATGCTGAATTGAAACTTCGTATGCAGCTCTAAAGCGTCCCCCTCTGTCCCCTGGGAGAACATCACAGCCCAGCTTGCTAAGTCCCGGTTGTACCTCCTTACCCCACTCCTTTCACAGACATCTGTTCAATAAAAGCAGCCACGTATCTTCGGAGACTTTAAATGGCACATGTGTTTTGATTGTTCTCATAACGGAGTTGCTGGCTCCAATCTGCCCTGAGCTGTGAGAGTGGCTCGGGCAGACAGAGAGTCTGTCGCTGCCGAGTCCTCCGTGGTGTTTTTGGGACAAGGCCCAGGAGGTCCGGCTCTTGGCCAGCCGGCCTCTGCCACGTCTCCTCACCCCAGGCTGGCGGCACACGTGGTGACCACAGCCCGGGTGCCCTGGGAGAGGCCTTGTCATCCACGGGAAGGCAGAGCGGTGTTAGCCTGACCTTGGCCAGACGTTCACAGCCTAGGGGCCAGCAGCCCTGCACCAGGGAGAGAGGGAAGAGACTCCCATCCTTGGAGCTCCCCTGCAGGCATCTCCCTGGGGCCTTTACCTGCCGTAAGGTCACCATCGGGTCCTCACAGCTGTGCGCCCAGTTCTTGCCCCTGCTTTATGGATGAGGGCCAGGTGCTCAGAGGAGAGAGATAACTCGCACCAAGTTATAGGACTCAGCACTCAAACAGGTTTTTCATATTCCTCTCATCTGAATCACACAAATTTATTGAAAATTTTTTAAAAATTAAAACTAATTTGTTTTGGTTCCGAATGCCCGCATAGACTGCCCATTCCAGAGGGCTTTGAGGAATAGCAGCTCCTCTGAATGAGATGGATGCCTAGACTGAGAATAATAGTTACAGCAATAATAACAGCTGCTAGTTATCAGGCCCATAGAGTGCGAGGCCTGCGCTGACCGTGTGGCAGAGGCTTGAGTACTGACTTGTCCAAGGTCACACAGCTGGCAAGTTGGTGGAGTGGACTCAAGTCCAGGCCCATCTGACACCAGCGTCCTGAATGTGACCTTCTGAGACTTTGAGAATGTCTGATTCTAGTAAGTGGGCACCTTTTACTCTCAGGGCATCCTGATGAGGTTGGTCAGGTATTCCCTAACCAGAACAAGATTGTATAAATACAAAAAGGAAGCTTCTGGGTTGGGGCACAGAGGACCCACCCACTTAATAGCTAGCGGGCCTTAGGCCAGTCTTGCTGTCTCTCCAAGTCGGTTTCTCCATCCGTGAAGCAAGACCAGCAGGCCCTGAGCCACCTTCCTCTGGGAGTTCAGGTGGGTGTGAAGGCAAGATGGTGGTGGGAAAGGACTGGGCACAAACGGGAGGGACACCTTGGAGACATGGGGCTGACCCACAGGGGGAAATGCAGGCCTGTTCCTTCAAACTCTCTCTTGGCAGAGGAGAAATGAGAAATGAGATCTTTGATCTGTTTGCTTTCCAAATCAGACTGCCTGAGCCTTCCTGGGCTAGGAATGGACAGGATCACTCTTCAGGCCAGACTCTTTATCAAGGTGCACTGACCCACTGGCCCACTGACCCAGGTCACCAAATCCCAAGGGGAGACAGCAGCCAAGCCCTGGCTGAGGCCAAGGCTTCCCCTCACACATGCTGCCCACCGCCAGGTCCCTGGCCTCCCTCCCCTGCTGGCCTCCTGCGTCTCGGACGTGGCACAGGTCTCCCACAGGTCATCTACTCTGCCATTTGGCCCAGATGACTTCCATGAGGCACTGCCAGTGGGCAGGAGTGGCCTTTCTAGACAGATGGGTCCACGAGAGGAAGCTCCCTGTCTGTCCTGGAGCCACTGCTTCCAGCCCTCAGCCATACGCAGCATTTCCTTCATCACGCAGATGTCCCCTCTCACGTTCTCACTCATGCTTCCCGCCCACGCGCAGTCTGCTTGACCAGAGGCTCCCAAGTCATGAGACAGCTCGCATCAGGTCTTGTTTCCAAAGCTTGGGTGTCACCCCAAGATTGAGGGTCTGTGGAGCCCACTCTGTAGGCATCAAACCAAATCTGCTAAGGGGCGCCCGCAAGGCCCCTCCTCTTCACCCTCATTCCACTCTGCATTTACAGCACTGGCAACCCTTCTCCCCAGTTCTGCCCCGGGTCAGCAACCTGTCCTCATGGCTAAATCCAGGGGATGCTCTTCAGGCCTCATTCAACCAACCCTTCCTGGCGTCTCTTGCACCGTCCTCCTGCCCTCCCTAGCCTTGCTCGTTGCCTCTTCTCCTGCTCCTCAGAGCCTCCCATGACTGATTCCAACCCCAGGTGCTTGTATTCCCCAGCCCCTGCCCCTGCCCTCTGTCCTCCTGTATAAGCTCCCTGGATGAGTTGTTCTTACCCTTGATGTCTACCAGGATTTATTGCTTTTGACTTCCAACCCTGTGTCTCCAATCAGGCAGCACCCTTGAATGCCAGAACTGCACCTGCAGACCCTTCCCAGCACCACTCAGCGACCCAGTGACTGCCTTCAAAGTGGTGCCCACCCTTCTGCCCCCAGGCCAACTCCCCTCCCTGTGTCCTCCCTCCCAGTGGAGGCACCACCAGCATCCTCTGGACCAGTCAGAATCCTGAGCTTGATTCTTGCCTCCTTTCTCTCCATGACCCCACATACCCAAAGCCCTGTCAAAACCCTTTCATAGTCTTGTATCAGTGCCTGTTTTCCATTTCTCCACTGCCTTCATGAAAACCATCATCTTGCCCCAGGGCACATGATTACTGGATACCGCCCAAGGAAACCTCCCTCTTACCCACCCTGAAGTACCCTCCAAGGATTGGCCATCCCAAACTCGCAGTTGTTCCTCAACACTTCATGGGCAGGCGCTGTCTGTCAGAGCACTGAGCCCTGCTTCTTTGGTTGGCCAACTTCACTTTGACTTCAGGACCCAACTCAAGCTCCATTTCCTCCGCTGCACTTAGCAGATAGTGAAGACATTGCCTGTTTACATGCTTTCCTCTCCCCCAAGGACCACACACTTGACTGAGCTTTGTGAAGGTGGGACGCTGAGCTGAGTGCCCTGGCCCTTGATTCAGGGCTTGGCATGAAGTTGATACCCACGTGTCTGGGGGACAGATAAGATGAGGTTGGACAAAGTAACCATCCCAGTAGCAGAAATCTCTTTAACCTGCCCTGCAGCTTTCTGGAGCTTTTGGACTGTTTCATATCCTTCTTTTCATGCTGTGGTATTTTACATGTAAAATACATGGTATTTTACAAGCATATTTGATGCTATGCTTGGAATTTGCATGTCTCTATAACAGATGCTCAGAGAATCACATACAGTCATCTAGTTTCCTTACTTTGATTAATTTAGCTAATGTAAGGAACGTTCCTGATTCAGAGATAGGCACAGATTAGGTGCTCAGTCAATGCCAGATCCTTACTACTGACTCATTTTGGAGATGGATAAAGTTGACACCATGGACAGACCACTTGTTATCTTGAACACTTGTTGTGTTGAAATACAACAGCTCACATTTTTTTTACAATATGAAGTTGTTGAAAATAAATGACCCACCAGTGTACTCTTTTTGGTTATCTATACTTGAGATTCACTTTATATTCAACATAAAATAACTGTGTTAGAAGAATGTGATCCTGAAGATGCCATTGTTTCTTTGTGAGACTGTCACATTTCAGCAGATTTCATGAGATCTTTACCTAGTTTAAGTCTCAGCCAAATCAAGACTGAATAGAAACTGAATTTTGAACGTAAGATAAAATTTCTCAAGACTGTTAATGTGATGCGTGTAGTAGGCAAAATAATGACCCCCAAAGATGTCTACATCCTAATCCCTGGAACTCATGAAAGTGTTAGGTTACTTGTCAAAGGAAAGTTAGAGCTGCAGGTGGAATTAGGTTGCATGGGTCTCCCCTGAAAGATGTCACCAGAGCCAGGAGAGAGGCATGGAACCGACTCCTCAGTGTCCTCAGAAGGAACCCACCCTGCCAACACTTGGATTTTTAACTTCCGGCCTCCAGAGCCGTAAGAGAATAAATTTCTGTTGTTTTAAGCCACCCAGCTTCTGGTACTTTTCACGGCAGCTCTAGCAAACTAATACAGTTTGCTAATCAGCCGGCTTATGCTGGATTATCTGAGTGGGTCCAGTGTAATCACAAGGGTCCTAAAAGCAGAAGACGGAAGCAGAAGAGAAGGTTGGAGTGATGCGATGTGAGAAGAACTCGGCCTGAGTTGCTGGCTTTGAAGGCTGAAGAAGGCACCACAAGCCAGGGAATCGGGGCAGTGTCTAGAAGCTGGAAAAGGCAAGGAAGCAGAGTCTTCCTGGAGTCTCCAGAAGGAAACAGCCCTGCCAGCACCTTGATTTTAGCCCAGTGAGACCCACATCAGATTTCCAACCTCTAGAAATGTAAGATAATCAATCTGTGCTGTTTTGAGCCATTAAGTTTATGGCAATTTGCTACAGCAGCAATTAAAAAAGAATATAGGGTCTCAGGTAGTGACAGAGCTGCCCAAGGCCTAGTAGTCCCCCCTCACCTGCGGGCCATACATCCCAAGCCCCCCAGTAGATGCCTGAAACCCATGATAGTACTGAACCCTATAGATACTTACATACTATGTATTTCCTGTGCTAACCGGCAGGGAGCCTATACAGCGTGGATAAGCCAGGCAAAGGGATGGTTCACGTCCAGGCGGGACCAATTGGGTTGGTGGGAGATTTCATCCCACTGCTCACAACAGCGTGCAGTTTAAACTTATGAATTGTTTATTTCTGGAGTTTTCCATTTAATGTTTTCAGTAACTGAAACTGGGGAAAGTGAAACCACAGATAATGGTGGAAAACTGTACCCGATTAGAATGATTGAACTTGAAGTATGTGCAGAGGAGCTACACCTGTGCTGGACAGGAGAGGCTGTCCTGACCCCGTGGGAACAGGGGAGGGGCCTGGATTAGGGAAGTGTTAATGGTGGCTTCATCAAGAATTACAGTTTTATTGCTTTTAAGAAGAACTGCTAACTCAAACTTGGCTAATGAATGTCGCTGTTAAGGTTTTCAGAGGATAAGAGTGAAAAAAGCTCAGACTTACATTGTAATTGTAATATACATTGTTGTGTGGAACTGCAGGCCTTTCCCAAGTTACTAGACTTGGGATCAATGGGATTTTACTCTGATGTCTGGGTGTGCGACGTCATCCCACTGCCCTAGATGGGCCTCCTGCAGCCAAGGTCCTTCAGGGGAAGTGGATTCTTTCAGCCACCAAAAACGAAGTTTTAGGAAGGCCACTTTTTCTCCCCATACCTCACTGAGGTGTTTGTCAAGATCAGAAGCAAAAAGGTCCAGCTGAAAAATAGCTCCGATAACCTGAAGCAGGTGCACCTGTGACAAACAGCCGTCTTGTCGGCGGCTCATCACGCGTTTCAGGCGGGGATAGGTCTGAGGATTCTTCTGGAAAGAGGAGGAGGGATGCATGGGCTCTTTTCCATTCTGTTATCCTTTTGCAAAGCACCAGACACCAGAGGTAAAGGAGAGGAGAACCTGGAGGGCTGGCGGTCCCTCCCAGCTCTACGGGAATCTGACCCCCACAGATCTGACTTTTCCAGCCAGTGATGGGGCAGGAGGAGCCCCCGAGGCAGGACTGCTGAGTCCTCCCAGCAGTTCACCATTCCCCCAGGTGTCCTGGATGTGACCTTTGTGTGAACAGAGTTGGCGTCCACATTCCCTAGAATACATGCTCTGATTGTGTGGCCAGGAATGGAGACGCTGGTACCCTATGGCAATGGCACGCATGCCCAGGGCAGTGACAGTCCCATGAGTGTGACATAGAGGTCCCACTTCCGAGGCTCGGCCCTGGGAAGCACAGGAAATACAAAATACAGGAGCAGGATTCTAAGCCATTTCACAGTTGGGGTCAGCACAATAATACCGAACAGGTCTCAACCTAAAACCTAACATTTATATTCACAAAGTTAATTGTAAAAGGCCAGGACAAAGGAGATCTGGCTGAGAGTCAGTTCATGAGAGAGAAAAACATAGTAGGCACTAACAGAGGTACAATGTGGTTGCTTTAAAAAAAGAAAAGAAATAGTGCAGAGTTGGGGAGTATTCATGAAAACAAGTCCCCATTTAAAGAGAAAATCATCACATTCTCTCTTGCTGCCTTCAGATCACACCTGGACCATTCTGCCCATGACAAATCAGCCCATTTTAAGAACAGTAGTGACTGATTAGAGACTTACAATGGATTGAGAGTCTGCAAATTATTTTGATCAAGAGAAGAGAAAACTTAAAAGGGGAACAAAATGGGTAGAAGTTGGTTTGATTCTTTCGGTGATGTTTAAGCAGTTGTCAGGTACTGAAATGGGAGCAAGGCTGCATGCATGTGGGAAGTCTCCATTTCCCACCAAGGAAACACAAAATAATGGCAATACTAGTTATGTTATAGGGCTTATGTATGCCAGGTGCTGCCATAAGCAATTTGCAGGCAGTATGTTACTTGTCCTCATATCCCGAGGCCAGCACTGTGTTTCCATCCCCCGCAGCATGAGCAAGGGGTCTGACAAGAGGAGCTTCACTAGAGTTAGTCCCTGGGCCGTGAAGGGCAGAGTGATGAGCTCTGCCAAGGGGACTGGAGATGAGCTCTAGATGAGGTGGCCTGAGCTTGCCCCAATGGACAAGGAGAAACCATGTCGGGTTGGAGGGAGGGGCCTGGGTAGCCCCATCTTCTCAACATTTAGTCCAACACCTCCACTACCCCCAGCTGGTTCAAGCCACCCTTATCTCCCACCTGGACCATTGCAGTAGCCTCCTCCCCACTCTCCCTGTTGCCACCCCTACCCATTGTAGGCTGGTAGCCACACAGAGTCAGGGTGGCCCTGGAAGGCGTGTCTTCCTTTCTCCAAACCCTCCAGGACTGCATCTCATTCAAGCAAGAGCCACAGCAGCCAGCCAGGCCCTGCATAATCTCCCCCTGCTCCCTCTCATGTCCCTCCGTCTCCTGCTCACCCCCTCCCCCAGCCACACTGGACTCCCGGCTGCCCCTCAGCCCTGCCAGCACACCCCTCCACCAGGGCCTTTGCACCTGCTATGCCCTCTGCCTGCAAGTCTTCTCCCACAGAGCACAGGGCTTATGCCTCACTTCCTTCCAGTCGCTGCCCAAATGCCAGGCCATCCTTGCCACCTTGAATAAAATAGTGCCAACCCCCCTCATCTCCTTGCTGGTCTGCCCTGTGCTGCATTACTTTTCTCTAAAGCACTTACTATGGTGTGGCATATTCTCTCTGCATATATGTTATATACACTCTATTACATTATATTGTATTCTGTTGTACATTGTTCATCCGTTTACTGTTTGTCCTCATTAGAATAGGAAGACTCAGAGGGCAGGGCTTTGTTTCGTTCACTGCCTCATCATCAGAACCTAGATGTTTCCAAACAGTGGGATGGCCTCATCAGATTTGGTTTCAGGTGGGATTTAGGATGATTCTGACTGATGTGAGAACTGAGTGGTTATCAGGGCTGACCATCCAGATGGAGCTGCTTTGTCAAGTAGTGAGCTCCTGGGAGCTGGGAATATTTGAGTCTCGTCCACGAACCAGAGCACAGAGAGTCTTTAAAAGGGCATTCAAAGCCCTGCTTGTGTCCTGAGAAATCATCATTCCCAAACTGCCTAGCCCCTTTCCAACACCCTAAGGCCAACAGAGACCTGACAGAATTGGGATCATTGAAATATTAGGCAGGTAGACAAAGTCTTAGTTGAGCACTTTCAGCTGATGGCCTCAGCAGCCTAGTCTTCCCATGGCCCACAGGTTGCCTCCTCGAGAATGACAGTCCCCACTCAGGAGGGCCCGCCACCCTTTGGAAAGCAGGGAGTCCTGATGTGTTTAAGCTGGGACTGGGGTGTCCTTTGTCGAGGGCTGTGCCAGTCAGCTTCTGCTGCAGTGACAAACAACCCCAATATCTCTGTGGGGTACAACAGCATCATGCTATTACAGAGCCCAGCAGTCAGGCGGCCCCTGTATTGGACCTGCTGTTCTCATGGCAGAGGACAGGAAGAGTGAGAGACAAACCACATAGTAACTCAAAGCTTCTGCTGGGATGTGGTCAGCTTCGTGTCCACTCACACCCCACTGAACAAAGATGGAACAAGACAGCAAGAGGGGGACGTAGGGGGGGCTTCCCTGGTGGCGCAGTGGTTGAGAATCTGCCTGCTAATGCAGTGGACACGGGTTCGAGCCCTGGTCTGGGAGGATCCCACATGCCGTGGAGCAACTGGGCCCGTGAACCACAACTGCTGAGCCTGCGCGTCTGGAGCCTGTGCTCCGCAACAAGAGAGGCCGCGATAGTGAGAGGCCCGCGCACCGCGATGAAGAGTGGCTCCCACTTGCCGCAGCTAGAGAAAGCCCTCGCACAGAAACGAAGACCCAACATAGCAATCAATCAATCAATCAATAAAAAATCTAAAAAAAAAAAAGAGGGGGACGTAGGGACAATAAATCAGTCTGCCGTTGTGGTGGGGGGCGGGGGGGGGGGCAGTTGCAGAAAGATTTCTGTACTGAGTAGGCCACTGAACCACTCTACTCAGATAGCTCTGATATTCTGCTCTGATATTCCGGAATTATTTCCAAAGCCGACTGCAAAGCTGAGTCTGTCTCCTTCCCTCCCACAGCAGGCCCACAATTCCACCATCTGTCTGGAAGGCCCTTTGTTCTCTCACTGTCTTTTCTCTTTCCGGGTAGGTGGGTGGCAGGCCCATGGAGCCCCTGCTCAGCGACCTGTGAGAAGGGCATCCAGCACCGGGAAGTGACCTGCATGTACCAGCTGCAGAATGGCACACACGTCGCCACTCGGCCCCTCTACTGCCCGGTGCCCCGGCCATCGGCAGTGCAGAGCTGCGAAGGCCAGGACTGCCTGTCCATCTGGGAGGCGTCAGAGTGGTCACAGGTGGGTGCCTGGGCTGCCGCCAGTACTGAAACCACCACCAGGGCCTCAGGGCCTTGTCTGTAGCGACCCCAAAATGGTTCCTTTCCCTCCCTGCTGTTTTTGACACACCCTCACGTATCACAGTCCTAGCCAGACCCCAGAGCAGCTCAAAGCCATGTTCTAAGTCACATATTCTCAAATTCCATCAGAGATATCAACGTGGCCAAAAAAACATGGATAGTGTATTTTTTTGATAATGTATATCACAGTACCGTTTGGTCCCATTTCCTGTGAAAATTCTCATGTAAATATAGATGGATGGATGGATGGATGGATGGATGGATGGATGGATGGATAGATGCATAGGGGATAGGTAGGTAGGCAGGTAGACAAATAAACACCTTTTAATCTCTTTTGTGCACTTTGGAACTGTAGGGTGGTCAGGTTGAGAAGGTGGTTTCAAAGGCTTCCCTTCAGTTCCATGGCAGTCTTTGTGGAGCTGCCTTTGCAAGAGGCAGGAAGATGTTGGGAAGGACAGCTTTTAGTGTGTGAGTCGGTTACAAATCTCATGCCATAAAACATTTTGGAAAGAGGTCAATTAAGCCTTAATTTTTAACTTTGAAGACTGATCCTAGAAATATTTTATCTTCGGTAATATCATCCTTCAAGGCTTGGCATTGAGTTTGCATTAATGATTTTGATTGTTTGGCTATGAAACAAAAAAAATAGCTGAATAAAGGGCAAGCTTCCCTCAGGTCCTCCATCAAACGTGTTCTAGGAAAGTCAGAAAGGCTAAATCCAAGACACTCTTCAGTGTGGAAAATATTTTTAAAGTTCCTTTTTATTGCCAAGCAGTTGGAATTATTTTGAATAAGAAAGTATTCAGCCCGTTTTTAATGAACGAAAAGTCTGCCCTTGGCTGCTCTAAAACTGAGTTTACGTTTTAGGCAGATCTTGACGTGTACCCATTTAAAGACAGGCATTTTTTGCCTATCCTTTAAGATATTTTAGGAAAAGGACAGAGTTTTAACATTAAAAAATTGTTTTTCTTTACATGTACCTAGGTTAATAAGTTTAACATTCAATGGACTTTTGGGGAGGGGGATGCCTGCTAGAAGGGTAGGGGCAGGTGTGCAGTCTCTCTCCCTTGCCATGAGCCTTAGGGTTCTTGATCCAAACAAGATTTATGCTTTATCAGATCAAAACCATAAATTTTCCATTTATAGGTCTCTTATGGGGGAAAAATTCCTCCTTAACAAAATAAACGAGGCTGACATAATCAACTATCATTACAGTATTGAAGAGCACCATTTTGGAAAGTGTGAGACAATTGGAGCAAGAGTTAAAGAAATATCTCCATCCCTATTCCTGTATCTATGTGTTGCCTAATCCTAATCCTGAAATAGTATCCACACCAATCAGTCTAATTCTGACTCAGCTCAGGCTCAAGAAAAATGCTTTTTTCTAAACATTTGACTCAGAATCAAATCTTTCCTCCATGAGGTGCTCACAAAACTGGTATTCCTTCCACTTTTCCAAGTACAGAAGCCCCTCTAACATTTCTTCTTCTGGAAACGAATGGGTTTAAATTTCTCGTGGGTGAGTTTTTATTGATGGTCTTGCCTGTATTCAGCCAGCAGTGTTGATCACTGCCACCACTACTCCCCAACTTCTTCCCAACTTCATTAGAATGAGGAAAAAAATATTGAGGAGGAAGCAAAAGGTAGCAACTCTCTCCTGTCCTCGACTTCTTGTTCCCATCCCTGGATCAGAAGCCAAGAGAGAAGCCGAACATCACCCTCCTAGGTCCCTTCCAAGGTGACCCCAGCCTGCAGCACTGCCCTTCCTGAAGGCTTCCAACCAATAGGCTGCTGGTCAAAAGGGGTCAGGCCAGGGCTTGGTCAAGAAATAGGCTGGATATTGAGGGTTTAAAATTCAAGGGAAGAGGCAAGGAACACAGAGTAGAGAGAGACCAAGCAGGAACTCAAGCAGAAGTGGTGAGTAGGCCCCTAGTTGCAGAAGGAGCCAGTGGTATGGGTGCTGGTGCCAGGGAGGAGCCCGTGAGGCAGACGGTGAGCATGGAGCTGATGAAATGGTCAGAAAGCATTGCCACATAGAGAAGCAGAAGGATGGGCCTTCAGTGCAGTAACCCAGGGGTTCCTGCAGCAGCCCTCCAGGCCCCACCCATCCTGCCCTGGGAGGCCCTGTGGGTAAAGCCTGCCAGGGACTGATTCCTTGCATTCGAGGTCCCTTTATTTTTTTTTTTTAATTTTTTAAAAAATATATTTTATTTATGTATTTTTGGCTGCGTCAGGTCTTAGTTGCAGCATGCAGGATCTTCATTGCAGCATGCGGGATCTTTTGTTGCAGAGCGCGGGCTCTTTGTTGCAGCGCACAGACTTCTCTCTAGCTGTGGCATGTGGGCTCCAGAGCGTGCAGGCTCAGTACTTGCGGCGTGTGGGCTCTGTAGTTGTGGTGTGCAGGCTCCAGAGCACGTGGGCTCTGTAGTTTGTGGCACGTAGGCTCTCTAGTTGAGGCGCGCAGGCTTAGTTGCCCCACAGCATGTGGGATCTTAGTTCCCCGACCAGGGGTTGAACCCACGTCCTCTGCATTGGAAGGCAGATTCTTAACCAATGGACCACCAAGGAAGTCCCTTTAAAACCCACACAGAAGACCAAATACATGAGCTCTCCCAATTCCCCCCAGGTTATACCACAACCACCTGTGAAGCATGTGTATTTCTTCTAAAACAAACCAGTCTAAATTAGTCTCAAAAAAATAAATAAGAACAGGACCTGCAGATGGAGAGCTAGGTTGAATTCATAGGGAAAATAAAGCTAGATAGCATTTTGAGGTAAATGTTAATAACAAATAAAAAGAATGACATTTGTCCTTTATGTGCATTTTTTCAGTGGACATAGTGGAACTTCTTAAAAGTCAAGTTTGTTGTAGCTCAAGAAAAATCACTGCTATAGCCTCCCATATTTTTGGTAAATCAAGCAAGTGTAAAAACAGAAGTTAGAGTTGCTGGGGCTCCATTTGTCCTACTACGGCTGGTGGGGACCCCCCCATGGTATCTCTGGGACCCAGCTGCTGGGAGGAAATCCCCCTCAGAATTTCCTCAGGCAGCGTGGGTCTCATCGTGTCAGTGCATTTGGTGGAATCCAGCCTTCAGCCCACCATCTCTGCATGCTACGTATTTGCTTCCACGGTAGGGACTAGGCTTCCGCACACAACAAATCAGAGGGTGGGCTCCCCAGGTTCCCAGGCCATGTCACCTATGCTTGCTGGTCAAGTCAGTCATGTTCTCCCAAGGTCAAGGATCCACTCTTCCTTGTGCTTTGTTTTGAGGTGGGTAAGCACTCAGCACTCACTCTTGCAAGCCAGGCACCTTCCCTCCCCAAGCCCAGGCGGTAGGCTGGGAACAGGCTCCAGACCCACCCCTAAGTCTGCCATGTTTATGCCCTGTCACCCCTCCATCTCTTGTCACTGTTTCTGTGGATCTTGCTGCCTAAGGGCGTGGGAATCTTGAGCTCTCAGGGCTCACGCATCATTTGTCACCCCTCAGACACTATTCAGGTCCCCTCCCGACACCATCTCTTGCTATGTTTCCCAAGAAGAAAAATAGCACAGGGAATATTGCCCTGTTACCATTCTTGGCATTCACATTAAAACCATCGCTAGAGCTCTCTGCAGGGCTTGCCAGCCGCCTTATGTCAGAGTCACCTGTGGCTTTGCTTTCCATCTCCTCCTTTTCCCCCCTGAACTGATGCCTTTGCCCCAGGCTGGCTCAGCACGGGTACCTGTAGGCCAGCTGGGAGGAGCCAGCTCGGACCATGTGCATAAGACTCTAAAAGACCAGGAGCTTTTTGAGGACAGAAACATAGCATCCTCATCCTTGCATCCTCAGCACTGGGTCTGGTACATGGTAGGTACTTAACAGATGTTCAGGTGTTGATGGACTTGACCAGATTGGACTGGATTCAGTCTCCGGAATGGTATCTTGCAGTGTTCTGCCAGCTGTGGTAAAGGGACAAAGAAACGAACTGTGACATGCACCAACTCGCAAGGAAAATGCGATGCATCCACGAGGCCGAGAGCTGAGGAGCCCTGTGAGGACTACTCTGGCTGCTACGAGTGGAAAACAGGGGGCTGGTCCAAGGTGAGTGCGGTATGTGCGCTTCCATCCTGCCCTGGGCAGCATGGGCGACTCAAGAGGCGGGAACTCAGCTCTCTCACCGTGGGCCCCAGTTTAACAAGTTGGTCCCAGTCTCACCAGGTGAATTCACTTTCTCTCCCAACTCTGCACCTGCTGGTGACCCCACACAGTGTGCATTCAGAAGGGCACTGAGTGCCCCCAAAGCAGGAAGGGGTGCAATGGGTGCCAGTCTGGGACCCGTGCATCCTGCAGTGGGCTTGGCCACCCAGCCATTGAGAGAGCCTCAATGGTGGGAGTCTGTCCTCAGGCAGATGCAGAGGGGGCTGTGGGCGAATAGCACTTCATTGTTTCCAGGGCCCTTGGGCAAGGGCCTGGAGGATGCAGGAGGAGAAAGGGCCCTTGGGGTGAGGACTGATGACAGCATCTCCCAGAGCCTTGGGGCAGGAGAGTTAAACAGCATTTAAGTGAACAGCATTCGTTCTCTGCTGTTTAACCCTTGCTTTATTCATTCACCTGATATATTTGACCCATACCTGAGATAGATACCATTGTCACCCCTGAAAACCATCCAGTGGGTCTTCTAGAGCCTTTTCCCAAACAGTGTAAAATTTCTGATGTCTGATTTTCTGACGAAAATTTCCAACGAGAGCCTAGAGTGTGTTTGTTTCCTTTTGGTCTCAGCAACTGGAAGCTCCCCGTTTGCTTCTCTTGATATCTGTGCTCGAAGGCTGCACACTGGCAGCCTGAGAGCCGCTGGCTTTATGTGGCCTGTGCAATATCTTAAACAGTTTGGAATTGATTGCTAACATTCAAAAATGGGAAAATTTCACCTGAAAATCTGGACTTGGGGCTTTCTACAGAAATCTGGCAACATGGCCTATATCCACACGTGGCCTTTGTGACCTGGGGCCTAGCAGGGGCGGGTGCATCTCCCCAGGCTGCAGTCCTCCAGCTCCCCTGGCTCCTTCAGCCGCTTTATGCTTTAATTTACCTGCCTGGCCAGGCAGAATAATGTTGCCTGGATTCCATACGTCCAGGTGTGAATTAGAATAAAGCTGTCATTATACTTGAGGGGTCTTTGTGGTCACACCCTAAATGCAGCCTGTATTAGTAAAGGGTGACTCCCGTGGCCACAGGTGTCCCTGGGCAGAGAGCAGAGGTGAGGGGGAGGGGTCAGCTCAGGCCTGGGCTGCACGGACCCGTGGGGGTCTGGGGCCCCAGCATTGGTTTCTCTTTGCAGTGTCCCCTGCGCGGCCCAGCACCAGCCCTCTCCTGTGAGGGTGCTTATCCCCGTTTTACAGAAGAGGGAGCAGAGGTTCAGAGAGGTTAAGTGACTTGGCCACTCCTCTCTGACAGAATCCAGGCTTCTGAACCCCAATTCAGAGCTCCGTCCACATGGTGGACACAGAGCGAGGGCTCCAGAGTCGCCGTAATGGGGTGGTGCCCTGCAGATGGGCGTTGCCTAGGTTTCTCCAGCCTAATCGTTCTGGTTTTTAGGACCAGGTGGACACTTTTATTTTCCTAAATGCCTTGAACTTCCTGGTCCTGGGAGCAGCAGAACGTCCAAGGAAGGGTGTGAATAGTGCCTGAGGAGTTCGATGCAGCACTTGGCCCCCTCCTCAGCCGAGGACGTGGGCACACATTCTGGCAAACTCCACCCCGCAACACAGCCCCTCGGGCATGGCTTCCAGGAAAATAGAGCCTTTAGCTGGCCTTCCTCTTCCTAGCCAGCCGAGGAGAATAATACCGCCTGGCCTTCAGGACAGTAGGGCTTTGGAAGGCCACAGTGCCTGCTTTTGCCACAGCCAGCTTGATCAGCTATCCCTGGAAGCAAGAACAAGAAAGATCAAGGGCATGTACAGATTTGGGCTGTTGTCAGGGGTTGGCATCCAGTGGCATCCAATCAGTGTGCATGCAGCCTTTGGGGCGAGCACTGGGCGTGAACTGGTGCCAGCTGCTCCCCCCCCAAGCAGGTCTGGCCAGAGCCAGGGCCCAGGGCAGACTAGTTCTTCCCGGCCAAGAACTGCAGGGACACTGACCTGGAAGGCAGCTTGTGTGTATATATGTGTGTGCACGCGTGCACACACTGGGAACAAGGGTTGGCGGTGGTGGGGACTGCATAGAACTGAACCTAGAGACCCCACCCCAGCTGTTCGCCTCACTGCCACTGCCTTCTTCAGCCGCCATCACTGGGTAGGCTGGCACGCCCCCCACCCCTACCCCAGCACAGCAGTAGAAATCTGTCCGTTGCTTTTTCCTGTGCCTGCTCTGGAGAACTGGGACGGATACCGGTCCCATGGGGCCCTTATCCTCACTCACTGGGTGACCAGGCTGCCAGAAGTGGATTCCAGAGGATGGATCTTCCCCTGACATTTTCACTTGTTCAGACTGGATTTGCTTTCTGATTGATGTGTTATTTTTGCTGTGCCCTTGTCACACAATTGGGATCAGTGCACTTTTAAACCAATCATCGCGAATGACCCTCCTGTAACCAGCATCCAAACCTCCCACATGCCAGACTTTGAAGGTAGCAAACAAGTTGCCCAAAAGGAAAGTAGAAAGAAGTCTGAACACTGTCAGATTTCCAGTGTATCTGGACACTTTGACATCTTCCTTCCAAGCAATCTCCTATCACTTGGCCCTAAGGTGCTGTTGAGAAAGATAAGCCTATCTCCAGGGAGATGATGGACAGGCCAGCCCAAAGACAGGCAACACAGGTGCTGTCCTGCACTTCCTGAAGTGAGAAGGACCAAGCATCCCTCGGGAATGGTCTGGCATCCAGCCCTTTCTGTAGCTGGGTAAGGGTGCCTGAGAACAGCACCAGAACCTTGCTGAGGCAGGACAGGCTTGGAGGGGATTTGGAGCCCCTTCTCCCTCCCCCAGCCTCGGCAAATAGCTGAACCCTAACCAGGATCCCATCCGAGAGACCGACTTCACATTCCCAACCCTGCTGAGGGCAGTATTACTGCTCTGCTCTGTTTGGAAACTGCCATGCAGCTGCCTGCCCTCCTGGGATATTAGCTAGTTCCAGATCTGGGCGAATCATTGTTTTTTCCCACTAAATGCTGGGCCCATGTATTCAACCTGGGGGTGGGGTGGGGAGGGAGGTGTCACTGAAACTGGGAGAGGAGGAAATCACATTTCTTTCTAAGACAGAGTGTCTTTTAATCAGAAATTGAGATGTTTCAGTTTCAAGACCAGAGGCATTAATCACCACTGAAATGATGGGATGTTTCTAAATAGAAACAAATTATTCTGGAGGGATTATAATAGATGGTGTTTTTAAGGAAAACCATTGGCTCTCTGTGTTAAGAGTATGGCGTTCCCTTTTACAGAAAAGATCAAAAGTGGCCGTTGACTTCCTGGTGCCAGTGGAGGTCCCCTGGAAGGGGACTGGCCTCACTTGCAAGGCCTAAGTCAAGCCCCAGATGTGCCCCTCATACCTGAGCCCCAGCACTTCCCAGAGGCCTTAGGAGATCAAATGAAGCCATAAGCATGCACGTACCTGTAGCTGCAGAGCCCTAGGAAGAAGCCAGGGAGAGCCTCCCATTCAAACATGGCTGTGTCGGTGCATTCCCAGGACTGCTGTTAGATGCCTTCCTGTGTTGTGGGCAGAGATGGGGGCTCAAGTTCCACGGTCTCAGAAATGAACAGACTTTGTGTCACTAGGGGGGCTTGTTCCAGAAAGCTTTCAGCCCCAGTACCACTTCTGAAGCCTGCACTTGCTTTGGTGGGGATTGACCCCTCCCCCCAATTCTGCAAGGCTGGGCAGCCAACCCGGCTGGGGCACCCACTTGCTGTGGGCCTGCAACCAAGTCACTGTGATTCAACCAGCATTTCCTGAGCTCCTGTTCTGTGCCAACCTGTGCTGAGCACTGAGGGTACAAGAGTGGACAATGACCCAGCCTAGATACAGACAGGTGGAGCCAGCTGCAGACACCAGGCCACGCTAAGTCCCACTGGGCAGGTACAAATGCAGCCCCTGCCAGGGGCAGCCCCGAACAAGGGTGCTGGTGGAGAGTGATGCGACTTCTACTGGGATCAGTGACAGTGGCCCTGACATTCACCAGTGCTTTAGAATTTATAAAGCACTTTCACTCACATTCTCCCATTTGACCCTATCCCCATTTTACAGGTGAAGAAACTGAGGCTCAGAGTGGCGACGTGACTTTTTTCTTGAGGTCACACAACTAGTAAATGGAAGGGCTAGGAGTCTGGTCCCTGCCTTTTGGCTCTTAATCCACCTTTCCTTCAGGTACATAATAATGTCAGAGGCTTAGTTTTCTAATTTGAAATGGGAAGTAGATGAACTGTTATATGCCTCAGGTCTAACCATCATAGGCATAAGCTTGTTGTAAAGTCAAGTATTTATCTACTCTCTCTCCAGCCCACCAATCAAAACCTTCTCTCCCAAGGGCTTTGTATTAATCATTTACACTGTAGTATAAATCTGTTGTCTCTATAGGAGATCATGCATGTTGTCTCCTCTTATTTGTGAAATAAAAAGTTGAGTCCTTAATAAAAGAAACTTGAGCATCCAAGAGCAAACATAAGAGGCACTGGGGACATCAGGGCCCTTTTCTGGGATTGTGAAACCATACAACACAGGCAGTCAGCACTCTGCATGCAGATAGGGATCAGCAAATCCTCCATTCCGTACTACTCTTGGGAGTGTAAGCAACAGTGAAAAGAGGGTCATCAAACTTCAGTACTTTTCTGGGTAGGGCAGGAGGGAGAGGGGGCAGATACCCCCTTGGTCTGGAGCATTTTGTGTGGGTGAACAGAGCCTGCCACTGGGTCATGGAGTTAAAGTCCAGGGCCCACACCTGCTCAGATGAGAGAAATGAACTTGTTGTAGAGCGGTGGGGTCCCCAGAAATTGCCAGGAGAGGTGCCTGCATGGGAGTGAACTGAATGCAGTTGACGTGGGTATTTTTCAATAGTAAATTCTACAGTGTATGTGGTCCGGGGTTGCATCCTCAGATGCAGAGGAACTGGGGATACGGAGGACCGACTGTACATTACACTTAGAATAACTCCCGAGTTGTTCAAGGGTCAGCTGCAGTCTAAAGGCCAATGCCTTTGCCCCCTCCATTTCCCTGCTGCCCCTCCATTCACCTAGTGTCCTTCCTCAAATCAGCTGCCTTTGTGTGGAATGAGAGATCAGAGAGTGGGGATGCCTCCCCCACATGCCAGTCTAGGTTTTAACCACTGCCTAGACATGACCATTGAATCAGAGAAGCTGTCATCCCTAAGGAACACTTTGTTTTCAACACACGCTGTCAGCGACCTCAGAGCAGGGCACATGGTCAGGACAACACAGGTGCACGTCCCTGCTCTGCAGTGACCTCATCTAACCTTGAACCAGCATCATTCTCTGTCAGATGAGTTTAGGGGTACCTGCCTCCTAGGGCATCCATATAAAGCACTTAGTGCAGTGCTTGGCGTAGGTGCTCATTTTTATCATCATCTTCTTCACCATCATCATCCAGTACAGTCACAGGTCTCTTATCTCTGATCAGAATCGCATTTCTTATACAGGCCTGTAAAATATTTATGTCATAGGAGATGAGTTCTTTGAATGTGGTTTGGACCCCATGAAACAGCGCGTGCCCTGACCTGGGGCTCCGCGTGATGACAGCATGGCTCAGGGCAGGAGACGGTTGTGCAGCATTTGCTGGGCACGTAGGCCATCCTTCTGCAGCAGGGGGGAAGGGTCTTTCAAACAGTCTCTGATAAGCTGGGAGAGCTAAGTTACGAAACTGGTGGCAGCTCCTGCACGAGGGGAGGCAGTGAGACAGCTCCTGTAGCCCCCTCTGTGCTCCTGGCGCCCATCTGAAACAAGAAGCAAGAGCTCTTGGGATAGCCAGCCCTTGCAGGTCACGGGGGGTCACCTGGGCCTTCTGGTTCCCTGACTATAACGTTCCAACCAGAACCTGTAGGACAGCAGGCTGCGAATTCAGAGAGTTTGAGCGGAATCCAAAGCTAAGGCTGAGGATAGGATTCAAGGATTTGAGGATTTCAAAAACAGTTTGAAAGAAAGTATGAGTTGAAGGGGGAAGGGGTGTGTGTGTGTGTATGTGTGTGTGTGTGTGTCTAAGAAAGCATTTCCAATTTCAAGGCTGGAGCAAAGACGGTGGGGATTTTCATCACTGTTTAAGCCTACTATTTCAGGTTTCAACAGCTTCTGAGATTTGCATTGCTCATGCCAAGTTTTGGGGGGAAATCTGTCAAAAATGCTTTTGGGGAGCTTTTGACATTTTACCAGCCCAGTACCTTTCAGACACGAGCAGAAAATGAAGTTCCCGTAGGGGGTTCCCTGCCCCCCTGACTGTCATGCGGGGCTGTCCCGTGCTGCCCCTCAGAGGCAGGCTGGCCCCTCGGAGGGTGGCTCTGTGAGAGCGTAGGGTGGGCACACTGTGCAGTGAGGATTCATCTTTGCATTATTTCACCCTAACCCTATTCCTGCGCACCCCAGAGCCTGTGCAGGGAGCCCCTGCCTGTCCTCCACTCTGTAGGAGCCAGCGCTCATGTGTGTATTAAACATTCCTGTCACGTTTTCCTCTTCCCAAGATTTTTACAACTTCCTTTAGCTAATTCTCAAAACATCCCTTTGGAATCTGGTGTCATTTATAGTCGTGATTTTACAGCTGGGTGGATTTTACCATGCCGTGGTGGAGCGTGTCATCAGGACTGGGCCTCCACATGGTGACAGAGGCCTGGTTCCTCCCTGCTGGAGAGCCGTGTGGCCCCAGAGGAGTGCAGGCCTCCGGGCAGCAGCCGGGATGGGAGGCCCGGGGGCTACATCACGGGGAAGACCGTGGACCCTCTGAGCCTCATGCTCCGCCTCTCTGCAGGTGGTGCTGTGCCCTGCAGACACTATTCCTGCAGTCAGTGCACATGTATTCTGCACCTACTGTGTTCTGAGCGCCCGGCCCTGCCACAGCAGCTGTTAGTGTGAAGATTAATGAGGACTCATGAGAATGGGTGTGAGCCCAGTGCCCGGCACCGGGAGGCAGGCAAAAGGTGGACCTGCTGCTGTTACTACTACCATCACCACCATCATCATCATCATCATCGCCACCCGTGGGATGGGTGGCAGGTCCCCAGACCTTGTGTGTGATGTGCAGCTGCAGGCACTTGCTGGAGAGGGGGCTGCACTTATTCCAGGTCACCTGGCAAGGAGCTTTCCTGGCGGATTTATTACTGCTCCATTTTGTCTTGGTTTCCTGAGTCTCGGGGAACCACATTAAATGTTAATGTCATGAGTGACTTGAAAAAACTACCCAACAGTGACAGTGTGCTTTAAAGAAGACCAGATCTGTTTTTTAATACATCTATTTGCTTAGATTTTAAAAGCCTGAAAAATGGCTTCACAGCGATGCTTGGGGCTAATTCGATGCTATCAGGAGACACTGCCGTCTCCTCACTGTTGAATTAAAGTGGAGGCTGAGGGGAGGCCGACAGAGGTGAGATTCATTGTCTGTGCCTGTGCTACCCTTAATGCAGCGAGCTCAGGTTACAGGAGGATGCAGTGTCTTCAGGGCCAAATCAATCTCTAATTGTGCTCCTGGCAAATGTGGATGTCCACACCTGCCTGGTGACCGGCATGGCAGCCCAGGGAGGGCTAAGCAGGCCAGGTGACTCAGGGCACCTTCCCGGGCTCCAGGGACCCCCGGCCAGCTCTCTCTGCTCTTGGCCCTACGCTGACTGTTGTTAATAATAGTAGCAGCGTTTGTCCATCCCAGACTTCCTGCTAGGCACCTGCTCTAAACTGTCTCTAATCCTGGAAATCATCCTGCAAGAAAGGTTTTATTATCCTCAAGCTACAAATAAAGAAGCTGGGGCTCGTATAGGTTAAGTAAGTTGCCCAAGGTCACACAGCTAGTAAAGGGGGATGCAGCATACTGACAGGCCTGTCCTGTTGCCACTGCACTGTCCCTGCTGAAACTCCGGCCAAGGAGTGGGTAGTTATGCATGGATTTTAGGCCAGGGGCAGGCTAGGCACCAACTCGGCTCAAATGAAAATGCAGCAGGCCTGGAAGGTGGCAGCTGCACCAAAGGGTCATTGGTGGAATTTTCCACTTTTGTTTTTAATTACATAGGTAATTCTATCTTGCTTGGGAAGACACAGAAGAGAAAAACTAGTCCTACAAAACCAGATGACAGCACAGTAAATTTTTTTAATTGTTTGTCTTCCCAACTTTTATATAGGTACACACACACACACACAGGTATTGGAAAAAATGGGGTGGTTTCTGTACGTGCTACTCTGTAACCTGTCTCCTCACCTGACGTTCTGAAGCAGCCTCTGTGGGGCTGGCTCAGACACCGTTCTTAGGCGGCTAAGCAAATACCCGATATTCTCAAAGGTTCTTCCACGTGAGCACAAGCCATTCACAGCCCAGAGCTGTGTGAATGGCAGCCCCCAGGACCGCAGCTAAAATTCTGCAAAACCTAATCCCAGGGGCAGAGTTTGCAGGGTCTCACATGGCCCCGACAGCAGCTGAGGGTCAGCTCCAGCCTCTCACCTGGCCCAGCCCTGCCTCTCAGAGGTGTTGGAAAGCCATGAGGACAGACGCTTGAGTCTCTGCAGAAGAACTTTGGAGACACCCTCCGTGATCTCATGAGGCAGTTTTTTTTTTACAGACTGAAAAATTAAAAACCAGTGACTCAAGCTAGGAAAGATAATGAAGAAATGGTGGAGCTGGACAGTGACCTGGTTTTTTGATTCGTGGCCTCCCATAGAAGCTCCGTCCAGTTCAACCTCTAATTCATACAGGAAGATGGAATTCGGTCCTTGGGATGGGGCAGCTGGGGTCCTGTCCCTCCTCTGCCACTCACTAATCTGTGACCTTGGGCAAGACACTGACCCCCATCAAGCTCAGTGGCCAAGATCAGCCCCTTGGGATGGTTGTGGAATGTTCCACACTGTCATGGAATCCTACAGGTGAGCTCACAGACAGAACAAGCATGCCGCCCGCATAGGCTAGAGGTGTCATGAATGCTCTCCCCCCACCCAACCCCAGAGCATGTTAAACAAGACTAAGAACTTTCAGAGGGGAGACTAGTCTTTGAGGTCATCTCAAACTCTTGAGTTTTACAAGGGTCATTGGTCCTTTCCCGCCAGAGACCTTGTCAATTTTGCATTTGGTTTTAGTAGATCCATCAGATTGAGCCCTTGCTCTGATTTCACATAAATAATAACAACACCTGCAAAAGACATTGAAACCCTACCTGGTGTTCCTGGGCAGGAAGTGACCCAGCCAGGCTAATTGCCCCGCCAGCAGAGTCTGCAGACCTCATGGTCAGGGGGCCCATGGGAGCGAGACCATAGTCCCAGATCCTTCTCTGTTAGCCTGTGCAGAGTTTCCTGGGGACCCAGAAACCCCACCACCACCTGCCCCACCTTGGATGCACCCTTTCTCCAGGACAGACTATGAGGACACCCCGCTCTTCTTCCTGGTGTGTCCCCTACAGCAGGTGGCGCCAGTGAGCCAAGTCAAGATGGGAAGACAAGGGCTGGTGGTGTCTGAAGAGCAGGACACATGGCCCCTTCTTCCCCAAGTGCCCAGTAGTCACAGAAATAAGGCCTCACGTACATGCTTTCCCAGGGAGCAGGGCTTTTTAAAAATTTTACGACCAATTTAGATATAAAAGTCTTTAATGGTGTAGGTGGACTAGTCAAATGCCTACTTAGAATATGTAACTTATTCATGTAGTTGTATTTCATATTTAAAGTTTATATATTATGTTTTAATTTTAAAATATTGCTATTTTCTGTCTTTAGCATATTATGAAGTTGAACCTGATAAAATTCCTATTTCTTTGGGGTCGAAAACGGTTGAATATAAGCAGTTTTATAAAGTGCATCCTAATATTTGCAGCATCTGTCTTCATCATCACTCACTCCACTATCTGAATCCCCTGTTCAGTTTACCAGAGTGTACAGGGCACTGCCATCCAGGTTTGCTGAGATACCGCCTTTTTTGAATGTGCTGTTCTCTTTGGATATTCCCTTGCAAGCTATGGCATGATGTTGCTCTGGGTTGGCATGACTTTGCATAGGCAAGACTTTGATTTACATTCGTAGGATTTTGCACTACATTAGGACCCTTGGCCATTTCCTTCACTTACCCTGCTGGTGTGGACCCCCAGTCTCTGGGTATAGCCACTTACCAGATTACTTTTCTTTCTTTTTTTTTTTTTGAATTTTATTTTATTCATTTATTTTTTATACAGCAGGTTCTTATTAGTTATCTATCTTATACATATTAGTGTATATATGTCAATCCCAATCTCCCAATTCATCCCACCATCACCATCCCCGCCAGCGCCCCGCTTTTCCCCCTTGGTGTCCATACGTTTGTTCTCTACATCTGGGTCTCTACTTCTGCCTTGAAAACCAGTTCATCTGTACCATTTTTCTAGATTCCACATATATGCGTTAATATACAATATTTGTTTTTCTCTTTCTGACTTGCTTCACTCTGTATGACAGTCTCTAGGTCCATCCATGTCTCTACAAATGACCCAATTTCGTTACTTTTTATGGCCGAGTAATATTCCATTGCATATATGTACCACATCTTCTTTAACCATTCATCTGTCAGTGGGCATTTAGGTTGCTTCCATGACCTGGCTATTGTAAATACTGCTGCAATGAACACTGGGGTGCATGTGTCATTTTGAATTACAGTTTTCTCTGGGTTTATGCCCAGTAGTGGGATTGCTGGGTCATATGGTAATTCTATTTTTAGTTTTTAAGGAACCTCCATACTGTTCTCCATAGTGGCTGTATCAATTTGCACTCCCATCAACAGTGCAAGAGGGTTCCCTTTTCTCCACACCCTCTCCAGCATTTGTTGTTTGTAGATTTGCTGATGATGCCCATTCTAACTGGTGTGAGGTGATACGTCATTGTAGTTTTGATGTGCATTTCTCTAATAATTAGTGATGTTGAGCAGCTTTTCATGTGCCTCTTGGCCATATGTATGTCTTCTTTGGAGAAATGTCTATTTAGGTCTTCTACCCATTTTTTGATTGGGTTATTTGTTTTTTGTAAACTTGAGCTGCATATATATTTTGGAGATTAATCCTTTATCCGTTGATTCGTTTGCAAATATTTTCTCCCATTCTGAGGGTTGTCTTTTCATCTTGTCTATAGTTTCCTTTGCTGTGCAAAAGCTTTTAAGTTTCTTTAGGTCCCATTTGTTTATTTTTGTTTTTATTTCCATTATTCTAGGAGGTGGGTCAAAAAAGATCTTGCTGGGATTTATGTCAAAGAGTGTTCTTCCTATGTTTTCCTCTAAGAGTTTTATAGTGTCTGGTCTTACATTTAGATCTTTAATCCATTTTGAGTTTATTTTTGTGGATGCTGTTAGGGAGTGTTCTAATTTCATCCTTTTACATGTAGCTATCCAGTTTTCCCAGCACCACTTATTGAAGAGACTGTCTTTTCTCCATTGCATATCCTTGCCTCCTTTGTCATAGATTAGTTGACCATAGGTGTGTGGGTTTGTTTCTGGGCTTTCTATCCCGTTCCACTGATCTATATTTCTGTTTTTGTGCCAGTACCATATTGTCTTGATTACTGTAGGTTTGTAGTATAGTCTGAAGTCAGGGAGTCTGACTCCTCCAGCTCTGTTTTTTTCCCTCAAGATTGCTTTGGCTATTTGGGGTCTTCTGTGTCTCCATACAAATTTTAGGATTTTTTGTTCTAGTTCTGTAAAAAATGCCATTGGTAATTTGATAGGGATTGCATTGAATCTGTAGATTGCTTTGGGTCGTATAGTCATTTTCACAATATTGATTCTTCCAATCCAAGAACATGGTATATCTCGCCATCCATTTGTGTCATCTTTGATTTCTTTCATCAGTGTCTTATAATTTTCTGAGTACAGATCTTTTACTTCCTTAGGTAGGTTTATTCCTAGGTATTTTATTCTTTTCATTGCAATGGTGGATGGGATTGTTTCCTTAATTTCTCTTTCTGATCTTTCATTATTAGTGTATAGGGATGCAAGAGATTTCTGTGCATTAATTTTGTATCCTGCAACTTTACCAAATTCATTGATGAGCTCTAGTAGTTTTCTGGTGGCATCTTTAGGATTATCTATGTATATTACTATGTCATCTGCAAACAGTGACATTTTTACTTCTTCTTTTCCAATTTGGATTCTTTTCATTTCTTTTTCATCTCTGATTGCCATGGCTAGGACTTCCAAAACTATGTTGAATAATAGTGGCAACAGTGGACATCCTTGTCTTTTTCCTGATCTTAGAGGAAATGCTTTCAGTTTTTCACCATTGAGAATGATGTTTGCTGTGGGTTTGTCATATATGACCTTTATTATGTTGAGGTAGGTTCCCTCTATGCCCACTTTCTGGAGAGTTTTTATCATAAATAGGTGTTGAATTTTGTCAAAAGATTTTTCTGCACCTATTGCGATGATCATATGGTTTTTATTCTTCAATTTGTTACTATGGCATATCACATTGATTGATTTGAGTATATTGAAGAATCCTTGCGTCCCTGGGATAAATCCCACTTGATCACGGTGTATGATCCTTTTAATGTGCTGTTGGATTCTGTTTGCTAGTATTTTGTTGAGGATTTTTGCATCTATATTCATCAGTGATATTGGTCTGTAATATTCTTTTTTTGTAGTATCTTTGTCTGGTTTTGGTATCAGGGTGATGGTGACCTCATAGAATGTTTGGGAGTGTTCCTTCCTCTGCAGTTTTTTGGAAGAGTTTGAGAAGGATGGGTGTTAGCTCTTCTCTAAATGTTTGATAGAATTCATCTGTGAAGCCATATGGTCCAGGGCTTTTGTTTGTTGGAAGATTTTTAATCACAGTCTCAATTTTGTTACTTCTGATTGGTCTGTTCATATTTTCTATTTCTTCCTGGTTCAGTCTTGGAAGATTATACCTTTCTAAGAATTTGTCCATTTCTTCCTGGTTGTCCATTTTATTGGCATACAGTTGCTTGTAGTAGTCTCTCATGATGCTTGGTATTTCTGCGGTGTCTGTTGTAACTTCTCCTTTTTCATTTCTAATTTTATTGATTTGAGTCCTCTCCCTCTTTTTCTTGATGAGTCTGGCTAAAGGTTTATCCATTTTGTTTATCTTCTCAAAGAACCAGCTTTTAGTTTTATTGATCTTTGCTATTGTTTTCTTTGTTTCTATTTCATTTATTTCTGCTCTGATGTTTATGATTTCTTTTCTTCTACCAACGTTGGATTTTGTTTGTTCTTCTTTCTCTAGTTCCTTTAGGTGTAAAGTTAGATTGCTTTTTTGAGATTTTTCTTGTCTCTTTAGGTAAGATTTTATTGCTATAAACTTCCCTCTTAGAACTGCTTTTGCTGCATCCCATAGGTTTTGAATCATTGTCTTTTCGTTGTCATTTGTCTCCAGGTATTTTTTTATTTCCTCTTTGATTTCTTCAGTGATCTCTTGGTTACTTAGTAATGTATTGTTTAGCCTCCATGTGTTTGTATTTTTTACATTTTTTTCCCTGTAACTGATTTCTAATCTCATAGCATTGTGGTCAGAAAAGATGCTTGATATAATTTCAATTTTCTTAAACTTACTGAGGCTTGATTTTTGACCAAAGATGTGATCTATCCTGGAGAATATTCTGTGCGCACTTGAGAAGAAAGTGTAATCTGCTGTTTTTGGATGGAATGTCCTATAAATATCAATAAATATGTCTGGTCTATTGTTTCATTTAAAGCTTTTGTTTCCTTATTAATTTTCTGTGTGGATTATTTGTCCATTGGTGTAAGTGAGGTGTGAAAGTCCCCTACTATTATTGTGTTACTGTCGATTTCCTCTTTTATAGCTCTTAGCAGTTGCCTTATGTATTGAGGTGCTCCTATGTTGGTATATATTTATAATTGTTATATCCTTTTCTCGGGTTGATCCCTTGGTCATTATGTAGTGTCCTTCTTTGTCTCTTGTAATAGTCTTTATTTTAAAGTCTATTTTGTCTGATATGAGTATTGCTACTCCAGCTTTCTTTTGGTCTCCATTTGCATGGAATATCTTTTTCCATCCCCTCACTTTCAGTCTGTATGTGTTCCTAGGTCTGAAGTGGGTCTCTTGTAGACAGCATATATATGGGTCTTGTTTTTGTATCCATTCAGCAAGCCTGTGTCTTTTGGTTGGAGCATTTAATCCATTCATGTTTAAGGTAATTATTGGTATGTATGTGCCTATTACCATTTTCTTAATTGTTTTGGATTTGTTTTTGTAGGTCCTTTTCTTCTCTTGTTTTTCCCACTTAGAGAATTTTCTTTAGCATTTGTTGTACAGCTGGTTTGGTGGTGCTGAATTCTCTTAGCTTTTGCTTGTCTGTAAAGCTTTTGATTTCTTCATCTAATCTGAATGAGATCCTTGCCAGGTAGAGTAATCTTACTTGTAGGTTCTTCCCTTTCATCACTTTAAATATATTGTGCCACTCCCTTCTGGCTTGTAGAGTTACTGCTGAGAAATCAGCTGTTAACCTTATGGGAGTTCCCTTGTATGTTATTTGTCATTTTTCCCTTGTTGGTTTTAATAATTTTTCTTTGTCTTTAATTTTTGTCAATTTGATTACTATGTGTCTTGGCATGTTTCTCCTTGGGTTTATCCTGCCTGGGACTCTCTGTGCTTCCTGGACTTGGGTGGCTTTTTTCTTTCCCATGTTAGGGAAGTTTTCAACTATAACCTCTTCAAATATTTTCTCGGGTCCTTTCTCTCTCTTCTCCTTCTGTGACCCCTATAATGCAAATGTTGGTGCATTTAATGTTGTCCCAGAGGTCTCTTAGGCTGTCTTCATTTCTTTTCATTATTTTTTCTTTATTCTGTTCCATGGCAGTGATTTCCACCATTCTGTCATCTCAATCACTTATCCATTCGTCTGCCTCAGTTATTCTGCTATTGATTCCTTCCAGTGTATTTTTCATTTCAGTTATTGTATTGTTCATCTCTGTTTGCTTGTTCTTTATTTCTTCTAGGTCTTTGTTAAACATTTCTTGCATCTTCTTGATCTTTGCCTCCATTCTTTTTCCGAGGTCCTGGATCATCTTCACTATCATTATTCTGAATTCTTTTTCTGGAAGGTTGCCTATCTCCACTTCATTTAGTTGTTTTTCTGGAGTTTTATCTTGTTCCTTCATCTGGTACATAGTACTCTGCCTTTTCATTTTCTGTGAATGTGGTTTTCACTCTACAGGCTGCAGGATTGTAGTTCTTCTTGCTTCTGCTGTCTACCCTCTGGTGGATGAGGCTATCTAAGAGGCTTTTGAAAGCTTCCTGATAGGGGGGACTGGTGGTGGATAGAGCTGGTTGTTGCTCTGGTGGGCAGAGCTCAGTAAAACTTTAATCCACTTGTCTGCTGATGGGTGGGGCTGAGTTCCCTCCCTGTTGGTTGTTTGGCCTGAGGTGACCCAGCACTGGAGCCTACAGGCTCTTTGGTGGGGCTAATGGTGGACTCCAGGGAGTACTTCCCAGAACTTCTGGTGTCAGTGTCCTTGTCCCCGCAGTGAACCACAGCTGCCCCGCCACCTCTGCTGGAGACCTTCCAACACTAGCAGGTACGTCTGTTTCAGTCTCCTATGGGGTCACTGCTCCTTCCCCCTGGGTCCTGGTATGCACACTACTTTGTGTGTGCCCTCCAAGAGTGAAATCTCTTTTTCCCCCAGTCCTGTCGAAGTCCTGCAATCAAATCCCACTAGCCTTCAAAGTCTGATTCTCTGGGAATTCCTCCTCCCGTTGCCAGACCCCCAGGTTGGGAATCCTGACGGGCTCACAACCTTCACTCCAGTGGATGGACTTCTGTGGTATAATTGTTCTCCAGTTTGTGAGTCACCCACCCAGCAGTTATGGGATTTGATTTTATTGTGATTGTGCCCCTCCTACCGTCTCACTGTGGCTTCTCCTTTGTCTTTGGATGTGGGGTGTCTTTTTTGATGAGTTCCAGTGTCTTCCTGTCGATAATTGTTCCGCAATTAGTTGTGATTCCGGTGCTCTCACAAGAGGGAGTGAGTGCACGTCCTTCTACTCTGCCATCTTGAACCAATTCCTACCAGATTACTTTTCAAGAGATCTTTAAAAGTTTCTTACACCATCCTTCCTCATTTATGATTATGGTGTCCTACTTCCAGGAGAAGAGAGTTTAATTTCTTTGCGTCCCTTTTTCTTTTAACCCCCAAGTGATCTTGCTACAAATAATTGAGGGTATCCCTTACCCCGCCCCTGAACTATGAGAGGTTTTGTTGTTACTTAATTATAAGGCAACTTATTCTTTTCCAAGAATAATTTTGAGTGAAAGGCTTCATCTCTTGTATTTGAGCACACCTATCACCTGTATATAAACTCAGCAATTGGGGCTGCAGGTGGATGTCTGTTCTTGCTTATTACACATTTGTATACAAATACTTGACTACTTCATCGTAAGAAAAGAGAGCTCCTCACACTCTACACAGGACACAGGGGAGAAGTTCAGGGTAAGTCAGAGTTTCTCAGCTCTGGCTGCTTGTTGGAGTCACCTGGAGAGCTTTGAAAAATACTGATGCCCAGTGCATCCTCCAGGGATACTGATTGATTGGTCTGGGACATCAAGACCTTTCAACGCTCTCCAGGTAATCCCATGCAGCAGATCCCAACGTGAAGCCACTCCCTCCGAGACGCCCTCCAGGTGGAAGTCACGTTGCTATGACACTTGTCCCATGTTCCAGGTCTCCAGTTGGTGGGAACCTCCTCATGTGACATCATTCTTCCACTGCAGCACCCCTCAAATTTCCAAATGCTCCAGTACCAACTCCTGAGGTCTGGGGTGGAACCCAGAAATGTGCATTTATCATGCACGAAGGATTCTCAAGGCTGTGAGCAGCCCTTGATGGATTTATCCAGAAGATGGATATGGAGCCAGGCACACAACCTTGCCTGTCAGGGAGAGCCCATTCTGGTTTGAACATGCCAGGACTCTCAAGGAGGATGGTGGGGGTTGGCAGCGGAGGCGATGGGGCACTTGTGGTTTTCCTACCTCTTTCATGATTTGAAAAGACTGGGCCCCATCAGAGCACCATGCCCTCTGAGCTCTTTATCCTTCTAAAGTGAAAAAAATGTGATCCTGCTTGTTAGACTAGAAAGCAGAGGAATTCACCTGAGGCACAAAAGCCCCTTTGGGAGCGCAGATGATGGCCACTTCTCATGGATGAAAGGATCCACGCTGAGCCCGTGCAGGGTAACCCCTCACAGACCCCCAGGGAAGGCCCTTCCTCCAGCACAGGCCATGGTCAGACCCAAGGGGAAGAGAGAGGGAGGCACGTGATCCAGATGGCACCTGGCATCCTCACCACATGTGGCATTCAGAGGAAAGACCTTGCTCCCCTCTCGCTACCCTGAGGTGCCAGTGTTAACTCCAGCTGGGCTACTACACCTGTGATCTTTGCTTTATTAAAGTTTTGCAGAGTGCTCTCAGAACCCCGTAAATCATGGGTTGTGAGCATGCTGGGGGACCCCAGATGGAGAGAGTGTGCATGTGGACCAGGCTCTCTGGCTGGGAGGAGACCAACTTAATGGAGAGATGGTTCCAAGGGCTCCCCGGAAAACAAGCAAGGGCCGAGGGGCTAGCAAGCAGGATGAGGGAGTGGTGCTGGATACCTGGCAGGTTCCCTGTCAAACACTTTAAAGGAGCCCAAAGAGGAATGGGAAGAAGAGCAGGAGACAGAACACATAGTAAAGTCTTAGAAGGCCACTCACTGGGAATGCAGGATGGTCTGCTGAACTAAATACATTGGTTTGGTTTTAGCACACCCACATCTGCAAATGCTGGAAATGCCAAGAACTAGGGGTTGGGTGTCCAAATTAAAACTGTTAGCCCCAATATTAGTCCATGAGTCCGTTATGCAAGAAAGGTTGCACTTCTTCATTTTCTCTAACTTTACTTAATTCTGACCCCCGACCCTCCAGGCTTGTGGAAATTCAGCCCCATCATTATTGGGCTCCTCTCCACACCCAGGGCTGGACAAAGGCCCGGGAGCCTCACATGGCACAAAGTGCCAGGGAGAGCCCTGTGGCCATCAGGTCCAGTCCCTCCTGGGTGCCAGCAAGCCACCCTGCTCACTGGAGAATTTCAAAACCCAGATGGTTCTCTGCTTGGAACAGGCATGAGAGGGTGGGAGGTGAAATGCAACCAGCATAAACTAATATTTCAACAACTGTGTCTTAGCTCAGGCTGCTGTAACAAAATACCACAGGCTGGGTGGCTTAAACAACAAGACGTTTATTTCTCACAGTTCTGGAGGCTGAGAAGTTTGAGGTCAAGGTGCTGGCATATTTGGTTCTTGATGAGGGACAACTTCCTGGCTTGCAGATGGCTGACTTGTCATGTGTCCTCATGTGGTGGAGGGAGAGAACTCTGATCTCTCTTCTTCTTATAAGGACACTAATCTCATCATGGGGGCCCCACCCTCATGACCTCATTTAAACCCAATTACCTCCCAAAGGACCTACCTTCAAATGCCATCCCACTGGGGGTTAGGGCTTCAACATGTAAATGTTGGGGAGACACAAACATGCAGTCCCTAACATCTTGAAACAGTTTTCCATCAGGCAGCTGGTATGCAGCCAAGCCCTCTTGTCCTGCAATTATTTCAAGCACGTAGGAACGACATGCAGGGGCCTGGCCCAAGGGTGCTATGATGTGAGGCCATTGTCAAAGCCCCTCAGCCCGGGTTAGGCCCCTAGCTCAGCTGTCCTCAGCTCAGCTCTCCCTGTCTCTGGCAGTGCTCGTCGACCTGTGGGAAGGGCCTGCAGTCCCGTGTGGTGCAGTGCATGCACAAGGTCACCGGGCGCCATGGCAATGAGTGCCCAACCCTCTCCAAGCCGGCAGCCTACAAACAGTGCCACCAAGAAGTCTGCAATGACAAGATCAACGTGAACACCATCACTTCCCCTCGCCTCGGTGAGTGCCTCTGCTGGTCCCCAGCTCCTAGGGCTGCTGCATCCCCTGGCCAGCAAGTCCCCACTGGCAGTGGGAGTTCTATAAGCCAGAAAACCCCCTCCTTGGGGCTTATTTGAGTTCTGGAGAGGCTAACGTGTCAGTTTTGTAGAGGATCTGAGGTTTCAGAGATGGAATTTCATCCTTGTCATGAAAAAGCTGTTTGTTTACTGTGGTCTCAAACACTTGAGCCCCTCTGCCAACAAATGAGGAACACGGGAGAATGTTCCTCAAGTGTTTAGGGATTCCTGTGCATGAAGGAGGCAAAGGGAGGTGCATCCTTCAGGAAATGAAGGATCTGGGGGTGTCATTCATGAAATCTTGGTGATGTGTGCATGGAATGTTCCTCAAGCTAATGCTTGAGAAGAAAACAGAGGTGTTGACAGGTTGGAGTCTTTAATTCGGCAGGGAGCTTTTGTGTGAGCAGCTTGGACCCGAGTGTTCCAAACCCAGCCCTTTACCAGGCCACATCCCCGGCCAGTGGTGGCACAAAAAGAAGAATATCTAGCACTGATCTGATGATTCTATTGAGCAGAGTTTCTGCTTTTCCAATTAGAAATTCCTAGGGAACTTTTTCCCCACCCAATGCCCCTTTCCCTAATGCTAGAATGCCACCAACATGAAGGGGATTTCCAAGCAGCTTCACTGGGAGGGTCTTTGAGCTTGCAGAGGTGTACACCAGGCTTTTGCATGCCCTCAGGCTGGACCATCTCTCTGCACCACCAAGTGCCTGAAGGAGATTCAGGCCACCTGCTTGTGCTGTGACCTTGTGCTTTTGTGGGCCCTTTGATATCCACTGCCCTGTGCCATTCTGTTTTATCAATGCCAACAGATAATGTCCTCTGCCATAAAATAACAGTACACACCACTTAGCTCAGAAGCGGTGGGGCAGTGCCCTCGCCCTGAGGAGGCAGCCAGACCACTGAACTCTGCCAAGTGGTCAGGTTGGACCCAGAGTATGTCCCTTGTAAAAGAAAGCCACATCCACAGTGGCCCTGGCAGGGGCATGATTTCCCTGGTCTGTGCAAGGCTCCAGTGTACACATGGGTAAGGGCAGCCCCGACTATATCAGAGTGCAGGCCATCTGTGTGTGCATGATGACGTCCCCTAGGCCACACATAACCTCTGGGCTTTCTCTCTCCACTGTCCCCTTAGCTGCTCTGACCTACAAATGCACACGGGACCAGTGGACAGTGTATTGCAGGGTCATCCGAGAAAAGAACCTCTGCCAGGACATGCGGTGGTACCAGCGCTGCTGCCAGACATGCAGGGACTTCTATGCGAACAAGATGCGCCAGCCACTGCCGCCACCAAGTTCATGACAGGCGGCCAGTGGTCCCGCGATGCTCCGACATGAGGTCTGAGTCCTGACGACATGGCTAGTTGAAAGCCCACCCACCTGAGAGCACACCAGTCCTGCGGCTGGGACCCCCAAAGCACACCGCGGCTCACCCAGGAGGCTGTCCCAAGAATCCAATTGCTTAGAACCTGAGAGTGGACTTGACGTTTGCTTAGTGCTTTTATACTTAATATATTGTTAACAGCCACTGGATGGCTTTCTACGGTAAGGAAAAAATAGGCATGAGTCACAAAATAATTGTAATTTCTAAGGTTCCACGTACCTCAAAGGGAACACCTCTGACAGAAATCGTCAAGAGAGACGTCACAGGCGCCCCTGTCTTGGATGTATCGGGGGAGGGGGAGGATATCCAAAAACTGAGACGTTTTACTTTAAAGCAGGCTTTATTCTGAAAGCCCGTGACACCCTGGATGGAAGGAGGCTTCTCTGGAGAGGCTGGGCTGCTGGAGCCCCCTTGACACCACAAGGACCAGCACTTGGCCCCTCCACCCTGTCAGGGAACGTGCTCTCTAGATCGCGGCTTTTCCTTGGAGGTCTTGTCCCTGAGAGTCTGAGTCTGTGTGAACTAAAAAGGAAGCTAGGGCTGTGTAGTTCTGCATACCACCTACGTGGGGGAGAACATTCCAGAAGGGCTTGGGTTTGGGGACGTATCTAGTTTTCAGATCTCTGTTGTCCCCCACACAGGGAAACAGAAGAGCCTCTCTTCAAGGTGCTGTGAGAGGAGGCACGTGCTAATTTTGGCCTTGGGATTGCTTCCTGGCATAGAGGTGAGCTCAGGGCAGCTTTGGGAGGGGTGGAGGGGCTCCCCCTCTGCTTCTGGGGACCTCTGCTCTAGCCAGTACTTCATAAAGCTTTGCACCTTAGAGATGGCTTCCCATTGACCTTGGCCATCTATCTGAAGTTGATTCTTCTTAGAACCTCTGAAGACTCAGGCTCAGGCCTGGCGCTTCACCCTGGCACGGGGCAGGTTTCCTCCAGGACTGCTCAGCCTAGTGCCAGGATGGGTGGAGGAGTGGCCCCTGGCCACGATGGCCACATACGCACCCAGCCTTTCCGTGGCCCAGACCTTGCAATGTTCGTCATTGTCATGCTGTCGTTGTTGACCCGTCTTAGTGGGGCAAGAATGACACTCAGAAAATCCGGAAGAAGGTATTTGCCTCCTACAGACACCTCACCCCTCAAAACAGAACTGTGCCCTCTCTGGAGCCCAGGGAGATGAAAAGAGTGTCCTCTGTGAAAGCACAGAAGATGGTACGACCCTGCCTGCCCGGGAGCTGGGAGGAGGGGACCCGACATGCTGAGAGGTCTGGTCTGCTGACCAACTTGGTGGGCCTTTGATGGGTGCTTATATTCAAGGACTTTATCATGAGAAACCCACCCTCTCCTCCCTTATTTCAGAGGGGATCTTACTTAGGCTAATCTCCATGGGATCATCTCCCAGTGCTTCTTGATTTACTGGTGCTGTGTTTATGTATCTGTGTTTGAGTTTTTGATGTCACAACTTTAGAGTCAGCTTAAATCAGAAAGAAAATGAAACACTCTGCCACCCCAAGCCCGTCTTATGGGCTGTGTTTTGGTTTGTGATTTTTTACTGCCCCAGAGGCAGAAAAGTGGTAGGGATGGCAGGGAATCTATTCAATTCCACTTGAATCTGTGAGAAGTGTTGAGAAAACTCCTTAGGTGTTCTGTGGAAAGACCCCAGAGGGTACCAGGCTGGGGCAGCTCACCTGCAAGGTAACCTCCAACGGCTGCCCAGGGCCTGTGCAGAACGCTGTCCTCCCTGCTCCGGCTTGGCCGCGAGCAGACTCCCCAGGCCCCTCAAAGTCTTGGGGAGCTAGGGCTCAGTCTTCCCCCAGCCCCAAATGGGCTGTACTTTACCACAGATGAACAGAAAGCTCTCAGCCTTGGGGGCTGAGGAGCAGAGTCGGGGCAGCAAGCTAAGGAAGCCGGGGCAGCCTTGCTTACTGTCTGCATGGGAACCATGGGCCCACCTGAGCTGGGCAAGCATGTGCACATGCCCAGAGGCGAGCCCGTTGCCTGGTGCCTCTGAATCTCCCCCCTGGCCACCTTGACGGTATCAACTGGACGCCCCTGGCAAGGGCCCCACACCCTCAGAATGCAAATGACTGATTCAGTTATTGTTAAACATCCCTTTGGTTCCCCAAAGTTTAGGTCTTTCTGAGCTCTTTTAGCTCATGCTGGCACTGTCACTCTGAAATTCACCAGCCCGCCTTCTGTTCACGGCACAAGCAATGATCAGTTTCAGTGAAGCCATCATAGCACTCTTGCTCCACTTTGTACAGAAGACAATGAAACCCTGTCATTACAACAGTGATGTTTCTTTATGGTTAACAATACCCTGTACTGTCACTCAAGTACTGTACCTTTTTGGTTGCACAAATGTGTTACTAACTACAGAGTCTCACAATCTTATGGTGCTATTTTCATTGGTGCAAATGAAACCCTCTCAGTTGACCATGGCTTGATATTATCAGAACACAGGGAAAGATCCTCAATGGCAGTAATATCATTGCTTTGTTCTCTTTTCTTCATTTCAGAGTCAAATGTATATATTTTCCATTAGCTAACTTACATTACGTACTGTACCCATGGTATTTTTGTTTTACTTTTTGGTGCTGGTTTGAAAGAAAAGAAAAAAAAAAAGAACAGAAGACAAACATTGGACACCACTGTAAATGAAAAATTAAGCATTTCATTGGAAGTGAGTTGAATATGTTTAATAAAATGTTCTTCCATAACAATTTTAAGCTGTCTGTGAAGTAAAAGACAAAAACCAGTCCTCGAGGGCTGACAGAGGGAGGCTGTGTCCTTTTCTTCTGCAGTGGTCACACCACTTGCCTGGGACTTGGCTGCAAGGAACTGCAGCCTGCCGACCACAGCTGTGGACAGTGTCAAAGGTCGCTGGTAAATGCAGTTCTGGCGGGTGGCTGCATCTCCCCAAGTGAGTGCTAACAAATCATTCAGTCCTGGGCCTCATCCCTGTGTGGTTGCAAAACCCTGGGTGGGGACATGAAAGTGTGACAGCTGTACAGTGAGTCTGTGAGTCTGATACAGAGCAGCTACCTCACTGGTGGAGCTGCCCAGGCTCCATGGGGGTGCAGTGACCCCTCTGCAGGGGACCCCTATCATGCCAGAATGGGTACCTGCTCTCTACAACCTTGCCTCTTCAAGCTTCAGCCCCCACCCCAATCCTGCTGGCAGCCCAACAGCTTCGCCACTCCTGCAGGTGTGAGCCAGACCTGGCCCTTCCTACCTCCCAGTCTGGGGACACAGCAAGGGCTCCACACCATCATAATGGGGACCACTGCAGCCATTTGGACCCCATCTGGGCCTGACATGGAGCAGGGATGTCACAGCTCCTGCTCTTGGAGGGGGTTGTCTCCTCCCAGTGTCAAGGGGAAAGAGCTCCCCACCCAAGAACTTGGAGGTTCATTAGACAGAGCGCCTCTTTTTAATGTTGGAGCAACACCCAGAAATTTCACAAAATAAAGACCATTTGTTTAATCGACGACCTACTGCCCATGGCCCCCTGGTTACCAAGAAACCTGTAGTTTGTGTTAATTCCCAAGAACCATCAGCCACCTGCCTCTGGGACCCATTAGAACCCTTTCCTTGCTCTGGGAGTTCTGATCTCTCTTCTGGGTTAACTTCTAACAGCCCTGATGCTATGTGATTTCTTTATAAGCTGCTTGGATTCCAGTTTGTTAGACGAAATTGACAAGCAATCAATCAGCAAGTGTTGAGTGAGCTTCTATTAGGAACCAAGCACTACCTGGAGCCACTGAGAACACAAATGGACAAAAGACCTGCTCTGGAGCCCACAGCCCCTCAGACAAGCCTGGAGTCCTGGACAACAGAGAATGAGTGAGAGCTGCAGGAACTCCAAAAAAGAAAGGTCAGGACTTCCCTTGTGGGTCTGTTGATTGCCCTCTGGATACAGGCTAGAAGGCTCGGCATTGGAATCCTTTACAGTGACGCTCGCCCTCTGCAAAGGGTTTTGGCAAAAGCCCCTATGTTTCTACTTCTACACAATTCTGCCTGCATCTATGTCCTCCTTCTCTGTCTGACAACTGACCCCATCCTCATGGAAGGCCAGCCCTCACACCTTTAATTCATCCCCCATTGCTTCTCTACACTCTGTCTCTATCTCCAAACTTTCATTAACTCTCCAGACCTCTCCCCTGGCTTTTGCCCCCTGCACTGCACTGACACTGTTCTTGACAGGTCACCAGTGACCTTCTGGGTATCATTTGCACACATTTTAGGGTCCTATTCTCCACTTCTCAGCAGCCCTCTCCTTTGGGACATCCTCTTCTCCTGACTTCTCCTCCTTCTCCTTCCTAGCTCCCCTTCCTCTGGCAGCTCTCTAGATGACAGAGTGCTCCAGAGCTAAGCCCTACACCCCCTTCTCTCTCTATACTTTCTCAAGTATATAGGCTTGGGAATGTATACTCAAGCTCAAGGCTTGAGTCTGGCTCAAGGCTTGAGCCAGACTCAAGGCTTTTAAAACCATGTGTATTCTGGTATCTCCAAAATTAACCTCTTCAGTCCTGGCCTCTCTCTCGACCTCCGTATTCATACATGACCTCTCCACATGCACAGTCAATCCCACGGGAAGCCCTGGGACTGGGACAGCCCTTCAGAGTCATTCCAGATCTGAGATTCAGTGGGGATGGCTCACCTCTCCTCCATGTGGGATCATCTGGGGTGGCTTCAAGGACAGGTAGAGGCTGGGATTATCAGAAGGCTCACACATTTGCATATCTGGCAGCTGATAACCAGCCTTTAGAACTTCAGCTAGGACTGTTGACCAGAACACCTACAAGTGGCATCGCCAAGGGGCTGCTTAGCAACCGTGAAGTATGATGGCAGAGTTTCAGTGGCAAACACCCTGAGAGAGAGAGCTGGGGACACTCATGAGAACCGTGTCACCTCATATGACAACTCAAAAGTTACACAGCATCACTTCCACCATCCTTACAAAGGCCCACTCAAGTTCAAGGGGAGGGGACAAAGAGTCAACCTCTTGCCAAGAGAATGGAAACGTTCTGGATGAGCAGGTGAGATGGGAAAAATTGTTGTGGTCATTTGGGGGAAGATTCACACACCCCCATATGCAAAGTACACTCACCCCTCTCCCATCCTACCCCCAAAGTCTCATCCTATTTCAGCATTATGTTCAGGCTCAAAGTCCAGGATTGCATCATCTAAGTCAAGTGCAGGTGCATGCAGACGGGCTTCCTCCCGTGGATCCTCAGATACAGCTTCTTGAGCAGTTTCTCTCAATTGGAAGATCAGTGAACTCAAAAGAGACATTATCTCCACCCAGTTCCCAACACCCAAGAGAAAATGGTGGGACAGCATGGGAGCACCACTGTCAACACTCCCTATTTAAAAAGGAGGGGAAGCACATCGCGGTCCCTTTCCGTAGCAGTTCTGAAGTCCAGCCTGGTGCACGTGGCCAGTCCCATTAGGCTCAGCCCTGCTGCCTGGGAATGATTCTCCCTGGGCTGCCTCCAGACCCAAAGAGGCTTGCTGATTGTTGTAATCCACTCTTAATGGAAAGGGAAGCAAGATTCAATCAAGTGCCCTTTCCTTTGGAGAGGATATCCTGATGTGCCCCAGACCACTGGACTCCTAAAAACTTCACTGATGTAATGTTTCCTTGATTCATCCTGGGGCTTATCTCCCACCCTGTAGAGTGCAGATGATACTGTACTAAGGCCTCTTCTTCCTCTCCTGGTCTGATTAACTGAATGCCATGGACACAGCAGGTCAATGCAGATTCTGTGGAGGGTGTGTACAGTCCAGGCCCTTTGGGGCTACATTGTAACAGAGTGGGAGAGTTAACATAGCCCTGGGGAAGACTGAGCATAAGTGGGTACTGGTGTCTGTTACACATGAATGTGAACTGGGTCTCCTTTCTAAAGGGATGGAAAAGAAAGCACTCGCTAGCTCAACAGTCATACATCTTGTATGTGAACATTGTTAATCTGGCACAGTAGTGCGTTTGGGGCTAATTATTGGTTATGATTGTGGTAGTCCACTGTCATGTGACAGGACCCAATCTAAATTCTGTAGGGGCCAGACTGATGACTTACAAGGGGATATAATGGGGTCTTTAAGTGTTTCACTAAAATATTCCATTCTCACTGGGTTACAACTTTGCTGTTGATTTACTATCTTGCCTGGGGAGAGGGAGGCAGTTTCACAGTATAACGTGTCTTCCTATGACAGTTCTCTATCCCACAGGCCAAGGACCAGGTTTCATCCATTCCAAGTGTACATTCAGGGACAGGGGAAATAATCACTGGTTGACCGCAAGGGCCCACTGGGTCCACTGTGAACCAAACATGAATCAGGACTCCATTTAATACATGAACTCCACCCCACTTCACTCTTAAAGGAGGACCAGGATAACAGTCTGGGTCCTCAGCAACAATATCAACTTGGATCTTGTGTGCAGCAGGTAAATTGATTAATGATTAATCATTCTCAGCATTTTTATTATCTTTCTCCAGTGCATCCATAACACTCAGCAACAGCCATTGAATTTCTTTGCCTTATAATTTCTATTTCCCTGTTTCTTTCAAATGACTGAGATACTGCACTACCAGTGAAAGTTTTAACCATTACCCTTTTCAGATGCCAGGGGCATGGGGTCCTTGTAGCTGGCAGGTGACGCAGGTCTAAAATCCTATAGGATTTTAGATTCCTAGGATTTCTGATTCCTAGGACTATTCCTGGCACCAGCTGTCTTAGTTTGTGTTCTTGGGAACCCAAACTAAGATGTGTGGAGATGTCTGGGCAGAAGGTTCATTGGGAGGTGCCCTCAGGAACACTGATGGAGTGAGAGAAGCAGGGCTGGGCACAGGGAGATACGGACCTCTGCTACATTCGTAACAGGGGCTCAATTGATCCCATAGGGAACTTTGGAGCTGGAATGCTCCTTCAAAGTTGAGGCAAGGCCTTGGAGTATCATTGTCTGCAAGCTGCTCTGGGAAAGGGGTGTAATCTCAAGAGTCAGTTCCCTTATGTTGAGGGTGAGGCTGGGGATGGGCTCAGCTGTGAGTCAGCCAATGCTGCTGGCAGCTGGGGGCATGAAGGTCATCAGGGACATCAGCGTGGCACACCGCAGCATCCACTGCATGCCTCAGACCTAGGTTTTGCTACACGAAATTCCCAATCTCCTCCCTCTCACACATTCATTTTTACTCTGTAGGCTTCCCCATCTCAGTAAAGGGCACCAGTATCCACTAATGTCTGACATCAAAACCTCAAAGTCATCCTTGTTTCCTCAGTTTTGCTCTCCACCCAGTCCAATGCAACCACAAATACCATTCGTTCTGCCTCCAAATTAAGTCTCTGATCTGTCTGCTTCTTCCTGTCTCTCTGGCCACCACTGTGTGCTAAGTCACAGACCTCGCCCCAGGACTCCACAAAAGCTTCCCAGCGACCTCCCTCCCTCCTGACTCTCTCCACACCCTAGTCAGAGTAAGATTTCAGAAATATAAATGGCCTTCCCCACTTAAAACCTTTCACTCGCCCCTGGAGTTTTCTCATCTCAAGCCCTGTGTGATCTGGCTCCTGCTGTCCTCTCCCACCCACCGTACACACACACACACACCAGCCACACACTCCCCTTTCTGTCCAAATCCTCCACCCTTGTCCCCACCCTTGGGCCTTTGCAGGTGTCTTTCCCTCCCTTTGCAATGTTGCCACCTGCCCCCAGTTCTTCCCATGGCTGGTTATCTGCATCCTTTGTGTCACAGCTGAAATGTTATTCCTTAGACAGACGTTCCCTCCCGGGCCCAGCAGCCATCTTTCCTCCCTCCTCAATACTTGTCATAATCTATCAATCACTATTTTGTTAACTTTTGTACTTACATATTGTCTGTTTTCCCATTTAGAAAGCGAATTCCACCAGGGCAGAAAACAGGTCCCTCTTGGGTATGGCTGGATCCCTGGTTCCCAGCACATGCATGTCCCAAGTGAGTATGCTTATCCATTGCTGGTTACAACTTATCTTGTTTCTTTTCAGATAAGTTCACGATTGTACCAGAAGATGTTTATACTGGATAAGAAAAGTGCAGTCTAAATTCAATGATTCTTTTGCATATGGCTTGAATGATACAAATATTTGGACAACTATCTGTAAGTCAATGAGAACAAGATGTTGGCTGTTTTTCAAATTCTTCCCCTTGTCAACCACCCCTTGCCAACAGAGACAGGTATTTTCAGGTGGTTTCCATGGTGATCTAGAAGCTGTTTTCTCTCCTTTTCATTTTATCTTTTGAAGAGGAGAGTGACAGATCAGGAGGCCGAGAAAGTCCCTGGTTTGCTGAGGATTTTGTAAAGCTTGTTGTGGCGCCACCATCTGGTGTTTCTGGAATAAAAGTTTAACCACAGGGTTTATGGACTTATCAGGACAAATCCCTGTGCCTGGATGGGTTCTAGTGTGACAGAAGTGCTCGCGGTGGGATTCCTGTGACCAGGACCACTCTTACCACCCACCCCCCATGCACTATGAAATTGTCATCCCCTTGGCTTTGAAGCCCTTCTCAGAAAAACAACCCCTTTCAGATCCTGAGCAGCTTCAGCATTGTAGGGTATAGCATTCAAAAATGACCAAGAAATTAGATGGTTTTCCTCCTGGAATTTCTTATAACACTGGGATTTCCCTTGGAAAAGACTAGGTACTCAGGTCTGAGGAATCCATCCCACTGTAAGAAAAATGTAAATGACCCAGTTAATTAAAGGATCCCTTGGTAGACAGAGCCCAGTCGAGCCAAAGCAAAACTCTTTTCTGGCAGAGCTATGAGAAGGACCAGCACACTACCAGCGCTGCCTGGGGACCTGCCCAGTTACTGATATTTATCTACTACAGTCCAGTGCACAGAACTTATGCACACAGACGTGGAGGTCAGCTTACATGAGGCTCAGGGAAAATGGGCATGTCCCTCCAGTTTCCAACAGGCTCCTTCCTACTTCTTCCATAATCTCTCTCTCCTTCTCTCTCTCTCTTATTCATGCTTTCCACCTTGCTATCTCACTTTCTATCTCCTTCTTGGGCTAGTATTTATTTATTCTCTTTCTCCCTCCCTATATCCATCTCTCCTTTTCTTTTCCATCCCTTTCCACTGCCTGCATTTTTTCCCCACTCTCTCCAATTTCAGATGATTTTCTACTTCTGACTTTGGACCTAGTGTCCATGTAGGAACTTCCACCAAGGGCCCACTCATAGGTCCCCAAGGAATGATGAGCTCCTCTAGGGGCTGAATTTCCACTGAGCCTTTAGATGATGAAGTACCCTTTAAAAATTCACTCTCAAACCACTCACCCAGGATCCTTGCAAACTAACTGCTCTTTAGAGGTTTTAGAGGTCTCTGGGGTCTCACTTCCAGCTTAATTCTGTGTGTGCCAATCACACATTCAGCAATCCTTTGGCTAATGATGTATCTCCAGCTATTGGCTTTCTTATCACTGAGGTTAGTTTTAATGTGCCAGTTGATAGTTATAAAACAGCATTCTGGAAGTTCCGTCCAAGGATTGCTATGTATTAACACATCATTAAAATAGTATATTGCAAAGTCAACATACGATTGTAATTGTTGACCTATCAAATACTGAAAGATTTGGAAACCTCGCTGGAAGCCAAATTCCGTGTTATTAAACTGGGATACGGTAAAGGGAAGAGAGCCTGTTGCAAGTGTTGCAACAGGGTTGGTTTGATGTGTTAATGGTTTTTGCCAATATTGTTTTTTACAAAATAAGTATGTAATATATCCACACATATTACATTATGATACATTCCATTTTTATTCTATATACACCTAATGGACATACACACACACATATAATGCATGCATGTGAAGTGTGACCACAGGGTAACTTGGGACAATCTGTTGTGGCCTATATAATGGCCTGAGAGCAATTCAGCAGCATCCCTGCATCCACATCGCTCAGTTAGGACAGAGGATCCCAAGGCAGCTGCAACACCCATCTGAATGTGCAAGTTATGGTATATAAAATTTATTCGTATCATGACTCATATATTAAACAATCATTTTACAACATAAGCCAATAAATTTTTATTGAGCAGTGTGGTCTATGCAGGGTGGAGGGAAAGATGAATGATGCACAGTCCCCTGTCCTCAGAGAATCATAACAATATGTCGTTGTACCTTCTTTTGGCAAATAGAGGCTTTGCCCAAATGTGGAAAAATATTTAAGTCAGTTCAAAACTATTAGGGCTGTTGGCTCTGAACTCAGGGTAAACAAACCTCTGCCCAAGGAGAAATCAGATCCTCTGTCTTTCAGATGGGTCTAACTCAGCAAAGCCAAGTTCTCAAAATTGGAGTGCCTCCCTCACAAGCTCCCTCAAAAGCATTCTGTGACTCTGACATTGCGTTGACCACACTTCATAATGACGTCACCTGGGCTTCCCAAGCATATTAGGGGTCAAACGATATTGAATAGTCCTGGGTGGTTTTCTCTGTCCAGACCAAGTTCCCTGGCCATGGTGATGGATATCTGTCCACACACAGCCAGTCGCAGCTATGAGCTGGACTCTCACACGGCTATTTTAGGATTTTCAAAGAGATAAATCAAAGAGTAACATACATTTTAAAGAAACAGTAAGTCATGAGCAAAATCAAGTAGATAAGGAAAAAAAAACAACAAGAAAACTCAGAACTGACAAGCAAAGTCAAAAATGAAAATGAAAAACTCAAAACACTGGATAAACTCTGGAGATAAAGAATCAAACAGAGGATTCATCATTGGAAGTTTGGATTGAAGAATTTTAGCCAAAAAGCAGTATAGAGAAACAAAGGAATTTTTTTAATGAAATTTTTGAAAGTTAAGAAAGAGTGAAATACGTTGAAAGGTATCCACTTTTGTCTAATAGGGGCTCCAGAGACAAGAACAGAAGAAATAGCAGAGGAGCCATATTTGAAGAGATAATAGCTGAGAATGTCCAAGAATTGAAGAAAGACATGAGTCCTTATATCAAAAGGCATCACAAATAGTGAACAGAATAGAAAGAAATCCACGCCTCACACATAGTAGTGAAACTGCAGAAACCAAGGATGAAGAGGAAATCTTAGAAGCAACCAAACAGAAAAGAGAGATAACCCCAAAGGAACAACAGTTACCTGACAGCAGATGCCGGGAGGGAATGGAGCCATATCTCTAAAGGGCTGAGAGCAGCCAGGGTGACTTCACTGTTGTTCAGTCCTCCATTAGGGTCCCACGGGACACACGGTGGGAAGCCAATGCCGTCCTTCTCCAGAGTCTCCCATAATTGACAGGGGTCCATCTTCATGTTCCTGGCCCCCCCATCCATCCATGCATACAAAAACCAGAAACCTGAGAATCAACCCAGAGACAGAACATCCCCAAGGCCTGTCACTTTCTGTCTTTAAAACTCTCTTCAGTCTGTCCCTCTTCCCCACCCCCGCGGGGGTACTGTTCTGCTTCAGGCCCATGGCAGCAGCCTCCAGCCGCCACACCAATACTAAAGTGACCTTTGGAAGACCACTGTCTACTAAGGGCTCCCTTTATTGCTTCCCCGCTCAAAGACCATCCCTGGCTCAGCTTCATAGCAGCCTGGTCCCTCTGTCCCCCTCCTGTACCCTGCCCGGGCCTGTCTGTGGACCCCCAACTGTCCAAGCCAGGAGTCTGCAAACTACAGTCCACCAGCCAATTCCTTCCCACCGCCTGTTGTTATTAATAAAGTTTACTTGGAACAAGCCACGCCCACCTGTTTGTGTACCTCTTGTGGTTGCTTGTGCACTGCAGACAGAGCCCAGTAGGAGGACTGGACGGTCTGCAAAGCCTAAAATACATAACATGCGACCCTTCGCAGAAAATATCTGCCAGCCCCACTCTAAGCGCTCTGAAATCTCCAGCCTTTCCACGGGCTGTCCCCTTAGCCTGAACTGCCTCTCCTCTGTCTGCCCATTTGCGTGGCCCCGTGCCCTTGCCCCCCGTGTGGCCGCTCTGCGTTGGCCGCTCTGCTTGGATCCCAGCATTCCATCCAGCGGCCACATCATCTCCCCATGAGGCCGCGAGCTGCTGCGGGTGGGGCCTGGGCCTCCCTGGGCTCAGCTCCCTGCCCAGGGGGACACTGGGTGGGCGAGAACCCACTGGCAGAGGAGACAGTGCGTGAGAGAGAGGACAGTCATTCCAGGGACGGGCTGCTGGCATCTGTCACCGTGGCACTGTGAGCTCAGGGTTCAGGAAGGTACTGGGCCTGTGTCTCCGTCACACCAGGCGGGTCTCTGGTCACTTCCACTGGCTGAAACACTCGGGCCCTGCAGGCTCCTGGGTCAGCAATGGTGCCTCCTTTTCTCTGTCCTGTTCTTAATGACACAGTGGGAAATGTGTCTGAGCCTGGACTATGAGGGTCACCAGTCCAAGGGTGGCTCCTGAGATTACAGTTTTCCCCCCCAGTAACACCTCATCCTTGCAGACTCCAGTGGAGGCATCTTCCTGTAGACCTTTAACTGAGATGCGACAGGGTTAAAGATGGTTAAAGAAAGCAAGCCTTGTTCCCTCACAGATGCTGCCGATTTCCGTTCTCTTGCAGCCTATTTGGACGTGCCCTCTGCCCAGCCCCTGGCTGTGGGGTGGTGCCCAGCGATGCCACACCGCTGCTCTCAGCACAAGCTTCTAGGTAATGCTAGGTACGATACTTACAATTATCCTGACTCCTAAGAATCTCATGCGATATATTTTTACCTCCACATAAGTTGATCTTTTTGTGAGGCATAATAATTCCAGGCAGGGGCACAACTTCTCACCTGTGCCCTTGAATGCTGCCCCCCCCCCATCCCTCTGCCCACACACACTCCTGCCCTGTGTGCTCCTCCTCAGGGCCCTCCAGGCACCACAACCACCCCTTCCGCTTTCCAGTCTCTCAAAGGCCACAGCCTGGCAGGCGCTGGGCAAGGTTGGGGCGTGGCACCAGGTCCCCCCATTCAAGGCACAGCTGGGGAGTGACGTGAGGACTGTGCCTGTCCGTGAAGGATGTCCAGGCTACCAGAGCTGAGGTGCAGTGCCCGTGGAGGCCAGAGAGCCGTGTGCTTCAGTGTGAGACGTGTGTTATCCATGTCTTTTCTGTTTTCTGGTGCTTTGACATCTGGGGTCTTGCTGAGCCCAGAGGGCCTGCCCCTCCCAGGGCTAACCAATTCCTAGACTAGTCTGAGAGTGTGCTCCTCACGTGCAAACCAACCCGTTCAGAGCCCACACCCCCAGCCACCTCCTCTATCAGGCTCTCACACTCAGGGCCACTCTCCACCTGCCCTAAAACCCAGGGCCAGGTACTAGAAAACTAGGGACAGCCCTTAGACACTCACAGCTGAAATTATTTTAACCAGTCACTCCTAAGCCTGCTTACCCTGCCTCGCCTGTTCCTTCCTACAGAAACCACAATAAAGAAAAAAAAAAAAAAAAAAAGCTTATCCCATATCTGCCCCTCACACCCTCTGCCTCCTGACCAGCCCCGGTGCTTCCCATGTAGCCCTGAGTGGCGTAGCCTGCTCCCTCCTCTTGTGACCTTGTGAGTCACAAACTATCTTGTCATTGGCAATCGTCTCCTAATCTGTCGACCTCGCTGTACCTCATGTATTCTGGGAATACGCTATATTTTACAACAGGACATGAAGAGGAAAGTGGTCCTGACTCTTCGGAGGATGAAGACAGGACCCACAGGTGGACAATCAGGGCCTGTTTGCCTAGTTCCATGGAAGGGAAGTAGAAGGGTCAAGGGCTTGTGTCTAAGCAGGTGGTCAACGGCCACCTCCTGCCCTGCCACGCTCAGCCCACCCGCCCTCAGCTGACCCATGGCCTGCACTTCCTTCTTGGTGTGAGAAATGCACCTGACTCGTGGTGGCTCTCCTTTGAAAGAGAAAATACTAATAAATCAAATACCAAAATATTTATGCTATCTCATTATCATGCAAGCTTCCTGGTGTTTTGAACCTTCTTGTCTCCCACCCTGGACTCCAGCCTCCTGTAAGCCACGATGCACTTATCAGAATTCAAAACCACCCCCCCAGAGGCCTGAAGGAATTCTGGCTGCTGGGTCTAGGTCTAGAGATAGATTTTGGGGTGAAAGCACCTCAAAATGAAGTCCTATTGGCTTTGAGTAATAAAGGGACACCCAGGGCATCCATCACTCTACAGACAGAGTGGATGCAACCACCTTCACCAGCAGGGATGCCCCAACCAGGGAGGCGCTCTTGTCTTTACCTCTCACAAAACGAGAGTGGAGACTGATTTGCTCTGCTTAATAGAATATGTGAAAAACCTCACAGAGAGGTTATTGAAGGAGAAGTCAGGATTTGGCAGGCAGAGGAGAGGAAAGGGCACTCTGGGCAGAAATGACAGACCGTGCAGGGAACGGAGATGGATGGAAAGTTGCTGGAACTCAGGCTGCAGTATTGTGGGCGTGACGGGAGTTGAACCTGGAGATGCAAAGACCAGTATGTTCCTAGTTCTGCACCCCTGGGGCCCAGCACTGGGCCTGGCACAGATGAATGGCTCAATAAAGACTTCTGGATAAATGAACGAGGACAAGAGGTGGCTGTGGTCAGACACATGGCACCGTGAATGCCTGAGCAACAGCATTTTGCCTTCTGCGTGGAGCAGGCTAGCTGGGCTCCCGGCAGAAAAGGACACCTAATTAGACTTCGCTGCTTCTGAGAGCCCATGCCAGGATAGCCAGGGGTGTTTCTGGGCTGAGTGAGGGGAGCTGGTTAAGCCATGCCCCTAAAATAAATAGCTTGTACTGTTTGTCCCTCAAGGACAAAATATGGTTCATGGAACTTGTCTCATTATTCCTTGCAAAATACACATGCAAAGCATAAGCCAGCAGACTCCCACTCCCCAGCTTGTTTAGGGAGTACAGATTTTTGCCAAGGTCACACAGCACATTAGGGGTGAAACTGAAAGCAGCAAAGACCCTCAGCCTCTATCTTAACTATGCTTCTCTTTTTTTTTTTCCCCTGCCTCGGCCAAGGGCCAAGGCTGATCTACCAACCGTGGCCAAGGCCCTATCTGACGTCTAGGCCCGGCGCAGGGTCCCTCTCCCCCTGCTCACAGCAGTGTGCTTCTGTCCCCTGCGATTGTCTCCTTTGGGGGTAGGTGGGACTACAGCCTCTGAAGGGAGAGGAGATGGCTCACGTATGTCTGGAAAAAAGCAGGGAGAGGTGTGAGCTGGACCCAAGTGGCTATGGGCCTGGCCCAGCCCCATTGGCAATGTTCAGGTGGTAACATTTCCCAGCTGTGTCCCGTGGAGGCTCCCTTCACAAACACCTCCTTGGACCCTCCGGAATGCTCCAGCATCTTTATGTGATTCCCAATCCCTCATTCTGGCGCTGGAAAGCTGGCTGCCCAGTTCCACTCAATAATTTTAACAAATATTCATTGAGCCCTTGTTGTGTGCCAGGCACTGTGCTAGCTGATGTCACCTGCACAATAGTGTAGGCTCTGTGCTAAGGGCATCAGGAGTCAAAGGATACATGGGAAATATGACAAGCATAGTCCTGCCTCATGAGCTTATGGTCTGAAATCCTCCCATTTCAGAGGGTCAGTGCAGTATAGTCGTGGAAAGATCACATCTTAAAGAGACCTGGATTCAAGACACAGGCCTAGCTTCTTACAGCTATTTATTTTAATGGAAGTTTGGGTTACTAGAAAGACCAGATGCCTGACCAAAATTGTCAAACCAAGAGGAAAAACCAGTTACATGTCTCTTAAACCCCTCACCTACTTAATCTAGCTAAAAGCACTAATGACTAAAGGATTTCTTTGGAGAGAGCTGTTGGGTGTGCTGTGAGAGAAAGAGAGCGGGAAAGAGAGAGGTGGAGGGAGGGAGGGGTATAACAAGTGCTCTGTATCTTGTCTTATAAGGACACTAATCCTCTTAGATCAGGGTCCCACCTTATGACTGCATTTAACCTTAATTACCTCCCTGTAGGCCCTATTTCCAAATATAGTCATACTGGGGCTTAGGACTTCAACATATGAATGGGGCAGGGGAACACAATTCAGTTCATAGCAGGCTGCCAGCTGCTTTGATGGCAGAGCAAGTGAGAGGCAGCTGCACCAAGATCAGCCTGCATTTCCAGAGAGTGTCAGAATGTGTGGGCTCTATATGAAAGAGGGCGAGGGTAGGGGCCATGGATCCTGTCCAAGAAGACTGTGTTGTGAGGCGACCACAACAAGGGTCCAACTGTGACCTGTCAACATCCCAGGAGCTGAAGAAGGAATGTCAGCCACAAGAGGAGAAAAGTATGTCTCCCCCACAGCCGGACAGGTGAGAAATCCCAGCAGATGATGGGGTGATGGGTGTGTATCTCCAAACAACCTGTGAATGTGCTCTAGGAGAAAGGTCAGCCTTAAGTGACTGCAAGTCTCAAAGAATGCTTCTACCCCATAGTTGCATCAGTAGGAACTTTCCTGCTTCCCTTTTCTCTCCATCCTCCCCATGTCCACAGAGGAAGAAGAATGCTCAGGTGGGGAAAGCTCAAAGAGACTTACCATGGACCCCCTCCCCCAAGCAGGTTTGCAGCCCAAGCCAGAGAAGGAGGGGTCGTTTCAACTTTAAATAAGTTCAGAGCTTGGATTATTAAATGGAACTAGATATTTTTATTACTGAATTGAGACCATATTTTGCAACTTAAATTGACTTGAGAAAGTGACTGGAAAACTGTTTTTATTACCTAGGAGAGACTAGAAAATTCATGGGCCAAAATTTTCATCCAGGGCCAGGGGAAGAATGAGCCCCACAGAGTGGATTTACAGGAACAGTGAAGAGGCAGCAATAAGATGCTTCATGATCACCCCAACCATGGAGTTTTTGTGTGCCACAGGTATGTGAGGTGCATGGTCTTTTCATCTTAAAATGGGGATAATACAACCTACCATGAAAGATTGCTCTGAAAATTAAACTATATATGTTGATGTGTACAAAAGCCTGGTACAGAAGCCTAAGACAGAGCCTGGTGCACAGTAGATCCAAAGAGATGGTGGTCGGTGTTATTGTTCAAGATAATAATAGTAGCTGGACCAGTAGCATTAAAAAGTGCCTTAGCAGTATGCAACTCCAAGCTTGCTTTGTGTCTTGCCGCTCCAAAGTTTCTGGTCCTGTGGAGCTCTGAGGAATTAAGTCCCCAACTGCAAGGAAATCTGGCCCTTCTCTCCAGCCTAATACAACTTTTGAATTTTATGTGGAAATCTTAAACCACTCCTTCTCATTTGGTCTCCATTTAGAGCTTTGAATATACAAGATATGCTGTATATGGCTTCTCCCCAGACACATACTGAATACTAATCACTGTTTTCCAGAAAACTCAGCATCTGGGCAGCTATCTAGCCCCTGGGATCACCGATGGAATTGGACTAATACCAAGGACTGGTTACCACAATACGTCATCTACTCATGAATATCATTAAATGAGCTTTGTTTCAAGAAACCTTAAACCTTCAACTTTTAGCTCATTTTAGTCTTTTCTCAGCACTCAGGGACATGATTAATGGTGAGACCATGCCACGAATAAGTTATACATGGCTCAAACTCTAATCTACAATTGATTAGTTCTTTAACAATGACCCTGAATAATGTGGTGTTAATGGCCAGCCCTGGTGGTCTGCTCCTACCAGAAACCCATTACTAAGTCTACCCTGTGTTTTACAGCATCCCTGCCAGAGCCCAATATCTACTAAAGGGGACAAATGCTTTATTTAATGGTTACTATGTGCAATTGGCTAGAGGAGTATAGACAATGTAGAGGTTACTGCCCCAGCCTTCTAAAGACAAGATGGAAAATACTATATTTTTAAAGTCAATTTTCCCTCAAGTGGGTTATATTCCTACAGCTTGGGAAATAGATGTCCTCACATGGCACTTGGGATGAGGCAGGGAGAGAAGGCAGCCTTGGAAACCAGCAGAGGTCAGTGGTTGCACAGATAGGAAGTAAAACTCTTATAGGCCCACAGGATGCCTGAAGCTGTGGGGAAAGAAGATGAATTAGTGAAGAGGAATGAACAGGAAGGCAGAAGAGGCACATGGCAAAGAAATGAATCCACATGAAGAAGTAAGAGGACTGGTAAAGGTAACTACATAGGTAAATATAAAAGGCAGTTGTTATGAAATGGAAATTTGTATCCCTCCAGGATTCATATGTTAAGCCCTAATCCCCAGTGGAATGGGATCATATTTGGAGATAATTAGCATTAGTTTAGGTCATGAGGGTGGGGCCCTCATGATGGGATTAATGCCCTTATACAAAAAAGAAGAGACAGGAGATCTCTTCACCATGTTGAGGATACAACTAGAAGGTGCCCATCTGCAAGCCAGAGAGAGGGCCCCCACCAAAACTCAACCATCCCAGCACCTTGATCTTGGACTTCCCAGCCTCCAGAACTGTGAGAAATAAATGTTTTTTAAGCCACTCAGTCTATGATATTTTGTTATAGCAGCTTACATTGACTAAGACAACAGTAGAATTCGATTTTTTTTGTTTGTTTGTAACTCCTTTCTTCTCCTATATAATTTAAAAGGCAACTGCATAAAACAATAATTTTAAGTCTGTGTTGATGCGTGCATAATGTATAGAGGTGTAATTTGTGACAAGAGAATAAAGAAAGGAAGAGGAAAGTGAGCTATGTAGAAGCAAAGTTTTTGCATACTATTAAAATTAAGTTGGTATTTTTCCAAACTAGGTTGTTATAAATTATGATGTTAATGGTAACTCCCACGGCAACTACTAAGAAAATAACTCAAAATATATATAATAAAAGAAACAGGGGAATTAAAATGGTACGCTAGACAATATCTTTTTTTTTCGAAGTATGAAACATATTTTTTATTGAAGTATAGTTGATTTACAATGTTGTGTTAATTTCTGCTCTACAGCAAAGTGATTCAGCTATACATATACATACATTCTTTTATATATATATTCTTTTTCACTATGGTTTATCTTAGGATATGGAATATAGTTCTCTGTGCTATACAGTAGGACCTTATTGTTTATCCATTCTATATGTAATAGATCACATCTACTAACCCCAAACTCCCAGTCCATCCTTCCCTCATCCTCCTTCCCCTTGGCAACCACAAGTCTGTTCTCTATGTCTGTGAGTCTGTTTCTGCTTCATAGATATGTTCATCTGTGGCATGTTTTAGATTCCACATATAAGTGATATCATATGATATTTGTCTTTCTCTGTCTGACTTACTTCACTTAGTATGATAATCTCTAGGTCCATCTGTGTTGCTGCAAATGGCATTATTTCATTCTTTTTTATGGCTGAGTAGTATTCCATTGTATATATGTACCACATCTTCCTTATCCATTCATCTGTCAATGGACAATTTAGGTTGTTTCCATTTCTTGGCTATTGTGAATAGTGCTGCTATGAACATAGGGGTACATGTATTAGAGTTTTGTCTAGATATATGCCCAGGAGTGGGATTGCTGGATCATATGGTAATTCTATTTTTAGTTTTCTGAGGAAATTCCATACTGTTTTCCATAGTTGCTGTACAACTTACATTCCCACCAACAGTATAGGAGGGTTCCCTTCTCCTCACCCTCTCCAGAATTTGTTATTTGTAGAGTTTTTAATTATGGCCATTCTGACCAGTGTGAGGTGGTACCTCATTGTAGTTTTGATTTGCATTTCTCTAATAATTAGTGATGTTGAGCATCTTTTCATGTGCCTATTGGCCATTTGTATTTCTTCTTTGGAGAAATGTCTGTTTAGGTCTTCTGCCCACTTTTCAATTGGGTTGTTTATTTTTTTGTTGTTGAGTTGTATGAGGTGTTTGTATATTTTGGAAGTTAATCCGCTGTCAGTCGCATTGTTTGCAGATATTTTCTCCCATTCTGTAGGTTGTCTTTTTATTTTGTTTATGGTTTCTTTTGCTGTGCCAAAGCTTGTAAATTTGATTAGGTCCCATTTGTTTATTTTTGTTTTTATTTCTATTGCCTTGGGAGACTGACCTAAGAAAACATTGGTATGCTTTATGTCAGAGAATGTTTTGCCTGTGATCTCACCATACACAAAAGTAAATAAATGGCTTGAAGACTTAAACATAAGACATGATGCCATAAAAATCCTAGAAGACAATATCTTTTAAACACAAAAGAAGGCAGCAATGGAGGAATTGAGGAATAAAAATACATAAGACATATAGGAAACAAACAGCAAATGGAAGATATAAATCCTACCCTATCAGTAATTACATTAAATATAAATGGATTAAACTCTCCAATTAAAAGACAAAGATTGTCAGACTAAATTTTTTTTTAAAAAGATGATCCAGCTATATGTTGGATTTACAGCATATAAATCTTACGAGAGATTTATTTTGGATTCGAAGACACAAATAGGTTGAAAGTAAAAGGACAGCAAAAGATAAGCCATGCAAAAAGTAACCATAAAGGAGCTGGAGTGGCTATACTAATATCAGAGAAAATTGACTTTAAGGCAAAAACTGTTACTAGAGTCAAAGAATAAACTTTATAATGATAAAAGGGATAGACCATCAAGAATATCTAACAGTTATATCCGCACCTAACAAGAGTCCCAACATACATGAAACAAAACTGACAGAATATAAGTAAAACTAGAAAATTCAACAATAATAATTGCAGATTTCAATACTCCACTTTGAATAATGGATAGGCCAACTAGATATAAAACCAGCAAGGAAATAGAAGAGTTAAACAACACCATTGATCAACTAGAAGAGTTAAACAACACAATTGATCAACTAAATCTAACAAATTCTATAGAATATTCCACCCAAAATCAGTTACACATTGTTCTCAAGTACATATGGAACATATGTGTACATTGGAAAGACCATATATAGGCCAATAAAAAAAGTCTAAGTAAATTTTAAAAAGATTCAAATCATACAAAGTATGTTCTCCTACCACAATGAAATGAAATTAGAGAGCGATAACAGAAATTTAGGGAATCAACAAATATGTGAAAATTAAATACACTCCTAAATAACCAATGAGGGGACTTCCCTCATGGTCCAGTGGTTACAAATCCACCTTCCAATGCAGGGGATGCGGGTTTGATCCCTGGTCAGAGAACTAAGATCCCACATGCCATGGGGCAACTAAGCCCGCTCACTCTAGAGCCCATGTGCCACAACTGGAGAGTCCACGTGCCACAACTACTGAGCCCGCATGCTCTGGAGCCTGCACACCACAGCTAGAGAGAAGCTCACATGCCACAACAAAACATCCTGCATGCTGCAACTAAGACCCGATGCAGTCAAATAAATAAAATTTTAAAAAATAACCAATGAGTTAAAGAAGAAATCAAAAGGGAAACTGGAGCATACTTTGAGATGAATGAAAATGAAAACAATATTCCAAAACTTATGGGATGCAGTTAAAGTAGTGCCCAGAGAGAAATTTATAGCTACAAATGTCTATGTTAAAAAAGAAAAAAGCTCTCAAATCAATATCCTAAGCCTGGGTTCAATTCCTGGCTGCAGAACTAAGACTCCACATCCCACAAGCCACATGGCATGGCTAAAAAAAAAAAAAGGAAAGAAAATAGAAAGGAAGAGCAAACTGAACTGAAAGCAATCATATAGAAGGTAACAATAAAATGAAAGTAAAAATAAACAAAGCAAAGAACATGAAAACAAGAGCAAATCAACAGACTTGAAAATTCTTTGAAAAGATTAACAAAATTGATATTTTTTAGCTAGAATGACCAAAAAACAAACAAATAAACAGAAGATTCAAATAACTAAAACAAGGAGAGAAGTGACTTTATTACCAACCTTACAGAAATACAAAGAATTAGAAGGGAATATTATGAATAATTGAATGCCAAAAAATTAGATAACCTAGATGAAATGGACAAAATTTTAGAAAGACACAAACTACCAATACTAATTCAAGAAGAAGTAGAAAATCTAAACAGATCTACAGGAGATTGTGCCAGTAATCAAAAAACTTCCAACAAAGAAAAGGCTAGGACGATGTTTAAGAAGAATTAACACTAATACTTCACAACCTCTTCCAAAAAATAGAAAAGGAAATTTTTCTTAACTCATTCTATGAGGCCAGTATTACCTTGACACCAAAACAGATTAAGACATCACAAGAAAAACTACAGATCAATATTCCCTATGAATACAGGTACAAATGTCCTCAACAAAATACTAGCAGATTCCAGCAGTATATTAAAAGATTGTACACCATGACCAAGTGAGATTTATCACAGGAATGCAAGGTTGGTTCAACATACAAAAATTAGTCAATGTAATTGTATCAGTTCCTATTGCTGCTGTAACAAATTACCACAAATTTAGTGGCTTAAAAACAACACATTTGATTAAGCATCTTTAAATATCTCTCTCTCTGTTCATCATCACAACACCTTCTCTGACTCTGATCCTCCTACCCTACTTCTATAAGGACCCTTGAGATTACATTAGTTTCACCCAGCTAATCCAGGAAAATCTCCCCATCTCAAAATCCTTAACCTAATCACATTTGCAAATTCCCTTTTACCATGTAAAATAACATATTGACATGTTCTGGAAACTATGACTCGAACACCTTTGAGGTGTCATTATTTAGCATACCACATGTTAATAGGATAATATCAATAGAATGTTATTAGATATTGATAGAATTGATGGAATTAAATATTAATAGAATAAAAGGGAAAAAACATATAATCATCTCAATAAATTCAGAATAAGCATTTTACAAAATATAACACCCTTTCATGATGAAAACACTCAATAATCTAGGGATAGAAGGGAACTCCCTCAACCTGATAAAGGACATCTGTTGAAACACACAGCTAGCATCATACTTAATGGTAAAAGACTGAATGCCTTCTCCCTAAAATCAGAAATAAGACAAGGGGGCTTCCCTGGTGGCGCAGTGGTTGAGAATCTGCCTGCCAATGAGGGGGACACGGGTTCGAGCCCTGGTCTGGGAAGACCCCGCATGCCGCGGAGCAGCTAGGCCCGTGAGCCACAACTACTGAGCCTGCGCGTCTGGAGCCTGTGCTCCGCAACAAGAGAGGCCACGATAGTGAGAGGCCCGCGCACCGCGATGAAGAGTGGCCCCCGCTCGCCGCAACTGGAAAAAGCCCTCGCACAGAAGCCCAACTCGCACAGAAGACCCAACACAGCGAAAAATAAATAAAGAAATATTTAAAAAAAAAAAAAAAGAAATAAGACAAGGATGTCTGCTTTTGCCATTCTTCTCCTGAAAGGTGGCATTTTCCGAGTGGACATCCTGTCCCATCTTTTTTTATCCTAGGATCTTCCTTGATGGACAGAATTCTCCTCATCCCCAAACATTCCCATCCCCCTGCACTGCCTCCCCACCACACACTTGGCATCTGAGGGACAGTGGCTTTTGCAGTTTGCACCAGGAGAGAGATGAGGTATAGCCTACAATGAGCCATCAGGAGAAGCCTTCAAATCTTCCTCCCTTGCCCAAGAATCCATCTGATGGCCACAGCAGCCTGTGTAACAGACAGGGGTGTGAAAAGATGAAAACCTTCATTGCAAGTCAGGTGATTTGCCTCCAGGGAGTGGCTAGGCTGAGACCAGAACCTCCTCTGGCCTCTGACATTCAGACCCAGTGACTTGGGGGGTGGCAGGCAGCTTCCGCAACTGAAAGGGAGAGGGAGGCAGGGGAAGAAAGAGAAAGAGCCAGGCCAACAATTGCAGAAAAACAAGGGCATTCCCCTGGCTGGGCTCAGGGCACTCAGTAGTGGAACCTTAGGCAGAGTCTGTGACCGTCCCCTAGCAGAGCGTGATTCTGCTCCCCAGTCTGCTCATGGGAGCATCAGAGTGTCACAAGTCTCCCTGGCTTGGGACCAATTCATCTATGAGATCCACAACAGAGATTTCAGATTTAAGTCCAGGCTCTTGGCTTAGGGAGGGCCACAGCGGGTCATCTTCAGACCCTGTGGGCCAGATGTTTGGAGCTGCTGCCCTTAAATCCCTCCGTGGTTCCAGCTTCAACCTGGAGCCTTCAAGTACGTGAGTCTCTGCCCAGCATGAAAATTGGGGACACATAAGAAATCAGAGGCCCTAAAGGTCAGGGGCTTGCTCAGAAACACATCTCTTGAAAGTTCCCAGTTCAAAGGTGAGATCCAGGGGAAGGAGCATAGAAGGTCTGGCAAAACTGGCGGAGCTTCTTTTGTCAGCTTTCCTGCGTCTCTCATAAGGAAGGCCTGTGCCGGAACCCGGAGCCTTCTGAGTGACAAGCCGCAGCCTACCTTTGAGGAAACTGAGCAATGGACAGTAGGAAAACCACGATCATTGGTATCAAAGAGTTGCGAGTTTAAATCCAGGATCTGCCGCTCACCAGCTTCGTGATCTCCAGCAAAAGCAGGCAGTGAGGAGGCTCCGCCAGGCTGGACCCACCGCGACGTCACAGTGCCCCCTGCCGGCCGGGCGCCCTCACTCCGTGCTCTCGGCCAGGCTGAGTCGCCACGCTCCCTCCACCTCCCACCCACCTGGGCCCACACCTGAGCCAGCACCAGGACACGCAATGCCACCTCAGGGCCATCAACCTGGACCTAAGCCTTCCCGCGTCGCCTAAAAGGGAAGAGAGAACGCAGACAGGAAGGTGTCAGCCCCCGATGGAGGAAAGCTACAGGGGGCTCTTCAACAGTCCTGCAGGGCGGTGGACAGGAGGAAGGGAGTTGGATTTCTACCCCAATTTTCATCAGGATAACTTCTGAGCCAAGCACAGCTTTGTGAGCCTCAATGGACCCCTAAACCTGCCATCAACTGGGCATAAAGAGAGAAGTCCAGTAGCAATTATATCCATTCTATAAACAAAAGCTACTGTTATTTGCCATTCAAGTAATAGGTATCTTGTGAGCTAGTAATTCATCTGTCAAGCATTCATTGAGATTCTACCCCGTGCCAGGTCATGTTCTGGTGTTTGGGATGCAGAGACAACGAGCACACCTACACACACACATACTCCTATCCCCTTTACTTCATCTGCATTATATTTTGATGTAACACTTATTACCATCTAAAATATCAGTTAATTTGCTTTTTCTCATTTTATTATGTTACCACACATGTGTACACACACACATTTCTATTGTATCCCTAGCACTAAGAAAAGTGCCTTAGAAATAGTAGGTGTTCAATTAGTATTTATTGACTGAAGGAGTTCACAATTTAGTAATCTGACTTATCCCTTAAACTTCCCTTAATGTTGAGGGGTTTATATTCTCTGTTTTATAGATGCTAAAACTGCAAGTAGTTTGCATGAAATTATTCCACTGTTTCCAGTGGAGTTGGGAGGCAAACTCAGGTTTATTGACTCCAAATCCTGTGCTCTGAGTGCCCACCCCCGCAATATGCTAATTACTGGATAAAGTAGAGAAAAGCAAAGGAAACCACTATGACCATGTTTGTTCTTAACTTTATTTTATTAATTTTAAATGATGAGTTAACATCATGAAATTCATACAGCATAATGGCAGACTACATCTGGTCAAGAATTCCTCCCAGATCATTACATATTAAAATGACAAATATTACTTAGCTTACACATATTGAAAGTTTGGCAGAGCTAGCAATAAAGTAAGGAAAACAATCAGAGGGCAGGAATCACAATGAAATCAAAATTTCATAGAAGTGAACTGACTTTTGTGCTGAAGGCATCCACTGATTCCTGGTAGTCTAGAGCCACAGTTGCACTGAACTATGCTGGACACAAGAGACAAAAGTAGAAGTAGTGTGTTGGTTGGGGAAAGAATTCTAGTCAGAGTCCCTTGTGTAAAGCCAGGACTCCTGAAGGTCACCACCTTCAGTGGGTGAACACAGAAAGAAAGTAGTACAACGTTCTCCCTGAGAAATCCTTGACTGTACATATTCAACTGGGTAGGTAATGAGAATTCACATTCTCTGTGAAAACTGAAGCACTCCAAAATGGAAATTTTAGTTGAGAGTGATTTGAAGTTGGTAGTGCCTCCTGGCACCTAGCAAAAGTAAATGTAAGTTCTCTGGGGAAGATTTAAGTCCAGGCCTGAAAGAATTTTCAAAGACCAAGACTTCATAATCAAAAGTCACAAACAGGGACTTCCCTGGTGGCGCAGTGGTTAAGAATCCGCCTGCCAATGCAGGGGACACGGGTTCCAGCCCTGGTCCGGGAAGATCCCACATGCCGCGGAGCAACGAAGCCCACGCACCACAACTACCGAGCCCGTGTGCCACAACTACTGAGCCCGTGCACCTAGAGCCCGTGCTCTGCAGCAAGAGAAGCCCACGCACCACAACGAAGAGCAGCCCCCACTCTCCGCAACTAGAGAAAGCCCGTGCGCAGCAGTGAAGACCCAAGGCAACCAATAAATAAATAAATAAATAAAAAGAGAGTAACTATTTAAACAAACAAACAAAAAAAGTCACAAACATATGAAGAAACAAACTGCTGTGAGACAGGTTGTGTGTCCAGTAATGGTAGACCAGGTGGATCAGACCAACTCTTCTCTGATAACAATAGGAGATCTTGACATCACTGGACAGCCAACAAGTCAGTGAGAAACTATGGGGAAAAGAGAGAATTCCAGAGAAAGCCCAGAATTTGAGGCCATTTTGACCATGGGATACTAAAAAGAGACTACTCCTCAGAGGAACTGAAGCCTAGCTTCAAAAATTATGCCAATCCCTGATTAGATTAAGATGACCTGAGATCACTAGCGCCTCTAGTCTAGCTGCCTGCAGAAAAAGTAATCCTCAAAATTCAGATACAATAACCCAGAGCCTCAAATTACCTCTTAAATTTTTTACCTACAATGACCAGCATTCAATCAAAAGGACCCAAGCATAACAAAAGATATCATTAAAACACAAGATAATCAATGAAAAGTAGAAATGGGCCACTGGATCATCCAGGATTGGAAGTTATCAGAAACAAACCTCTTTATAGCTATGATTAATTGGTTCAAGAATTAAAATACAACAGAATTTTAGCAGATAATGATAAAGTATAAAAAGAGTTCAAAATAGAATTTTTTTAAATAACTAAAATTATGACCTTGATAGATGGGTGTAACAGGAGTTTGAATTCAATTGAAGAAAGAATTAGTGAACTGGAAGATAGATTAGAGGAAAATATCCATACTGAGGCACAGGAAGACAGAGAATTGGAAAACAGAGAAAGGAATGTGAGAGGCATCTGGGATATGTGAAAATATCTAGTATATTTGTAATTTAGAATCCCAGAAGGAAAGGAGAAAAGAGAGTGGAGCAGAAGTACTATTTGAAAAGATAAAAGCAGAGAATTTGAAAAAACTGATAAAAGATATCAAGCCACAGATTAAAGCAGCACTAAAATTCCCAAGAAGAATGAAAACAAGCAACACCATATCCAGACACAATAAACTGACGAAAAACAAAGGCAAAAAGAAAATATATGAAAGCAATTTAAAAATTGCCTTCAAAGGAGCAATACTAATGCTAATAACTGACTGAAATAGAAGCAATGGAAACCAGAAAACAAAGGAATGACAACTTACAATAGCTGCCAAACTAGAATTCTATATCCAGTGACATATGCTTCAAAGAATGAAGGAGAAAAAAAGAGGCTTAAAGACAAAAAGCACCGAGAAACTCATTACCAGTAGAAACTTTTACAAAGATATTCCAATTAAAAATCTTACCACAAATCAGATGCAGAAAATTTTGCCAGTGAATTCTTCCAAACATTTAAGGAAGAAAAAATATTAATCTTTTACAAAATCTTCCAAAGCATAGGAAAAGAGGGAATAAAACCAGAGTTATTTACCACATTAACAGGAAAAAGAATAAGAAAAATCATATGATAATTAACATTGAGAGAAAAATTTAAAGATAAATTCATGTGGCATACTATGTTCATGAGTTGGCATACTCAATATTGAAAGGTATCAATTCTCCTCAAATAGATTTGTGCAGGCTTCCCTGGTGGCGCACTGGTTGAGAATCTACCTGCCAATGCAGGGGACACGGGTTCGAGCCCTAGTCTGGGAGGATCCCACATGCCGCGGAGCAACTAGGCCCGTGAGCCACAATTACTGAGCCTGAGCGTCTGGAGCCTGTGCTCCGCAACAAGGGCCGCGATAATGAGAGGCCCGCACACCGCGATGAAGAGTGGCCCCCACTTGCCGCAACTAGAGAAAGCCCTCGCACAGAAACGAAGACCCAACACAGCCATAAATAAATAAATTAAAAACAAACAAACAAAAAACATTAAAAAAACATAGCAGCTATTGTATAATAAAGTTTGTACACACCAAAAAAAAAAAAATAGATCTGTGCAATATGCTTCTAAAAATCATATGGATATTGGCATGCAACAGCTTGGGTGGACCTTAATGGGAGTATGCTGAGTAAGAAAAACAAAAATCTCAAAAGGTTACATGCTATTTGATTCTATTTATATAATATTCTTGAAATGATGAAATTGCAGAGATGGAAAACAACTCAGTGGTTGCCTGTGGTTAGTATTAGGAGACTGGGGAGATAGATAGCTGTTGCAATAAAGCAAGAAAAGCAATTAAAATGTAAAGCTTGGAAAGGTAGAAGTAAAACTGTCATTATTTACAGATAACATGATTATGTGCATAAAAATTTAACAAAACAGGTAAAACATTAAAATTAATAAAAGAATTCATCAAGGTCACTGGCTATACAGTCACTATAAAAAATATATTGTATTTCTGTATACCAATAACAAGTATTAAGAAAATAAGAATCTTCCTCAAAATATGTTTAAACTGAAACTAATCATAAGGAAACTAGCCGGATCTAGACTGTGGGTCATTCTATAAGCTAACTGGCCTAGACTCCTAAAAAATGTCAAAGTTATAAAAAAAAATTGGGGTAGAAAGAGAGAGAGAGAGAGAGGTTTTAAATTAAAAAATATTAAAGAAATATGGCAAGTGAATGCAATGTGTGAGCCTAAATTGGATTCCAGATTTTTTTTGAGATATAAGCTACATAGCATAAAATTCATCATATTAAAGGATAAAATTCAGTGGGTTTTAGTATATTCACCAAGTTGTATGAACAGCATCACTATCTGATTCCCAAATATTTCATCACTCCCTGACAAAAAACCCACAACTTTTACCTGTTAGAAGTCACTTCCCATTCCATACTCCTCTTAAGTTCTGCCAACAATGAATCTACTTTATGCCTCTAGGAGTTTGCTTATTCTTGAAATTTCACATAAATTGAATCATACAATCCACAGCCTTTTGTGTCTGGGTTCTTTCATTTCTTTTTCATGAACATTTCATTAATGTTTTCAAAATCATCCATGATGTAGCATTTTATTAGTACCTCATATCTTTGTATGGCTGAATAATATTCCATTCTATGGTTTTACCACATTTTATTTATACATTCATCAGTTGATGGACATTTGGAATTTTTTCTGTATTTTGGCTATTGTGAATAATGCTGCTATAAACATTCATATACATGTTTTTGTACATATGTACATATACACCTGAACATTTGTTTTCAGTTCTCTTAGATCTAAACCTAGGAGTGGAATTGCTGGGTCACATAGTAACTATATGTTTAATGTTTTTAGGAACTGCCAAACTTACACAACTGCTACACCATTTTACTTTTCCATCAGCAATGTATGATAGTTCCAATTTCTCCACATCCTTGTCAACACTTTTTTTTTTATAGCCATCCCAGTGAGTATGAAGTGGTACTTATTGTGGTTTTGATTTGCATTTCCTAATGATTAGTGATGTTGAGTATCTTTTAATGTGCTTATTGATCATTTCTATGTTGTATTTGGAGGAATGTCTATTCAAATCCTTTGTCCATTTTTAAGTGGATTATTTATCTTTTTATATTGTTGAGTTGTATAAATTATTTATATATTCTGGATATTAGATACTTATCAGATATGTGATTTGCAAATATTTTCTTCTAGAATGTGTGTTGTCTTTCCACTTTCTTGATAATGTTATTTGATATACAGTGTTTTTAGTTTTGATGAACTCCAATTTGTTTTTTCTTTGATTGCTTGTCCTTTTAGTGTCATATCTAAGAGAACTTTGCCTAATCCAAAATCACAAATCTTCTAACCTATGTTTTATTATAATAATTTTATACTTTTAGCTCTTAAATTAAATTTTGATCCATTATGAGTTAATTTTTTATGTATGGTGTGCAGTAGAGATGCAAATTTACTTTTTAATGCAGATATCCAATTGTCCCATTTGTGGAAACGGGTATTATTTTGTCTATTGAATGGCCTTGACACCCTCATCAAAAATCAATTGACCTTTAATGTGAGGATTTTTCTGAACTATCAGTTCTATTCCATTCATCTATATGTCTATTCGTATGCCAATTTTGATTACTGTAACTCTGTAGTAAGCTTTGAAATTGAGAATTGTGAGTCTACCAATCTTGTCCTTATTTTTCAATGTTGTTTTGGCTCTTCTGGTCTCATGAATTTCTGTATGAATTATAAGATTGTCCATATTTACAATAAAAAGACAGTTGAAATTTTGAGAGGGATTGCATTGTATCCATAAATCAATTTGGGGAGAATTGCCACCTTAAAAATATTAAATCATTAAATCCATGAACATAAGGTATCTTTCCATCTATTTAGGCCCTTTTTAGTTCTGTGGTCTTTGTGTACAAGTCTTCCTAAGTATTTTATTCTTTTTGATGCTAATGGTAAGTGTAATTGTTTTTTAATTTCATTTTTAGAATGTTCATTGCAAGTATATAGATATACAACCAAGTTTTACATATCGATCTTGTATTATGCAACCTTGCTTAATTTACTCATTAGTTCTAATAGTTTCTTCATGGATTGAGCGGGGTTGTTCCTATATACAAGATCATGTCATCTGCAAATAGAGATTGTTTTACTTCTTTAATTCTAATCTGAATGCATTTTCTTCCCTAGCTGCCCTAGCCAGAACCTCCACTACAATGTTGAATAGAAGCCGCAAGAGCAGGTATCCTTGTCTTTTTCCTGATCTTAAGGGATAAGATTTTAGTCTTTCCTCATTAAATATGGTGTTAGATATAGGGTTTCCACAGATGCCATTTATCAGGTTGAGGAAGTTCCCTTCTATTCCTAGTCTGTTGAAAGTGTTTCTCATGAAAAGGTGTTGAATTTTATCAAATACTTTTTCTGTGTCTATTGAAATAATCATGTGGGCCTTCTCCTTTATTAATATGGTATATTACATTGATTGATTTTCATATGTTGAATCAACCTTTTAATGTGTTGAGTCTTAGACAAATCCCACTGTATCATGGTTTGTAATCCTTTTTATAAGTTTCTGGATTCAGTTTGCTAATATTTTGTTGAGGATTTTTGTATCAATCACAAGTGTCATTTGTTTGTAGTTTTCTTATGAAGTCTTTGTCTGGTTTTGGTATCAGGGTAATACTGACCTCATAGAATGACTTGAGAAGGGCTCCCTTCTCTATTTTCTGGTAGAGTCTATAAACAATTTGCATTATTTATTCTTTAAACATATGATAGAACTCAACAGTGAAGCCATCTGACTTTGGATTTTTGTTGTTTTGGAAGCTTTTTATTATTATTACTGACTCAAGCTCTTCACTTGTACAGGTCTTTTCAGTTTTCTATTTCTTCTTCAGTCAGTCTCAGCAGTTCATGTCATTTTAGGAATTTGTCCATTTTGTCTAGTTAATGTAATTTGTTGGCATACAACTGTTCATGCTCTTCCCTTCTAATCATTTTTATTTTTGAAGGCTGGTAGTTAAATCATCTATATTATTCCTGATTTTAGTAATTTGAGTCTTCTCTTTTTTCTTTTGGTCAGCCTAGCTTAAGTTTGGTCATTTTTAATCATTTCAAAGAACCAACTCTTGATTTCATTAATTTTCTGTATCATTCTTCTATTTTTCTTTTTTTCTGCTCCAATCTTTATTATTTCTAGGCATTTACATCAAGGCAGAGAAAAGTTAAAAGGGCATACCAGGATGGGGGAATGGCATGAGCTAAGGGTATGTAGATATGTGAAAGGGCACAACACTTTCATAGAATGGTGGGAAATTCTGTGTAATAGTTTCCATAGTTTAGTAGGAAGAAAGGGGGGAAATGGAGATGGAAAAGTGGATCTGGAAGAGCTTTGTAGTCAATGCCAAGGAAAAGTCTAGATTTTGTCCAGTGGACAGTGCAGAACCAATGGTGTGGGATGGGGATTATATTTTAGGAAGATCATTCCAGTGGATGTGTGGAAATGTGTGGGAGGGAGGTGAGAAAGGAGGCAAGAAGTAGCAGTGGATGTCTTGCAGTGTTGGTGAGGATGGTGAGAAGGAATGTGTATGATGGGGATTTAGAGGTCCAGTTGGCAGGGTTGATGCGCCATTGACCCTGAGGAGAGGGAGATGGACAGGGTGGTGATGACTGGATTTTCTGAGTGATGGAGCTGGTGGTGGTGCCATTCGTCATGTGAAGGGAGAGGATAGGGGAAGAAGAGGACTTAGATTTGGGGCAGGTTTTGTGTCAAGGTGTCTTGAAGCATCCAGATAGAAATATCCAGTGGACAGTCGGAGACACAGACAGGGAACATGAGAAGAAGTCAAGGATGGGGACAGGTTTGAAAGCCTTTGGTGTATAAGCAGAAGGAGTGTGACCCACCCCAGGAAAAAGGCCAAGGATGGAAGAGAACCTAAAACACCTCTGGTAACACCAATGCTTAAAGTTTGAACACAAGAAGAGGAGCCAGCAAAAGAGCTGATGGGGACTGCCAGAGAGGAGTAATCAGCACACTTAGAACACTGGGATTGGGAGCAGTACCTCAAGGGCCAAAGGAGGGATCCAAGGCAGGGCATGGTCACTTTGACCAAGGGCCTCAAAGAGGTCAAATAAGATGAGGCTGCCAATGTCCATTGTCTTTGGCAATGAGCCATGAACCACTCTCTCAAGGACAGTGCTGGAGGCAGAAGCCTGAATGGAGTGGGCTGAGAAGTCCAGGGTGGGGGCAGGGGAGTGAGGAAGTGGATGAGCAAGGGAAAACAACATTTCCAGAAGTTTGATGGGGACCAAGGGGAGAGAGGGAAAGTGGCCAGCAGGAAGCCATGATTAGGGAAAGGTTTTTAGTTTTGGTTTTGGTTTTGCTTGGTTGTGTTGGGGATGTAATTGTTAATTTTTTGTGTCAACTTGACTGGGCCACAGGGTACTCGGACATTTGGTCAACACTTTTCTAAATGTGTGCATTAGGATGTTTTTGGATTAGATTAACATTTAAATCAGTAGACTGAGTAAAGCAGATTGCCCTCCCCAATGTGGGTGGGCCTCATCTAATTAGTTGAAGGTCTAAGTAGAACAAAAAGGCTGACCCTCCCCTGAGTAAGAGGGAATTCCTCCTACCTGACTGCCTTCAAACTGGGTCATTGGAGGGTTTTTATCCTCAACTTCAGACTTGAACTGAAACATTGGCTCTTCCTGGGTCTCAAGCCTGCTGGCCTTAGGACTGGAGCCACACCATCAGCTCTCCTGTGTCTCCTCTTGCCAACTGCAGATTTGGGGATGTCAGCCTCCATAATTGTGTGAGCCAGTTCCTTATAATGTATATGTGTGGTGTTGGGGGTGTGTGTGGTGTGTGTGTTCTGTTTCTCTGAAAAATCCTGACTAATACAGGGGGTCCTAGGGAATGGTAGTGGTAGGAAGATAAAGCCTTTCTTCAGGCTGAAAGAAAGGGCTCTGTGGACAGGTGGAAGAGTTGAACAGGAGAAATAGTAGGTGGAAGGGGCCCAGAGGAGGGGACACTACTCTGAGGGGGCAGAGCTATTTACTGATCCAATTACAGGGTCCTCAGTCCTCATCCATTATTTCATGCTCACCACTGGTCAGCAAGGCCATGTGGTTGAGGAGTCCTTATTCCCTTAGTTTATACATGAAATGGTTTATTTCCTCTAGCACCTGCCACCAACTGCAGAACCCCCATTCCCACTGGGTAACAGCTCCTTAAGATGTTGTTAGGGAGCTATAACCGTTTGGCCTCCTTTAGTTACTCATTCTAGGGATTATGATTCAATCCTGTTCATTTGTTACATCTTTACTCTCAAACTCCCATATAAAACTCCTCTCCACTCCAGTGGCCCCATGGCTTCTGTCCCTCTGCCCAAGTTCCTTCATGAGGAATTCTTCTGCTCCCTCTAAGGGCTTAGAGTGCTGGGCTGGCTGGGGTGGGGGGGGTCCCCCATTTCCTTCCCAGACATGCCATGCACCCATTTTTCAGCCTTGAGAGCATGACTTCTTCTAGGGAACCTCCCTCCAAAACCCTCTAGACCAAGGAAGGCCTGAGGCTCCTCATCCATGGACCCATTCAGGGGACACATCTCCCGCCCACTCTCTCGTCACCAGGAGAGGAGGAAATGGGCTCTACTCACACTCACTATGGTCCCCACAGCTGAGGCCCCTCCTTCTCTCACCACTGTCCAATTCATATTGCTTGGGGAGGGAGGTGTCTGCAAAGGGTAATGAATTAGAGCATGCATGAGGCAACACCAAGTGAAGCAGAAAAATACTCCTGAGAATAAACCAGAGAGGAGCTGGATATGCTGGCTCAGGGGAGAGATGGCACAGGGGCCAGTCCAGCCAAGGCCAAAGTGCATGGGTAACAGTTCCAGTAGTAGAGCAGGGCTTCTTAGCTATAATTAAGGTGCACCCCCACCCTGGGTGTTAAGATGCAGATTCTTGTTCACCTTTCTGCATGGGGCCTAGAGGTTCTGCATTTCTAACTCCCTGGGGATGCCAGGGATGCTGGCCACAGAACTGTCCTTGGAGGGATCCCCCACTTCAGAGGCTCCAAAGAACCAATTGAAATCTCTTCTCAAAATTCCACCTACAAAACATCTCCCATGCCCTCCCCTCACACGTGTTCCCTCTCCTGTTTCATTTTATTTTCTATGAAAATGACATGAACAGAGAAAGAGAAGCACAGAGAAGGCCCACGGCATATCACACACTGCGATTTCATACTTAATCCTCTCAACAATCCTCCATTTCTCAGGTGGGGAAACTTAAGCCCAGAGAAGTCCCATGACTGACTCAAGGGCACACAGCTAGGAAGTGGCAGAGCCAGGGTTTGAACCCATGCAGCTCTGGCTCTAGAACCCACACCCAGCCTCTCAAGTGTGCACAGTTGTGGCTTCAGGAAAATTCCAGAAGCTGCAAAAGGACATGAGCAGAGAACCACTGCTCCGTTGAAATTAGTAGTAAACACAACAGGGTGCCCACATCCAGCGTGGGTGGGAGCCGAGGAACCTTGGACAGCTCATTTCTCCTCCAGGCCTTGGTTTCTCCCCTGTCCTCAATCACCCTGATGTCTCAGGCACCTGGAGAGCAGAAAGGGGACAGGTGTCTGCACCTCCTCTGCATCCCTCAACCTGCAGCAAGCAGGTCCCTCCTCCTTGGAATCATCACCAGTTTGGCTCCTTCTCATCTTCTCATGTCTTCTGCCCACGTAAGCTGTCCCTCTCCTCCCTTACGTAAAAGAGCCTCCTTTTACTCCCAGAGCCTGTCTTCCATCTTCCTGGAGCAGCTCACCATCCATCATGTTTACATTACCTCCTGTCCTCTTTAGTCTGTGAACTCCGTGAGGATAAGTGGTCTCTCTCATGCTGCCGAGTCCCTGGGCTTAGTACAGTGCCCAGCCTGTGGCAAGTTCTCAGGAGTTGCTGGTGGGTCCGAGGGTAGGATGCATTGCGATGATGCCAGGCAAAATCATGGCCCGTTGTTTGGATATTTTGAAATGGAAGGGCACTGGCTGACACCTCTGCAAACACTCAAGACAGGTATGTGTTTGGTGGTATGCTTGACCTTCTCTAAATGGAGGATGAAAGAGCCTATGTGTTGCCCCACATAAGCCAAGGCCACAGTCCTGGGGTTCTTCATTTCCCACTGAGCCCGGCCTGCCTGGGGCCTCTTTTGATAAATAGAATCAAAAGCCACCCACCTCTGGTTATCATGTCCTCTAGAGAAAATCCCAGATTGCCATAAAACAAGGAAAGCTGCCCTACCTCCTGACATGTTCCAGAACAGCTTTGTCTCAACAAGTTGTGTGCCCATCATTCTTAAGGTTTTTTTCCCCTTTTTAAAAAATTGAGATACAATTGGCATATAACATTGTATTAGTTTCAGGTGTACAACATAACGATTGATATAGGCACACATTGTCAAATGATCACACAATAAGTCTAGTTAACATCCATCACCTCACATAGTTAACAAAATTTTTTCTTGTAATAAGAGCTTTTAAGATTTACTCTCTTAGCAACTTTTAAATATGCAATTACAGTATTGTTAACTGTAGTCACCATGCTGTACATTACATACAATGACTTATTTACCTTATGTCTGAAGTTTATACCTTTTGACCACCTTCACCCATTTCACCCACCCCGCACCCCTCACCTCTGGCAACCACCAATCTGTTCTCTGTGTCTATGAGTTTTGCTTTTTCAGCTTCCACATATAAGTGAGATCATACAGTATTTATCTTTCTCTGTCTGACTTACTTCACTTAGCATAATGCCCTCAAGTTTCATCCATGTTTGTCACAAATAGCAGGTTTTCCTTCTTTTTTATGGCTGAATAATATTCCATTATATATATACCACATTTGCTTTAACCATTCATCTGTTAAGTTCTTTCATAATTAAAATTTTAATAAGAAATACATGCATAAGCTTCAAAAATAATGATATAAAAAAGAATACATTGAGCAATCCTCCTCGATCCCACTCCCACTTTCTGCCCTGACCCCAGTAGTTTACGCTAGGTAATGCATGTACTGGTCAGGGTTCTGCAAGTGGGAGAGAGAGAGAGAGAGAGAGAGAGAGGGAGAGAGAGAGAGAGTTTTAGGAATGGGCTTATGCGATTGTGAGGGCTGGCAAGTCCAAATTGTGCAAGGTAGACCAATAGGCTAGAGACCAACCCTAGGGAAGAGCTGATGTTGCAGCTTGAATCCAAAGTCAGACTGGAAGCAGAATCCTCTCTTCCACAGGGAACCTCAGTCTTTGCACCCACATTATGGAGCATAATCTGCTTTACTCAAAGTCTACTGATTTAAGTGTTAATCTCAGGACTTCCCTGGTGGTGCAGTGGTTAAGAATCCGCCTGCCAATGCAGGGGACATGGGTTCGATCGCTGCTCCAGGAAGATCCCGCATGCAGTGGAGCAACTAAGCCTATGAGCCACAACTACTGAGCCCGCATGTCACAACTACTGAAGCCCGTGTGCCTAGAACCCGTGCTCTGAAACAAAGAGAAGCCACCGCAATGAGAAGCCCGTGCATCGCAACAAAGAGTAGCCCCCGCTTGCTGCAACTAGAGAAAGCCCGTGTGCATCAACGAAGACACAACACAGCCAAAAATAAATAAAATTTAAAAAAAGAGACAGATGTGTTTAAAATAAATAAATAAATGAAAAAAAGTGTTAATCTCATCTAAAAAATGCCCTCACAGCAATATCTAAACTAATGTTTGACCAAACAACTAGGTACCATGGGTACCAGAGCATAGTCAAGTTGACACACAAAATTAACCTTCATAATGCCTTTTATTAATTTTCAGCTTGGCCTTTCACTATTTCTTTATTCAAGTAGAAGGAAATACAAATTTATACTTGAACCTCCCCTCTTCCTTACATGAGTTGGGAAGTGCATACTCTATGCTGTTCTGCACCTTGTTTCTTCACTTAACAATACCCTGGGTGATCTTTGTTCATCTGCTCCTAAAACACTTCTTCTGTTTATAAGCTGCGCTTCATGGATGTGCAGTTTGTTATACCAGCCCCTGGGGAGGGATACTAACCAGTAACACCTTGTGCATGTCATTTCTTACAGTGCCTGTGGGATGGGTCCTCTAGATCTACCTGACAATTGGGGAACCTTGTGGTTTCAGTTTTGCCAGTTCAGAAGGACTCTCAGCAGTAGTGATGTTTGTTAAAGCATCTAGCCGAAATGTACAACGTTCTCCGAAATTCCGTCTGTTAGCAAGGAGGAGGGCACCTCTCAGCCCCTCTCGTTGTTCGGGGGGTGCCCAAGGAGGCCTTGCTGCACACTGAAGCTGCTGAACAGTCAGTTTGGAAAGGGAGAGCCTGGAAATTTCCTCAGGATAATCAACTTGACACAAGGACCCTGAGGTAAAAGAAACAGCACTTTAAACAGCAAGGAGAGCATTTATATGCTGAGCTTCTCTAGACGCAGAGATTAATGAGCCTTGGGAGACAGCCAAGTTTGTTTTGGGAAAAGACAAAGAGGAAAAGGCAGCCAGAGCAGACGGGAGGCCTTGTCAGCACCTCCCAGAAGCAGCACAGCATTTCCTGGGTCCACAGCAGAGAAACACTGTGCAGGGAGCCTGAGGGCCTGAGGGGCCCAGGGAGTGTGTGATAAGATTATTATTCATTTCCTAGGGCTGCTGGAACAAAGTACCAGAGACTGAGTGGCTTCAACAAGAAAAAGTTATTCTCTCACAGTTCTGGATGCTGGAAGTTTGAGACCAATGTGTTGGCAGGTTGGTTCTTTCTGAGGCCATGAGGGAGACTCTGATCCAGGCCGCTTGCCTGCCTTCTGGTGGTTTGCCGGCAACCTTCAACAGTCCTTCTCTTGTAGAATCATCACCCAGTCTCTGCCTTCATGTTTGCATGGTGTTCTCCCTCTGTCCATGTCTGTCTCTGTGTCCAAATATCCCCTTTTCATAAGGACAGCAGTCATATTGGATTAGGGGCCACTCCACTCCAGTATGACTTAACTAATTACATCTGCAATGATCCTTTCTCCAAATAGGGCCACATTTTGAGGTACTGGGGGTTAGGATTTCAACATATGAATTATTGGGAGACACAATTCAACCCATCACAGTAAAGGAAGGATCTGGACTGCCCCTCCCCCAGGAGAACCTGAATCTGAGAAAGATGGGTTTTATGACATAAATTCCACAGCCACTGACCCAAGCAGAGTTAGAGAAAGTGTTATAAAACCTGGGAATCCACATTAAGTGGTTTTTCTCTGGGAAATCCCCAGTCTATGAAAAAAAATTAAGATGTTTACAAAGCATTTTGTGGGACGGTCTCCACGTCTTCGGTAAGTGTCACAGAAGACACTGTCATTTCTTTCTCTGAGGCCTCAGCCTGTGGGGCCAGAGACACATTCGTGGATGGATTGGGCTGGAGCAAGCCTCCGAGCCTCAGTTTCTTCATCTGCAACCTGGGGAGGATAATGCCAGCCTCACAGGCAGAGTGAAGTAACTCACGTAGTGGCCCTGCACCACCTGGCACAGGTAAGGGCTCAGTGACCTGGTCAAGGAGGACGGTGCCCACCCTCTGCTGCCCTGCCAGGTGCTCTGAGGGTGATTCTCATGCTGCACTCCCCTCGCGGGCCCTCCTCCACAGGGCCAGGCGCTGCACCCGCCTCAGCCTGCTTCCTTCCCTTACACGCCACCCCCTCCCCTGGCTACAGAGGCACCCATGGTCCCCCCTGCTCCTCCTGCCCTGCTGCCCCTGCAGACCCCGACATCTGCTCCTAACTCCCTCACAAACAAAGTTCATGCTAACACCTCCCTCCACAAAGGCCCCTCTCCCAGCCAGAAGATGCCATTCCAGCAGAATCACAGATGCCCCTGAGTGTCACACGAGACTCGCAGGAGGGAAAGGGAGTCGCTTATCCCATCAGCAGTAGGACCTGCACAGGGAAAATCGCATACAGCAGGATAATATCTGCCAAGCAGCTACTGGCTCCAGACTCTCTCCTTTCAACAGCCCTCCAGGAGCTGGGGTTGAGGAGGGCCCTCCTCCCATTAAGATGCTCCCATCTTGCCCAAGTCCAGAACTTGTTGAGAGCCAGAGGAGGCAACCAACAGAAAGTAAAAATGTCACCATAATTGTAAAATGTGGCTTACATCTGCAGACAGGAGGCCCAGTAACACACCCCAGACAGACAGACTTCCTTAGCCATGTAAGTCTTGGAGCCAGAGACACAGAGCAACAGATATATGTTAAAGCTGCTTTTCCTGCTGGAAATTTCCCGAGGCAACAGGAAGTTTTGAAACTTTTCATTCACTCACTCAGTCAGTCAGCAAACCTTTGCTATGCTTATCATTGAGGTCCCAGGCTGGGCCCTGGAAATGTAGAAGGGAAAGCTGTGGATTGTGCTTGATGTGAATATAGGTGGTCTGTGTGACAGCTGTAGCCATGACAGAGGCACAGCACAGATCCCTGGATGGGGATACTAACTAAGGGCTATCAGCCTAGCCCAGGTGCCATCAGTAAGGACATCTAATATCTTAACTTGGGCTTTGTGCAGATGACAAAGGGAGTGTTGAGAATGCCAAGAACAGCAACTCTGAAATGGGACCACCCTCTTCCTGGCTGGAAGGAGGTGTGGGGTTCCTGCCAGCATCAGCTCCCATCATGAAGAAGGGACAAGTAAGGACAGACTCTCTCGGGTCAGGCTTCCTCCCACAGCTGTGGGACCACAGGCCCTGGGCATGATCTGTGTGTCCTGGGCTGTCCAGCCATCTCTGGACAGGCTTTGCTTCCTTCTCAGTGTCTGCAATGCACGGCGGTCACGTGGGGCCAGCTGACAGGGGCAACTGGGTACCCTGGAGTCCAGGTCCATCCAGCCCACTGCTCCGTGCTGGGTCATCTTCCCCAGAGGGCACACAGCCAAAACCTCCCCCAGCAGCAGCAGCAGTAGCAGCAGCCACAGGCCTTTTCAGGTCACCCCCTCCTGCCCAATGCTCTGTGGCCCACGCTTTAATAGGAGCCCAGGGCAGAGGCGTTAACTCTTCTTGGAGGGCTCAGGGATTTTTTCAGAGAACATAAGTTAAGTTGAGTCTTGAGAAGGAAATCAGAACTCCTCCAGCAGACCAAAGGAAAAGGGTGTTCCTGGTAGGACAAAGGGGAGATGTGAAAAGACATGAGAAGGTCCAGCTGAAGCAAGAAGGCAGGGCCTGGCAGAGGAGGAATCGCAGGCAGGACTGCTGAGGCCGGGGCCCTACCTGAGGGGGACCCAGGGAGAAGGAAGTAAGGGGGACACGCTGGGGGCTGGGCTGGCCAATGAGAGGTTTCCCTCTGTAAAAGCTGTGTTTACTTCCAAGTGCAAATCTCAAGAAATGGAAGTTTGCCATAATATTAGATACCATCATCTGAATAGGCTCATTTGGTATACTAAGATGCATAATTTCCATTAACATAGATAAACTCTTATTTCCATTTACTTAGAAATGAGTTTTAAAACATACTGAGAAGGTGGTCGCCTCTGTGGATTAATTTGCAGGGTGCTAAGCTGTGCTACTAGCTGGTCACTAGATCCTGACATTTCACCCTTTGGATCATGTCCACAACTGTCTCTCATTAAAATACAAGCATCTTGGGCTTCCCTGGTGGCGCAGTGGTTGAGAACCTGCCTGCCAATGCAGAGGACACGGGTTTGAGCCCTGGTCTGGGAAGATCACACATGCCGCGGAGCAACTGGGCCCGTGAGCCACAACTACTGAGCCTGCGCATCTGGAGCCTGTGCTCCGCAACAAAGAGAGGCCGCGATAGTGAGAGGCCCACGCACCGCAATGAAGAGTGGCCCCCACTCGCCGCAACTAGAGAAAACCCTTGCACAGAAACGAAGACCCAACACAGCTAAAACTAAATAAATAAATTAAAAAAAAAAATACAAGCATCTTGGGCCAGTGACGCTGACCTGCTTTTAACCTTGAGAGTTTACCACATCGGAGCTAATCTGGGGAAGTGGGTGTAGGGAACAGTCGGGCAAGGGGTGTGGACCAGCCTCTGGGTTCGTTGAACAGCTTTGTGAATCAGCTCTGGACTGTGCTGGGGCAACTCAGGGGCTGCAACTAGCCGAAGTTACTTGCCTTGGTGCTGGGAGGAAGTTCTCTGAGTTTTATTGTCAGAGCAGCAGCCCCAGTGGAAGCTGGAACCTTTGGGGTCTAATTTGATAGAGATTAATCCTGCCTTTTCTAACGTAGATAAGGGCCTCAGTTAGGCATCCTCTTTTACATGGGAGGCCTGGGAACCTGGCCTTTGCCGGACTGAGAAATAGGTCCAAATAGAAATCCAGGAATGTGCTTCCAAATTGGCAACATATCCACTTGTTTATTGTTGTGTGTGTGTGTTTGCTTATAAATACCCAGTTTTTTCGAAAAAACATGAGGCAACTCACAAAATTGACATATAATTGGTTAATAAAATTAAAAAACAAAAAGCTATGAGAGTTAAATTAGTCTCTGGGTTAAGCTTTAGGTTTTGCCCTGAACTTTCTGGCAGCTAGGGCAACAAGAGACACATCCCAAGTTTCATAATTCTCATTACGATAACACCTCAAAGATTCCTCCCCCGGCCTCCCTCCTTGTTCACTGACATCCTCAAACCTTCACTGAGCACCCACTGTGTGCCAGGCCCAGGGCCAGTCACAGAGGGCCCTGTCCTCAGAGGGCTCTCAGCCAAGGGCGGTGTTTTGCAAGCTGTTGCAGACATGCCCAGTTCTGGGCCATGAAATTGAATGAGTGGGTCACAGCCGGCATCTTACAAGATGGAAAGTGATGAGCTAGAAAAGAGCAAAGGGCACCATCACACGTCGGGGGGGGAGGGATGGTTTCTTTCAAACAGATCTCAGTTGGTGTGGACATGAGTCCCAGGTCGAAAGGATGGTGTGGGGCATGGTCATAACAGTTTGAAAAGCACTGTTTCCAGTTGGGACACTGCAGGCACGTGCTTGGGAGGCTGTGGTCTGCCGGGGTGCCCCCCCGCCCACTCCTCCATGAGAGCCCCGTAAGTTTCTAGTTGACACCACCAGGTTAGGTTTCTAAAGCAATGTCACCAGGATTGTAGCAGGTGGAGGTGGGGTGGGGTGGGGAGGGTGGAGGGTGTCAGAAAGATTCCTCCCAACCCCAATTATTGCCGTGTTGTACTTTAGCAATAACCTTGCCAATTCTGGCATCCAGATCTAAAAAAAAAAAATCATAAATGGAGAGAGCTCGGAGAATGGGCTGATAGAAAGCAGTCATGGACCACTTGCAGGCACCCAGAAGGAGGATGGAAACCCTTCCATCCCGCAGAGGGCGCGCAGAGCAGGAGCAACTCTTGGTAGAGGAGCCAGAGCACAGGGTTGTGTTCCTACACAGATTAAGGGTCTACTCACCCTTTTCACTGCCATTGTCCCCAGCAGAGTCACAAAGGAAAAGGGCTGTGGGATGAGGGAATTTTAAATTTCTTGAAAGTCCAAGCAGTGGTATAAGTAAATAATATACGGCCTCTGAGCAAAGCAAATGACCTGGGCCTGGTGCTGGGAACACCATCGATCTGTAATCCAGGGGTGGAAGCCAGAGTCTGGGAAGCATGTTTCCAAGGGTGGGGGCTGCCTAAGGCTGCTTGGGGCTCCCACAGCACAGATTTACAGGGTCAGATGAGCCCTGAACCCTCAGGCCGGGCTGGTTCTTCCTAGGAGGACAGAGCTCCCCCAGAAGCCAGCCAGCTGAGAGGTCCTGCAGCCCAGAGCCAGGCACGTGCAACAAGGCCAGAGGGCTCACTCTTAGCTGGGAGGGGCTGCGGGGACGTCTCCTGGCCAGAGATGGGCCTGTCACCAATTGTGCCATTGCAATGGCAGCATTTCGCTAAAGAGGACAAATCCAGGACTTTGGGCCAGACTGCCAGCATTTTACAATGAATCCTGACTTGGGCCTCAGCTCTGTGACCTTGGGGGGGTTACTTCACCTCTCTGTGTCTCAGTTTCCTCATCCGTAAAATGGGGGTGATAATACAGGTCAAAATTTCAAAATCCAAAAAGTCTCAAAAAAATGAAAAAGGTTGTAATAAATTGGGGAAGACCTCACTACATTGATCTGAGGACATTTATATCCCTCATTTAATCCCACTTGGTATGTCTATTCATAAGTTTGCTGTAAAAATATAAATGTGCTTAACAAGTTGCTCTTCTGGATCCTGCCAGGGTTTTATATAATAAAAGCTTCTAAAATCATGTCTAAAATCAAAATTTTAGAATTCTAAAGTGTATCTGGCCCCAAAGCTTCAGAGGTGGTCTTGGAGTCCCTCCCTAAGGATCTTAGGATAAGCTTGTTGAGATGATGCTCAAGTCACTTAGAGCTGTCCCAGGCACACCAGCATTGAGACTGAACACTTCCAGGGCAGAGGTGGCATCACTTATCATTTCAGCTAAAGTCAGGGACAAATTTTGTACCACCCTTTCTATCGGATGCACTCCTTGTAGGGAAAACTGCCTGCAGGCTGTACTTGAATAACGATCTCTAATCCCTCCAGGAAGCTGCCCTCAGAAACCAAGGGTCATCTCATTTGGAGAGATGTCTGAAGTCATTGGAGGGCCACATGCTCTACTGGTGGTGTTCCCTTAAATATTTGGAGTCTTTTATGAACACCTCTAGGGTGCAAGTGCCTGTGTTTGGGGAAGAGAGACAAGTTAATGCCTGGATTTCACATAAGCAGGATTCCGAGGCATGCATGGTGTCCCCGAAGAGAAAATGTGTTTATAATTGTTACCAACAATCCAAGTGAAACCTCCATCAATCAGGCAACAGGGGGCAGAGCCTCCAACATGGTCCTCCAGGTCCCAGTTCCATTTGAATAACTGAGTGAGCCCTTGTTTTGGAGGGATGACTGGCCTCAGGCCACCTGTCTTATGTGTCCTATTTGTCCACACCACCAACTGGGTGGCATTTGTCCACTCCACCGAATGAATGTCTAGGGAAGTGGTTGGTGTGGGGTATTGTGTCAGGGTGACTTCAAGACCACCCTCAGTTTCAATGATTAGCTAGAAGGACTCACAGGACTCAGAAAAGCTGTTACAGTTACAATTTTTTATAGCAAAGCGATATAGATTAGACTCAGCAAAGGAAAAGGTGCATAAGGTAGAGTTCAGGAGAAACCAGGTGTAAGCTTCCAATTGTCCTCCCCCAGTGGAGTCACATGGATGGTGCTTAATTCTCCCAGGAATGACATGTGACAACAGGTGCAAAGTATTGCCAACCAGGGAAGTTCACCTGAACCACGGTGTCCAGGGTTTTCACTGGGGGCCAGTTACGTAGGCATGGAGTGTCCATGTGTCTGACCTTAGTCACTCAGTCTTCAGCCTCCCAGAGGTCAGACTGATACAGTGTGGCCCAAGCACCCACCATAAATCACATTGTTAGCACCAACTGCCTGCTGTGGCCCCAGGCCCCTGGTAATCAAAGACACTTTTTTCAGGTAGGGTATTCAAGGGCTGAGAGGATATCCCCCAGGAGCTGGTCAAGGGCCAATTCTGAAGACCTTTGGAATGTGCAGAGTCTGGGCAACCAAGGCCTGCTGAGTTAACTCATGACTGCCCCAAAATGCAGTAGCTGGGCCATCATCCGCTGTTAACAAAGACAAAGGTTAAGAGGAGCAGCCATCAAATCACGGTTAGGGCTGTCTGGCGAGGGATGGCACCTCTAGCATCAGTTAAATTTAAGGCACTTGGGAGAACCACACCAGGACAGGCATTTTCCTCAATGAGGAACACTCCAAACCCCATCAGTGGAATATGGGCACCTCCTTCCACAACAGGATCAGGTGTGATGGTGACTTGAGCATATTTATCCAATAGAGCCATAAAAGTTTGAGTCCTTCCCCCGCCTTGGAAGTTCCCCCCAATACTCAGCTTTTTCCTTAAAGTGGCTGAGTTCAGAGTAGAGGGGATGGGAGGGGTTGGGGACGCAGAGGGAGAGAGTGCTCTGCACAGTTAGCAAGGTTTTACATTTACTTTCAGGTTCAAGTGGCCAATAGTGGGCTAGGATCAACTAAAGGAACTTGTTTTGGGTCTACCCAAAGCTCTATACTGCAGAGCAAGCTCCCTCTTGCTGTGTTCAGCTCTGGGGACTCCTTGACTCAGCAGCCATAACCACACTGACTAGGGGGTGGAGCTGACCCAGTGTGATGATCACCTCCCTTCCTCCTTCCTCCCAGAGGAGAGCCAGCAACAAGCAGCGTATTATTCCAGCTGCTTCTTCCCATCCTACCCATCACTGCTCAGCTGCTAAACATTCATTAACAGGTAGAGCAGTGGGGGCCCTTACTCCCTTGTCCCTCACCCATCACTTGGGGGAGAGTGTTTACTGGACCCCAGGGAGCCTTCTCATGTCCCCTCACCCAGGCCACAGAGGCTCTGGTCCTTTCTCTTCAGAAAGCCCTGTCTCTGTTGTCATCCCATCCTCACTACCAAAAACTGTCCAGATCTACGAAAGAGTCTGAGATTTCACCCTACTTGCAAGCTAACAAGTCAACCTGCCACAATTACGAAGATGCTGGCCAAAGATACAAGCCTCCTGGATCAGAGGAAAGGGGCTTTGTTGCTCACAGCACAGCAGCACCATAAACTTCATGTTGGCGCCATTTCTCTTGCCCTCCTGTGTTATTTTCCCAGGGCTGCCCCAACAAATCACCACGAACTTTGTGGATTAAAACAACAGAAATTAATTTTCTCACAGTTCTGGAGCCATAGGTCCAAAATCAAGCTGTCAGGAGGGTTGAACCCTTCTGGAGGCTCTGAGGAATAATCTGCTCCGTGCCTCCATCCTAGCTTCTGGAGGTTACTGGCTACTCCTTGGCATCACTCCAATTTCTGCTTCTGTCTTCACATGGCTTTCTGCCTCTGCATCGCCTCTACGGCTCTCCTCATAAGGACACCAGTCATTGGATTAGGGCCCACCCTAATCCAGCATGACCTCATTTTAACTTGATTACATCTGCAAAGACCCTATTTCCAAATAAGATCACACTCACAGGTACTGGGGGTTAGGACTTGAACATGTCTTTTGTGGGGACATGATTCAACCCACTATACTCACAAATTCCACAGGGTGATGCCAAGGCAGGTACAGGTGGCTTCCGTGCATCTAGTGGGTTTGCATCACAGCTGAGGAACTCTGAGTTCAGGAATCCTCATTCTTTTATAATGAGCTGCAAGCAATTCTGCCCAATCTTTGCTCCAGAGGGAGAAATCATCTTCGTTATACTGGACAGCAGCACATGTCTGCCCTTGCTTGATAGAGGGAGACACTAGATCCATCTTCCAAGAATGTTTACTAACGTCTCTGAAAAGTTAGTCCAGAGTCAAAGACTATGGGTGCCCCTGCTCACAAGATGTGCAAGATCGGGAGAAACCCCTTGAGAAGTGTCTCCCAGTGGGACACAGGCTTGTTGGGGGAGGGGATGGCAGAGCAGCTTCTCAGCAGAGGAACAAGAGAGGCTGGTGTGATGCTCCAGAGCCCAGGACATCAGGGGCCACCGTCTCCCAGCACACGTGATGCAGGCCTGAGCTGAGCGTGGCCATAGGCAGGCCGGTCACCCTCTTTCTTTTCCTCTCCCAATTCTCTTCCACACAGCAAACAGAAGGAGCCACGTCAGCGTAACCCTGTAACCCTTCTGCCCCCTCTTTTGCCACACGGCAGCCTGACCTGAGTTCGGACTAGGGCCTGGGTCCCTCCTGCCTGTTTGTCTTCATGGTGAACAGGCAAGCCCGGCATGGAGTTAACTGCCCAGGCTCTGTGGTTAGACATCCAGATCTGCCTCTGGATGATCCCAAGTCTCAGTTTCCTCATCTGTAAGATGGAGATCACAACAAGAAGGCCCGTTTCGGACAGCTGTTATGAGGGTAGAGGAAGCTGGTGCTCGCTACCATTGCTGCAGTGTAGACACACATTGACAAGGCCCATCTACCCTTTAACAATGGAGCCCCGGGTGGCTGGGGGGTGCATTGCAAGGAAGCTAAAGCCTGATTCACTTGAACGTGAATCAATGGGCCATTCATCACACAAACTGATGTTGGCCTGTTGCAAAACTATCTATGACATGGGCCAAGGATTTAAATCAGGTTATGAAAAGAAGAAAGACATGGATGACTTAAGAAGCTGGCCACTTGCCTCGCATCTGACCTTCTCCAGAGCATCACCCGGCACACACCAGCCACCCTTTGAAGAGGCAGAAAGGGAAGGTGGGAAGCTCGTTCGTTTCAAATAAGTCATAAAGTTTAAAAGTTCATGTTACCGAAACAGTCTCCAAATAGATCCCATTGTGCATATGACTTTAATGTTCACCAAAGATGGTATTTCAACCCAGCAGGAAAAGGATGAGCTACTTAATAAATGGGTCTGGCACAGTTGGCCATCCAGCTGAAGACCATCAAGTTGGACTTTATTTTACATCATACACAAAAATTAATTCCAGAACAATGAAAGATTTAAATGTAAAAGAAAAAGTAATGCAGTTCAAATCTTAGAAGAAAATATAGGAGATTAAATCTACATGAAAATTTATCTGGCAAAACAGCCAACCCAGAAGCTATAAAAAAAAGCACATCTGATTATATAAAAATTAAAAATTTTTGAATGGCAAAAGGGACCACAAAAAAATTTGGTATACAAACAGCAATTTTAGAAAAAAGGTTTGCCATGCTAAAAGGCAAAGGGTTCATATCTACTAGGGTGAATCATATGAACTTGCTGTTTTCATTGGTCATAACAGTAAAATACTAACAATTTCATACAGTTCAACATAATACAGTATTGACATGAAAAAAAGGCAAAAGAAAAAATGGAAAAGATAGGCAAAAAGAAGGCAATTATAGCAGAGATTTCTAGTTGCTTATTCCAATTACCATCTCCCTCAACCTCCATCTTTCTCAGTAATAAAATTCTGATTTTACTCAGGGTAGTAACTCAAAACCTAAATTTCCCAACCTTCCTTGCAACAAGGTGTAGCCACAGGATTAAGTTCTGACTGAATATATGCAAGCAGGAGTATTGTGTGTTATGTCTAGGAAATCTCCTTAAAGGGAGGGAGTGTGCCGTCCTTTGTGCCTGCCTCTCTCCTGCTGCTTGGAATGAGGGTATGATACCAGCAGCTATTTTGGAACAGGGCGCTGAGGACCACAGCCATAGTGGAGAGAGCAGAACAGAGCACTGGAAGAAATCTGATTCACTGATAAGTTTGTAAAGCCATGATTCCAACCATGTACTTCCAACCTCCAGAATCCTTTTATAGGAGACACATAAACTTCTATCCAATTTAAGCCTCTGCTATTTTGGGGGTTTTCTGCTGTATGCAGCTGAACCTAACCCAACTAACACAGCAATTTACAGAGGAGCAAATTTAAATGACCAACATAAAGAGGTGCTCAAACTTGTTAGTAATTAGAAAAATGTAAATTAAAGAAACAACATTTCACTTTATAATCAACAGATTGATTTTTAAAAAAAAGTGTTAATGTGTATTGTGGGCAAAGATGCAGGGAAAGGGGTACTCTGAAAGGGGTTGCTGAAATGTGAATTGTTGTGGCATTTTTGCAAAGCAACTTGGTAATACCTAGTAAAATTAAATCTACTCAAATTAAATTTAATTTATTAGTAAAATTAAATTAACTCTTCAATTTAGCAATCCCATTCCTGGGAATCTAACTCAGAGTAATAAAGGAATCCATATGTATATAGGGCTATATTTGCATGGATATTAACTTTATATTGGAAAAATAGGAGACAAAGTGAATGCCATTGACAGGGAGATGGTTGGACGACTTATGGTTCATTCACACCTTGAATAACATCATCTCAGGTTTGATTCCCCAGGAAATAAACTCTAAGGCTGAGATTGGCGAACAGGAAGGTTACTGGGAAATGCCCTTGGGAATTACCCTATGAGAGAAGTCTCTGCCAAACCACAAAGGGCTGGAGCTGGACAGGCTTTTCAGCGTTGCCCAGAATTAAGCTCAAGGGTACAGGCCTTTGTACCTTTGCTACTGACCAGCGTTCTTGGCCTCCTTAATCAATAGAAATTGATAAGAGACCAGACAAGAAGTTCAGGCAAGGTTTTATTGGGACTCCTGCTGCAGCATGAGGGAGTGAAAACAAGTAACAGGTTCCCTTGCTTGCTCACTGAGTTGGGGGCGAGCTGGTTCTTTATATGGGGTGAGGGTGGGGGCAGGTCCAGGGGTCGGGCAAGTGGGGTGGCTTAGGTGTTTTGCCCACCTCTTTGGTGGTGTTATGTGCAGGGGGCTTGCGCAGTACCCTGCTTTTGCTCCTGGCTCCTCAGAATTGGCAGTTGGATTTCTGGTATTTTTGTATCTTGTTGTTCATAATTTGCCCCAACCGTGCATGCACACAGGTATTCTTAGTCCTGAATAGTTTCTTTGTATTTTGTTGCTTGAGGAGATGTTTGTCCAGGTGCAAGCACTGCAGCAGAGGGTCCCAGGTCCCAGGTCCCAGCCTGTCCCACCTCCACATTAACCTGTCATTGGGATGCCCCCAGGATGAGACTTAACCTTCAGCAGACAGCAATCCCCAGAGTGAAACTCAGCTGTGAGCCACCCTGACCAATAATCCTGGCAGTTGGAGGGCAGGGGGTGGGGCACCATAGCATCCACTACTGTCTATTCCTTGTGTCACTTGGGTCCACTGGATTTGTGTGGTAAGTTCATGTCATCCTTCAGGATTTTGGTGGGTCTCTTTTCCTGGAATTTTGGAGCTGGATCACCTGCTGGCCAGCGACGAAGACCTCATCACTGGTGGGAGCTGGAGCGCTAGTAACCTCTGGCATGCTGCTACGGTGCAATGGGCAACTGTCATGGGGTGTGTACTGGGGTGGTGTATTACCTCAGATTGCTTTAACAAAAACACCATAGGCTGGGAGGTTTAAACAACAGACATTTGGACACAAAGACAGATGCGTACAGAAGGAAGATGATGTGAAGAGACACAGGGAGAAAAAAAAAACCACGGAGAGAGGCCTGGAACAGATCCTTCCCCCAAGGTTCTCAGAAGTTCTGGGAGCTGGGAAGTCCAAGATCAAGGTGCTGGACAATTTGGTTCCTGGTGAGAGCTCTCTTCCTTGTTTGCAGACAGATGTCTTCTTGCTGTTGTCCTCACATGGTAGAGAGAGACCCTCTTTCTCCTGTCTCTCCTTATAAGGACACTAATTCCATTCCTGAAAGCTTCACCCTCATGGCCTAATCACCTCCCAAAGGCCACACCTCTAAATACCCTTATATTGGGGATAGGTTTCTACATATGAGTTTTGGGGTAACACAATCATTCAGTCTATAGCAACTTCCCAATATATCATGTATTAGTTTCCTAGGGCTGCTGTCACAAAGTACCACAAACCGGGTGGCTGAAACAACAGAAATTTATTTTCCCACAGTTCTGGTGGCTAGAATTCCCAGACCAAGGTGTCAGCAGGGCTGGTTCTTTCTGAGGGCCATGGGGGAAGGATCTGTTCCAGGCCCCTCTCCGTGGTTTGTAGATGGCTATTTTCTCCCTGTGTCTCTTCACGTTGTCTTCCTTCTGTGTACATCTGTCTTTGTGTCCAAATTTCCCCTTTTTGTAAGGACACCAGTAATATTGGATTAGTGCCCACCCTAATGACTTCATTTTAACTTGGTAACCTCTGTAAAGACCCTGTCTCCAAACGAGGTCACATTCTCAGGTTTTGGGAATTAGGACTCCAAAAAACATATTTTTTATGGGGACACAATTCAACCCATTACATACCGTGTCCACTGTCTGCTGCAAATGGCAGTTGACGTTGTGCAGTGTGGGTGTCCTCTGTGCCCCAGTATGCCACAGAGACCCTCCTCACCCCCCACATCAGGTAGAGTTATGACTGGGTTAGATCAGCACACTCCTCACCACTGAGTCATGTAGTATGACACTCAATTTTAGATACTGCACTAGTTTCTATGGGTTGTTTTGAATCATAATTGTTGGATTTTTTAAACATCTATTTAGTTTTCTATGTTTTTATCAATAATCTAATCCTAAACTCTCTCCCAATCTCTTTCAATACATTGAGACATATCTGACTTGCTTCAGTCTAGACTGGGTGACCACCCCCGCTACCCCTTCCACCTCATGCACACCCTTCACCACCACCCTTCCTTCTGTGATGGAGTCTCTGTTTCCTGGATGCCTTTTCATCACTTTTGTTTTACTCCTTTGTTTTCAGAGTAACAAATCCTTCAGTGGCATCTTGAGAAATGGTATACGGGAGGTAAATTCTGGGAGATCCTACATATTCAAAAACACTTCTATTTCATCTTTTCGCTTCATTGATAGTTTTGCTGGATCTAGACATTCTAGATTGAAAGCCATTTCTCTTTAAAATTTTGAAGACATTGTTCTACTCTCCCTCGCTGCCTCACGAGGTAGCTCCACAGCACTTTTGTCTCCTCCAAGGTTCCGGCTCCCACTGAGTAGGCTCCCATGACATCGCCTCCTGCCAATGCCCCCCAGCCTAGGGGGATGGTGGCCCCACCATGGTGGCTAATGCCCTCCACTGGTTCATCCATCACCAGTGACCCCAATCCCTGCATGCAGTTCCCTCTAATGTGAATACTCTGAGTTGTTTCTTGGTTAAATCCTGACTGTAGAGAGGTCCACTGTTCCTGAAAGGACCTGAGGCTGGAAATGATGCTGAAAGGTTTGGTTAGAGACACAGCAGCCCCTCAGTTGATGGTAGCTTCATGCTTTAGGAGCATTAGTCAAGTACATATTCAAATCAGTTACATAGATGTTTTGCTGAGCCCCTCTGGGTTCTAATCATGGGGTTAAGAAGATGTTTACAACCTGGTTTTAAGCACCTACTTTGTACATACAGGATGCATTAGTTTGATGTCTGTTTGGAGGCGAGAACAGTCCTGCTGAGGGGCCCGACATGCTCATGCGTGTGATCAAAGCTTTTGTAGCCCCGGGTTCCTGGCGGAGCGGCATTACCAAAGGTGCCTACAATTCCACAGGTTCATGCAGTAACACAGAGCACTAACCAAAAAGTATCTCTAGGCAGAAAACCCTGGTGGTCCCACCAGGGCACCATGAGGAAGCTTCTGGGCAGGTTGCTGGGCTGCGGAGTCCAGGGCCCTCCTTCACCTACCTTGGCTGCCCTTGGCCTCTCATCTCCCTCAGTCCCACACCCTGGTTCCAGGTGCTGCTTCCAACAGCTGCCCCTGGCCCCCCACTCTATTTCCGTGGCCCATTCTCACTCTGCTGTCTGAAATATCACTGAGTGCAGCTTCCTCCTGGACCTTCCCCTGGTACAGGTGCCCTGAGTCCTCATCTGAGAGACCTCCCACCTACCCAGCCAGCCCTGCTGCTCCCAGCCTACCACCACCTGTGCAGAACTTCAGGTCAAAGGGTTCTGGTTGGAATGTCTGGGGAGGGAGGGAGTGGGCATGCCAAAGAAGTTCCTTTGGCACCATCCCTGCCTCCCTTCATCCCTGCCCCACTGTCGACATTCTGGCCAAGCTTGGAACTGACTCGAATGGTCAGGACACCTGCATGTTAACCTTTAGAGAACACGAAGGCCTCCAGACAAAGGCAGGCTCTGAACACTGGATTTCAGGCACTGCAGGCAGAATCAAGGAATATGCACATTTTAAAAGCTATTGCTACAAATGTCCCAATGGACACTCCCACAAGCAGGGCCTGAGAGTACCCTATCCCAACCTGTGCAACCATACAATCGTTTTAGGTTTGAGTTTTTCAGCTTCTTGCAGCTATCTGAGTTTCCATTGATTTGACTATCTGTAAAGTTAACACCCTTTTTCTATGTGTATTTCTTTAGTGAATTGTTTACATCATTATTCCACGGAGTGTTTGTTTTTTCTTTTTAAGGTCTGAATGCCTTTTATATATTAAAGATATTAACATATCAAAGACAACAAATTTTTTACCTGATTTGTCATATGCCTTTTAACTTTTTAATGACTTTTTTGCTGTACCAAATGCAATCTATTTCTTAAACCTTTTTTCCACCACTTTCCCATGAATTCCTATAGTTGGTGACATTTTTGGAGCTGTGAGCTTTAACACTCATTGCCATGTTTCTTCCAAGGGCTTCTTTTCTAACAATGACTTTACAACACATGGAAGAAGTCAGGAGGTTTTGATTTTTCCATTTTGTGGATAGGAGACTGAGTCACAATGACCAACGGATTTTCCTGTGTCATTAGAGAAACCACAGCCTAAGAAACCAGATCAAGACTACAAAATTCCACAGAGTAGGGATAGCAAACCAACTTCACCTCCTCTGACAATATTGCTTGATTGGTCATGGCTGTCCTGTATATTCCATGCAGAGGCCTAACAGCTATCTGGGCTTCAGTGATGAACTAGCAATGTCTGCCAGGTGGTGGGTGGAGAGTATGTGCTTTGAAAACTGCCACAGGGGTAGAGGGTGTGTCCAGACACTATGAGAAGGGAAGGGGTGTTCATTATAATTGTGTTGAGACAACAGGCATAACCTGGAATTGTTCCAGGCAGAGGGAATGCATGGCCATCCTGGGCATAGGGGACAACACAGTAGAAGAGGGGACAAAGGCCCAGAAAGCTTACAGGAAGATCAACGTTGCACAGCTGGTAAATGCAGAGCTGGCATAGGACTCCATTCATTTTCCATAGTGCCTCAAAACTACTGCTAACCTGCTACGCACCCTCAGGCAAGTCCCCTGTGTCTATAGATCTTAAATTCCTCTCTAAAAAATGAGAAGTTGTGATGTAAGAAATTCTAATGGCTTTGCAAATACAATTCTCTGCTCTGTACTCACTGGTGTTTTGAAACATCCAGGAAAACAGCCACACAGCATCTGTTCCCATCCATCTCTCCTGCCCTTGCTGGGGCTTCCTGGGGAGAAGGTCAGTGTCATAGTCAGCTCAGGCTGCCGTAACAAAATACAGCTGGGTGGCTTACACAACAGAAATTTGTTTCTCACAGTTCTGGAGTCTGGAAGTCCCAGATCAAGGTCCATTAGGGTTCAGATTCTGGTGCAGGCTCTCTTCCTGGCTCACTGATGGCCACCTTCTTGCTGGATCCTCACATGGTCTTTCCTCTGAGTGTGAGCAGGGAGAGCAAGAGAGTGAGAGTGATCTCTCTGGGGGTCTCGTCTTATAAGGACACTAATCATATTGGATCAGAGCCCCACCCTCAGGACCTCATTTAACCAGAATTATTTCCTTATAGGCCCAACTTTCAAGTACAGTCACATTGGGGGTTAAGGCTTCAACACATGAATATAGGGGAGAGACACAATTCAATCCATAGCAGGCTGACACAGGGACAAGATGGCCTAGGTTTGGCAGGAGTATGAGGGACATCTGAGTAGGCAGGTTTGCTTGTGGATGTTTGGTCATAGTTTTCTCAGGGCCAAAGAAGTGGGACTGTCTCTGGTGGATGTGACTCTGGCACACTTCAGTAGATGAGCCATGTTTTTCCAACACCTCCTATCTGGCTTCACTCAGCCCTGAAGAACTGCATCTCAGCCAGTCTAGCCTAGGGCCTGGGGCAAAAACTAGGGGAGAAACCAAACTAGGGTATGTTTCAGAGGAAACTGTTAACCAGGTTAGCAGGCCTCCTGGGCTGGGCTGGGGCAGCAGATAAAGCAAAACTGAGCCCTGCTCAGAAGCTTTCATAAGACCGTGGGCTTTGTAGTCACTGTCTGGGGTTATATCTTGCCTCTTGTACTTCCTAGCTATGATATCTTAGACAAGTAACTTAACCTCTGTGCCTAAGTATATAAATTAGGAAATACTTCAGCTGCTACTAACAGAGATCTTCACAACCTCTTAAGCAACAGAGGTATTTATTTCTTCCTCACACACTTTCCATCTTTCTGCTTTGGCGTGCTTAGCACATGGATTCCACCTCCAATGTTGCCAAGATGATCCAAGATGACTGTAGGTGCTCTAGCCATCACATTATCATTCCAGGCAGCAGGAGCAAGGGTAAAAATATTTTACAGAGTTTTTGCAGATGTCTTCCTTTAAAAAGCATTTTAAGAAGTCCCATCCAACATTTTCCTCTTACAGTTCATTGTCTGGCATTTATTCACATGGGTACACCCCATTGCAAGGAAGGGAAAGGTAGTCTCAGCTTGGCACATTGTTTCCCCAAATAATGTTAGGGCTTTGTTCCTAAGTAAAAGGTTAGAATGGATACTGGATATGCAACTTGCAATTCTCTCATACTCAGTTTTTCCAACTGTAAATTGGGGATTATAATAATACCTACACATACTGTTGTTGTGTTACCTGGTACTCAGGAAGGGCTCAATATACGTTAGCTCAATTACTGGTTATCAAGAGAGAATGAAGTGGAAAATGCAAATAACATTGGCATTACTATGAAAATAGTTTTGACCTCACAGACCTCTTGAAAAGGTCTCAGGTATTCCCAGAGTCCCTAGACCACACTTTGGGAACCGCTGCCTTAGAGAATCAGATAATTCTTGCACAGGCCTGCTAACCAAGCTGAGACTTGGTTAGCACTGAGAGGATACACAGCCATCCTTTTGCCTTTATGAAGTTTGGATAATTTTTGTTAACAGACACAACCATCGAAGCTCTAGTGAAATGTGTAGTGCTCTTTTCTGTGTATATCTTTGTTTTTGCCCATCTTCCCTCTAGAAATGTAAGCCCCATTAGGACTTGCCAGCTTTAATTCCTACTGTGCCCCAGTGCTCGACACGCGGACAGAGATTCATTGACATAAGCTTGACAATGCTGAACTTTACCCAAGCCATGTGTTCCTGGAAAGCAATGAAGGTTAAGACAAACCTCCCAAACTTTTTGTGTTCTGGAAAATGGCTTATTGCAAAGAACCACCCTTCCTTCCCCATATGACTTAGAGAAGACTCACAGATGCCCCCCTTGTTTATCTATGACAAGGTCAGAAACAAATTTCTTTTCTTTGCCTCATAAATGATGAGCTGAGCCTCTTGTCCCCATTGGTCAATTAGAAAAAAATGCTTGTTAACCAAACTTGCATTAAGCCTCTCTCCGTCGTCCAGGCCCCTGAATGAACTTTGGCCCAGCCTCAGCCTGAGCCAGCATACAGTCCCACCTGAGAATAGGCTGGATTTACCATCCAGTCCTGTCACCCTTTTATCCCACTTCCCCACACCTGGTTCTTTCTAGTCTTGTTTATTCCTCTTTATAAAAGAGCAACCCTTTCTGCCTAACTCTTAGATGCTTGCAGGCATTACAGACCTTCTCTCTATTGCAATAGTCCTCCTCCCCCACTGCAACAGTCCCTTTCTCCTCTGGCAGTAATCCTTTTGAAGAAAGTCCCTCCTGAATCTGGATTTGTTTTTTATTGGACAGCTGAATGAAAGAAGCGACTATAACTGATCAGAGTGCGGCTATATTAATTCAGATTTGCAGGTTCTGTTCTGACTCCTCTCCCATTAATCACACTTTTAAATTCTGACTCCTAGGCTTGCCAAATCTACCAGGCCATGGCCAGGTGCTCTGGGCCAGACAGCTGGGCCTTTGGAATCAAACATAGAAGGACCTGGATTTTGGTGCTGTTACTTCCTTCCTGTGTACTTTACTGAGGTCACTTAATGTCTCTCCTATTGAACCACTATTTAATGAGCACCTACTAAGTGCAAGCACTGAGTTGGGCACTGGGAGTGGTGAGCAAAACAGAGATGATAATTAGGGGCAGGAGGATTCTGGCAATAAAACAAGTAAATTAAGCAGGAAGTGCAATGAAGAAACAAATTGATCTGCCAGAACATGGAGGGAGCACACATGTATATAGGGTGGACACCTGCTGAGAAGGTGACTTGTCTGAGGCCTGATGGTCAGAAGCTCTAGCCATGCCAGCAGCTGAGAGGACATTCCTGTGAAGGGCCAGAGGTGGGAGAAGGCCAGGGAAAAGTGGGGCGTGGCTGAAAGGAACAGGTAGGATGGCAGAGACTGCGCTGGAGCCCTCACACCACCCTGGACTTTGTCTGCCAAGATAAAGAACTTGACTTTTATTCTAAGTGGGATGGAAAGCCATAGAAGGGGTTTCTGAGATCTTATTGTTTTAATCCTTTTGCTTTGTTTAATTTGATTGCTAGTGAGGGTTAATTTCTCTTCCCTGATAGCCATTTGTGTTCTGCTTCTGCAGAATTGTGTACTCATGCTCTTCATCTATTTATCTACTGGAATCTTAGTGTGTTTCTTATTAATTCAATGAGGTCTCTCTCAATTAAGGATTTTAATCTTCTGCAGTTTTAAACTTTTGTGCTTTAGTGTGTGAAAGAGTTCATCCAACACTTTTAAGCTTAAGGAGTCCTCTGCCATCTGACACTTGATAAATTATGTTTCCTTCGTCCGTGTTTGCGTGGTTCAGTGTTTTACATTGGTGGACTTTTCTTTTTTATCCTCTTGGGCGGGGCGCGGCGGAGCAAACTCCCCCTGTGTTCAGGCCAGAGAAGGCTCAGCATGCAGAGACCCCTCACCCTCCTAGACCGAGCCAGAGGGGCTCCTTCTCCGCCGGAGGCCTCAGCTGGTGACACCCACTCTACTGGGTATCTGAGCTCTCGTTACAGACCATGGACATAGGGCGGGGTGAAAAAGCCGAGGCTCAGCGGAAAGCTGGGAGGGAGACTTTAAAGTGTTTAATAGCCTACAGCAGAGGCACAAACTGCAGCCAGAACCAGCCGGTGCAGCAGCTGCAGACAGGCTTGTGTGGCGAGCCCCAGTCCAGGAGCTGAGGCCCCGCCCCAGACCCAGGGCCCCGCCCCCGCCCCCGGGGCCTCGCTCCCCGCAGGTCCTGTGCTGACCTCTCAGCACTGCCCGGCTCGCCCCAGTCCCCGCCCACCGCTGATTTCATTGGCTGCCTCTCCGTCCCCGCCCCGGGAACCTGCTGATTTCCGCAGCCAATCGGCAGGCGCAGCAGCGGCGGCTGCGACCGGTCTCGGCGCTTCCGGGACGCTGAGGTACCTGGCCTGCGGGAGAGGGGCTGCGTGGGCCTGTTGCGGTGCTGCGGCGTCGCCCAGCTCGTCGGCTGGGTGGCGAGTCGTCACTTCTGGGTCTCTGAGGTCACCGTCCTGCAGCTGGAGGTGCAGCGTCCCAGACCGTCGAGGACTGCCCCGAGATTTCTGGGGTGGAGGTCAGAGGTCGGAGGTCATGCCTTTGTTGAATGTTGGGGCCCCACCCGTCTAAGCATAGAGGCGGGCCGCTCTCTGTTTTTATAGTCAGCTCCCTTTCGCGGAAGGAGCTCCGAGGGAAACTGAGGCCTGCGAGCCGCCGGGGCTCCTGGCAGGCGCTGAGCTCCGACGGGAAGGTCCGCCCGACCTCGGGCCGCCGCAGGTGACCCTCGGGCACCCGGAGAGCCGCCTCCTCCCTCCCTCCTCCGGGCCGGCGGGGCCCCCGGAGTGCGGGGAGGGGTCTGGGGCGAGGTGGGGGGGTCGCTCCGTGGCCACGCTGTCCTGAGGGGGCCGCCCCTCTTTCTGGCTCCGAAGAAACCCGGTGCCAACTCTTTTTGAGGCTGTCGTTCCCGGGTTGGAGATTTCATGTCTGGAAGTTCATTCGAGCAACTTGGAGAGGGGAAAGGCTTGTATTGTGGCTTCCGCACTCGTCGGGAAGTGAAAATAACCAGACACGGGGAGGTTCTGAAGGCCAAGGGACCTGTGAGAAACCGGACGAATTTCATAGTTTGACAGAAATCTTCCCCCAGCTTGCCTCACATGTTATATAATTCAAGTCGTTTCAAAGTCAAGAGTATTTAGTCTCATAGTTCTTCTAAGTAAGTGTCCTTAGTCTTGACCTTAAGTGAAGCTACTTCGGAATGCTTGAAGTGTTGAGCAAGAATTTTTTTGTACAAAGGTTCTGTGCAAGGAAGGAAGTTGGGAACAGTCTTTACCTCTCATCGCAGTGATCCCAGCTGCTTCTTTACTGCTCTGGGACCAAAAAGAGAAGTTGTTTATCTGCATATGTGGGTTTTGGGGAGACAATAGCTGTGGATGAGGAATAAGGGGAGAAGAAAGAGGACTCTCTTGTTTTCTGCGCAAAAAGTATGCAATTAGAAAAAAAGAGTGTATTTATTTGCCTATCTCTCTCCCTTCATCTCAGCCAGTGTAAACACGTTTTGACATTTTTTGTGCCGATGGTATGTGTTGAGTATTTATATCAGGGAAAGGAGTTATCTCTAACAACAAGAAGACACTTATCTTCAGTGTAGCCACAGAGGAATGAATATGCCTTGTGTGGAATTAACCCTGGGGTTTGGTTTTCAGTTAAGAAAATGAGGCAGAAGGAAGTGTTAACCAAGACCTTCCAAGGCCCAGCCGTGGTCTGTAGGACTCCGACCAGCCACATGTACATGTTTGAGAATGGTGTTGGGGACTCCGGGGACTCCTCTGAGGAAGAGTCCCACCAAGTAGCTCTGCGGCCCCGGGGCAAGGAGCGCCAGAAGAAGGGTGCCCACCACCCTCACCAGCCAGGAGCAGGGGACATGGTGCTGCTGCAGCGGGAGCTGGCCCAGGAGGACAGCCTCAACAAGCTCGCTCTTCAGTATGGCTGCAAAGTAAGAAACCCCACAGGTGAAGGCGCCACCTGCCCTTCAGCCCCTGTGTTTAGAAGAACAGAGGAGCTCACTGAAGAGTGGGGACCCTTTCTGACCCCAGAGGTGGTTGGAAGAAGCCTGTTCTAGAGTAAAGGATACCCCTGTCTAGCTAGAGATGGAAGGCAGGTGGAAGGACCTTCCGTTCCTCAGAGAGAGAGGGAATTAGTCAGGAATTTCAGGTGACAGGGCAGTTCCCTCTCTGCATCTCTTCCTTGTCCCTCCAAAATGAAATTCTGAAACCTTTTTCTTTTTTCTTTTGAGCACATCTTATTTAAGACATAATGGGGCCAGAGATGCCACGTAGAGTTTATCCAAGATTTCTTTGGTATGCTTGCTTTTTTTTTTTTTGCTACTTTTCTTTTTCTAAACCTTTCTTGCTGGTTGTAGCTTATTTGATTGGTAAAGTTTTGCCTTCTCTCTTTTAGAACTGCGTGATCTATCCTTTGTATGCTGTGTATCTATATAACCCTGTTTCTCTCTTTAATTATATTTTTAGCATTCAGAGTGATTAACAATGGCAAAGTAAGTAGGAAGGTATTTATTGAATTGCTGCATTTTCTCCTAGATAGAAACTATTTCATTTTACTAGCACTGTGCTGCTACTTTCTATGGCTTTCTCTAAGGCTATATAAGCTACTTATTTAAAAAAATCTTTTCATCCTTGAAGGGTCTGTCATTTACCTAACAAGGATCAAATGACTCAACATGTGTGGAGGTGTTGTTTCCCAGGGAAATAAACTGGTCTCCAGGGACACATAGTGGTCTGTAAACTGTACTGAGATTTATATTTGACTCTTATAATCAGCTTCTGTAGACATACTATATTAATATGGTTTATAGAGCAAGGGCTGAAAACTGAATCCTCTCCTACAAAGACCTGAATAGATGCAATGGGCTTCTTGGAACAGTGATGTTTAATAAATCCAAAAGGACTATATAATGTATCTAAGAAGTGATTAGCTTTCCTATTTGAAGTAAATAAATTTGATGTTAGTTTATTAGGATCAAAGACAAAAATATCTCAAGCACCTTAAGTTTCAGGATATAATAAATTAAAAATGTCCACCACCCCAGTTCAATTAAATGATAAAAGGACTTGCTAAGTAATGAAAATAATGAAGATGATTGATTTGAATAAAGTCTGTTGGCTGTATTTACACTCTAGTTTAAGTGGACTTAGGAGTTAGAACCTTAGAGTCCATCTCTGATGCTTTTGGTAAGTTTTCAAACTAACTTCAGGGAGGATCTATCTTTGACTTATATTTCCCCCTACTTTTTAAAAATTAAGGTTTGATTATGAGAGGAATTTGTCATAAACTTTGTTACTTTTTAAAACTCACAGTCGTGTTCCTTTCTCCTCAAGTCCTAATATTGGAATAGAAGATTTCAGTCTGTAGTTTCCAAGTTCTCTGCATGTTTCTAAATGAAAAGAAGTGTTGTGAAATCCTTGAAGTGAATTAACTCTGGGTCGCTTTTATTTTAAAAATAAGTTTATAGGCCATACAGTACTTCTGGGAAAGAAAACGTCATATAATCATGAGGGCACACCTTTTAAAATGTTGTTACAGTTGAACTAGGTTCTAGTGTTTGTAGAGCTGGCTGAGGCTTTGTGTTTGCTGAATGCTAATGTCTACTACAGCTACTAAATTAAGTTCTAATGCAGGAGAGAGTCACCCAGATGGGGGCACTGTTTTCTCAAAAGTTAAATGTAGAAAGGGTACAGCCTTCTTTTACCATGATGTGTTTCACCTAAAAGCATTTTGTTGAAGGCACACTTTAAACAAAGTCTTTTCCAAAACTAATCTTGAGTTGTTCAAACTTGTAAGTCTATAAAAAAAAATCTTATGATTAAGCTATACATTAAGGCTGAATTAAAGCCAAAAAATGAAGTTATTCAGCCTAAACTAAATTTTGTGTGTAGGTACAGTTTTCCAGTGTTCATCAGATTCTTAAGCTGTGTGGGCTTGGACCATCACCCAGAAAGGTTAAGCAGCACTTTTTGGATATTAGTTTTAGGGAGCTTTACATCATTTCATGATGTTTGTCTTCATGGCTTCCCTAGGTTGCAGATATCAAGAAAGTCAACAACTTCATCAGAGAACAAGACTTACATGCTTTGAAATCTGTTAAGATTCCAGTGAAAAACCATGGGATCCTAACAGAGACCCACAAAGAACTCAGACCCCTCCTGAGCTCATCTACAGAGACCAGAGTGACCTTCGAGGAGCAGCCAGACCCAGACAGAGCAGCTGTCAGTGCCAGTGCGTCGTCTAACCCACTGACGGATTTCTTTAAGGGCATTGACCAGAATATTGAGCATGCAGTGCAGTCGGAAATCTTTTTGAGTGAAAGTTACTGCATAGAGACCTCCAGTCAGCCACTGCTTCCGACTCTTCCGAAGATACCTACAAACGGTGCAGACTGTGGAATTCAGAGGTGGAATGCTGTTTTTATCATGCTTCTGATTGGAATTGTTTTACCAGTGTTTTATTTGGTCTATTTTAAAATACAAACTGCTAGTGAGATCCCTAGTATCTTGAATACAACTGCTGTCCCTAATGGCTCGATGGCAGTGAGTGCAGTTCCAGGGCAATCCCCCAAATTAGCGATTCCATTGCCAACCATTCCCTCTTCAGACAGCCAGTTCAGTCAGACCACCCACGGGGAGAACTAGCTCTTGTTGTTTCTAAGGAATCAGGGCAGCTTTAGCACTTGCGCTCCTAATGTGCATCAGCCGACATTGCCCATATCTTAGCGTGCTGCATTTTTTTTTCTGTGACATATGGACGCGTTACAGAAGCCACCATCATGTCAGTCACACTCATCATGGGGAATAGACTCGCCTGATCCAAGGCTGTGGGAGCCAAAACACCAGCATCCTCAACCTCCTACATCCAAAGAGGAGCGGCAGGAGAGACATTTACACATGACAGATGCTGTTCCTTGAAGGCATTTAGTGGACTGGCCATGAATGTCTTCACAATAGCACTGTGTAGGTCCCCAAGCTGGATGTGCTTGGAGGGAGATGAATGGCCTTGGCAGATGGACCTGCAGTATGGGAGCCCCTGGTATCAGCTTTGGTTGTCTGGATGTTTGCTTTGTCCCCTGCCTGCTGTGGAGGAGTGACTGGCTCTGACAAATGATGTTTTGTGTCCCCCCAACAAAGGTGTTGTGCAATAGCGATGGGATGTCACCCTGTTTCAGAGTGTGACACATGACAGTTGTAATAAGCCCTGCTTCACATTTGCCCCCTCAGACAGCCTTTTTGAGGCAATGTCATACCTAGAATTTAAAAAGCCCTAAATCTAAATTGCTATAATACTGAGTAAATAGCAGTTCTGTTCCTCGTAATTTTAGAGCTCCTTAATCTGACACACAGGCACGTTTTAAGCACTTCCTGGCCAGGACATTTGGAGGCCATGGCCCAGTTTCACCTGAGGAGCATTTCTACAGTGATTGCTAACTGGAGTCCCCAAGTCAGCATTCTTGGAAGGATCTCTTCCTGGTCAGTGTCTGGAGTGGAGTAGGTATAGGGAGAAGGATGAGTGCCTATCACCGAGGTCCCAACATGTGACACAAGGCTGAACAGTCATCAATCCAGCTTTTGCTGGCCCCCGTATGTGTCTGGAAGAGTGGTACAGGGAGAATGGGCTTGCTTCCTGCTGCTTCCTTGACTCCATCCTTAGGACTTCTAGAGCCACAGAACAGGAACGGGGCTCAGTCACTTTTCCTTGGGTGAATACAATGTAGCTCATAATGTTAAACTATTGAACACTTAATGGAGGGCCTAGAGGTGACCCTTGCTGTGGAAGACCGTAAAAAGAGGGGCCTGGGGGTTTGCCCGTCTCCTCCTATGACAAGGCAACAGTGGCGCTAAGTTCAGAGGCTCGTGGAGGGCATGGGTTGGCCTCTGAGACCTTGCTGGTGGAGCAAGCGTGAATGGGGTGAGGGCAGGAGTCTGCCTCGGTCCCTTGGAGGAGTGGAAATTGGCCAGGGTGGCTGGTGGCTCAGCCTTAGGGAGGTCTGTCTCCAGGGAGGAAAACATGCTGCTCTTGGGTTTTAGGCAGGTTTAAGACATTTGACACATTCAGCCTAGAGATCAATTTAAAAGAGCTCATCATGTAAGAGGAGGGGAATGTGGCGGACAAGTACCTGAGATGGGCTTCCAGTTTCTTTCCCCTCTCAGTTATGTGAAAAACTATTTTGCCCTGGGTTCAATTAGCAAATTTAAATTATCTTCAAAATTAAATGTTTTCTTCAAAAGCAAAATGGTCTTCAGGATAAAATGAACTTGTCAGCCTTTGCTACAGGAAATGTTTTGATCATGTAAATGCTTTTCCAGCCAAACGTTTGTGTGCACTGTGCCCCTGAGGGCCACAGGTTTCTCTAACCATTTGTCACCATTAATTTCGCCAGGCAGGACTCAGACTCTCATGAGAAAATGACTTTTGCCAGGCAAAGAATGAATATCTGTATACTTTTTTTCAAATGGAATAAAATAATTTCTTCTGTGAAGGAAAATTGATTCCTCCTTTTTAATAAGGGAGTTGGTAATTCAGAGTTAAAAGATGTGGGATGATGTTGGAGAAAAGGGAAGTGTCCATGTCCAAGGGGTGAGGCCTGCCCAGGGCTTGGGCCCAAGGTTACCCCAGCAGGTGAAGAACAAGTAGTAACAAGTACAGTCTTGCTGATTGGTCTGCATAACATACTTTAAAACTTTTATTAAGAAGACTTCCTTGGTGGTCCGGTGGTTAAGAATCCACCTTCAAATTAAGGGGACACGATCCCTGGTTGGGGAACTAAGATCCCATGTGCTGGGGGGCAACTAAGCCTGTGTGCTGCAACTACTGAGCCCACGCGCTCTGGAGTCCATATGCCACAGCTAGAGAGCCTGTGTGCCGCAACTACTGAGCCTGAACGCTCTGGAGCCCTCATGCCACAACTAGAGAGCCCGTGCACCGCAACTGCTGAGCCCAGGCACTGCAAAGAAGAGCCCGTGTGCCACAACGAAAGATCCTGCATGCCACAGAAAAGATCCCACGTGCTGCAACTAAGACCTGACGCAGCCAAATAATAAATAAATATTAAAATTGTTTTAGGTATACATAAGAGATACCATGGAGCTCATTTTCTATATATTTTACTGCATTTTTAGTGTGTTTTGGGAGTTAATGTTGTAAAGGAATAATTAGATTCGTTAGATAGTCTTCAGTCCTTTTTGTTGAACTGTAGTGCCTAATATTGCAAAAGCCTAGGGAATCTGTCATCAGGCAAATGATGCTCCCATTTTACTCTGGGGAGACAAGGCTGCAGAAACTAAGCAGAAGCCTCAGGGTCACCCAGAGCAGGACTACCCAGCCACAGCCATGACACAGCCCCTCCTCAGCAATCTAGTTCTTTACATTGCCTCTGCATTAATTGTGAAAGCCTGAGTTTGAGGGAGAACACTATGTGCCCTGAGATGATGGCTTATAGAGGGGGTTTTAACATTTTTTCCTAGTTTTATTGAGATAAAATTGACATACAGCACTATATAAGTTTAAGATGTACAGCATAATGAATTGACTTAGATACACTGTGAAATGATTACCACAAGTTTAGTTAACATCCATCATCTCATGTAGATACAAAAAAAAAAGAAAGAAAAATGTTCTTTTCCCTTGTGATGAGAACTCAGGATTTATTCCCTTAACAACTTTGATGTATACCATATAACAGTGTTAACTATAGTCCTCATGTTGTACATTACTTCCCTAGTACTTATTTATCTTATAACTGGAAGTTTATACCTTTTGACCACATCTTCCAATTTCCCCTCCACCTCACTCCCTGCCTCTGGTAGCCACAAATCTGATCTCTTTTTGTACGAGTTTGGTTTTTTTCTTTTTTCTTTTTTTTAGATTTCATATATAAATGAGATCATACAGTATTTGTCTTTCTCTGACTGACTTATTTCACTTAGCATAATGCCCTTAAGATCCGTCTGTTTTGTCCCAAATCCTCCTGTGTTGTCCCAGGATTTCCACCTTCTTTATGGCTGAATAACATCTGTGTGTGTGTGTATGTATGTACCACAACTTCTTTATCCATTCATCCCTTGATGGACACTTAGGTTGTTTCCATGTAAACGAATGCTGCTGTGAACATGGAGGTGCAGATACCTCCTTGACATAGTGTTTTCATTTACTTCAGATATATTCCCAGAAGTGGAATTGCTGTATCATGTTGTAGTTCTGTTTTTTAATTTTTTGAGGAACCTCCATACTGTTCACCATAGTGGCTGTACCAATCTGTAATCTCACCAACAGTACACAGGGGTTCGCTTTTCTCCACATCCTTGTCAGCATTTATTATCTCTTGTCTTTTTGATGTTAAGACGTTCTGATTGGTGTGAAGTGGTATCTCACTGTGGTTTTGGTTTGTATTTCCCTAATGGTTAGTGATGGTGACAGCTTTGCATGTACCTGTTGGCCTTTCATATCTTTCTTCATTAGAGAAATGTCTATTCAGGTCCTTTGCCCGTTTTTAATTAGATTATTATTATTTACTTATTTATTTTTTGCTGTTGAGTTGCAAGTTGTTTATATATTTTAGATATTAACCTCTTATCAGATATATGGTTTACAAATATTTTTTTCCCATTTTGTAGGTTATCCTTTCATTTTTGTTAATGGTTTCATTTGCTGTGCAGAAGCTTTTTACTTTGATGTAGTCCCACTTGTTTATTTTTTATTTTGTTTGTGCTTTGTCATATCCAAAAAATCATTGCAAAGACTGATATCATGGTGCTTACTGCCTATATTATTTTCTAGGAGTTTTATTGTTTCTAGTCTTACAGTCAAGTCTTTAATCCATTTCAAGTTAATTTTTGTGAGTGGTGTAAGATAGACGTCTACTTTCATTCTTTTGCATGTGAATATTCAATTTTACCAGCAGTATTTATTGGAAAGACTGTCTTTTCTCCATTGAGTATTCTTGGCTCCCTTGTGAAATATTGCTTGACTGTATATCACTGGGTTTATTTCTGGGCTCTTGATTCTGTTCCATTGGTGTGTGTCTGTTTTAATGCCGTTACCATACTGTTTTGATAACTAGCTTTATAATATAGCTTGTAATCAGAAAATGTGATGCTACCCACTTTGTACTTCTTTCTCAGGATTGCTTTGGCTATTCAGAGTCTTTTGTGCTTCCGTATAAATTTTAGTGTTGTTTTTTTCTACTTCTGTAAAAAATGCCATTGGAATCTTGATAGGGATAGCATTGAATCTATAGATGGCTTTAAGTAATATGGAAATTTAAAAAATCTTCCAATCCATGAGCACAGGATAGCATTCCATTTATTTGTATCTACAGTTTCTTTCATTGATATCTTGTTTTGATAGTTTTCAGTGTAGAGATCTTTCATGTCCTTGGTTAAATTTATTCCTAGGTATTTTATTGTTTTTGATGCTACTGTAAATGGGATCATTTTCTTTATTTCTTTTTCAGATAATTCATTGTTAGTGTATAGAAACACGACTGTTACTTTTGTATCTTGGAACTTTACTGAATTTGTTCATTAAATCTAACAGTTTTTTGGTGGAGTCTTTAGAATTTTGTATTGACATTTTTATTTCTTCTTTTCCACTTCTCATACTTTTTATTTCTTTTTCTTGCCTGATTGCTCTGGGTAGGATTTCCAGTACTATATTGAATAGGAGTTTTGAGAGTGGACACCCTTGTCTTGTTCCTGACCTTAGAGGAAAAGCTTTCAGCTTTTCACTATTGATCATATTATCTGTGGGCTTGTCATATATGGTCTTTGTTATGTCGAGTTATGTTCCTTCTATACCTAATTGTTAAGAGTTTTTATCGTGAACAGATGTTGTATTTTGTCAGATGCTTTTTCAGAATCTATCGCGATGATCACATGATTTTTATCCATTTCGTTAATGAGGTGTATCACATTGATTAATTTGCAAATATTGAAACATTTTTCAATCCCTGAAATAAATCCCACTTGATCATGGTAAATGATCCTTTTAATGTGCTGCTGAATTTAGTTTGCTAATATTTTATTGAGAATTTTTGCATCTGTAGTTAACAGGAACACTGATCTGTAGTTTTCTTTTCTTTTAGTGTCCTTTTCAGGACAGGTTATGCTGGCCATGTAAAATAAGTTTGGGAGTTTTCCCTCTTCTTTGATTTTTGAGAATAGTTTGAGAAGGATTGGCATTAATTGTCCTTTAACTGGTTGGTAAAATTCACCAGAAAAGCCATCTGGGCTTTTCTGTGTTAAGAGGTTTTTGATTACTAATTTAATCTCCTTACTAATAGTTGGTCTGTTCAGATTTTCTGTTTCTTCCTGATTCAGTGTTGGTAGGTTGTATGTTTCTAAGAATTTTTCCATTTGTTCTTGGTTGTCTGGTTTGTTGGCATATAGTTGTTCATAGTAGCCTCTTATGATCCTTCATATATCTTTGTATCAGTTGTAATGTCTCCTTTTTCATTTGTAGTTTTATTGATTTGGGTCCTTTCTTTTTTCTTAGTCTAGCCAAAGATTTGTCAATTTTGTTTATCTTTTTTTTTTTTTTCCTCAATTTTTATTTAGAAAGTTCAGTGAAACAATATGGTATCACAGTTTAGAAATATTTTAATCTCACTATAATTTAACATTAAAAAAATCTAGTAATTTTTGATTTTCAACAATGAAATTTATAAAAATAATTTTACATTTATAAAATGAATCATTATTTCACAATAAATTATTCTTTTTTATTACCTGAAAAAAGGTTTGTGCTATATAAAAGCAATAACTTTGATTATCAACATTTTGAAGATATGCTGAAAACTTCAGTTCCCCTTTGTCCAGCATTTTTGGCAGTTAAGTATACAAAAATATTATATTACACATTCCCTGACCATAGTATTTAAAACAAATTGGTTAGCAATAATTTCTAAAACATGACTGTTTAGTAAATATATGCAGATAAGTTAGAAGGTTCACTAAAAATGAATTATGTGTTTTACATTCTAAAGGTTTTTTTAATGTCTTCTGAGAGAACAACACAAAAAATTAAACAAAACTACAAAATATATTTCCATTTATAAAAATCAAAAGCATTCTTATTCATGAAATAGAGATACTAGTGTAAATTTTTTTTAAAATGAGTTAATTTTTTTTTCTGTTCTCTCTCTCAAAGATATATTTTACAGTTTCCAGGTACCAGCTCTGCAAGGAATTTTATTGATTCTATTAAATCAATGATAGCTTCTAAGCAATCATTTTTCCATTTTAAGAGTTAATAAGTTAGTTACAGTTAACAGAAGCTTTTTATTTGCAGGGTAAGTGGGGGGCTATGAAATCATAATCATAGAAATTTTGAAAGGTTCTGTAAAAATCATTTAATTCAGCCTCTTGCAGCTTGGAGAACCCTTTTTATATCATTAATAATTACTAAACCAGTTTTTCCCTGCTTCAGCAAATAAAGTTGTGTGTGTGTGTGTGTGTGTGTGTGTGTGTGTGAATGAGAGAGAGGGAGGCATCGCTGTTTTTTGAGGCAGCCTGTCAATTGTTTTAAATAAGCTCCAGCTTTAGATAATATCAAATAGTCAAGTAGTTTTGGGCTCCTGAACTATATTCCTCAGTCCACTGGATTTTTTGAAAATATGCTGAGTCACTGATTTAAATTTGTCTTTGCTTTCATCATAACCTACCTGGTATATATTTTAGTTTCTTTAATCCGTTAAAAGTTTGGGTTTTTTTTTTTATTTGTTTTTAGGAGGAAGATTCGTTAAAAGTACAAAAGTGGTTTCTTATTCATGTTGCAACAAATTTACACTCATTTACATGTAAATATGTGTTAACAGGTAACACAATGGATAATATTCAATCATCACTCAATTGCATATATTTAAAAACCACAGTAAGACGCTCACATTTTCATTCTATACCAAAGATTTAATCTCCTTAAAGTCAACCAGACCTGGGCTTGAATATGGCTCTCCTACTTTTTAGGTTAATGAACTTTGGTTACATTATTGAAACCCTCTAAGCTAAAGGTTTCTTCCTTTACAGGAGAAAGATAATAATACCTCTCTTACAGGGTTGCTCTGAGGATTAAATGAGGCAATGCGTGTGTGACACAGATGGCTAATTTGTCTCCCGACAGCAGAAGCCCAGCGATGTACAGTTTTTGTTGGCACAAGGCTTCTACCTAACACTCCCAGCCTCCTGGAGAACAAGATGTGGACATGGGCTAAGTTCTAGTCAATGGATGTCTGCTTCTAGATTGTTTTAGGAGAGGGAAATAAATGTCTGTCTTGGTTGAGCCACTCTTTTAAGAGTTCCTTTTCTACAGTTTAACCTGTATCCTAACTGATAAAACTGACATGCTTTATTTTAACATACATCTTCAAATATAGGCAGATTTCAAGGAATACCCAGTCATCTATGGAATGCCTATTTATAATTTTCTAAACTTAATATAGGCATATTTAACTGTGGGCCAAAAAGATACTTCTTAGCCACGGGATATCCATAAGTGATTCTTCTTCATAGAAATATACCCTATTCTATAGTGACTGCTTTATTTTTTGAATTTGCAAGTTTAAAATTTATTTAAAAACTTGGTTCATTTAATATTAATCTGGGATTTCTGATCTACTATTCACAGTCAAAAAAGAACACTTTGTTCTGCATCACATCACCATAAGCAATTATTTACAGATTTAAATTAATAATAAGACAACAAATGAAAGTAGTACATAAGATTCAACTGGTTCAGGCACAGTACAAGTTTATATTATATAAACATATTGAAACTCAGATATACATTGGTTGCATCTAAAGGTTTTAAACGATAGCAACAACAAACAAAATGAGCATATAAACAAGAAAACAGGATACCATCTTATAACAGCACCATGAAGAAGCCTTGGCTAAGAGTTTGCCAAAAGTGCTATCCTGAGATATTTCAAGACCAACAACTTTTCACATTTATGCAGTGCCGTTCAGAAGTAAACATATTTTCACAATTGCTTCTGTTTGGAGAGAGGCTGGTGTGAAATGACTGAAGCTTGATTTGCAGCTGTTTTGTACGGTTCTTGTCCAGAGCCTTGAGGTGGGGAAGGAAGTGGGGTTTCTGGAGTTGAGATCTGGTCTGTATGAACCAGTGTTGACATTGGACCCAAAAGTATAGTTTGTCCAGTTAATGGATCTTGAGATAAATGTGGGTGCATTGGTTGATGGAGATGGTTAGCCTCACTGGAAGCACCACCCAGTAACATCTCCTGAAGTAAGTTGTCGATTTTAACCATCCCAAAAAGTTTAACGAATTGTATTTGCTCAGTCATTTGCCAAGTGATGCTCTGCAGTGTGGGCAGGAGCAGAAGCAGCTCCCCAAACCTGCCCTGTGAGTTGTACTGCCGGTCGTTGATGTAGCCCTCCAAACTCAGCTGCACTTGGAACCGCATGTTCTTAATCTTTACTGGATCACTTAGCCCTTTTGCATCTGGATCAAAAAATACAATTGCCTTCAAACAAGCATATTCATTGTCATCAACCTGAATTTCTTGAAGTGGTCGGACCAGCTCGTCTAGAACCCGGTTGGCCACACGGCTAATCTCAACTTCACAGCTGTTGCAGTGAATAATGTAATTGTTTCCCAAAAGCAAAATATCTTTATACACCATGGATCTCTTTGTAGCTCCAAGCAGTAAATGTTCCCCTGCATGAGCTCTCAACAGTGCCACCTGATCATCCAGTGGTAACTCACAAAAGGCAGGAATATATTTAGCCCATTCCACCAAGACTAAGAGCTGCTGTTTCATGGATTCACAGACATCACCAATACTGGCAATTTTCTTAATATTTATGTCAGTGCTTGCACCAGGGCTTGAGACTGAGATCTGGCGAGACCGAACTTCTGCTTGTGCCAGTGTGTTAATGGAGGGGATGTTGCTGCCATCAAATGTGCTTCTTCTCGTGCTTATTCTATCACGTTCGTTTTGCACAGCTTCTTTTTTCATTCCTGCTCTAAAGCACTTTCTTAATCGACAGTATCTACATTGATTCCTTTTGTCTTTGTCAACAACACATTGCCGGCTGAACCTGCAGGAATAAACGTGACTCTTGCGGATGCTGCGTCTGAAGAAGCCCTTGCACCCATCACAGCTGGAGGCGCCATAGTGCTTTCCTGTCTCTCTGTCCCCACATATAGCACATAGACAGTTGACACCATTATCTGTGGTATTCATACTTGTTGTCTCTGGGACAGAACTATCAGTTTGCACGTTTAGGCCAGTCACTACTCAGCTTCTCTCAAATACGGTTTTCTCATCTGCGCAGAGCCGCACTCGGAGCTCCTGCGTCGCAGTCAGCGGCTCGGCAGCTGCCACATCTCCCGGCGGCAGGTTCCCCCCACCCGGCCCAGCAGCGGGGTTCTGTGCAGCACTTTTCCCAGCCTGGGAAGTAGGTTGAAAGCGCGGAGGTGGGAGGTAGGGGAATTTTGTTTATCTTTTCAAAGAAACAGCTCTTAATTTCTTATTACCTTTTTAGTCTCTATTTCATTTAATCTCCTCTAATCTTTATTTCCTTCCTTCTACTAACTTTGAGCTTAATTTATTCTTCTTTCTGTAGTTCCTTGAGGAGTAAATTTAGGTGGTTTATATGAGATCTTTCTTATTTCTTAATGTAGGTGTCTATTGCTATGAATTTCCCTCTAGGACTGCTTTCCCTGCATCCCATACATTTTGGTATGTTGTGTTTCCATTTTGGTTTGTCTCAAGAAACTTTTCTATTTCTCTTTTAATTTCTTCTTTGTACCACTGGTTGTTCAGAAGAGTGTTGTTTAATTTCCATGTATTCAAGAATTTTCCAGTGTTCTTCCTGTAATTGATTTCTAGTTTTATACCATTGTGTTCAGAGAAAATACTTGGTGTGATTTCAGTCTTATTGAACTTGCTACGACTTGTTTTGTGACCTAACAGATCATCTTCCTAGAAAACGTTCCATGGGTGCTTTGAATGTGTGTTCTGATGTTAGATATAATGTTCTCTATATATATCTTAGATCCATCTATAGCATCATTCAAATCTGCTCTTTCCTTATTGATTCTCTGTCTGAATGATCTATCCATTGTTGAGTCAGGTATTAAAGTCTGTGACTGTTATTGCATTGCTGTACTTTCTCCTTTTAGTTCCGTTAGTTTTTGCTTTATGCATTTAGGTGCTCTGATATTGGGTGCATAAATATTTACAATTTCATATCTTCTTGATAGATTGAGCCCTTATCATTAAATAATGACTTTCTTTTTCTCTTTTTACTATTTTTAGTTTACCCCTGCTTTTTTTTTTTTTTTTTGGTTTTAGTTTACTTGAAATATCTTTTTCTGCCCCTTCACTGTCAGTCTATGTGTGTCTTTAAGGCTAAAGTGAGCATCTTGTTTTTGTTTTTGTTTTTTATCCATTCAGTCATTCTGTCTTTTGATTAGAGAGTTTAATCCATTTATGTTTAAAGTAATTATTGATAGGTAAGGACTTATTATTGCCATTTCATTAATTGTTTTCAGACTGTTTTGTAGATCCATTTTTCCTTGCTTCTTATCCTGCTTTCTGTCTTTTTTCATGTTTTGGTGTCTTTTGGTACCATTATGCTTTGACTTATTTATCATGTTCTTTTGTGTGACTACTATAGGTTTTTCCCTTGTGATTACCATGAGGCTTACATAGAATATCTTAAAATTATAACACTCTTTTAAACTGACGAAAACTTAGCTTTTATAGGATTTTTAAAGTTTACACTTTTACTTCTCCCCCTCACATTTTAGGTTATTGATGTTAAAGTTTACATTTTTTTATATTGTGTAAACCAACAACAGATTATTGTAGTTATGGTTATTTTTACTACATTTGTTTTTTAACTTTTTTTTTTTTTTAATTTTTATTTATTTATGGCTGTGTCGGGTCTTCGTTTCTGTGCGAGGGCTTTCTCTAGTTGCGGCAAGTGGGGGCCACTCTTCTTCGCGGTGCGCGGGCCTCTCATTATCGCGGCCTCTCTTGTTGCGGGGCACGGGCTCCAGACGCGCAGGCTCGGTAGTTGTGGCTCACGGGCCCAGTTGCTCCGTGGCATGTGGGATCTTCCCAGACCAGGGCTCGAACCCGTGTTCCCTGCATTGGCAGGCAGATTCTCAACCACTGCGCCACCAGGGAAGCCCTGTTTTTTAACTTTTAAACTAGAGCTGCAAGTGAATTACATGCCATAACCATATTACAGAATCTAACTTTGACTGTATATTTACCATTACCAGTGAATTTTATGTTACCTTCCTATGTTTTAATGATGTTAATTTGTGTCCTTTTACTCTCACTCAGAGAACTCCTTTAGCATTTCTTGTAAGACAGGTCTAGTGGTGATGAACTCCCTCAGCTTTTGTTTGTTTGGGAGAGTCTTTTTCTCTCCTTTGTTTCTGAAGGACAGCTTTGCTGGGTATAGAATTCTTGGCTGAAAGTTTTTTCTTTCAATATTTTGAATATATTATTACTGGCCTGAAAAGTTTTATTTGTTTTGTTTTTAATTTTTTATTAAAGTGTAGTTGATTTACAATATTTGTGTACTTCAAAGTGATTCAGTTATATATATATATATATATATATATATTCTGTCTCATATTCTTTTCTATTATTGTTTTATTACAAGATATCAAATATAGTTCCCTATTCTATATGGTAGGACTTTATTGTTTATTTTTTAAAATAGATCTTTATTGGAGTATAATTGCTTCACAATACCATGTTAGTTTCTGTTGCACAACAAAGCGAATCAACCATATGCATACACATGTCCCCATATCCCCTCCCTCTTGAGCCTCCCTTCCATCCTCCCTATCCCACCCCTCTAGGTCATCGCAAAGCACTGAGCCAATCTCCCTGTGCTATGCTGCTGCTTCCCACCAGCCAACTATTTTACATTCGGTAGTGTATATATGTCGATGCTACTCTCACTTCGCCCCAGCTTCGCATTCCCACCCCATGTCATCAAGTCCATTCTCTATGTCTACCTCTTTATTCCTTCCCTGCAACTAGGTTCATCAGTACCATTTTTTTCTTCTTTTAGATTCCATATATATGCATTAGCATATGGTATTTGTTTTCCTCTTTCTGACTTACTTCACTCTGTATGACAGACTCTAGGTCCATCCACCTCACTACAAATAGATCAATTTCGTCTCTTTTTATGGCTGAGTAATATTCCATTGTATATATGTGCCACATCTTCTTTATCCATTCATCTGTCGATGGACATTTAGGTTGGTTCCATGTCCTGACTATTGTAAATAGTGCTGCAGTGAACATTGTGGTGCATGTCTCTTTTTGAATTATGGTTTCCTCAGGGTATATGCCCAGTAGTGGGATTGCTGGGTCATATGGTAGTTCTATTTTTAGTTTTTTAAGGAACCTCCATACTGTTTTCCATAGTGGTTTTATCAATTTACATTCCTACCAACAGTGTAGGAGGGTTCCCTTTTCACCACACCCTTTCCAGCATTTATTGTTTGTAGCTTTTTTGATAATGGTCATAATGGCCATACTGACCAGGCGTGAGATGATACCTCATTGTAGTTTTGATTTGCATTTCGCTAACAATGAGAGATGTTGAGCATATTTTCATGTGCCTCTTGGCCATCTGTATGCCTTCCTTGGTGAAATGTTTATTTAGGTCTTCTGCCCATTTTTTAGCTGGATTGTTTGTTTTTGTCATACTGAGCTCCAAGAGCTGTTTGTATATTTTGGAGATCAAGCCTTTGTCTGTTGTTTCATTTGCAAATACTTTCTCCCATTCTAAGGGTTGTCTTTTTGTCTTGTTTATGGTTTCCTTTGCTGTGCGAAAGAAAGCTTTTAAGTTTAATTAAGTCCCATTTATTTATTTTTGTTTCTATTTTGGTTACTCTAGGAGGTGGGTCAAAAACATCTTGCTGTGGTTTATGTCAAAGTGTGTTTTTCCTCTGTTTTCCTCTAAAAGTTTTATAGTGTCTGGTCTTACATTTATGTCTTTAATCCATTTGGAGTTTACTTTTGTGTATGGTGTTAGGTAGTGTTCTAATTTCATTCTTTTACATGTAGCTGTCCAATTTTCCCAGCACCACTTATTGAAGAGGCTGTCTTTTCTCCATTGTATATTCTTGCCTCCTTTGTTGTAAATTAGGTGCCCATATGTGCATGGGTTTATCTCTGGGCATTCTATCCTGTACCATTGATCTATATTTCTGTTTTTCTGCCAGTACCATACTGTCTTGATTACTGTAGCTTTGTGATATAGTCTGAAAGTGGGGAGCCTGATTCCTCCAACTCCGTTTTTCTTTCTCAAGATTGGTTTGGCTATTCAGGGTCTGTTTTGTTTCCATACGAATTATAAGATTTTTTGTTCTAATCTTGTGAAGAATGCCATTGGTAGTTTGATAGGGATTGCACTGAATCTGTAGATTGCTTTGGGTAGTATAGTCATGTTCACAAGATTGATTCTTCCAATCCAAGAACATGGTATATTTCTCCATCAGTTTATGTCATCTTTGATTTCTTTCATCAGTGTTTTATAGTTTTCTGAGTACAAGTCTTTCGCCTCCTTAGACAGGTTTATTCCTAGGTATTTTATTCTTTTTATTGCAATGGTAAATGGGTGTCTTTCTTTAGTTTCTCTTTCTGATTTTTCATTGTTGGTCTATAGGAATGCCAGAGATTTCTGTGCATTAATTTTGTATCCATCAACCTTACCAAACTCATTGATTAGTTCTAGAAGTTTTCTGGTGGCATCGTTAGGATTTTCTATGTATAGTATCATGTCATCTGCAAACAGTGACAGTTTTATTTCTTCTTTTCCAATTTGGATTCTTTTTATTTCTTTTTCCTCTCTGATTGCCATGGCTAGGACTTCCAAAACTATGTTGAATAATAGTGGCGAGAGTGGACATCCTTGTCTTGCTCCTGATCTTAGAGGAAATGCTTTCAGGTTTTCACCATTGAGAATGATGTTTGCTGTGGGTTTGTCATATATGGCCTTTATTATGTTGAGGCAGTTTCCCTCTATGCCCATTTTCTGGAGATTTTTTAGCATAAAGTGGTGTTAAATTTTGTCAAAAGCTTTTTCTGCATCTATTGAGATGATCATATGGTTTTTATTCCTTAATTTGTTAATGTGGTGTGTCACATTGATTGACTTGAGTATATTGAAGAATCCTTGCATTTCTGGGATAAATCCCACTTGATCATGGTGTGTGATCCTTTTAATGTGCTGTTGGATTCTGTTTGCTATTATTGTGTTGAGGATTTCAAAGTTCATCAGTGATATTGGTCTATAATTTTCTTTGTTTGTGATACCTTTTTCTGGTTTTGGTATCAGGGTGATGGTAGCTTTGTAGAATGAATTTGGGAGTGTTTCTTTCTCTGCAGTTTTTTGGAAGAGTTTGAGAAAGATCGGTGTTGTTAGCTCTTCTCTAAATGTTTGATAGAATTTGCCTGTGAAGCCATCTGGTCCTGGACTTTGGTTTGTTGGAAGATTTTTAATTATGGTTTCAATTTCATTACTTGTGGTAGGTCTGTTTATATTTTCTAATTCTTCCTGGTTCAGTCTTGGAAAATTGTACCTTTCCAAGAATTTGTCCATTTCTTCGTGGTTGTCCATTTTATTGGCATATGTTGTTGGTAGTAGTCTCTTATAATCCTTTGTATTTCTGTAGTGTCAGTTGTGATTTCTCCTTTTTCATTTCTAATTTAATTTATTGCTTCCTCTCCCTTTTTTTCTTGATGACTCTTGCTAAGGGTTTATCAATTTTGTTTATCTTCTCAAAGAACCAGCTTTTAGTTTTACTGACCTTTGGTATTGTTTTCTTCATTTCTATTTCATTTGTTTCTGCTCTGATCTTTTTGATTTCTTTCCTTCTAGTGACTTTGGGTTTTCTTTGTTCTCCTTTCTCTAGTTGTTTTAAGTGTAGGGTTAGATTGTTTATTTGAGATTTTTCTTGTTTCTTGAGGTGAGATTGTATTGCTATAAACTTCCATCTTAGAACTGCTTTTGCTGCATCCCATAGGTTTTGGGTCATTGTGTTTTCATCGTCATTTGTTTCTAGGTATTTTTTGATTTCCTCTTTGATTTCCTCAGTGATCCATTGGTTGTTTAGTAACATAGTGTTTAGCCTCAACGTGTTTGTGTTTTTTACTGTTTTTTTCTTGTAGTTGATTTCTATTCACATAGTGTTGTGGTCAGAAAAGATCCTTGATATGATTCCAATTTTCTTAAATTTACTGAGGCTCGCTTTGTGGCACAGCATGTGATCAATCCTGGAGAACATTCCATGTGCACTTGAGAAGAATGTGTATTCTGCTGCTTTTGGATGGAATGCTCTATAAATATCAGTTAAGTCCGTCTGGTCTACTGTGTCATTTAAGGCCTGTGTTTCGTTAATGATTTTCTCTCTGGATTGTCTGTCCATTGATGCAAGTGGGGTGTTAAAGTTCCCCTCTATTATTGTGTTACTGTTGATTTCTCCTTTTATGGCTGTTAGCATTTGCCTTATATATTGAGGTGCTCCTATGTTGGGTGCATATATATTTACAATTGTTATATCTTCTTCTTGGATTGATCCCTTGATCATTATGTAGTGTCCTTCTTTGTATCTTGTAACTGTTTTCATTTTAAAGTCTATTTTTTCTGATATGAGTATTGCTACTCCAGCTTTCTTTTGATTTCCATTTCCATGGAATACTGTTTTCCATCCCCTCACTTTTCAGTCTTTATGTGTTCCTAGATATGAAGTGGGTCTCTTGTAGACAGCATGTATATGGGTCTTGTTTTTGTATCCATTCAGCCAGTCTGTGTCTTTTGGTTGGAGCATTTAATCCATTTACATTTAAGGTAATTATCAATATGTGTTCTTATTGCCATTTTGTTAATCGTTTTGGATTTGTTTTTGTAGGTCTTTTTCTTCCCTTCCTCTTTTGTTCTCTTCTCTTGTAATTTGATGACTAACTTTAGTGTTTTGTTTGGGTTGCTTTTTCTTTTTTCTGTGTGTATCTGTTGTAGATTTTTTGTTTGTGGTAACCATGGGGTTTTTTGGGGGGTGTGGTGGGTCTTTGTTGCTGCACATGAGCTTTCTTGAGTAATGGTGAGTGGGGGCTACTCTTCGTTGTGGTGCATGGGCTTCTCATTGTGGTGGTTTCTTTTGTTACAGAGCACAGGCTCTAGGCACACGGGCTTCAGTAGTTGCAGCATGTGGGCTCAGTAGTTGCGGTGTGTGGGCTCTAGGGTATGCAGGCTTTCAGTTGTTGTGGCACACAGGCTCAGTAGTTGTGGCTCATGTGCTCTAGAGCACAGGCTCAGTAGTTGTGGTGCACGGGCTTAGTTGCTCTGCAGCATGTGGGATCTTCCCGGACCAGGGATCGAACTGGTGTCCCCTGCATTGGCAGGTGGATTCTTAACCACTGCACCACCAGGGATGTTCCCCCATGGGCTTTTGGTATAGCAGTCTATATATAAACAAGATTGTTTTAAGTTGCTGGTCTTTTAATTTCAAATGCATTTCCAGTATCCTTCACTTGTACTGTCCTCACAGTTGCTGGTTTTGATATCGTATTTGTGTGTGGATGATTTCCTACCTTTACTGTATGTTTGCCTTTACCAGTAAGCTTTTCCATCCGTAATTTTCTTATTTCTAGTTGTGGCCTTTTCTTTTCCGCCTAGAGAAGTTCACTTAGCATTTGTTGCAAAGCTGGTCTAGTGGTGCCAAATTATCTTAGCTTTTGCTTGTCGGTAAAGCTTTTGATTTCTCCATTGAATCTGAATGAGAGCCTTGCTGGGTAGCATATTCTTGGTTGTAGATTCTTCCCTTCGATCACTTAAAATATATTCTGCCACTTCCTTCTTGCCTGTTGAGTTTCTGCTGCGAAATCAGCTGATAACCTTATGGGATTCCCTCATGTGTTATTTGTTGCTTTTCTCTTCTTCCTTTGGATATTTTTTTCCTTGTCTTTAATTTTTGTCAAGTTGATTACTATGTGCCTTGGTGTGTTCCTCCTTGGGTTTACCCTGCCTGGGACTCTCTGCACTTCCTGGACTCGGGTGACTTTCCTTTCCCATGTTAAGGAAGTTTTCAGCTATTATCTCTTCAAGTATTTTCTCAGGTCCTTTCTGTCTCTTTTATTATTTTGGGACTCCTATAATTCAAATGTTGGTGTATTTAATGTCCCAGAGGTCTCTGAGACTGTCCTCATTTCTATTCATTCTTTTTTATTTATCTATTCTGCAGCAGTGATTTCCACCATTCTGTCTTCCAGCTTACTTATCCATTCTGCCTCCAGTTATTCTGCTATTGATTCTTTGTAGTGTATTTTTCATTCCAGTTATTGTATTGTTCATCCCTGTTTGTTTGTTCTTTAGCTCTTGTAGGTCTTTGTTAATCATTTTTTGTATCTTGTCGATCTGTGCCTCCATTCTTTTTCAGACACCTTGGATCATCTTTACTATCATAAGTCTGAATTCTTTTTCAGGTAGGTTGCCTCTCTCCACTTCACTTAATTGTTCTTCTGAGGTTTTATCTTGTTCCTTCATCTGGGACATATTCCTCTGCTGTCTCATTTTGTCTGACTTTCTGTGATTGTAGTTTCCATTCCACAGGCTACAGCATTGTAGTTCTTGCTTCTGCTGTCTCCCCCGCTGGTGGATGAGGCTGTCTAAGAGGTTTGTGCAGGCTTCCTGGTGGTTGGAACTGGTTCTTGCCCACTGGTGGGTGGAGCTGGCTCTTGTCACTCTGGTGGGCAGAGCCATGTCAAGGGTTGTGTTTACCAGGCAGCTGTGCACTCAGGAAGACTTTAAGCAGCCTGACTGCTAACGGATGGGGCTCTGTTCCCGCCCTGTTGGTTTTTTGGCCTGAGGCATCCCAGTACTGGAGCCTACAGGCTGTTGGGTGGGGCCAGGTCTTGGTGAGAAAATGGCAGCCTCCAGGAGGGCTCATGCCAATGAGTGCTCCCCAGAACTACCACTACCAGTGTCTTTTTCCCCACAGTGAGCTACAGCTGTCCCCTGCCTCCACAGGAGACCCTCCAATACTGCAGGTAGGTCTGGCCTTGGCTCTTATGAGGTCACTGCTTTTTTCCCTGGGTCTTGGTGTACATGAGACCTTGTGTGCACCCTACAAGTGTGGAGTCTCTGTTCCCTCAGTCCCATGGAATTCCTGTGATCAAACCCCATTGGCCTTCAAAGCCAGATTCTCAGGGGGCTCCTCCTCCCATTGCTAGACCCCCAGGCTGGGGAGCCTGCCATGTGGCTCAGAACTTTCACCCTTGTGGGAGAACTTCTGTGACATGATTATTTTCCAGTTTGTGGGTCGCCCACCCGGCAGGTATGGGATTTGATTTTATCATGATTGTGCCCCTCCTACTTTCTCGTTGTGGCTTCTTCTTCATCTTTGGGTGTAGAATATCTTTTTTGGTAGGTTCCAGCATTTTTGTTTTGTTTTGTTTGTTTGTTTTGTCAATGGTTGTTCAGCAGTTAGTTGTGATTTTGGTGTTTCCATAAGATGCGTTGAGCTCATGTCCTTCTACTCCATGATTTTGTCTCCATCTCCCCTGAAATATTTTATTAAGATATTATTCATCGTGAGTACTGAGATTTTCAGCACCTCTTAGATTTTGCACACACAGCAAGTTCGTCATTCATGCCTCTAGTCTCAACTCTGCTGCTTAGACTTGGATTAGCATTTTTATAATATTACATATTTTAGGCACTAGGCTAGGGGTTGATGCTGTCAGTGGAGGCACAGGGTATCCACTGCATCTTCTTTATCCATTGATCCATTGACAGACACTTAGGTTGTTACTATATTTTGGCTGTTATGGATAATGCTGCAAGAAACATGGGAGTACAGATTCCTTTTTGATATCTTTTTTCATTTATTTTGTATATGTACCAGAAGTGAGATTCCTGGATCATATGGTAGTTTTAAAAAAATTGGGGAAACCTCCATACAGTTTTCCATAGTGATTAAAGTAATTTACATTCTCACCAATGGTGCATAGGGGTTCCCTTTTCTCCACATCCTCATTAAGCTTGTTATCTCATCTTTTAGATGATATCCAATCTAACAGGTATGAGGTGATATCTCATTGTGGTTTTGATTTACATTTCCCTGATGATTAGTGATGCTGAGAATCTTTTCATGTTACCTGTTGGCCACCTGTGTGTTTTCTTTGGAAAAAAATGTCTCTTCAGATCCTCTGCCCATTTTTAAATTGGATTGTTTATTTGTTTTTTGCTATTGAGTTGTATTAGTTCTTTAATATACTTTTGTCATTAAAAAGCCTTATGAGATATATGGTTTGCAAATATTTTCTCCCATTCTGTAGGTTGTCTTTTCATTTTGTTATTGCTTCTTTTTCTGTGGAGAAACTCTTTAGTTTGGTATAGTCCAAATTGTTGATTTTTGCTTTTCTTGCTTGTGCTTTTGGTGTCATATCCAAAAAATTGTTGCCAGAACCAATGTCAAAGAGCCTTTCCCCTGTGTTTTCTTCTGGGAGTTTTATAGTTTCAGGTCTTATGTTTAAGTCCTTAATCCATTTTGAGTTAATGTTTTGATTGGTGTAAGATAGGGGTCTGCTTTCATTCTTTTATGTATGAATACCCAATTTTCTTAGCACCATTGGCTGGAAAGAGACTATCAAATTTTCTCAGCACCATTTAAAGGAAAGAGACTATCTTTTCCCCACTGAGTATTCTTGACTCTGGGCTCGTGATTCTGTTCCACTGATCTGTGTGTCTAAGTTTTTTTTTTTGCCATACCAGGTGTCTTGTGGGATCTTAGTTCCCCAACCAGGGATTGAACCTCGGCCACCACAGTGAAAGCACTGAGTCCTAACCACTGGACTGCCAGGGAATTCCCTGTGTGTCTATTTTTATACTAGTACAACACTGTTTTGATTACTATAACTTTGTAGTATAGTTTGAAATCAGGAAGTATGATGTGTTTGTCTTTATTCTTCTTTCTCAGGATTGCTTTGGCTATTTAGGGTCTTTTGTGGCTCCATATACATTTTAAGATTGTTTTTTCTATCTCTCGGAAAAATGCCTTTGGAATTTTGATATGGGTTGCAGTGAATCCATAGATGGCTTTGGATAGTATGGACATTTTAATAATATTAATTATTCCAATCCATGAATACTGGTTATCTTTTTATTTGTGTTGTCTTCAATTTCTTACATCAAATTTGTAGTTTTCAGGCAAAAGAACTTTTACCTCCTCAGTTAGATTTATTCCTACGTATTTTATTGTTTTAGATGCTATTTTGAATGGGATTGTTCTATTTCTTTTTCAGATGTTCCGTTGTTAGTGTATAGAAACACAACTATTTTCTGTGTGTTGATTTTATATCCTGCCACTTTACTGAATTTGTTGATTAGTTCTAGCAGTTTTAGGGTCATGTCTTTAGGATTCCTTATATATAAGATCATATCATCTGCAAGCAAGTACAGTCTTACTTCTTACCTTCCCATTTGGATGTCTTTTTTTTCTTTTTCTTGATTGCTCTGGCTGAGATTTCCAATACTATGTTGAATTGGAGTGGTGAGAGTGTGCACTTTTGTCATGTTCCTGGTCTTAGGGAAGAAGCTTTCAGCCTTTCACCAGTTGAGCATGATGTTGACTATGGGGTTGTCATGTATGGCCTTTATTGTATTGAGGTATGTTCCTTCTATACCAACTTTGTTGAGCATTTTTATCATGAAAGGATGTTGTTTTGTCAAATGCTTTTTTCTGCATCTGTTGAAATGATCATATGATTTTTATCTTGCATTCTATTAATGTGGTGTAGCACATTGATTGATTTGCATATGTTGAACCACCTTATGTCCAGAGATAAGTCTCACTTGATCATGGCAAATGATCCTTTTAATGTGCTGATGAATTTAGTTTGCTAGTATTTTATTGAAATTCTTTGCATCTCTATTCATCAGGGATACTGGCCTGTAGTAGTTCTCTTTTCTTGTAGTATCCTTTTCTGACTTTGGTATCAGGGTAATTCTAGCCTTGTAAATGAGTTTGGGTATGTTCCCTCTTCTTCAGTTTTTTTTTGGGAATGGTTTGAGAAGGATTGCCATTAATTCTTCTTTAAATGTTTGGTGGAATTCATCAGTGAAGCCATCTGGTCCTGGGTTTTTTTGTGTTGGGAGGTTCGTGATTACTGATTCAATCTCCTTACTCAATATTTGTCTGCTCAGATTTTCTTTTTTTTTTTTTTTTTCGAGCAAATGAATGAATACAGCACCATGAATTTTCTTTTCTTTTCTTTTTTGTAAAATTTATTTATTTAATTTATTTATTTTTGGCTGTGTTGGGTCTTCGTTTCTGTGCGAGGGCTTTCTCTAGTTGTGGCAAGCGGGGGCCTCTCTTCATCGCGGTGCGTGGGCCTCTCACTATCGCGGCCTCTCTTGTTTTGGAGCACAGGCTCCAGACGCGCAGGCTCAGTAATTATGGCTCACGGGCCCAGTTGCTCCGTGGCATGTGGGATCTTCCCAGACCAGGGCTCGAACCTGTGTCCCCTGCATTGGCAGGCAGATTCTCAACCGCTGCGCCACCAGGGAAGCCCTGTAATATCTTTTATTTCATTTTCTGATTCAGTCTAGCAAAAGCTTTGTCGATCCTGTTTATTTAAAAAAAAAAACCCAAAACCCAGCCCTTGGTTTCGTTGATCTTTTCTAGTATTTTTCTGGTTTCTATTTCATTTATTTCTGCTCTGATCTTTTTATTTCCTTCTTTTTACTAAATTTAGGCTTTGTTTGTTCTTTTTCTATTCCCTTAATGTGTAATGTGAGGTTGTTTACTTGAGCTCTTTCTTGTTTCTTAATGTAGGCAGACATTTATCACTATAAACTTCCCTCTTAGGACTGCTTTTGCAACATCTCATAGGTTTTGGTATGTTGTGCTTCCATGTTCATTTGTTTCAAGATATTTCTTAACTCCCTTTTCTATTTCTTCTTTAACCCATTGTTTATTCAGGAACATGTTGCTTAGTCTTATATATTTGGGATTTTTCCAGTTTTCCTCCTGTTATTGATTTCTGGTTTCATACCGTTGCAGTTAGAAAATATACTTAGTATGATTTCATTCTTCTTAAGTATGGTAAGACTTTTTTGTGACCTGTCATGTGATCCATCCTGGATAATGTTGCATGTGCCCTTGAGAAGAATGTATATTCTGGAATGTTTGTATATTTCTATTAGGTCCATTTGGTCTAAAGTATAGTTCAAGTCCAATGTTTCCTCATTGATTTTCTGTCTGGATGATGTATATATTGTTGAAAGTGGGGTATTGAAATCCTCTTCTATTATTGTATTGTTGCCTCTTTCTCCCTTTGATCTGTTAGTATTAATATATTTAGGTGCTCTGATGTTGGGTGCATATACATTTATGATTGTTATATCTTCTTGATGAGTTGAACCCTTTATCATTACGTAATGACCATCTTTGTTTCTTGTTATTATTTTTGGCTTAAGGTCAATTTTGTTTGATATAGTATAGCTACCCATGCTCTTTTGGCTTCCACTTACATGGAATATCTTTTGCCATCCCTTCACTTGAACCTATGCATGTCCTTAGAGCTGAGATGAATCTCTTGTAGCATACAGTTGGGTCTGTTTTTGTTTTTTTAATCTATCCATCCAGTCTGTGTCTTTTGATTGGAGAATTTAATCCATTAACATTTACAGTAGTTATTGATAGGTAAGGACTTACTAATGCCATCTTATTGTTTTCTGACAGTTATTATATTTCCATTTTTTTCTTTTCTTCCTTTCTTGTTGCTTTCCTTTGTAAATTGATGATATTCCACAGTGTTATGTTTTAATTCCCTCTTCTCTATCTTTTATGTATATGTTGTAGATTTGTGCTTTGGGGTTCCCATGAAGTTTAAATAAAACATCTTATAAATATAACAGTGTATTTTATGCTAATAACAATTTAGTTTGATTGCATATAAAAATTGTATCCATTTATTCCCCCTCCCCCTCCCCTTTTAGGTTTTTGATGATACCATTTACATTTTTTATTGTGTATCCATTAACAAATTGTTGAAGCTAAAGCTATGTTTAATACTTTTGCCTTTTAGCCTTTATCTAGAGTTAAGTAGTTAGCATATCATATTATAGTATTAAGGTATTCAAAATCTTAATCTATCCTTTACCAGTGTGTTGTATATTTTCATGTTTTCAAGCTACTAATTAGTGGCCTTTTTTTCAGCTTGAAGAACTCCTTTCAGCATTTCTTGTACTGTACTTTCAGTGATGATGAGTCCCCTCAGCTTTTGTTTATTAGGAAAAGATTGTATTTCACCTTATTTCTAAAGGACCACTTTGTTTGGTAAAGTATTCTTAGTTGGCAGTTTCTTTCTCTTAGCACTTTGAATATATTATCTCATTTTCTCCTGGCCTAGTGTCTGGTGAGAAATCTGCTAATAGTCTTATGGGGGCTCCCTTGTATGAGAGAATTTTTTTTCTCTTGCTGCTTTTAGAATTCTCTCCTTATCTTTTAAAATTCTCTGCTTTTAAAATTCTCTCTTTGTCTTTGGTTTTAGACAATTTTATCACTATGTGTTTTGGATTGGTGACCTGTTAGCTTCATGAACTTGAATGTCCAATTCTCTTCTCATGTGTGGGAAATTCTCAGCCATTATTTCTTTAAATAAGCTTCTACTCCTTTTTCCTTCTCTCCTCCTTCTGGGACTCCAGTAATGTGTACATTATTTCTTTTGATTATGTCCCATAACTTCTGTAGGCTTTCTTTGTTCCTCTGCATTATTCTTTCTTCTTGCTTTTCTAATTGTACAATTTCAGTTGACTTGTCTTCTTGTCCACTGATTCTCCCCTCTATTTGTTCAAATATGCTGTTGAAGCTCTTTGTTGAAGACTTCAGTTCAGTCATTTTATTCTTTAGCTTCAAAATTTCTGTTTGGTTCTGTTTTATGTTTTCTGTCTCTTTCTTTATTGAGCTTCTCATTTCATTCTTGTTTTATTTTTCTCATATTATCAAATTGTTTATCTGTGTTCTCTTCTAGCTCTCTGAGCGTCTGTAGGCAATTTTTTTTTTGCAATTATTTTTAATTATTTGTTGGGCAATTCATGAATCTCCATTTCTTTGGTCTGGATAGTGGAGGTTTACTGTATTCCTTTGGTAGAGACAAGTTTTCCTGATTCTTTGTGATCCCTGTAGCCTTGTGTAGGTGTCCAAGCATTTGAAGAGGTAGTCACCTCTTCCAGACTTTATGGACTGATTTTGGTAAGAGAAGCCTGTTACCTGTGGATAGGGGAACACCAGATTGTGTGGTGACCCCAGATCTAGTGATACCAGGGCACATGGCAGCACTGGATCCAGTGCGGGTGTGATGTCTCTTTTTCTCAAGCCACTAGGATCCACAGTATTGACAACTATGTATTCCTGGGTGAGCACTGCAGGGAATCTGAAATGGCTGCAAGGGATGTTGGGCTTCTAAGCCATGCCTCTTGAATCAATAGCTAGGGACCAGGGCAGGCAGCAGTGGTGGCTGGAGCCAATGGTGTGCACATACTCTGCTTCAGGGGCTGCTGCAGATGCCTATGTAGTGGCAGAGGTTATTTGCAGGCACACTTGAAGTGATGGGGGTCAGGGCAGGTAGCAAGGGCCAGGGCCAGCTATGGGCTCACTGTCATCTATGGAGGACCTGGGTGTCAGCATGTTCTCCTATGGCTTCACACTCTACCCCTGGGTATGTATACTACAGTGGAGGACAGTGACAGGGGTCAGGCTGTGGGGCATGGAGGTCCTCAGCTGGATGAACTAGCTACATGTGGGCATGGTGGTGCTGGCCAGCAACAGAAGACAGGGCCTCATCTGGACTCAGAAACAGCTGCTAGGGGCCCTGGTCCTTGGTGTTCTCTCCTGTGGCTGTATTCTTTCCCCCTGGGCATGCACACTGCAGTGAAGGCCAGGGGTGGGGGTCAGGCTGGGGGCATGCATGTGCACTGCTGCAGGGGCTAGTTACAGGTAGGTGTGGTGGTGCTGGCCAGTGACAGAAGGCAGGGCCTGATCCAGGCCTGCAGGCAGCTGCAGGGTCCCTGGATATCAGTGTGCTACAGTCTCCCCATGGGCTGTGCACACTGTAGTGAGGGCTGGTGATGGGGGTTGGGCATTGGCATGCTGGAGCAAAGCTGGAGGGGCTGTCTATAGGTGGGCATCTTGTTGCTTCCCTGTGAGGAAAGGCAGGGCCTGATCCTTGCCCAAAAGCAGCATCAGGGGGCCGGGCTGTCAGTGTGTTTACATGTGGCTGTACCCTTTCCTCTCCCTGCATATGTGCTACAGTGGAGGCCAGTGACCAGCATCAGGCTGGTGGCATACAGGTGGGCAGCTGGAGGGTCTAGTCCCTAGCACAGAGCCAGTGGTGGGGGTCAGCTGACGGCACTGAGGCTTCTGTCTTGCATTCATGTAGCTGTTGAAGCCAGTTTGCTCTAAGTGTAGCTCCCAGGCTCTGGCAGGCGTGGGGAGGGACTCAGGTGTCTAACTTCTTTTCCTTGTGCAGCCACAGAGACCTTGGATGGCTACTGGTGCAGGTCCAGGCTCTTGCAGGAGGCAGCGGGTGGGGGCGAGAGGGTTAGGAAGCAGGGAGGGACTGGACTGAAGCTCGCTGGCTGGCATTAGGGAATGTAAATACCTGCAGTGTGGCTGGCAAATCTGAGCAGCTGGCTGGTGACTTCATCAGTGGTGGAAGCTGCTGAGCTTGTCTGCAGGGCAGGTCTCCCACTCAGAGGCACTCTTAGTAGTTGGCCTTCTTGGTGCTGAATACTGTCTTGGAGGATGGGATGATACACGCAAAATGTAGTTGTCTTCCTTCTCTTCTTGTGCAGTTATTCTCAGGTTTGTTGGGTCTTTTTGATTTTGTTTTTTTCCCCCCACCATGTTGCTAAAATTTCATAAGTGGATTCTAGAGATTTCCTGGAGCTGTTTTTGTTTGTGGATAGCTGCCTAATCATTGATCTTTGCTCAGGGACAGGGAAGCCGGGATCTTTTACATAACCATTTTTTCTAGAATCTTCTTCTATTTTATTATCTTGCTTGATTGCTCTGGCTAGGATTGCCAGTATGTTGACCAAGAGTGGTGAGAGTGGCACCCTTGTCTTGTTCCTAATCTTAGAGGAAGAGCTTTCAACCTTTCACTGTTGCATATGATTGTGGGTTGGTTGGGTGTGGGTTTGTCATATAAAGCCTTAATTGTATTGAGGTTTGCTCCTTCTATACCCACTTTACTGAGCATTTTTATCATGAAAGGATGTTTTATTTTGTCAAATGCTTTTTCTGCATCTATTGAAATGATCGTATGAATTTTACCTTTCATTCTATTAATGTGATACATCACATTGATTGATTTGCATATGTTGAACCACCCTTGTATCCCAGGGATAAATCTAACTTGATCACGGTGTATTATCCTTTTAATGTGCCATTGAATTTGTTCTGCTAATATTTTGTTGAGAATTTTTGCATCTCTGTTCATTGGGGATACTGGTCTGTAATTTTTCTTGATTGTCCTTATCTGGCTTTGGTTATCAGGATAGTCCTGGCCTCATAAAAAGAGTTTTGGAGTGTTCCCTCCAATTCAATTTTTTGGAATAGTTTGAGAAGGATTGGCATTAATTTTTTAACTGGTAGAATTCACCAGCAAAACCATCTGATCCTGGGCTTTTTTGTGTTGGGAGGTTTTTGATTACTGATTGAATCTTCTTGTTATTGGTCTAGTCAGATTTTCTGTTTCTTCCTGATTCAGTCTTGGTTGGTTGTATGTTTCTAGGAATTTATCCATTTCTTCTCTGTTGTTCAATTTGTTGGTATACAAGTGTTCATTGTAATGTCTTATGATGCTATGTATTTCTGTGTTATCAGTTGTGATATTGCCTCTTTCATTTCTGATTGTATTCTCTTATTCTTAATTAGTCTAGCTAAAGTTTTGTTAATTTTGTTTTTAAAGAAAACAGCTCTTGGTTTTGAATCTTTTATATTTTTGCTCTGATCTCTATTTCCTTTATTTCCCCTCTGATCTGTTATTTCCTTCCTTCTGCTTACCTTGGCTTAGTTTGTTCTTCTTTTTCTAGTGCCTTGAGGTGTAAAGTTAGGTTGTTTATTTGGGATCTTTCTTTGTTTATAAATGCATTTATCACTATAAACTTCCCTTTATGAACTGCTTTTGCAACATCCCATTGGTTTTGGTATGTTTTGTTTCCACTTGCATTTGTTTCAAGATATTTCTTGATTTCCCTTTTGATTGATTTCTTTTTTGACCCATTAGTTGTTCAGGAGTGTGTAGTTTATATCTTGTTTATACCAGACATACCGTTAAGTGAAGAAAGCAAAAGAAACAAAAACAAAAACAACAAAAAAACCCCCACCAAAATGCTAATTTATGCAAAAGAAATAATACAGGAAGGATTAAACCAGAAGCTAGAGACTGGTTATCCGTAGAGGGCTGGTGGGAAAAGTCAGGGAGGGGGATGGGGTAGCAGGGGTGAGAAGAGAGTGACATTACTGTATCTTTTGTATAGCTCTCTTAGAACATAATAATGTTTCAGATACCATTCACTTATCTCCCCCCAAATAAATTAAAACCAACTAGTATGAGGTGGAGTACCTGAAATGAAATAAAAGCCAACAAGAGATCCTAACTATATTATATTGAATAACATAACACTGAAGGTGGTTGGGAACATAAAATAACCATGGAAAACACTGTCCTCACTGGATAATGTAAGGCCAGAGGGAAAAAGAACTACACAAATGCTCTAATCTGGTCAATAAATGTGTTTCTCACGCAGGTGTGGACTGGCAATTTTTTTTTTTTTTCCCATGCCATACATCATGAAGGATCCTAGTTCCCCGACCATGGATCAAACCCGTGTCCCCTGCAGTGGAAGCAGAGTTTTAACCACTGGACCACCAGGGAAGTCCCTGGACTGGCAATTCTGCAACTACCTTATGTGTACGCTAGAACTGAACAAGTAAAAAGATTGCACATAATGAGAGCCAGGTTCTTACCTTAGGAGAAAGAATTTACACATAAGGAAAGGTTAAAATGAACCCTGTGATGCTGAATTGAAATCGGAAGTATTACTGTAAGCGCATGTTTTTTCACATACATATGTTTAGATAACTAGCTGCAGAATATGGATGTGTGTCTGTGTGAGTGAGCATACCTATATTTACTTCCTAGCTTTGGTGGCAGAGAGGGCCAAAAAGCAGTGACTCTAGTAGCAATGAGCACATGTAGTGCCAAAATCTTGGCTTCTCAATGCCATTCTCCAATAAATGGAACTAGGAATCCTTGGAGAGGCGGTTGTTCCAGTACCTGGAAAGGGAATGAATATGAGAGTGTTTAACATCTTGCCAGAAAGTAAGGAAATGCTTAAAAAGTGGGGAGGAGCTTTTCCAAGGAACACAGTAGTCTACCTAAAGGAGCTCTTAATGGCCAAAACTGGAATAATTTAAGGAATAAAATAATGATAGTACTAGATTATAACCCATAGAATAAAATAAATATCCATGATTCCATAATTAATATGATCAAATAAATTAGTGGGGAGAAGAGACAGCTCTTCCTTCAGAAGTCCAATTAATAAATGTAGAAGAAAACAGGCAAATACTACAGAAATAGTTGTTCTAAACAAGACGCTATAATTCGTAGGTGAAAGTTTTTGAAAAACCTATGTATAGTTTCAAAGTATCTCCCCAAGATACTTATCAACTACAAAGGGAAAGATAGTAACTTTACAGTGGAGAAACCCAATAGAAACCACTTAACCAAGTGGTCAAGGTCAACATCACCTGTACAAACATATGACATGAACTGCATGATGCATTAAGGATACATCATTTCTGTGAAATTGTTGCCAAAATGCACACTCATTCCAATCATGAGAAAACATCAGACAAATCCACACATCAAGGGATACTATTCGGAGTAACTAACTGATCAGTATTCTTCAAAAGTGTCTTGTCTTTTTGAAGACAAGAAAAGACTGAGGAACTATTACAGAGACATAACAACTAAATGCAATGTGGGATCCTGGATTGGATCCTAGAACAGAGATAGTGGATAAAGTGGTGAAATTCAAATAGGGTATTTAGTTAATAGCACTGTATCAATGTTAATTTCTTGGTTCTGATAGTGGTACTGTGGTTTTGTAAGTGTTAACATTAGGGAAGGCTAAGTGAGGGACGTATGAAACCTACTATTTTTCCAACTTTTCTGTAAGTTAAAAATTAGTTCAAAATAAAGTTTAAAAAAAGGGTGGTGGAGGATAATATGGTGAAACCAGTTAGTATAACTGATTTTTTTCTTCCCCAGCTGCGTTCAGCCGCTTTGGTATACACAGAGCAGGCAGACTGTGTGTAAGACAGTGACTGGAGTCTAGGGCACGTTCTCAAAGCGGGGTAAGCCGCCCTGTTAGTTTGGGTCCTCTAGGAAGCAGACACTGCGGTGGAAGTGGGAATTTACCCCAGCTACGTGCAGTCATGGGCTGGGGCCCACCTCTCACTCGTGGGCTAAGCACGCTCTGCCTGGCAGCACGTGTCCACTCAGCCCCCACGAGCCCCTCCCTGTAGTGTTCCAGGTGCCTATTGGGAACCTCCCCACTCTTGTGTCAGCTGGAAGGAAGACCACCGCCTCCTCAGTTCTACAACCAAGTGGTACTTTGACCCCTTGTGAGAGACTGGACAGGCAGATGGGAGCAGGCAGGAGAAGCCATCCCACTGGCAGAAGACATCACTGAAAAGTCAGTCATTTTCTTGGCTGGTGTCAGTCACAGAATCAACTGAAAAATCATTTTCTTGGCTGGTGTCAGTCACAGAATCAACTGAAAAACAAGACAGAGCCTAGAGGGAGGCAGCACCCATGGGAGCCAACTAGGAAATCGCAATGAATTGATTTTAAGTAGCTGCCGGTGTGATTTTTAGCCACAGGCCTCAACCAGCTTTCAAAACCTGCTAGTAAGAGTCTCACAGTAGTCACCAAGTAAAGCCAGAACAGACATTTAGCTTTTAATTTGACAGCAAGAATCTGCTTAGCTGGGAGATGGCTTAGAAAGTGAATAAGAGGAAGGGAACTCTTTTTGCTGCAAGTTTAAGATAATTTTTCACATCTATCAATCACTTTTGAAAATAAAAATTTTTTTAGTAAATCTGTCTTCTGCCACCCCAGCTAAGTATTATGTACGCATGTTGAGTAAAACAAATTATTTCACCACCTAAACTTGAGGGAGAAATAGACTCGGATGATAGTAAGTGCCGGCAATGCCCCACCCCCACACTTTGGTAGCATATCCTGCAGGAAGCCGCGATCCGAGACTGAATGGGTTTAATGTGTCCACACCAGCATGCACAGAACGGCCAGGCTGGCTGATGCTGGGACTGGATCCCTGGTTGCTTCCTAAAGCGTCCAGGGCCGCCCCAGGAAGAGAGGCCTCGGGAGCCAATACAGGGGAGGCTGGTGGGGTGCCGCCAACAGTTTCCCTGACCACATCTCAAAGCAAGTGAAAGGGACCTGCAGGCGGAAAAGGGGAGGGGAGGGGAAGGAGGAGGGAAAGGGAGGGGAGGGAGAGAGGAAAGGGAAGGGCAAAGAGGATGACTGGTGGCAAACATGACAGAGTCTGGAGTACACAGGAAAAGCCAGTCCATCTTTACTGTAGTGAGTGCAGGATACAAAGAGTTTACAACAACCTCTAACATTTTCTTAACCATTTGATAAAAAGTTCACTATAATATTTATTGTATAATGAAGAAAAAAAACACATTCAGGGAAAAATTGAGATTAACTTATTTTTCTTAAAAGGTTCATCTCAAGGATGGCAACAAAGTCCAGCTTGTGCCGCCAAACGGTTTTACATGATCAAACCGTGTACAGCTTCTTGTGTGAACTGTTGACTACAAACATTTACCAAATACATAAATCTCTTTTAAAAAAGCCATTTTAAATATAGCAAAGCAGTGTCTTCTTGCACAGCAAAGTGAAGAAAGTTTCTACAGAGAAATAAAAGTTTTACATTTGTAAAATCTTTTTCACATTCTAATCATCTAGCTTCTTATGATCCAATGCCAGGAGTTTTCTGGTTCCTTATTTACTATGTATTTCTTGTGCGCATGATGGTTAATACAGAAAATATGTTAATGCTTTATTAGTTGTCCTTACAGTAAAAGGAAATGGTAAAACATATACTGTTCTTTTAGAACAAACCCCTGATTTAGTCTCTAACACAATGGACATAATTAGGGCTCAAAAGATTGATTTTTGATTGGGACCATCTGTAGACGTACAATGGTGACTTTCACTCTCAATGTAGTACCAGGTAGACTGCTGAAGGAAGTACAGCTGCTGGAAACTGTACTTTAACCAGTGCAATTTAAGCTTTTTTTGTTTTTGTCTTTTAGTAATAAAATACTTCATCTGCAGGGATAAAATTTCTTATGATGGTGTCATACAAAACACATGAGTCTAAAAGGGTAGAAAAGTAGGTTCTAAAGTAACACGGTTAGTGTCTTCCCCACTCTGAGCTGGTTTCCACCAGGAGACGTGTATGTTTATGTGTTCGTACATGGGGTCTGGGTGAGGGTGTCTCTGTCAAGTCCATATGCTCTAAGTCACACTGGGTGTATGGGAAAAGGGTTAACAGTCAAATACTCAGTTCCTGAAAACGGAATACATTGTTACTTGGTCAGTGTAATTGAAATACAAACTCCGAGCCTTGCGTAATATTATTTTAGAAAACAGTAGTTGTACTGATTATAAACCTGCATAGAAAGAAAGACTATTGAGATACAGTCAGAAAAGCCATCTCATAAGGCACACAAGAAAATAGACAGTAAATGTGAATGTGTTAACTCCTATCCCATGTACAGCAGAAGTTCATGAACATGCATAAATAACAACCAAAGAAGCACTGAACACTTCCAAAGCTATAAATGGTTTACAAAGTGGTAAGGATTATCCTGGAAATTCAGTGTTGGGAAACTGTCTTCTTTCAACTAGGTGTGACCTCATGAAGAAATGTGCCTGTAAGTAGTTCAGTAAAATAAGTATATTTTAAAGAAAAACCAATCCTTTCTGAACAAGAGCCAAATGTCTAAACTGACGAGAGGAGAAAGCATATTGCCCTCCCTTTTTTGGCCTCTTATCAAAATTTACTACTGAAAATGTCATTAAAAACAGAATTCCATTTTGCAGCTGGGAATGCCACAAGTTTATCCTGTACCTACTACCTATGTGTCAGCCAGGAAGTCTGGCTGATGATTTGTCATAAAGAGCATAGGAGGAAAACGTCACAAGGAACGCAATTTAGGGGGAAAAACCAAAACATAAGTAAAAATTGTAGGTAGCTGCTTAATATTAAGTTTAAAATAGAAAATAGCAGTAATTTTAAACCCTTATTTTGAGTTTCTCAGGAAAGGGAGTATTTAAAAATCGATGATGAAAGACATACAGGACTTTGAATTTTGTTCATGGCACAAGCCCAGGGACCTGCCGAACTTGCTGTTACCACTTAGCTGTCTTCCTGTGAGAGTAAGGCCTTGGTCAGCATCTCAGTTGAGGGCATTAGGATGGCAAGAGTTGTGCCAAGAATCGGCACCATGAGAGGACTGCTCCCCACACTGCAGTGTCATTCGATGCAGAGTGTCTGGCGTGGTAGTATTCTGTAACCAGCTGCATCACTCTATTTTAGAGGGTCAAGGAAAAAAGACCCCTTTCCCCACGAATATTTTTCCCTAATCATTTACCACTTATAAAACCTTTGTGCTCATCAACTATTTTGCCATTTTCTCTAATATTAATTAAATTAGGTCAGCTTTTCTACTATATTTTTTTCCTCACAAAAGGCAAGTTTTAAATAATGCCTTATAAAATCTGTCACAACACATTTTACATTTATGCAGGATGAACTTAACACCAATTTTTTTTGCCACTTTGCTATTTATATACACATATAAAATATATAATGATGCTCAACCCATACAGCACAAAGATTACAATGTAACATCACACATTCACCACCAGTGAGGGGAGAAACCCCTTTATACAATCCTCTGAAAAGACTGGGCCAATAATTAAAATCCAAAGTACAGTATATTTAACAAAATAGTAAATATTAAACAGTGAATACTCTACTTAATAAGGATCTCGCCTTTTCCCCCTAAATTGGCGGCAATCCACAAAAATATACTTTTTAATCTGGTGACCATACAATACATAGGTACTTACATCAAAGGTGATAATATATTTAAGATTCTATATACACAAAGAGTTTGGCTCAACTTTTAATTTACATATAGAATAATAAGTGTTCATGGCTTTTTTTTTCCAAGGTTCTGCTTGCAAGATATTTTTGTTTGTTTTTTTTCCCCCTCTTAAAATAAAACTAGAAAGTTAAAACAAGATAAAGCTATTCTCTAAAAAAAAAGTTACAACATACAGCTTTGGCTTATATAAATAATTCATAGCAGAATGTGTTCAAAAGTAGTGAATATAATTTTATATATAGTCATCAATTCATAAGGGTGTTTTCTTTCATATAAAATATACATGAGCTAAAATCAGTTTCTTTAATTTTTATGATATGAATGTAAAAAGAAACTTCTGACATATTCCAATTATAACTTAATATATTAATTTACTGTTAATGCTCTATATTTCTAGGCTAATATTTTCTGAATATCTCATGCGTGTTTTCTATTCTCTCTCTTTTTTATTAGCTAAAGATCACTTCTTTGACCCAATACATTTTTGCACGTGCAAAACAGTTATGTGTGGGGCTTTTTTTGTTTTGTTTTTTGTTTTTAATATCAACAGCCCTTTCCCATGCACCTCTTTGCAACAGAGACCCATGCCAGGTGGGTAATTAATATAAATGTCATTTTATGTACAGTATTGCTTTCTTGGTTCCTGCTTTTCTACTGCTCTGTTCTACAAAGCATTTTTCTTAAGTAACTACAGTCACCGCACAGTTAAATAAAACAAGTAGGGGCCCTCTAGGTTTCTGCAAGCTAGTGTGGGAGAATTATATATATGGGTACACGTTTCTCTGCAAAAACTGGTTATCTTATGAAACAAGTAGTCCAAGGAAGTGCCAGACTAGACTCTGCCTACAGGGTGCTCTGTTTGCCATGGGACGCACACCTGCAGATCTACAAGAGTTTGCAGGTAAGTGCCTGATTCTGTGTATGCAACACACACCCACACATACACACACTCACACCCACATACATATATATGTAAAGGGATATATATGTATGTATGTACATATAAATATATTTAACTCATGTCCTTATTTACCAACTTAGATATGTAGAGCAGTTCACTGCAGTAACAAAGTACAAACACCAGCCTGGAAGCCTTAGGTCACCCATGTGTCCATCCTCATTCGCTTTACGGAAGGGCTCTCTCTGTCCTCAGTGTTTGGGGGTCGGCCAAGCACAATCGGAGAATGGAAGTCGCTCCGCGGGTCCTCCCGGTCACTGCCATCATAGGAGCTGCTCGAGCTGCTCAGACTGTCCACAGGGGAGCGGCCCATTTCCTGCCGCGGCTGTGGTTGCGGCTGCGGCTGCGGCTGCGGCTGGGGGGGTTGTGACTGTGGAGGCGGCTGCTGCTGGAAGCCTGATGGGGTCATTCGATCCCGGGGAGGTGAAATTGGTTCTGACTTAATGTTGATGTTTTGGTTGGTATTAATGGATAAATTCGAACCCTGAGATAACTGCCCTCCAGCACTGAAGGAAAAAAAAAAGATATGGTAGATGGTTTGTGAGTGCATCTGCATAAATGGAATATTACAGACACCACCTGACTGAAAAGAGTCCAGGGTCTGAAATACTGTCAGAATTCCCCAAGACCAGTTTTGGTGTTTCCTGCAGTGCTTGGCACAGAAAAAAATTATATATCCCTGGTAGAAAAAAAACAAGTACAGTTGAGATTTTTAGTGACTGGTCCTGTTACCCACAGTCTTGGTACTTCTGTAGCTGAAGTATCCAAAACAGTGTCAGTGACTAATGCTGTACATGGACCAAAACGGCAGAGGAACAATATGGCAACTTGAATTCTTCTCCCTCTCTTCCTTTCTGCTGCTTCTGTGACAGGCACAACATGTCACCTACTCTCACAGCAGCTCTCAGAAGTCAGTCATGTCACCCTATTTTCCAGATGAGGAAAGAGTCTCAGAAAGGCTAAGTGACTTGCTCAGAGTAGGACACAGTAGAGTGTATACAGGCTTTTCCCCCAGTCTGAGCACCAAGCCTTTTCCACTTGCCTTTGCATGGCTATTTTTAGTGTGTTCATTTAGGATGCTCTGCAAAGGCCCGAGGGCCAAACACCTGTGTAGGCAAAGAAATTTCCCTCAGATACTCTGCGCCTTTCTCCATGACACAATTCCCAAGACGACTGATAACAGTATGCATTGTGGAGCTATTTCAGGATGCAGGGAAGCTCTCTGGGGATTTTCAGGGCAGGAGGCCAGGAGGCTGGGTGTCCTGAGCAGGGGCGAGGCGGCCAACCCTCGTGGAGGCCACGTGGGCCTGCTATGCTGTCCCCTCTTCTAGGATGTTCTCCTCTAGCTGCTCTGTGGGCTGACTATTCTGTTCTACTGAAGCACCATTCCTTCTCCTGCTGGTGATGCCTGGTCCTACCTGGGCACCACTGTAAACCCTTTTCAGTTATATCCCCACACGCTATCCATAAGGAACATTCTCTTTTGTGAACCCTTCTTGGTGAGGTATACAGTGTATGCAGCGGGCTGGGATCAACCACGTGAATCCTTTGTAGCTTGATTCATACATAAGATACCCAAGCCCTACCACTCCTCCCCTACGATCCAGGGAGAAAAAGCAAAGGGCACAGCTCATTTTCTTCTTCTCTTTGTCTGTTGATGTTAACCAAGGCAAAAATAGAGAAGGGTGGTAGGTAGGCCGGAATACCTTCAGGCTGCCTTTCTTCAAACAGTGGAATGAGACAGAGGTTGGGAAATAGGGGTACAGATTTGGGGAAAATTTCTAGTTACTCACACGAGAGAGCTGAGGGCTGCTTGTCCTAAATGGTGCTGCTGCCAGGCTGACACCTGTCCCAGAGACAGCATTCCTGGGGAGTTGAAGCCCTGCAGGGCCGACAGGTCTGCACTAGTCAGTGAGTAATCTAAAAAAGAAGGAAATGTTGCTTGTGTGTGTAATTAAAAGGACCATGCAAAATCTGTTTTTCAAATAGTTGCTTCAAAAGTTTTCTTAGGTTGAGAGAAGCCAGGTACTTCATAATATCAAACAACGCACTTATGGGTCTAAAACCCACAAAAAATTCTTTTGGGAGGTTTATAGGACCTAGCTGTATTCAGTTGTCTGGGATTATTTCAATAAAAAAGGTTTCAATTTTGTACTAAATATTTATAGTTTATTATTTTTCAAAAAGTTGAGATACTTCTTCCGGACTTGTAAATAGAAATAATAAAAATGCCATCACTAAAGGATGTTCCTATACAATTGTTATTTTAAATAAATATGCCCACTGCTACCCTCCTGAACAAAGAGAAACACTCCAGCTCACCCTGACTCCACCTAAATCAGCAAGTCTCATATTCTTGAAGTACAGGGGGAGCAGGAAAGACTCAGGACCCCTTCTCATGGGGTGCCAAGCTTAGTGACATAGACAGTATTTACATTATCACACAATTAAATAACTGCATTTGTTCGAAGTACAGGAACTGCCAAAGATCCCTGATTGCATGCAAAATGAAAGTTCATCAAAAAACTGTTACAAGACATAATATACATGAATGCTTCAGTCATAATCATTGTGACCAAGACTTAGGATGTTAGTTATCAGACTTAGGATGTTAGTTATCATTCACACGTAGAGTTATTTCAGTTCATCATTAACGCTTGTCTTTTCCAGTTAGTTCTAAAGAGAGGAGGCAAAAACTCTTCTAACTTCTTTTTCATGTCTCAAGAGAGGTGTTTAAAGAAATTGGTCTTCCTAGTGAATTAGCATTTTAAAAAAAGAAACTGAGTTGAAACAGCATAGCTCTGCTTAGGATATTTTCTCATTCAGTGTTCTCTAAGATTGCCTCGTCCCTCCCCACAGAAGCTGGGGTGGGGGTCCATCACACTGTGCCTTCCACAGTGCCTCCAAGTCCTTCCAACTACTTACTTGACATGTCTACTTGTATGTCTCTCCAGACACCTCAAATCTGACATGACTCCACTGGACTCATCATTTCCTCCAAACCTGCTTCTCTTTAGTAAATGGAACCAACTTCCGCATGACTGTTCGTGCCAGAAACCTGTGGGTGTTATCCTTGGTACTTATTTCCACCACCAACCATCATGTCTGGTTGACTCTAGCTACTGCCTCTCAAGCCTGCCCATTTCACCATCTCCACTGCCACCACCCTAGTTCACGCCATCAGTATCCATTACTTGGACCATCACAGTAGCCTCTTGTGTGGTGTCCTTGAATTCACTTTTGCCCCATGCACACTGTAGCCAGGTGATCTCAAAAAACAAATATGGTCATGATACCTCTCTGCTTAAAACCTTTCTATGGCTTCCCAATGCTCTCAATGCTTCTCATGTCCAAAGTCCTCAACAAGGCCTATGCATCCCTACTTACCTCTGTAGTTTCAACTCTACAGCCGTCCCCATCCCTCCAGCCACGCTCCTGCTGCCTCCCAGCCTTGGTACACAGTACTCCCTCTTCCCGGAACACTCTCCCTACTCTGCCTGGCTGAGTCAGGCGTGCTCCTTCAGGTTGAAGCTTCAGTGCAGCCCTTAACACGGCAGTAATAAATTATTCCTAGAGCTGTTTGTCCTGTGTCTTTTCCTCTGATAGACCCTACATTCCACTGTTAACCATGCACTCTTGTATTTCCAGTGCCCGGCACAGTGCTTGTCACACAGTACGTGTTCAATAAATATGTGCTGAATGGATCCATGAATGAGCGGAGAAGCTGGGAGCGATCTTATGGATGGGCATGAGGAAGCAAGCGTCTATATGATTCCTCCACACAGAACTATTGTACTCTTTGAAATGTTGCTCATTTATTCATCCCTGTACTGACTGACTGGCATGTGTTTGACACGTGCCACACATACAACGTAGCTGATATACTAACGAAAGACAAAACATGGATGCATGTTTTAAAAAGGCAAATAGATAAATATGTTAAAGATAACGTGGTAACATTAAACAGAATAGGTGCTCTGAGAGAGAGCAAAGACTATGTAGTTAAAGAAGGAGTGAGATTGATGCTAAGTGATGGACAGTTTTGACAGAACCTGACTCCATTTTTATGTTTTGGTAATTCCTTCTGGACTTAAAAAAAAAAGATTCTTTAAATCCAATGGCATTTCTAAAAACAAATACAGGGGGATATCTAAGTTGAATATTGGAAAAACCTGTCATGAAATGCTCAGTAAACTGTAATCTAATGTTGACACCCAGCTCAAGCCCCATCTCCTCAGCCAACACTCCTCTGAACATTCTAGCTCACAGATTTCCTTCTTTCCTCACCTTCTAGAGATCAGAGTATCAACTGGTAACCTCAACAACTCAGGACTTCCCCGCCATAGTTACCAACTTAGGTATGTCCTGTCTCCTTTTCCAGAATAAACTTGGGAGAAAATATATGTCCCTAGAATAGTGTTGCTCATATAGCTGGTGATCAGGACAATGAAACAGAATTTCTATGAATGCATAATCCCTGGCTTTACTCTAGATTTAGCTGATGGATTTGGACATTTTTTTTCATATTGATTGTTGGAAAAGGTAGCAGACACTTTCTAAGAGGCTTTCTTTTTCAACAAAACCTTTTAAAGTTATTTCTGTTTTAAAAGAACTACTTGGAATTAAAGCAGCAATCAAATGTATTGATGGCTCTGCACCCCTCTGGGAGCTCCAGAGAGCAGGGTGAAAGCACCGTGCTACAGCATTTACCCTGAAGTCTAAAATTAGATGATTTTTATTAGTCTCCTTATTAGAATCACAAAAGAATAAATTCTCTGCACCGTAGTCTCTGAAAAACTGGCAAGGTATTTTTAACTATTTCCCTCTTTCCTTCTTTTGAAGCATCAGGTGTTTGGCTCAGCTGGTGAGAAAGTGAAGCCCCATGTGTCCTCTGCCGCTCCCTATAATGGCACATCTAGAGAAACCTGTGCACGTTGGGTTCTCCACACAGCCTGCGTGGCTGAAAGCACCCCTTCAGTCACTGCAGCATTCTTAAATTTGCTTAATATATCCTCCAAATAGGGTATTTGGGAGTGAAATGTCTAAATAAACATGAATGAGTGAAAAGCTCCCCTCAGAGGTGACGAGTGACAGACTCTGAGGAGAAACAAGAAAGCTCCTGGTCTTGCCCCTCAGGCACAAACAGCGGAAACCAAACGGGCTGTCACACGGAGGAAAACACGACCTGCTGGCACAGCCACCCAGCTCCACCTCCCCGAGCCCTGAGGTCCAAAGGGACTCAGTCTTTCCCAAGGTAGGTTGACACAGCATACAGAAAAACACCTTATTTCAAAGCCTGGAATAGTGAGATGCTGTTTAACAAGAACTATATAGAAAATGCTGAGCCTTTTGCTCCGCTTGCTGCATACCATAATTTTGATAACAGCTAGTTGTTTCTTCGTCAGGGGTAAGTAAAAGTTCATGCTGGGAAATCTTTCTACAATCAATGTGTATTTTCTAATTTTTTTCAAAGTAGCATGTGTTTCTTTAACATATCCAAATGTGAATCTAAGAAACTGGAAATAATTTATTTCAATAAATATACTTTTTAAGAATCATAAAAGCACATGTTGAGCACAAAACAAAGAAATAAAACCCACAAAAGGCAACAGAGTAGGCTTACCAGTGTTGTAGGCGGTCGGCATTGCTGAGTACACCAGGCCCTGCGGAGGCAGGCTAGGGGTTGTCACAGACACCACGGGGGTAGCTAGGGGCTGAGTGGCTTGAGAACTGCTTATCCTCTGGGTATTCTGTGAGAGAGAAGAAAAAAGTAAAAGTGTTATTCTGTGAGTATTTATACTCAAACTTAATATTTTAAAAATAACATTCAATTTAAAAGTGACATTTTTCACAGTTTCATGATGTGAATGTCATTATTCCCTGAAGCGGTGATCATGTGAAAACGTTAAAAATACTAATGAGAATAGCTAAATATTTAATTTTAAAGGATGTATTTTACATTAATTATTCAGTTTCCCCTAGAGTCTTTTTCATAGAGTTTATTGATGTCAGAGATATACCCTTAAAAAAGAAAACTGCATTAGGACTGATAACACTTATGTGTTAGCATAAATGAGGACTTGATGACACTATAAAGACAGCCAAACTACCCTAAATAAAATATGTGTAGATTTTAAATACCCGAGGATAGCAAGGTCATTTGTATATATAGAGGTTATAAGTCCATGAGCATATAGGGATCAAAGTTACTTTTTGCAGCATTTACATATTAACAAGGTTTTAAGTCATGGCTTACTAAAGTGCAGCTTGTATTCATATTTCCTTCCCTGTGATCCTGCAGTTGACACACACACATATATATATATGTACATGTATATGTATGTATATATTTAGATATAGATTTTTTAAGACTTTTAAAAGAGCAGTTTTAGGTTCACGGCAAAATTGAAGGAAAGGTACAGAGATTTACCATATACTCCCTGCCCCCATACATGCAGAGCCTCTCCCATCATCCACATCATCCAACATTGACCTGTTTTTTAACGGCAGATTCAGACACAGTCTCCTGACTCTTATGAGAGGAGAAGCTTTGAGTAGAGAGCTCTTGAATAAAGTACTTTTGACAGGGCTGTATGAGAAATGGTAAATGCTTGCCAACTGACAGCATCTACATAGTATCCTATCTACAGTGGGAATGAAAAAAGAAATCAACTATTAAATAATCAAGTCAGTTTAAGATAGTCACCATTCTCTATGTGTAGGGGTATGACAGGGCAGTTTCTCATGACACTGCCTTAAGCGAACACTTTCTAAAACTGAGGATCAGAGGAACAGGACAGACTCCAAGTTCCATGTGGTTAGAACACAAGAAGGCTAAAGCATAACTCCAGGGTTATTTTTTTCTAACTGAAGAAATTACAGCCTGATAACTGACATTTGGGGTACTAAGCCATATGAATAAAAGTATAATTCAGTGCCCTTGAGGTTATAAAGAGTCAGGATGTGATTCAGTTTTCTCTAACACCATTTCAAAGGGTAATCAGATAAAGGCATTTGGTTAGATCTAGATATTTGAACTTTTGATCATTTAATAAGGATCCAGATCTCATTTTATTTCTTTTTAGTTTGTATTTTCTATCCAATCTTAAGTTAGAGGATGTTGGAAAGACCATTCAGGTTATACTGCCCTGGATCTTGTCCCAGATTCACTAATTCCTAAGCACTGGGAAAATCATTTAACCTCTCCAAACCTCTTCAGTTATAAAGTGGGGAAGATAGTGATCATTGTGCTGCCTGCCTTGTAGTACTACTGTGAGAATCTAGTAAGGTAATAGATGGGAAATGCTTTGAGACAACTGAAGTACTACAGGAAGATAGTACCCTTAAATTATTGCTCTAAGAAACCCTCTGGCCCAAGACTTCTACATAACTCGTATATATAAAAAAAAAAGGTAAATATATTTATTCCTTCTGATCCATAGCTATTCCCCTGGAGCTGTCATGAAGTAGAGTTATTCTAGAATTGCAAGGCTTCTAAAGGAATCTCTGTAGCCTGGTTCTAAAGGAGGCTTTAGTGTAGGCTCCAGGGCACTTGTCTTTATTTCACTTGGGGTCAGAGCCATTCACGATTATATTTTAGAGTTCAAGCCAATTTATACAACTTTCCAAATTCTAATAATTGTGTGTCTGATTATATTTTGGTCTGACACATAAAGCTCTGCATTTTAAATTAAGTTTTAGAGTCTGAATTATCTTAAGTTTTAGAAATGTGAATGACTGTTTACAGTTTTTGGTTATATATTTGTTTCTTAATTACAAGTATTTATTTTTATGATTGCTAGATTTTACAGTCTTCAAATACTTAGAAATTTACCTTTGAGATTCTGTTATTGAGGGTATACTTTAAGGAATGTGGAAAGGAATACATTTTTGTCTCAGCATCAAGTTAAAAATTTTAATGAATTTTTGAGACAGAGATCTACTTTGGATTTAATTTGTTCTCACAGATTTGGTCACTGAAACTTCAAGAGTCAAATACTAGGTGAAAAATAAAGTGCAACATGGTTTGGTCTAGCTTTATCCATGCCATAGCTTCACCTCCATGGAAATCTACTGATGTGACCTCAAGATGGGGCGGTGGGATGGGGTGTGTGTGTGTGTGTGTGTGTGTGTGTGTGTGTGTGTGTGTGTGTGTGTGTGTGTAAAACAGTGACACTCCAATATATTGGTTCTACCCATCAAAGCTCAATGGCACAACCACTAGTGGATTTCCACAACCACTAGAGGGCAACATATTGCTAGATAATTCATAAGTTCACAAGGAAGCATTCATGATAACTTCTTAAGGGTATAAATAGTGAGGTTTAATCTAAGATGAATTATTTTATCTTGAACTATAAACATCCATTTGCTAATCATTACTGTATCATTAAGTATTTCCCCAAAAGATAGTTAAAATCTGCACATGATATAATCCAACAACACAACGAAAGCTGGCTAGTGTATTTTAGTTAACCAATATGAAACCACATCCAAAACTGTGAGAGTGAACACAAAGTTAAAGAACAATCTCTCATTTTAAGGACAGAGCACAGACAACCTTATTTGAAAAGAAACCAACTGTGCAAAACACACCAGCATGCATATATATATATAATAATAAAATGTAAACAAAATGAACAGATGCCTTTCCCCCATGCTTTCATGCAATCTAAACCTCTGTCCATGCTAAAAGCTAAACATTTTCAAGTTTTTATTCCCCTTAAAGTCACCTAATTAGCAGCTGACTGTGAAATCAGAAGATCAGTTCTGTGAGGTTTGAGTTTTAGTTCCCAAAGAAATATATCAACTGAAAGTTATTTTTAGTCAAATTTAATTTCTAGAAAAAAAGCCAATAGAAATCATTTGTTTTGGAAAAAAGGTAACAGCTACTTTTAAGAACAGAATATCTTCTGATAGAAAAAAAAGTAAGTTTGTGTATGTTAAATTAAAGACATTCATTTTAATAAACAGGGAACCCCCTTGTGGTTCAGATCGTCTCCTGCAGGATGAAATAATTCTAACTCTGTGAAAAAAGGTGACCTCACCAAAAATGATGTAATCTTTTTGAAAGAAAGAGAAACACAAGATAGTGTGTTACAATCTGAGGAACTGTGAGGGTGAAGTCATTTTCTAAAAATATATTAATAATTTGGGGAACTATAAAAGGTATTTTGTATCTTTCCTTAAAAAAATTCTTTAATGTGTCTTGTCATCATGGACAGCTATTGTTTATAAAGGCTCTATCCCAAAGTTCCCTAAAAAGTTGTAACAAATAAAATGGGTCAAGATATACAATTATAAGTAGAAAAACCAGACTCTGCAGTACCACTAGGTTGGTCTAGTTATTCAAAATGTTTGGACAGTATTTAATAGCAAGAAAAAAAATATGTGTAACAAAGGGAACATTAGATAAAAACACTGAAGAGAATTAGTACTTTCTACATCTTTTTCAACTCCCTTCAATCAGAAACCCACACTCACCAACTCCAATTCCTCTTCCTCCGACTGCACTCAGCACATAAGAGGGATAAGAGAGTTACTAAGACTGTTGGTACTCGAATATAAAATATTTCTTTAGAAAAACATGTTATCTGAACACTAGCAGTTGTTTGGAAGTCTAAAGAGATGATTATATATGCAGTGAGTACAAACATAAATTATTTACTGTTTCTGTACCTGTAGTTGACTTCAAAAGACTGGAAAGATTCTTTTAAATCCTCTAGGGCCAGGATTTAAAGACATTCCTACCCCAACTTGGTCTGCTCTTATGCTGGCCTCGCCTACACATGGCCATGCTACTGTGACAATATATAAAACGATTTCCTAATCATGAAACTAGTTTCTATTTGGAATCTGGAGAATATTAACTCTATACTTGCATCTAAATCCTCCCATCCCTACCCTACCTGGTCACACATGTCCACTTATCTTATACTAGATTCTGTGCTCCTTGGTGGGCAGAAATTATCTTGTTTTCTTATTTCCCACAGTAACTAGCACACTGTTATGAAACAACAAGAACTCAAACATTTAGTAAGTATAGTTTTAAATAATACAAATTTATATGTTTATCATTTGCAAATACAGTTTTCAAATGAATATAATAATTTCAATGGAGAAAAATCACATATATGAAGAAAATGAGACTGGAGGAGAAATGAACTGATAAATCACATACAGAAAAGATGAATGAAACATATTGCTCCTTTTTTCCCTACACATCTAGAAAGCATTAATATGCTAGAAATAATCTACAATCTAGTTTTTTTATTATTTTACTTGAATAAGTCAAGCTTCTTTGTCAATCTGCTAAAGGTGTCTTTATAATAAGCATCACTGATACATGAAGCCCCAATGTGAAAGCAGACAATGGTGTAAAATAGGAGGGAAGCTCATTATTTACTCTGAAAAACAACTACCTGGCCTATAAACTTCTATTTCAAATGTGGGCAAAATGCTCTTCAACTGTTTTGTTATAGATGTCTTCACACATCTCCAACTGTAAGGCACATCAAAATAATATGGGTGTGTGTATGTACAGTTTTCAATATAACTTAAATGGATAAGGGTGTAAATAGTTTCTGTGGCAAATTTTAAGAATTCCACGGAGATGCTTCATGATCTCTTAAAAAAAAGATCAAGATAACTGACAAGTTGCTAAATGTCAAACTTGTAGTTTGTCCTTAAGTTTTGTAGTTTATTAGTAATTCTTATAAACATATTTCTACACCTTAAGTGAAACTTCCTACAGTTTTTATTTCTGAAGGATAGTGGCAGGTATTCCACATCCAGTTCATGAAAGGTGAGCCAAATGACTATCCTAAATGTCATTTTTTCTCAGCTCCTTTTCTTGGGGGTATACTTCTCCGTTATATATAGGTATGTATTTTTTTTAACATCTTTATTGGAGTATAATTGCTTTACAATGTTGTTAGTTTCTGCTGTATAACAAAGTGAATCAGCTATATGTATATATATATTCCCCCCTCCCTATATATGTATCCCCTCCCTCTTGCATCTCCCTCCCACCCTCCCTATCCCACCCCTCTAGGCGGTCACAAAGCACTGAGCTGATCTCCCTGTGCGTGCGATGCAGCTGCTTCCCACTAGCTATCTATTTTACATCTGGTAGTGTATATCTCTCACTTCGTCCCAGCTTACCCTTACCCCTCCCGGTATCCTCAAGTCCATTCTCTACGTCTGTGTCTTTATTCCTGTCCTGCCCCTAGGTTCGTCAGAACCAAATTTTTTTTTTTTTTTAAGATTCCATACGTGTTAGCATACGGTATTTGTTTTTCTCTTTCTGACTTACTTCAATCTGTATGACAGACTCTAGGTCCATCCACCTCACTACAAATAACTCAATTTCGTTTCTTTTTATGGCTGAGTAATATTCCATTGTATATATGTGCCACATCGTCTTTATCCATTCATCTGTCGATGGAGACTTAGGTTGCTTCCATGTCCTGGCTATTGTAAACAGTGCTGCAATGAACACTGGGGTGCATGTGTCTTTTTGAATTATGCTCTTCTCAGGGTATATGCCCAGTGTGGGATTGCTGGGTCATACGGTAGTTCTATTTTACTTTTTTTAAAGAACCTCCATACTGTTCTCCATAGTGGCTGTATCAACTACATTCCCACCAACAGTGCAAGAGGGTTCCCTTTTCTCCACACCCTCTCCAGCATTTATTGTTTGTAGGTTTTTTGATGATGGCCAATCTGACTGGTGTGGGGTGATACCTCATTGTGGTTTTGAATTGCATTTCTCTGATGATTAGTGATATTGAGCATCCTTTCATGTGTTTGTTGGCAATCTGTATATCTTCTTTGGAGAAATGTCTATTTAGGTCTTCTGCTCATTGGTTGTTTTTTTGATATTGAGCTGCATGACTTGCTTGTACGTTTTGGAGATTAATCCTTTGTTGCTTTGTTTGCAAATATTGCTCCCATTCTGAGGGTGGTCTTTTCATCTTGTTTATGGTTTCCTGTGCTGTGCAAAAGCTTTTAAGTTTCATTAGGTCCCATTTGTTTGTTTTTATTTCCATTTCTCTAGGAGGTGGGTCAAAAAGGATCTTGCTGTGATTTATGTCATAGAGTTTTCTGCCTATGTTTTCCTCTAAGAGTTTTATAGTGTCTGGCCTTACATTTAGGTCTTTAATCCATTTTGAGTTTATTTTTGTATACAGTGTTAAGGAGTGTTCTAATTTCATTCTTTTACATGTAGCTGTCCAGTTTTCCCAGCACCACTTATTGAAGAGGCTGTCTTTTCTCCATTGTACATTCTTGCCTCCTTTATCAAAATAAGGTGACTATATGTGTGTGGGTTTAATCTCTGGGCTTTCTATGCTGTTCCATTGATCTGTATTTCTATTTTTGTGCCAGTACCATCTGTCTTGATTACTGTAGCTTTGTAGTATAGTCTGAAGTCTGGGAGCCTGATTCCTCCAGCTCCGTTTTTCTTTCTCAAGGTTGCTTTGGCTATTCAGGGTCTTTTGTGTTTCCATACAAATTGTGAAATTTTTTGTTCTAGTTCTGTGAAAAATGCCATTGGTAGTTTGATAGGGATTGCATTGAATATGTAGATTGCTTTGGGTAGTATAGTCATTTTCACAATGTTGATTCTTCCAATCCAAGAACATGGTATATCTCTCCATCTGTTTGTATCGTCTTTAATTTTTCATCAGTGTCTTATAGTTTTCTGCATACAAGTCTTTTGTCTCCTTAGGTAGATTTATTCCTAGATATTTTATTCTTTTTGTTGCAATGGTAAACGGGAGTGTTTCCTTAATTTCTCTTTCAGATTTTTCACCATTAGTGTATAGGAATGCAAGAGATTTCTGTGCATTAATTTTGTATCCTGCTACTTTACCAAATTCGTTGATTAGCTCTAGTAGCTTTCTGGTAACATGTTAGGATTCTCTATGTATAGTATCATGTCATCTGCAAACACTGACAGTTTTACTTCTTCTTTTCCGATTTGGATTCCTTTTATTTCTTTTTCTTCTCTGATTGCTGTGGCGAAAACTTCCAAAACTATGTTGAATAATAGTGGTGAGAGGGCTCAACCTTGTCTTGTTCCTGGTCTTAGAGGAAATGGTTTCAGTTTTTCACCATTGAGAACGATGTTGGCTGTGGGTTTGTCATATATGGCCTTTATTATGTTGAGGTAGGTTCCCTCTATGCCTACTTTCTGGAGAGTTTTTATCATTAATGGGTGTTGAATTTTGTCGAAAGCTTTTTCTGCATCTACTGAGATGATCGTATGGTTTTTAGCCTTCAGTTTGTTAATATGGTGTATCACATTGATTGATTTGCATATATTGAAGAATCCTTGCATTCCTGGGATAGACCCGACTTGATCATGGTGTATGATCCTTTTAATGTGCTGCTGGATTCTGTTTGCTAGTGTTTTGTTGAGGATTTTTGCATGTATGTTCATCAGTAATATTGGCCTGTAGTTTTCTTTTTTTGTGACATCTTTGTCTGCTTTTAGTATCAGTGTGATAGTGGCCTCACAGAATGAGTTTGGGAGTGTTCCTCCCTCTGCTATATTTTCCAAGAGTTTGAGAAGGACAGGTGTTTGCTCTTCTCTGAATGTTTGATAGAATTCACCTGTGAACTCATCTGGTCCTGGGCTTTGGTTTGTTGGCAGATTTTTAATCACAGTTTCAATTTCAGTGCTTGTGATTGGTATGTTTATATTTTCTATTTCTTCCTGGCTCAGCCTCGGAAGGTTGTGCTTTTCTAAGAATTTGTGCATTTCTTCACATTGTCCATTTTACTGGCATATAGTTGCTTGTAGTAATCTCTCATGATCCTTTGTATTTCTACAGTGTCAGTTGTTACTTCTTTTTCATTTCTAATTCTGTTGATTTAAGTCTTCTCCCTTTTTTTCTTGATGAGTCTGGCTAATGGTTTATCAATTTTGTTTATCTTCTCAAAGAACCAGCTTTTAGTTTTGTTGATCTTCGCTATTGTTTCCTTCATTTCTTTTTCATTTATTTCTGATCTGATCTTTATGATTTCTTTCCTTCTGCTAACTTTGGGGTTTTTTGTTCTTCTTTCTCTAATTGCTTTAGGTTTAAGGTTAGGTTGTTTATTTGAGATTTTTCTTGTTTCTTGAGGTAGGCTTGTATTGCTATAAACTTCCCACTTAGAGCTGCTTTTGCTTTTGCTGCATCCCTTAGGTTTGGGGTTGTGTTTTCATCATCATTTGTTTCTAGGTATTTTTTGATTTCTCTTTGTTTTCTTCAGTGATCTCTTGTTTATTTAGTAGCGTACTGTTTAGCCTCCATGTGTTTTTATTTTTTAGTTTTCTTCCTGTAATTGATATCTAGTCTCATAGCATTGTGGTCAGAAAAGATACTTGTTATGATTTCAATTTTCTTAAATTTACCGAGGCTTGATTTGTGACCCAAGATATGATCTAGCCTGGAGAATGTTCCATGAGCACTTGAGAAGAAAGTGTATTCTGTTGTTTTTGGATGGGATGTCCTATAAATATAAATATCACTTAAGTCCATCTTGTCTAATGTGTCATTTAAAGCTTGTGTTTCCTTATTTATTTTCTGTTTGGATCATCTGTCCATTGGTGAAAGTGGGGTGTTAAAGTCCCCTACTATGATTGTTTTACTGTCAATTTCCCCTCTTATGGCTGTTAGCATTTGCCTTATGTATTGAGGTGCTCCTATGCTGGGTGCATAAATATTTACCATTGTTATATCTTCTTCTTGGATTGATCCCTTGATCATTATGTAGTGTCCTTCTCTGTCTCTTGTAATAGTATTTATTTTAAAGTCTATTTTGTCTGATATGAGAATTGCTACTCCAGCTTTCTTCTGATTTCCATTTGCATGGAATTTGTTTTTCCATCCCCTCACTTTCAGTCTGTATGTGTCCCTTGGTCTGAAGTGGGTCTCTTGTAGATAGCATATATATGGGTCTTGTTTTTGTATCCATTCAGCCAGTCTATGTCTTTTGGTTGGAGCATTTAATCCATTTACATTTAAGGTAATTATCGATATGTATGTTACTATTACCATTTTCTTAATTGTTTTGGGTTTGTTTTTGGAGGTTTTTTCCTTCATTTGTGTTTCCTGCCTAGAGAAGTTCCTTTGGCATTTGTTGTAAAGCTGGTTTGGTGGTGCTGAATTCTCTTAACTTTTACTTGTCTGTGAAGGTTTTAATTTCTCTGTCGAATCTGAATGAAATCTTTGCTGGGTAGAGTAATCTTGGTTGTAGGTTTTTTCCTTTCATCATTTTAATTATATTCTGCCACTCCTTTCTGGCTTGCGGAGTTTCTGCTGAAAGATTAGCTGTTAACCTTATGGGGATTCCTTTGTATGTTATTTGTTGCTTTTCCCTTGCTGCTTTTAATATATTTCTTTGTATTTAAATTTTGATACTTTTATTAATATGTGTCTTGGTGTGTTTCTCCTTGGATTTATCCTGTATGGGACTCTCTGCGCTTCCTGGACTTGATTGACTATTGCCTTTCCCATGTTAGGGAAGTTTTCAAGTATAATCTCAAATATTTTCTTAGACCCTTTCTTTTTCTCTTCTGCTTCTGGGACCCCTATAATTCGAATGTTGGTGCGTTTAATGTGGTCCCAGAGGTCTCTGAGACTGTCCTCAATTCTTTTCATTCTTTTTTCTTTATTCTGTTCTGCAGTAGTTATTTCCACTATTTTATCTTTCAGGTCACTTATCCGTTCTTCTGCCTCAGTTATTGTGCTATTGATTCCTTCTAGAGAATTTTTAATTTCATTTATTGTGTTGTTCATCGTTGTTTGTGGGCTCTTTAGTTCCTCTAGGTCCTTGTTAAACGTTTCTTGTATTTTCTTCATTCTATTTCCAAGAGATTGGATCATCTTTACTATCATCATTCTGAATTCTTTTTCAGGAATACTGCCTATTTTCTCTTCATTTGTTTGGTCTGGTGGGTGTTTACCTTGCTCCTTCATGTGCTGCATATTTCTCTGTCTTCTCTTTTTGTTTAACTTACTGTGTTTGGGGTCTCCTTTTTGCAGGTTGCAGGTTTGTAGTTCCCGTTGTTTTTGGTGTCTGTTCCCAGTGGGTGAGGCTGCTTCAGTGGCCTGTGTAAGTTTCCTGGTGGAGGGGACTAGTGCCTGTGTTCTGGTGGGTAGGGGTGGATCTTGTCTTTCTGGTGGGCAGGGCCGCATCCAGTGGTGTGTTTTGTGGTGTCTGTGAACTTAGTATGATTTTAGGCAGCCTCTCTGCTAATGGGTGGGGTTGTGTTCCTGTCTTGCTAGTTGTTTGGCATGAGGCGTCCAGCACTGGAGCTTGCTGGCTGTTGGGTGGAGCTGGGTCTTAGTGTTGAGATGGAAATCTCTGGGAGAGCTCTCGCTGATTGATATTACATGGGGCCAGGAGGTCTCTGATGGTCCAATGTCCTGAACTCGGCTCTCCCACCTCAGAGGCTCAAGCCTGACACCAGGCCAGTGCACCAAGACCCCGTCAGCCACACGGCTGTTGACGAATATGAGAAATATGAGCTCCCTGAACTGTTGAACCAGATTGAGGTGCTGTCTCTGAAGTGTTATTCTTGTGAGCATCTTCCATAATCAACTGTGGCTCTATGTATGTATTTTTAACTTTGTATTCTGAAATAGTTTTAGGCTTAGAGAGCAGCTGCAAAGAGAGCACACCACCACACACCTCATCCAGTTTCCCCCAAAGTTAACTAACTTTGTATTCTGAAATAGTTTTAGTTTTAGAGAGCAGCTGCAAAGAGAGCACACCACCACACACCTCATCCAGTTTCCCCCAAAGTTAACACCCTGAAGAAACAGGATGCAGTTGTCAAAATTGCATGTAGCAGTAACCAAAGCTATAGACTTTCCTGGGTTTCAGTCTTTTCATGAATGTCTTTTTTCTGGTCCTGGATCAGATCCTGCATCTCATATGCCTTTAGCTGTCATGTATCCTTAGTCTCCACTGGTCTCCACAGTTCCCTGAGTCTTTCCTTGTTTTTCATGACCTTGACAACTTTGGAAGAGTACTGGTCAGGTATCTTGGAGATCGTCCTTCAGTTTGGGTCTGTCTGATTTTTTCTCATAGTTGGACAGACAGCATGGACTTTTGGAAGAAGACCACAGGGGTGACGTGATCCTCTTAGCACATGATATCAGAAGACACATGTCATCCCATTACCAGTGATGTTAACCTTGATCTTCTGGTTAAGGTAGTGTCTTCCAGGATTCTCCACTATAAAATAACTATTTTTCTTTTTGTAATCAACGATTATTTGGGGAGAGACATTCTGAGATTTATTAAATACTCCATTTCTCCTTAAATTTTTGCTAATTTTAGCATTCATCCATTGACTTTGCCTTCAAGGTCTGCACTGTGGTGTTATAATGGTGATTTGCCATTTCTCTCATTCTTTCTACCTGTATTAATTAGAATTCTTCTCTAAGGAAGAGTTGTCCCTTCTCCCTCTATTTATTCAATCAATTACTTAGTAACAGTCTCAGTATTTTTAATTCTTTTATTCTTCTTGTGTTATAATCCAATAATATTGTTATTTATTTTGTTGCTTAAATTGTTCTAGATCTGGCCACTGGGAGCTCCTCTGAAAGGTTGGGTTCCTCTGACTTTTAACATACATTTCCTTATACTCTGGCACCTCTGGCTCATTGTGTATTTTCCTGACCCTAGCTCTACAATCAATCACTTCTCCAAGAAGTCTTGATTCTTTTTATTGGAGAATGGTGTTTAGAAACTAAGATCTGAGTGCGAGGTGTGCTCAGTTACCAGGTGTCATTGTTTTAAGACCCTCTCAGCAGTCAGAGCTAGGAAATATATGATGTATACGAATTCATGTGTACACAACATCTATTTCTGTATCTATCTATCTGTATATATGTTAAAAAAAAAAAAAGTTCATACTGAAACCTCCAACTACAACCCCAAAAAACAGGGTTCATTATAGCCTTCCCCACCCACGCTGCTTAACTGTAAGTTTTTTCTCGAGAAACCTGGCTTTCTTTATCTACAATGTATAGTAGTTACTTGTTTAAGGCTGTGTATGTGTGTAACAAATTTACCATCTTGAGCACCGTGATTTCATGCAATTTTTTTTGGTCTCCATACTTATGGTGTCCAGTCAGAACAGTTTCCAAAGTTATTTAGATCAGCTCTTTCTTCCTCATCCCCTTCAGTATCATCATATCACTCATTTGTAATAACATTATATTCATGTATCATGGTCTGTATTTCATCTTGGGTTCCCCTGGAATCCTGGTTGACTTTTTCTAACGGCATATAGTAAAAAAATCACTCTTTGTATTGTACAGTTTTGTAGGTTTTAACAAAAGCATAGATTCATGAATCTAACAATACAGTATCACAGATAGTTCCACCTCCTCAAAAATTCCCTATACTACCCCTTTTGTATTCAACTCCTCTCCCCACCCCTGGCAACCACTTGTCTGTTTTGCATTTCCCATCATGAAATATAAATGTAATCATATATATACTATGTAGTCTTTGAGATCTGGCTTCTTTCAATTAGCAAAATTCATTTAAGATTCATTTATATTGTTGTGAATAAATACTTCATCCCTTTCGTATTACTGAGCAATATTCCTTTGTATGGATGTACCAGAGTGTGTATACCCATTTATCTGCTGGAAGGACATCTGGGTTGTTCTCACTTTTGGGAGATTATGAAAAATATAAGTTTTTTATATAAGCATGGTTTTCAATTCACTTGAGTAAATACTCTAGGAGCAGGATCGTTGGGTTGTATGACAAGTATATATTTAACTTTATAAGAAGTTGCCAAACTGTTTTCCAAAGTAGCTGTACCATTTTGAATTCCAAGCAGGAATACATGAGAATTCTTGTTGCTCTGCATCCTCACCAGAACTTGGCATTTTTAGTTTTTTTGGTTTTGTTTTTGTAATTTTAGTCATTCTAACAGGTGTGCAGTTGTATCATTCTGGATAAAAGTCTTTTACTAGATAGGTGATTTTGCAAATGTTCTCTCCTTATCTGTAGATTGTCTTTTTATTCTCTGAACAGGGCCTTTTCATGGAGTGAAACTTAAATTTTGTTAAATACCAATATATCAATTTTTTCTTTATGGATCATGCTTTTCATGTTGTAATTCTCCAATGTTTTCTTCTAGAAGTTTCAGAGTTTTGTGTTTTACATTTGGATCTATAATACATTTTGAGTTAATTTTTGTATAAGCTATGAATTATACATCGAGGTTCTGTTTTTGCATATGGATGCTAAATTGCTGCAGCCCCATTAGTTGTACTGACTATCCTTACCCCACTGAATTGCCTTACTACCTTTGTAAAAAACCAACTGAATATATTTGTGTGGGTCTATTTTCTGGGCTCTCTGTTTCGTTCTTTGACCCATGTGCTCATCTTTTTGCCAGTATCACACATTATTATTGTAGCTTTATTGTAGGTCTTGAAACCAGGTAGTCTTAGTCTTCCTATTTTGCTCTCTTTCAAAATTGTTTTGGCCAATGTAGTTCCTTTGCCTTTCCATACATATTTTAGAATTGGCTTGTTGATATCTACAAAAAAGCTTGCTGTGATTTAAACTGGGGTTGTGTTTAATCTGTTGACCAATTTAGGAAGAAGTGACATCTTGACAATAGAGTCCTCAAACCCATTAATATGATATCTCTATTCATTTGGCTCTTTGATTTCTTTCAACAATGTTTTGTAGGTTTAGCATGAAAATCATGCACATATTTGGTGAGATTTGTAGGCAGTTTTTTGAGTAATATTTAAATGGTATTTTAAAATTTCATATTCCAATTGTTCACTGGAAGTTTTTTTGTAGGTTCTTTTATGCTTTTCTACATAAATATTATCTTCTGTGAACAGAGACAGTTTAACTTTCTTCCCAGTGTGTATACATTTTATTTATTTTTATTGCCTTACTGTTTCATCTAGGACTTCCAGTACAATGTTGGATATGAGTGGTGAGAATCAACAACACTGTCTAGTTCCTAATATTATTTTACCAAAAGACTGTTTCCCCCTTATTAGGTATATTAGTTGTAGAATTTCTGAAAATACTCTTTATTAGGTTAAAAAACTTCCTTTCTTCTCCTAGTTTGATGGAAGTTATTTTTATTATGAATAAAAGTTGAATTCTGTTAACATGGTAAATTATATTGATGAATTTTCAAATTTAGAATCAGCCTTGTATTCCTGAAATGAAACCCACTTGGTCTTAATATATTATCCTTTTTAGTATACTGATGAATTTATTTACTAATAAACTAATATTTGTTGAGGATTTTATGTCTAGAGTTCGTGAGGGATATTGGCTTATACTTTTTTTGTAATGTCTTATTCTGATTTGTATTAGAGTAATGCTGGTCTAATAAAATGAGTTGAAAGGTGTTCCCTCCTGGGACTTCCCTTGTGGCGCAGTGGATAAGAATCCGCCTGCCAATGCAGGGGACATGGGTTCGATCCCTGGTCTGGGAAGATACCACATGCCATGAAGCAACTAAGCCTGTGCGCCACTACTGAGCCTGCGCTCTAGAGCCCGTGAGCCACAAATACTGAGCCCGCGGGCCTAGAGACCGTGCTCTGCAACAAGAGAAGCCACCATAAGGAGAAGCCCGTGCACCGCAATGAAGAGTAGCCCCCCTTGCCAAAACTAGAGAAAGCCTACGTGCAGCAAGCCAACGCAGCCAAAAAAATAAATCAATAAAATTAAATCTTAAAAAAAAGAAAAGGTGTTCCCTCCTTGCCTTTATTCTGAAAGAAATTATGTAGAATTGATATCATTTCTTCTTAAATGTTTGGTAAAATTTGGCAGTAAAACTCTCTGCATCTGGAGTTTTTTTTGGGAAGGTTTTAAAACTAGGAATTCAATTTCTTTAATAGATATTTATTATTTAGGTTAACTATTTCTTCTTCAGTGAGTCTGATAATTCTTTGGTAATTTATATTTTTCAAAGGATTTACCCATATCATCTAAACTATCAAATCTATTAGAATAGAGTTGTTTGTAGTATTCCCCTTACCCCCTTTTTAAGTTGTAGTGTTGTTTTGTTTTTAGATTAGCTGTTACACAATAATTGTTTGTAGTATTATTCTGTAGCTTATCTTCTGTACAATAATTGTTTGCAGTATCTTTTAGTGTCTTTTGGGTTATGTAACCTCTTTCATTCTTAATATTGATAACTTGTGTTCTTCTCTTTTTCTTCGGTAACCTTGGCTAGAAATTTAGCAGTTTTATTGATCTTTTAAAAAAAAAAACAGCCTTTGGTTTGATTCCTTTTCTCTACAGTCTTTCTGTTTTAAGTTTCATTAATTTCTGCTCCTCATTTTTTTCTTTTTTTCTGGTTCCTTTGGGTTAAGTTTGCTCTTCTTTCCCTAGTTTCTTAAAGTAAAAGCTTACTGATTTGGGACCTTCGTCTTTTCTAATATAAACGTTTAATGCTATGAATTTCCCCTCTCAACGCTACCCTAGGTGGTCCCTAAAATTCTGATATGCTATATATATTTCAAATTTTCCCTTGAGATTTCCTCTTACACCCATGAGTTATTTAAAAGTATGTTATTTAATTTCTATATGTGGAGATTTTCCTGTTGTCTTCCTGTTATTGATTTTATTATGCTCAGAGACTGTAATTTGTATGATTGAAATTTGCTAAGGTTTGTTTTATGGCACAGGATATGGTCTAAATTGCTGAATGTACCAAGTGCCCTTAAGAAGAATGTGTGTTCTGCTATGTGAAGTGAAGTGTTCTGTAACTGTCTCTTAGGTCAGGTTGGTTGAATACTGCTCAGGTCACCTAAACCCCTAACTGATATTTCTACCTACTTGTTCTATCAATTACTGAGAGAAGAGTGTTGAAGGTTCCAACTACAATTGTGGATTTTTCTCTTCCACCTTTTAGTTGTATCAGTTTTTGCTTTATGTATTTTGAAGGTGTGCTGTTAGGTGCATACACATTAAAGATACTTATTTCTTGGAATATGGACTATGCAATATCCTTTGTTATCCTTGATAATATTCCTTATTGTGAAGTTCACATTGCCTGAAATTAATATGGCTACACTAGATTTCTTTTGGTTAATGTTTGCATGGTATATTTTTTCCATCCTTTTACCTATGTCTTTATATTTAAAGTGGGGTTCTTATAGACAGTGTACTGTATGATCTTCCTTTTTTAATCAATCTGACATTTTGTCTTTTAACTGATGTTTATGACGTTTACTTGTATAGTTGGATTAAAATCTACAATCTTGCTAGCTATATTTCATTTGTTCCATCTGTTCTTTATTATTCTCTTTTTCTCCCATTTCTTGGGCTACTGGAGCGTATTTTATGTTTCTATTTTATCTCCTCTATTGACTTATTTATACCTCTTTTTATTTCCTATAGCTGTACTAGGGTTTACAATATACATCTTCAGTTAATTGGAGTTCACCTTCAAATATACACCTCATCATGTGTAAAGACCTACAACAGTATATTTCTTTTTTTTTTTTTTAATTTTTGACCGTTTTTCTCACTTTCCTTTTTTTTTTTTTTTTTTTTTTTTTAATTTTTGACCGTTTTTCTCACTTTCCTTTTTTTTTTTTTTATTTTTTTTTATTTTTTTTTAAATTAGAGGACAGGGGTAGCAGAGGAGATATCAATTTTTTTTTTTTTTTAATTTATTTTTGGCTGTGTTGGGTCTCCGGTTCGTGCGAGGGCTTTCTGTAGTTGCGGCAAGCGGGGGCCACTCTTCATCGCGGTGCGGGGACCGCTCTTCATCGCGGTGCGCGGGCCTTTCACTATCGCGGCCCCTCCCGTTGCGGGGCACAGGCTCCAGACGCGCAGGCTCAGCAGTTGTGGCTCACGGGCACAGCCGCTCCGCGGCATGTGGGATCCTCCCAGACCAGGGCTCGAACCCGTGTCCCCTGCACTAGCAGGCAGACTCTCAACCACTGCGCCACCAGGGAAGCCCATACAACAGTATATTTCTAATCCCTCCGCCGTCATTTTATTTTTACATATGCTATAAACACAAAAGTCATTGCCACTATTTTTGCTTTAGAAAGCCAATTATCTTTTGGGGCAAGTAAGAAGAGGGAAAACACCCAGACCTTGGTTTCTAATATCATTCTCCAAAAAAAGGAACCAACGTTCCTCAGAGAAATATCTGATTCCAGGACTGGGGCAGGAAATACATAAGATGAGCCTGGAGCATTCTGTAGTAACCAGAAAATAAAATAGTAACCCCCCACTTTCCTCCCTGTCAAAATATCCCCACAAAGACGAGGGTACATAAAAGGGGCACAGGAACCATTTGAACAGTCCTCAACAGCTAAAGCTGGAAAAATTTGAGCAACAGAATAAACTAGTATTGGTATTGATAGAATCATATATTAACAGAATTTAGTATTATTATAACCCAAAGTATAAAATAAATGTCCATGAGTCCATATTAATATTCACTATAAATAAATGATTAAATAAATGAGAGAGAACAGATAAGTCACCTGTGCAGAAGAACTCCAAATAATGTATGTAGATAGTCTGCCTTCAAGGAGGTAGGAGAATAACCCCCACTACTCCTTAGGTGTGGACCTTGCACAGTGACTTCCTTCCAAAGAGGACAGTATGGGAAGGGGGAAAAGAGTAGCCAGTGAAATACTACACCAGCAAGATGACCAAAGTGATCAACAGTCATGTTGCTAGTATGTACCCTTGATATAATGTGATGAAAATGGCACTTTAGTTCCACAGCCTTCCTCCCCCAAACACATAACACCGGTCTAATCACGAGGAAACCATCAGAAAAACCACAATTTAGGAACACTCTACAACATATCTGACCAATATTCAGAACTGTCAAGGTCATTAAAGTAAAGTCTTAGAGAAACTATCACAGCCAAGAAGAGCCTAAAGAGACATGACTACTAAATGCAATGTTGTATTCCTGGATTGGATTCCAGAACAGAAAAAGACATGGGGTTAACAACTAAGGGTATCCTAATAAAGTGTAGACTTTAGTTAATAATAATGTATCAATATTGATTCATTAGTTGTAACAAATGTACCACACTAATGTAAGATGTTAATAACAGGAAAAATTGGGTGTGCAGCATATGGGAACTTTCTGTACTACCTTTGCAATCTTTGTATAAATTTAAAACTGTTCTAAAATTAAAGTTTATCAAATGAAGGACAAAATGGATTTTATTTTATCTTCATTTATTCCATTTCCATTGTTCTTTATTTCTTTGTATAGACCCAAGAGCTTGCTGGTAGCATATTCCTTCTTCGAAAGGAAATCCTTTAACATTTCTTGTAGAGTATGTCTGCTGGCAATAAATTCCCACAATTTTCTTTTGAGAATGTTTTTATTTCTCTTTCATTTCTTGAAAGATATTTTTGCTGGGTACAGAATTCTAGGTTGAAAGTTTTTTGGTTTTTGTTTTAATTTCAGCACTTTAGATTACTCCACTGTTTTGTAGCTTGCATAGTTTCTGAAAAGAAGTATGGTATAAATTCTTATCTTCATTCTTCTATATATTTATCTGTCTCTTTTCCCTGGTTGCCTTTAAGATTTTCCTCCTTGTCTTCTGCTTTTAGCAGTCTGAGTGTGTGTGTGTTTGATGTTGGTTATTATTTCTTCAAACACATTTCTTCTGCTCTGTTCTCTCTCTCTTCTCTTTTTGAAATTCTAGTTATAAACATGTTAAATCATCTGAAAAAGCCCCACAAATATTAGAGGCTTTGTTCTGTTTTTTTTTTGTTTTGACTCTTCTCTTTATATTTCAGTTTGGGTAATTCTTACTGACCTGAAGACCTGTAGCAGGTCTTTCCTCCTGCTAGGCCTTTAGTGCAGAGTTTGAGTTAATTTAATTAAGAACTGGGCTGGGTCTGAGCTTCAATGTTGCTATGGTTACCCCTCAGTGTATCCACCACAGGCCTCAAATCCCTCTGGTGGGAATGGAAGATTGGTTGGCTGGAGGTTTTTTGTTTATTTGTTTTTTCCCCAAAGACTGCTCATTCTCAGTTTTAAGCCTTCCCCTTTGTGCTATGCCTCAGGCTGCAGCCTTCTCAGGAATTCTGCCATGTTCATGACATTGTTCCTGCTCCTTCACCATGGGCTGAGAGAGTTTTCCGTTTCCATTTCCCCAGATACAATGGGAATTCACCAGTGCCTAAGGATGACCGTTTATGTCGTTCATCTCCTCACAGATTAAGACTTCTGTTCCATAGGAGTGAAAGGGGAGAAGGACCCAGGTAAAACTTTTTGCCCCTACTGCAGTGGCTGCTCTTCCCCTCTCTTCCCGTTGTACACCACAAAGGAGACTTTTTCAGGACATTCTCAATTTTTTCTGTGAGCACCCAGTGGGGTTCATGGAGAAAAAGCCTGCAAGAGGGCTTAAGACTCTCCCTACATAGCAGTCCCAGGGGTTTTACAGAGTCCTGCCAGTGAACACTTGGCCTCCAGCAATTCACCAATCACCCTAGCTTAACTCTTATTATCTGTGTCTTGCCCAGATAAAGTCATTGCTCCAATGTCCTCTCCCTGCAGTATCTGTCTCTCCCTAGAGTCTGGGCCAGTTGGTTGCCCTGAAATCTCAGCACTACAATGTGTTCAAGGAAAACTATGAAATTGTTTGCCCAACATTTTTTCAGTGCTAGGCTGGAAGCAACGGTTTCCACTTTTCTATATCTCCGAATGAAAAAGCACTTTGTTTTTGACTTAAAGGGTTTTGGTTCTGGCTCTCTTTTGTGCTACCTTGGACCAGTACTAACCTTCCCTTGGTTTCCTTATCTTACCTGCCAAGATCACTGTTTGAGAATCAAATGATACAATGCATATAAAGATGTTTGGGAATCTATAAATCATTATACAATGTAGAATTATTATCTAAAGCCTGATAGCATTACTTTCCCTTAGCAAACAATCAAATGGCCAGTTTAGCAGCTGCATAGTAGAAAAGACCACCTGACACATCACATTGATTGTTAGTAGTCAAACAGTTGCTAAAATCAGAATGGTCTTAAAACTTGCATATATATTCTAACTTTTTTCTATAGAAAGCTAAGGGGGATAGACATATTTTCCTCTTCTTATAAACACAGGATTCAAAAGCAAATGAGGCTGGAACATTGTTAAGGGCTGGGGTGGGCAGACCTGTATTCTTATAAGAGTTAAACGGGAAGGTTATTTCAGAAGGAATAAACAAAGATTATGAGAACAACTCATCCAAGTTTTTATGCATTCTTTCCTAGTCTACAATAGTTCTCTTTGGTATGTAGAATTTTCTAACAAATAATTTAGTGTTTCTCTTACAGAAAAGTATGTGCAAAAATTACTGAAAGTATGCAGAGCACAGAGAAGAAGTACTTAAGTCAGGTTTAATTTATCAAATTGAGGATGAGACCTCTAAGCAAAGATTCCAGTTTGGTAAATTAAAATTAACATAATAACTTCTCCATATTTAGCTTTAATTTTAAATAACCATTAGGTAGATTTCCTGTTTTTTCATAATCTGATTTCTGTGTATTTAAAATAGACTTGTCTCTTCAAATGCTAATTTCAAATAGAAATACTCATTAGGAAAAGGTCTAGAGTCTATGGAAGTACAGTAAATTGCAAAGGAGAATATACACTATGTATAAAATACACGTTTTAAAGAATGAAATTGAAGAAAAGTTTAACATACCAGTGGAGGCATCATGCCCTTGCTTGAAGGGGGGATGACAACTCGAAGATCTGGTTTTCGACTGTTCATTCCAAGACTGCCACCACCTGGAGGAGGGGGAGACTTTGTAGGCATAACTTTGCCTAAACTATTTGCACCAGTAGTTCCAATCAAATTTGGAGAAGCTCTTGAGTTTACAAATCCATTCCCTGGAAAAAAGAAATATCATTCATTAACATGAAACGAGTCATTAAAATTCTTTGGTACAAATATGATGCAAGTTTTCCCCAGTCCCAGTTTCAAGTGAATTTTATAATAAAACTCATGAATATCTAACCATGTCATCTTTGAATACTTTAAAAATAAGCAAAGAGAGTGAAGCAAGTCTGAAATACATATAAAGTTTAAGACTAATGCTACTTGTTTCCAGTCTTACTGCTTGGACCTGCTGACAGAAACTTAAAACACAAAATATGTTTCTAATGGGGCATCTCCTACTGGGGACCAAGATAATGGGGATATATAAGAAGATGCCTGAGACCAGCCTATTCATTCATTCTCGCGACAACAAAGGCACTCCTACTAAGTTCTGGGCACAGAACTAGGTATCAGGGCATCTCCTTAACTGAAGCTTATTTAGCACTCAGCTCTAATGCCTTATTTTCACCAAGTACTTCTTCCTTATAGCTCTACCTGTACCTGTTCTGTTCTTTAGCTGCCATTAAGGTCTTCTTTAAGTATCTGTGATTTATCTGACTTCAATCAACTAATTCTTACTTTTTAACTTTCCCTAAAGAATTGTCTATCTTTCTTAGAGAGGAAATAAGGAAAAAGATACAGTGTGGTATATGTTCTATTGTATATACACAGTACATTTGGGCACCAGTTGAGATAGAAAATTAATGTAAGAGATCATCCCTATTTTCATGGATACTGCAGTCATTCTAGTCCTCCTCACGTGTAGCCATGTGGTTTGGGTGGGCCTGACTCCACTTCAATCCCCCTTGCCACAGACTGGCTTGTTGATGGGCATTTGACTTAGGCCCAAGCCAATGAGTATACGGCATTCTCCCTCACCACAGTGATCAGAACCTAGGTAAAGCAGTTGCTATATGGTAGTGAGAAAGGCTCCTTCCTGCATTCCTCCAAATGTGACTGGGGAAGCATTTTATTCTCAAGCCATTTTGAGACTCAGAAGAAAGTCAGAATGAGAAAAAAGCTGACAGAGAAAGGAGAACTGAAAATAAATGAAGTAAAAGCCCTACCATGCTTACCGTCTATACCACTTCCGGCTCTTTTCAGTTACATATAAGTTAGTAAATACCCTATACTATTTAAGCCTAATTGAGGTGGTTTTCTGTCAGTTGCAACTGAGAGTATCCTATTACTATTCATCAGCTTACAGTTCAATGGTGGAGATAATGTCACAAATCAAAAACAAAGTAAAGTAACAATATACGGGAACACAAATGTTCATTTATAAAATAGAGGCTACATATACTATTTTGATTTCTAAGTAAATCTTAAATAAAGCAGGTGAGAACAGAAAACGTTAACTACATGATATATTTTTAAAATATTCTGTGAAAATTTAATTACTAAATTTAAGATGTAGTGTTAACTGCCCATAAAAAATACAGCATAGGTCACTCTACTATTCCATATTTTAAAAATAATCATCAGCTTTATAATAATCAAAACATAAAAAATTAAGTTTACCATGTATATGGTGTACTTTTAGCAACAGAGACTTAATTCCATGAATGTTTTACTATTATTCTATTTTGAATAGTGCTTAGTATCTAACTCTACTCTATTACAGTATATAGATGTTAATTTAAGGGCACCGAATAGAAGAAAACTTTGTTGGCTTAAGAATTCCATTCCTAGTGTTTATTACAAGCTAACCAAAAACAAAATATTCAGAATAGTGAACTAGAAGTTCCTGGAGGGCTGAAGAGGCCTCTTGAATTCTCTGGGTGGGACTCAGCATTCACACATCAATAGTAGCAACCATCTAAAATCAGACAACACAGAACTACCTTTACAATTTAGAAATAAACTTTTAAATGTCTATTAGGTGTAGAGCACTATGCAGTGAGGAGATTATAGGAAGGGATTAAAAAAAAAAAACCCTACGTGGTCTTCAAGCAGCTTTTCACCTAGTTAGCAAGAACAGGCATACACCACAGAGACACGAAGATGTCAAAGTTATACTTAAGATATGGGCAACACAATGAAATGTAACCACACAAAATTTACAAGGAAATAGAAAGCAAAGCACTGATACAGGCATGTGGGCTTTTAATTAGGGAAGACTTTGTGGGATCAACTATTTAAGCAGTCTGAAAGGGCAAAAGATGACAGAAGGCAGGCATTATGAATAAATGTGAGAAAAATACACTAAAGTATGAATGAACAAAGTGTGACTAAGGAAAGGTGGGGCAGATAAGCACAGAGTCCATGGCTTCAGCGACTGTCACAAGGAAAGGGCAGTTGTATTTATTCTGTTCTTTTCCTTCCAGTATAAAGCAAAAAAGACAACTTTAGAATCCTCCAAAAAGGACTTCCCTGGTGGCGCAGTGGTTAAGAATCTGCCTGCCAATGCAGCGAACATGGGTTTGAGCCCTGGTCCAGGAAGATCCCACAGGCCGCGGAGCAACTAAGCCCGTGCGCCACAACTACTGAGCCTGCGCTCTAGAGCCCATGAGCCACAACTACTGAGCCCATGAGCCACAACTACTGAGCCCATGTGCCACAACTACTGAAGCCCGTGTGCCCAGAGCCCATGCTCCGCAACAAGAGAAGCCACCGCAAGGAGAAGCCCATGCAGCGCAACAAAGAGTAGCCCCCGCTCACTGCAACTAGAGAAAGCCCACGCGCAGCAACGAAGACCCAATGCAGCCAGAAATCAATAAATTAAAAAAAAAAAAAAGAATCCTCCAAAAATAAACAGACACCAGATATTACAAATATATATACATGTCTGTGTTAAATACATGCAGGGACTAACCAAAACTGAGTATCTGCTGTGTGCTTAACACTGGCCTAAAACCTTCCTAAAATCTCACCCTGAGAAGACTATCCTAAAAAGTGAAATGTAGTACAATGAGTACTGCAATGAGTTAATGACAAAAACCAATTATGTACTGCACATATTTTTTAGTTTAAGAGCTTTTGTATTGGGTTATCAGATCATTTTAATTCTATGGAAGTTTCTTGACTGGAAGAGAAATATTTAAACCCACTAAAATCCATGTAGTGTTTGGCAGTTTATAAAACATTCTCAGGAACAAAATATATAATGAATAGGGTCAACTGATGAGTAGATATGTAAATTCTAAAATTAAAAAATATAACTAGAAAGAGATTAAGTTCTTGAAGTTCTGCTGAAGGAAATTAATGCTTCAGTATATTTGCTTATATTAGAGTTTGAAAAGATATGTTATTTAGGTGATTTATATGAGAAACTAAAAATTAATGTTTTGCTAATGTGATATAATCAACTTTGTTGGATCCTAACCAGAACATTTTCAAGGGACAAAGAAAACAGAGAAGTGAGGTGCAGCACTTAGGAACTGGCCTGCATCTCTTCAGCACTTGTCATTCAGAATGTTGGGATTCCAGATGATCAGTGCTTCTTTCCCCCTCCAAGTTACTCTCACCCAATTCCTCTTGCTTTCTCCAAAACTTTTACCAAGTGACCTACCATTTTTAATTCATTATGTGATTTAATTTTGTTGTGGGGACTGATACTTCAGTTAACCTTATGAGGTTATTTCCTGCATTCTGCTTCCATTATCTTGAAGGGGTATGTATTAAATCTGGGCTGAATCTCCTTTCCACACCCCAGAAAGCAATTTCCTGCACTCTGTTAAGCTCCAGAAAGCAGTGCTGTTAAAAAAACAAGCTCTGCACTAGGCCATCCCCTGTGGAGCAGAGCTCATCCATGAATTGGGCAGAGGTAACTGCTAAGCAAGTCATCTGGATATAAAATGCTCATCAAATAATTTTATACAAAAACCTGAAGGTTTAACAGAAACCAGTAGAATGTAAGTGCAAATTAAAAATGCTTCTCTTAAATAATGGCATGAATATATGTTCTTAATTTCTCTGATAATATATAGAAGATTCTTATTTACTTGATTTGCACTCAAATCTGAAGGATAAAGCAGTATTTCCTCTCAAATACATTATAAGATGATGCAAAGGTGTAATTTAGAAAAACGCATTACCAAGAAGCACTAATGTGCTTTTCCCATGTGGAATCTATGATGCTTTTCAGCTAGATGTGGTACCATAGTAACCCATGAGAATCAAATTACAAGAATGAAAGGGGACCTAAAAGCACGATATTTCTGAGTATAAAGTCAGAGTCTGCAGCAGACGATTACAGGATGATGTAAGAGTTTGGTAACTTGCCAGACTGAAACAAGATAATCTTATATGCACCATTTGTTATTTTGTGGAGTGTAGTGATATACTGCCTAATGTGTGCCTTCTTACCTCCTGTTCATTTTTTATGACAAAAATGAAGACATTGTTGGGATAGACTTTTGAGGTATATACTTTAAGGATATAACTCATCTTGTCACAGCCTACAAATTTAGGAATAAAGTACTGATTCTAAATGAATAAACCCAATTTAATGTGACTTTTGTTAAAATGTGTTTTCAAGCTTTATGATAACTTATGCCCTGACACAAATGTGACAAAAATGCTTTCGAGCAAACTGCATACTAATGCTTCCAGAAACTTGACAAAGCTGATCTTAATTATGGTCCTACAGCTCTAAGGCAAGTCATTCAATTATATCAATCTGGCTTCTATTTCAGAATATCGTATCATCTGAAATACTGCACTGAAGTGGCTGGAAAGCACTCCCATGTTCTTAATACTACTCTTTTAGGGTTATTACTATGAATCTATTTGAGAAGTTGAACTGACATGCAGAGGATTTTGAAAATCTCAAGAGATTCTGAAAAATTCATCCAAAGCAAGGTTCAAGAATTAATTTTATCATATTTGACAATTTTTTCATAAAATCTGACAAACTTTCAGCTGATTATTCAATAAATAGGTAAATAAATAAAAATATACTTTAAAAGTCTATAAAATTATGTCATTTGTATAAAGAAGTGAATGAGGTTTCTAAAATTTAAAGACCATGGGTTTTAAAATCACTGATGACATATTTACTTGACTCAGTGAAAATTCCTATATGATGAACAATATGGATTCTGTCCATTAGAAACTTAAGATCTAAAACAGTCATGAGATCCTGGTTCTTCTGTACTCCCTCCCTCTCAATCTTTCCTAGGTACACAGCCCCAAAGAGCCCCATGTCTCCTTCTCTTTCAGAGACTTCATGTATCCCCATGGCTTCAACCACTGCCTCAGTATGACTCTTAAATCTGTAGTTCTGCTTTGTGTCTCCTAATTTCCAGTCCACATGCAACTATCTGGTGGGCACTGTTCCCCAGATATGCTGCTGTCATTTCAAACTCAACCTGTTTTAAACACCTGTACTACTGTCATCCTCCATCGCTTCCATCCCCACTTTCACAGAGCTATCAAGCTTTTCTTTCTTTATAATGCCTTTCTCCTTACCCATCTCTTCTTTTTAACTGCCACTGCCTCTGCTATAATGCAAATCCTTATTACCTTCACTCAACCCATATCAACTCCAAGAGCTTGTTGAGCTCTTTCTAGTCCAGTGTATTTTTTTCTCTTTCTCAACATGTTTTAAAAAAAGTGAAACTGCTGGATTTGGGCAATTTTACATTATGCTTGATCTTTGAAAAGAGGCCCAAAGTTAAAAAGAGTTCTCAAAGTCATCTAAGTTACAGTATTATCTGAGTATTAAATGTAAATTCTCAGTAGAGAAATTTACCTAGTAAACCATAAGCAATAAGCAGATTGCCTCCATGAAAGATATATACAATTTACAATACATACAAAACTAGCAGGTTTTATTTGGACAATAACATAGATAAAATACAAAAAATCACTTTACAAGGAAAAAAACAAATGAATGCTCTAATTTACTATAATAATTTTATGACTATAGATGTACCATATCAATATAGCATCACAGAAAGTTCAGAAACTAGAAAACAGGAGGGAAAACACATAGTTCCACTATTCTAACATAACTATTATAATCATTTTAGATTTCTTCTCCTTTTTTCTTCCATGTGTATATTTTTTGCATAGTTTTAATTCACAACTAAAAATTCGAATTCAGTTGAAATTTCTAATTTACTTAATTTTTATACTGTTGAATATGTTGATATTTTCCTATTATTCCCTACTATAAATAAAGTTGCAATGAACATTTGCATAGTCTGATTGATTTCTTTAGGAGAGATTCCTAGAAATGGGATTACTAGGCTTAGAGGAAAACAGGTTATTATGACTACTGAAACATCTTGTCAAAAACTTTCCAGAACGACTGTTACTAATTTCCAATGCCACAAACACATAACCAGATCATCAGTTTCACCCACCTTCATCAGCTTTCCATGTCACAATAAAAAGTGGTAATAGTTGGCAATTACTAGCTGGGGCTGTTTTTTTTTTTTTGCATTTTTATTTGAATCTCATGATTACTATCAACGAGGAACATGCTTTTCAATTTTTAAAATACTAGTTGGGTTTCTTTTTTGAATTGTACATTCAAGTACATTAAATGCCTATTCATTTATCAAATATTCCCCTAGATGTGGCCTGTATTTTATTTCACTTTTTCTCTTAAGAATGAGAAAAATCTATTATCTCACATAAGACTTGGGGAAAAGTGGTTGCAGGCTCAGTGCCTTCAACAGCTCAACACAGAGGACCCACAGTCTTTCTAGCTTTCCACTTTGCCATCCTCAGCTTGTTGGCCTGTCCTTTTATACTGACTCGCTTCATGATCTCAAGATGAAGCTGCATATCTAGCTGCCAATGCAGACAATAATGTTCAAAGATTCAAAAGGCTGCCAAATCTTTGTGAGTGTGAATGTATGTGTGTGTGAACTTTTTTCTCTCTAAATTTCAGAATTAATAGTATAACTACAATGTACATTACATGCTCATAGTTTTAAAAGTGCCTCCACATTTGTGATTATAATTACTTTTTTATATCAAAGTATTATATTTATTTTAAAAACTTTTAATATAATACATATACAGAAAGGTGTACAAAACAAAAACTTAAAAGATCAAGGATTTATCATATGAACCATGTAACCACAGAACCCCAAAGAATATTGCTAGTTTCTATAATTGGGCCCCCAAAATACTCCTATTGCTCCACCTACCAAAGTGGCATATATCATGACTTTTACAGTAACTTCGTGTTTTTCTTTATAGTTTTACCATCTACCTACACAGACATCCTTAAAACTATAGTTTTGCTTGCCTGCTTTTCAAACTTTATGTAGATAGAATCATTTAGTATTTGCATCTCTCTTCTTTCATTTGTATTAGCTTGGTGAAATTCATCCATGTTGTTGATTACTGCTATAGTTCCTTCATTTTCATTGCAGTACAGTATTACTTCATGTAAAGGTACTATCACATATTCATCCACTCTACTACTGACAGAAATCTGAATTATTTCTAGATGCTGGCTGTAACAAATAATGCCATGCACATTCTTTTACATATCTCTTGGTGCTCATGGTGCATATATGCATTTCCCTATTATATAAGTATGAGTGAAAATGCTGGGTCATGGAATACACATATTTACAACTTTAGTAGATAATGTCAAAATGATTGCACCAATTTGTACTGCCATCATCGGTGTATGAGAGTTTGGGCTTTTCCATACCCTTGTTAACACCTGGTATTATCTATTTTGCTTTAGCCATTCTGGTGGGTACCTAATGTTGTCTGTGGTTTTAATTTTGCATTTCCTTTATTACTGAATCAAGCATCTTTTCACACATTTATTAGACACCTGGATAGCTTCTTTTGTGAAATGTCTGTGTTCTCATGCACATTAAGACTTAAATTTCTCTTAAAGCACAGCTTTACCTTTATCCCACATGTGTTCTAAAGGGTTTCTTGAATCTATGGCTTGATGTGTTTTGTCAGGTTTGGAAAATTCTGTGATTATCTCTTCAAATGCCACTTCTGGCCAATTTTCTCTCTTTTTGCCTCTGGGACTACAATTTTAAGTATGTTAGACCTTCTCACTGTATCCTCTAGGTCTTACTCTTCTTTTGAATTATCCATCCTTTTATGTCTCAAAAATTCTGAATATTGCTCCTGTCTTATCTTTTAGTTCACCAATTCTCACTTTTGCTTTGTCTAATTTGTTATTAAACCCATCCAGTCAGTTCTTAATACTATTACTTTTTTTAGTTCTAAAATGTCCATTTTTAAAGTTTCCAGTTCTCTGCCAAAATTCTTAATCTATTTTTTATCTTCCTGATACAGTAAATATTGTTATGTTAAAGTCAAAGTCTGTGCCTAATAACTCCAAGTTCTGGAGTTCCCAGGAGGCAGGTTCTACTGTCCATTTTTTTCTGCAGGCTTTCATTTATGTTGTACTGCTCCTGACTGTGCCTAGTTAGTAAGGTGCTTGTATGTCAAGTACAAATAATAAGGCCTGGGATGGTGTTTTATCCTTATATTATTTTTCTAAAGAGTATTCCCAGGTATCCTTCCCAGGTATCCTGGGGACCCTAACAATATATCACCACGATCTAACTTCAAGAAGTGGGATGATGCAAATAGGAGATGTATCTACTATGAGGGACTGATAACCTCTGATTCATGCTACTTCTAGGGTCCAGCCTTTTGGGGACTCAATCCAAAGTGAGAAGAATATACTAGGCCTTCCCAATTCTTTGTGGGCCCTGAACTTTGATCTGTCTCCCTATGTCTCTGAGGCTATTATACTCAGCTTCTTTAGGCAATCCACTGTGGAAGTGGCCACTACCACCTAGGAAAAGCAGCCATAAATGCTGGGCTCACCTCTTTGAGTCTCTGTCTTTGTCATTCCCTGGATCTTGAGCCAATAATTCCTCATTATCTTATTAGCTCTGAAATGCTTTCAAACAGATTTTAAAAAATACTCTGCCTAGCATTTCTAGTTGTCCTCAGAAAAACAGTTGGTCCAAATGACCAAGTCTGCCCAAATGACCTGTCTTTCCCAAAATATGTTTTATATGACACTAATTCTGAAAGATGCTTTTTCATGAGGAAAATAAAAATGAAGGGTTCTACTGTGAAATCGCTTTGAGTAACCATATGTTTAAAGACTCACAAAACAGGTTAGCATTTTAAAGGCTCTGATAAGTCCTACAGTAAAGAAACTGGTTTAGTTTTATTTAGCACAAGGTTTGCCAAACACATAGGTAAGTCCTTCTTTTCATATGGTTCTAGGAAACATACTTTGAAAAATGTAGATAAGAAATCATATCCACAGCTCTTAATATATTTTCTTCTAAGTTTCTCTGGGAATTTAAAAATGTTTAATCTTTTCATTCATAAAGACTTTAGGCATAAAACTGAGTTTAAACTATTTTTCCAAACTACTAAACCAAAATGGCACCATTGTTGAAAATGGGCTAAAACACATTATTTGACTCTTCTTTGCAAAAAAATAACAACACTTCTAAAATACCTATGACAGACCATTTATTTTGGGGCGGGGAGGGAAATTTACAGCAAGAAACACTTTAAACCCATGTATGCTATAAGTACTGCACAAAAATAATTACTTCCATTTGGTATCTGAATTAAGTGATACAAGATGTCTAGTTAGTTGAATCTGAATTCTGAGGTGGCACATGTTAAAAAGCAGTTATAACAAAAATGTCATCTAGGATATAATCCAAACAAGCAGAATTACATCTAGCACAGGTTAAATAGGTATATAAGAGTATGAATCAGTGAAGAATCAAGACATTCAATCTTGATATGTCTGAGGTTATATTGTGTTATAAGATTGTTATAAGAAATAGATTTATCTCTGTGTGTATGTAGTAATAGAAATAGACTTTTAAGTAACTCACTAAGCACTTAAATATTTTAATACTTACTTGAATCTTAAATTTTTATAAAAATTCATGTTCACTAATCATGATCAGTAATGTGGTTATTAACACTATTAGCACTAAACATATTAAAATAGTTGCCTATGACTGGGGAATGGAGGGTGTGGGGAGAGGAAGGGAATGGGAGTGGAACAGAGGTATAAAGGGAAAAGTGAATAACATTGAGAGATGCTTTGTGCAAACCACTGAATATGTGCCATGATCTGAGGAGTGTGACTAATGTGACCCTCCAAACCTGAGGGTCTAGAAAGGGAGGAGGAAGCTTACAAAAGAAGAAAGATGAATTTAAAAAAAGAAATAAAAGAAACAGGATTAGATTATATGTAGAAGGTCAAATTAGGATGACGACAAAGTCTGAGTCTGAAATTACCGAAGGGAACACAGAAAACTGAGCAAAGACAAAGTCTAGATTTATAGTTGCACGGCAGATAATAAAGAATAGTATAAAAGCTTTAGGGAAGTGTGGAGAGTACAAAAACCAAAAAAAAACAAAAAGAGAACTGAAACACTTGTTTGATAGGAGGAAGAGCCATGTTTATAAGCCAGAGGTATGAGAAAAAAAATAAAGGCAAAGGGAAAACACATTAGAAATCTTCAAATAGTTAAATCCCATTAAATAAAAATAATTTTGGAAATAACACCAAGAGCTAGTCAAAATTAACATTAAATAAAACAGAAATTATTGATTCCAGCCATAACCAGGCTGGAAAGTAGAAGGGAGAGCAAGATGCATAGTGCTGGAAGAATAAAAGCATATGGGAAGGGACTTTCCTGGTGGCGCAGTGGTTAAGAATCTGCCTGCCAATGCAGGGGACACAGGTTCGATCCTTGGTCCGGGAAGATCCCACAGGCTGCGGAGCAACTAAGCCCGTGCACCACAACTACTGAGCATGCGCTCTAGAGCCCACGAGCCACAACTACTGAAGCCCACATGCCCTAGAGCCACACGCCACAACAACTGAGCCAACACACCACAATTAACTGAAGCCCATGCACTCTAGGGCCCGCGTGCCGCAACTACTGAGCCCGTGTGCTGCAACTACTGAAGCCCGTGCCCCTAGAGCCCATGCTCCGCAACAAGAGAAGCCACCACAATGAGAAGCCTGTGCACTGCAATGAAGAGTGGCCCCCACTCGCTGCAACTAGAGAAAGCCCACGCGCAGCAACGAAGACCCAACGCAGCCAAAAAAAATATTAAAAAAAAAGCATATGGGAAAATGCAATATAAAAAGAGTATATGGGCACATAAACAACTAAAATAGAGCTGAAAAGAAAGAAACTATAAATATTAGGAAATACACATACAAGGATAGCAGTCCTAATGTGTAATTGGTAAGACCTTTATGAATTTTTCCACATTTAATTATCTGTTAAAAAAATATCCCACAACAGGTCTTATCTGTTTAATTCCATTAAAAAAGAGCAATTAATACAGTGGCAGATACAATTAGGTATTTATTCCTACTTTAGGTCACTACATGTTTTGTAACTTGTCTCACTCAATAAAGTCCATTTATTTCTTTCTCATCATTTTAAATTATTCAATCATCTCCAAAATTTTCTTAAGGCAGAAGCTCCTCACATTTTTGGAATAAATGGGTTGAATATATGTAATTGGGAATTTTTCCTATAAGTGATCTGTTTTCAGATGTCTCTTTGAACACACAATATCTAGAAGCAGGGAGGGAATTCCTGCCCTTGTTTTCAGATAAAAATGATGATAACTGTAATTATCACAGATGAAGAGACCAAGATGACAAAATGTGATGGTAATCCAAAGGGATACAGTTATTCTTGTGACTCTTTGACATACATGTCATGTTTTTGTAATGTTAAGATCACAATCTATCTTTACCAGCACTTCAGGGCTGGGCAGACAGACACATTTATGACATGTTTAAACTGCTAGTCATCTTGGGAGGGGTCCCAAAGCAAAAGAGCCAATCTGGCAGCAACCACGACAAAATGTGAATGTTCTACATGTGACTACCAAAACAGATCCTTCAGAGACAAACTTCTCAATTCTCTTTGTGTCTCTAGAAGTAGGCCCACCATTTCTTCCTATTGCAGTTTCTCTGAAAACATTTCACACAATTGTAAGATATAGCAGTCTGCTAACAGTCTAACTCTGGTAAGGACAGATGACACAGAAAGCTTCTCCTTAAGAAACTGTCTTGATGTAAAAATTGTATTAAGGTAATTTAGTCTTGAGAAAAGAACAATGTCTGCTATGAAGGAGGCACTCAATTAATATTTATTGAATGAATGAGTAACTGAACGTAAGGCCAAGGTATGAGGAATAACACAGGGATATGAAAAAATGTTAAGTATTAGTGAAAGCACTAATTAGACAAAGTGCAAAGGGACATGTCTACTCTAGTCATATATCCCCATATTTTCCTCTTCGTTTGGTAGAAGGCCTTGTTTGAGGGAAAATATTCCTTTTATCTCAGATAGGACAGATGCCTACAAAGTAAAACAGTAGGAATTCACTCACCCACTGGGCTGCTTCCAGCTCCATTTGGCACTGTGAGGTCTGAAGTGCTCAACATCCCACCTAACAACATTAGAGAGAGGAGAGAGGGAATGTGAATTGGCTCTCCTTATCTGAATAACAAGGAATTGAACAGAGGTAACTCTCACTCCATTCCTAAAAAACACAAAAATAAAAACTAGCCCAGTCTGAATTTTGTGTTAACATGTAATATGATGTAGTCAAATATACAGTCACTCGCCTATCAAGCTCTGGACATGTCTGCCTTCTTGTGTATCAATACCAAATGGTACATATTGATAAGAATGGGGGGAGTGCTAATGGAGTGCTATAAAATCTAGGAATAATGGGAAAGGAGACACTGCATTACACACAGTGATGCAGTAAATGCACTGAAAATTTCTGCTGAATTAATGAACAAATCAGACAGGGGGAGATGGAGAAAACGCTCTAACTCCAATCAGGTGAGTCACCTCTCCACATTTTTAACACGAATGGCTCACACTCAATTTTAAATCTTTGCTCATGATATCCTAAATAAATTTTCTGCCTGTCTAGTATGGCTTTCCCATGATAAGGAAAGCTTTCCCAGGATAAGGAAAGCTTTATTTGTTCCACAAAGCCTAGTACAAGGCTAGAGCCACAGATTTTCAAAATAATACTTTAAAATGGAGGCAATTATGTAGTAGTGACTCTTGCTCATCAAAGCAATAAAATTAAGAGTAGCAGAATAAGAAACTGTTTATGTTAGCACTTAGTTTTTTCTTTCTTTTAAAGAATTGGAAGAATAAATATCAGGACGTACCTGCACTGCCAGTACTTGGTGGTCTCTGAGGGGCTCCAGGGGATACATTTCTATGTAATGTGGCTTGAGGTGGAGAGAGCATGTTTGAATCTGCTAATGTTGAGCTGGCTGCCAAAGATGGGGACACAAGTGAACTCCCTGGGTTAGTGTAGGACAAAGCACTAGGGCTGGTCACCGGGACTGTGACAGACATTGAGAAGTTTTGAGGTGGCAAACCAGGCTGTAAATAAAGAAAAAGGAAGAGAAAACTGTTAGTTTCATTTTCATCTATATTAAATTTAATAACTTATGAACTTTAATTTGATAAGGTAACACTAGTTACTAAAAGCAGAGGATGGGGATAGCATAGGTTCTTACTAAATCAATTTGCAGGTTTAAGCTATTTTCTTTACAATTATATTTGGACATGAGAATGTTTAACATGAACATTTTCAGTTTCCATTTTTTATATATTAATACATATATACTAGTATAATGTATATATTATATATTTCAAATATTGAGAAATGAAAATGAGAGGTCAGAACCTGATATTAGAGTTGTGTTGTCAAGTTTACACATTATAAAATACATCATTGTTACCAAGAAAGCATAAATTAGCACTTAAATGCAAATCAGTTTAGTAACATTACATTTCTATTGGGAGATTCCAAATATAACAAAAGGGGAAAAGTATGTACATATATTATAAACTTCATACATCAAGTTTGCCCTGGTCTGATTTAATTCACTAACATTCTTAATGGACAAAACTTAAAAAAAAAAAAAAAAATCACGTTATATATATAACACAATGCAATGAGTGTAATAAAAATGCAAAAAAAAAAACTAAAAATTAACTACTGACAAGTTATCTTTAAACTGTAAAGATTAAATTACAAGTATTGTTATCTTATTTCCCTCCAAAATATTCCATAGTCCCTTAAAAATAATATTTTCTATTTTCCTCTTGCATTTCCTCCATAGACCATACTTGTTAACCATGATAAATAACAATCCTCTTTATAATTTAAAGTGAGAGAAAATAGAAAACTTTCCTCTCCCTACATTTTAAAACAGTGATTTGCAAAGTAAGGTAACACTACTAATTCAAAGTTGAAAGAATGTAAATAATTATGTACTTTACTCAATAGTTTATTTCAGGTAGAAAATTATAACTCATTAAAAAGTATAAAACAATGGATACATGATAAAATGTTTTCAAAGGTAAAGCAATTTTATTTAAACAATGTCTTTGCAGCTTAATGTTAACTGCAAGGTCACCAACATCCATATGAGTTCAAAAGGGATTTTTTTTTTTCTGTTGTTTTGTTTCTTAAGAATGGTATTAGCACAAAAAATACCTCCTTAAATCTGTTTTCCATGGGCTTCTTCTTATAGCATAGGACTACTTTGAAGAAATAATCCATGATGCGTACTTTAGGGCACAGTTTTAAGAGAATTAACTCTGGTAATGAAAGAAATATCAGCATTGGAAACAATTTGTTCCACAAAGCCTACAACACATATGTAGTGTTAGAAAAATTAGATCCAGAATAACTGTCTTAAGCAGCTCTTGCCAATGGTGCTTCAATGAGAACTCTCTGAAGAACTATCAAAGGAGTATGAACTCAAAGAAGTTCTGTTTCACTACGGTTAAATGTGTGAGCATGGAAAAATTTTAAACCAACTATTTGTTTTGTAACCAGTTTAAGAACACTGCTTCCTTAAATTAAAATCGAGCCAAGGCTCTCTTCCTCAATACCTACAGTGTTAAGAAAAGAATAGGAAATTGGAAGTACTGTCACCAAATTGTTTTGGGACATTAACAAAGAGCCAAATAGTAAGCTACTATTACAGCAACTGTATAAAATAATTAAAAATAATTTTGAAACACCACGTTTTATAATAAACCCAGCCATTTTATATTTTATAGTCTCAAGATCTACTTAAGTACATGTAATATTTTAAAAGTCATCAGAGGGAGAGGGAAGTCTCATATGCACCCTATATTTAAAATCATGGAAATTTAAACCTGGAAGGGACCTTAAAAAACTATTTGAGCCAACTCACTCACTTTACAGATGAGGAAATTGGAATCCAGGATGTTTAGGTGCCCTATCCAAAGACATGGGGATAGTAAGTAGCAGAGCCTGGATTAGGATGTTTTCTCTTCACTTCTATGTTTAAGACACTGAAGACTGAAGATGTACCATTGTAAGATTTATGCAATTTTATTTTGAAGTTCTATAAAACCAAAAGAAATTAATAAAATACTTTTTCCCCCTTCTACTTACTGCTGTCATCACCCGCTACAAAAATAAACAAGATGTGTTGTCAATCTCTTCATGCACAAGGTAAGAGCACAAACCATACTTTAGTACTCACTGCGATTTTATGATTCCGCATCATATTATCAAATTCCTCATTAATTTTTTTATATTTTTCTTCTGTATGTGGAGTTAGCACATAGGAAGTATCAGGGTCTGGGCTGTCGCACCCTCTGTGTTCCTTCTTGTTCAGAGCCTAAATAATGAAGTTAACAAAAAGGATCAACAAATAAAAAGTGAGGTAAAGTAAAAGTACTTACAGGGCCTCGTTTGAAAATAAAATCACTATCTTCATTTAGTTTGCTGAATCTGTCCTCCGAGAGTGGACTGTGCTCAAAGTAATCGTCAGCATCAGGGCTCTCACAACCATTAAGGCCTTTCTTTCTTAAAGTCTGAAATACAATTGGAAAATTCACACACAAATGATACTAACTTGCCATGAGTTTTTTTTGTAAAATTATGAGAGCACAGACTGAATGAACTGGGTAATACAAGAGCCACTGAAATGGTTTTAAATGATCACAATGCACTCTAAGTCTTCAAATAAAGTAAACCTTAGACATAAGCAAAATTATGTTCCCATTATACATTAAGAGAAAAGGAATATTTATATATTTGGATTCTTCCTTTCCAAACTTCCTAGAGAATACTAAGTTACTCACTGCTCTGACAGTTACAATCCAAATCTGATTACAGCTTGATCAACATATATGATAGGATCAATGAGTGTGAGACCCCGAAATACAAATATATCAAGACGATATATATATAAAGTTACCTTTATAAAATGAACATTTCAGGCACTTCATCTACTGACATTCCTTTCTGCCTGAGAGTTTATCCCATTCATCAGAAAGAATAGGCTCAATATCCCAATAATTTCATTCCTAATTTGTTCTTAAATACTGTGATTTTGCTACATAACTCTGAAGTATAAAAACTCAAATACTTATTTACATATGACAGTAATGACTCTTTCCTACGTAGAATGTACGTATCGTTAGTGACTTCACATATCTTTAAATTTTGTAAAAAAAACTAATTCAGCATGATCTTTTCCACATTTCGCTAGCTCTTTCTACAGAGTGCCTTCATGGATTGATTTAGTCCACTGAATTGACTTCCTGGAGAATTTTCTTGAGTGTTATCAAACTATCCCCTGGACCATATTGACTCTTTTCCTTTCTTCTTACTTTGGGGTATAAATATAATGAACAATTGGTTTTCTGAGTTTTAATTTTTTTAATTAAAATCATCACAAAATGACTTGTTTAGTATTTAAAATAATACACTTAAAACCAAGGGCTTGATAATCTATAGAATATTAATTCACTTACAGATTGTCTAAATTTTTAAAAATCCTGATGGGTCTTATTTTAAAGTAGAATTTTGGGGTTCAACAACTTAGAGAGCTTTGAGACTTGCTGATTTTCCAGCCAACCACACAGGAGTTTTAGGAAGTTAAAATTCTCCAAGTAAGCCTACCTACTTAGGTTAAGAAATAATTGAACAATAGATTAGTACTAGATGAGTGCATTTATAAATGATTATTTATATTAGATTTAAGGTATATTTTAAATTAATTCATAATAATAGATCTTGGTATCCTTTAAAACATGATTTACAATAATTATGAATGCTATTTTACTCCTTTTTTTCTTGAAAGAACATAAACACACAATACATTAAGATTTGAGAATTTTTTCTTAATTTCTCTGAAGTCTATTTTAAAATTTCACTTTACTCAATTTGATTTTTTTTTTTTTTTGCAAGCTTAAAGGATCATAAGAAATCAGTGGTATAGCTGTGTTAGCTTCTCAAATTGCTTGGCATGCACTAGGAATCCCATACACAATGCCTGAAACTCCCACCACAACACAATCACTAAACATGAGCATATAGCAAACACTACACCTATTTCCCCAATATCAGCCCTATGGTTCTGAGTTCTATGGGTCTAAGTAATCACATGAACTTTTATGTGTACTTAGCCATAAAAGGTCCTGTTGTTTAGAACTAAAAGGTGGACACGTATCCTCCCCCATTCGTAGTAGCAAGTTCTGCTTGCCAAAGCTCTGCAACTTGCTATCAGCAATGAAGATGTTAACACTCAGAATACTGGAACACAGTGAACTCGTATAACCAACACAGCTCTAGAAACAGAACAAATATAGTAGTCGCCTACACACAGGTTTTATCATGAAGTTGATTTATTCTAGCCTGAAATCTCTGGATATTTTCCCGTCATATTCATATATCTTAAGACTAAGTAATTCACAGCCTTGCTCTTCCACTAACAGCAATCACCAAGTATGTCTCTGAACATTTTTAAATTACAGAAGAAAAAGAATATGGCCTTTGTTTAGTAATTACACAAAATTTTTATCCTACAACAGTAGGGTTAACTCTACTTGTACCCAAGAGGAAGAATAGCGCTCTGGTATCTCCAGCTCTGCAAGTCTTCACTTTAGAGGGGGTTCCTGTCATTGTGAGAGAATTTAAGAGGCTGTATCAGCTCTGCAGATAACAAGCTAATGTACCTCTGTTGGATATCCAACTTGTGTCTTCTTATCACTATAATATGAAGAGTTGTTTTGAGGACCCAACTACCATAAAAAGACTTTTTCTGTCTTCTTTATCTTACCACATAGCAAAATAGTAAAAGTTTCTCCTGTGTCACTGGTACTAACAAGTGGAATGCTGTATCTATTAACAAGGCCAGGTGAGGCATATAAGAAACAGGCTAGCTTCAGTTTTCTTACGTGCTTCAAGTTAGCCACAATAAAAACACTTGCTCAATGAAGAAAACAGTCTGAAAGGTCACCACTACGGAGGAATCTGCTTTTAAGTGGGAAAATATTCAAGAGTATTAGCACTGTGCACTCTTTATAGCTATTACTGATGATTATAATGTTCCACTCTTAAGTATACAGGACTTTAAAAGTACTTTATTCTTGTACATGTGATTGACAGTTTTTCAGTGCCATTATGGCAAACTTAAGGGGGGAAACTCCACTGTGCCAAAATAATTTCATATTTCAGGGGCGTATACCATTTAAGTTGATGTATCCCAGTTGCTTTTCTTAAATAACTGTATTCTGAAACACAGATTATGAATTGCTAAAGGGACCAGTGGTGATGAACAATTAAATTATTAATCAGTTTAAGCTGACTTGATACAACCTGTTCTGTGTCCTTCATATCAGTGTTCCAAACATGTTTAAAGATTCTAACTAGCAAGATTACTTACATGAAATCATAAAATTAGTATACCTACAATTTTCATTAGTCCATTTCTATAGAAAACAGAAATTTTATTTTTGGAGGGTCAGTTAAACACCTTTAAAAAAGCAAACATTTCTACTTGTCACAACAAAGTTAAACTCTATTACGATTTTAATAGCCTGTCTTTTTGTGATTTTGGGAAATTTTACGCAGGTTTTAAATAATGAATGCCCTTAGCTAACATTTACCTTCAACATTAGTTATATAGAGACAAATTGTGAAAAAATTTTAAATGGATCAAAAAATAATTGCTAAGTGTCTTTAATCTAAAACAATGCATCTGTTAGGACACATCCTCCCAGGTTATCTGATTCTTTGTGGTTTGTGCCTGTCTTCAAGCTATTTTACAACTCTGTAGATAGAAGTTTTTTGGTAGAAAGCTGATAGTAATGCAAATAATTAGTGTTTATAGACATGCAAATAGATTCTGTCTGAAGGAGGTTTCAACTGACCTCTTTCCTCACCGTGGAAGATGTCAATTTTGCATCCATGAAGAAAATTCATTTTGCCTTCTTGATGGGCTTATGCATTTCTCTAATCTTTGGATTTACCTTTAACCAGTTGCAACATTTTTTTCTTGTTCCCTGAGTAATTAATAAGTTAAAAGTTTTGACTCATGTTCATTTTATAGCTGTCTAAGAATCATGATTTTACCTTTTCTGAAAAAAAACTGTTTAACAGTTTTAAGAGTGAAACCACCCTTGACTCGTGATTCATAGCAGATCCAGACTCAGGGGAAAAGAGTCTGCTCTTGTTAGAACTTAGTATTGGATTGAGTATCGGTTTTTAAAAGAAAAAAGCAATGTGCCGTTATTTGAAATTTTTGAAAATATTTAATTGTCTGATTAATAATCTGTACTAATTTATTATGGTATCAAAAATTAAGGAAATATGATCAGAGAAGGATTATGACCTTTCAATTCTCTTCTTCAAGAAGTTAAGGACAATAATCCTTAATTTCTGTGACAATTCATAAATGAAATATTATTCATATCACAGTATTAAGAGTGTAACCATCTAAAACTGCAAACCCCACAATCTCTTGAAACAGGGTTCCTCTCCATCTGAAGCTAACGAGCTCCGAAGTAAAATTCAAGCTGTTGGGGAAGAGTAGGTAGTGTTTTGTCTGTAAGCATTTCCAAGGAGAAGGGATCCCTACATGACATCTAAACTTTCTGAGCTGGATACGCCCAAATTAAACTTACAAGTAAGAGGATGTTTTCTTTTTGGTTTTGGTATTAATTAAATCAGTTTTACCCAAATGAAGAGTAACTTAAAGACTTCTACCTACTGATTAAAGACCTCATAGGTAGAAAGGCTCTTAAATTTAAGATTTCCATACCAACTTAACGAAAAACATTAAAAAACTGAAATTTAGTGGGTATCCTGGCTAGAACTTCCATTTAGGTTACATCCATCTTTATTCTTTGACTAGGTTATTTTACAACTCTGTGCAAATAATTCCTGTTCATAGAAATTGTTTTCTGTGGAATGCCACTGATTATCACATTGTGGATACTGACCAATTTTTGCTTCCCCATGTATTGGGTTGGCCAAAAAGTTCGTTCAGGTTTTTCCATCACATCTTACAGAAAAACCAGAACAAATTTTTTGGCCAACCCAAAAAATTCATTTCAGCATTCTTTACTGATGTGTGGTATTCTGAGTTCTTCTTTGAACTGGCTGTGACATCTTACTAGTTCACTCATTAGTTAATTAATTAAAATATTTGACATATTTTCACTTTATAGTTGCATGAGAGTAATGATTTTATACCTTCTTCCAAATCTAATCTGAAACTTTGAAGACCTACAGTCCCAAATGACTACTGCACATTTCCATCTGGATATTTGGCTAATATCTCTATTTCAATTTAACCAAGATGGAACTCATTATCTTTTATTAAATAGATCCCCTCTTTGGACTTAGCTATTCTAGTCCACACAGCAAGCAATCTTGCTGTTCACTCTTTGTTCTCTCCCCACATTAACATGGAATTCCAAGTTTTGTAGATTATTATTTCCATTTCCACTGACTATATATCCTCCTTCGTTTTTCTCTCTCTTCTAATTTGTCCCTTAAATTGTTACAGATTCGGGCTTCCCTGGTGGCGCAGTGGTTGAGAATCTGCCTGCCAATGCAGGGCACACGGGTTCGAGCCCTGGTCTGGGAAGATCCCACATGCTGCGGAGCAACTAGGCCTGTGAGCCACAATTACTGAGCCTGCGCGTCTGGAGTCTGTGCTCTGCAACAAGAGAGGCCACGATAGTGAGAGGCCCGCGCACCGCGATGAAGAGTGGCCCCCACTTGCCACTACTAGAGAAAGCCCTTGCACAGAAACAAAGACCCAACACAGCCATAAATATAAATAAATAAATAAAAGACTTTCTCTCTATTAAAAAAAAAAAAATTTGTTACAGATTCATTTCTCCTCAATACCACTTTGTACTTGTCACCCTTGTTTTAAATCTTTGATGGCTCTCTGTGATCTAAAAGCAGTAGCCTCTAAACCTTCTAGATTATCCACCCCATCTGTAAACATATTTCATGCACAGCCCCCAATATATGCATACAATGAAAAAATTATATGCATGAATGACTGTCAGTCTTTTCAAATATTAACATGCCATATCTTAGGATGAAATATAATTTCTCTTATTTTCTCCCTGAACCCTAGTAGTTTTATACATCTTATATCCCTCCTGAAATAACAGATGTAGAGTACAAAATCAAAATTCCTTAGCCTAACTGCAAGTCACCTAACAGCCTAGCTCTTACTTTTTTTTTTCCTTCCCCATTTTTATGCTTCCTGAAACCTCTGACCCAAACAGAGTGGTCAAAATTATTGTCCTCCTAACAGGCATAAAAATCCCTTCACTGACGTCACCCCACTTGTTTGAAACCCTGTCTTCTCTCTTATTTCTATGACTATTTTATAGCTCACTATGGCCTAGTTTGAACTCCATCTTTCCATGAAACTTTCTTCCCCCACTGCTTCCTATGCTGAAATTTTAAGAGCACTTACTCTATAGAACATTCATGTAATACATGCAACACTGTATTTACTTATCTTCCGTATATTTTCTGTATTCTTCAACTAATCTATGAACTTTCAAATCAAAGACTGAAGTCTAGATTGCTTTACATTTTCAGAGTCTAGACAAACAAGGTGCTACACACACATGAAGTATGTATTTATTAATACTTGCACAATAAAAAAAAAACATAGCAAAGGAGAGATCAGGATGATCTCTGACGTTATTTCAGGTGTCCTCTAAAACATAAAATTATGGATTTGTTATAATATACGTAAATAATAAGGCAATCCAGAAACATTAGTTTGAACTAGGTTGATCCACAGAAATCGTTGATAGTTGACTGCTTCTGAACTACAAAAATACAATTTCATATGTATAATTTCATATGTAAGTTTAACTTACAATAGCCTATACTCTGAAAGCTGCTGGGATATTCTCCAGTGGGCTTTTGGATAGGAAAGATTAGAATTGGTAGTGCAAGAAGACTTCTTATTTTGAGTGTACAGTTAGCTATAATCAACTAACAGCCAAAGATTCTGATTCTGGATCTTATTTTGAACACAGAAGGCTGAAGTATAAACCTGGAAATCTAAAAACCAAAAGCCTTACTTTTCTTAATTAAGGGAAACTCCATGTCATCTATAGAGATCAACCCAGTTTAAAAAAATAAAAACTTATGTTAGCACTGAGATAAGTGTCCACAGCTCACCAAATGTCCTCTCCTACTGAGAAAGTATGAGTAAGACAGTATCATAATTGAAGTTTTTTTAAATTTGGGAATTATGTTCTGGTTACAAAAATGGGTAATTGGATAAGAACCCAGAACATCAATTTTTACATGAAGACCATCAGTTGTGCCTTCCGGAGAGTCATCTTGCAAACTAGCCATGGTGGCAGAGATGAGGGACCATGTAGATCTTGAGATGGAGTTCCTGATTTCAGGCCTTAAGGAGGCAGGTATTGCTTCCTGCCTTGGGTGCAATCTGCCTGTATTCTTTCAGTAAGTCCCCCTTTGGTTTGAGCTACTTTAACTGAATTTCTATTCCTTATAATCAAAGAACCTTGATAAAAAAAAAAACTGTCACAATTCTTTGAGTCATGAGTTAAGTCTCCTTATCTGTCTAAATCATCTAAGTCCCCAAACAAGTCTGGCTAATGCCTCCACAACCTAGTGTCCAGAAAAGATCCCTAACCTGGAGAAAACTGACTCAAACAACGATCTTTAAAGTCATGTGTTCTACTGTTCTACTTATAAAGTTTTAGCAACCTTATCTTTCAAGTTCAAGGAAACACTTTTAGAATTCTGGAATTCTGGGTATATATAAAAACACTGCTTAGCAGGCCCTGAACATTTGCCTCTCATTTTCTAGTCTACATTACTAAATCTGTTGGTGAAACTGGAGATAGAAAGAATAAGGGAAAAGTAGAAAGGAGATAGGGAAAAGAAACTTGAGAAGGCAAGAACAATGTTGTTTAGACTTTTTTCTAAGTATAGCCAGGTTTTTTTTCTGTTTTTTTTTTACACAATAAACTTAAAAAACAAACATATTTCAATATGGATTATAAATTAGGCAGAGGCAGCTAATTTTAAATAGATTTCTTTCAGCTTATATTCTGTCATCAGCAAAAAATAACATTTAAAATTTTAGACACATTTATTCTCCATGGAAATTATATATACACACACGTGTGTATATATATATATATATATCAATAAATATATATGCACTAATACATATACACACACTATACTCTTTGGTGTTTGTTTACAGAGTGAAGAAATCTAGTATTCAGGGTATTTTTCATTGTAAATATGTTTAAATAAATATTTAAATCACGTGGAATGTGAAATAAGAACTGATAAAAATCCCAGAGGACTGGCATTTTCTGGAATCTTGAGATATGATACTGAATTTTGGATTCAGGAGTCTATACTGCCTGAGTGTTTACCGGGGCCCGTGTCAGACTGCATTTTTAACATCAATCAAGAACTGAAATATACTTTAACATATGCTCAATTTTATAATGACAACTGTCAAATTCCATTCCAAACTAATAATAATCATAGCACTTAGAAGTGAAACTAGGGAATTGAAAGTACTCAAAAGGTATATACGCATAGTTTTAAAATGCACGATGACCTCATCAACTGAACCAATCTACAGTATCACCACCCACCTATCTCATTTCTGTGAAGCAGCTAAGCAGCTCCATAAACACCGGCTGAATGGATAATTTGTCTGCTCTAGCTTATAAGGAATAAATGAGTGCTTGTAAAATAAAGGAATAATATGTCTTCAGTTCCAAGGAACTTAAACTGGACTTTAGAACTTTTTTTAATGAAAAGTTCTCCTTTTCCACATTTTTAATAACTTTCCAATTTTGAAATACACTTCTTATTCTTCCTAGACACTTTAAAAACACACAAAAACATTTAATTTTTAAAACTGGACATACATAAAGAAAGGTGCATCAAAATTTATATAAAATTCAACAATTATAAAGTGAACAATAGTAATTCTAATCAGGTCAAAAAATAAACCAGAACCCTATATATCTCCCTCAATCACATAACCCTCCCCTCTCTCTTCTATAGGTAATACCATCCTAAATCTGTGATGTCAACTATCTGTACTTTCTCTATAGGTTTACCATATACATATCCCTAAAACTATAATTTAGCTTTGCTTATTTTTAAATATCATGTGAATGTAATATATGCAATGTATTATTTTGTCTGGCCTCCTTCATTACACTTTATGTTTATTATATCCATAGGGTTGCATATAGTTACAGTTTATACATTTTTATTAAATATTGTATTATATGGGAAAAAAACTATCCATTCTATTACAGATAGACATTGGAGTTGCTTCAATATTTTGGCTATCATGAAAATGGCGAAACGCACATTTCTGCATAGTCTACTGCATATCTGCACACATTTCTCTAGGGTACATTCTTAGGAGCAGAATCGTTAGTTTGTAACTAGATAATGCAAAACTCTTTTTTAAAGTAGTTGTATCAATGTATACTTCTACCTGCAATGAGGATTTAACTTGCAATCCCTTATTTCATAACTATTGGTCATTCAGATTTTCTCTTTTGTGAAGTGCCAAGTGTTCTAGTACTTTGCCAATTTTTCTACTGAGTTGTCTTTTTCTTATTACTTTAGAGTCATTCTTTTATTTGTAATCAACATAAATCCTTTGTTAATTTTACGTATTGTAAAAATCCTTCCCTATTCTGTGGCATGTTTAACACTTGTCTTTGGATGAAAACAGGTTCTTAACTTTAATAAAACCAAATTTATACTTTTGTCCCCTTACAGTTATCCTTTATGGTAGTAATGTTTATGTCTTGTATAAGAAATCCTCCCCTACCTCAAAATCATGAAGATATTCTCCTATATTATATTCTAAAAGTGTTATAATTTTGCCTTTCACATTTAGGTGTATAATCTTCCTGGAGGTAGATTTTGTGTAAGATATGAGGTAGGTTCACTTTCACAGTTTTCCCATATATCTGTATCCAACTGTCCCAGCAACACTGCTTCAAGAGTTTGTTCTTTCCCCCTTTGATTTGTGATACCACAATTATCTATATATGTGCATGGTTTCTGAGCTATTACTTCATTGATATGTTTGGCATTCGTGCCAATGCCACAGTATCTTCATTACTGTAGCTATAAAATTAGTCGCAATATATTGTAATGCAAAGCTTCTCATCGTGCTGTTCTTCAGAGTGTCTTTTCCCCTTGAATTTCCCTATATAGTTCAGAATCAGTTTTTGAATTATTAAAAAAATTAATTCCTTGGAATTTTCACTGGCATTTACTTGACTCTATATGGATTATTCACGTAGCACTGACATATACAACATTGAGACTTCCAGTCCATGATATTAGGATACTCTGTTAAGTCAACCCTGCATTCCTGGGATAAATCCAACTTAGTCATAATGTGTATGGCTTTTATATATTGCTGGATTTAATTTCTGTATGAGTTAGCATAAGTGATGTTAGATGCTTTAACAAACACAAGTCTCTGTGGCCTAACACAATGAAAGTTTCTTATTCACACAAAGGCTAATGAGGATGTTTCTTATCTCAGAGAGCCTTAAGTGAAACTATTCAGACCCCAGTCATTTATCTTTCGGTTCCACATGAGATCTCAAGAGTTCCCATCTGGATTCTCTGCAGCTGGCTGACAAACAGAGAAGAGAGAGTACGATGATCATGTGGAAGGTATTTTACAGATCAGGCCTGGAAGTAGCATGAATCACTTCTATTAACGTTCCATTGGCCAACTCAGTCACATGACCACTCCAATGCAAGGCAGGCTGATAGTCTAGATGCGTGCCCAAGCAATGAAGAAAATGACTCAATGTGAAAATAAAAATGTCTCTGATAAAAAAAAATTTGTGAACTCAAAAAAGTCAACTAATATTATGTTTAGGAGTTTTGCACTTACATTCAGTGAGACTGACTTCTGATTCTTCTTTTTAGAACTCTCCTTGTTGTTTTGCTATAAAGATTAGACTAGCTTCATATAAAGAGAGTTCCCTCTTTTTCTATTCTCTGGAAGAGTTTGTGAAATATTGGCGTTATTTCTTAAAATTCTGCTAGTACTTCTTAACAAAGCCATCTGGATTTGGAGTTTCTCTGTGGTAAACTTGACAATAAGACTACTCAGATTTTCTATATCTTTCGTGATTCCATTTTGTTAAACTATATTTTTCTCAAAATTTGTCCACTGAGTCAAAATTTTGAGGCACAACGGAATCTTGAGATTATATGTGCTCAAAAAATTATATTAAAATAGCTGTTGAATAGAAAACTAAATGTTACCTTTGTGATCATCTAGTTCACCTCCTACCTTTATAGAGAAGATTAAATTTAGGAGAGACCCAAGTTCTCACCCCCCAACCCCACCACATCACACAGCTATTAAGTGGCAGTACTGGGACTAGAATAAAAGTCTTCTGATGTCCAGTCTAGTGCTCTTTCCACTACACTGTGTTAGTTCAGACTGCATTCATCAGTCAACAAACAAAAGGGAGACTGCATAGAGGACTGTGATCAGGAACCACTTCAGCCACTGGAAAGAGCACATTTCTTGTGCATGTGGTTGTAGGCACTGCTTTCAGACTCCTTCCCCAGTTCTTCTATGACCTTATCCATATCTATCTCAGTTAGAAGTGTGTGATGTTCAACCTATGGTTTCTTTGAATTTTAAGGTCTTACCCAGTATATACCCAAGTTTGATGGCAAAGGTGTCAGCAAGTGGTAATGATACTTCTCCCCAACACCACCCAAAACAAACAGTTTTGGGGCCCTTGTCTTCAGGGAGCTAGATACAGCCCAACAGTCTCATTTTACCCACAGGAATAATGTAACTCTGTTGCAGAACTCCACATATAAATGAACACTTTGACAGAGTTGGCTCTTGGTGTACTGTGAAGTCAGGAAAGTATATCTTCAAAGCCCTGGCTCTTGGTTCTTCACTATCCATGTGTGTGTGTGTGTGTGTGCGCACTTAAACTATACAAATGACTTCATTTACCTTTATCCTTTTTTTTCCCCTTTAATCCAACAAAAATTACTGACAGCACTCTACTAGGTTCTGATATTCACTGATAAAACAGACACGGGAATTAGAGTGGGACCTTCAAGATGGAAGAGGAGTAAGATGTGGAGATACCTTCCTCCCCACAAATACATTAAAAATACATCTACATGTGGAACAACTCCTACAGAACACCTCCTGAATACTGGCAGAAGACCTCAGACTTCCCAAAGGGCAAAAAAAGTCCCCACGTACCTGGGTAGGGCAAAAGAAAAAAGAAAAAGCAGAGACAAAAGAATAGGGACAAGACCTGCACCTCTGGGAGGGAGCTGTGAAGGAGGAAAAGTTTCCACACACTAGGAAGCCTCTTCACTGGTGGAGACGGGGTGGGCAGGGGGGAAGCTTAGGAGCCACGGAGGAGAGCACAGCAACAGGGGTACAGAGGGCAAAGTGGAGAGATTCCCGCACAAAGGATCTGTGCCGACCAGCACTCACCAGCCTGAGATGCGTGTCTGCTCACCTGCTGGGGCGGGTGGGGGCTGGGAGCTGAGGCTGGGGCTTCTGAGGTCAGACCCCAGGGATTGGACTCGGGTTGGCTGTGTGAAGACAGCCTGAAGGGGGCTAGTGCGCCACAACTAGTCAGGAGGGAGTCAGGGAAAAAGTCTGGACCTGCTGAAGAGGCAAGAGACCATTGTTTCAGGATGCACGAGGAGAGAAGATTCCTTCCCCGTGTGCCCAGAAAAGGCAGAGCACCACTTAAGTGAGCTCCAGAGATGGACGCGAGCTGCGGCTATCAGCTCAGACCACAGAGATGGGCATGAAATGCTAATGCTGCTGCCGCTGCCACCAAGAATCCAGTGTGCAAGCACAGGTCATTACCCACACCCACCCCCACCCCCCGTGAGCCTGTGCAGCCCGCCACTGCCAGGGTCCCGAGATCCAGGTACAACGTCCCTCGGAGAATACATGGCGCGGCTCAGGCTGTTGCAATGGCACGTTGGCTTCTAACGCTGCCGCAGGATTGCCCCGCATTCCAATTATAACTACTGTACCCCTCCCTCTCCCCAGCCTGAGAGAGCAAGAGAAGCCTAATCAGCCGCTGTTTTAACCCCTCCTGTCTGGGCCGGGAAGAGACGCCTGAGGGCAACCTACATGCAGAGGCAGGGCCACAACCAAAGGTGAACCCTGGGAGCTGTGCAAACAAAGAAGAGAAAGGGAAATTTCTCCGAGCAGCCTCAGGAGCAGCGGATTAAATCCCCACAATCAACTTGATGAAGCCCACATCTGTGGAATACCTGAATAGACAACGAATGTTCCCAAAATTGAGGCGGTGGACTTTGGGAGCAACTGTAGACTTGGGGTTTGTGGTCCGCGGCTGATTTGTTTCTGATTTTTATGTTTATCGTAGTTTAGTTTTTAGCGCTTGTTATCATTGGTGGATTTGTTTACTGGTTTAGTTGCTCTCTTCTTTTTTTTAATGTTTTAAAATTTATTTTTTTATTTTATTATTTTTATTTTTTCTATATTTTTTAAAATTTTACTTTTTCTTTCCTTTTTCTTCTTCCTTTTCTTCTGAGGCGTGTAGCTAACAGGGTCCTAGTGCTCTGGCTGAGTGTCAGGCCTGAACCTCCAAGATGGGAGAGCCAAATCCAGGACACTGGACCACCAGACACCTCCCAGCCACACATAATATCAATCGCTGAGAGCTCTCCCAGAGATCTCCGTCTCAACACTAAGACCCAGCTCCACCCAATGGCGAGCAAGATCCAGTACTGGGCGCCCCATGCCAAACAACTAGCAAGACAGGAACACAACACTACCCATTAGCAGAGAGGCTGCGTAAAATCATACTAACTTCACAGACACCCTGAAACACACCACCGGATGCAGCCCTGCCCACCAGAAAGACAAGATCCAGCCCCACCCACCAGAAAACAGGCACCAGTCCCCTCCACCAGGAAGCCTTCACAAGCCACTGAACCAACCTCACCACTGGAGGCAGACACCAAAAACAACGGGAACTATGAACCTGCAGCCTGTGAAAAGGAGACCCCAAACAAAGTAAGTTAAACAAAGAGAGAAGACAGAGAAATATGCAGCACATGAAGGAGCAAGGTAAACACCCACCAGACCAAACAAATGAAGAGGAAACAGGAAGTCTACATGAAAAAGAATTCAGAATAATGATAGTAAAGATGATCCAATCTCTTGGAAATAGAATGAAGAAAATACAGGAAACATTTAACAAGGACCTAGAAGAACTAAAGAGCACAAACAATGATGAACAGCATAAAAATGAAATTAAAAATTCTCTAGAAGGAATCAACAGCAGAATATCTGAGGCAGAAGAACAGATAAGTGACCTGGAAGATAAAATAGTGCAAATTACTACTGCAGAGCAGAATAAAGAAAAAAGAATGAAAAGAATTGGGGACAGTCTGAGACCTCTGGGACCACATTAAATGCACCAATATTCGATTTATAGGGGTCCCAGAAGAACAAGAGAAAAAGAAAGGGTCTGAGAAAATATTTGAAGAGATTATAGTTGAAAACTTCCCTAACATGGGAAAGCAAATAGTAAATCAAGTCCAGGAAGGGCAGAGAATCCCATCAGGATAAATCCAAGGAGAAACATGCCAAGACACATATTAATCAAACTATCAAAAATTAAATACAAAGAAAATATATTAAAACCAGCAAGGGAAAAGCAACAAATACCATACAAGGGAATTCCCATAAGGTTAACAGCTGATCTTTCAGCAGAAACTCTGCAAGCCAGAAGGCAGTGGCATGATATACTTAAAGTGATGAAAGGGAAAAAGCTACAACCAAGATTACTCTACCTAGCAAGCATCTCTTTCAGATTCGATGGAGAAATTAAAACCTTTACAGACAAGCAGAAAGTTAAGAGAATTCAGCACCACCAAACCACCTTTACAACAAATGCTAAAGGAACTTCTCTAGGCAGGAAACACAAGAGAAGGAAAACACCTACAATAACAAACCCAAAACAATTAAGAAAATGGTAATAGGAACATATATATCGATAATTACCTTAAATGTAAATGGATTAAATGCTCCAACCAAAAGACATAGACTGGCTGAATGGATACAAAAACAAGACCCATATATATGCTGTCTACAAGAGACCCACTTCAGACCTAGGGACACATACAGACTGAAAGTGAGGGGATGGAAAAATAAATTCCATGCAAATGGAAATCAAAAGAAAGCTGGAGTAGCAATTCTCATATCAGACAAAATAGACTTTAAAATAAAGACTATTACAAGAGACAAAGAAGGACACTACATAATGATCAAGGGATCAATCCAAGAAGAAGATATAACAATGGTAAATATTTATGCACCCAGCATAGGAGCACCTCAATACATAAGGCAAATGCTAACAGCCATAAGAGGGGAAATTGACAGTAAAACAATCATAGTAGGGGACTTTAACACCCCACTTTCACCAATGGACAGATGATCCAAACAGAAAATAAATAAGGAAACACAAGCTTTAAATGACACATTAGACAAGATGGACTTAAGTGATATTTATATTTATAGGACATCCCATCCAAAAACAACAGAATACACTTTCTTCTCAAGTGCTCATGGAACATTCTCCAGGCTAGATCATATCTTGGGTCACAAATCAAGCCTCGGTAAATTTAAGAAAATTGAAATCATAACAAGTATCTTTTCTGACCACAATGCTATGAGACTAGATATCAATTACAGGGAAAAAAACTGTAAAAAATACAAACACATGGAGGTTAAACAATATGCTACTAAATAACCAAGAGATCACTGAAGAAATCAAAGAGGAAATCAAAAAATACCTACAAACAAATGACGATGAAAACACTATGACCCAAAACCTATGGGATGCAGCGAAAGCGGTTCTAGGAGGGAAGCTTACAGCAATACAATTCTACCTCAAGAAACAAGAAAAATCTCAAATAAACAACCTAACCTTACACCTAAAGTAATTAGAGAAAGAAGAACAAAAAACCCCCAAAGTTAGGAGAAGGAAAGAAATCATAAAGATCAGATCAGAAATAAATGAAAAAGAAATGAAGGAAACAATAGCAAAGATCCATAAAACTAAAAGCTGGTTATTTGAGAAGATAAACAAAATTGATAAACTATTAGCCGGACTCATCAAGAAAAAAAGGGAGAAGACTCAAATCAATAGAAATAGAAACGAAAAAGGAGAAGTAACAACTGACACTGTAGAAATACAAAGGATCATGAGAGATTACTACAAGCAACTATACGCCAATAAAATGGAGAACCTGGAAGAAATGGACAAATTCTTAGAAAAGCACAACCTTCCAAGACTGAAACAGGAAGAAACAGAAAATATGAACAGACCAATCACAAGCACTGAAATTGAAACTGTGATTAAAAATCTTCCAACAAAGAAAAGGCCAGGACCAGATGGCGGCACAGGTGAATCCTATCAAACATTTAGAGAAGAGCTATCAAACATTTAGAGAAGAGCTAACACCTATCCTTCTCAAACTCTTCCAAAATAGGACAGAGGGAGGAACGTTCCGAAACTCATTCTACGAGGCACCATCACCCTGATACCAAAAACAAAGATGTCACAAAAAAAGAAAACTACAGGCCAATATCACTGATGACCATAGATGCAATAATACGCAACAAAATACTAGCAAACAGAATCCAACAGCACATTAAAAGGACCATACACCATGATCAAGTCGGGTTTATCCCAGGAATGCAAGGATTCTTCGATATACACAAATCAGTGTGATACACCATATTAACAAATTGAAGGAAAAACCATATGATAATCTCAACAGATGCAGGAAAAGCTTTCCACAAAATTCAACACCCATTTATGATAAAAACTCTCCAGAAAGTAGGCATAGAGGGAACCTACCTCAACATAATAAAGGCCATATATGACAAACCCACAGCCAACATCGTTCTCAATGGTGAAAAACTGAAAGCATTTCTTCTAAGATCAGGAACAAGACAAGGTTGCCCACTCTCACCACTATTATTCAACATAGTTTTGGAAGTTTTCGCCACAGCAATCAGAGAAGAAAAAGAAATAAAAGGAATCCAAATCGGAAAAGAAGAAGTAAAGCTGTCACTGTTTGCAGATGACATGATACTATACATAGAGAATCCTAAAGATGCTACCAGAAAACTACTAGAGCTAATCAATGAATTAGGTAAAGTAGCAGGATACAAAATTAATGCACAGAAATCTCTTGCATTCCTATACACTAATGATGAAAAATCTGAAAGACAAACTAAGGAAACACTCCCATTTACCAGTGCAACAAAAAGAATAAAATACCTAGGAATAAACCTACCTAAGGAGACAAAAGGCCTGTATGCAGAAAACTATAAGACACTGATGAAAGAAATTAATGATGATACAAACAGATGGAGAGAGATACCATGTTCTTGGATTGGAAGAATCAACAGTGTGAAAATGACTATACTACCCAAAGCAATCTAGAGATTCAGTGCAACCCCTATCAAACCACCAATGGCATTTTTCTCAGAACTAGAACAAAAAATTTCACAATTTGTATGGAAACACAAAAGACCGTGAATAGTCAAAGCAATCTTCAGAAAGAAAAATGGAGCTGGAGGAATCAGGCTCCCGGACTTCAGACTATACTACAAAGCTATTATAGTAATCAAGACAATATGGTACTGGCACAAAAACAGAAATATAGATCAATGGAACAGGATAGAAAGCCCAGAGATAAACCCATGCACATATGGTCATCTTATCTTTGATAAAGGAGGCAAGAATATGCAATGGAGAAAAGACAGCCTCTTCAATAAGTGGTGCTGAGAAAACTGGATAGCTACTTGTAAAAGAATGAAATTAGAACACTTCCTAATACCATACACAAAAACAAACTCAAAATGGATTAAAGACCTAATGTAAGGCCAGACACTATAAAACTCTTAGAGGAAAACATAGGTAGAGCACTCTATGACATAAATCACAGGAAGATCCTTTTTGACCCACCTCCTAGAGAAATGGAAATAAAAACAAACAAATGGGACCTAATGAAACTTAAAAGCTTTTGCACAGCAAAGGAAACCATAAACAAGACGAAATGACAACCTCAGAATGGGAGCAAATATTTGCAAACGAAGCAACTGACAAAGGATTAATCTCCAAAATATACAAGCAGCTCATGCAGCTCAATATAAAAAAAAAAACCCAACCCAATCCAAAAATGGGCAGAAGACATAAATAGACGTTTCTCCAAAGAAGATATACAGATTGCCAAACACATGAAAAGGATGGTCAACATCACTAATCATTAGAGAAATGAAAATCAAAACCACAATGAGGTATCACCTCAACACCGGTCAGAATGGCCATCACCAAAAAATCTATGAACAATAAAGGCTGGAGAGGGTGTGGAGAAAAGGGAACCCTCTTACACTGATGGTGTGAATGTAAGTTGATACAGCCACTATGGAGAACAGTATGGAGGTTCCTTAAAAAACTAAAAGTAGAACTACTATATTACCCAGCAATACCACTACTGGGCATATACCCCGAGAAAACCATAATTCAAAAAGAGACATGTACCACAATGTTCACTGTAGCACTATTTACAATAGCCAGGACATGGTACCCACCTAAGTGTCCAATGACAGATGAATGGATAAAGAAGATGTGGCACATATATACAATGGAATATTACTCAGCCATAGAATGAAACGAAATTGAGTTATTTGTAGTGAGGTGAATGGACCCAGAGTCTCTTATACAGAGTGAAGTCAGAAGGAGAAAAACAAATACCGTATGCTAACACATATATATGGAATCTAAAAAAAATGGTTCTGATGAATCTTGGGGCAGGAGAGGAATAAAGACACAGACGTAGAGAATGGACTTGAGGACACGTGGAGGGGTAAGGGTAAGCTGGGATGAAGTGAGAGAGTAGCACTGACATATATACACTAACAAATGTAAAACAGATAGCTATGGGAAGCAGCTGCATGGCACAGGGATGTCAGCTCCATGTTTTGTGACCACCTAGAGGGGCGGGATAGGGAGAGTAGGCGGGAGGCGCAAGAGGGAGGAGATATGGGGATATATGCATACATATAGCTGATTCACTTTGTTATACAGCAAAAACTAACACAGCATTGTAAAGCAATTATACTCCAATAAAGAGGTTAAAAAAAAAAAAAACCAGACATGGGTCACTGTCCACATGAAGCTTGTAGAGGTCATATGATCTTTGCATGAAGACTGCTTTCTTACCACAGCAGTCTGACTTGACTTGGTTTTGACCCTTTCTTCAAAACTCTGAGGTGCTTTAGTTGCAAAGCTGATACACTGGTGTTTTGCCCTCATTTCTGAAGATATTTTCTCTGGACATATAATTCTAACTTGGATTCCAACTCCTTTTTTCCCAGCACATTTAGGATATCATTTCACCGACTACAGATTTCATTTGCTGTTGTTTAGAATCAGTCAGCACTCCTTTGAAGATAATGTGTTTAAAATTTTCTCTGTCATTTGTTTTCTGCAGTTTCATTGTAATATGTCTATGTAGAGATTAAAAGCGTTTTTAACTCTGCCTGGGATTTGATGGGCTTCTTAAATCTGAGGACTATAGACTCTCATTAATCCTGGAAAATGCTGTCATTATCTTTTCAAATATTGCCTCTGCCCCATTCTCTTCCCTCCAGGAATGCCAGTTAAATTTAGGCTAGAATTTCTAAACAATCCTCCTTTTCTCTCAACCTCTTGGTATTTTCCACCTTTTCATCTCTTTGTGTTGCATTATAGATAATTTCTTCTTTCAGTTCACAAATTTCCTCTTCAGCTATGTCAAATATATTTGCAATGTGTCTACTAAGATTTTAATTTTGGCCATTATATTTTTTTCATTTCCAGAAGTATTTCATTCTTTTCAAGTCTGCTATATCACTTGTTTTATAATTTCTTGTTTCATACAGACATTTGCAAGCTTTTAAAAAATTAAAACATAGTAAGTGAAATTGCTTATAATCTATGTATAATAATAGCAGTATCTGAAATATTTAGGTATCAGTTTCTGCTATTTCTTGCTGCATTTTGCTTATTGTGCCTTGTTTTCTTTTATGCTTGGTCATCTCTGTATGATAGATGCTCAATGGCCTTGAAAGGTTATTTGAAGATTTTTGATGCCTACAATAAGGTGCATTTATTCAAAAAGGATATATATTTGCTTTATCGAGGTAACTGGGGCACTACTTTTCTCAGACTTCTTGTGTTATATTCCTTTGGCTTGTGATTCTGCACAATGCTGGTACTTATTTTACAACCTCTCAGAAATAGGTTCTCTTTCTTTCTTTTCTTTTTCTCCTCTTTGCCCTATCTGGTCAGCACAAAAGAATTCTCCTGGCAGTCCTTTGCAAGTAGGGAAAAGGCAGTGAGCTTCCCTCTTCCTGAGGTCCCAGCTTGATGTGGGAAGCAATCTATTAGCCTCAGAAACCTAGAAGTAATAACTGTCCTCTTGCCTCTGAATCTACCGAAACCTGAAGCTTAGTTTTTTAACTGTTTTATCCAGATGGGCAAATGATTCAGGGTAGCCAGAGCTTTAAACACTTCTTTACCTTTTAGGTTCTAACATTTTCTTAGATTTTGGCCTGGCATATTCCTTAACAGCTCTTTGATGCTAAGACAAAGTTTTTGTACAACTCATCAAGCGTTTTTAGTTGTCTTCAGTTGAAGAATTGGTCCAGATAATCTGGCCCAACGTTACTGAAATTTAAAAAGTCAACAATTTTAGGAAAAGATGAGCCAAGTGTTTTTTAATGACATCCGTAAAGTTGTTTTTTGACGATTTTTTTTGTTTTTTTTTAAAGTTAAATGTTGAAAAGAATTCCACATTTTCCAGAGTTCCACCATCAACTTCCCCCAAAAGAAACAAAGAGCTACCAGCAAATTCCACTCATGGTGAGATACCCAAGAGAAATGAAAATATGTCCATACAAAAACTTGTACACAAGTTTCACAGTAACATTTTCACAACAGTCAAGAAGTGAAACAACCCAATGTTCCTAACTGATGAATGGATAAGCAAAATGTGGTATATCTATACAATGAAATATTATTTAACCATGGAATGAAGTACTAATACATGCCACAATATGGATGAACCTTGAAAACATTATGCTAAATCAAAGAAACCAGTTACAAAAGACCACATATTATATAACTCCATTTATACGAAATATTCAGAACAGGCAAATCCATAGATACAAAAAGTAGATTAGTGGCTGCCACCATGGTGGGGGGTGGTAGGGGAACTGGGAAATGAATGCTAATGGATACCAAGTTTCTTTGTGGATTGATGAAAATATTCTGGAATTAGCGTTCATGGTTGTACAAACTTGTGAATGTTCTAAAAATCACTGTGTAATTTAAAATGGTGAATTTTATGGTCTGTGAATTATATCTCAATAAAAAGAACAAAAAATGTTAATGTTAATCTCAGGTATGTCTATAATACCCACTGTGGTAGCCACTAGCAACACAAAGTTGCCTCACTGAGCATTCAATTTCACATAATGAAAGATACCTGAGGCAATGATTTATAAAAATACCAAGTAGTGTGAAAGTACTTCATGCAGCTTACTAAAAACTTTGGAAATGTTTATTACTATCATTATGAATAATCATCACATCGGAATTTGTACCTATTGAGTCCTATATCCAGGTATATTAAGATTACCAACTGGGAATATACCCTGAGAAAACTGTAATTCAAAAAGAGTCATGTACCACAATGTTCACTGCAGCACTATTTACAACAGCCAGGACATGGAAGCAACCTAACTGTCCATTGACAGATGAATGGATAAAGAAGATGTGGCACATCTATACAAGGAATATTACTCAGCCATAAAAAGAAATGAAATTGAGTTATTTGTAGTGAGGTGGATGGACCTAGAGTCTGTCATATAGAGTAAGTCAGAAAGAGAAAAACAAATACTGTATGCTAACACAGATATATGGAATCTAAAAAAAAAATGGTTCTGATGAATCTAGGGGCAGGAGAGGAATAAAGACATAGATGTAGAGAATGAACTTGAGGACACGGAGAGGGGGAAGGGTAAGCTGGGACAAAGTGAGAGAGTAACACTGATATATATACACTACCAAATGTAAAATAGATAGCTAGCGGGGCACAGCTGCATAGCACAGGGAGATCAGCTCGGTGCTTTGGGACCACTTAGAGGGGTGGGATAAGGAGGGTGGGAGGGAGACGCAACAGGGAGGGGATATACGTATGCGTACAGTTGGTTCACCTTGTTATACAGCAGAAACTAACACAACATTGTAAAGCAATTATACTCCAATAAAGATGTTAAAAAAAAAAAAGTTTACAATGAACAGAACTATATGAAACAAAAGCCAATAGAATCTATGAAAACTTTCTTTATATTGCAAAGGAAACTAGAAAGATAATACAACTTCCCATCTCTGAATAATTTTCTTTTACATAGCAGCCGTTTATTCAGATGAACATAAGCTGACAAACACTATCTCAGAAGGGAGGGAGGGAGGGAGGGAGGAAGGAAGGAAGGAAGGAAGGAAGGAGGGGAAGAAAAAACCCTTCTATGATTAAACAGTAGTCTGCTCTACTATAAAACATGTTTTGGAATGCAAATTAGCTCATATGAAACTGATAAACAGAGAATGATGTCAGTATAATAAAGAAGTCATTTTGGTTCATTGGTGATTTTTCCTAGGAAAGGGGAGCCAGGAAAGAGGGAACAGCATCACAACCTTCAGGAGGAAAGGAGAATGTCCTCCTGACAGCAGGAACATTTATCTGTATTATAAGAAAATTTTAAACGAGAGCTTCAGAGGAGTACTCCCAGCCTTGTTGCAGGTTCCCATGCCCACTTTAATGCTAACCCCCTCCTTCCCCCCATGGCTCATTGCTACGTTGCCATCTGTACTGTCCTAAAACCCACTATCTCCATCCTAATTAAAGTGTTGCCAGCATTTCTATTCAAGTAATTAATTTGGTGAATTTATCATACCAACTCTTGTAGTCACTAGCTACACTAAGGTGCCTCACTGAGCAGTTCAAACTATCTTCTCAATTACTAATTAGTTTTAGTTTATGTTGGTGCTCAGAACACAAAGTTGCATAGGTTTTGCAGTCTGTAAAAATTTTCAGGAATGCATAAACTGCACTACACCAGAAGCACTTGTACTTTTTTCTTTTAAAGTCTGTTTACTTGTCTAAAAGTTGGAAGTTATATATACTGGGAGGAGATGTGGAAGATGGGGAGATGCTGAAATAAAGGCATCGTCTCCAGTGTTACAGAGCGAAGACAATCACATCCTGTTCATTCTTGAGCTTTATTTCCACTTAAAGATACTTTATGATTTTGTCCTTATTAGCTTTGGGTAACATTTGATGGATTTTTAATAGTATCATAAATGAATTAACACTGAAGTGAGTAACACTGCTTTTAGCTCAGTTTTATAGGTCACTATTAAGCCATGTGCTGGATCTGTGGGAATCCACCAGGAAGGATACTAATGCTCTTTCTCAAAGTCTTTGCCTTAAAGGATCTACAGTATTTCAAAGAGATCCAGCGTTCCCCAACCCAGTCCACGGCCTGTTAGGAACCAGGCTGCACAGCAGGAGGTAAGCAGCAGGCAAGAGAGTGAAGCTTCATCTGCTGCTCCCTATTGCTCGCATTACCGCCTGAGCCATCCCCCACACCTGCCTCCGTGGAAAAACTGTCTTCCACAAAACTGGTCCCTGGTGCCAAAAAGGTTGGGGACCGCTGAGATAGACCCAAGACTTTCAAGAGAACATTATTTAAGTCTTGGTTTTGTCATTATGTACTGGTATGATCTTGGACAAGTTCTTTACTTTGTTTGGACCCCAGCTTCCTTATCAATTAAATAAAGTACAGAACTAGATCAAGGTTTCCAAATCTTTTCATAACACAAACTCCTTTTCACAATAATTTTGGTCATTCTGTCATTTTTGCATGATAAATAATAATGAAGTGATTTTAAGTAAAAATACTTTAAATTGCTGTATTAAAGGAGATCACATTGTACAGATTATTTATAAAATAATATTCGACCATATTCACATTACGGTCAAATTCTAAACATTTCCTTTTCTGCAAATGATGTACTCAAAATTTTTATAGCTCAATTAAGAAAAAGTGTCATGTGTGAATACATTACACACTTTAGAACACAGCCTAAATCCCCACTTTAATCCCTCTTCCCCATTCAAACCAAGTGGAATAGCATTCTTCATCATACAAATCTCAACATTACTAAAAAGCTACCATAATTAAGAGGTGAGGTAACAGTCTATTTTTAAAAGTATAAACTTCTTTTAAAATGTTAATTATCTGCTGCCAGATGAGTATTCTTACAACAACTATTTGACTTCCTAAACTTTTAAACACTTCTAACGGCTGCCCAATGCCTATAGGACAAATAGCAAATGTCACAGCCTGGTATTCAAGGCATTCCATCAACTATACCCAATCTGTTTCTTCCTTACCTTTATTACTCCCCTATGCAAACTCTCTATTCCACAGAAATTTTGTGTATGATGTGAATATTGGTTTATTTTTTTCTATATGTACACTGCATGTATATGCATACTGCATGTATACTGCATGTCTGCCTTAGCTACCTTTATATAAGAGAACTGAAATACAACTTAGACTATAGATATATCTCACTTTTCAGGCATACCCATAACATTGTTAAATACGGTGAGTACTCTACAGCTTTTGCTCTAAATGAGCTTCTAGCTCTAATAGTAATATAATATTTATATGCTGAATGGTTAATATTTGGTGGTAAACATCAAAATCTTCAGATTCTAAGTGCCTTGAATCCATACTGAAGTGTATCCAACAAAGGGACTTCTGAAGTAAGATAATAAAATAGCCACACATAATCCTATTAGAAAAACAGAAGAAATATGGCCAGTCACCACCATATTCCCAGTGTCCAGTACAATGCCTCATACATGATATCAGTTCAATAAATTAAAAAATGAAGAAATAATGCATTACATTCAATACTTTTACCCTTTTCTCTTCACTACTCTTCAGCCCCTTTCAAAAAAATTACAATGCAATTCTAACAGAATTTACAGCTTGGGAAGTGCAAGAGAGTCAGTAAAACCGCAGGCAGCTATTCTATTAGGCTCTTTCAATAGGCACCCAAACCTTCAGGAGAAAGTCAAGGGTATTATACGTCTCTTCGGAATCTGGTTTACTTCTCAGGTTTTAGCTGTTTCCACTCTCCACTCTTCACACTACACTACAGCTATTCATAGCTGATTTTAATTCCATAAAATAAGTATGTTATACCTCATTTCCTACTTTCCACATAAGCTGTCCCCCCTGACCTACAACACCTTTCTTCTAACCCTTTTTCTCTCTCCAACCCTATCCTTTAAAGGACTCAGGTGATGGTGTCACCTCTAGAGGAAGTTTTCTCTGACCACTCTCCCAATCCTCTGTACCCTCCTTTTCTCACTGGTCAAAAATTTGGTCAATGTATCCAAGAACTTCCCGAGAAAAAAAGAACAATTTATCTCATCGTAAGTACAAAAACATTCAATCCATGACACATAGGGACATAAAAAGGATACAAAAGTATTCATCAATAATCACAAGAAATGCATTACAGAAATGTGAGCTATATTATAAAGTGATATATATATATATATATATATATCTCACCCTTTTCACCCATGAACTCCTGTTTATATATCAGCAACATCAATCTCTGATGGAGAAAAACCTGACCTCAAGAAAATAAAAATCACACGCAGAGATGCATAGTTCCTTATAAAAAGCACATAAATGAAAACCAATAATTGTATGATAAATAATAATATCCAAATACATAGCAAAATGAAAAGAGTAAAACTGAAATTGTAAGAGCTACGGTGATTGCTGTGTGAGGTGATGGTGTAGGACATGTGGGAAGAGGAGGAGGGCCATGAGGATTGCGTGCCTCACCCTGTGAATCACCATCCTGCTGCTTCAGGCTCTGTTAGGAATAAAAGAGCAGGGCAGGGGGCTGCAGGTGGAGGAAAGCTTTGTCTTGTCTTCAGATGTTTCATTATTTTTTCCCTTTCCCTGCCGCTCCACTGCAGCCCTGTAAAACATTAGGCAAGCCTCTTAAACACTCCCTGTCTGTTCCATTCCTCATCTGTAACATGGGGAGAAAAAAACTGATTGGCTCAAAAAGGCTCTCTGAGGACATAATAATACTGTCAGAAAACCTAAACATAATCATGCCTCCAAATTCTGTAACTAGATGATCTCAGGAGACAAAAGTCATTTATCTTTCTTTTTTGCTCAGCTGAGGAACTGGAGTCCATCTCCCCACCCATCCCCACCAGACCCACTAAATACACTCAAAGAAGCACGTATAACCATATAGAATTGAATGAAAGGTCACCCATTAAAAATGTGTTCCCTAGGGGCTTCCCTGGTGGCGCAGTGGTTGAGAGTCTGCCTGCCAATGCAGGGGACACGGGGTTCGAGCCCTGGTCTGGGAAGATCCCACATGCCACGGAGCAACTGGGCCCGTGAGCCACAATTACTGAGCCTGCGCGTCTGGAGCCTGTGCTCCGCAACAAGAGAGGCCGCGATGGTGAGAGGCCCGCGCACCGCGATGAAGAGTGGTCCCCACTTGCCGCAACTAGAGAAGGCCCTCGCACAGAAACGAAGACTCAACACAGTCATAAATAAATAAATAAATAAAAGAACGTGAATTTCTTTAAAAAAAAAAAAAAGCTAATGATGTCCACTGGAGTCCATCTTTAGAAAAAAAAAAAAAAAAATGTGTTCCCTAGTTTGCAATTCACACCAAATCAGCATACTACTTTGAATTGTTCTTTAGAAGGTCTTAAAAGTTACAATTTGTGCTTGCTCACTGCTTGAAATTATTTCAGAGGATAGTCTTAGGGATAAAAATATTTTAAAAGCTGGATAACCACTGCCAAGAGATTGCATGTTAACTTGAAGCTTTTAGTCTCACTGCACTTGGGACAAGTTACTTCAAGTTAATACAAGATTGCTTAGGCCTCATCTCAGAAGTTTCTGATTCTGTAGGTCTGAGGTGGGGCCCAAGAACTTAGATTTCTAACAAGTTCTCTGGTGATCCTGATGCTGCTGGTCAAGGCACCACACTTTGAGAACTACTGATTTTAAATAATGTACTCCTGGCATGATCACTTTTACTACCAGCTGTTTTTATTTAGTAATTGATAGATGCATCTTATATTGATTCCCTATCTTCCTTTGAGATATTATTTCCAAATTCCTTTGTAATTTGAAAGCAGGGAAGAACTATTAAGACTCAAAAAAGCAGATTTTCTCTTCCTTTAGAACGCAAATTATCATCTTACTTCATTTATCACTGTGCCTCAATTTCCTCAACTACAAAATGGGGATAATTAGAAGGATTCAATAATATAATAAGATAATATAAATAAAAGCCCTGGGAAGAGTACCAGATCATAATAAGTACTTGATAAATGTTGTATATTATTCTTGTTGCAATTACTTCGCTAATTTTCTGTTCATTATTGAGGAAAACTTATTCATGTTTGCTATATGTTATACATTACTGGTGTATGTATAAAATCTTATCTATTTATGGTGAAATGTCCCAGAGCTCCAATGGATTCAGTAAACTGGGGAACAAAGGGAGGGGATAATGTTAAAGACTTAGGTTCTAATCCCAGTTTTCCCACTAAATTGCTACATGACTCTGGGCAAGTCATTTAACCCTAGTCTCAATTTCTGCTTCTGAAAAAGCTTAACTTGGATATGAAGATCAAATGAGATAATGCAAGTGAAAAAATAATAATAATTTAAGTACTGTAGTATTCCTGTGGTGAAGAAAATACCTCTATTTGGGAACAGTTCACAAGGTATTAATAAGAGAGATAACTGGCCATGGCCCCTGTATTTACATCCTTAAATGACAGCACAATGATCTGAATCACCACACAAGCTATTTACTGAATGTCCAATGCCACCAAGTCACTATTTTAAATATATAATGCTAATTTAAATATATTATGAGCAGAAATATTTAATATTTCAAATATTATTGCAAAGTGAAAGAAAAGTAAATACAAAAGTAATCTCAGGCATATATTGTGTAGCGGCTGCTAACATCCTCACTTCATGTCTTTAGCATAATTTTTATTTTGATGCAGAACCCTTGTATTGGTTCTAGGCTTTTATTCAGTATAAATTCAAAGTGAATGAATAATGGCAACTAATTAGATTGGTGATTTTCATTTCTAGTTTCTAATACTCCAGGACATATCTAATGTTCTTATAAAATTGCATAATACAGTTCACAAGTTTTAAAATCAATTTACTGAAAAGAAGATTTGGGGCTTATAACATTTTCATTGTACATTTCAATTAAATTACTACCTTTTGTAGGACCAAACAAAAATCTGCCACCTTTCTTTGTGTCAATGCTTACCAATATAAAAAGATACAATGAAACGAATATATTCCTGAAAAGCAGTACACAAACATTTTCAAATGAAATGTCATTTTAACTGCAGCAGTGATACTCCCCTTTCAAAGAAATCCAGTTATTAAGTCTCTTACAAAGTTTACCCCAATGACAATCTCCTAATTTACCAATGTGTAAATTTCCATTTTCATGTATTTAGCTTTCTCAACACAGGAGATATATACATCCAAGACATTGCAGACCTTAATTTAAAATACCTAAATGCAATTTAAAATATGTAAATGCTGTTGATTAAAAAAAAAAGCTATACAGAAAAAATTCTTATCAACTATGATTAAAATGTTAAAACTTATTAAAATTTTAAGAGACTAGTTTTAAAATATAAATAATATGAAACAAGGAAAAGCAAAGACAGAAAACACCACTCTGTAGATGTGTTAAAAATACCTGTGGATAAATGTGAGCATCATGTATTCCTCTGTTTATTATCACAATATTCAAATACCAGCTACTTTTACTTTTACTATATTATATTTATTCTATAGTGCTCCCAGAAAACATATTAGATCTAATTCCACAGGCAAAAACATGTGCATCCTTATGCCATGGACTATGCAGATGTGGTTAACAGTACAGGGCACCCATCCCTCTTCTCTCCACAGTACATCCCAAAAGGGCCTGTGTGTAGGATCCAGTAGAATAGAAATACTGATACATCTACAGAAGACTCCATTTTAATATATTCAAGGTTCTGTCAAAGAGTATTTTAGTTCTGGGGGAAAGCAAAATCCTGCTAATTTTAAAGACTAACATATATGCAACAGGAAATGGGTGAATTCAGGTTAGAGGCCTTATGAAAGTTGTTCGTGAAATTTTCAGTTAGTTTCACTGTTGGTCATATTGCATTAAGGAAACACTCTAAAGTAGATCACTTATAGTTGTTCATGCCTCCATTTATTGCTGATGTACTCAGCGAATGAGTACATCATGAGATGGCCCAAGAGTTCGGAACCAATTTGTTAGAGGTTTAATATAAAATCTTCCATTGGTAAAAGCGTATCTCAATGTTTTACATAACTGTAGGTAGGAGAAAAAAAAAAAGTCTCGTGGCTTGAATTAGAAATCTCTAAATAATATCACTTTGCAGAGTCCCTGGCACACAGAAATCCCTCAAATATTTTTGTCAAATGAACAAATACACATCAACAAGTTTGCTTCCAATTACTACAACTGTTTGAAAGGAAACTATACGTAAAAGGAAAAAATACTTAAAATGATATTCTAAAAATATCCTTAAATAAGATATTTGTAAAGCACTTAAAAAGTGGCCCATAGGAAGCTTTATACAAGTATTTGTCATTACTCTTATCCTGTTAATTTAGTTTGGTTCACAACAATCTTGGTAGCTGCATTAGCATAAAGCCATCACCACAACTGATAAAAAGAACTCAGGTATGTATGCACTACTAGTGAGGATGTAGTTGCATCACCTTTACATGTGGAATAAAGACCATCTTACAAGGGTAACCACTACTGTCTTATAATGAAGATTAACTCAGTAAGACATTAACATACAAGAAAGGTGAATTAAGCCTTATAATTTTATCCTACCACAACAAATTAAATCCCTTATAATCCAATGTTTTCTGTCTTGTATTTACATAATGTGTCTTGTATTTATATAATTCAGAACTTCAAAAAGAGCTATTGGTAAGGTTCATGTTCATTTATATCTAAGAAATTCAATTAAAAAAATAAAACATCAAAATGGCAATTGATGGCAATTTGCTTCATACTAAAGCAAACTATAATATAGGAGAGTGCTAAAAAATGTTTGGGATTTACTCTCTTACACTTTGACTGCTGACCACAACAGAGATGAAGACTGAGGTAGTCTGAAAATTCTGTGAGGATTAAATCACACTATATTCTTCATATTCTCTAAGGAAGTAAACTTTAGGCTGTGCGAAGTACCCTCAACTTCCGGGGGCCAAGAACAACAACTGCTGCAATGAAAGAGCAGAGTAGTTAGGGTTAAGGAGGTGATTGCCTTCTATAATGAAACTAGCTCCAATATCTCTTTGTTGACACTATTAAAGTCAACTCTACTTTTTTGTTTGACTTAAGGCAGTGGAGCTTTTGATAAGACACAGAGGTTTTTAAAATAAGATGTCATTGTAAACTAAACACCAGGGATACCTTCTATTTCAAGGAAAGCCCGTTACAAAGTCTCTTTATGAAGCTTACCCAAACCAAGATCCCCTAATTTACAAAATTACGATTCAAAATGCATTATGATACATAACCAGGGAAGAGTCTACTAAGCAGTTTATATGGCACATAAGTGATAAGATATACCATAAAAGCTAAATGATATAAAATAACTTACAATTGATTAAAACACAGCTGCGCTAAGGGGTTTGGCTAAAGATGTAACCATGTAGTTTAACTGAAATGATCAACAAAAGCAAGACCAAAAGCTTCATAAACACTGGAGTGAGCCACTCAAATAAAATGGTGGGAAAATCAAGCAACAGAGGAATCGTAGCTCTAATTATACTACACTTTTACTTTTCATTTCAAACAATTAATTGCTAAAAAATAAGTACTTTTCTAATAAAAGTAGCAGAATTTTTTTTTTGCAGTATCAATCAATCAATTACTGTCTAAAAAGGAATGGTTAAGGCAGAAAAATATAGGGGAAATTTAAAATGCATTTTCAGAACTATAACATAATCTGTGGAGGCAAATAAATCAGATTCCTACACAATAAAATAAAGTATATTTCTCTATCTTAATTTCAATTTCTCAAATAAAATCTAAATTTGGACTTCATTTCTTCTTTTATGGCTCGGTCTGCATCATTTCCCATGATTTCAGTACTTTAACCAAGGAAATCTCTAATTTATTGAAACAGTTTTCTAATATTACAAAACTAAGTAAACATATATGTTTTTTCAAGCAGCGAAAAAAAAATCCGTTTCGAACAAAAATAAAACAAAACCTCGAAGTATAAACAAAAAAGATAAAGTAAATAAGAATGCTAATTAAAAATGCAATTAGAAATATACATAGAAAGTTATCTTTTATAAGATTTTTGCAACAGAAAATAGTTGAAGGGGAAAGTATATTGGTTCTCCTTTTTGAAGGTTTTGTCTTAAAACACTTTCTGAATAGATTGAAATCATTCTAAAAAACTCTTTTTCTTTATTTTCACTTAATTAGGTTGGTAGAACTATGAGAGATACCAAAGGGCAACAGATTAAAAAAAATAATGAGGCAATCCTCCCCCCCACAACCAAAGCACTATTAACAAAATAGAAATAATATTTACATCATTTCCTTCCATTTCATTAGTGTTTAAAGTTGTGGGTAGTCACTGAGGTAATGAAATAATTAAGACATGTTAAAACTATAACTTCATACTGTCCAAAGTGATATAGTTTCTTATAACATTAATTTAAAAACTCATACAAAATAAGTAATCATAGATGAAATGTTAGATTATACTGATGTATACAGTACAACAGCCTAGTTTATTTTTTCTCAATGATTAGGATATGCTTATAACATAAATGGGTCATCATATAGCAATAATTAGACCCTTCTAAGAAACAATTCAGAGAAAAGCTATATCTATAACCGATTTATATTTTGAATATAAAAAGCAACCTGACAGTTAAAGTTATTAAATCAAGATTTAATTATTATCTACAATTCAGGCATTACTAGATATATGTTACCTCAACAATATCCGAGTTGGTTCTGCTTTCGTGAGGTTCATTATATTCTGTATACTTGAGAAGAACTTTGTCCATATCAGTGCTGGCATACTGAAACAGTTTGTTAGAGCTGTTGAAAATGATGAGTGCTATTTCACAGTCACAGAGCACACTAAGTTCATAGGCTTTCTTCATTAATCCAAACTTTCTCTTTGTAAAAGTGACCTAGACAATCCAAAAAAAAAAAAAGTATATTTTTATTACAAGTTATTAGTAGTACTTGAACACAGGCTACCTGAAGATGAGTTCTCTTTTAACACTGAGTCTGATTTCAAAGCTGAAAAAGGTTCCTAGCTTCATACTCCACATGAGTCTTCTTCCCCAGTTTGCCAAAGGCCTACAATCCTACATATATCCTGTACCTCCAAGGGCTCTAACAGAGCAGTCTCCTAAGGAGGCTTCCTTTATCCTTGGCTGCCACTCTGCTGCAGTGGGCAAAGAACCAGAGAAGGAAACAGTTGATCAGTGGCCCCTTATCATCCAGCTTAAAATGGCATTAGAAAACCAAGTCCCACCTCAAGTAATCCATTCATTACTCAGACTTTAATCCCTAAACAACAAAGTACATCCACTAATCTAATTTATATTTCTCCTCCTTCCCAAGCTCTTCTACTGCACCCACTGAAATTCAGTCTAGATCTGCAAATTCCCCAATGTCCTCAAATTCTTCTTTGAATATTTCTTTCTCTAACTGAAACATGTCACCTGAAGCCCTCTCAAATAGAGACTAATTAGTTTGTTTTTAAATACTACATCTCCTGTACTCAAGCGTCTGAAAGATATGTCCTTTTTGCTCCCCATTCTTTCCTTAATTTTCCTTTCTTCTTCTCTAAAAACCCCAGATATTTTGAAGGTCAAGCCACGAAATTTATACCACCCAAAAACTCTCCTTGTGGTGACCCCTGGTCACTCTCCCTCTCCCTCATGCACTGATAAGTATCACATAACTACTTCTCATTCTAATCCTGCTCTTATCTCTGGTGACTTCAGCATCTGTGTAAAAAATTAGTGCAAATACCTTAGCCTCTCAGTTCCTTTATCTCCCAACCTCCAAAATGATCAACCACCACCACATGTCAAGCACTCCTACTGCCATACCTTAACTCTGCCATAAACAATAATCACATCACCTCCAAAATCTCAATTTCACACATTCCACTTTGCCTTCTATGCAACTCTCCTATTTTGTATTATCTCTCCAGAAATTCTTTAACCTTCATCAAGTCCTCCAATCCATTGACCTCACCACTTTGTTACTATCTACATATTCTCATGCCCTTTCTTCTCTCTTTAGATTCCATGGTCCATCATTATTTTTCACTCCTGTTCTCCTCTACTCTTCTCTCATTAACATACTTGCTTAGCACAGCCCCAACCAAGTACTGACCCCCCCATACATTTACCCAATTATCCCTTTATCTTTATGCAAGTAGCTGACAATTACTGGGAACATTAAGTGTGCGTGCACACTCACACCCACATCCCCCTTGTGTTTCTAAACTGATGACCATAAATCTCAACACTTAACACTGCTTGACATTATAACTTGGCTTATTTGTCCCATTATCCCATTCTCCAGGTCAGCTACTTCCTACCTGCTCTCTCTCAAATCAACTCTCCACTGATAACCTTGCCTCAAACCATTGAGAAAACAGAAATAAGCAGCAACTATCTCACTTCCCATCACCAAATCTATCAATTCAATTGTTTCATCTGTACTTTTCCACACTCTCCCTTCTCTGCTGTCATTATTGACATCTCTGTTCCTTTTCCTTTCCATATGCTACACTCTCTTCCCTCATCATGGTTTCCTTCCTATCAGATCAAAGACCACAAGCTTAGAGTCATGCTCTAGCATCTCCTTTGACTCCACGCTGCCCCTTCAGTTACCACCCCTTCTCTTCACCTCTCTTTCTGCTCTACTTCAGAGTAAAAATGTTTGAAAGAAACATCTATAGTCGTTGCCTCTAACTTCTCATCACCTATTCTCTCCTCAACCTTACTGCAATCAGACATCCAGTCCCCAGATTCCACTAAGACTTGTCAATATCGTTACAGTGACCTTCAATTTATGTGATTAAAGTCAATGGTCATTTTTTTTTTCTTACCTTACTATACATCTCATTTGACAAAGTTGACCATATTCTCACTCTTCAAACATTTTCTTTTCCAGTTGTTTATGGCACAACACTGTCCTGGTGTTCCTCCTACTTCAGTGACTGCTTCCTCTCAGCCTTTAGAGCTATATCCTCTTCCTCTGCTCAGCCTCTACCCACTGAAGTGCCTGTGAGCTTTAGACTTGGGCTCCCTTCTCCTCTTTACCCCCCCCAGTCCTTGCTAGGTAATTGCAGCCAGCCTCATGATTTTAAAAGCAACAAATATGCTCTTTCCACAGTCTTCTCCATTTCAGCAAATGCCATCGTCATCCATTCAAACAAAACCAAATAATATCTAAGAGTTATCCTTGATCCCTGTTATCACAATAATCTACCCTACCAATCCTTCAGCAAATTGTGTTAGCTCCACCTCTAAAACATATCCCAAATCTATCCACTTCTATCTACACCACTATATCACCCTAGGTTAAGTTACATAATCTCTCATGTGTATTATTTATATAATCACCTTATTAGATTTCCTGCTTTACCTATTGTAACCCACAGTATATTTGCCACATACCTGACAGAGTGATATATTTGAAACATAAATCAAAATGTGTAAGTAGGAGTTTAGAGTTTTTCACTGCACTGAAAGTAATAACCAAACTCATTAAGAAAACAGAATAAATGATCTGGCCTCAAACTATGTGACCTTATTTCTCATCTCTCCCTCTTACACCCATTATGCTGCACTGGCGTGTGCGTGTGTATACATGTGCATGTGTTTTCCTTAACCACAAGCTACTTTCCACCTTAGGAACTTTGCTATCTTCCCTCTCTGTGGAACACTTTCACACCACATCTTTCTAATGGTTCCTTCCCTCTCCTTTTAAAAATAAATCTCTCATCTTTATTTAATCTTTTAAAGAAGTCCTTACAATATAAATACACAAATATATGACTTTATATGAATGCATACATGGAATATAATATGTGTTTTGCTTGCCTATTTTCCCTTGAACCAACATAAACCTCTTAACCCACATTTTCAACTTAGTATTTTTCATTCCACACTTTTGTGTAAGACCATATAATCATATACACATTCAGATGTATACACATATAAGGGATCTTGTCAGCATTTTACAAAACTGGGACTCTTGTCAGTTTTATTTGTTTTACTCATTTAACTACTCCTCGTGGATATGTCTCTAAGTCAAATGGTAAGGTACTCTTTTGAATAATTTCTTAATTTTTTCATATAAGTGTCACTACTCTTTTGCTAGGTGCAAAATAAAAATCTCGTTTCTGTAATATGAATTTTCCTAACTAGTAGTGACTAAACATCTCTTTTTTATATTTGTTGTCATTTGAGATTTGTTTGTTCTAAGCTGCCCATCTTTTGATCATTTTCTTATTTTATAAATTGTTTATTACTTGTCTGAGAGCTCCTTGTACAGGTATATTAACCATGTTTTATACTTTTCCAAATTTCTCAATTATATATTCTTTGTTTACATATCATCTGTCATTTAAAAGTTTTAAATTTTTATAAACTGATTGTATTACTGTTCTTCAAAATCTTAGCAGTTATTATACCACTGTAAGAATATAGTGAATATAAGAATACCACTATTAAAATATACTATTTTAAAACAATGAAATCAAAATCATTTATATTTTGAGATGCACCCAGATGTACTTGCTGCATTAAAATTTTGAATTCAGCAAAGGTGCAGTTAGAAAATGTTTTACCATACTCCTAGTAACTGAAGAAAATGACAATCAGCAAAGGAAAGCATTTATTGCAAGAATAATTCCTACTCTAGTCAAAGACTTTCAAAATAAGTAAGATATGAACAAGACATGAGACAGGCAATACTGCTTCAGAATATCCAATAAGCATGCCTGAAGAAAATTCTCTAAAACAAAAACTTAAGTTCACTAACAGTAAAATTAGGACAAACCCTGTTGTCCTTTCCAAAAATACTTATAAAAAATATTTCTCTGAAGTTATCAATTAGAAGGAGTTGAAGATGAAGGATGGAGTTAGTGGAGGAGACCTAGCTTATAACAACCTCCTCTCCTCCATTCCTCCAGCTTACTCCAACTAGAGTTAAGGTCAAAAAGAGTTTTTTCAGCAACTAGAAAGATTTGCACAAAATACACTTACGTTTCAACAGTGAAGCCAAAGACATAACAGTGAAAACTACAATCTTAATATTTTACTTTCAAGCTTTATAAATTAAATCTTTTTATTTTATCTATAAGTGCTTAAGTCTATTTTTAAACACTCTGGTTTATTGCTAACAATTTATGACAATAGTAATATAAAATTAACTTTGCATTCTTATAAATTTGTCATCCTTTTATATTTTGAAATAATTTCAAACATACAGAGAAGTTTCAAAAAGTAGTACAAGGGAGGAGGTATGGGGATACATGTATATGTATAGCTGATTCACTTTGTTATAAAGCAGTAACTAACACACCATTGTAAAGCAAACTCTAATAAAGGTGTTTAAAAAAAAAAAAAAGTAGTACAAAATTTTCATATATCCTTCCACCAAATTACCTGTTAACATTTTACCACATTTGCATTCTCTAAACACACATAACTTTTTCTCTGAACCCTCTGGACTAAGCTGCAGGTTATAAGGTCCCTTTGCCCCTAAATACTGTCTTAAAAACAAGGACAAATATAATTATCAAAATAAAAAACCAACACGGACACAGCACTATTATCTAATCTATAAACCTTATTCAAATTTCTCAATTTTCCCACTAATTTCCTTCATAGGGGAAAAAAAAGTTTTGCTTTTTTTTCTCCCTCTAGCACAGAATCCAATCCAGGATCAGATGCTGCGTTTAACTGCATCCTGTTTAATTTGGAACACTTTCTCAGTCTTTCTTTTTCAGGACCTTGGCACTTTTGCAGAATACAGGTCATTTATATTGTGGTATGTATCTCAATTTGGCTTTGTCTGTTGTTTCTTTCTGATTATATTCAGATTGTACATTTTGGACAGGAATAGTTTAGAAGCAATGTGTCCTCAATACATCTCATGAAAATCCACATATCTATTTACCCCCTAAATAGTATTGTTAGCTTGATTAAGGCAGTGTCTGCCAGTTTTTCTCCCCAGCAAAGCTACTATTTTCCCCGTATAATTAGTAAGTATATTGTGAAGATCTCTATGAAAATATTCTGTTTTCTCATCAAACTTTAACAAACTGATTTTTGCATCCACTGATGAATACTGCCTGAAAAATTATTACCACAATGGTTGTCAAATGGGAATTTTCTAATTCCATTACATTTTCTATCTACATTTACTAACTGGCATTTTACTGTGAGAGTTTTCCTTTCCCTTCATTCATTCATTCATTCATGTCAGCAACAACTCATGGATTCTTATTTTATTCTATGGGTTATAATTCATTCGTATCTTTACTCATTCTGATGTTCAAATTGTCTTTTATTTCAGCAGTGAGAGATCCACTATGTCGGCTTCCTGTGTCCATTTGACATGCTCCCAGTATTCTTTGAACTTCCTGGCACAGTCAAATGTTCCAGGCTCTTCCTGTTCTTTCCCTGCCCCAGCCCTAGAATCAGCCATTTCACCAGGAAGCTCTGATTCCTTTTGGTAGAGAACTGTATTTAGAAACTAAGATATGGAGGATAAGTTACTCGGGTGTCACTGTTTCTAGGCCCTCTCAACAGACAGAACTAGGAAATATGTATATGTACACACATACACACACAAACACACTTCAATATGTTTCTATTTTTATCAAAATATATTAAAATCCATGATACTTCCAATTCTAATTCTACGTCATAGGGTTTACCACAGGCTTCTCCCTTTCCATAGCTCTAACTCCCTTCTCTGACAGTAAGAAACCCAGCTCCCATTATCCACAATACACTTACTTATTTGCTCAATCTTAGATTACACTTTAAGTAGTTTTAAAATTGCTAAGCCACACTATGAAAAACAAACCTACCATCTAGAAACAAAAGACAGTTCTTTTATCGATACTCTGAAGGACTGGGTCAAGAGATAAATGCATACATAATTTTGGTAAGATATCGTTAAATACCGTCCCCTCAAATGGCTATACAAATCTGTATTCCCATCTGCAATGCACAGGACTGCCTACTTCTTCACAGCCTTACTATACTTTCATTAATAACAGTATTTAGGGCTATGAATTTTCTTCTGATTCCTACATTAAATATATTCCATAAATATGGATGTGTACTATTTTCTTTTTTTTAGAAATTATGTTATTTTAGTTATATATTTCCCTTTTTACCCAGAAGTTGTTAGACTGGCATCAAACTTTTCAAAAAAGAAATTCTTATGTAGAATTAGCTTTCAGAAAAACCATCAAACAAAATTAATTTCTAGTTTTACTACATGGTAATCGGCGTATGTTTGTAATATTCTCCTTTATTGAATTTACTGGTGTTTCTTTGGTTAGGTAATATATGATCAATTTTGGTGAATGCTCTATGTACCCTCATATACTCTATTTTCTAAGTGTAGTGTTCAACATATCACTTAAAGTCAATTTTATTGATTATGCTGTTTAGATCTGGTTTACCATCAATTATTTTTTGTCCATTTGATCTATTTCATACTAAGACTACTGTGTTTAAGTATCTTATTACTAGTTTGTTTCCATTTATGTTTCTTTGTATCTCTTTCAGTTTCTGCTTGATAAAGGTAGTATTTAGTATACCATTATTCCTAATTCTTACATCTTCAAGGTGAATTACAGCTTTCAGCACTGAAAAGTATCTTTCTTTGTCCCATTTAATGCTTTTTTGTCTACAATCCTACATCGTCTAATATCAGGATTATAATCTGTTTTCTCATTGTTTTCATTTGTCTGGTATACCTTTTCCCATACCTTTATTTTTAGTCTTTCTGATTATTCCATTTTAGGTGTGTCTCTTTTTGCCTATATTTGGAGCTTGTGAACTAAACTGGAAATGTTTTTTCTCTTAATAAAGAGTCAGTCCCATTTACATTTATTGATATGACTGATAATGCTTAGAGATTTCATCATCATTTTAATACTTTAATATTTAATGCTTATACATATTATGTATATTTCCTATTTTTTTCCTCTCTCTAAATGAGGTGTTTTCTTTGCTCTTTTATGTTAAAAAAATTTAACAAAGATTAGCATTTTTGTTCTAATGGTTACCTTTGTAGTTACAGCTTTTAAAAATGCCCTTGGTCTCCTGTTTTCATGTTTAATCTTTCACTATTTGGTGTGTCAAATCTTAATGATATTCTTTAACTCCCACCTATTGCCTAAACAATAACCAGTGTGCTTATTCTACTTTCCTCTTTCCCTCTCCTTTCTTACCATGTCTGTTGCATTACTTCTATTTTATCACAAAAAAGTAACATATAATAAATAATATATAACATATTATTCTTCCACCCTTGCCCCCACTGTTGCTTTAGGCTAAAATCTATAGTTAAGTATATTAAATGTTGATCATGTATTTTTTTGCTTATTTCCTCAGACATCTCTCAGTTGTATAAAGCTTATCCTCTACTAGATTGCACACTAACAGCTCATAAGTACAGAATTCCCTGAGCTCTAGTATGTTTAAAACTTGTTTTTATAATCTTTGTATTTGAATACAGCTTGACTGCAAATGATATCTTTGCTTCAGACTTTTTTCCCTGCATTTTTTGAAAATGCTGCTCTACTGTTGCCTTGTGCTTTATTATTTCAATTTTGCAAAATTCGATGCCAGTCTAATTCTCTGTACTTATATATTTGTTGTTGTTTTATACCTAGAAGCCCTGAGGATTTTTTTTTTATCTTAAAATCTAATAGTTTCAGTAGGATATGTATCAGAGTTGATCTCTGCAGGTCCACCTAATCCTTGGCATCTTACTTTCTCTCTTATTTATGAAAACTTTAATTATAGTTTAAATATTAGTTCTATGGTTTCGTTTTTCTTCTTCAGGGACTGCAATTATACATAAGTTCGATCTTCTTTATCTATCTCCCTTTTCAACCACTTCTCTCAAACCCTTTGAAATTACTTATCTCATTTTCATTCATTCATTCAGTTGTTTCCCTGCCTTCCTTCAATCAATATTAAGGTTTCATTTGAATCTATTATTCCTTGGCCACTTTGTAATTTAGTCCTTGTTTTGATATGACTTTATCTTTTTTTTTTTCTGGAGTTCAATCACTTTCAGTTTCATCCATGCTTTAAAAAAAAAATCCACTTCCATTCTTAGTATTTCAAAATTCTGAATCATGATTTTTTTGTCTGTAATATTCCTAAATACTTGTTTAAGGAAATTTATTGCAGGTTGGAAAGTCATATAGCAGTTTTTTCCCACTTTTTCATTGTTGGGGGAACAATCTTATCACCCAAATAGTAGTAAATATCATTTTGTTTTCTTCTTTATAATAGTATATATAGGAGAATACTGCTTGCATCACTGAATATCTATGGAAAAAACAAACAGTGGGGAGTGGTTTAAAATACTCTTAGTTCAAGAGCACCTCTCCTTCTAAAGGAGTTAAGTATGGTCCCTTTAATGGAAGGCTTTTGGGGGGGGGGTACTGGCAGTGGGGAGAAGAGCTTTGTGTCCTTTGATAAATATATATATATATTTATATATATATTTGCATATTTTTTTGTCTTGAAGGATATATACATATATCCATTTGTATATATCCATATATTCATTTCCATTCAACTAGCATTCTCCAAAGAGTACCTTTGCCTTCCTTTTTACCCTCTTCTCCCTCAAATAGTTACCTTTTCAAGACTATATATAATACTTCCTTGAGCACTACATACATTTAAGCCCTTTCTTTACCTGTGGTCTCTTCTGACCTACAAATAGTATTTTTCAGAATTTTTGGACTTAGGGTAGAATTCCTCTCTTTGTAGTGATTTCAAATCAATCTTAAGACAGCTACAAGGTTTCCTCTTCTCCTTTCCCACACACTTTTTCCTGATGTATGCTTGCTCACCTCAAAGACTTACAGTAGAAGTTCAAGAAACAGCACACTGTGACTTAGTAATAATTTTCTACTTGGAGGTAATGTAAGATTTAGATATGCTTTGCCTTCTAGTTGTGCCAAGATTGTAGGTTTTATGTAATTTTATTTGTTCTTCTTGGTTTTCTGTATCTATTTTTGGAGAAATTATGTTGGAAGAGTCAGGATTAATGCAGCCACCATTCCTTTAATTACTAAGAATTCCTCCTATAAATTTGAATCTTTGTTTTCAAACAAAGGCTTAAAAAATTTTTTACTTGAAACATATTAAACATTTAATTTCATTTTATTTTAAATATTATGAAATTTTTAAAATATCAGTATTAATAAAGCTATTTCAGTATCAGGCAAAATAAACAAATTTTATTTTTATTAAAAAATTTTTTTTAATGTTTATTTATTTGGCTGCATCGGGTCTTAGTTGCGGCATGCAGGCTCTCTAGTTGTAGCATGCACGCTCTGGAGCGTGTGGGCTTAGTTGCCCCACAGCAGGTGGGATCTTAGTTCCCCGACCAGATATCAAACCCACGTGCCCTGCATTAGAAGGCGGATTCTTAACCACTGGACCACCAGGGAAGTCCCATAAATTTTATTTTTAAATTGTCATTTTACTCCAGTACTGTAATAACTATAAAGAAAAAGAATAGGACTAAAGGGCTAGACTACAAAATTCAGTGCCTCTATAAACTGAGACACATTTGGTTTTAACCTAACCAGCTTTCCTGATTTTGTGTAAAATCTGGGACTAATATAATTCTCTGAATTCAAGAAGGTTGAACTGTACCATCTCTAAAAGACCTTCTATGTTTTAAATCCCAAGTACCTGTAAAGATTTTCACATCATATATATTTAGACATACTTTATTTCATTGTTGAATTTAAAAGTCCAGGAGAGACTTTGAGTTTCTGCTTCAGCACTTAACACTCATGGAAGTCGCCACTCTGTCCTAACAACAAGTAAAAAGCTGAACAAACTGAAAAATCAACAACTCTTCTTAGATCCCTCAGAGAGTTGAGGTCCCAGGGAAACTTCTACCTCCCAAACTGGAGACAGACAGGCAGATACTACAAATCATAAATTACCAGAGCCATGAGCAGAAACCTCCAGAGGAACCAGTACAGGGGTAGGAAAATCTTAACTGTAATTGATGAGTTGCTAGAGGATCACTGTGGACAAGTACAAAAGTTAAGAACTCTAGGGGGACCCAGTCTTGGGAGGGCATACCTACACTTTTGTGAGTTTTACCTCCAGGACCTCTATCTATCAGGTTCTCACAGTAAATTGAAATAATCAACTAAGATGGTATAAACCAGTCCAAATATATATACAAAGGATGACAAAGAATAAGATCCACGTAAAATGGAGAGTCAAGATATATTATCAGACTAGATAAAAAACAAAATCCAGCCACATACTATTTACAAAAGATATACCTAAAGCATAAAGACATAGGTTGAATGTAAATGTAGAGAACTAGACCTATCAAGAAAATACTAGCCAAAAGAAAGCTGTAGCTATATTAATGTGAGACAGTAGATTTAAGTAGATTTAAGACAGACATGCCTTCCTGAGGACAGAAAAAGTCAATATGTATTAAAAAATTCACCAAGAAGATATAACAATTCTAAATATGTATGAGCCTAATGAAATATTCCCCAAATATATAAAACAATATGTATTAAGCTAATAAAATATAGAGAGAAATTGACAAATCCATCATTGTGGTAAGTGCAATTACTGACAGGTCTCAATGAGCCAAAACCAACTACATAAAAAAAACAAAGAATACAGATAATGTGAACACAAAATGAGACTGAATAGACATATGTAGAATCCTGCATCCAACAATTAAAAGAATACACATTTATCTCAAGTCCACTTGGAACATTTACCAAAAACTGATCATGATTTAGGAAATTAAGCAAAGCCTTAACACATTTTAAAGTGTTCACAATCTATTGGTAAAGGCAATATAAACTACTATAAAACACTGTAATAAGTCCTATCATTAAAGTGTTTATAAAGTGTTTTGGTAAAGACTGAAAGATACTATTTGAAACAGATTAAGTACATACAGAATTAATATCTAGAATATATAAAGAACTTCTAAGAAAAAAATCAACAATCCAGCAAAAAATGGGCAAATCACAAAAACAGGTAACATTTCACCTTCATTAGACAAAAAAATATATTTAAAAAAATGAAAAAATAAAGTGAGAGAGAAAGGAAGAAAGGAAGGAGAAAGGCAAAGTGTATAGGAAAAAGAAATTTTCATAAATTACTACAGTGTATCTGGTACAACCACTTTGGAGAGCAACTTGAAAACCACACAGTAAAGCTATGACAGACATACTCAACCCAGCAACTCCTCTAGATATTTATCACAGAGACATGTCCACAGATGTAGCTTTAGCATCATTTCTAACATAACATATGCAGCAAAATTTCTAAAAAACTGGAAACAACCTAAATGTTCTTTGATAGAAGTACTGATAAATGAATTGAGGCATATTCTTTCCTACGAACTAGTTGTACTAAATGAATTACATAGACAACTCTCCAAAACACTACATTTAGTGAAAAAGCATGTGCAGATAATAATGCTATTATGTAAAATTTTTAAACCATGTTGAAACAATATTCAGTAATATGTGCTTAAATAATAAAGAAAATACAAATTAAATCCATGATGGGGGTTACTTTGGGGAAGCAAAGAGGAATGAGACTAGGAAAAATTATAGAGGACAGTAAATTTTTAATTTTTTCTTTTACAAGGAAAGATATCTGCAGCAAATATGTCAGAATTGACATACACTACTCTGGATAATAAAACTAACAGTGTTTGCGGTATTGTTTGTTCTCTGTATTCTGCCTTAAAATAATTTTTTAACTCTATTTCATTTTTTATTTAAAATATAAGAGGATGTCTGTCTCTAAGTAAAATGGAGTGACTGGTGGAAGACCAAAGAACCCACTGAGATCAACTACAAAAAGAGTGAAATACACCAAATACCTGTTCTAAGACATGAGAAAGCTGCTGAAGCAAAAAGGACTGAAGATGCCAAAACTTTAGAGGGATGAAAGACTTCACTTCCACTTAGAAGCTTCTGATGAAACTGTGTGTTTGTCCTTCTTGGTCTAATTCTTTTTAAAATGTAAACTTTGTACTAAAGCATAACATAAAAGGAAAGCTCACAAATCCTGAGTGTGTGGCTCAGTGAATTTTCAAAGAAAAGAATATGGCCTTATATCTAGCATACGCCAGTGCACCACCCCAGAAACACTCTTTTGTCCTGTCTCCAAGTCATTATCACCTTGTCCCAAGGAAGATCATTAACCTAACTTCTAGCATCATAGATTAATTATGCCTGTTGTTGAGTTTTTTATGAAGAGCATGTGTTCTTTTCTGCTTCCTTGGTATGGTTTTTGCAATAAATTGCACTGGGTCAACTGAAAATCCATCTGAAAAATAACAAATTTTGACCCCTACACCTCAAACCACACACAAAAACAAATTCCAAATGAATAGCAGATCTAAAACCCAAAAGCCTATTTACAAGAGAATAAATATATACATTGTGTTCTATTCACACAATGGAATATTATACATCAATGAAAATGTATAAAATACATCTCCATGCAACAACAACAATGAATTTCACAAACATGTTGCGCAAAAGAACACGTGATGTTCCAATGACTTTAAGTGTGTTATTTATCTTACTAGCTCAAAAACTCTAGTAATTCAAAACTCTATTTGCTATTACCTCCTTCAGTAACTGCTCCCTGAACTACCCCACCATCAGAGGTTGGTGGTTTCTTCCATAAACACTCCTATCACCTAAGCTTACTTCTATTTGCAATACACTTAAAATGTATTTAATGAGTTCCCAGTGCCTAGCAGTCTCTCAGATAAAGTAGGTATTCAAATTTGGATGAAATAAATGACATCTCTTCTGCATGGGAACGATTTTTCCTCTTTAATGCAAGAATAATGAAACTTTTAACTCAGAATCCACAAATTCCAAAATCAGTAAAATTAAGATACCCTTTTAGTTTATGACAAATTGTTCCTAATCTAACCTTAAAAATAAACTACCCAACTACCTCTTTTATACCTTTTCTGCATTTTTTTTGCCAAAATCATCTGAGGAGAAATTCAGATACCCTTGTCCCATTTGGCAGCTTGGCAAGAAGCTGACTTAGCAGGTAAATTCAACACAAGAATAGGCTATTTCTAGTTGCTGAGATATAGTGGCAGGCTCCATTTTTTTAACCAGCTCATTTCCTTAACTTAAAAAGTTCCCATTACACAGTCACTTACATATTCCTAGTTGTCCTTTCCCTCTAAACATGTGGAGTCCTTTCCACTAGTTGTTCTAGTCTATCTATGCTCAATTTAAACGTGACTCTGTATGGGATACCGAGAGCTGAAGGGATCTTAGGTGCTTTGCTAATCCTCTGCTTGTACGTTATTCCCCAATAAATCCTATTTTACATTTACGCTGCACACGATCATGAAACAGGTCCCCATGCCCCCTCTACATGTCACAATCCTCAGACTTGTGAAGGGAAATTTACTTGCAATCTTGCTAGAATCATTCCTTTGGAATGATGGTATGATTATTTTATCAGTCTTCCCTATTTTATCAACCTTCATAACGAATCATACTGTGTGAGCCTTAACACTTTAGCTAAGGAATCTTCATGAGCTGAAACAAGGGAACTCTTCAATTCGGTCTATCAGCAACCCTAATCACTTCCACTAACTTCTTTACCAGCTGCTCAGTTGAGTTTTGTATTACTGGATGAACTACTACTCAGACTTTACAGAACACATCTTCAGTACTGTTCTATTCCTGGTAAGCTTCCAAAAACCAGCTGTTCTTGAAACTTCTGATATGCAACCTTTCTGGAGATAGCATCCCTCCCTTCTGCATATGCTTTCAATAGTAGTTCCTTTACAATAGTCTATGATATTATTTTTCCTTCTTTCCTTTAAACGAAGGGATTGGCAAACTTTTTCTTAAAGGGCCAGGGAGTAAAGATTTTAGGTCTATGGGCCATGCAGTCTCTGGGGCAACTACTCAACTCTGTTTTAGTGTGAAAGCAGCCACAGACAATATGCAAACAAATGTGTATGGCAATGTCCTAATAATGCTTTATTTATAAAAAAAAACAATAGTCAGCCAGCCCATGGAACATAGTTTGCCACCTCCTGCTTTAAACTCTTACAACTTCTGGGCTTCATATACCAGTATCATTATAATTACCCTGAATTTGGAAGGGTTTACTGAAATTGTAGTGAAAATTAAGTTCAACATATTTTATCAATTAAAGGTGAGATATATACATAAATGACTTAGAAATATTTGTGATAATAAGAGTTGTAAAAAAATTCTCATTATTTGTTGGTGAATCGGAAAATCTAACTGACCAGAACACATTCACTGATAACCACAGTTAACTTAGGAATTACCTAATTATGACAACAGAGGTGGTAATTTAAAATAATCATCAATATATGGAAAACTAACGAACATAATCAAGTGTACAGAAGACTAAATATATTATGATAAACCTACACAATGGATGGTAGTAGTAGAATTGCAGTGATTTTACTTTTCCTATTTTGCTTATTTATGTTTTCTATAATTAACAAAAAAGATTGCTATAATAAGAAAAAAAGTTTCTTTAAAGCACATGATGAAAAGTCAAAAGCTTTTGATTGCTAAATGTTTAACGTAGTCTGGAAATAAAAATATTTAGACTTCAAATTAATTTTAAAAAAAAATCAACCATTCTATCCCACACTCCTTTTTTTAAAAATTTACACCGATTAAATAGATAAATTAAAATTTTCATTTACCTGTCGGTTCCTTTCATCCATTATGCGTGTGATTTGTATTTTCTTCCGCCCCATTTTCAGTCACCTTTCCTTCCTTATATTCCAAATATTTAATTCAAAAATTAATTTTCTTCAATACCCTAATGCATGGTACACAGCTTCTATTATTTCAGCTTCTAGTTCAAGGGCTACAGCTGAAATTTTCTATAAGATCTAAAAGAAAACACAAATTAGAAAATTTAAGTTCTATAAGTTTGCAACTCATGAAAATGTTATACAAATTTCAAACCTGCCTTTATAGTGCACACAGACTGCATTATTAGTTGAAATTAGTTGAAATTTTTCATTACGTAAAATTAGTAAACAAGTTGAAGCCTTGTTAATTTTACCCTTAAAATATCTCTTGAAACTTTTCATGCCTCTAGTTCTGGCTAAAAGAGTGCAATTATATATAACCTTTGAGCTTTTCCTCAATGAATATAATAACAGCAAAACAAGAGCAACACTTACTGAGATTTTTCTATGTGCCAGGCACTTTTCTAAGTACCTAATATGCCTTAACTCATTCAATCATAACTTCAGTCTTCTGAGTTATAATTATCATCTCCATTTTATAAATAGGGATATTAAGGCAGAGAGCTGTTAAGTAATGTGTCCAAGGTCACACAGCTAGTAAGAGGCAGAGCTTGGAATATGAACTCAGGGAGTCTGGCTCTAGAATTTCTACTCTCAAACATTATGGAATATCCTTAAAAGCTTTTGATAGCCTCCATGTCAAAGGATGAACTAATAATCTGGGTAGCCCCAATCTGCCTTTACAAATTCTTCTTGCAAATTGCCCTAGCCACTAGCAAAATTACTATTTGTCAATCCACAAAGACATTATATACTTTCATAATAATATGCACCTAAATGAAACACTATTCCTTTAGCCATTTAATTATCTCCTCCTTATCAGCCAAGATTCAGTTTGAATGGCACCACCCTGATGAAGCCAAGACCAATTCCCCTTGGTAGAATAAATCATAGCACCTTATTTTGTGGGTACATGTGTATAAATTCCAAGATCATTTCCCTTTGAGACTTTGAATCTTTCAAAAACAACGATTTTTTATTCCATTTATCTCTACAGTAGAATGACTGGCAATGATATAACTTGTCATGCTCTGAATGATAGCTGTATCAAAAACCCAGTGCTTTCAAAACTTACATAATAAAATACTTACAGAGGGATGGGGGATGGGAGACAAATGTTATAACACAATAACAATTTCTCAAGGGAATTTTTTGAAGTATTTTTAATATTGTACATGTAACTCTATAAAACTTCAACTGTACTATGCAAATCCAGTGTTTAATTAAATCTGGCTTTTGCTCAAAAGCAGTGAGTTTCCAATTCTTATCACAACCATCATTATCATCAGCACAGCATTTCTTACATATCTTCCCTTATTCATTCTGTTATTTCTTTATTTATACAAATATTAATTGATCATCTATTAACAACTAATAACCTATTCAGTGATCACCTACTTGCAAAACAGGTACTTCCAAACAGTGAACTAGGTACATATGATAAAATGGTCAAGGAAAAAAGGCATAATTTCTGATCTCACAGTCCAGAGTCTAGTAAGGGAAAACAGACATTAGCCAAACCATCGTATAAATGAGTTTGTACAAAAGTTCATTTATCTGACCTAAATTCATGGTCAGGGCAGGCTTCACTGAGAACTGCTTCATACTCAAACCTGAGTATGCAGATATACTTACTAGGCAGACAGAATAGCATGTGCAAAAACCCTATGACAAGAACGAGCAGGAAACATGAGAGGAAATGAAAGATGGCTAGTCACTGGTAGGAATCAATTAAACAAGCAGCTGTGCTGTAGAGTATTTCTGTTTTCTCAACAGGCTGCAATATAAACAATAGAAGTTGGCTTACTCCAAATCATGTTCTCTAATAGATCACAGCACATCCAATTCCCATTATGAAAACTTGCACTGTAGCAGGCAACGTAAATATTCACACATTTCACCACAGAGATAATATGTTAACTCCTATAAGGTTGTATAATCTGAAAAATTCTGAACATATCTGAGCATTTTGCTTTTCACAATGGTGGAGTAGGTTGCTTCACACCAGTCTTTCCCTGAGAATCACTAGAAAAGCAAAACAAAAAGTAATCTGTTTAAAACAACTGAAGAACTTTCAAGACAGTGAGAATTTGCAGGGCTGGGACCTAGAAGAAACAGGTGGGGCCAGACTTTAGACTCGTTTTCCCCTAGAATCATTCGTAGATTGTAAAAACACTAGCTGAGAGGCTGAGAAGCTAAGCAGAGTTTTCCACACTTCTTTGGGTGGGGACACGAAAATTCAATTCAGAGCCTGGCTAGGAGGAATAGCTCCAGTAAACACATTGGGAAGCTGGAGGGAATCTAAAGGACTACTACTTTTATCCTAGGTAAAAGGTAAACCAGAAATAGACCAGGCCACAAAAGGAAAGAAGAATAGCTTCAATCTTCTCAATCTGATTATACTGAGGTAATCTGGGCTACCTAGTATCATTAGCCTAGCTGCATGCCAGTAAAATCTTCCCTAAAGGTTTTAGCAAAAGCAAATCTTATCAGCAAGAAGACTCCAAAATTCAAATTATCCTATCATTTTTCATATGAAATGTCTAAAAAAAAAAACTCATCAAGATCTGACTGAAAACTAAGAGTTTAAAATGGCAACAGAAATAGACCCCTAATAGATTCAGATAATGGTGTTAGCGGAAAAGTTTTTTTTTTTTTAATGATCCATACTTTTGACCAGATTTAACAGCTTTATTTATTTATTTATTTTTTGGCTGTGCTGGGTCTTTGTTGCTGCACGTGGGCTTTCTCTAGTTGTGGCAAGTGGGGCCTACTCTTTGTGGTGTGCGAGCTTCTCATCGTGGTGGCTTCTCTTGTTGTAGAGCACAGGCTCTAGGCGTGCGAGCTCAGCAGTTGTGGCTCGCAGGCTCTAGAACTCAGGCTCAGTAGTTGTGGTGCACAGGCTTAGTTGCTCCGCAGCATGTGGGATCTTTCCGGACCAGGGCTCGAACCTGTGTCCCCTGCATTGGCAAGCAGATTCTTAACCACTGCAAAACCAGGCAATCCCAGAAAACAGTTTTAAAATAAGTTAATTTAATGTGTTAAAAGGATTTTTTAAAATGAAGAATTTTAGCAAACACTATAAACATGGAAAACAGAGAACTGAAAAATACAATTTTAAAAACAGAAATTGAGAAATTGATGGATGAGTTTAACAATAGGTTAGATACAGCTGACGAAAGAACCAATGACCCAGAAGATAGGAAAGAAAATACACTGAAGCCCAAAAAGACACAAGAATGGGAAATACAGAAAAGAGTGTGAAAATATTATGAAACATGAAGAAAAGATCCAAAATTCATGTAACTGGAGTCCCAGAAAGGAAGGCGAGAACATATGAGAAAGAAAAGATATTTAAGACCTAATAGTTTAAAACTTTAAAAAACTGATCAGTGACATCAAGCCACAGACTCAAGAAGATCTACAAACTCCCAAGCAAAACAAATACAAAGAAAACCACACTTAGGCAAATCAAAGTAAAGGGGGAGGTTGGAGGGACAGAAACAAAGAGACAGAAACAGCCACAAACAGACCTTAAAAGCAGCCAGAAAAATTTAAAAATATATTAACTTTAAGAGCAACAGTAAGGGGCTTCCCTGGTGGCGCAGTGGTTGGGAGTCCGCCTACCAATGCAGGGGACATGGGTTCGGGCCCTGGTCCGGGAAGATCCCACATGCCTCGGAGCAACTGAGCCCGTGGGCCACGGCTGCTGAGCCTGTGCTCTAGAGCCACAACTACTGAAGCCCGTGCACCTGGAGCCTGCACGCCGCAACTGGAGAGAGCCTGCGCGCAGCAACGGAGACCCAACGCAGCCAAAAATAAATAAATTAAGAAAAAAAAAAAAGAGTAACAGTAAGATAAAGCTGGCTTCTTTAAATAAATAATGGAAGCCAAAAGACAACAAAATGATATCCTCAGAGTGCTGGGAACAGGGGAAATGCCAAAATAGAACTCTGTATCTGGCAAAAAAAAAAAAAAAATACCCTTCAGAAATGAAGGCAAAATAGAGACATTTTTAGCCAAACAGAATCAGAAAATTTGTCACCAGGGTACACTGAAGAGACTTCTTCAAGTAGAAGGAAAGGAGGGATTCCAGATACAGCTTGGATATGCACCAAAAAAATGAAATATAATGAACAGGTTAAATATGTAACTCTAAATGAATACTGACTAAATAAAATAATGACAGTATTTTGTGGAATTTAAAATATTACAATGAACAACAATACATAATTGGGAAGGGTAGTAAATGAAGTTAAAGTGTTCTAAAACACTTTCACTGATTAGGAAATGGAAAAAGTTCTCATTTACTTTAGACTTCAAAACATGAAAGATGCATGTGGTAATCTCTGAGATAACCACTAGAAAGACAGTAAGAGTATATATAGTCGTTCCTTGGTATCTGTAGGGGATTGATTCCAGGACCCTGAGAGGATACCAAAATCTGAGGATGCGCAAGTCCCTTATATAAAATGGCATAGCATTTGCATATAACCCACACACATCCTCTCATATACTTTAAATCATCCTTAGATTACTTATAATACATAATAAAATGTAAATGCTATGTAAATAGTTGCTGGCATGCAGTAAATTCAAGCTTTGCTTTTGGGAATTTTCTGGAATTCTTTTTCCTGGATATTTTCAATCTACAGTTGGTTGAATCCACGGGTACAAAACCCGCGGACATGAAGAGCCACCTGTACAGCTAACAAGCTAACAGAGGGGAAAAATGGATTAATAAATAATCCAAATTAGATTTAAAAAAATAAAACCTAATTATAAGATGATTATAGAGAATATATCTGACATATGGGGATATAGAAAGAATAAGCATAAAAGCATGGAGAAAGATATCTTTTGTAAAACACAAACCAAAAGAAAGCTTGTGTGGCTATACTGTACCATAGAAAACTTTGATGCATGAGATAGATATATATAGATATGGATAAAAATATAGTGGGATATTTCATTACAATAAAAGTTCAATTCACCAGGAAGGCACAGCAATTCTAAATCTGAATGCACCTGGTAGCACCTAAGTCAGGTATCTTTTCCTGAAAAGCAGATATTCTGTGCAAAACCCTAACCAGGAACTTGTTTTCCAATATTTTAAATAGGAAAAATTATGTTACATATCAACTGATAACCCCCAATCACTTCTCTTTGAAAATTTAACTAAACATAGAAAATGTCCATTTACCATAGTAAATTATCATGGTTAGTATGTAAAATGCGCACTATATGACTTCATATGCAATAACTTTCTCCCTGGCTTTGTTTTCCTTCTCCACAATTTAACATTTTCTCAACATGTTTGGGGCATTCTACAAATTTAAGCAAAATCAAGGACCAAATATGAAAGGCAATTAGAAATTTAATCAAAACAAACACATATGGCAGATAATAGCTCAAAAGCTTACAATACTGTAACATCTTTCTCATTGCCAGAAACATCAGAGATGCATATTCCCTTTGTTGACACTAAGCAAATGTTTCAAAATGTCTACACGTGCTTCTAATGTTCAACAAATTACATTTGGAAGGTAATTTGTGACTTCCCCCATAGACCAGTTTGCTAAAATATTGTACTGAATTTTACAGATTAAAAAATACTTTTTCTAAATAAACTTAAACTAAGAAACTAGAGTATGGTATATAAAGCCAACATGAAAAGAATTACGTGAAGTCCACAATTCTAAGTAAGTTGATTTTAACACAGCTTTCTCAGTAAAGGAGAAAGGAACAAGCACACCAAAACAAGGAACAAGCAGACTAGAAGAAACGGAACAGATGTGAACTTTACAATTAACAACCTAACTGACATATAGAACATTAAACCTTACAAATGCAGAAAATACATTCTTCGTAAGTACGTAAAAAACATTTACCAAAAGTGACCACATGATGGACCAAAACTAAGTGTTAACAAATTTCAAAGGACAGACATGTTTCTTGAGCTCAAATTGAGCTATGAATTAATAACAACAATATAACTAGAAAATCCTTATATATGTGAAAATTAAGCAATAAACTTCTAAATAGCCCATGGGTCAAAGAAGAAATCACAGTGAAAATTAGAAAAAATTTTTAATGGAATGCTATTAAAACACTTCCTATTAAAATGTATAGGATGCAGCTGAAACTATTCTTAAGAGGAAAAATTTTAGCTTTAAAATACATATACACTTGAAAGGCCAAAAACCAATGTTTTAAGCAACCATCTGAAAGAGTAACAAAAGGAACAAACTAAACCCCAAAACAGTACAAATGATGAAATAAAGGTAAGAGCAAAAAGTAATGAAATAGAAAACAAACATACAACAGAGATCAACAAAGCCAAAAGTTAGTTTTTTGAAAAATAAAAATTGATGAACTCCTGAAAAGAGTAATGGAGGAAAAAAGGAAGCAATTCAAAACATATCTGGCCCCAAAGGTCGTAGATAAAGGAATCTGGACTGTCCTATACATATATTTATCACACAAAGATTAATATCAATATAATAACCAACAAAAATCTGACAGTACAGTAAATTATTTACTGGCATGAAATTAAATTGGCATGTGGGACTCTAACCACCACCTCCTGTATTTCCAGCTTACAGACTCTAATAACCTAATTCCAACAATCCTTTGATCCCACTAGGTCCCACAATTTATTAAGCCTACTATGTTTTCACTGTCCCTCACCCACTCTATGTTTCTTACATGCCTCCTTATCCAGTTTAATTTTCATATATCCTTAGTCCCTTGGCTCCCACTCTCCCTCCTCCCGCCACATTTCCTGGGAGAAAACTCACCCCTGAGGAGGGCCTGCTCCTATGTAGCTGAATATGGCTGAAAAATAAACAACCATGCTAACTAGGTTAATTAATCTGGCAAAATTCATGAAGGTCGTGGACCTCAAACCTTAAATATTCCCTTCATACTGCCCAGTAATCTTCCATTTCCCAATCTCCTAGTTGATTATTTAATACCATATTCTATCTCCTCACGTCTGCAATACCCATCCTTAATCCTCACTTTCAGCTGATAACTTTGCTACCTATTCTACTGACAGGAAAAAAAAAGCAATCAGAAGAGAAGCTCCTCAAATTCCTGCCATCACAACTATCAACCCACCAGCATCTGTCTCATATACTCTGCCTTCCTTCCTTTTAAGATCTTCACTCCAACAATTCTTCTTTCCTTTCCTTCAATGTCAATTTTTGCTTCCATACTGAAGAGTTCCCAGTGGCACACACACACAAAAAATATGCTATTATTTCACTTACCTAAAACAAAACACAGAAAACAAACAAAAAATCTTGATCCTGAGAGAAATTTAAAATATACTAAATAACAAATTCACATTTGCAGATTCTCAGAGTTTCAATTTTGTAAAGATGTCAATTCTCCCCAAATTAATCTGGAGATTCAATACAATCTTAATCAAAATACCAGCAGGTTTTCTTTTACTATATGCAGAAACTGACAATATTACCCTAAAATTCATTTGGAAATACAAAGGTATAAGAATAGTGAAGGCTACCTTGAAGGGTAAAGCTTAAAGACTCACATACCATCATTTACCAGACTTATTATAAAGCTATAGTAATTAAGATGGTGTGCCCCAAGAGAAAACTCAAAGCTAACAGAAGGAAAGAAATAATAAACAGCAGAACAGAGATAGAGAATAGAAAAACAGAGTAAAAAAATCAATAAAACCAGAAGTTGGTTTTGAAAAAGGTTAAAAAAATTGACAAACCTTTAGCTAGATGGATTAAGAAAGAGAGAAGACTCAAATAATTTACATCAGAATTGAAAGTGGGGACATTACTTACCAGAAATAAATATCATAGTACCAGAGTACTCTAACAATCGTATGCCAACAAATGGAATAACCTAGATAAAATGGACAAATTCCTAGAAACACAAAACCTACCAATACTGGGAGGGAGGGAGGGAGGAAAAACTGAATAGATCTACAACTAGTAAGAAAATTGAATAAGTAATCAAAAATCTCCTGAAAAAGAAAAATACTCAACCTGATGGCTCCACTGGTGGGTTCTACCAAAGATTTAAAGAAGAACTAACACCAATCCTTCTCAAACTCTTCCCAAAAACTGAAGAGGAAGAAACGCTTCCTAAAGTCAGCTTTGTCCAGATAACGAACCAAAGACAGTACACGAAAAGTACAGATCAATATCCCTATGAACAATGATGCAAAAATCCTGAACAAAATACCAGCAAACTAAATTCACTGGCATAGCAAAAGGACTGTACACCATGACCAAGTGGGATTTATTGCTGGAGCGCAAGAATAGTTCAACATACTAAAATTACTCAGTGTGATATGCCACCTTAAGAGAACGAAGGAGAAAAACCACATAACCATCTCAATTGATGCAGAAAAAGGATTTGACAAAACACACTACCCTTTTATGATAAAAACATCCAACTAGGAAAAGAAAGAAACTACCTCAACTTAATAAAAATATATAATAGAAAAACCCCACAGCTTACACCATACTCAATGGTGTAAGACTGAAAGCTTTTCCTCTAAGATCAGGAACAAGACAAGGATGACTGATTTCACCACTTCTAAAACAAACAAAAAGCATCCAAACTGGAAAGGAAGAAGTATAATTATCTGTCTGAAGATGACATGATCATATATGTAGAATCCCCTAAAGATTCCACAAAAAAACATTGTTAGAATAAATAAATTCATCAAAATACTAGGATACAAATCAACACACAAAAATCAGCTGCATTTCTATTCACTAACAGTCTGAAATAGTAAAATAATTCCATTTACAATAGCATCAAAAAGAATAAAATACTCAGGAGTAAACTTTAGTCAAGGAAGTGAAAGACTTGCACGTTGAAAACTAAAAAAGATGGATAAAGAAATTAAAGCAGACACAATAGACATCCCACGTTTATAGACTGAAAGACAATTTTGTTAACCTGTCAATACAAATTCAATGCAATCCCTATCAAAATCCCAACGATTTTTTTTGCAGAAATAGGAAAAGCCATCCAAAAATTCATATGGAATATCAAGAAACAACAGCCAAAACAATACTGAAAAGGAAGAAACTGGAAAACTCACACTCCCTAATGTCAAATTTTTCTACAAAGCTACAGTAATCAAAACAGTATACTACGGGCATAAAGACAGACAATAACAGACAAATGGAACAGAACAGAGAGCCCAGAAATAAATCCATGTATACATGGTCAAATGTCAAAAAGTGTCAATGGACACTATCAACAGAGTAAAACAGCAACCCACAGAATGGGTGAAAATAATTATAAATTACATATCTGATAAGAAATTAATAGCCAGAATATATAAATAACCCTTAAAACTCCACAACAAAAAATAAACAAGCCAATTTTAAACGTAGGCAAAGGACTTGAATAGACACTTCTCTAAAGATATACAAATGGCCAATAAGGACATGAAAAGATGCTCAACATGACTAATCATTTGGCAAATGCATATCAAAACCACGAGATACCACTTCACACCCATTTGGATAGCTATTTTATGAAACAAATAAAAAGAAAAATAAAAAACAGAAAATTAGTGTTAAGGTACATGTGGAAAAACTGGAACCCCTATGCATTGTTTTGGGGAATCTAAAATGGTACACCTGCTGTGGAAAAACGTATGGTGGTTACTTAAAAAATTAAATATAGAATTACTACTTGATCCAGCAATTCTACTTCTAGGTATACACACAAAAGAACTGAAAGCAAGGACTCAAATAACATATTTGTACACCAACGTTCATAGGAGCATTATTCACAATAGTCAAAAGATAGAAACAACCCAAATGTCCACTGGCAAATGAACAAAGAAGCAAAATGTGGTATATATATGTATAAATGGAATATTTTTCAGCCTTAAAAAAGGAAATCCTATCACAAACTACAACAAGAATGAACTTTGAAAATATTATGCTAATAAGCCAGTTGCAGAAAGACAAATACTATGTAATTCCACTTACATGAGATTCCTACAGTAGTCAAATTCAGAGACAGAAAGTAAAATGCGAGTTGCCAGAGATGGGGAGGGATAGGGAGTAGAAGAACGAATGGGGAGTTAGTGTTTAATGGGTACAAAGTTTCACTATGGAATGATGCAAAAGTTCTGGAGATGGCCTGTGGTGATCACTGCTCAGCAATGTGAATTTATTTTAATGCCACTGGACTGAATATTTAAAAATGGTTAAAATGGCAAGTACTATGCTATGTATATTTTACCACAATTTAAAAGAATACAGATACTCCCCCCAAAAGTATGTACATACCCTTAAAATGATTACAGTATTCAGTTTTTATTAATTCAATCTAACCACTAACTCTAGGTCAAATGAGTACTGATTTTTCTGTACAGTGAGTTTTACTGGAAATGGCAACATTTAAAACCTACCTTTAGAACTAAAACCTATCTTTAGCAAACACAGATGGGCATTTTTTCACAGAGAAAGTAATATATATCCTAGAGGGGGAAAAAGGAATCTCTCATTAAATCCCAAGGCCTCTATCTGTATTCAAGCAATGTTAATACAGTAAAAAAAATTAATTTAAACTGAACTTACAGTTAACTGAAAAAAATTTTTAGTATGTCATTTTATTAAAAGCAGGAATCAGATCTTCAAAAAGATTTCCTATAATAACTATAAATGGAATATAACCTTTAAAAACTGTGAATCACAATGTTGCACACCTGAAAATTATATAATATTGTAAAACAACTATACCTCAGTAACAAATTTTTTAAAGAAATTTTGAAAAATTCCCAGTTTGGGCTCTACTGTCTTAATTTAAGAGATATCATAGAATCTGGCACGCAGACTCAGACCACACTAACACTGATCGCAGATGTTCAGTCTTTTAAAATCAATTAAAATCAATTTTACTTACTGTTTTAAAGAACTCTGTTGCTTAAGTAAATAAATATTTTAAGAGCATGGACTTTAAACAGAAGGTGAACCTTTACTTTTTAAACTTGGCCCTTATTAACACCTATCTTTGAGTTCATCAGAACACCCCATTTTGGTGATGCTGGTAAATCAATTATTTATTAATTTTTTTCAAAAGTTACTAAAATAAACTTTGTAATAAAAGTAACTATGTACAATCAACAACTGAACCTTTTTAATAGATAAACAGGTATCTATCAAGAGAAAATCTTTAATGATTCATTACCTCTTTAAAAGGCGGCGGGGGTGGGGAACACGACTTCCCCGGTGGCCCAGTGGTAAAGAATCCGCCTTCCAATGCAGGGAACTCAGGTTTGACCCCAGTCGGGGAACTAAGATCCCACACACCACAGGGCAACTAAGCCCGCACGCCACAATTACTGAGCCCACACACCACAACTACTGAGCCTGCGTGCCGCAACTACAGAGTCCACATGCTCTGGAGCCCGCACGCCACAACTAGAGAGAGAAAACCCATGTACCACAACTAGACAGAGAAAACCCGCACACCACAACTAGAGAGAAGCCCGCGTACCACAACCAGAGAGAAGCCCACGTGCCACAACAACGATCCCATGTGCTGCAACTAAGACCCAACACAGCCAAATATTAAATAAATAAGTAAATAATAAAATGCTTAAAAATAAATAAATAAAAGAGGGGAACTTAAGAATTCAATTTTGGATATAATAAACTTGAGATAGTCAGGAATCATTATGTTGGAAATGTCAAAAAGGAAGGTAGATATAACACTCAGACCTTAGAGCAAAAAATACACTTTGGGGAATCTTGTGAGAAACAATGTGCTCACCTAGGGATAAAATGTAAAATGAAGAGGGAGAGCGAAACCCCCAAAGAACATTTATTATTATTGTTGCAAATGAATAGCCCCAAACTATCCTTAAGACATAAGGCTTTAAACAACTTGGCCAATGTTAAAAAAATTTTTCAAACAGAAATCTTTCAGCCTCCCTTGAAAAAATCAAGAATTTATTCTAAGGAAGTAATAAGACAATGACAAAAATATATATACATATATGGATGTTCATCCCAATGCACCCAAAACAGTGAAAACGTAGAGGGAAAAGACTATAAGCATATAGGCATGACCTGTCTATATAATAAAATACCATAGCCATTAAAAACGTTGAACATTTTATAACAATGTTCACAATATAATGTTGTGGGCAGAAAATATATAATTCTAGTAGTATTTTTAAAATTTTGTAGGTATGGTGTGCACAGATACAAGATGGCACTGTATATTCATGTTACCGAAATTAATAAACTGTGGACAGTTTTTAAAAATCATTTTCATTTTATTTTTTCCAAAATAAACATCACTGTGATAAGGAAAAAAGTTATTACATACAACAAACAACTAATGGCCACTTTTAAAACTAGTCAGAAAATTAAAATCCTGAAAGATAGAAAGCATGAACTTTAAACATTACTGAAAAGTTCCTTCTACTTTAGCATTTTGTGCAATTTCCAATTACTTTTTCTTCATAACTTGCTTGCAATTTCAAAGCATTATTTGACTGAGAAGGTCTATGACAAGTGAAGTGAGAAAATGTGGGTCCTAGCTCCAGACAATGTCACTAAAGTAGCTGCACAACCTCTGGTACACGACAGTTTCTAAGAAAAAGTGACTTTTTATAACAGGAAAATTGAAATTATACATGCTATAAGTACTACACAAGGCTAGAATAAAATACTGTGCATATGCAAATATTTGAGGAAAAGTGATTATTACTACTAACAAATATATTTTTAAGCATGGTATAATGTGTTACATTAATATTTATGATTAGAAAATGAGTACTTTATTTACTGTGTGCCCACTATTTCACATATTTATTCCCTTAAAATGTATTTATACCTTTTTTGCACATACAATAGAAATCAAGAGAAAAAAATTAAATTAAAAACATTATCTTGTAGCTAATTTTCAATAACTGAATGTCAAATTAGTATCTAAGATTATACCTTATAAAAAAGCAAATTAAGGGACTTCTCTGGTGGTCCAGCAATAAACACTCCGTGCTCCCAAAATTGGTTCAAGATGGTGGAGTAGAAGGACGTACTTTCACTCCCTCTTGCGAGAGCACCGGAATCACAACTAACTGCTGAATGCTGAATAATCATCAACAGGAAGACACTGGAACGCACCAAAAAAGATACCCCACATCCAAAGACAAAGAAGAAGCCACAATGAGACAGTAGGAGGGAAGCAATCACAATAAAATCAAATCCCATAACTGCTGGGTGGGTGACTCACAAACTGGAGAACACTTATACCACAGAAGTCCATCCACTGGAGTGAAGGTTCTGAGCCCCACGTCAGGCTTCCCAACCTGGGGGTCCAGCAACAGGAGGAGGAATTCCTAGAGAATCAGACTTTGAAGGCTAGCAGGATTTGATTGCAGGACTTCGACAGGACTGTGGAAAAGAGACTCCACTATTGGAGGGCACACACAAAGTAGTGTGTGCACTGGGACCCAGAGGAAGAAGCAGTGACCCCACAGGAAACTGAACCAGACCTACCTGCTAGTGTTGGAGGGTCTCCTGCAGAGGTGGGGGGTGGCTGTGTCTCACCGTGAGGACAAGGACACTGGCAGCAGAAGTTCTGGGAAATACTCCTTGGCGTGAGCCCTTCCAGAGTCTGCCATTAGCCCCACTGAAGAGCCCAGGTAGGCTCCAGTGTTGGGTCGCCTCAGGCCAAACAACCAACAGGAAGGGAATCCAGCCACACCCAACAGGAGACAAGTGGATTAAAGTTTTACTGAGCTCTGCCCACCAGAGCAACAGCCAGCTCTACCCACCACCAGTCCCTCCGATCAGGAAACTTGCACAAGCCTCTCAGATAGCCTCATCCACCAGAGGGCAGACAGCAGAAGCAAGAAGAACTACAATCCTGCAGCCTGTGGAACAAAAACCACATTCCCAGAAAGAGAGACAAGATGAAAAGGCAGAGGGCTATGTACCAGATGAAGGAACAAGAAATAGCCCCAGAAAAACAACTAAATTAAGAGGAGGTAGGCAACCTTCCAGAAAAAGAATTCAGAATAATGACAGTGAAGATGATCCAGAACCTCGGAAAAAGAATGGAGGCAAAGATCAAAAAGATGCAAGAAATGTTTTAAAAAGACATAGAAGAATTAAAGAACAAACAGAGATGAACAATAAATAACTGAAATGAAAACTACACTAGAAGGAATCAATAGCAGAATAACTGAGGCAAAAGAATGGATAAGTGACCTGGAAGACAGAATGGTGGAATTCACTGCTGTGGAACAGAATAAAGAAAAAAAGAATGAAAAGAAATGAAGACAGCCTAAGAGAACTCTGGGACAACATTAAACTCAACAACATTTGCATTATATGGGTCCCAGAAGGAGAAGAGAGAGAGAAAGGACCAGAGAAAATATTTGAAGAGATAATAGTGGAAAACTTCCCTAAAATGGGAAAGGAACTAGCCACCCAAGTCCAGGAAGCGCAGAGAGTCCCATACAGGATAAACCCAAGGAGAAACATGCCAAGACACATAGTAATCAAATTGGCAGAAATTAAGTACAAAGAAAACTTACTGAAAGCAGCAAGGGAAAAAAGACAAATAACATACAGGGGAACTCCCATAAGGTTAACAGCTGATTTCTCAGCAGAAACTCTACAAGCCAGAGGGAGTGGCATGACACATTTAAAGTGATGAAAGGGAAGAAACTACAACCAAGATTACCCGGCAAGGATCTCATTCACATTCGATGGAGAAATCAAAAGCTTTACAGACAAGCAAAAGCTAACAGAATTCAGCACCACCAAACCAGCTCTACAACACATGCTAAAGGAACTTCTCTAACTGGGAAACACAAGAGAAGAAAAGGACCTACAAAAACAAACTCAAAACAATTAAGAAAATGGTCATAGAACATACATACCAATAATTACCTTAAACGTGAATGGATTAAATGCTCCAACCAAAAGACACAGGCTTGCTGAATGGATACAAAAACAAAACCCATATATATGCTGTCTACAAGAGACCCACTTCAGACCTAGGGACACATACAGACTGAAAATGAGGGGATAGAAAAAGATATTCCATGCAAATGGAAATCAAAAGAAAGCTGGAGTAACAATACTCATATCAGATAAAATAGACTTTAAAATAAAGAAAGTTACAAGAGACAAGGAAGGACACTACATAATGATCCAGGGATCAATCCAAGAAGAAGATATAACAATTATAAACATATATGCACCCAACATAGGAGCACCTCAATACATAAGACAACTGCTAACAGCTATAAAAGAGGAAATCGACAGTAACCACAGTAATAGTGGGGGACTTTAACACCTCACTTACACCAATAGGCAGATCATCCAAAATGCAAATAAATAAGGAAGAAGAAGCTTTAAATGACAAAATAGACCAGACAGATTTAATTGATATTTATAGGACATTCCATCCAAAAACAGCAGATTAAACTTTCTTCTCAAATGCGCACGGAACATTCTCCAGGATAGATCACATCTTGGGTCACAAATGAAGCCTCAGTAAACTTAAGGAAATTGAAATCATATCAAGCATCTTTTCTGACCACAACGCTATGAGATTAGAAATCAATTACAGGGAAAAAACATAAAAAACACAAACACATGGAAGCTAAACAATACATTACTTAATAACGAAGAGATCACTGAAGAAATCAAAGAGGAAATCAAAAAATACCTAGAGACAAATGACAATGAAAATATGATGATCCAAAACGTATGGGATGCAGCAAAAGCAGTTCTAAGAGGGAAGTTTATAGCAATAGAAGCGTATCTCAAAAAACAAGAAAAATCTCAAATAAACAATCTAAGCTTACACCTAAAGGGACTAGATAAAGAAGAACAAACAAAACCCAAAGTTAGCAGAAGGAAAGAAATCATAAAGATCAGAGCAGAAATAAATGAAATAGAAACAAAGAAAGCAACAGCAAAGATCAATAAAACTAAAAGCTGGTTCTTTGAGAAGATAAACAAAATTGATAAACCATTAGCCAGACTCATCAAGAAAAAAAAGGAGAAGACTCAAATCAATAGAATTAGAAATGAAAAAGGAGAAGTAACAACTGACACTGCAGAAATACAAACGATCATGAGAGATTACTACAAGTAACTCTATGGCAATAAAATGGACAACCTGGAAGAAATGGACAAATTCTTAGAAAGGTATATATAACCTTCCAAGACTGAACCAGGAAGAAATAGAAAATATGAACAGACTAATCACAAGTAATGAAATTGAAACTGTGATTAAAAATCTTCCAACAAACAAAAGTCCAAGACCAGATGGCTTCACAGGTGAATTCTATCAAACATTTAGAGAAAAGCTAACACCCATCCTTCTCACTCTTCCAAAAAACTGCAGAGGAAGGAACACTCCCAAACTCATTCTATGAGGTCACCATCACCGTGATACCAAAACCAAAGATACTACAAAAAAAAGAAGGGCTTCCCTGGTGGCGCAGTGGTTGAGAATCTGCCTGCCAATGCAGGAGACACGGGTTCGAGCCCTGGTCTGGGAGGATCCCACATGCCGCGGAGCAAATGGGCCCATGAGCCACGATTGCTGAGCCTGCGCGTCTGGAGCCTGTGCTCCGCAACGGGAGAGGCCGCGATAGTGAGAGGCCCGCGCACCCTGATGAAGAGAGGCCCCCGCTTGCCACGGCTAGAGAGAGCCCTCACACAGAAACGAGGATCCAACACAGCCATTAATAAATAAATAAAGCACACCTAGTATAGTGTAATTAAAAAAAAAAAAATTACAGACCAATATCACTGATGAATATAGATGCAAAAATCCTCAACAAAATACTAGCAAACAGAATCCAACAACACATTAAAAGGATCATACACCATGATCAAGTGGGATTTATCCCAGGGATACAAGGATTCTTCAATATACGCAAATCAATCAGTGTGATATACCATATGAACAAATTGAAGAATAAAAACCATATGATCATCTCAATAGATACAGAACAAGCTATTGACAAAATTCAACACCCATTTATGATAAAAACTCTCCAGAAATGGGCATAGAGGGAACCTACTTCAACATAATAAAGTCCATATACAACAAACCCACAGCAAACATCATTCTCAATGGTGAAAAACTGAAAGCATTTCCTCTAAGATCAGGAACAAGACAAGGATGTCCACTCTCACCACTATTATTCAACATAGTTTTGGAAGTCCTAGCCACGGCAATCAGGGAAGAAAAAGAAATAAAAGGAATACAAATTGGAAAAGAAGAAGTAAAACTGTCACTGTTTGCAGATGACATGATACTATACATAGAGAATCCTAAAGATGCCACCAGAAAACTACTAGAGCTAATCAATGAATCTGGTAAAGTTGCAGGATACAAAATTAATGCACAGAAATCTCTTGCATTCCTCTACACTAATGATGAAAAATCTGAATGAGAAATTAAGGGAACACTCCCACTTACCACTGGAACAAAAAGAATAAAATACCTAGGAATTAACCTACCTGGGGAGAGAAAAGACCTGTATGCAGAAAATTGTAAGACACTGATGAAAGAAATTAAAGATGATACCAACAGATGGAGAGATATACCATGTTCCTGGATTGGAAGAATCAATATTGTGAAAATGACTATACGACCCAAAGCAATCTACAGATTCAATGCAATCCCTATCAAATTACCAATGGCATTGTTTACAGAACTAGAACAAAAACTCTTAAAATTTGTATGGAGACACAAAAGACCCCGAATAGCCAAAGCAGTCTTGAGGGAAAAAAATGGAGCTGGAGGAATCAGACTCCCTGACTTCAGACTATACAACAAAGCTACAGTAATCAAGACAACATGGTACTGGCACAAAAACAGAAATATAGATCAATGGAACAGAAAGCCCAGAGATAAACCCATGCACGTATGGTCAACTAATCTATGACAAAGGAGGCAAGGATATACAATGGAGAAAAGACAGTCTCTTCAATAAGGGAACACTGGACAGCTACCTGTAAAAGAACGAAATTAGAACACTCCCTAACACCATACACTAAAATAAACTCAAAATGGATTAGAGACCTAAATGTAAGACCGGACACTATATAACTCTTAGAGGAAAACATAGGAAGAACACTCTTTGACATAAATCACAGCAAGATCTTTTTTGATCCACCTCCTAGAGTAATGGAAATAGAAAGAAAACTAAACAAATGGGACCTAATGAAACTTAAAAGCCTTTGCACAGCAAAGGAAACCATAAACAAGACGAAAAGACAACCCTCAGAATGGGAGAAAATATTTGCAAATGAATCATCGGACAAAGGATCAATCTCCAAAATACATTAACAGCTCATGCAGCTCAATATTAAAAAAACAAACAACCCAATCCAAAAATGGGGGAAAGACCTAAATAGACATTTCTCCAAAGAAGACATACAGATGCCCAAGAGGCACATGAAAAGCTGCTCAACATCACTAATTATTAGAGAAATGCCAAATCAAAACTACAATGAGGTATCACCTCACACCGGTTAGAATGGGCATCATCAGAAAATCTACAAACAACAAATGCTGGAGAGGGTGTGGAGAAAAGGGAACCCTCTTGCACTGCTGGTGGGAATGTAAATTGGTGCAGCCACTAAGTAGAACAGTATGGAGGTTCCTTAAAGAACTAAAAATAGAATTACCATATGACCCAGCAATCCCACTACTGGGCATATACCCAGAGAAAACCATAATTCAAAAAGATACATGCATCAGCTCGGTGCTTTGTGACCACCTAGAGGGGTGGGATAGGGACGGTGGGAGGGAGGGAGACGCAAGAGGGAAGAGATATGGGGATATATGTATATGTATGACTGATTCACTTTGTTATAAAGCAGAAACTAACACACCATTGTAAAGCAAATATACTCCAATAAAGATGTTAAAAAAAAAAAAAGACACATGCACCCCAATGTTCATTGCAGCACTATTTACAATAGCCAGGTCATGGAAGCAATCTAAATGCCCATCGACAGACGAATGGATAAAGAAGATATGGTACATATATACAATGGAATATTATTCAGCCATAAAAAGGAACAAAATTGGGTCATTTGTAGAGACATGGATGAATCCAGAGACTGTCATACAGAGTGAAATAAGTCAGAAAGACAAAAACAAATATCGTATATTAATGCATATATGTGGAACCTCAAAAAATGGTACAGATGAACTGGTTTCCAGGGCAGAAATTGAGACACGGATGTAGAGAACAAACGTATGGACACCAAGGGGGGAAAGCGGCGGGGGCTGGGGGGGAGGTGTGGTGGTGTGATGAATTGGGAGATTGGGATTGACATATATACACTAATATGTATTAAATGGATAACTAATAAGAACTTGCTGTATAAAAAAATAAATAAAATAAAATTAAAAAAAAAAAAAAGACTCCGTGCTCCCAATGCAGGGGAAGAACCGATGTGCCGCAACTAAGATCCGGCACAGCCAAATAAAATAATTAAATAAATATTTTTTTAAAAAACAAGCAAATTAAACATGAAATATATGTTAGCTACATATATTATAATATATTAATATATATTTTTAAAATTTATATGTAGTATGTATATAGTTTGAATTTTTTTCCTTAGGCTTAGTAGATACTCTTACTTGATTTCTTCCTTTTTCTATACATAGTCTATCAATGAAAAGCAGGGGAAGAAAGAGTGCCGAGTCAATACTGCTCCAGGACCCATTTTAATGTAAACCTCATTTTTCACCAAACTTCAATCAAGCTGCTTAAAAAAGGGTAGAATCCTAAAATTTTCAAGTTTCCTTAGAAATCATCTTGTATTGTAATCCCTACCCCTTCAGCAAAGAAGAAACTGAGAGCCAAGGAGAAAAGTGAACCCTCTAGAATCTCAGTTCCAACAGCTAGGAACTTTTCTACTATAACATGGCAGTTGTTCTTCTAGTCATTCACATACTATCTTCTCAATGTTTCTCCTAATTATGTACCACTCTGTACATCATTATTTACCTATTTTTCCTTTACATCAATTCTCTTTTTCACTTTAATAAATGTATTTAAAACAAACTTTATTAATGCTATAATAGAAAAATTAGTATAACTTGCCACAAGTGAAAGATGGTCATTAAAAACAATGAAAACATAATTAAATATAAAGTAAAATGAAAGCAATTAAATATAATGTTGGTATGTATGTATGGGTGTATCACATTATTACTTATAGTTTCTATGATTATATGGTAAATATGTATATAGAGCATACCTATATATAATATATAGAATAATGGTAAGTATAAGTAACATGATTTCATGATAACTATACATATTTATATAAAACATATTTATATAAAGTATGCTATATGTTTATAATCATAGTAACTATAAATAAAACAAATCAAATTGCCTAATTTGTAAAAATGCATACCTGAAAATAATTTCCTCAGTAAGAACAGGATTGTAAAAAATTAGTATTAAAGAGGGATTCAGCTCCATTTTACTTAGGAAGACAACTCCAATTTTTAGTTTTAAGTAAACCAGATCAAAGAATCCCATCTCACATGCGTACTTAATCAGAAAAGGGAAAGGTTTGGGCAACCTTCTTTGATAGGGTTGGAATACTGAAAATTAATTCCTAATCATAAAATTAACTTTTGTTCAACAAACTTTTGCCTCAAGATCATTTCAGAAGCCTTCTTCTTAAATGTGAAAATGTACCTGGCAATTTTCAAACAGCAATGGGAAATGGGTACTATGTCCATTCATTTCTGCCATGCAATTTGGGGAAAATACTTTTTAAAAAGCCTTTTATCAGGTCTTCCAAGTGTCTTTTCATAATATTCAGAATATGTTCAAAGCCAGTTCATCAGAGAAATAAGTCCATAACCATAGGATTCAGACAATGAATACGTTTTCTATTATGTATTAAATGGCTGAACGGAGAAATGAAGTTTTTCAAGGGCCCCGGTACATAATAACAGCAAAGCATTTTACATGCCTTATGTCCTTAAATTGTTAACACCTCTTTATGACATAGGCATTATTATTACTCCCATTTTAAATCTGAGAAAACTGAAGCCTAGGCAATAAATACCACTTCCCCAAGGTCACAGGTGCTAAATAGTGGAGCCAAGACTCAATCCAGGTCTATGTGACTCCAGAACAGCACGTTAATAGTTGTATTCTGCTGCCTTAGTAAGACAGGATCAGTACCTAAAGCCCTGCATCAGTTTTCCCAGAGCAGCTAGTCTCAGGCACCAAGTACCAGCCTTGACCAGGGAGGGACACTGGGTTCAGGGACCCAAGGTCAATAGTCTGGCTATCACTAGCCCAGCCGTACCAGAGAAACCCTTATCTCACTGCTGGCAAAGGAGCATGGTGGGAGAGAAGAAAAAGCCAAAGACTACCAACCCCAGCTAAAGAAACCTCACCACCACTCCCACTGCCTGGTTCCTTCCCTCCTCCTCCTTCCTTCCATCCTTAATGACCATGCCAGGGACACCACAATCCTTTAAGCTGCAGCTGCTGCCCCCTCCCGCTTGCCCACACTTTGGGATACAGATCTTCCTTGACCTACTATGCTACTCTTGCACAATTTAAAATTCACATTGTGCCTTAAAAGAAAATACAGAGAATGTCTTCAGCAAGTATACTAATGTCTGTAACCATTTAGAAAAATTTTTATTTTTAAACTTTTAACATTTTGCCATAGTTTCTCATTCTCTGTCCCCCTTCCCTCATGGAGTGAAGAATATTTTCTTATATAACCAAAATACAGTTATCAAACTCAGAAAATATATCATTTATACAATACTCTAAAATGCAGGCCATATTCCATTTTTGTCAATTATCCCAATAATGTTCTTTAGAGGTTTTTTTTTCCCTCTTCAGTACAAGATCTTTACAGGTTCACATATCACATTTAGCTGTCCGTCTTTTTAGTCTCCTTTAATCTAAAGTTTCTTGGCCTTTGCCTTTCATGACATTGACATTGTGAAGAATGAGAGCCAGTTATTCTACAGAATATTCCTCAATTTAGGTCTGTCTTATGTTTCCTCACATTTAAATTCCCAGCCAAAACACTACATAAGTGATCTTGTATCCTTCTTAGGGTATCATATGCAGAGGCATTTGATGTCCATCTACCCCTTACTGATGTTTATTTTGATCACTTGATCAAAGTGTCATCCAATTTCTCTGCTGTACAGACCTATTTCCCTCTTGCAAATAACAAGCAATCTATGGGAAGATAAAACCATATAAATATCCTACTCCTCATCAAACTTTTCCCCTGGATTGAGAACCCTCTGATGATTCTTACCTGAACCAATCTATACCATGACAATTATAAAATGATGGTCTTTGGATTCCACTACTCCCTCCACATTTATCAACCATAAGGAAGAGCCCTCCTCTCTGCTATGTATTATTTATTTATCTATTTATTATCAGTAATGGATTTATATATTCCTCTTTTATTCAATGGTTATAATTCATTACTCTTCTAATTTTGATGCTCAAATTATCCTCAACTTGGCCAGTGGGACCCCTCCTTTCAAGCTGGGACCTGTGTCTTTTTAACATTCTTAGAGCACTTTATTACTTTCTGGCCCAACAGGATGCTCCAGGCTCATCTGGTACCTTCCTGAGCCATCCCTAGAATAAGTCATTTATCCAAGTGAATCTGGTTGCTTTTACTGGGCAATGGTAGAAGTCAAGATCTGAGTGGTGCTGGGTGTGCTCACTACTACTGTAGCGCCATTCTTCTAAGCCATTTCTAGGAAATACATAAATAAAATGTGAACCTATGTTCATATTGACACCTCCAATTCTCACAAGGTTCTTCTCTGCCTTCCCTGTGCCATATTTGTACTTCCCTTCTTACATAGTAAGAACCCTGGCTTGCAGCAACATCAATGCATTTATTCATTTCCTTAATCCAGAGTTTCTCAACTGCAGCCCTATTGACATTTAAGACCAGATAACAATTCTTTGTTGGGGGGTGGGGGGGTTGGAAATCCTGTGTACTGAAGCAGGTTTAGTAGCACAACTTCCTGACTTCCACCTTTGCATGTTTTCAAGATAATTATATTTCCAGACAGTAAGACAGACAAGATCATAAGGAAAATAATGATCGAACTCAAGTGAAATTTGCCCTGTTTATCTGATAAGGTATTTATTGACTATCATTAGAGAGAAATGTATTTTCAGAACAGCCTAGGGTAAGGAATAAAACATCAAGTGTTTCAATGTTTAGTTATACGTAAAAAATAATATAATATAGATAACAAAAACACAGAAGCAAGAAGAGACTTACACATTCCCATAATAATATTCTAGCTCTATATAGCATTCCAGGTTACAACCATAGCTTTTATAGACAAAGAATATAAAATGAGCAGAGAACAAAAATCTTTAACCTGCATAATTTTACTTCATTTTACTGTGGCTGTTATAAACAGAAGGAAGACTCCTAATAGAGTCCAGCCTTTCATTCCTAAAGGAAATCTAGATAATGATTTATTATTTTTAGCGCAGAAAGATTATTTTATGTAATTAATTAACAGCAAAAAATGCATCCCAAGAAATTTTGGTATATTTTCATTATACTTCTCTCATCCAAAGATGTGAGTCTTTAAATTTCAACTAATTTGACTGTGTACCTCCAAAGAATTACGATACAGTTTAAACCCAAAACCCTAAAACAGTATTATGTACTTAAGAAAATATACACTTAACATTGATCACCTAATCGATATAATGTTTTTTTGCAACACTCTCAACTTTACACAAGAAAGGATTTCATAGTCCAGCTACTCAAAAAACAAAAAAATTCACTTTATACAACCTTCAGCTAAGGATGTAAAGACAATGTTAGAAGCTGCTATCCTAACAAAGAGAGCCAAATAATCTACAGAAGCATAATTTTTTGAACCTATCAAAAGGCTGAGGTTGCAAGGCAACCACGTGAATTCTAAAGGATGACAAGCCTCTCTGAGGAAACAGGACACATAAACTGATTCACCTTTGGCAGAACACGGGAGAAATAGGCTGCTACTACAAAAGCTGGTAAGAAGAAATCAGCTGACACTGCAGAAATGCAAAGGATCATGAGAGATTACTACAAGCAACTATATGCCAATAAAAAAGAAATCAGCTGACATTTTAATGTTTCCTTAAAGGCTAAGTGGGCTGGTATGACAGTTTAGAATCTCTGGAAACCCCAAACAAAGGAGTGTTAGTGTTCTTTTCTATGTGCCCACAAGAAAGATTGGGGGACAGTACAAAACATGTGAGAGAGGCCCCCCCTGGTGACACCCAAATACAAATTCCTGTCTTCTTACCAGATATCAGAGTTGTCTACTAGATACATGACTCTGGACTACAGTCAAGTAAATTTCTCTTACCCTTCGTTTTCAAATCTGTAAAATGGGAATAATATATTTCACATAGAGTTTTGTGAGGATTCATCGAGATAAAGTACCTGTTTAGCACTTGGCAAATATCAGGTGCTTAAAAATTTATAGTCATTATTCAATATTCAAACTCCAAGTACCCATTTGTTGATAAAATTAATGAGGGCAGCATAGGCTTGGCTGCCACCTAGGGAACATGTAAATGGCAAAGAAGCCCCAAAACAGAAGTACATAAGCAAACAAAAGATCAATTTTAAATTCTGCTAATTTACTATTTAGAGAAATGCATCAGATATCGTAAACCTATAAAAAACTTACACTTACAATGAGAGGAAAAGGTAGTTATCTGGAAGAAAACGGTGATTCTCTTTTATGAAAGGAAGAATTATCTTTTAATTTACCTGGATTGAAAGTTCATGATTTACATACACTGTATTTTCATCATGAGCATTTACTCTCTTTAACGCATTTTAATTTTATACCACAGACATCACAATGAGTGAACTGGATTTACTGACAGGATTCTTTATTGTCTGAGGGGCTTCTGACTACAGAGAAACACTTGTTATTCTCTATGCTTTTTTTAATGTTCATTTTCCTTAATTATATATGTAATTGAAAAATAAACAACATTAGATGTTTAGAAGAAAATTCATATTTTTAGTTTCAATGATGAAAATAAAAGATAAAAGCAAAAATAAACTAGGATATTTAGAATCAATCCAGAGCATTTTTTTCTCCCCATGGGCATAAACACAGTCTAGGTCAACCACACACTGCCTAGGGACTATACTAGTAGGGAAGGACAGCTAAATCAAGAAGTTCAGAATGAAACAGTAGAACATGAAAACTGCACAGAAAAGATAGAAGAGGGACCTAAGTTAACCAATCCTGGAACCACCCTAACTCTGAACTTCTTGTTAGATGAGATGATAAAATCCTTACTGTTTTGATTAGCCTCTCTGTTACTTGGAACAGAAAGCATCCTACCTGATGCATAAATGCAGACAGTTTAAGAGCTGATTATAATCTGCTCCCAAAAAGACAAGTAAATTATAGATCACTTAAAAATATTTCAGTTAGGTTATTTTCACATCAAAACATAAATATTCTTTCCATCTATAGCTTCATTTTGTAATTTTTATTCTAGACATAAAAAAGATGTGCAAATGCTCATAAGGCCAAAACCTTCTAAGTCAAAATACCAGATAATACAGAAAGCTAAAAATAGAAAACAAAAATATCTTGTAAATAAATATAGACCATACAACAAAACACATATATAGCTTAAAAAAATGAAAGATTTTCCTATGCAGTCTAAAGAAAGCTCACTGTTTCTGGTATCCACAGGCACCCAGTATAGCAGTCTTTACAAGAAATGATGTGAGTTGAGCACACAATTAAAGATTGCTAAACAACAGTAGTATTGGGTGACAGAAGGCAGCATTCAAAGATAAGCAATCAGGGACTTCCCTGGTGGCGCAGTGGTTAAGAATCCACCTGACAATGCAGGGGACACAGGTTCGAGCCCTGGTCTGGGAGGATCCCGCATGCCGCGGAGCAACTAAGCCCGTGCACCACAACTACTGAGGCTGCGCTCTAGAGCTCGCGAGCCACAACTGCTGAGGCCCAGGCACCTAGAGCTGTGCTCTGCAACAAGAGAAGCCACCACAATGAGAAGGCCGCACACTGCAAGGAAGAGTAGCTCCCACTCGCCGCAACTAGAGAAAGCCTGTGCGCAGCAATGAAGACCCAATGCAACCAAAAATAAGTTTTAAAAATTAATTTATTAAAAAAAAGATGAGCAATCAATTCTTGTAATATACATAGATCATAATCATATGCTAACTTAAAGACAGATTAATAAATGACTGTAACAAAGACAGAGATAGTGGAACAGTAAGCTTGTTGATTTAGCTACTCATTGTTTTCTAAAATTCAAAAGTACCTTAAAAGACTGCTTCAAAATTCTCTCACATCCAGCCAACCAATCAAAATTCAGTATCTGTTTCAGAACGGTTCTGCCAGCATAGTGAGATAGGTTTGTTCTTCACTGTAATAAGAAACCCCATGGCTACAGCTCCAATTAGAGTATCCATGAACCAAAAGAAACATGAATATAGCATTATTTTACTGGCATTCAGTACCCAAAAGACATTCTACATCATCAACTGACAGCATAAAAGTGAGGCAGCTGACAGGTGATTTTTTATTTTTTTAGAATGTGCCTCAGACTAAGCTTTTTTGAAAAGGGCTTACTGAAAAAGAATATTTATTCCAAACCGAGATCCTGAAGAAGCAGTGAAACGGTTAATACTTATTTTAATTGCCTTTCACTGATTTTTAGTAGGCAGTAACAAGTACTGGTAAAATAAAAGTCTTGAACTCTGGTGTTAAGAGAAGCCAATATTTAAGATGCATTTATGCTGTGTCACCTCATTACCTCAATGTTCACTTGTCCTCTCAAAACTAAGGAAAACACAAAAAGAATGAAATTAAATGACTGAATTAAGATCCAGATGTAGTCCTTTACAAATGCTAACAATTATCTACTGACTATGAAAAGCTAGTCAAGATATCAGTATTGTAATTTTGTCTGATTTCTTCAGAGACAATATAAAATGGACATGAATTTGCTAGATAGTATTTTCCCATTCTATCTCTTCTAAAATAATTTTAATGAAGAAAAAGGCTTTACTTCACTTTCAAGTAAACGTTATTATGTATTTTTAAGTATTTTAATTTTCTCAGCTGTTTATCCTCTAAGTTCAACACATAATTTTAAACATTGAAGATCTATAATTTATTTGTAAGAACAAGACTGTAGTTTGATACATAACCATTAAATTCAATCATGTTCCCCAAGGGAAAAGTTCTCATTTTTAAGTCAACACAGTTCTTATTTTTAAGTAGTAAAATAGCAAATATACTAGCCTTGGAGTCAAAAGAGCCAATTTTAAACCCTGGCCCTGCCATTAACTAATGATCTTGAGCAAGTCACTTAATCTCTCTGGGCCACAGTTTGTTCATTTTTAAAATGGAACAGATACCAAGTATTTCACAGAGCATGTGAATGTTAACGTAAATGAGGAAGTATATTAAAGCATCTACAGCACAATCAATGCATAGTATACACAGGTCTTCCATAAAAGTTCAATAAATGCTTTCTTATTCAGTCATTCTCAGTTTTGTTTATTCGCTTGGTTCAAAAATCACAGAGGAGTAGCTTATGGTAGTGGTTAAGAAGACAGGTTCCGCGGTGAGCCCGCCTGGATTCAAACCTCAGCTCCACCACTTACTACATGTGTCACCTCGAGGAAGTTATTCAACTTCTCTAAGCTTCAAGTGCCACATCTTAAAAATACTAGAATAATAATAATAATGCTCATACACGTGTAAGAATTAAGAGATAACATATATAAAATACCTACCTTAGTATGCAGCACAAGCAAGTTTACAAATGTTAAGAAAATCATAACAAATGCATTCAAACTGTTGTGAAATATGCATAAAAGACAAACACCAGGAACTCAGAGTATCAACCTACTACAAAGGCCTCAGCCACCACCTGAACACCAGAACCACATGGTTGTCCTTATGGGCCCTCTATTCCCAACCACATTCTCAACTACTCAACCTGGGTGTCCTACAGGTATCTTGAAATCCAAGGTTTTTTAAAACCAAACACATCAAGTCTATTTCTTTTCTGTATTCACACCTTTGCTGCTGTGCTCCAATCCAATGGTTACACTGCTACCTGTAATGTTTTTTAAACATCTTATCTAGCCAAATCATTCCCATTTATAAAATCTCCACTGACTCCACACTGCCTACAAGGTTAAAGCCATTACAAGATCTGGTTCCAACTCATGTCTCCAGTCACAGCACAGTACTCCATTTCCAGGAACAGCCACTAAACACTCTAGCCTAGGTCGTGCAATAGCCCACTACCTGGTCTCAGCAGGCATTCTTATTTCTCTCTAATCCAATTTCCCCATTTTCATTAGATTGATTTTAAAATGCAGTAATGTCACTTGCCACTGTTTTTAAAGTCTAAGCCCGTAACATGGCCTAGAAAGCCCTATCTAATCTTCGCCCTGTCTCTACCCACCACCCTCTTCCCCTGCCACTCTTTCTCTTGCCCAGTAAGCGTCTGAGCACAGGCCTTTCTGTGCTTAGAAAGCTAACTCCTTTCCGCTGCAGGGCCTTTATACATACTACCAGCTTGCTATCTCTTGCTAGGTCTCAACCCAAACACCTCCTCTTACTAAGAGTCCTACACATCCTTTATGTCTCAGTATTACCATTATTTCCTCCACGAAATGTTCCCAACTATGTTGGGACACCTTCTAATACACTTTCAGAGCACACTGTACTTCTCTTTTATGGCATTTACCACAAATAAATTACTTGTACAAATGAATGTTTAATTTCTTTTTTTCCCCCTGCCAAACTGTAAGCTCAGGGAGGGAGAGGATCAAGTCTGCTGTATTTGCCCTTAAAACCTCAGAAGCTACCAAAGTGCCTAGCCCAAAACCAGATGGTCAATAAATAGTTGCTTAGTTAATGAATGGAAGCAATAAATCAAAGTGTAAGAAAGATTTCAGGCCCCAGGCTGTGAAAACTCTCTAAAAGCCAACCTTTTGAAGGCAGTCAGTTGTTCTTCACTGAACTGCAGGTCACTAACATTTATCCAATGTCTACATGTACCAATAGCTGTGTCAGAAATTAATGTACACTATCTCATTTAGTAGTCACAATAATCCTGTGAGGTAGTTAGCATTTGCTCCATTTCTAGGGTGAAGCAACTAAGGCCAAAATGGTTAGCTCTCATCCAAAGTCACCACAAGGAGGCAGAGTTAAAATTTTGGCTCTAATGCCATGTGTAGTATAACAGTATAGCATCACCAGTAGGACAATTTAAGCAGTGGCTGAAGAAAGGCTATCAATTAAAAATGTCATGGGGACATTTTTGTACAGGTATGATCCATCACTAAATAAGCTAAACTGCAAAACCTTCAAGGAGCAACGCAACTCCAATTTCATGAGTCTAGCATTAATATAATGTCTTCTAAACTATGTGTGGCTGTACAAGAGAAACCACAACATTGCACTATGTCCTCCCCCAATTCCAACATCAGAGGGCAATTTATCTGGCGCTACAATGGGCTGTCAAAATACAAAGGCTGTGTGCAGTTATCAGCTAACTGAGAGAGTTCTGACCTCCTACAAGGTCTCCATCTCCCAATCCCTCCTATTCCACACAGTGATGAAAATACCCTTCCCTGTCTGCCAAGGATATAAGTTTCAAGCGTTTGCAAAGGAACTTGAGCTTCTACCTACTTCCCACTACTGCTCCTGCTTCAATGTAACCTAAATAAATAAATAAATAAATAAGATTCCTCCCAATCTCTGTTCTTGGAGTAGAGGAATCACAATTTCTGGATTACCAACAGGGCTAGCCCTGGGTGGGAAAAAGGTAGGTGGGTATAGTTTAGACTAAGGTTCTCTCAGGTCCTACAGCTGTTTACTATTTATCCACCAAACAATAATAACTATATATTTCAATAAATGAATCAATAAAACTCTTTTATTTAATGCAGTGGCTCTCAAATTAAATGGATACTAAATTCAACTAAGGAGCTATAACATATATTTTGCATGCATGAACTTACCCTGGCCCCACAATAAAACTATCAAATCATAATTGAGACTAATGTCCAAGCAAGAGTAATTTTTAAAAGCTCCACATATTATTATGATGCACATCCCTAGCTCAGAGCAACTGTTTTATTATGTTACAGCACTAAACTCCTTATTCATTCAAACACTGGTTGGCTATGTGTGACAGTCAAGTGACAAAATCATATAAATGAAGATCTAATTGTATTATAACTACACATTGTACCTCATACACACATTTACATTCATTTCCATAGAGAAATACCTTCTCTATTTCCTTGAATAACATGGCTGTTTTAGTCTTTTTCTTTTTCCACATTCGATAATGAAGGACAAGAAAAATTTTATATCCCTCAAATGTCTTCTATGTGAGAAAGAAAATAGCTTAAACACACCAAGAAGCAGGGAGAACATACACTCTGGTGTACCTGGGACAGCCAGCTTTATGTTTATTGTATGGGTATAATTATTAAGCAAGACCCCTCACTCTCAAGAATATCCTGGTTTGATGATAAATTATATCAGAAGTAGGTCACTGTTTTCATTTCTATGTGATTTTTAATTGAGTTATAATTCATGTGTGCCATTAAGATCACCTTTTTAAAAGTGTACAATTTAGAGTTGTTTTTTTTTTTTGCAACCATCCCTACTAATTCCAGAACATTTTTATCATCCTAAAAAGAAGCCCAATGCCCATTAGCTATCAATCCCCATTCCTTCCGCTCCCCAACTCCTGAAAATTACTTTTCTACTTTCTGACTCTACAGATTTGCCTATTTAAGGCATCTCATAAAATGGAATCAGACAATATGCAGCCCTTTGTGTCTGGCTTCTTTCACTTAGCATAATGTTTTCAAGGCTCATCTGTGTTAAGTATTATCAGTACCTCGTTCCTTTTTTGGCTGAATAATGTTGTATTTTATGGATATACCACATTTTATTTATTCATTCAACAGTTGATGGATATTTGGTTGCTTCTATTCTTTAACTATTAACTGCTGTGAACAGTGGTGCGCAGATTTTTGTGTGGATATGTTTTCAATTCTCTTGGGTGTATGCCTAGGAGGAGAATTGCTGGGTCATGTGGTAACTTTATGTTTAACTTTTTGAGGGACCGCCAGGCTGTGCTCCAAGGGGTCTGAACCATTTTGCCGTCCTACCAGTAATGTACAAGGGTTCCAATTTCTACACACCCTCATCAACACTTGTTATTGTCTTTTTTATTACAACTATCCTAGTAGATGTAAAGTGATATCTCAATGTAGTTTTCATGCATTTCTCTAATGACTAATGATATAAAGCATCTTTTCATGAGCCTATTGGCCATTTGTATATCTTCTTTGGAGAAACGTATATTTCAAATCCTTTCGTAAACTGGGTTATTTGGCTTTTCATTGTTAACTTGTACGAGTTCTTTATATACTCTGGATACTAGACCCTTATCAGAAATATGATTTGCAAATATATTCTCCCATTCAGCAGGCTGTTTTTTCACTATCTTGACAGTATCCCCGGAAGGATAAAGTTTTTAATTTTGACAAAGTCCAATATGTCTTATTTCTTCTTTGGTTGCTTGCGTTTTTGGTGTCATATCTAAGAAACCACTGCCTCATTCAAGGTCTTGAAAACTTAAGTTTACATGGTTTTAGCTCTGACATTTAAGTCTTTGATCCACTTTGAGCCAATTTTTGTATATGGCGTAAAGCAAGGAAACAACTTTGTTCATTTACATGTGTATATCTAGGTGTCCCAGCACCGTTTATTAAAATGTCTATCATTTCCCCAGTGAATAGCCTTGGCACCCTTGTCAAAAGTCAATTCACCATAACAGGCAACAAGCATATGAAGACATGCCCAGTTTCATGAATATCTGGGAAATATAAATTAATGCAAGGCATTTTTTCTTCCACTAGATTAAAAAAGAAAGAAATTAAAACCACATCTGAATAAGCCAAAAAAAAGAAAAAAAGAATAAAGAAAAAATTTTTCCTTGTGATGAAAATGTGTAAGATTTAACGTGCTGACCATAATAAAAGTAAACTAAAATCTGTAACAAAAAAATCTTCAAATACTTGGGAAATAAACCATACAAGTCAGAATAATTTATGAATCAAGTGAAATTAGAAAATGTTTTTAACTGGTCAAAATTGAAGTAGAACATAGCAAAATATGTGGGATGCAGCTAAAGCAGTGCTTAGAAGGAAATGTACAACTTTATACGCTTACATTAGAAAATAAAAATGTCTCAAATTAACAGTCATAGCTGCCAATCTAAGAAACTAGAAAAATAAGAGCAAAATAAACCCAAAGCAAAGAAAGAAAGAAGATACAAGATTAGAAGTAAATGAAATCGAAAAGGGAAAAAAATAGAGAAAATCAATGAAATGAAAAACGGTTTCTCTGAAAAGACCAATAAATTGATAAATCTCTTATAAGACTCACAAACTAAGGGAGAAGATACAATATCAGAAATGAAGGAGAAAATATCACTACAGACCCCTGAGACATTAAAGGGAAAAGAAGGGACTACTAGAAACAATGCTTCACACATAAATTCGACACCTTTGGAGCAAATTGATCCATTCTTCAAAAACAAAAACTCAAAACAGATCAAAGACAAAGAGATTATTTGAGTAACTTTGTATCTATTAAAGAAATTGATTTTGTAACTAAAAAAACTTATGAAATAAAAATCTCCAGACACCCCCCTCAAAAAACCAATTCACCATAAATTGTATGGGTTTATTTCTAGACTCTCAATTCTACTCCATTAATCTATATGTATATCCCTACACTAGTAGCAAAATGTCCTAATTACCATAGCTTTGTAGTTAAGTTCTGAGATCAGGAAATGGGAATCCTCCAACTTTATTATTTTTAAAGACTGGTTTTTGGCTATTCAAGGTATCTTGAATTTCCATGTGAATTTTAAGATCAGCTTGTCAATTTCTGCAAAAACAGCCAGCTAAGATTTTGATATGGATTGCCCTGAATCTGTTTGGGGAGTACTGCAATCTTAATAATAGTAAGTCTTCTAATTCATAAACACTGTATGTCTTCCATTTACTTAGGTTGCCTTTAGATTCTTTCAACAATGTTTTCTAGTTTTCAGAGTACAAGTATTACACTTCTTTTGTTAAATTTATTCCTAAGTACTTTATTCTTTTGATGCTATTATAAATAGAACTGTTTTCTTAATTTCACTTATGGATCTCACTGCTTTCACTCTATATGATTCTTGACTTCAAAAATGTAGAATGATATTTTAAAAAGAGTAATCAGAAGTTTATTACATTTATTTTTTAAGTTTTTTTATTGAAGTATAGTTGATTTACAATATTGTGTTAATTTCAGGTATACAGAAAAGTGGTTCAGTTATATATCTACACATACATATATATATACACATATGATTTTCATATTATTTTCCATTATAGGTTATTTTAAGACATTGAATATAGTTCCCTGTGCTATAAAGTAAATCCTTATTGCTTACCTATTTTATATACAGTAGCGTGTATCTGTTAATCCCAGACTCCCAATTTATCCCTCCCCACCCCTTTCCCCTTTGGTAACCATAAGTTTTTCTATGTCTGTGAGTCTGTTTCTGTTTTGTAAATAAATTCATTTGTACTATTTTTTAGATTCCATATATAAATATTTGTCTTTCTCTGTCTGACATACCTCACTTAGTATGATATTCTCTAGGTCCATTCGTGTTGCTGCAAATGGCAATGCTTCATTCTTTTTTATGGGTAATATTCCATTGTGTGTGTGTGTGTGTGTGTGTGTGTGTGTACACACACACACACACACCCCACATCTTCTTTATCCATTCAACACTTAGGTTGCTTCCATGTCTTGGATATTGTGAATAGTGCTACTATGAACACTGGGGTGCATGTATCTTTTCGAATTAGAGTTTTTGTCTTTTCCAGATACACACCCAGGAGTGGGATTGCTAGATGCTATGGTAGCTCTATTTTTGGTTTTTTAAGGAACATCCATACTGTTCTCCATAGTGGCTGCACCAATTTACATTCCCATCAACAGTGTAGCAAGGTTCCCTTTTCTCCATACCCTCTCCAGCATTTATTATTTGTAGACTTTTTGATAATAGCCATTATAACCAGTGTGAGGTGATACCTTACTGTGATTTTGATTTGCATTTCTCTAATAATTAGCAAAGTTGAGCATCTTTTCATGTGCCTGTTGGACATCTGTATATCTCCTTTGGTGAAATGTCTACTTAGGTCTTCTGCCTATTTTTGATTTGAGTTGGTTTTCTTTTTTTTTTGGATACCGTATTTTATAAGCTGTTTGCATATTTTGGAAATTAAGCCCGTTGGTCACATCACTTACAAATATTTTCTCCCCTTCTGTAGGTTGTTTTTTTGTTTTGATGATGGTTTCCTTTGCTACACAAAAGCTTTTAAGTTTGATTAGGTCTCATTTGTTTATTTTTGTTATTATTTCTTTTACTTTGGGAGACTGATCTAAGAAAATATTGCTACGATTTATGTCAGAGAATGTTTTGCCTATGTTCTCTTCTAGGAGTCTTATGTTGACATGTCTTATATTTACGTCTCTAAACCATTTTGAGTTTATTTTTGTGCATGGTGTAAGGGTGTGTTCTAACTTCATTGATTTACATGCAGCTGTCCAGCTTTCCCAACACCACTGATTGAAGAGACTGTTTTTTCTCCATTTTATATTCTTGCCTCCTATGTCAAAGATTGACTATAGGTGTGTGGGCTTATTTCTAGGCTCTCTACTCTGTTCCATTGATCTATATGTCTATTTTTGTGCCAATACCATGCTATTTTGATTACCGTAGCTACGCAGTACTTTCTGAAGTCTGTGAGGGTTATGTCTCCAGTTTTGTTCTATTGCCTCAGGATTACTTTGGCAATTTTGTGTCTTTTATAGTTACATACAAATTTGGGGATTATTTGTTCTAGTTCTGTGAAAAAATGTCATGGGTATTTTGATAGGGATTGCATTAAATCTATAGATTACTTTGGGTAGTATGGCCATTTTAACAATATTCATTCTTCCAATCCAAGAACATGGGATATCTTTCCATCTCTGTGAATTGTCTTCAATTTTCTTTATCAATGTTTTATAGTTTTTAGCATATAGGTCTTTCACCTCCTTGGTTAGATATGTGCCTAGGTATTTTTGACGTGATTTTAAATGGGATTTTTTTTTAACTTTCTCTTTCTGATATTTCATTGTTAGTGTAAAGAAATGCAACAGATTTCTGTATATTAATCTTGTATCCTGTTACCTTGCTGATTTCATATATTAGTTTTTATGTGGAGTCTTTAGGGTTTGCTATATAGAGTATCATGTTATCTGCATATAATGACAATTTTACCTCTTCCCTTCCAATTTGCATACCTTTTATTTCCTTTTCTTGTCTGATTGCTGTGGCTAGGACTTCCCATACTATGCTGAAAAGAAGTGGTGAGGGTGGGCATCCTTGTCTTGCTCCAGAATTTAGGAGGAAGGCTTTCAGCTTTTCACCATTGAGTATTATGTTGGCTGTGGGTTTGTCATAAACAGCTTTTATTATGTTGAGATATGTTCCCTCTATACTCACTTTGGTGAGAGTTTTTATCATGAATGGATGTTGAGTTTTATCAAATAATTTTTCTGCATCCATTGAGATGATCATGTGGTTTTTGTCTTTTGTTAATGTGGTGAATCACATTGATTGATTTGTGTATGCTGAACCATCCTTGTGACCCTGGGACGAATCCAACTTCATTGTGGTATATGATCTTTTTTATGTATTGTTGGATTCAAGTTGCTAATATCTTGTTGAGAATTTTTGCATCTACATTCATCAAAGACACTGGCCTGTAATTTTCTTTTTTGGTAGTTTCTTTGTCTGGTTTTGATATCAGGGTGATGGTGGCTTCATAGGATGACTCTGGGAGTGTTCCCTCATATTCAGTCTTTTGGAAGAGTTTGAGAAAGATCGGTATAAGTCCTTCTTTGTATGTTTGGTAGAATTTCCCAGTGAAGCCATCTGGTCCTGCACTTCTGCTTGCAGGGAGTTTTTTTAAATTACATATTATATTTCACTTCCAGTATTCAGTCCATTCAAATTATCTATTTCTTCTTGATTCAGTTTTGGTAGGCTGTATGTTTCTAGAAAATTGTTCATTTCTTCCAGGTTGTCCAATTTGTTGGCATATAATTGTTCACAGTATTCTCTTATGGTTTTTTGTATTTCTGTAGTATTGGTTGTTATTTCTCTTATTTCATTTCTTATTTTGTTTCTTTGGGTTCTCTCTTTTTTCTTGGTGACCCTAGCTAGATGCTTGTCAATTTTGTTTACCCTTTCAAAAAACCAGCTCGTGGTTTTATTGATCTTTTCTACTGCTTTTTGATCTCTATTTTATTTATTTCCTCTCTCATATTTCCTTCCTTCTACTGACTTTGGGTTTTGTTTCTTCTTTTTCTAATTCTTTTAGGTGGTAGGTTGGGTTGTTTGAGATTTTTCTTGTTTCTTGAGGAAGGTCTATATCACTATGAACTTCCTTCCTTGAACTACTTTTGCTGCATCCCATGGATTTTGTAATGTTCTGTTTTCATTGTCATTTGTCTCCAGGTATTTTCTGATTTCCTCTTTGATTTCACTGTTGACCCACTGGTTTGTTAGTAGCATGTTGTTAATTTTTTTTATTGCAGTTAAACACGAATACCTTGGGTCCTCTAATTTTTATCTACTACAAGGGGAAAAAAATTGATCTAAATAAGCAAGAAACCCTAATAGCCATCCACTTTGCTAAAAGATCTTAAAAAATCAGAATCTAGCAATGCCAAATAATTTTAATCCCAATTTCAGTACTGGGCAATGCAACTACCTTACGCACATGCATGTGTGCACACACATACACACAGTCACAAATGATGTCTTGCATTCCCTTATTAACTATATAAACAAAATAACCGCTATTCTCTTAGTCACACGAACTTGAGGGAGACTATCTTACTATAATTGTCAATGTGATTAGAGATTCTTTGCTCTTACAGATTTATCTTTCAGTTACTTTTAATACAAGAACATTTTTCTTCACTGTAAAATAGGATATTTTCATTACTGTTTACAAACAATTAAATCCAGGCAGAAGTTCAAATTCTAAATTAATTTAAGACTATCATTTAACTATTGTTTTATGGAAAATGAGCAAAGCATTCCATTTCAGCCGGAATTGCACATGCTATATCTAATGACACATTTTTAAAATACAATATGTTGTATGAACTTAATGATGGCTACTACTCAGTATTTAAAGATATGATTCAATAAGTAAAACAAACTTTACTTTGAACTATAGCTATTACTTGAAAACAGTTTTTCTGTATTATATAACTTTCATAAAGGCAGAACATGCCCTACAAACAATTACACTTAATTTTATAAAGCTCTGACTTATATTTGGTTGTTATAAATTTTAGGTAAAATTCAAAAACATTAACATATGATCAATAAAAGTATGAAACATAGATATCACTAAGAAAATAATCCCATACTAACTACAAAAGGGACTAATTAACAAATTCATGGGTATCATGATAGATATTCTGGCCTGAAAAGCAATTTAAATGATATAAATCTATCAAAAGAAAGGCAAGAAGTCATTATGACTCAAGGCACTTTGAACAATGGTGGAGGCTGTACCCTGCACATGGGCATAGGGCCAAGAGAAGGCAAGTGGGGACTGAATCCAGTTTGTTCTCCACTCTCTAAACCCTGAACCCTAGCAGAGGGCAGCATCCACCTAAAATTGGGAGAAGAGCCTTTTTCTAACTTTGCAAGGGCTAGCTGTGACTTGGCTGTAACACATCCAAACAACTAGTTCTTAGAAAAATTAGGACAACTAAGATACTAAATATTGGTACCCTTCCTAAAATCATAACACCAAAATATCACTTCTCACTGTGAGTTTATTTTGAATGTTTTAGGTAAAATCGTTAATATAGCAAAACATAAATAGGTTGAGGGGAGGGGAGAAATCATCTAAAATTCTAAAATGGTATCCTTCTAGTTCATTTGGATTTCTCTGATTAATAACTGGTTATATATTCAGATTAGAGACATTTTAAAGCTGAATGCTAAAAAATTAGAGGACAGCTTAGGGGTATATTGTTAAGAACCTATTCCTAATAGAGAAATATACAACTTATTTTACACAACATATATAGTGCAAAAAATTATGTATTAACTAAATTTGATGGAACTAGAAGTAATTTTTTTAAGGTCACTATCCCTCCTTTCATTTAATTGTACAGGGAGTTTGAAGATTTTTTTAAAATTGTGTTTCCTTAAAGACACACATTTTTAAATGATACAAATTATTAATCATGATAAATAATCCAATCTACTGACTAAAAAGACATTATAACTGAAATTTTTATCAGAATGACCAGCCTATAAAATGTTTATTTTATTTCTAGATATACCAATGAATTGCCATGTGACTTTCAGTGACTCACGTCTTCACTACCTCAAATCAGTTGTACAAAGTGGAGCAAGAATATAGCTCAAACTCTTGTAGGAAATTATGAGGATATAACCACAGGGCACCTTGGGCTCCTTAGAGATAAGCAAAATATTATTAAAATTATTATTAAAAAGGATATTTTGTAAACTGCCCTTATTAAGACTAAATCCCATCCATACATGACCTTTCATTCCCAGATTAATTACACATACATAAGAGCAATGTCCTGTCTTCACATGGGACACACAGAAGAAATAAAGGACACATCAAGGCAAGGTGTGAAAATGAGAATGAGATTCTAGTCCTCCACCACCAACTCACTTTCAATATTAGCGCTCTGTCATTTTTAAAATGTAGATTCTTATACCTATCCCAAATCATAATGATTTCTGGGAAAAAACCTTTGCCAGTAATTACATCCTGTATAAAGATAAATTATCCTTACTAGAAACCATCTCCATTCTCTATATTATTACAAATACTAAATACATTTAAATCTTTTAACCTTGTATCACCTGAATCAAACCTGTATATAAATGCTGTTCTAGGTCTAACTTTATCTTTATTTATAAAGATAAATATGATTTGGCATATACCATTATATTCAGAATCAGAAGATTTCTAAATGAATGTGAAAAGAAGTATAGCAATATGGGTAGGCATGCAATACAATTAGGAACTGGCATATTTGGTGTTAACATATAATATACACAAGCATGAAATGTATACATTTTACGTTTTTATTTTTATGTGCTTTGATTTTACTCTGCATAAGTGGAATCACAAATTATGAATTTTTTTGTTTCTAGCTTCTATTGAGAAACATGTTTGTGTTACCTGTGTAGTATGTAGCTGTAGTTCATCCATTTTTATTGCTATAAACATATATAAATATATATATATAAACATATATATGTTACATATATATAAACATATCACAATTTTATTCAATCAACTGTTGATGAATATTGCATTGAGTCTGAAGCTACTAAAACACTGCTGCCACCAATATTATCAGCATATCTCTTGGTACACATGTTCATTCATTACTCTCAGGGGTATACTCATGGAAGGAAATTATTGGGTCACAGGGTAAGCAAGTAACAAACTGTTTCCTAAAGTGGTTGTAGTAACATACATTCCTACCAGCAGTGTTTACTGAGTTGCTATAACACTTAACATCCTCTCCAAAACTTGTACTGTCAATCTACTTTTTAAATTCAGACACTCTAGTGTTTTATGGAGGCTCTTTGCAGTTTTAATTTATATTTCCCAGATTACTAATGAAGTTAAGCACCTTTTTCACATATTTCTTGAATACTTGTAATTCTTTTAGAAAGTGCCTTTAAGGGACTTCCCTGGTGGTCCAGTGGTTAAGACTCCGCATTTCCACTGCAGAGGGTGTGAGTTCAATCCCTCGTTGGGGAAGTTTCACATGCTGTGTGGTGCAGCCAAAAAAAAAAATAGAAAGTGCCTTTATATGTCTCTTACCCCTTTTTCTATTGGATTTTTTGTCTTTGTCACACTGATGTGCATAAGTGCTTTGAATATTCTGATATATACATTTTGTCTGTTACATGTGTTGCAAACATCATCTTCCACCCTGCCTTCCCTCTCTATTCTAATGGTGACTTTGCAAGAACAAAATTTCTTAATTTTAAGGTAATCAAACTTATCAATTGTGTTATTTATATCAGCACTTTTTATTTCTTTTTAAGAATATTTTCCTGTCCAGAGATCATGAGCATGTTCTCCTTACATTTAGCTTCTAAAGTTTTACAGTTCTGCCTTTCACACTGAGATGTACAAATCAATCTTTAATTGATTTTTGCATATGGTATGGAGTATGAGTCATATTTTTGCTTTATCACCAATTGTTCCAATATCATTTATTGAGTAATTCTTTTCCCACCACTCTAAAGTGTCAGTTTTGTCATAAAGCAAGTGCGCATGTACACAGTGACCCTCTTTCAGACTCTTTATTTCTTTTGTTTATCCTTGTGGCATTATTTCATGAAAGTAATTATTGTAGATTTATAGGCTTTGAGTAGAGAAAGTCTTCTGATTTGATCTTCTTTTTCGTGACTAAGCTATTCTTGGGCAGGCCATAAAATTTCCTTTAAAACACAAAACAGAAACTAATAAAAATTTTTTATAATATCCATTGGGATTACAATGAATTGAGAATAATGCTCAAAATGGATTATAACCCTCAGAAAAACATAACCTTAATGGATGACCAAATTAACCCCACAATAAAAGCTGCTCTGGACCAATGCTGACCAAGCTTTAAAAAAAAAAAAAACAGCCTCAAAAGGATTCAGCTGATACCAAGTAACTTAAACGTGTACAAAAACAAAGTTCAACACTATATAAAAAGTGCAAAAAAATCGCTATACCCAACAATGTCCAGCATTCAAACAATGAAAAGCAGAAAATGTGGCCCATAATAACAATAGGCAATCAATATAGAGAACCAGGAATGATAAAGTTAATGGAATTAACAGATGAAGGCATTAAAACAATGATTATAAATAAGTTTTATATGTTAGAAAAGGTAAAGGAAAATAAGAATATGATGAGAAAAATGAAAGAAATAAAACTTCCAGAGATAAAAAATAATTATTAGAAATAAAAAACAGGGCTTCCCTGGTGGCGCAGTGGTTGAGAATCTGCCTGCCAATGCAGGGGACACGGGTTCGAGCCCTGGTCCGGGAAGATCCCACATGCCGTGGAGCAACTGGGCCCGTGAGCCACAACTACTGAGCCTGCGCGTCTGGAACCTGTGCTCCGCAACAAGAGAGGCCGCAACAGTGAGAGGCCCACGCACTGCGATGAAGAGTGGCCCCTGCTCACTGCAACTAGAGAAAGCCCTCGCACAGAAACGAAGACCCAACACAGCCAAAAATAAATAAATTAATTAAAAAAAAAAAAAGAAATAAAAAACATACTGGATGGTATTAAGAACAGATTATATATTGAAAAAAAAAATCAGTGAACCTTGAGACATGACATTAACCATCCAAATAAAACAGAGAGGAAAAAAAGAATGAAAAAGAAGGGGGAGTTAAGTGCCGAGACAATCTCAAATGTATAACTGAAATTCCCTCCCCTCCAAAATATCACCTGGGATAAGTGGGATATCTGAAAAAATAGTGGTCAGTATGTTTCTAAATTTGGTTTAAAAAACAAAAAAAAACAAAAACTCAAAAAAACTAAACAGGATTTTCACAGAGAAAACCATATGAAGGCACATTATAATCAAGTGACATCATAATCATAGTCACTAAAAAAGTTGTAAGACTGAAGAGCAATCAAACAAAAAAGAAAATTTACATATGAGGCAACAAAGTAAAAATAACAGCAGACTTTCGGTCAGAAACTATACAAGCTATTTCAGAAATGACTTCGCAACATATTACCAGAGATAGGGACAAGATAGAAGACCCAATTCATCAAGAATAAATTTTTTTAAAAAGATATGTATGCACCTATTAAAAGAGCTTCAAAATACATGAACCAGTAAGTGAAAGGAGAAACAGACAAATCCACAATTAAAGTTGACTCTTCTCTCAGCAATTACTGTAAACAAATAGAAAATCAGAAGGGATAAATCTTGAAGAACACTATCAATCAATTTGACCTAATATTTTTAGAAAGCTCCACTCAACAGCATACAATTCTTCTTAAGTGCACACAAAACATTCATTTATACAGACAACATTCTGCACTCTATAATAAACCCACAAAGCACAATATGTTCTTGGACCACAAAAAAATTAAATTAAAAACCTATTAGAGAAAAAGATCTGGAAAATTTAGGAAATATTTGGAAATTATATAGGTCCAAAAAAAATCACAAAGGAGCTTAAAAATACTTTGAACTCCATGTAAACAAACACACGTAAAGAAACTTTGCAGAATGCAGACAGAGAAAAGTTTTAAATTTTAGAATTTAATTTTTCCTTTAGAAAAAGTAGGAAGGTCTCGAATACTAGAATGAGAGTATCACTACAGATCCTTCAAACATTAAAAGAATAAAGAACTATAACATGAAACTTCATGCCAATACATTAGACAACTTACATAAAATAGACAAATTCCTTAGAAGACACAAAAAACTAAAACTTATTCAAAAAGAATTAATACAGACCTGAATAGCCCAATATCAAACCCTTCCCACAAAGAAACTCCAAGGCCAGTGGTCTTCGTTGGTAAATTCTACCAAACACTTAAAGAAGAAATAACACCAACTGTATGAAAACTTTTCCAGAAGAGGAAATCTTTCCAACTCACCCTGTTATCCTGATACAAAAACCAGACAAAGGACATTATTAAAAAACTACATACCAACGTCTACTATGAACACAGATGAAAAAAACCTCTCATTAACATAAATCTGAACTTACACAACAATTTAACTCAAAATTACCTTTATTTCAAGATACCAGAAAACATTCACATATTTGCAATTTTTGTCTATTATCTGTATCTGTAACAACTTTCTTCAAGGCTTCAACATCGGAATTATTTTATGCCTTTGTATCACAGACCTAAAGAGATTGAAAGTGAGATAATTCTTGGGATAGCTCACCAAAATAAATGGTTTCTTAATATAAAAAATTTAACCCAGCAATATATAAAAAGTATTAATACATCATGACCAAGTGGGGATTATCTCAGAAATGCATGATTTATTCATTCAATATTCAAAAATCAATCAATCAACTACATTAACAGACAAAAGGAAAAAAACCATGTGATCATCTCAAGATGCAGAAAAAGCATCTGATAAAAATTCATTTGATAAAAATACTCACTGATAATAAGAAAATATACTCCCAGCAAACTACGAATATAAGGGAATTTCTTCAATCTGATAAAGGATATCTATAAAAAACCTACAGCTAACATCATACTTAATGGTAAAAGCCTGGATGGTTTTGACCTAAGATCAACAGTAAGGCAACAGGGATTTCCCTGGTGGCACAGTGGTTAAGAATCCACCTGCCAATGCAGGGGACAACGGGTTCAAGCCCTGCTCCGGGAAGATCCCACATGCCATGGAGCAACTAAGCCTGTGTGCCACAACTACTGAGCCTGCACTCTAGAGCCCGTGAGCCACAACTACTGAAGCCCGCATGCCTAGAGCCCATGCTCTGCAACAAAGAGAAGCCACCACAATGAGAAGCCCATGCACCACAACAAAGCCCATGTGCAGCAACAAAGACCCAACACAGCAACGAAGATCCAACACAGCCATAAATAAATAAATAAATAGATAGATAAATAAGAGTAAGGCAACAATGTGAGCCCACCACTTCTATTCAACATTGCACTGGGACTACTAGGCAGTGCAATAAAGCAAGCAAAAGAAATAAAAGGTACAAAAATTGAAAAGGTAGAGGTAAAATAGTCTTTACTCACAGACAAGATGATGGTCTACACAGAACATTTGAAGGAATACACAAAACTGCCACAAGAACTAGTAAGTTTAGCAGAATCATAAATTACAAAGGTTTATGTAAAAATCTATTATATTTCTATACACTAACAACAAACAATCGGGAACTGATGTTAAGATGCCATTTACAATAACATAAAAATAGAAAACAGAGATCAATTCAACAAAATACGTGTAATACCTTTACACTGAAAACTACAAAATACTGCCGAGAAACTAAAGACAGCTTAAATGGAGAAAGATACCAAATTCACACATCAGAAGACTCAACATCCTTAAGAGATTAATTCTCTCCCTATTAGCCTCTAAAAGCATTCATAATCAAAATCCCATTGAGGCTTTTTTGTAGAAAATGACAAGCTAATTCTAAAATACATAGAGAGAAATGGAAAGGACTTAGAATAGAAAAACAGCTTTGAAACAGAAGAGCAAACTTGGAGGATTTACACTACCTGATTTTAATATAAAGCTATGGTAATCAAGACAGTACAGTATTGTCATAAGGATAGATACATAAATCAATAGAACATAATAGAGTCCTGAAATAGACCCCCATATAATGTCAACTGATCTGCAGCAAAGGTGCCAAGGCAGTAATTCAGTAGGGGAAAATATAACCTTTTCAAAAATGCTTCTTGAACAATTTGATTTTCATATGCAAAGAAATAAATCTCACCCCTTACCTAATACCATATATAAAAATTAACTCAAAGGGGACCAAACACTTAAAATACAAGAGCCCAAAGCAGTTTCAAGACATGAAGGAAAAGAAAAAAGGTAGAAAAAATTTTGCCCAATGTCTGTGCCAACTCCTCCAATTTCTACTCAGAATTAGGGCAGAATTATAGGGAAAACAAATCTGAGGTTCTTCAGTCAACATTTGAACCTACTCAAAAGGAAAAGAGTGTTCCCCATCTAAGTACTCAGAGTAACTCCAAAGCAAGTAGCTCTTAACTCAGTCACAGTCCTCAGAACCATGCAAAACCTGCCATAAAGAATAAGACACTGTTTATATCTTCAGAACTCAGTGAAAGAAGTATCATAGAGGATACCCTAAAGCTTAAACATAACCCAAATATAACAACTGAAGTTATGCTCACAGCCATCACGGAGGTTCAGAGAAGGTACAGAATTATAGGGAAATTATAGGGGAAATTCTCTGGAATGAGAATGTCTAAATTCCTATAGTGCTTTAATTCAAATCACTCAGTATTGAGCAGTTAGTGAACAATATATATATATATATATATATATATATATATATATATATATATATATGAGAAATGTAAAAAAGATGAGAAAAGAAAACAAACCAAATAAACACTGAAAGATATACAGAAGACTAACCAAGGTTTATATTTTAAAATGTGAACTAAACTTCATTATTCCCATCCTTCCTGTACATATACAATTTTTCGACTGAAGGATACTTTTCAATTGGAAAAACAATACCTTTTCCCCTAGTTTCCCAAACTGAAGGATATCATAAAATGGGCTGTTCTGCAGTCAAGGTTTAAGAAGAAAAATATATGGGCATAAGAAACTGACATTGGAATAAAGTATTTTAACAAAAACTCATTTTGTAAGCTCATAAAAGTTCTTTCTACCATTTAATAATTCAAGAAAAAATTTAAACATTAAACAGCAAAAGTATTCTTAAAACAAGAATAACAACAAGAGCAAATATTGTAAGTAGCTTTCCCAAGTTTTTACTGACATAACCATCAGGCTTGATCAACTGTATCTAACATTCAGAATGTTAAGGTTAACATATTATATATAACACACTGAAAACTATCCCCTAACATTTTCTGAAATTACATTATGTTAAAATATCCTAGTATTAATATAATTCTTTTCCATTTTGAATAGAAGGTAGAATTCAAGTGAAGTTTCACTTATGAAAGCTTTTTGAGGAGAACTACACATCTTACTAGCATACTGGAACCATTAACCTAGGCCAATGTAAGTTTTTAAATCAAAATTGCCTACTCCAGAGCTTTGCAAATATGGGCCTACAACTTAAGGCAAAAAATTCAAAGTCACAAAAAAAGTCTACATTTTAAAAAGATTTCTTAAATTTGCTTAATTTTTTTCTTCAACCCTTCCACCTTTCAAGAGATATGGCTAGATTTGTCCACTTTGTCTTTCATTTGAAAATCTCTCCTCATAATGTTACTCACGTCCTCAAACCCTCTCTTCCTCCAACTTACTGTCACAGTAAATATGGACTTTAGATTTTTTTTCCTTATTTTCAAATACATGTAATGGACATGGAAAATGGAAGTGGAAAAGATGTAAAAGTATGGGATTATCTCAGCAGTGCCACTATATGAGAAACTGTCACTATACCACATCATGTATATTTTGTGTGTGTGTATGTATATATACACATACGTATATATGTATATTCAACAGGATTTTATGAATTTCCTTAATTAATCTACCTTAATCCCCAAAATAAACTCCAAAATGACTGTTATTCAAGCTCACAAGGCAGTCTTATTTAAAAAAAAAAAAATCCCATTGTGTTTATTTACTTCATAACATAGAAAAAAGGAAAAATGTCTTACCAGAAATGATGTATCAGCAAAAAGTGCACTTAGATGTGATCCTTGCAGAGAATTCTTCTTTGTTACTTTTTCACAAAATCCAATTCTTTAATAAAGAAAAAAATATTAGATGGGTTAGTAATTATTCTTAAGTCTAAAACAAAATTAAATATAATTTCATTACTACAAATTTCAACAATCAACAGACAGTTCCACTAATACTTACTGATCAATAGAAAAATGAATTTTTAAAAATTTGGCTAATAAAAACACAATGTTAGCCAATTGGGCATTGCTAATGTCACTAATCCATTTTTTTCAGGAAGTATTACTTAAACGTTCAGTAATATTCTATCCACGCCAAGGTTCACAAATTGGTGTCCTAGGTCCCACTTTCCTACCCTCTATATCACATGATATACTTTATATTTAACTGGTATACACAGCCTACTGAATTTACGTTTTGATAAAATAGTTACATTCTGAAAATGTTCACTGTACTATGTTCTCATTTAGAAAAAAAACTGTCAATGGGTCAGTGACTTGCATTGCCATAAAATGTGTATATATTCAAATGCTATGTGTATACTTAGAGCTTTCACTCTTTTAAAGGGAACAATGAAATGAAAATGAACATAAAAATGCCAAAAACAAATATAAAACAGATTAATGTCAATAATTCACATTAATAAAGGAACACTAATAAATGCTAACCAATGGAGTCGTGCATAAAGAATAATCCAGTCCTGCTACACTTTTGCTTGGAAATAGTAGCAATACACTTAGGTAGAAAGAGAAAGATGGTAAAAGCCTCTCCTCACCCTGACTGGCCAGGATCAATTTATGACGCTAATCTAATAATTTAGAATTACATGATTGGGTAATTATGACAATCCCCAAGTAAATCTGCTTCATCAAATGAAAATGGTAATTTCTCCACACAAACACCAGTCTTTTGAATCTTGTTCAGCAATACTAATTATTGTGATACTACAATTTTGTTTCTATTTGAAATGCATATCCCCTCTAGAAGCGGGGGGGGGGGGGAGTGGAGCCACGGTCTGCCAAATATTTTTTATATTAACGAATTAAGCATTAAAAGCTTTAACTTTAAAACACACATACACACACACACACACACACACACACACATAAATAAGCCCTTTTTTTTTACCAAGGTTAAAAGGAGCTTGCTTTAAAAAGCCAATTTCAGCTTTTAGTCTAATTGTACCGAAATACAGAACAGAGCAATCTCCTCAAATACCAATACATTACCAGTTTCTAAAATCCAATAATTCAAAGTGAAACTATTTTTCATGTGTTCTCATTCTAAACAAAACTAATTATTTTTAAATGTATTTGGACACCTGCTTTGTGTCAGTGTCACAGTAGGAATTAAAGTTTGGCAATTTGACCCACGGTAAATAACAGATTAAATAAAAATTTGTAATTATCCACGTGGTACATATTCTTATATCAAAAAATATTAATTCCTCAATTCTATAAATTAACTGTTATTGACAAGTTTGTTTTGTACACAGTTCTCAAATAGTTTCTAAAAGGTAATATTCTAAAAACCAAGTTTTTATAGGTCGTTTATAACAATCTATAAAGAAATACACTCTCACCTTCAAAAAATAAAACCAAAACTAAAATGTTAGTGCTACAGCCAGTTATCATTAAATTTCACATACTGAACATCCAAAATCCCATTACTCTGTCCAGGTAAGAGCTAGACAACCTGTACCTCTAACAGCTATCTTTCCCAAACCTGGTCCTAACTAATTTCCTAGCTCCCTCTACTTCTAATTAACCTACACTGTTGTTAACCTGGACTACAAGCCATTGCCCAAACTGTCAAACTCTGTAATTTTGTTCAAGATTTTACCTCTACCTGGAAACAACCTTCCTTATCTGGATCAAATGTCCAGTTCAATTGACACCTTCTGTGAGGGCATCCTCAGGTATCCTTTACCACCATCATCACCATCACTTACATGGGGCAAAATAACTATAGTTAGTTTTGTAGGTATGAGTCTCTTCTATTATACTACATGCTTTTTAAGAGAAAGAACTTTTTTGTACTTTTTTCATTTCTATATCCCCAGTATCTAGTCAATACCTGGCACACAATTCAACATTATCCATTCAGAAAACATTTACTGGGTATCCAATATACTCCCGACACTTCTCTAGGTGCTAGGAATAAATCCCTATATCTATTCCTGACTTTATGGAGTTTACATTCTAGTGGGGGAGACCTACAGCACACAGTGAATAAGGGATATATGTGTATACAGCAGGTTTGTGGAAAGTCCTTAATGAGAAAAAAATAAAGCAGGGAAGGAAGTACTGTCATAGGGAGGGGATTAAAATTTGAGAAAAGGTGTCCAAGAAAGGCCTAACATAACAATAATAGTAATAATAACTGCAACAGCAGCAATAACATTTGAGAATTTATCATATGCTAATCAGTAGCCTAATTGCTTTACATATATTAAGTGATGTAAAGCCAACAATAACCTCACTATTATCCTCAAGAGGAAACTGAAATACTAAGAAGCAGCTAGCCAAGGTCACAGAGCTAAACCAGTAAAGTGGTAAAGCCAGGATTAGAACCCAGGCATGCTTTTAACAACTACACATAACCACAGTTCAGTTAATGCTTTTGTTGAATAAATTTAATAAGTGAAATAAATGAATGCATACTATAGCAACAGACTCAAAAGAGAGCAAAGCATATCAGTCTCAGAGGACTGATACACTTGAGCGGCTTCAGATATACAATGAACATCAATACCTATATATGAAGACATCCTGACAAATAACAAGTCGGTGCCTGCTGTGAACAAAAATTATAAACAGTGATAATTCCTCTATAACTTTAAAAATACATTTTAAGCTCCTATATGAGAATTACCAGAACTAAAAATTACACAAACAATATCACAAAAAGCACATGGAGAGATCATTTAAAAAAAAAAAAAGAAAACTTTTAAAAAAGGTCCTCTGAAACAAATGAGACCTTTGAAGGCATTACCATTTCAGTGATAAATGTTGAATACCATATTTTATACTATGGCACAAGTTACTGTCATCTCCCAGTTTTCCATATTAATAAAAAAGGGTTAAATGAAATAACCAAGGTTCAAAACTCCTTTCTTCAAATGTCCCAAATATGCTTTATAAAGCAAACAGACGAAACCCAGCACAACTGCTGATAACTGAAGACCTGAATGACCTAAAATAAGTAATTTGCTCCCTAACTCCTATCTCTTGCCATATTAGCTGGTTATTTAAGTGCCTAATCAGTGAATGCCAATAAACTAGAAAGCAAAGTGAAACCAAAGTGCTGCTGACATACTGACATGCCTAGCTTCAAATCTTGAGGGCCTAAAAAGTATCTCCTCAAATCTTGATTAAAATTATCGATACAATTATGAAGAAAATTACTGCTTTATGTTTGGAAATTATCAAAGTTTCTGCCTTGAGCATAACGTAGTGTCAAAGAAAATAGGTTTCTATATGAAAACAAACAGCTTTAAAAATCAATCCAGATTAAGATAAAAATGAAGCAGGCAAAAAAAACCCAAAAACATAAAGTACAGTCTATAAACACAATACAAAGTATTTATTTGCTCAAAGATGAATTTCATTTTGTAATCAAAACTGAGGTTTAAAAATGGTGTTTTTAATTCATGTTCTCATATGTGGTCATCAACTTACTCGTGCCTTAAAAAGATTTTTGCTACTAGCCATGATGTGGTAACTAGTACCAATCATGCTCTCCCAGTGAACTCAACGAGAAAACTGATCATATATATATATATATATATGCACACACACACACACATATATATGTAAAACTGTAATTTTAAAACACTGGACAACAAGGAGCTCAGCACTGCAACACCTGAGAAAACGGAAAGTGTCCCCTACAACAGGGGTCCCCAACCCTGGGGGCCACGGACCACAACTGGCCTGCAGCCTGTTAGGAACCGGGCCGCAGAGCAGGTGAGAGGCGGGCGAGTGAGTGAGCGAAGCTTCATCTGCCACTCCCCATCACTTGCATTACCACCTGAACCATCCCCCCCATCCCATCAAAAAATTGTCTTCCACAAAACCGGTCTCTGGTGCCAAAAAGGTTGGGGACCGTAACCCTACAATGAAGAGTCAGGAGAGCAGTGCAGAAATGAGAAGCCAAGCAGAATATGGTGGACTAAGTGAGTAAAAGAGACAGAAACTGAAATTTAGGGAGGCTAAGGAAGCTGGAAACTGTGTGGGAAAGTAATAGAGACGATAGAGTTCAAGAAGACAAAGTGCACCTGAAATTTGCACAGAGGATTCTACAGCAGCTCCGTCCAAAACAAACATGAGCCCAAAATATAATTTAAAATTTTCTAATAATCACATTTTAAAAGTAAAATGGGGTTTACCTGGTGGCAAAGTGGTTAAGAATCCGCCTGCCAATGCAGGGGACACGGGTTCGATCCCTGGCCCAGGAAGATCCCACATGCCTCAGAGCAACTAAGCTCGTGCGCCACAACTACTGAGCCTGCGCTCTAGAGCCTGCGCTCTGCAACAAGAGAAGCCACGACAATGAGAAGCCCACGCACCATAATGAAGAGTAGCCCCCACCTGCCTCAACGAGAGAAAGCCCATGCACAGCAATGAAGACCCAACACAGCCAAAAATAAGTAAAATTTAAAAAAAAAAGTAAAATGAAGCAGATGAAACTAATTTTAACATAATTCCTTTAACTGGAATGCTCAAAATGTTATCATTTCAGAATACAATTGATTTAAAAAACAGATATTTTACATTTTTTTTCCATAAGTTTCTGAAATTCAGTATGTTTTATACTTACAGAATATTTAAATTTGAACTAGCCACGATTCAAGCTCTCAAAAGCCACACGTGGTTAATTGCTATAATACTTGACAACACAGTTTTTTGCTGAATATAAAGCTGCAGCATTAGTAAAGTGAAACTCTACAAGGCCAGGCAAAGAACAATAACTAGGAAGCAGTAGGCTCAAAAGTTACCAGAGATTACATAAGATTTGGAGATGTTCAAATTCCAAATAGAGGAGAGAAAAATCTCATTGAAACCTGGCGCAGTGAGTAGACGTTGAAGCAGAATCACCTCCTTAGCAGTAGTGCTAAACTACTACTATTTTTTCATAAGAAATGGAATACACTGCCAAAACAAAATTTAAGCCTGTTAAGAAAAAACCAACAAAATCCAGACAACATCATGATGAACATCCAAGAGTCAATCAAAACTTACTCAACGTAAGAAACCAGAAAAATGTGTAAGCTATACCAGGGGAAAAAATTCTGACAAAAAAAACAGATCCAGAAACAAGATGATGATATCTTTAAAGACATAAACTTTAAAATTTTATAAATATATTAAAGGATTTAATGAAAAACAGAAAAAATGACAATTATTTTGAAAAGAATCAAATGAATTTCTAAAGATGAAAAATATAGTATCTCAAATAAAAAACTAGATAGACTTAAGCAACAGATTCGACAGTGTAGGAAAAAAGGATCCCTAAATTGAAGATGTGAAAATAGAAAGCAAAATAAGAAACAAAGAACAGAGCATCAAGGACCTGTGAGAATATCAAGGGCAGTCTAAAAATGGTGTAATTGTAGTCCCAGAAGGATAGAGAGAGAAAAAATATCTGAAGAAACAAAGGCCAAAGAATTTCCAAATCTGAGGAAAACTGAACCCATATACTCAAGAAACTCAAGGAACAAAAAACAGGTTAAGCACACAGAAACTGTACCAAGGCACATAATTAACAATCAAACTGCTGAAATCCTGTAATATAAAGAAAATCTTAAAAGCAACCAAAGTGAGGGGAAGACACATTACATACAGAGGAACAAAGGTAAGAATTACCACAGACTCCTTGCAGAAAGTAATGCGAACAAGTTTAAGCAAAGGAATAACGCCTTTAAAGTGCTAAGAAGGAAAAAAAAAAACCTGTAAACTGAAATCTACATAAAGCAAAAATATCCTTCACAGATGGAGAAATAAAAACATTTTCAGACAAACAAAAGCTGAGAATCTGTCAACAGAATGAACCCTAATGTAAACCATGGACTTAATTAATAATAATGCATCAATATCAACTCTAACAAATGTACCATCCCAATGCAATGTTAATAATAGAGAAGGGGGAGAGACGAGAGCAAGAAAGAGAGTATATAGGAACTCTGTACTTCCTGTTCAGTTTTTCTGTAAACCTAAAACTGCTCTGAGAATCAACAGATAGAAACCTATTTCTACAGAAAGGAAGACCAATAGAAATGGTAAGTATGTGAGTTTACCTTTTATTTTCTTACTTTTACTTTTTAAAGAGATAATGGGTTTTAAAGCAAACGTAGCAATAATGTATAAAAATAAAAACATGCATCATAAAATGGATGACAAAAATAGCACAAGAATGAGGGGGAGAAAATTTTATTTCCAAATTGGAAACAACCAAAATGTCCATGAAAGGTGAATGGAGAAATTGTGGTACAAACATATAAAGGAACACTAGGCAACAGTAAACTGGAACAAAATACTGATAGACACAAACACGGATGAATTGCAAAAACATTTTGGTAAGGGAAAAAATCCAGACATTAAAGAGTACATACTCTATGGTTCCATTTAGGAATAAATTTGTAAAACTTTGAGCAACCACCAAATACATACAAAGATCACACATTACGAAAGCAGATACTCAACACAGAGAAGCTATACATACGTAGTTAAAAGATTTTTCTGACTTTACAAAGTTAAGATCAAGAACAATCATCATTATCTTCTGAGTTTTAGTTTCCTCATCTGTAAAACAGTGTAGTAATAGTTTGTATACTTCATAAATTTAGTTGTTAAATTAATTAAATAGTTGTTATTAAATAAGCATATATGCTACGCTATTACTTCGCATAGTTCCAGTATGAGCTCAATAAGTGCTAGCTTCGTAAAGAAATAACCCAGAAAAGGGGGCAAATGGAACAAATGGAGACTGCCACTGGAAGTCAATTGGTTAGCAACGTTCCTATTAAAGAGTCATCACTGTTGAAGAAATCAGAAAGGCAAACACTACATACAGCAAAAGCCAAATGAGAAGTTTTGGAATATATTTGGAATCATTTAATATGACTCTAGAACTGAAAACGATACTACTAAGGCCTTAAAAGAATAGATTTATAAACATATAAAAAGACTAAGCCACAAGAAACAATATCTTCAAGTCAGTTAATTTCACAGAAGCAAGCATTTAAGAAAGAAAGTGATTTCAAGCACACATGAAACTAGGGACTGTTCCAATTACAGAAAGTAAAAAGATGACACAAATGTGAGTAGGTGTGAACAAAAAGAGCAAAGCAGGGTGTAGGATGGATAGATGGGCAGAACACAATTATGCGCTACCTTGAAAACAGGAAAACATTTGAATTTAATATGACAAAAAATACACAAATAAGAGAAAGGCAAGACTAATCCTGTCAAGTGGAATAATGCACAATTCCAGCCTCAGTGTTAGGTAAGGTTAAAAAGCTGGGTTCTTTTACAATGCCCACTAAAACACAACCTATCACATTCTTAGCCAGCAAACAGAGAGGGTAGCATTGGTGTTACAATGTGATAGTATACTAATGCCAGAAATGCCTATTTTCCCCCATGTGCTTCCACCTCCATCTATATCTCCCAAAGTACCCATTAGGTCCAAAACATCTCTTCACACAGCCTCAGTTCTTTTTTAAAAAATAAAAAAGCAAATAGCTTTACTGAGATATAATTCACATGCCATACAATTCACCCATTTAAAGTATACACCTGAATTTTTTTATATTCACAGGAATGTGCAGCCATCAGCACTAATCCCAGAACATTTTCATCACCCTTAAAAGAAACCTGTACCCATCAGCAGTCACTCCCCATTCCCTATTCCCACCCCACACCCCAGCCCTAAGCAGTGAGGCATCTTTATGTCTCTATAGAATTGCCTATTCTGGACATTTCATATAAATTGAACCATATAATATATGATCTTCCATGACTAGCTTATTTCACTTAACAGTGTTTTCAAGATCCATCCATGTTGTGGCATGCATTCATACTTCATCCTTTTTTATTGCCAAATAATATTCTACTGTATGGAAACACCACATTTTATTTATTCATTCATCAGCTGATGGACATTTGTTTCCATTTTTTGCCTATTATTAGTAATGGTGCTATGAACACTGGTATACAAGCTTCTGTGTGGGTATATGTGTTTATTTTTAGCTTCTACTCTTATAATAAAATAACTTAGAGTGTCTTCACATTTTCTTTTCTATCATCCTACTTCATTATGGTATCTAACATCTTCCCCGTAACAATACGCATACCAGTGGTTATGCCACAATAAGGCATTTTAGGTAAATTACTAGTTCCTATTTTATTTTCCCAAATAATTTATCACCCCCTAATCTATAATCAGCAACCATACTGACAGCGTTCACATTGATATTTAATCTTTATTACATGTTCTGATAATGCTATCATTCATCAAGTGGAGGATGTAACTTCTCAAATGCTAAAGTTCCATTTGTTCTACGCGCCTCAACCCAAACTAAGGGCTAACAACACTCTTAGTATTTCTTGTCAGGCATATAGTTACTGGAACCTATCATTTTTACAGTCCTCAACCACCTACACCCCGATAACAAAAAGTATATTTTGTCCACAAAAAAAAAAAAGTTCAAAAACAAGCACACTTTAAAATGTGACACTAGGCACTTAACATAAAAAATGGCCAAATATACATCACTTTGGTTAAAGTCTGGTAAGCTGGCAAAGTGTGTCAAACAGATGTCCATATTAATAAGGATGTTGGCCAGAATCTAGAAAAAGCTTGAACACCATATTTGCGATATTCTGCAACTTCCTAAAGTTTTGAACTGGAAGAGGCCTCAGAGGTCTTTTTAGAAACACAAACTCTAAAGCTTAACAGAAATGAAATGGAATCCAGGAGTAATATCCAGACTACCAGTCTAATCCGCATCAAAACAGGATTCTACCCATTTCAAACAAACAAATAGTTAACAACAAAAACATCTGCACTAATGGAAAAGAAGAAATCCAAACAACCCTAAAGTTATCCTGAAAGATGGATACTATAACTAGGGATTTTTATTGCAAATAATTTGATACTTCTAAAGTGCTGTTTTGAACCTTAAAATAGAGAGAGGGGGCTTCAGATTATCCTCATAGTACTACCTTTCCTTGCATTCTGGTATGCCTTCTTAAGTGGAAGAAAATTGGAAAGAGTTAAAGCTACTGCCCTAAGAACTATATACATCATCTACTACTTGTTACACTGACAACAAATCCTAGGATAGTTGTGGCAATTATAAATCACTGTAACATTTTACTTCCCTGCTAAGTAGATGCATGGGAGTCCATGTGTCAAAATTTCATCTACTGTATCTCACAGCAGAAAAAATGTTGAGAACTACTGATCTAGACCAGCAGTATTAAAGACTTTAAGTTCAGTCCAAAACCTTAGTTCAGCCCAAATCCTCATGTAAAATCTAGGGTCATCTGAAAGACAGAAACTTAATAGATTACTACATATTTACTGAGAATCTACATGAAAAGAATGCAAGAACAACTAAGATACAAGCATAAAAAGCTTTAATGCACTGTGTATACACCTACTCCCTTTATTATAAGGTCAAACATGGTAAGTACAATAAGACAGATACAAAGTACGATGAGGATTTCAAAAGAAAACTCTTCTAATTGGAAGGAATCAGTTCTTTATGGAAAGCACAACATTTGGCCTGACCTGGGAATGGAGATCAAGAAGTGAGACACAGGGTTTCCCTGGTGGCGCAGTGGTTGAGAATCCGCCTGCCAATGCAGGGGACACGGGTTCGAGTCCTGGTCTGGGAAGATCCCACATGCCGCGGAGCGACTGGGCCCGTGAGCCACAACTACCGAGCCTGCGCATCTGGAGCCTGTGCTCCGCAACAAGAGAGGCCGCGATAGTGAGAGGCCCGCGCACCGCGATGAAGAGTGGCCCCCACTTGCCACAACTAGAGAAAGCCCTCGCACAGAAGCGAAGACCCAACACAGCCAAAAATAAATAAATTAATTAATTAATTAAAAAAAAAAAAAGAAGTGAGATACAGAGGAGAATGAGAAAAGAATAATCTATCTTTATTCATGTCTTCTACTTGAAAGGCATATATTCCCACCAATTTCCTTCAAACAATCAAATTAAGAATGAGGCTAGCACTGTCCTTTCAAACAAGTGTTGTTGAGCATTATTCTTTAAGGAACCAAGCTTTATTAATAAGGAAGGACATAATGTCATCTTTGTTATCTTGTTATATGGGGATATTAAAAACGGCCCTGATCACTTCCAAGCTTAAAAGACTTTTCAACAGCTCTTCCTTAGCTGAAGAACAAAGTCCAAACTGCTCAACATCCAACGTGCTCTACAATCTGGTCTCAAGCTCTCTTTCCCACTTTACCATCTTCTACTTCTGAAACACCCTCCAATCTAGCCAAACTGTGTCCAATACATACCTCTCACTTTTCTGTTTTAGTTCTTTTGCTCAAAATGATTTCTCTATGTGAAATATCTTTTCTACACCTCTGACAATAAAACCTGACATCCAGCTCAAATATCAATTCTTCCATGAAGCATTCCCTGGTCACTTCTGAACTCTTCCTTTCCTGAACTCCCTAATCCATGCCTTGTGTCTAAGATTTACACATCACTTGGTAATTAATGTAGCATAGTAATTAATGGGGTTTTACCCTTTCTACACCATTACCTACTAGAAGCAAAGAGCTATATCTTAAATGTGTTTATATTTCTGCATCAACAATACAGAAACAATAGTTAAAGTAGTGAGAAAAGAAAAGGAATAGAGTCCAAAGGAAGGGGCAAGGGAGCAGAGCAATGGACATTGCTTTGGGGCTACCATATTTACCAGCTGAAAGAAAAGGGGTAGGGCAGTAAAAAGAAATTGTATAGAGAGCCTGTCAAGTCATTACTTAAGACTTCGGGAAGCTACGAAAAAAGAAATGAAAGCCCATATATGAGGTTCCAAAGACAGACAGCTGGGCATAGGTACTGACTGCCTTTAAACACCATCAAAAAGCCAGGTGGAGAATTCCAAAAACACATCATTAATAGCAAAGGTTTTAATTTATATTATGAAAGATTTCTGCTGTTTAAAGTCAATACGCCTTTTAATTTTGGTTTATATTTTTTAAAAGAAATGTATAATGACTAATGGAACAAGTCAATTTCTACCCCAACAACATAAAACACTGACAAAAAAACTTGTTAATTCTAGGGAAAGAAATGCTTAAAGGTAATAAATATTTTAAGCAACTAAATTCTAGAAACCAAGCATAAAGAACTTCCACACATAACTCCAACTTTGTTAAATTTCTCATGTTAAAAAGACATAGATATAAAGCATATAAGACAGAACCAATTAACTTCAGCTACAATCAACAGATACAGTGCCATCTTATTGAACACCATAAAAGTGCACAGCCAAGAAATAACACGACACCTACAATTTATTGTAATCAAAGGACAACAGTTCAATCATAAAATAAAACTGAGAAAGCCAAAAGAGCAGAAAAGGAAAAAGAAGAGATACAAGTAGTTTAACTTTCAAAGAAGTTAACATCTATCAGATCAATTCCCAAGTTTAGAAGTTACCTTTCTAAAAAAAAATTAAAAAAAAAAAAAAAAATCTACTATCCTACTAACAGAACCAGGAAACAAGTAGAATGGATAAATAAACTGTGAAGTAGTCATACAATGGCATGTGAGGTCATGGAAAATAAACGGACTTTAGCTACATGTACTAATAGTAACCTGCTTAAGAATATAGGCCAAGAGAATAATAACCACAAATTCTTAATAATTCTTAATCCTGGGGTTAGAGATAGAAATAAGACTGTGAATGTTCACACAGGGGACTTCAACAATACTGGTAGTTTTATTTTTTCAGTAAGGTAGTAGATCCACAAGTGAATGTTTTATTATTCTTTATATACCATTATATTTCTTATATATTATTTACATCTCCACCTCTAAGTGTAAAAAATTTTATTAAAAATGATTTAAATTCCAAAAAAAAAAGTTACCTTTTCTGAAAACTTCACATATTAGATTGTCATTAGAATAAAGAAGTACCAAAGAAGTGCTAGGTTGAATATAGGCCTATAACTCATTCATGTTATAAATAAAACCAAAGTATTTCCAATATACATTACAGAAATAAATATTTGAATTAATAACCTTCTTTACAAAAAAAAGCACTTAAGACTCTTGCAATAACCTAGAACCTGCATTTACATGCTAGCAGAATGAAGCAAGAGTATTTAAATTGGTTTATATCTCCTACAGGGTACTTTCTAACATCTCTAGCTCACCAGTGTAAGTTGACTACCTATGTCTTTTCTTACTAAAACCCTTGTAGCATTGATAGCATAAGTCAATAGATTCCTGCTCCCCCTCCCCCAAAAGTAGACACTTTAGTGAGGCCAATGGTGGTAGCATTATCTAACTAAAAATATTCCCCCTAAACCATATGAAAATACAAGGTGGAAAAGGAAATCCTACACAAAACCAAGCTTTCAGCATAGCCTAAAGACAAAAAAAAAAAAAAAAAATGCTCTCTATGAGTGGAAACAGAAAAATCACCAAATCCCAGTACTTGATTGATCTCCCAAGCTGTCACTCCATCCCCACGCACCACAAGGCTTGGTGCCAGCAAACAGGCCTAAGGGTCATTTGAAAGGACCACCAAAAATATTAACCCACCCTAAATCTGGGGAATTACTGGGAAAATGGGCAGATCAGAATACAGAGCACAGGGAAGGAAGTTCAAACTTCTGGTGATTTAAAGAACAGGTGCCATTTAAAGCACTAGCCGCCATGTAAGGGGGCACAACCTTGAAACACATGGCCTCTGGGAGAAGACAGGCAAAAGGAAGGAAAGAGTGTCCTTTGGCAATTGGATGGTAAAGGGAAAAAGAAAAAGGGGAAAATTTAAGGTCCCGCAAGACCAAAAAGAATCATAAAATTGGAAGTCTCACAACCCTTCTCTCCAACCATTAAAACAAACAAATAAGAACTACTGAAGTAACAGGACTATTTTATACCGACAGAAGAGGGCACCATTAAACTAGGAATACTGTAAAACCCCCCAATATCACAAAAATGAACAAAAGAAAAGTGAAATCCAGAAAATCAGGAAACAGATTTTGACATATCATGTGAGGAAAACCTCCTACCAAAAACAACCTCAAAGCAGCAAAAACTCTGTAAGTCAGTATTCCAAATAGAATTAAATATATTCTGTTAATACATTATCCTAATATATTAATAATTGGATTAAACATATTCAAACAAGCATTTGAGGATATGAAAACCACTTTGAATCAGACAGAAACTGAAAAACTAAAAACAAAAATGAGAAACTTAAAAAGCTGACTGAATTCAAAAAAGAAATAGAAAAAAAAATTATTGCAGAAATGAAGAATAAATTGCAAGGCACCCAAGGGAGAACTGACTCAAATGAAAATGATCTACCACAGTCCATAACATAACAGCATGTGTTATGAGCCACATCCATCCACATCTGGTGGTGTTTCATTTGATTTCAGATAACTTTCAATCCACCACTTCACAATAACTCACAAGCCACAACCTTTCCAAAACTCACCTACACAAGCAAACTTCATGTCTTTTTCAGAGCAAAGAGCCACATTTACTCTTTCTGTAATACTTAACCATTTAACATGTTTAACCGCATGACTGCTGTTTTAAGTAGGTTTATTAGGTTCCTATCTTTTCTCTTTAATGCGTCACTGACAGAGTTTCTGAGTATTGTTTTCCTGGCTCCATCGATGCCATGAACCCCGTGGTCTTTATTATACAACTTTGCATCGCACACTGATTTTCAGGAACACACATGCCATCTTATAGTAGAAGTGACTGTACATGTATACAATCATATACTAACCCACACATACATATATGTGTAGGTTAGTATATACACACATATTTCTTAGCTCTGCTGAAAAGGCCTAGAAACAATGACACCCCAGGAGCAATGAGCACACCTAGCACCCAGATCTTGGTTTCTAAATGCCATCCTCCAACGAAAGGAGCCAGGGCTCTTCGGAAAAGAGGATGATTCCAGGATTGGGAAAGGTAAAACACAAGATGACTCTGGAGCAATTAAACAGTCTCCTGCTTTGTTTAGAAAAAAATATTTATTGTTGCGGGGTTATTTTTTTTTTTTTTGCTTTTTTGTTTGCTTGTTTAACTTAAGACAATCTTATTGAGACTACAGTATCTGAAACATTTCATATGCTGAAAACCTTGAGATAATCTAAAACAGTGTGCTCTGCCTTAGGGCAGGCATACCCTTAGGCTTTTTTTAATAGATAAATCCTTTGTTCCCCAACCACTACATACCTTCACTTCCACTCCTCTTCAAACACCCATTCCATGGGCAACTCCTTAGGCCTCGTCATTAACAGGAACTGTTCCACTTCTGAGAGTAAGTTATACATCCCACTCTCTGACCATACCCTCTTTATCCATCTAGGCACTCTATCACAAGTAAATTCATCATCTTTCTCCAAAGCCTAAACCTTCCCTTGTGCTTCCTATTTCAGTAAACCACCCATTCATTCCCTCAATTGCCCAAGCCATAAACCTAATCATTACCCTTAACTCTTTCTCTTTCACCTACCACAAGCCCTCCATCACTGAGTCCTTTCATTCTACCTCCTATATAACTCCTCAAATCCAACTATTTCTTCAATCCTCATCCCACTACCACAATCCAGGCCACCTTAACCCCTTTTAACTAATTTGTTGTAACATCCTCCTAATTATTCTCCCTGCCTACCAGTTTTTTGGGTTTTTTAATTTTATTTATTTATTTATTTATTTATGACTGAGTTGGGTCTTTGATGCTGCACGCGGGCTTTCTCTAGTTGCAGACAGTGGAGGCTACTCTTCGTTGTGGTGCGCTAGCTTCTCATTGCGGTGGCTCCCCTTGCTGTGGGGCACGGGGTCTAGGCATGCGGGCTTCAGTAGTTGTGGCTCGCGGGCTCTAGAGAGCAGGCTCAGTAGTGGTGGCGCACGGGCTTAGTTGCTCCACAGCGTGTGGCATCTTCCCGGACCAGGGCTTGAACCCATGCCCCATGCATTGGCAGGCAGATTCTGACCCACTGCGCCACCAGGGAAGCCCTGCCTACCAGTTGTAACTCTCTCTGAAGAAGTCTACACAGTGCAATCAGTATCACCTTTTAAATTAATTTTCTCCAGGCTTAAGATGCTTAGATTTTCCCTAAAATAAAGTACAAATTCCTTAACACAGCTTAAGGGCTCTTCATAATCTGGTCCCTATTTATCTCTCCAGTCTAATCTCTCTGGCACTGCCTGATCCATCCATAGTGTACTCTTTGAGTTTCTCCAAGCAACCCAAGGTCCTTAAATGTATCTCTTGCCCTTAACACAGGTCTAGTAAACTCGATCTACTCTCTTCACAAGGCTAAGTCCTATTCACTCTTTAGACTTCAACCTAAGTTGAAAATGTCACTTCCAGTGGAATAAATTTTCCTGGCTTCCCTGAAACTGGGTTAATTGCCCCTTCTATGTGCTCCTGTAGCACTCTGCACTATACACAACAAGCACATAGCAAAGTGAATTATAAACCTATATGTGTCCATACTGCCACGTGACTGTGAAAGCCATGCCTTTTCACTCTTATTCCTCATCACCTAGCCCTGTGGACTGAATGAATAAGATAATGAAAACCAAACTGTGAAATTGCCAAAGTAACACAATGTTTACGAAGAATTAGAACCCAATGACTCCTGGCTCAGTAGCACAATATTCTTTCCACTATACTTTGTAGCACTTAATTTCACTTTCATAAACAAGTCAACGTTAATTATATATAAAGCATGTAACCTAGACTTAAAAAGGATCTAGATATCATCTCACTATAATTAAAGTGAAGCCCAGAAAGGGCTAAAGAACAAAACACTATAAAACAGCAATGTCAAGATTAGTCGTTTTGATGTTCTTTAATTATATACTTTAATCTCAAGAATTAGGTTTTTAAAATTTTTAAGTTGAAAAACTTTTAGATGTTTCATTACTTCAAGGTTAATAAAGTTAGTATAAACAGAACAAATGAATCACCAATTCACTTAAAAGTTTCCACAAAATTACCTGAAATGTTACAACAAAACACAAGAATAGTTAACTATGGTATAAGAGTAATAAAGATAATATTGAGTCATTATTATATTTATACATTATAAACCACCTATGGGTACCAATCATGCTCAAGGCACTATGAAACATATTCACTGAACATACAAAGAGATATAAAACAGGACTCCTATTCCCAAGAACCTTAAAATAAGTTTTGGAAATCAAGACCCAACCATTACAGAATAAAACAGAAAAATTACGTGACAAATTAGTCACTTAAACCGTTAAGAGTTTCAAAAGAAAAGATTCTGTGCTAAGGAGTTCCAGGAACGTAAAGAAAAATTACAATCTACTGCTTGAGCAATTAACATAAACTCAAAATTTCTCAGCTTGGTCAGCTGAAAAGGCTCTAAAACAATGATATTCCAGTATCAACAAGCATACCTACTGCCCAGTTCTTGACTTCTAAATACTCTTAACCCAATGAAAGAAACCAGGACTCCCTGAAGAAATGGCCAATCCTAGGACAGCTGCAGGAAAAGCAGAAGATGAGCCTAGAATATCTTCTGTCCCCAAAGTAAGGAAGTGCTCCAAAAATGATAGAAACATGTCAAAACAATCAATGAGTTAAGTTGAAGGAGCTCCCACTGACCAAATCTGAGTTAATTTGGAACATCAAAATGAATACTGACAGGGGACTTCCCTGGTGGCACAGTGGTTAAGAATCTGCCTGCCAACGCAGGGGACACAGGTTCGACCCCTGGTCCGGGAAGATCCCACGTGCCACGGAGCAACTAAGCCCATGCGCCACAACTACTGAGCCTGCGCTCTAGAGCCCGCGAGCCACAACTACGGCAGCCCGTGCGCCTAGAGCCCGTGCTCCGCAACAAGAGAAACACCACAATGAGAAGCACGTGCACCACAATGAAGAGTAGCCCCTGCTCGCCGCACCTAGAGGAAGCCCGTGTGCAGCAACGAAGACCCAACACAGCCAAAAATAAATAAATAAATATTTTTAAAAAATGAACACTGACAGGTGATAGAGTATAACCTACTTCATAAAAAAAGAATCTATTAACATATTGATATTAAATAAGCAATGAAAAGGAAAAGCTCTAATTTACAATTGAATAGAAGGTCGACTAACAAATGTAGAAGGAATAATAGAAAAACACCACTTTGAAACCGCTGTGTAATAACTGATTCAGGCAAGAATCATCAACAAATGCTAAAACCATTATGTGAACATTCTGGGGGAAGACAGAGTATTTACACAGTCTCAAAGGGTCTCCCCAAAGATTATTCAACAATAACAAAGGGGACAATGAAAACTTTTATATGGAGTTTTCAAACCTTAACTAAGTGATTCAAGTAAACAACAACAATGGGTCAAACAGACATTATATTGCCTCCTGATAGTGATGCACTGAAGGATATATCATCACTTATGTGGTATTCCTGCATCCTACAAAACAAAGGACCTGTACTCTTCAAAACTATTCATGTCAGATAAAAAAAAACACTGAAGGATTGTCTCAAATTAAAGGAGATAGGACAACTAAAATGCAATAAATAACACTGAATTAGAAAAAAACACTATTAAAGGATATTATTGGCACAACTGGAGATTTCAACATGAACTGTATAGTAAATTATTGTATCAATATTAAATTTCCTGAATCCATCATACTGTGTGGTTATGTAAGAATATCTCTTCATTCTTAATATTGCTAAAGCACCTGGGGTAAAGGATCATGATGTGTGAGACCTACTCTCAAATGGTTAACAATAAAAATAATTATAATAGGAAAAGGAAGAAAAAGGAGAGAAGAAAAAAAAAGAGGAAAAAGAGAAGGAAAAAGATCTACACAGTGGATTCCTGCTATTACAGCACAATACATGATATGCTGAATGAGATTAATATATTTAATATGTGGTTTCCTTGTTAGCAAAGTACATTAATGCAGCATTTCCAGTCTATCCCTTGTATGCATCTGTGATGCTCTGCCTCAGATGATATGCCTCTGACTTTTAACTGAATAAACTTGAATCTTTCGCATACTCGAGAAGATGTAATCAAGGAGCTTCAAATTATAGATAAAATAAAATAATAATATCTGTTTCCAGAGTTTGGGGCCACTCTGCAAACACAGAGAATCATAAGGCAAATATGCTAAATATATTAACAATCGGTGAATCTAGGTGACAAGGTATATGAGTTCACTGTACTAGTCTTGTAACTTTTCTCTAAGGTTTTCCCAAAACAAAACATTAAAACAACAACAACAACCACCTTCTGACAATACCTTTACTTTGGGAAAACTGAGCCATTTCTGAAAAACAAAATCTCAACTTGCAGATTCTTTTCTCCCTTTCCCTTCATAATCCATGTGAAAATAAGCTTAACACCATTAAGAAAAAGGTCTTCAGCATCAAAATAAACATTTTGCTAAAATAGTCCCCAACTTCCAAACAGGTTATGTTCCAAAAGCTCATTTGTAATTTAGGTATTTAGAATGTGGAACCATCTTCACCATTACAAATAGTTCTTAGGTTCCTAATGCTGGCCACAAAAGCTCTCACAAAATGGAATTTCAGGAAATGCTATTATACTTAGGCTCGATAGCTCTGAGATTCCTGCCTTGACCCAGAACACATATATTAATATGTACAGGAAATGCACAAACTAGTATTTTATAATCTGGAAAGTACTTTTATAATTTTTAAAGTCTCATTTGGGAAAACTGGTTTGTGTTGGTCATTTCAGTTGATTAGGACAACTTCCACTCAATTCAACATTTACGGAGATTTAATATGTGGCATGACAGACTGGTTGGTACTGAGCATACAGAAAGAGCAACACAGTCTTTGACAGAGGAACTCCGCCTAGCAGAAGAGAATGACATCAATTATAAATACTTTAAATAGTCTATAATGGATTTTACTCTACAAATAGTGTGTGCATCAAGAGCAAGGGAGGAAAACTTTGTCTAAAAACATTAAAATCGGTATCAAGATAACATCTGAGCTACAACTTAAAGGATAAATATGAGCAAGTGAGCATTCCAATCCCTGGCAAAAACATGAATGAAGATATAGATATATTACATTCAGATAATGGAGAAAAACCATAATTAAGCAATAACTAAACAAGATATGTACAAATTATACTAAGTGTCTTAAAGAAAATAAACAAAATGTGTGACAGAGTAACTAACGGACTGCAACATTAAACAGGATGGTCTGAGTGAGAAAGTGAGATCTGGGCTAAGTTCCAAAGAGTTTGGCCAGGCGAGCCTTATGAAAAGCATCTCAAGCAGGTAGTACAAAAAGTGCAAAAGACCCTAAAAAGGAAGTAAAAAGTTTAAAGAACACTGAGAGGCGCAAGTGGCTAGCATCCAGTGAATGAAGGGAAGAACAATGAGAAGAAGAAAGATCATTCAGGGCCATTCAGGTCACGGAAAAGAATACAGGCCATTCGAGAGAAACGGGAAGTCACTGGAAGATTTTAAGGAAAAATGACATGACTGAGGCTCTTAAAATGGTCCCTAGGGCTGCTGTGTGAATAAAGAACTTGTGAGGAACAGGAAAAGAAACAAGAAGCCCAGTCAGGAGGCTACTGCAGTAATTCATGCAAGAGATAATGAGGCCTTGAAATAAAGAGGTGAAGGCAGTGAAGGCTAAGAGCAGTGGATTGGCTCAAGATAGATTCTGAAGGTACAACATAACGTGTGGATGGGTTGGATCTGAGAGAAAAGAAGAGAACCCGAAATGATATCTTAGGTTTCTGGCTTGAGTCCTGCCATTTACTGAGATGGGGAGGGCCAGCAGAGACACCAGGGTTTGAGGGTAGGAGAGAGGAAGAAGATTGGGGGAAAGGAATAAATAGCTATATCTTAGTCACGTGGCTAACATGATGTTTGAAATCCCAACTAGATTTCCAAGGGGATATCACACTCAGGAAAATTCTGGGCTAGAAAAATAAAAGTGGGAGACATCAGCATGAAAATAATAGCCTTTTCAGGGAAGAGCAAATAGCTGGCCTTAACTGGGTCATAGAAACTGAAGAGTTGTGGCTGACAATGAGCCTAGAAAGATAGGATAGAATCATACTATGAAGTGAACCGTGACTAATAATGGCAACAGCAGTAGCGGTAATGATAGTAACAGTAGGAGAAAAAATTACTGCATTTTAGGTACCAAGGACTGTGCTAAAAGCTTGATAATACACATCTCATTCAATCGTCTCAACAACTCTACAAAGTAAATAACATTATAATCACCATTTTATACACTGAGCCTCATGAAGACTGAGAACTTGCCAAAGAAAAAGTGCTAGAGTGGGTATTCTAAAACTTAGGCAGTCAGATTTTAGAGATCAACCTCTTATCTTTTAAATTACTGCCTGTTTACTGATTTTACATGCCTTCAAAGTTTTTTTTAAAAGAAGAATGCAATTTAGATCTGAATTTTAGAAATGTAATTCTAATCTCTATGTAAAAGATGGATTGCTAGGGGTGGAGATAAAAAATGAGACAAGCAAATACAATATTAGTCAATGCAAGAGCACCTTGTTTTAATAAGCCAACAGCTACAAGTTATCTTACCAGGTTAAATGGAGAGTATTCTTTTGTTCCAAGGGTCACAAATCATACCTCAAACTAATCCAAGTCAAGCTCCACATGCATGCTGCTGGCAACAAAAATAACCTGGTGAAAAGGTCCAGCTCATGCAGTATAAATTTACCACCCACTACCAAAACATTTCTCAAAACATATAACAATGTAACTTTATTGATGGCTGAATTTAAGTTCATAAATTAAAGTTTACATTTTTGTATAAGGAAGAAAATAAAATTAGTATTAATTCAAGACAACTATAAAAAGATGTGCCTTGGTTGATAGTTATTAGAAGTCTGATCAGCTAGTGTCTGTTTTTCACCCATGTTAACAATTCCTCTGGCTTTCAGCATCAACAGGTATTAAACTGAAGAAGTAAATTATCTGCTGTCATACACCAATGTTCAAAAATCTGGTATTCCACTTCATAAACCAGATAATTTTCTTAACTCATATGCTTACGATTTCATCTTGAGTGATTATTGAGATGATTCAATATTAGATAAAATACTAAGTTCAGTAAATATCAATTTAGTAAATACAAAAATATTAAAATTAGTAAATAACATATATCTATATAAATAATATAGTATTTATTAAATATGTGCGAACACATATCCCGTGCCATGCATGAGTCTTATTAACAAATGAGCTTATACTTTCAATTATAATAAACTGGACACAGGATCCATTTATCATAGAGTACACAGATAAACCATACACAGATAAAGCACACCTAAATAAAATAATTTAGTTCCACCAAGCAAGTAAAAAGAATAAAAAATTAAAATTACCAACTAAAGAAAACCTATTTTTTAGATATACCTATTCCAGGTATGTTATAAAAATATTTTTGTAATTTCAAATTTTAAATATCATATCTTAAAGATAACTCCCACAGATAATTCCTAAAAGACATGTTTCAGTGAAAAGTAGGAAAAATGCTTATATTTCACTTTTTTTTTTTTTTTTTAATGTAGAGAGATCATGGAAGTTAGAATCCAACAATGATTGCATATCAGCCAACTAAACATTTTATGACAATGAATTTAAGATGCTGGGATATTTTATCCCAAACAAATATATGAGCATTCTCCTGTATTTATATATTACACGAAGTCCTTTTGGTAACAAACATTAAAGGTACAGGTATTGGGCAGAGTACCTACACAATCTACATAAGAAGGAAGGGATGTATGCAGGAAGAGATGAAGGGAGACGAGGCAATATGCATTTTTGTACATCAAGTCTCAGGGAACGCTCTAGGAACTATCACACCATTATTTCATTTAATTCTAACAATTCTATGGGGCAGGTGGTGTAATTCCTTCCCATTTTACAGAAAACATCTCATAACTTTGTCAGTGGTAGAGCTGGGATCAGAACCAAGATCTGATGACAAAGTCAAGCAGCCTTCCTTTATGAGGACTTGCAAATCAGCATAATGTGTTAGAGTGTTCTATGCAGGAAGTTATCTAACTAGAAAACAGACTTGATTTTCCATATTTACACTTCTCTTATTACTTCAAACATTGAGAGAGCACTCACTTCTCAATTTACTAAGAATGTTCAGAAATTTTCTTTCTAATCTAGAAAAAGGCAATGCTGATCATTTTCAGTCCACAAAGCAGTATTTTCATTGCCCCATCGCTGATAAAAGAAAACTTCAGCTAGACTTTGTAACATTCATATGTACCATTAGTATATCTTCCAAAACAAACAAACAAAAAATAGGTGCATAGTCTGATTACAAGACAGAATATATAAAATTAGAAATGCCCAAAGAAAATCTAGGACCATCATCATTGTGTGTTACTCTAAATTCCTCTTGCCAGACTTTATAAAAGCAGCAAAGGGAGGAAAAAAAAGTGGCTTCCCAAAACCACACTGATAAGCATGCCACTTCCCAGTAACAAATTTACTTATGGCTTCCCCCTCCTAAATCGGAAAACAAATCTACTAAAAAGATTTTATTAAAATATTTCAAACTTCAAAATCATGTTCTAATAAACATTTCCACAATTACTTAACCACTCTCAGAATACGCTTAGATATTTCTCCTGGTAACCAAAAAATTAATGAGTGATGACACTGCTACTGCTTGAATATTAATAAAATTAATATTAACCTGCACTGCATTCTTAATGTAAAATACAAAGAATAATGCAACTGCCTTGAAAAATAAAACATCACCATTCAAAACAACTCATCTTTAAAAGATTATTTTCAGTTGCATTTACAAAATAATCTTTGTCAAACATACCCATTAAGGAAACATAAAAACTCTAACAATATAGAAGATTATACTCAAACCCTAATTCAGCATGGTGACTTTACAATTATTATTTCTGAGCCCCAAAGAGCTTCCTTCTACTGAGCACTCCCCACCACTCATTCACTCATTGCCCTAAACAATTTTATTGGACTTTTGCTGGGAAGCAATTTAAGGAGTTAACATGATTTTATCATCTTTGCTCCAGTATGAATAAAACCATAGTTTCATATATAACAACAGTGTGAATTAAATGAAAAACCTGTGTTTAGAGAGGTCACTACCATCTCACAATCGTTGAAGGCTTTAGTAAATAAGTTTCTATTGGAAGCACTCTTCCAACAGAAATATTAAAGCCTGTGTCTGCAAAGTATTTAAATCACTAGTTTTAGTTCTTCAGAGTATTTTCATTTTAACACCATTATCACAACTTTTTACTACAACGCTCACTGAGAATTAGAAGTGATTCCAGAATCAGTTAGTGCATCATCATATAGAACTAATATTAATGTTTTATATAACATGTGTTCACTATGTTTGATATAAAGTCTAACTAAAATTGTCTTCCACTTTAGTGAAAACACGTTTGACTTTTTTCTTAAAACAAAAGTTGCCATTCACAGGAAAAGAAATGAGTAAAGACTGAGCCTTCCAAAACTAAACCAAAAAAACAAAAACAAAAACCACCCCAAACCAAAAGACGTATATACAAAAGCCATAATAACACAATATAGTTATTTTATCCTCATTTCCTAAATTCACACTATTAAAATAAATGCCGTTTTTGTGTTTGCAGAAAAAATCTTTAAGCTATTTTGTTTAACTTTTCCACAGACTGTACAAGTACTGCCAAGGTAACAGATTTTAAAACTGACAACTGGAGTACTTGGCAGATGCCAAAACAACACAGCTGGATTCTTAAAGGAAAAGTGCTCTTCTGTAATGTACACCTAATTACAGTTTTAGAGAAACTTCTCTCCATATAGTAATAGATACAAGACACAATGCAAACATACTGTGCTAAAACTTGAAAATGTTTAGACAGTATTTGTTTTAAAATACACACACTCTCAACACACCACAGCAGGCCTTTCTAAAAGCACACTTACTGGAATCACAATCTCATTGTAAAATAAAATGCAGGTTAACACGGTGCTGCTAGTCTTCAATCTACACATGGTTCCCTACTGGATCATGACAGAAGGCTCGTTTCTTATCTCAGTAATCAGTCATCAGGTCTGAGGACATTTTTATAGTTACACTTTAAAGCGAAAAAAACCAAAAAAACAAAATAACAACACAAAAAACCCTTGTTTTTCTAATTCAGAAATGCTCATCTTTTCCAAACTTGTTTGCACTATCTCACCTACTAATAAATCCTCACTGATCAAAGACAGATGGAATCGAACTAAAAGGAAAAGTTCCTATCACACAAAACCTTCCCTGCGAGCCGGGATCTACTTAGATGGACGTCCTGGGTGAGAGCAGCGAGCGGTTCCCTCTGTAGCCCCTTCCCTCCCCGCGACATCTCCCCGCACGGTCGGGCGTCCGCACCCGCAGGTACCCCCAGCCCGGGCCACCTCTTGGCCCCAAGTACCGACCCGGCCGCTGACATCCACACACACATCCACACACACATCCACACACACACACGGCCACTGACTGACACACACACACACACACACACAGAGTTCCACTCCGTTAGACCAACCTTCTCCCAAACAGAAGTGGGGGAACTTCTTCGAGTCCAACAACAGCGCAAAACGCCCCCCGCACCCCCCGGTAAACCGCTTCGGGGAGACCCCGGCCTCACACTGGAAGATTAAGAAAACAGCCCTCGGGCATTCCCCTACAGAGAGGCTCCGGGCCCCAAGGGAACTCCAACTTTCAAGGAGGCGACGTCCACCACCGCCCCCCAGCCCCAAACACAGCGCGCGCCCTGGGAGGCTCCTCGCGCCGAGCCTGCGCGGCCGACCCTCCCTCCACCGGCCCGCGACACCCCTTCAGACCTCGGGCCCGCTCTCGGGGCACCCCGCCCCCACCTCCGCAGGCGCCTTGCCCCTTGTCTCCGACCCCGACGCGACCACCGCTCGCCGCCTCCCCGCACCCCACCCGCCCCGCCGCAGCGCGCCTCGACCCCTGCTCTCTGCCAGCCGGACACCACACCGTCCCGCTGTCCCCGGAGCCCCGCAGGCGCCCCTCCAGGGCCGCGTCGCCCCCCTCCCCGGCGCCCCCAGCCCCCTCGCCGAGACGCCGCCCCTCTGGCCCCGCGGACTGAGCCCTGCCGCCCGCGGCCCTCACCGTCTCTCCGGCGCAGCTGGCGGGCGCACACAAGCCGGAACGGGGGCCCGCCACCAGCGCTCCGCGCCGCCCGGAGCCGCCTCCTTCAGCCCGGGACTCGTCGGGACATCAGCGCACGGATCCCCACACCGGGGCTATTTTTAGGAGACAGGCCCGGGCTAGACCGGAACTCGTTCCTGTCGGCGCGCGTGCGCACTATTTCGACGGTACTCTGTGTCCCTCCGCCAAGCTCGCCTTTTCCTTTACTTCCCTTCGCACCCTCTCTGGCTTCTCCCTTAAGTTTTCTTCACAGAGCTGATTTATCCTGTTGGTGGGTCCTAGAGCACTTGGAGTGGGAAAGACAAGGGTGCGGGCAAAGAGAGTCACACTGTTTGGAAGCGAGCACTACCCCACAAGGACGTGAGGGGCGGACTATGTTTTCTGGTGGGTGAGGAGACGGATCACCCGGCACAGGAAGGAGATGACGGCGGTTTGGCGCCGGGGCTACAGGCTGGAGTTCGCTTCCCTCTGAAGGACCGTGTTCTCCTGGAAGGGATACTGGTCACTTAATGAGGACCCGGGCGCCTCCTAGGGCGGGGCAGCCCGGCGGCGTCGCGCCCTGTAGCCCTGCCTCCCCCACTGCTGCCTCCCTGACCAGCCGCGGGGGCCGGGCTCGGAGCGGCTCCAGAGACGGGGCGCGTGGCAAATCGCCTCGCTTGGCCGCCGGCTCCAGCCAACCCGGGGCGCCGGGGGGCGGGGTCCCAGGGGCGGGGCCGGGGCTCGGGAGGCGAGTCCGTCAGTCGTCCGGAGTCGGGTGCCAGGCGGCGTCCTTCGGGAGGGCCCAGACACCCCCTGCCGGGCTCTTGGAGCCGCTGCCAGACCCCCGCCCTCGGGGCAAGCTTGGCGCCCCAGATCTCCGCTCGCCACGCCCGTGCCCACACCCACATTGCGGTTGGGACCGCACCTGTGCCCTCGCCTGCGCGGCCACCAGGTCACCCTCACTGAGCAAGCACAAGTGGGACTCAGGCCCCTGGCGCGCCGAGGCGGCTCGGACCCCTGCCCCCAGACAGTAGGACTTAAAGGGGCCTGGAAGGCTGGAATGCGGGCGACCCCTTTCGGGCTTTCGACCCCAGCCAAGCTCGCCACGTCCGGGGAGAGACTCAAACTACTAATCTTGACTACTAGTAATAGCTAGTTACTGATAGGCACAGCTAGTATGCCTTGAGCGCTAAACTGTGTGCTGAATAGTTGGCAATATGATAGCTCATCATCCTTACAACATCCCCATAAAGTAGCTTCAGTTTCTATTCCCATTTTACATAGGAGGAAAGGGAAGCTTGAGCGCTAAAGTGACCTTTTGAGGTTACAGCTTAGGAGGAGGGCACTGAGCACTTGAACTCCTGACCACTCTGCATACTGCCTTTTCTGAGAGCGGTTCAAAGGAAATGTGTTTGGGGGCTATTGGTTTTTGCCGAGGGAGGTCGTTAGGAGGTGAGCCATTTGTAGTCTTTGCATCATGAAGGCTGCTTGCCTCTGGAGTTTCTACGGCCACGCTGCCTATCTGTGCACCCAGAGGTACCTATGCAGTGGATACAAAGCCAAATAATTATTTTCATTTGAAGATGAGAAATTCAGTCGCACAGCACTTTGAAACAAAGTGATTGGGGTGGGTGAGCAGATGCGCAGAGGCTGTGGGCAGAGGAACTGGGAAGTTACAAAGGAAGCTGGAGACTAACAAGCTTCCTCCCTCAAGGACAAGGCAATGTACTGGGGAGAACCCAACACAAAAGTGACACATAAACACCAGACACTGGAAAATTAACCTGGAGTTGTGCTCAGAGCCCCACAATGTCAGCGTTCAGAGGAGCCAGCAGCAGGGAGGTTTTTTTAAAAACATGTTAGAATTTGGTGTAACTCAGCAAGTCATGTGGAAATGCACACTTTTTAATCTGCCAGAAGCTGCAAAGCCAGCTGGATTTGGCTTCTCTGCTCCAAGAAAATAGAAGAGTTGAACAGTTTTCCTTCAGAAAGGAAAAGGTGAGGTGGGAGGACCATGAGCAATGGCTCCCTTATTCCCACCTGCCCTGAAAGGAGAAGAGGAACAATGAGAACAGACTTTTCTGAAAGAGGTTTTCATATGCTCATTGCTTCACCCCATCTCCCATCCTTGGCAGAAGCTGACCCTCTTGGGGCACAGAAGACTCAGCTCAGACTGCCCATCCCCTACCCATTCAAATGCTGTTGGTCACTCCAGAAAGCCAGGCAGAGAACTTGGCTCTGAGTCCAGCCAAAGCAGAAATGAAGAATGTTTGCATCACCTAAGAGAGCACCTCTTTCCCCACTACCCCCTGCAAGTCAAAGCCCTTGTCTAAGAATTACAGGGAGTTGGAAGGAAGGAAGGAAGGAAGGAAAGAAGGAAGGAGGGAGGGAGGGAAGGAAGGGAGGGAGGAAGGGAGGAAAGAAGAGAGGGGAAAAAAGTAAGTTTAAGAATTTTAGAGCACAGCTATTGTAAAATCCATTAGCAAGCTATAATCACTGTTATTTGTAATTAAAGTAACCAATTTTAGGAAATCATCATTGCCTCTATGGTTTCAAAAACATGTACCTGAAGTCCAGTGTCTCCAGCAACTTGCTGCACTCAGCTGGGCCTAGACCATGCGCCACTGGCTTGGAAGGAACTTCTGAAGGGCAGCATCTGTTAGTCTTCCAACTCTTTCTGGAAGAGCACTTAAAGCACTTAGGTGTCCAAGTGTGTCTCAACTGAAGAGGCTCCGTATTGTACTAGGCACTGTGATATAGAGGTAAGGAAGAGCAGCCCTTCCTTCAAAGGGGCTGGCAGGCCATGGTGGGGGACATACACCTTAAAACACAAGCCAGCCTGGTAACCACCAAGAGATGGATTTCCAAGGGCACTAGAGGAGCACAGAAGATGAATATCTAAGAAGAAAAGAGAATTAGGGTAGGCTTCTTAGATGAGGCAACCCCACAGTGAATCTAAAAAGCCTCCAAAGAATGATGAAAAGGGGTCCTCTCATTATGTCTTGAGCTGAAGAATAAAGCCCAAGCTCCTTAGGCGGCAGAGGTCCCTGACCATTGGCCAGCCTTACTCTCACCCCTTCCTGCCAGATACCTCACTGTCCGCATTCAGGAATCTTAATCACACACCAGGCTACTTCCTATGTCTGCAGGGTAAACCCCTTTTTATCCATCAAGTCTCCATTAGGCATCTTCTCTAAGAACCCTTCTCTAATACAGTGCTTAGTTGAAGTGTATTTCTGTATGTCTGTCTCCTTCCTTCTGGTGAATGAGCCCCTTGAAGACAAGAAATGTGATTTATTCCTTACTTGATCTGCCATATCTAGCACAGTGCCTGGCGTGTGGTAGACAATCAAATGTTTGTTAAATATTTCTGAGCAGCCTTTAGGCAGAGGGACTGCTGTGTGCAAGGACCCCATGAGTGTGGCTCAAGAGAAAAACCACAGCTAGAGTAGTGTGCCTGGAGCCTGGAGTCTGATCAAGTGCTGGGGAGTGGTCAGGAGCGAAACGGTGCAGAGCCTTAGCCCATCAAGCCAGGCCATTTGGATCTCTTTCTGAAAGCAAAGGGAAGCACTGACAGATTTCAAGCAGGTGAATAGCAAGATCTGTTTGGCATTTTAGAAGGATCACTGAAGGCAGTAGTTGGAGGTGGGTGGGAGGGAGCAAGACTGGAGGCAGGACAACCAGTTAGAATGCACTGATGGTATAGCCGCTGCTGGCAGAGCCCCCACCCTTCCCATCCCTGGACATCTCCACAGACTTTCCCCACACATGCTGATGGCTTCCTGTGTCTCTGTTGAGGCTCTGGCCCCAAGAGAGGGCTTCCTTGGGTCAGGAGATAAAGACTCCAGCTTCCTCACGCCTTAGGAAGACAATTCTAAGGCATGTACCCCAAAGTCTCTCAGGGGCCCCAGTGGATTGGGCCCCAGTGGTCCTCAGTGGTGATCCACTCATTAGCACAGTTTTGATATCTGTCCTCACTTCCCAAGTCTTCCACACTCCCCCAGAGCCCTTCCCTGGATCACCTCCCAAATAAACCACCTGCACCAAAATCCTTGTTTTGAGGTCTGCTTTTCAGAGGACCCATTTAAGACAAATTGCAACTGAGATAAGAAGAAGGAGGATCTGAATGAAGACAGTTGCCTGATGGTAAAGAGAGGGCAGAAGCAAAACATGGAGCTAGAAGGAGAATTGACCTGCTTGCTGACCGTTGAATATGGGGTCAGGGAAGGTAGAGGAGTCTCAGCTGCCTCCAGGTTTCTGGCTTAGGCTCCTGAGTAGATAATAGCAGCATCATTTAAGTGGGGAACACTGGAGGAATGTGAGGTTGAGGGAGCTGGATGAGGGGAGCACGATGAGTTCCATTCTGCTCATGTTGAATTTGACATGCCTGTGGGACAAATTATCCTTAGCCTCGTGGGGTTGGAAAAAGAACTAGTTGAGACTGGACAATATAGGGAAGTCTTCCTGTGGGAAGAGAATTTTAAGCAGAATTTTGAAGCTGTGGTATATGGGCTGGAGAAAAAACATAAATACATATCAGAATGACAATGAGAGGGATGGACAGTAAAAAAAAAAAAGAAAGAAAGAAAGAAAAAAAGATTCATACGGGGGGGGGAAGGGGGAAGCAAGTTTATTTGAACGAGGGAAAATAAAAAGAGCCTCACAGGGGTTTCAGTTTGTGAGCTGCTTGAAGATAAGGGTCATGCCATGTTCAGTCTTGTGTCCCCACACTTACACAAAGTTGATATTTATTAAATATGGTGTGAACCAGGCAAAGTAATATTTTTCATGATGTCTCAATCTTGTACAACTATAAATAATTAAAAATTGAAGGTTTTAAATGTGTTCTAAATTAGCAAATTCTCCAAATTTAACTTTGTGTAAGGATTTGTGTCTTGTTGAGAAATACCATATTTAAGAGAAATATCTTGCTCATAAAGTTACCTGATTGTAAATTTTACTTGTAAATCTGACATAGGATCTAATGACTTGTGAATATTTCAGAAAATCAAAATTCCACATTTTAAATTAAACCTAAAGCTAACGACGTAATCTACTTTGTACTGTACACAATAAGTGCTTTAGAGTTAAAATCACGAACGTATATGTGAAAGAAAGAGACCTTTTGTGCATTCCTTTTCTATTGCAAGTTCCATGACAAACACCCAGATCTAAATGACATTTTCCAGTAAAAGAAACCAGGGCTCCTTGGAGAAATGGCTGATTTCAGGATTGGAGAAGGAAAAACAAACAAACAAAAAACAAAACAAAACGAAAAAACCTAGATAAACCTATGGTGCCAGAAAGCAAGGAAGTTCTCAAAAAAATGATGGGCAGGTCAAAGGGACATTGGAGCCAATCTGAAAGAGCTGCCAATGGCCAAAGCTGGAACAATTGAAGCAACAAAGTAAATAATGCTAGTGTTGGATTATAACCTATAGAATAAAATGAGCCCATACTGATACAAATAAATAATTGGCTGAATAAATTAACAGGAGAGAAAGTATAGATGTTACTTATAGGAGAATTCCCATTTAAAAAAAATGTAGAAGAATGAGAACAATATAAAAACCACCATTAGGCAAACACCACAGTTAATAACTTCTTGCAGGCGAGAATGTTCAGTGGATGCAAAAATTGGTGGGAAAAAAATTATGAGAACAGGACATTTACATAGTCTCAAAGTAGTTACCTGCAAGATATTTATTAATTACAAAGAGAAAAATAGTAACTTTATGATAGAGAAACCCAGCAGACACCACCTGAGCCAAGTGAACAAGGCTAGTATCACCAGCAACAATGTTTATCGACATTATGCACACTATGTGTATGATGCAACAAGAAAGGCACGTCCCTTCTCTGGTATTCCTGCCCAAAATGTATGACCTGAATCTAATCATGAGAGAACCTCAGACAAACACAAATCGAGGGACATTCTACAAAATAACTGACAAGTATTCATTGAAAGTGTCCAGATCATGAAAGACAAGGAAAGACAGAGGAACTGTCACAGATTGGAGGAGACCAAGAAACGTGACAACTAAATGCAAAATGGGATCCTGGATTGGATCCTGGTACAGAAAAGAGACATTAGTGAGAAAACTGGTGAAATGAGAATAAGGTCTGTAGTTTAGTTAATAGTGTTATGTCACTATTAATTTCCTGGTTTTGATAATTGTACTATCCTTATGTAAGATAACATTCAAGGAAGCTGGATGAATTCTCTGCACTATGTTTGTCACTTTTGGTAAGTCTGAAAGTATTTCAAGATAAAAAAAACTTTTAAGTGACAAAATATTTTAGTATTCTATAATTTACTCGACTCCCCAATAACAACCCCCTCACGTGGAGTTTAAATAACAGGTATAAAGCATTTTTACAATGGTAAGTTCAACTTCAAATTGGGCAATATTAAAACTATTGGGAAAATACTTATAAGTATGAATGTTTTGAGGTGGCCAATGTTCTGAATTGAGAAAAAACCCCACAGAATATAACAATGTTTCCACTTATTACACACAGCAATAGGATCTATGACTGCCATGTCTATGGCTATTCCTAAACACCAGAAAGTGAAACACACGTATAAATTCTAACACTGCCTATTACATCTTTTTCAAGCATTAAAAATGTTGTTTTCACTTCTCTTATGTCATGGGCTTTTATTCTTGAATGCCTTATGATGAAAAGGATGAATTCAGGTTCTCGAAGAAGAGGATAAAAGACGTTTCCTTTGCTCAATTTATAATCTTACATGTCAAAGTCTATATGAAGTTTAAACAAACTTCAAAAATATAAGAAATCGAATCTTTGACAGCTGGATGTTTTTTACAATCTAACTTCAAATAAGTCTTTCAATTTCTATGATATGTTATCATTTTGTTATATATTTTTTTCCTCTGCACAGAGTTTATTCTGACTTTGTGATCCTCTCCACAACCAACAATACATTCGCATGTCAATTACAGTAACTCCCAACCTTGAGTTTATTTTCTTTTCACTTTTTGTATTCCATCCAAAGAGAGGCTGCATTTCACAGCAATATCCCTCCCAATATCCCACCCACATCTACCCCTTGCATATGAGATCATGATCTCTCTCCTGTCCTCTTTGCCTATATATTGTTGTCACAGATATTTCTTCTAAATCCTGGAATTGCCCTAGTTCCCCCTCAATAATTTATTTCCAGATGCATCCCAGGCATTACCAAGCTCTGTCTATTAGGATGTCCATTTAGACCTATATTGGGCCTATGTGTCCCTAAGATCTCATAGAGAGAGAAGGGTCAGTTTTCTTGGTGATGACCACGTTATACAACTCATTCCCAAATTGCTACTTATGATCTAGCAAAGATTTTTATCTGTTAGGATTTTAGAATGTTGACATTTGAAACAAATCTGGGAGTCACTGAAAAAAATAAGACTACAAATTTTGGAGTCCAGTGGTCTTTTGTTTAAATCACACCTCTACCATTTCCCAGGTGTGTAAATTTGGGCAAGTTGCTCAACTTCTCCAAACCTCTATCTTCCTACCTGTAGGATGATAGGAATCCTTCCTCAAGGTTGTTTTACGGACTGAGTAACCTACATAAAGTGCTCACATAATCTGCATGCATAAATAGTAGTTACATGTTTGGCCGTTCATTGATTGATTTCACAAACTTCTACTGAGCCCTTACTGTGTACCACGCACTGTCTTAAGCATGGAGAATACAGAGAAGATCAATGTTCTTAGGAAGTTTGTAGTCATGCAAATACACAGACAATAAAATATATATGTAAACAAGAAGATGTCAGATGGCAATAAGGGCTATAATGAAATAACACAAGACCATGAGAGAGCCATTGGGAGGAGATCTTAGCTAGGGGTTCAGGGAAGGCTTCTCTGAGGCAGTGACATTTAAACTGGGTGACAAAGGAGCTGGACAGGTGAAGACCTGGGGAAGAGTGTCTCAGGCAGAGGGAAGGACAATGTCCCCAAGGTGCGACTGAGCTTATTTCATTCAAAGAATAGAAAGAAGGCAAGTATGGCTGAAGCAAGGTTGGGGGGCCCGGGATGGTTTTTAAGCCATTGGAGGGCTGTTGCTGTGGTGTTGTTATCTAAGTGGGAAAACAATGAAAAAACAACAGATTAAATCACCAGCCTGTTAGTACATTGCTCCCTTCACATTCAAAAGGGACAAGTGAGGCAACTGTCTGTCAGTCTATTAGTCAGCAGTTTTTTAGCGTAAGTAACAGGAACCCAAGTCAAACCAACTTAAACCAAAAATAAGGAGAATTTACTGGCTTGTTCGACTGAAAATTCAGTGCCATTTCTAATTCCAGCGTTGCTGGACTGGAAACTAAAACACTCTCTCCGTGTCTCTCTCTCTCTCTCTCTCTTTCTCTCTCTCTCTCTCCCTCTCTTTCCCTCCCTCTCTCCCTCTCTCCCATTTACCCTGTTCTGTGCCCCAAATTCATATGTTGAAACCTAATCCCCAATGTAATGGTATTAGGAGGTGGGGCCTTTGGGAGGTGATTAGGTCATGAGAGTGGAGGCCTCAGGTTGGGATTAGTGCCCTTATAAAATAGACCCAGAGAGCTCCCTTTCCCCTTCTGCCATGTGAGGACAAAGCAAGAAGGCCATGTATGAACCAGGAAGCAGGCTCTCACCAGACACCTAATCTGCCAGCACCTCGACCCTGGACTTTCCAGCCTCCAGAACTATGAGAAATAAATTTCTGTTGTTTATACACCACTCAGTCTATGGCATTCTGTTATAGCAGGCCAAACAGATTAAGACTGTTTCCACTGAGAAAGAGCTTTCTTTAAATTTCTATTAATCAAAGTCCCAGAGTTAAGCCTGGCCTGGCTAACACATCTCTTTCTGAACCAATCACTGTGGCCAGGGTGATAGAATGCTCTGATGGGTCACATCTGGGTCATTACCTGCCACTAGAATCCTGGAAGGGGAATTGAATTCTCCAAAAACCCAGGAACACATGGGCTGAGAGTGGGTCGAGTAGTTCCCCACAAATTGAACTATTATCAGAAGGGGACCTATGTGCCAGAGAGAAAATAAGAAAATAGACATTGTTACCAAACCAAACTTGGGTCCACTTGCCTGGACACAGTAAAGACAATCTACTGACACCAGGTTGTGGTGAAGGAAAGTGCAGCGTTTATTGCAGGTGCCAAACAAGGAGTCCAGGCAGCTAGTGCTCAAAAGGCCCAAACTCCCTGAAGGCTTTCAGGTAATGGTTTCTAAAGACAGGGTAAGGGAGGGGGGTTGTGGGGTGTGTGATCAGCTCGTGGACATTCTTCTGATTGGTTGGTGGTGAGGTAATCAGGAGTCAACATCATCAACCTTCTGGTTTCAACTGGTCTGGGGTCTACATGCTTGTGGGCAGCATACAGTTAACTTCTTCCACCTGTGGGGCATTTCAGTATCTGCAAAACAGCTCAAAGGACATGACTCAGAATATTCTCTATAGCCCTTGAAGAGGAACTAAAGTTCCTTGACTTTATTTAACGGCCAAACTATCATTATTTTGTTTTGCTTGACTGTTTTCCTTTCTTTATGCATTTTCTCACTTCTCTGATTAAATTTATTCTTTGACTATAAAGTTTTTCTACAGACAAAAGGCAGGCAGAGGACTTGGGAGGGGGTCTGTTCTGGAAAGATCCCATAGGGTCCTGCTCAGTTACAGACATCACAACAATTGAGTGGCAAGAGTTGATTGTATGCTTGTATTTAGATTGTGAGTGGAGAAATTTTGTTCCTACCCTCAAGGCTAACCCTGGGCTCCTAATGGAAAAGAGACACAGGAGGAAAATTATCAGTAAGAAACCTAACAGACTATATTGTAAAGCCTGAAATTCCATGTTCTGCCTTGACATCTTTGACCCTCACAGAGCTGCAGAGTCCTAACCATGAGTTCCCTGTTCTCACCAGACATGCATGGCCCCTAACCAGCTGGTGACCCTATCAGCCAGACCAGCCAGGCCAGCCAGACCCCACCCAGTTCTAAACCTCATAGGTTTCATGTCCCTGCCAGCCCACACAATTATTCAAACAAGCAAATCACATTCTCCTGCAGGAACCAGTGGGCATCTCACCCTCCTGTTACTAGAGAGCATTTCTCGCCCAGCTCTTGCTGGTTCACTCTGCTCCTGAGTGCAAGCCCAGTGTGGCCCTGCACAGCATTCAGTCTCCTCCTCCCTCAGGCTGTGAGCACATGTGACTCATAATCTGCTGCCAGTCTCATCTGTCCACTGCTGGATGTCATGTGTTTGGCCATCTCGTGTTTTTTAGGGCAGGAGATCCCTCCTGCTCCAATGGGATGAATGGGGGGTGATCAGATCACAGACCTCAATAGCTTTTCTAAGAGTAGCCTGAGCCATTTGCACTGGTCAGTAAATTTCAGCCCTCTGGACTCTGATAAACCCTGAGAGTTCCTGCTGGTGGGTCCTGGGGGCCTCTGCACATACAGGCAGACTTCTCCACACCCCTGGTTCCCAGCCTCTCTTCCCAGATGATCTTTTTTAATATGAGATCTGGCCATCAGACATGGCATCTTACTCATTAGTGCCTTTGCCAGAGTCTAGCTGAGGACCTGATACATAGTAGGCTTCCAATAACTGGTCCCTGAGTGACAGAATGTATCTTTGTCTTCAATCAGGCAATGGCAAAATGTGGAACTTTCTGGTCTGACGCAACCCCTTGAAAACTTGGTTTAAGTTAGAGTCAAAGTGACCAACCCAGAAAATCTGAGAACGGAAAATCTATTTTATCCTGGGCTTTACAGAGAAAGGAAATACTGGAGGTCAGAAGCCATGGTTTTCAATGTTCACATTAGCGAAGTATCAAAATGACCTGTTTTTTAAAAAAAATGAGGTTTCATTTTTATGCTAACGTTTTCAGTGAGGTCCCTGTTTTTGTCAGAAATTTCAACCTTTGCCGGGTAATTGCACAACCCCTGGGTTTGCTTAGCCTGCATAGTCTTGGCACGACTGACTTTTTTTGGTACATGCTGTAGGCAAGATTTTTATGAGGCTTGATTCTTGTCTTGACTTTATTTGATCAGGTATATCTGTAATTCTGCACATACATTAAAGCAGACAGCACCTCTTAGCACCACAGAAGAATGATAACAAAATATTTATCGTATATATATCTACAGGAATGCAAAAAGTCTTTCCAGAAATCATGCTTCAGCACGTTGTGTGATTTAAGCACACAGTTTCAAGGGGCTGGGTTCTCTCCTTGAGAATCACTTGCAATTTCCAAGAGTTTGGATAAATTAGATTCAGCATGCCAAAACAACACAAAACAAAACAAAACTGAAGAGTTTCATCAAGATTCTTCACCAGAATTCTCTTTCCTGGTCTTTGGATCTATAAAAGTGTTGCTTTTTGAGCAACTTCTCTTCAGAATACCTCTTCTAGAACTGAACACAGTGGCAGAGCTGAGGTTAAAGAAAGACTCCTTTTTTTCACCTTTTGGATTAAAAAAGATGAAAAGGTTTGTTAACACATTGAGTTGGCAAGGGTATATAGAAACAGGCCCTCTTGTACCATGTTACTGGGAGTGAAAATTGGTACAATCTCTTTGGAAGGCCATTTAGTTAATATCTATCACAATTTTAAATACATGTACATTTGGCTCAGCAATTCCACATCTAAGAATTTACCCCCATAGCGATGCTTACATATATTCATTGAAGAATTGTTTAGAGCAGCAAAATAATTTTAAAAAGAAATATTTATCAAAGTGAGATTGGGTAAATAATTTATGGTACAACCATACAAGCGAATACTATTCCGCTACCATATATATACATAGCTGAATATATAGATAGATAGATAGATAGATATAGATAATATAGATATATATACACACACACACACATACATGCAGTATGTGTGTGTGTGTGTGTGTGTGTGTGTGTGTGTCCCAAGACCAGTGGTTTTCAATAGGAAGAACAGCTGATAATATCTGGAGACAACTGGACAAGGCACCTAGTGGGTAGAGGCTGGGGATGCTGCTAAACATCCTACAGTACACAGAACAGCTCCTCCTCTCCAACAACATATAACTATCTAGCACAAAATATCAATAGTGCTGAAGATGAGAAACCTTTCTCCTAGACAATCTGGAAGTTTCCATAAGTAACAATAGTAGCTGTCTCTGAGAAGGGAAACTGGAAGACTGGATGTAACACTTTGTCTTGAAGGAAATTGTATAGATGTGTATATTCTATACTTAATGTACTCCATATGAAGCAGTTTGAAAATGTTCACTCCCAGGCTCTCTCAGGCAGGGTATCAGAAAGTAACAGGCCCGAGTGGGAGCCATTTCTCTGCCTTCTCTTGCCTCAGATCTCGTCTTTGCTCTGAGCAAATGACAAACACCATGAGTGAGCTTGAGGATGAGAAAAAGTACTTTGTATTCACAAGTTCTTGGGCCATTTCTGTTCACCCAGGGACAGAAATATCACTGAAGTGTTGACTCTAAAAGTAAAGTGTAACTTTCTTTTTGCTTGCCTCTGCTCACGTTGACTCTAGAACTTGGTGTAGAAAGGCAAGGGCTCTTTTCCTTCCCCGTATGTATCAATAAAATAAGTAAACTCAGGGATATACCTCTCTAATAGCCTGAATGTACAGTTTTTATATTTCAAATAATAAATTACCCCTTAAAATATTTTAAACACCGTTTTGAGTTTAGCAAATAAAAATTTACCCACAAAAGTTTGCCAAAGTAGGATGTTCGTTGAAGCATTGTTTATAAATCTGAATCTGAAAATAAGAAAAGTATCCAGGAGAAAGATGTTATATAAACTATATCAAAGTCATTCTACAGAATATTCTGCTACTGTTAAAAAATGAGATAGAACCACACATGTTGATATGGTATGGTCTCTAAGATACATCACTTGAAAAAAGCAAGTTATAGAAGAGTGTATATGATAGGCTTCTTTCTGTATAAATTACAAAAAAAGAATATACTTAAAATTCCATCTTGGCATATGCATGTTTTGCTTTCTGGAAAGAATAATATGAAACTCTTAACAGTAGCTTCTTTGGTGAAAGGGACTGAGGGCAGGGGGGTAGGGAGAGTTACAGGCAGTTCTCTTGGTATTTCATACCCTCACATACTTTCTAAATGTTCTAACCATGTACATGAGCATGCATTATTTAAAAATTTTTTTTCAACAGAGGTTATCAGGATGGCAAAAGCATGGACCTTTTAAAATTTTTTTCAGTATTCCTTTTTGTTTATAAAAATGCACATGACATATATTATGAAAGAAAATTTAGAAAACATCAGAATGTAAAAGAGGCAAGGGATGGTCAAATTAAATAGACAATTTAAAACTGTTCTTTAAAATTACATAGAGCCAAATCAATGTACAGTAAAAGGGCATATATATGAGCCTTCAGATATGAGCAATGTCATTGAACAAATTTGAATAGAACATCTTGTTGTTGTTGTTGCTGTTATGGTTACTATTATCCCTTGATCTATTAGTAGTTTTGAGTGTCTACTCTAAGCAAAAAGCATTGTGGTTAAGTCTACGAAAGAGATAAAGATGGGTCAGATGTGGACACAGACCCCTTGAGTCACCTGCCAGCTAAAGTGATAAATTTACACTACATTATGTCTGCAAGCTAGCTAACCAGGGTTAGGGACTCAGGCAGCTCCCTAGTAAGGATCAGGCCCATGAAGTAGGCCAGTCTGGTTTGAGGACCAGTTGCCACATCTCCCTCAGATGGGCCAGGACCTGAAATCGCCACCATTACACTGAGTCCTAGAGTTGACAACAGAGGCTGATTTAAAATAAAATGCTCATGATTAAAATGCACTCAAGCAGGCCCACATTTCCCAAGCTATGTAATCCAGTGTCTAAATATATCATTTGTTTAATTCCTTCTGATAGCAGATAATGTAAATCTTAGCCAACTGGCAGCAAAATGGGTTATTTCTCATTTTGAATCGCATCCAGTTCAGGAATCCCCCTCCTTCTCCCTGAGATTCACCTATATTGGGGTGGGGAAGGGGGGCACTAGTTCATGGTCATTCTCTGTAACCAGTTGGCATCCCCCAAAGATTTGCATTCCACTCTGGTTGGTGTCTTCTGAGGTGGGGATGCAGTGTCCCACTCCCAGCTGTGAGGCTCCTCCAGGTGACCTATTGGTCATAAAATGCATGTAAAACCTTATAGGACAGAGATCCATGAATCAGATTATCTAGATTTTCACCCTTGTTTTGTGGTTCTCAATTCTGGCTGCACAATGGAATCAACTGGGAAGCTTTAAAAAATGTCTGGGCCCCACTTTTCCTCTCAGATCTTCTGATTTAATTGGCCTGAGGTGCAGCCTGGATATTGAAGATTTTAGAAGTCCTTAGGTGATTTGAATGTGCAGCCCTGGTTGAGAACCACTGCCCTAGCTCTTCCAGGCAATCCACTCAGTTCATTGAGGTTTCAGTTGGAAATGGGCCCCCATGTGGTCCTCTGATCCATTAGTCCCCACCCTTTCTTCTTCCTCTAATATGACCTGTTATTTTACTTGTTAGAGCAGGCACCGTTTTAGTAACAAATATACCCAAATGTGTACTGGCTCAACATAAGAGAAATTTTCTTGCTCAGGTAACAATCCAGGTAGCAGGGTAAGGTGTCTATGTGTGTGGCTGGAGGATGTCCTGCTTTCTACAGGTCTCAGGCACATGAGCTGACTATGATTCTGCCATCTGCAACAACAGCTAAGGTTTGCCTAGAGGTCACCAAAACAGTCAGCTGAATGCAGACAAGAACATGGAAACGCACAGGAGGAAGGTTTTAATGGGTAGGCTAAGAAGTGGCCCTCAGATCTTCTCTTCTCATTCCATTGGCAGGAATTAGTCATATGGTAACATCTAACTGCAGAGGAATCTGGGAATGTAGTCCAACCATGTTCCCAAGAAGAAGAGGAAAATGGATTTTGAGGAACCACTGTAGTCTCTACTGCATCACTATAGCTGCTTCCTGCAAACAAATAGCTTCAATTCTCTAGCCCTTCTCTGCATTCTTTACAATTAGCTGGCAACACCCTAACTTATGATTAAGTCATCACCTGCCTTTTTTTTTTTTACACTTATATTCACACAACCTGTACATGAATGTTTATAACAGCTTTATTTATTTATTTATCTTTTTGGTCACACCACATAGCTTGCAGGATCCTAGTTTCCTGACCAGGGATCGAACCCGTGCCCTCAGCAGTGAAAGCGTGGAGCCCTAACTACTGGACTGCCAGGGTATTCCCATCACCTGACTTTTTGCTCACTGCCCCTAAGCAGTTGAACATGGGTAGACACAACATGATATTTAGTTCATGATTTTTAAACCTCAAATGGGCACCCAGCACTTGTGGCAATCTGACTACATTTCCTTGGTAAGCTTGCTCTCCTACTGCCCAGGTAACTGCTTTATACCTCAACCTCTTCTCAATCTTATTATATTGAAAACTGGACTTGACTGACCCCTCAACACATCCTGACCCAGGCTTCCCCATCTTGGGAAACATCACCATCCAGCAAGTGGCTCAACCCAAACAAGTGACCATCATTCTGACTCCTCCCTTTTTCTCCCCCTCCTCCAACCCATCAACAAATCTCATCAGCTTTGCCTCTAAAACATATCCTAATTCTACACTCTTCCATCTCTCCAGGCATCTGAAAAGTTGTCTACCAGCTCTTGCCTCTCTTACAGCCTATTCTTCCCAGGCAGCCATGGGACATTCCTCAAACCTGAGTGCTATCATGTCACTCCCCTGCCTAATCCCCTGATGTGGTTTTCATTGCACCTTGTAAAAACTCAGCCTGGTTACCATTGCTTACATGGTACCCACTGTATAATTCCTCTTTCTCCAACCCCATCCAACATCACTATTACCCCTGTCCTCAAGCCCTCAAGTCTCTTTCTTTCTGCAAAATCTTCACACTTGCTGTTCTCTTTGACTAGAATGCTTTTCTCCTATCTGTTTAGGGCTGACTCCTAAACATCCTTTAGGTCTCAGTTTAAACCCCAGTGGACAGTATTAACCTCACTGCACTTCTAAGCAGGTCCCCATTATCCTCTATCATTTCACTCTGTTTCCCTCACAGCACTCATTACTATTTATAATTAATTGTGTGTGTTTACTTGTTTATTGTTCCAACCTATAAGATTCTCAGCTACACGAGGGTAGGGCTATGTCTGCTTTGTTACTGGCTGTTGCAGATGACTGATACATTCTGTCTACACTGGTTGAATGTAATATAGATCAATGAATGCAGTGCAATAGATCAATGCTTCTTAACATTTATTGATTTATAATTACTATTATTTTAGGTCAAGGAAACTTTAAGAACCTGATGAAAGCTTTGGGCCTTTCCCCCTGAAAAAATGCACACATAGCATTGTGTTAAGTTTCGGTTAATTCCTGGGCCTTCAGAAGCCTACCCACTCAGAAATTTGATTAATAATTCTAGAACTAAATGGCACTTTTAGCTCTAAAATTCTTATAGTAACACATTTTATTATACCAACTATTCTGTTACCAATAAAAGTACCAACAAAGAAAACAGTAAAGCCTTAATACGAAGACATCCAGGAAAGGTAAGTTTTTATGGGATAGTGAGAAGCAGCAGGAAATGCCTAGAATCCTAGGGTAGCTAAGAACCAAGACCACGCCCCCGCCCCGGGCAGCCTGATAGATGGCACAGCTGAGAAAGTGCGGGAAGGGAGAGCCCACCTGCCAGGTCATGAATGTGAGTGTTCTGCAGGGCCCTCCAGAGATGTTGGGACACCCATATTTCATCTTCTTGGTAGCTGTGACTGACAGGGGTTGGTGGATAGCAGAACAAGTTCATCAAGGGACTCCTCCAAAGTGGAGTTGTGAGAGCTCTGATGGTATGTCTTCCCTTGTCTGAATTCCTTCAGCATGTCTGCATTCCTGTGTGCTCGAAGTTCCTGTTCCCGTTGTTGCCCGTCTCCTGGAAAGCAGGGTCCATGTCATCCCCACAGCAACTACTGCAGGGTTTGCACACAGAGCTCCCTAGAAACGCTTGTCTAGGGATGGATAATAAAATCTTTATATAATATAATGATAATATAATGGATAATATAATTCCATAATGAATGGATGCTGTGCTGCTGCCAGGGCATTCACAAACCCCAGGGGAGCCTCTAGAGGGGCTGGGGGTAAGGGTGGCATGCAAGGCGCCCCTCCAGGGAGGTGGGAATCCACATTATAGAGGAAACTTTAGGACCAGGGCAGCTCATCATGTCTAATGTCAGGTGACGTGTGACAGCCAAGTCCTCAGCCCAACAGGTGCTGGGACACCTGTCAGCATAGCTGCTACAAATTCCTTGGTAGGTCACAAAAAGAGCCCAGGGTCAGCTATCTGAAGGGTATGAAGGGGTTTGGGTAACCAGAGGGGCCTCACCTGCAGGTCACAGCTGTCCCTGGCCTCAGGCAGGCAGGCCAGTAGCCACTAGCAGGTGCCTCCATAACTGCCGTAACCCAGAAGCTGATACCTTGATTCAGCTGTTGGACATTCTGTGAAGCATGTGTTGTGGGCCACTGTGGTCGATGATGCTAGTACTTAAAATTCTGAGACCAGCTTAGATGGGCTGTGGTCCCAGTAATTATTTATACAGAAGGCAGTTTCTGTGCAAGGCAGAAACTATCCTGCATGTAAACAGTGTCCCCTGATCTCATCAAATCTCCTATCAATGGACATTTTCTTGTTTCAAGAGTTCCTTTTCTTTGCTCATTAAAGACATTTTGAGAAAGCTCATCATCAGGACTGTGTATTATTTCAACTTCCAATGAATAGTTTAAATATTAAAATGGGACTCTATATTGTTTAATAAATGCATTTATAGTCAAAGTGGGGATGGCATCTGCTAACTTCAGGAGAGTAAAACCCTCTGAGATTTGAAGGAAAAGGGGAGGAAAGAGTAATTGAGGGGAGGGACTCTTAGCTCTTCCTGTTTATTTTTAAAAGAAACACCCAGTAAGATCTGAAGCAAATATAGCCAAATACCAACGTCTGTTAAACCTAGGTGGTGGAGGTTCTGTGGACGTATGTAATATTATTTTCTGTACTTTTTTGTACCTTTGAAATGTTTATAATCAGAATGAACATTTTTTAAAGATGGGATGTAGAAAGGAAATAGACTTTATAAAACTTAGGTGTGTATTGGGATTTCTTAAAGTTCTGCATATGATTATTTTGCTTAGAGATGAGAAAAGGGAGATAAATGTCACATTTGGATATGGAAGGCATAATAATAATTAGAGCAAAACCTACATATGGGCTTAGTATGTGCCAGGCACAGTTCTAAACACGTTACTCATTAACTCATTTAGTCAGACACCAGCACAAACCTCCATCCGGGGTTGTGATCACTTGACGAAATAATGGTTTTATTGCTGGGGTTTCCAATTCGGACTCACTAAGTGAAATTAAGCAGGGAAGCATCAAGCCAGAAAAGATCAGACTTCTGTTTCTCAATGCATGGGTCTCAGGAGTAAGTCAGCCAGGGAGAAATAAACTTCTACCTCTGATGTAGCATCCTGGTGGGAGACGGACCTGTGGAAAACTGGCCCCACTTCTGGAAGAGACAAGGGACCAGACACTGTAAAGGGACAGACCTGTTGGGATGGCTGCCTCCCAGTCACGCTCCATTCCCTTAAAGGTAACCAATATCATTTTTTTTTTTATTTAATTGAAGTATAGTTGATTTACAATATTGTGTTACTTCAGGTATACAGCAAAGGGATTCAGTTATATATATATATATATACATATATATATATCAGAGTATTTTCCATTATAGGTTATTACAAGGTATTGTTCCCTGTGTTATACAGTAAATCCTTCTTGCTTAACTATTTTATATATAGTAGTATGTATCTGTTAATCCCATAATCTTCCCAAACTCCTAATTAATCGCTACCCCGCCTTCCCCCTTTGGTAACCATAACTTTGTTTTCTATACCTGTAAGTCTATTTCTGTTTTGCAAATAGGTTCATTTGTATTATTTTTTAGATTCCACATATAAGCGATATCATATATTTGTCTTTCTCTGTTGACTTACTTCACTTAATATGATATTGTCTAGGTCTATCCATGTTGCTGCAAATGGCAATATTTCATTCTTTTTATGGCTGAGTAATATTCCATTGTATGTGTATATATATATATATATATATATATATATACACACACATATGTATATACCCATTGATTATTTTGCTTGTTTGTGACACTTAAGTAAACGGAATCACTTGGAGTGCATTCTTATGTCTTGCTTGTTTTACTAAACATTTATTTAGTGAGATTTATTCTGCAATTGCCTGTACCAGTAGTTCATTCATTTTCATTGCTGCAGAATTTTTCATTGTATGAATATGCTGTAATTTATCAACTCGTGATACTACTGATGGACCTGTGTGGAGTTTCCATTTGAGGCTCTATGACTTGTGCTGTGCTGAACACTCTTGTGTATGTCTTTTGGTGTAAATATATATGCATTTCTGTTGAGTAGACCCCTAAATGTTCAGCTTTTGAAGACACTTCAAATGGTTTTCCAAAGTGGTTGTACCAATTTGTACTCTGTCCAGCAGTGTGTGAGAGTTCAAGTTGTGCTGTAATATCATCAAAGCTAAAATTTGTCTGTTTTTTTTAAATGAATACCTAATCTAAGTGTTCATACTTAGCATTTTTCTAGGAAAGAGGTATCTGGTGGGGCAAGGGCTTCCTCCTACATTGTTTTTCCCTTTTCAAGAAGTTTCTTGTTTATTCACATGGACTTTCTATTCTAGATGAATTTTAGAACTATTTTATTGAGTTCCAAAAAAATGTTAGTAATTGCTAGATTAAGGTTATGCACATTTTAAAATTTTGATAGATACTGCTAAATTGCTCACAAAAAGTCTGGGTCAGTATATAGTCCTACCAACAGTGGAAAAGAGTAACCATTTCCCCTCACCTTCACCAACCCTGGATATTAACAAATTCTAAAATTTTACCCCCAAAACGTATCTTATTGCATTTAAATTTGTGTTTTTTTGAGACAGATTGAGTACTTTTTACCTGTTTATTGGCCATTTGTATTTCTTCTTCTATGCTTTGTGTGATCATATTCTAAGCTAGTATGTCTACTGTTTATCTCTTTTTATTTCTCTCTGTAAGAGTTTTTTCTATTTTTTAAATCTGCATTGTCCAATATGAGTCACCACTGGCCATATTTGTCTATTTAAATTGAAAGTAATTTAATTAAGTAAAACTAAGGCTTCAGTTCCTCAAACTGGTCACATCTCAAGTGTTCAACAGCTACATGTGGCCAGTGGCTGTCCTTTTGCGTAACACAGAGCATGAACAGTTCCCTCATTGCAGAAAGTTCTATTGGACAGTGTTGGTTTAGATAGTAATCCTTTTTCTGTATTTGTATTGAAATATTTTCCCTCAGACCACCCTTATATTTTTTATTTTTGAACACTTCCTTTTGTGGTACAGAGAGAATACATTTTTATGTGGCCAAATTATTAATAATTTTTATATGGATCTTGTTTAAGAAAACCTTCAGAAGTTATAAACATTTTCTACAAATTTTCTTCTAATTATTTATTTGTGTTGTTCTTTAATTTATCTAAAATTAATTTTACAGTGCAAAATAGGAGTTCAATTCAATTTTTCACAATGGATTGCCAATCTTTCTCGTACCATGTATCATGCTTGAAAGGAGGAAAACCAGAAATATTGGTGAACAGTACTAATAACTACCACATACCTTTAATCGACGTAATGAAAATTTCCTTCTGTTTTAGTTTGCTAAGCAGTTTTGGCAGGAATAAACATTAAATTTTGTCAACTGCTTTTTCTGTGCTTCTCAAGAGGATTTTTTTTACTCCTAATTAAGACAAATCCTACCCTTAGTTGGGGGTAATGTATTATTTTTAATTCATTAATGGATTTGATGTGCTAATATTTTATTTAAAATTTTTGTATGTATTCAGAAACAAGTTTGGCATTTTTCTTGTTGATACACAGTATTCCATTGTATGGATGTATTATACTTTGTTTAGCCAGCTCCCTATTAATGGATATTTGCATTTTCCAATCTTGTTCTAATTACCAACAATGCTACGATGCTGCTGCAACACTGTACCTATGTCATTTTGCACCTGGGCAACTGTATCTATAAGATAATTTCCCAAACATGAGATTGTCAACTCAAAAAGTAAGTTTGTTAGATATTGCTAAATTGGCCTCGATAAAGATTTTTACCGATTTACACCCCAACTGGAAATGTATGAGTGGCTGTTTTCCCAACCGTGTCCTTGAACTGTAAACTCCATCTCCTCCACTCAGCAAGGCTGCCTGGCTCTGCCTGTGTCTTTCCCCTGCGCCAATGGTCCAGAAATTGTCTCCAGGCAGAGAATGGGGCAATTGTATGGCTCACCTCATTTATTTCCCTTCTCTGAGGGGTCACAGTCCTCCCATGCTGCCTGTTGTCCAATGTCTGAAAGCAGTTGTTTAAAATATTTTGTTGTTTTCTAGCTGTTTGTGGTGGGAGATTAAATCTGTTCTTGCTACTCCATCATGGACCAGAAGCAAAAGTCCTGCTTTTACTTCTACTTTTCAACCTTTCTGTGTATAGCATAGAGTTGGGTTTGGTTTTGTAATTCAATCTGAAAATCTCTTATATGGGCAACCTAAGCTACTCTACATTCATTGACATGCCAAACATGTTTGATCTCAGTTCTGTCATTATTTTATGTTATGCTTACTTTTTATATTCAAGTCATTCCTATTCATCTTTTGTTTTCTCTATTTTTAGGTAGGGCTCTTCTTCAATTTAGGAAGGCTTACATTTTTGGTTATTATCTTCACCAATTCAGAAATTCACCTCTCACCTCTTTTTTTCCATTTTCTAAAGAAAATGGTAATGCATTATTTTGTTTATTGCATATAGATATAGATCTTAGGATAACTGTTATTATTATATTTATTTTACAGATGATGAAATGAAGCTCAAAGAGTTTCAGTGCCCAAGATTGCAAACCAGGAAGGTGCAGAAACAGAATTTGAATCCAGGATCACCTCACTCTGAAGTCCACACTCATTTTATTCTACTCTGCACAATACTAACTATATTATATCCCACATCACACTATACTATAGCATACTATACTATGCAGCCTCCTTACTTTCTAGGGGGTGAATTTGCAATTCTGGAAAATATACATACTATAAAGTTTCATAAGTGTTATTAAATAACCATTATTGAGTTTAAAGACAGGTATATTAGTTAAGTCGTTAAGTTGCTGGTAATGACTATTCTTATTTTTTAATTTCCAAAAGATAACCCAAAATAATTTTGCATGGGAAAGAGCTCTTTTGCCCCTCAGATTTTAAACTTTCCTACAGGGAATAGATTGAAAGAAGGTAGGTAGTTCCCTAACTCAAGATCTAAGGCAGGGACAAATTTCCTATTTAGTAATTCAGGAACTCATATACATCTCCTCCCGTTCAAGGGACAGAGAGGCCAGAGCCTTTTCAGCTCTTGTCTGAAGATGAACACAGACAGATGAGTATGGACACGGGGAGGTCATGAGGCAGTAGGATACCGAGACAAAAATACAGTGTTCCATTCCCGAGTCTGTGGCTCATGAGCTGGGGAGCCTTGGGCAAATAAATCACTTACCCTCTTGGGATTTCAGTTTTCTCATTTTTAGAAAGAGTGTGTTGGACTAGATATCTTATATAAGGTCTCCTTTAGGGTAAAAATAATTTAATTTTATACTTTAAAAAATGGGGACTGTGTGACTGAGAGTCACTGTTATAGTTAAAAAAAACACACAGCTTACAAAAGCACTATATGCACTAGCTATCTAAAGGAAAGGCAACACATCAAAAAAAATCAAATCTATATATCTGGGTGGTAGAATTTTCTTCTGAATGTTTTTCTGCCTTTTTCAACTTCTGTACAATGAATATGTATTATTTTTGTAATCTGAAAAAATATATTTTGTTTTTGGCACATTGAAAACTGCAAGAGAGCCAAAAATAGAATAAAACAACCCAAATTTTAATGTAACCAGGATACCAGACAGAAGGCCCAACATCCCACATATTATGAAACTTTTTAAGGTGTCAGGGGGTCAGGATCTCATCTGACAGATGGACTCACCAGTAACCCAGTCCCTCTCAGCAGCATCCGGGGACAGTGTTTCCATAATGACTCACAAGGACTGTGCCAGCCAGCCCCAGATCACGGCCTTTTCCATTTCCAGCTCCAGAGTTGTGACGGCCTGACACTGTGGTTCTCATGGAATTCTGAAACAAGCCTGGCTTCATCATAATGACTGCCTATTCAAGGCAGAAATGGGAAGGAGGATATGACTAATGATATTTGGAGGCAGTATGGGAACAAAACCAAAAATTACAGTGACTCTCTGGTTGGGAGACACTGGATAGGAACAGAACTGTGTATTCACAAATCCAGGAGTTTGTGGCCTGGCCAAAGGACCAGAAGCAAAAATAAACAGCAGACCTGCCCAATTTGTCAGTTATGAGGGATGAAGACTTGAGACTGAGGATGGGAGTTGGCAAGAAGTCATTTGACAGGTGGGCTCCTCAGCATTTGGGGCAAAATTCCCTGGTCTGGGAACCATTGAGAGAAGACTCATTTTGGCATGAAGGATACTCTCAGTTGTCTTGTGAGCACCATGTTCTCCCGCTCTGCCCCAAAACTATCCCCATGGCATCTCACCATGATCACGGTAGATTCAAATAAAATCATTGCCATTTCATAAGGTCAGCCCATTGTGTGTAATCCACAACTTCCAGGCCCTCAGGTTTCCATTTATTAAAACAAGGGTTCTTACCCTGGAACTGTAGACCCTAAGGGGTCTATGGATAGAATTCAGGGGTCCTTCAACTTAGATGAGAGAACAATGTTCATTTTCACTAGCCTCAGACTGAAATTTAGTATTTCCTTCCAAATGCATGTTGGCAACAAACCACAGCTATATTAACAATGCCTTGACGTTGTCCCCAAGAGAGAGTATGGAAATATTCAAATCACATTACAATTGTTGCACATGTCTCAGAATATTTTTTATGCTTGTTACTGCTTGAAAATTGCAGAATTTATTAGACCCGCCTCTAGATCTTGTTATTTAATGCATTAATTAAGAAGTACATCTATTACTATAGAACAAAATCAGTTAGAAAAATATGTTAATCACTATAAACACTATAACTATTTCCTTTGTAGCCCTGTGTTTTACTTTGTGTATTTGGAAACATTATTCTGAGAAGCTGCCATAGGTTTTGCAAGATGGCCAGAGGGTCCATGGTGTAAAAACAGTTCAATATTCCTCCAATAAACAATATGAACTTTCTTTTACACCCACATTCAATATGAATGTCAATTCAAGACACTGGACATAGGCAACAAAGGATAGTGACCCTTGAGAGACGGGAAATGAACGAGATGAAACCTACAATCCCCCAGCATACTTCCAGAAGAGAATTTCCAGGCATCAATGCAGGCAGGGGGCACCCAGGTGGGACCCTGCAGTCTCCCTGTGTTGAGGAGCTGGAAGTCTGAGAGGCCAAAGTGGCTGGAGTTTGCAGAGCAGAGCATCAGAGAAGATAGAGTTACAGGGAGAGAAGACTCTGGAGATGTGCAGAGGATCCCTTCAAATACTCATCTGAGGACAGATCAGCATGTGTGTGAGAGAAAACAACCCACAGCTGAGGAAAGAAGCCCCGGAAAGGATTCGAGGGAACAACTCCTGGAGCTCATACTGAGCAGGGGCATCATAATGTACCGGGCGTTGGTTTTGACTCAGCAGTGGGGAAAAATTAGCCCTAAACTAAACACCACTCTGGTTCCTCCTATCAAAGCTTAAAAGTAAGATCTGGAAGAGTCAAACTAGTCCCAAGTAACTTAGCTGAATTTCAGAACAAAACTCAAGAATATTAATAGGAATAAAAATACAAAAATGCCCAGCACCCAACAAGGTAAAATTTACAATACTTGTATCCAGTAAAAAAAAAAGTACCTGGCATGCAAATGAGCAGGAAAATATGAACCATAATGAGAAAAAAGTCAATAGAAACTGACCCAAAAATGACATGGATGTTATAAGTAGCCAGTAAAGACAGTTATTATAATGGTTTTCATGCATTCAAGAAGATATATAAAGATTATACATGTAAAATCAACATATGTAAGTACACACATATATATTAATCTAACCATGTATCTACTTAACATGTTTAAATATATATCAGAATTGAAGAGATGAAAACTACCATGTCTGAGAAGAAAAATACACTATTAATGATGAAGAAGATGGAATGGATTAGATGCTGCAGAAAAAAAGTTCAGTGACCATGAAGACAAAGCAATAGAAACTATCCAAAATGAAACACAAAGACAAAAAAAAGACTAATAAACAGTAACAGAGAATCTGTGAGCTCTGGAACAGCTTTAAATGGCCTAATATATGTGTAAATGGAATCTCCATAGGAGGAGAGGGCAGAAAAAATATTTGAAGAAATAATGCCCCCCAAACAAATTATTGAAAACTTTAAACACACACTCTAAATTCAAAAAGCTCAATGAACCCCAAGTACAAGAAACATGGAGAAAACAAAGGTACATTATAATTAAATTGCTTAAAACCAGTGATAAAGAGAAAATCTTAAAACAGAGAAAAAAGAAACTTTATCTACAGAGGAATAAAGATGAAGATGGTAGCACATTTCTTATCTGAAACAATGCAAATGAGAAAATGGTGGAGAAATATCTTCAAAGTATACCACACACACACACACACACACACACACACACACACACACACACATCTAAGGGCCCAGATGGTTCTACTGGTTATTATACAAAACATTTGGGGAAGAAATAATACCAAATTTTAAAACTATCCCAGAACATTGAAGAGGAGGAATATTTCCAGCTCATGCTATGAGGCCAGCATTATACCCTGACACCAAAGTCAGACAAAGACATTACAAGAAAAGAAACTACAGACTCTAATGCCTCATTCACATAGATATGAAAATCTTAACAAAATTTTAGCAAATCAAACTAATTCCTCTGAATAGTCTAAACTTCTTCAAATAGTTAGCTACATATTCTTTATTAATAAAAAATGAATATCTTCATTTTAGTCCTTGTTTATTGAATCTTCTCTAATACCAGCCTACAGTGAGGCACTACATATATATATATATATAGTCTCTCAACCTCATGAAAACTCTTGAAGGTAGATATTGTTAAACACATCTTGCATAGATGAGGAAAATGAAACTCAGAGAAGTTACATCCTCAAGATCATGTAACTGTTAAGTGGATTTGAATCCCAGTCTTCTATGATGCTTCTCTGCTTACTAAAGAATATAAAACCTTTTCCTTAAGGAATATTCTATCTGTAACTTCAGCCTGAAATGTCCCCCAAAAATGACACACAAAAGGTAAGAGAATTTCTTCTCAGTAGGCCTGTATCACAAGAAAGTTTAAAGAAAGTTCATGAAAAAGGAAAGTGACACCAGATGGACATGTGCATCTATGCAAACTAAGGAAGAGTGTGGAAGTGGTAACTATGTGGGTAAATTAAAAAGTCTTTGCACTGCAGACCAGCCATGTATCTGTTTGTCCCCTGTAGTAGGTTGGATGGATTCATGGTTACCTATGGTAGATTGCTGGGCACCACCAGAAGGGCTGTCAGGAGCCAACCTTGGGTTCTGAGGGTTTACCTCAAAGTCTGAGAAGGTGCAGTGCTTCAGTTGTAGATGCAAGTAAAAACCTACAAACCATTCACACTGGAAGATCTGCTGTGTGCACCTGACTTCCCCAAGGATGCTTCAATCTACAGTGCCAACGGGAAGTAATGAGAGCATTTGTAGCCATCACGTTGCCATATGGAGCAATAGGAGTGGGCTGTAGGGACAGTGTGGGATAGGTTCCACTGCGCCTGACCCTGTGGTAGGTGACTCATATGCCTCCTTCTATTTACTCTTCACACACAGTGTTCTTCCCAGTTTGCAGATGAAGAAACTCAAAGATAAAATAACTACTGAAGAAAGCAACATGCCAATCAGTTGTATACAGTACACTACTTTTCATGTCAAAGAAGGGGAAATAAGAAAATATATAGGTGTGTATTCACACATATACATACGTGCTTATTTTTGCAAATAGAAACATAGAAGCTAATGAAAATGGTACTGGGATGGTGGGAGGGTGGGGAGACAAGAGTGTGGTAAAGAGAATGTGGATGGCAACATTTCCTTCTCTTCTTTAATAGCTTTGAATTTTGAGCTATATAAACGTTTCATATGTTCAAAATATAACATTTAATTGAAAAGAAATGGAAAAAAGCAAACATTAAAACTGAACATAAACTAATGAACACTATCAAATTGATAACATATTTATACATAGAAAATAATTATTTCAAGTAAGTTAAACTCTCTGACAGCATTCTTGGAGGTGAGTTTATAATTTATGTCAGTAACACTGGTGTTGTAAAAAGAAGGAAAGCAGCAAAACAGTGTCATAATAATGAGCAGAATGGAAAGGCTCCTGAACAGAAGTCCTATTTCTGTTCTATCTGTTCCTTCAGGGACAAAGAGCTTCCTCTACAACTTTCAATTTCCTGTGTAAGTAAAAAAGCTGGAACTTAACAATAAAAAGAAATATCAGCTGCCATTTTGACAACCATTCCCTAAATAGGGTAAATATAATAACGTAGTGCCAATGACTATATTGAAAGACTAGTTCAATTAGTTTAAAGAGCTAATTGGCACAGTTTGGAGGAAGCTATAATAATGAGCTGCTGCTGTGGTTAGTACATAAGAAGTTGAGCTGTTTGGGCTTCCCTGGTGGTGCAGTGGTTGAGAATCCGCCTGCCAATGCAGGGGACACGGGTTCGAGCCCTGGTCTGGGAGGATCCCACATGCCCCGGAGCAACTAGGCCCGTGAGCCACAACTACTGAGCCTGCGCGACTGGAGCCTGTGCTCCGCAACAAGAGAGGCCGCGATAGTGAGAGGCCCGCGCACCGCGATGAAGAATGGCCTCTGCTTGCCACTAGAGAAAGCCCTTGCACAGAAACTAAGACCCAACACAGCCAAAAATAAATAAATAAATAAATTTTTTTAAAAAATTGATGATTTAAAAAAAAAAAATGAAGTTGAGCTGTTTAATTTTTTGCATTGAAAGTAGAGAATTCTCAGAGAAATCAGTAAAAGATGAGGGTCCAATTTCCACTGCTGTGTATTTGTAGTATGTGGGTCAAAATTTGTTGTAAAAACATCTGAGGGGCATGATTGTGCTAGATTGGTGGATAAAAGTATTAAAAGCAATTGAGAAAAGAAAAAAGAAAACCTTTATGTGTGGGAAAAATTTTTTTATTTTTATTTTTTTTAATAAGTATTTTAATTAATTAATTAATTAATTTTATTTTTGGCTGTTGGGTCTTCGTTTCTGTGCGAGGGCTTTCTCTAGTTGTGGCAAGTGGGGGCCACTCTTCATCGTGGTCCGCGGGCCTCTCACTATTGTGGCTTCTCCCACTGCGGAGCACAGGCTCCAGATGCGCATGCTCAATAGTTGTGGCTCACGGGCCTAGTTGCTCCGCAGCATGTGGGATCTTCCCAGACCAGGGCTCGAACCCGTGTCCCCTGCATTGGCAAGCAGATTCTCAACCACTACGCCACCAGGGAAGCCGGGAAAAAAATTTTTATATGCCAGATACTTGCCACAATCTCTGTAATATTTGGTGACTGAAGTCAATGAGGGTTGTGCCGTATATTAAATAATGACTGTCAAGTACTCAGTCTTTGCCATAGACAGTGCTCAGTTAAATGATACAGAGTTTACTTAGAGTTAACTCAAAATGACTACCAGTGTTTGAATTTTGGTTTTGGTATTTGCTATTGTCAGATATGAATATCTTAATTTCTAGAATTTTGAATCAAGCTAATTATTATAGCAAAAATAAATGTTTCTTATTGTTGTTAAACTCTTTAAAAATATTTGACTATTTAGAATGAAATAAAAATAATGTACTGTGAGACTTATACCATATATAGAAGTAAAATATATGACAACCATAGCACAAAGTCATGAGGGTAGAAATGGAACTATACTATTTTAAGATTCCTACACTATGGAAGTTGTGTAATATTATTTGAAATAAGATTAAGATAATTTTTATACATGATGTATATATTTATTATAATTTATCAATTTAATGTATTATGGTTATTAATTTGCATATAAATTATCTTAATCTTATCTCAAATAATATTTTATATATATACATATATATAGTTGATCCTTTTATAATATGGGTTTGAATTCATTAGGTCCACTTACACAAAAATTTTTTTCAATAAATGTATACTACAGTAGTACACAATCAGAAGTTGGTTGAATCCATGGATGTGGAACAGTTGGTAGGAAGGGCTAACTGTAAAACTATATGCAAATTTTCAACTGCACAGAAGGTTGGTGCCCTAATGTCCCTGTTGTTCAAGGGTCAACTGTATACATGTATATACTGTAAACTGTAACCACTGAAAATAATAAAACCAAGTGGTATAGTTGATAAGCTGATAGTGGAGATATTACGGGATCATAAAAATACTCAATCCAAAAGAAAGCAGGAAAAGAGGAGAAAAAATGGAGCAAACATCAAATGGAACAAATAGTAAAAATATAGCAAGATAGATTTAAATCAATTATATTGATAATTACATTAAACATGAATGATGTAAACCCTCCAATTAAAAGCCAGAGATTGTCAAATTAGATAAGAAAGCAAGATCCAAATACATACTGCCTACAAGAAAGCCTTTTAAAATATAAAGTCAAATATATGCTAGCAGATGAAAGGATGGGAAACAATACACCATGTGGGCAGAAAAGAGTTAATATAAAAGGCCTAAGACTGCTGTCCTTGGACAGATTTTCTTGAAAAGTTGGCCTTTGGCTGGTGTCTGCGACCTTGGATTTTGACGGGTTACTATTATTTCCAGAATTGATAATAGTGGCTCAATGTGCCTAAATTGTTTATACAAACAATGTGGTTTATGGTGAACAACTGTTTCTCTTCTGGGAGTCTAAAGAACTAATACAAATTCTACACAAATTCTTCCATAAAATAAAGGTGGAGGGAACGTCTTGACTTACTTTATGAGGTCCATGTTACCCTAACTACAGACCAATATCCCTCATGAACATAGACATAAAAATCCTTAACAAAAAATTTTAGTTGATTGAAACTAACAATATATAAAATAAATAATAGATCATAGCCAAGTGCTGTTTATTCCAGAAATGCAAGTTTCATTTAACACTTGAAAATCAACCAATGTACCATATGATTGAGCAATCCCACTCCTGGGCATATATCCAGAAAATATGACTCTAATAGAAAAGATACATGCACCCCAACATTCAAAGGAGCACTATTTACAATAGTTAGGATATTGAAACAACCTAAATGTTCATCAACAGTTGAATGGATAAAGAAGATGTGGTATATATACACAATGGAATATTACTCAGCCATATAAAAGAATGAGATAATGCCATTTGCAGCAACATGGATGGATTTAGAGATTATCATACTAAGTGAGTGAAGTCAGATAGAGAAAGATAAATATCATATGATATCACTTATATGTGGACTCTTAAAAAATGATACAAATGAACTTATTTACAAAACAGAAATAGACTCACATACAGTAAACAAATTTATGGTTACCAAAGGGGAAAGGGGGGTGGAGGGATTAAAAAATAATAATAATAAAGAAAATCAACCAATGTAACTCTCCACATTTACAGACTGAAAAAAAACCACTCAAATGATTTTTTCAATAGATTTGTTAAAAATTCAACATCTATTTATGATAAAAACTCTCAGTAAACTATGATTAGGAGGCAAATTTGTCTTCTAACCAGATAAAGGGCACCTACAAAAACCCTACAGCTAATACATTTATAGTGAAAGACTGAGTTCTTACACTTAAAATCAGTGTGTTGGGGGGGCCTGTGTGTAGCTGGTATATTAAGATAAGAATATGCAAAATATGACCTGCTGAATGAGGAGGCACAAGCCATCCACACAGTGTTGGCAGGTGACTCCTTCAGCACCCGACCTTCCACTTTAGGGAAGCAAAAATCCAGGGGTAGTTTTTTAAAAATTCTTTTTTATTTATTTTATTTATTTAATTTTGGCTGCATTGGGTCTTTGTTGCTGCATGTGGGCTTTCTCTAGTTGTGGCGAGCAGGGGCTACTCTTCGTTGTGGTGCACAGGCTTCTCATTGCGCTGGCTTCTCTTGTTGCGGAGCACGGGCTCTAGGCGCACAGGCTTCAGTAGTTGTGGCACACGGGCTCAGTAGTTGTGGCTCGCGGGCTTAGTTGCTCCGTGGCATGTGAGATCTTCCTCGAGCAGGGCTTGAACCCAGGTCCCCTGCATTGGCAGGTGGATTCTTATCCACTGCACCACCAGGGAAGCCCCAGGGGTAGTTTTGATTGAAGGTGCAGTTTCAATATATTAATAAAGGAAGTAAAGTGACAAGATGTATTATAGATCCTAGAAATGGGGACGGGGTGTGCAATGAGCCTGGTAAAGGGCGGTCCTCCATCCCAGGTCATGATCCAGCAGGTGACAGAGAGCAGGTAGCAAGCACTTGTTACCTACAAGATGGTTGGGGCAGAGGTCACTAAATTTTCAAGGGCTCAACAATAAGTAGTTATTTTAAAATGTGCCCCAGGAAAAGTAAAATGGGAACTTGTGGTGGAAATCTTAACCTCAACTCTGGGTGTGAGCAGGGTTGTCATACTGTAAAATGCATAGGCAGCAACTCAAAATAGCTGTTTTCTCATCACAGTCAGGAACAAGGTAAAGATGTCCAATCTCACCACTTTCTTTCAATGTCTATTGATGATGCTGGTCAATGCAATAAAGCAAGAGAAAGAAATAAAAGTTATATAAATTGGAAGTGTTGGAGTATGGAGGGAATTGTCCACTGAATTGAGAAGGCATATTGAGAGTGAAGAATGAGGCAGGCAGCTCCATATAATCAATGGATCAGTTTATTATAGGGTGACTTACTCACAGAGTGGGATTGGGATTGGCTGGACAGTGATCTGGAAGCATTTGCAGCTGCACTCTGTACCACGAAGGGGCCATTGGGACAACTTTATAATTAACCTAGGGTATGAGGGTAGGTGCTTGGAAACAGGATGTGCATTCCTAAGTTAAGATTTATGAATGGGTAACTAGGCTTGTGGGTGCTGGGAATACGTCAGCTAAGGTTTTCATCATTGTTTGCAGACTAACAGAGCATAGAGGCCACCTGGTCCTAATGATTACTAAACAATAGGTATTAACTAAAAAGCCCTTGACAACAGAGAAGTGGTTTACTGCACAGTACAGTCCTAGGTAGGGGGGTCAGTGGGAGGACAGGAGAAATTGTAAGAGCCCAACATAGCATCACTTATGCTAACAGCCATACAAACAGAAAAAGTAAACTTTCTTTATTCACAGAAGACACACCATGTACATAGAAAATCTAAAAGGATTTACAAAAAAGCGAATTTGGCAGGGTTATAACATATAAAATCAATGTAAAATGATTAATTATATTTATAAATATAAATTGGCAGTTAAAATTATAGTACCAATAATAAATTAGAAATATAATACATATTATATGTAATAACTTTGGAAATAGAAATATATTTACAAAATATGTGCAAGAGCAGTACACTAAAAACTTTAAATCATTGCTAAGAGAAATTTTAAGAGATGTGAATAAATGAAGAGATATACCATGTTCATGGATAGGAACATTGTTACAATGTTAACAATTTACAAATTAATCTTAGATTCAATGTGGTACCAATTAAAATCGCAGCAGGCTTTTTTTGTTGGGGGGGAACGGTGTAGAGGCTGATAAGGTGATTTTAAAATTTATATGGAAATTCAAAGGATTTACAATAGCCAAAACAAATTTGAGAAAGAACAAAGTTCGAGGCTTCATACCATCTGAGTTGAAGACTTAGTAAAAAACTATGATGATCAAAATAACATACAATTGGTTTAAGTATATTTATATATCAATGGAACAGAACAGAGAGTCCACAAGTTGACCCACACATGTACGGGCAACTGAATTTCAGCAAAGGTACCACATAATTCAATAAGGAAAGGATTAACTTTTCAATGAATGCTGTGGGGACAATTGGGTATTCATACACAAAAAACAAACCTAGACTCCTTATATCATATCATATATAAAAATTACCTATAAGTGGATCACCGACCTAAATATAAGAGCTAAAGCTACATAACTTCTAGAATGAAACATAAGCATCTTTGTGCCAATAAGTTAGGCAGATTTCTTAAGTAAGGCATAAACATGAAGCATAAATGAAAAAAATTGATAAGCTGAACTTCATTAAAGTATAAACCTTTTGCTTTTCAAAGATATTGTTCAGAAAATAAAAAGACAAGCTACAGACTAAAAGAAAATATTTATGAAAAATCTATCTAATGACAGACTTGTATCCAGACTATATAAAGAACACTTACAACTGAATGATAAGATGAATAACCCAGTTAAAGATGATCAAAAGATTTGAACAGATAACATCATTGAAAAATATAAAAATTGTAAATAAGTACATAAGAAGATGCTCAATATTATTAGTCATTACGTGAATGCAAATTAAAGCCACAATGAGATTCTACTGCATACCCACTAGGATGTCTAAAATGAAAAGACATGACAATGTCAAATTGGAGCAATAAGATTTCTCATAGACTGCTTGCAGGGGTGCAAATGTGACTAAATATTGTGGAAAACGAATAGTTTTGTAGTTTTTAAAATTGATAACACACATTTACCGTACAACCACACAAACCTAGCAATGCTAAGTATTTACCCAACATAAATGAAAACATATTGCTATGCAAAGATGTGTACTGAAATGTTCATAGAAATTTTATTCATAACAGCTCCCAAACTGGAAAGAGCCCAAATGTCCATTAGCTGATGAACGGACAGACAAATCCTGGTATATCCGTTCAACAGACCATGAACAAAAAGTAAAAAACTACTGGTACCTATAACAATGGATAAATTTCAAAAGCATTACGACTAAGTAAAAGAAGCCAGGACTACATACTGTAGGATTTCACTCATAGCCAATTCTGGAAAATGTACACTAACACTATAATGTAGTGATACTGTTCTACAGAAAGCAGATCAGTGGTTGCCTGGGCTTGTGGGTGGGTGGAGGAGAATTGGCTGCAAAGGGGTACAAACAAACTTCTTGGGAGTGATAGAAAAGTTCTACATCATGATTGTGATGGTTGTTACATTTGTCAAAGCTCATCAAACTGTATACTTAAAACTGTTGAATTTTTTTGTGTGTAAATTATACTTCAATAAAAAAAGAAAAAGTGGTAATTAATTTTTTCTTCAGCTCATGGTGCCTGCCACACTGTTAATCTCCTTCTCCAGTCCCTAGATGACAATATAATTATGGCTGCACAGCTTCCCTTCTCCAACCAGCTGCCCCAGGTTTTCCTCTAGGGAAGCACACTTTTCCTCTAATCAGTCTTCTTCAAGAATGGACCCTTATGGGCTTGAGTCAATTAGCATCTTCTATTCCCCTGACCACTGTTATTGATTCCAGGGTAGGCACATGGTCTGATTTGGACAAATGAAACTCAGGAGATATTTCCTGGGGGATTCTGGGAAAGAGTTTCATTTTTCTCCTCTGGGAACAGACTCTTCCTCTAGATGGTTGATGTGAGGGTATGTGTGAGCGTATGAGTTCTGGAATTTGCTAAAGCCATTGCTACTACTTGATGGGAGCTGGCCTGGGACGAAGCCAACCACAGAAGAGGGCCAGGTAGAAAATCTTTTAAAATTGTATTAGTTTCCTAGGGCTGGCATAGCAAGGTACCACAAACTGGGTAACTTAAACAACAAAATTTGTCTCCCAGTTCTGGAGGCTATAAGTCTGAGATCAAAGTGTCAGCAGGTTGGTTCCTTCTGAGGGCTGTGAGGAGAATCTGTCCAGGCCTCTCCTGCAGCTTCTTGTGGTTTGTGGCAATCTTTGGCGTTCCTTGGCTGGTACATTATCTTCCTGAGCTCTGCCTTCATCTTCACATGGTGTTCTCCCTGTGTGCGTGTCTATCTCTGTGTCCATTTCTCCCCTTTTTATAAGGACGCCAGTCATATTGGATTACGGCCCACTCCAACGACCTCCTTTTAACTTTGTTACCTCTGTAGAGACACTATGTCCATATAAGGTCACATTATGAGTCCCTGGGGGTTAGGACTCCAATATATCTTTCTGAGGGGGTAGGACACAGTTCAACCCATAACAAAAATGGAGCCATCAGTCTGAGAATGTGGTGAGTCAATTAATCACACAGTACCTGAAGACTGCCCTACCACTGGATTTCTGAGTGATTGGAGCTATTAAATACCATTTTTACTTTAGATTGTTTGGGTTGAATTTTCTTTGTTTGCATCTGAAAAGCTCCTAATTTTTCTAGACAGGCAACTAGGGAAACACTTTAGGACTTTTTTTTAAACAATGGAAAGAGTATATTAGACGATAATTATGGTTCTCAAAGAGCTGTTCCCAGACCAGAGCATAAGCATCTCCTGGGAACTTAGCAGAGATGCAAATTCTAAGGCCTCAGCTCAGACCTATTTAATCAGAAACTCTGGGTGTGAAACCCCCTGTATTTTCACAAACCAGGCAGGTGATTCCGAGGCCCGGTCGAGTTTGTGAAGCACTGAACTGTAAAATAGACTGTGGTTTGATTGGCAAAAGCTAGAAATACTTTTTTATTCATGGCACAACCACAAAGGACATCATTTGAGGAGCAAATGAGCTGAGGCAGGAAACCATTCCATTGCCCACTCCATTTCTTCCCTTCTCTGTGAGTGTGCTTGTTTATTTTTGACTGTGGTAAAATATTACAAAACATAAAATTTACTATTTTAACCCATTTTAAGTATACAGTTTTGTGGCATTAAGTGCATTCACAATGTCATACAATCATCACAACCGTCCATCTCCAGAACTTTTTCAACATCCCAAACTGAAATTCTGTACCCAGTATACCCTAACTCTCCATTTTCTCCTCTCCCCAGCCCCTGGTAACCTTTATTCTACATTCTGTCTCTATGAATTTGTCTATTCTAGGTACCTCATGTCAATGGAATCATATAATATTTTGTTCCTTCGTGTCTGGCTTATTTCACTTAGCATAATTCTTTGAAGTCTTATCTTTTGTTTTGTAAATGCCCAAATCAAATGCCCTCTGTCAGCTTCAGCTTGTAACTCTCAAGTTTAATCTGGTAGGGCAGTCATCACTTTCCTTATCTAATACATTGACTAGATAAACTTTTTCAAAGATAATATGCCACCCCACTTTTTGAAGCTATCTCATCTGACCTTCTTTTTTAAACATTTAAGGATAAAGAACCAGCTTTCAGGGGACTTGGGCATCCGTAAGATTAGCTGAGTATAACACCCCAGCTTGGGTTCAGGAAAAAATTTCTGTTCTGAGTACTCCCTAAATAGTTTGGATTTCCTCTAAGAATTTGACCTTCTATTATGTTGAGCCTGTAGATTGTAATGAAAATCTGGAATTTACTTTTAAAGAGGCAACTACTTCAAGTTTTCACCGTGGCTCCAGCTCAGGGATGTCCATGGTGTGGGGTGACCAGTGCTGCACCTCCACAACAATTCTAGAGCTATGCAAACTGTGCCATCCTAGTATCCCAATTTCAAAAGACACATGAGATAATTTTGCAGAAGATGCTACTGCTTACAACTAAAATAGGTTCCAACCCGTAAATTCCAAAATAAAATTCACTCTCTTAGTACTACCTGGTTAACACATTTATTTTTACTTTTTATTATGGAAAATTTCAAACAGACAAATGTGAAGCTCACCTATGCATGTCAACTTCATCAGTTATTCACATTTTGACAAACATGTTTAATTTAACACCCCCCCAACACACACATACACACACTTGTATTTTGTTTGTTGAGTATTTCAAATAAAATCCCAGATATTATCTAATTTCACCTGTATATTCTTTTTTTTTTTTTAATTAATTAATTAATTAATTTATTTTTGGCTGTGTTGGGTCTTCGTTTCTGTGCGAGGGCTTTCTCCAGTTGCGGCGAGCGGGGGCCACTCTTCATCGCGGTGCGGGGGCTCCTCACTGTCGCGGCCTCTCCCGTTGCGGAGCACAGGCTCCAGACGCGCAGGCTCAGTAGTTGTGGCTCACGGGCCTAGCCGCTCCGCGGCATGTGGGATCTTCCCGGACCGGGGCACGAACCCGTGTCCCCTGCATTGGCAGGCGGATTCCTAACCACTGCACCACCAGGGAAGCCCTCACCTGTATATTCTTAAGTATGAATATTTCACAGGTAAGAACTACTTTTTACATATCCGTAATACCATTTTCATTCCTAAGAAAATTACTCTAATGTTTTCTAAGACCCAGTCCATAATCAAAGGTCTCCAGTTGTTTCAAATATGGTTTCTTATAGTTGTTTTTTTGAATCAAGGTCCAAGAAAGGTCCACAGATTGAATTTGGTTGTTATGTCTCTCCGTGAAGTTACCTCTCTCTTTCAGTTTATGCCACTTGTTGAAAGAACTGAATTATTTGTGGAGTATACTTTTCCAGATTCCGTATTTGATTATTTCCTTGTGGCATTGTTTAACTTATTTCTCTATCTCTTGTATGTCCTGTAAACTGGGATTAAATCCTAGAAGCTTGATGGGTTTGCATTCTTTTTTTTTTTTAATTTCAGCAAGAATATTTAATAGAGGGGGCTCTGTACTTTCTATTGCAACAAATCAAGGGCTGAACATAGTGTTTGACTGTCACATTTTTAGTGATGTTAAGGTTAATCAGGATATTTAGTTGTTTTCTGCCTGATTCATCTTTTATAAAGTTCCCCATCAATATTTCATCCAGTGACATCAGCAGCCATTGACAATCAATTCAGGATGTATCAAGAACTTCAAGAATATTCAATTCCTCTGAGTCCAAATACTATTTCTAGAAATGAATAATAAAGGAGAATAATATATGTAACAAAACTTTAGGAACAAAGATGTTTGTTGCAGCGTTATTTAAGAAGAAAGAAAGAAAGATAGAGATAGAGAGAGAGGGAGGGAGTGAGGGAGGAAAGAAGGAAGGAAGGAGAAAAGAAAGAAAAAAGGAAGGAAAGAAGAAAGGAAGGATGGAAAGAAAGAAAGGAAGAAAGAAAAGGAAAAAGAGAAAGAAAAAATCTGACAATACAAAAAATAGACATGGTTACTTAAACAACTGTAAACCCCATAATGGAATAAAATAAGTATAGGATTATGAGTGCTTTTCTGATTTGTTACTGTTTCTCATAATTTCCAATTTTTCAAAATAAATAAATGCATTACTTTCATCAATTTAAAAAAGTTATAACAAAAATTTCTTAGCCAGATGGCATGGTACAGTAAAAGTCTGGCTATCTGAGAGTAAAGGAGAACCGAAAAAAATTATTTCTAAGATCATTTCTGGATGTAAAATTACATCATTATCAGTCCTTTCTAGTGAACTACAACTCAGAGTAAAGCTTCTGTCACTGCGCAGGCCACCATCACTGAATCCTGATGACCTTGCACTCCTTGCCCCAAGACTAACCACTCTGCTTCTCTCCTACCCAAAGCTCTATCTTGGATAAAGATCCAGTCAATTACTTGGTCATTTCAGGAGGTGTCCCTGCTCCTACAGTTTTTATGGACTCTAAGCCATTGTCTTTTTGGGGTCCTAGGATGGTATTTTTAAATATTTGGGGGACATTTTCTTAATTGACTGAAAACATTAAAAAAATCAAAGACTGCAGAATTATGATGTGAATAATATAGCACACAGAATGATCTGGATCAGACATCTTGAGTCTCCTTTCTAGATTTATTTTAAAATATTAAAAGGTAAAAACATAACTTCTACATATGCTATTTCTTCTGTCAGGAATGTTCACCACCCCTCCCACCCGCCAGGCTAACTTCATTTCATTCCTCAAAATTCAGCTGAACCATCACTACCTCAGGAAATTCTTTCTGGATGTCTCAGACTAGATTTGGTGCAGTTTTATGCTCCTATAGATACTGGTTCCTTCCTATATTGCAAGGAGGCAGCTATACGCTTGTAGTGAGATAACATTTATCTGTCACTCTGGATTGTATGTTCCATGAGGGCAGGGACTTTGTCTGACTGCTCACCTGGGAGTCCCCAATTTCTTATTCAGTGCTTGATACATACTAAAAAATTCAATACATATTTGTTGAGTGACTGCAGGCATTTTTCCATCAAAACCAATGGGTTGACTTCAACTATGGTTTCTACTAGTAAGATTGAATTGAACACAATACAATGCCATATGTGCTTGACTCAGTTAAGAGGTCATTGTAATGTTTCTTCACATATGTGCTAGTTCTAGATCTATATCCATTGACAACACCACGAGTATATCACCAGTGTTCCACCTCTTCCAAGTTCATCTCTTCTACATGAAGTCTCCTCTTTGTTGAATAGCCTCAGTTTTGACATGTTCATTCTGAACTATATCTAGCTACACTTGCTCCAAGTGTTCTGAAGTAGTCTGATGTTTTTGTCTCTTAGTCTCAGTCAACAGTTCCTTGAACCAGAGAATATTTTTGTTTCTTTCAAGTAACACAATAAATAGACAGTGGTTGAGTCTTGGTGGTTGGTTGACATTAAGTTATCTAACATACTTAAGTATCTGTAAAGTAAAACATAACTTGATCATTTGATAATTGCCTCAAAACTGATGAATCGATTTTCTCTAAGGTGGTTATTTCTAACCTTTGGAGATTGCAATCACCTTTTAGAATGATGAAAGCTACAGAATTCCTGGAAAAATGCTCATTAGCAAACTGCAGGTTTAGTAACCTTGGACCATGGTTTATATCGAGCAGAATGCATAGAATGTAGTGTAAAAATATACTTCTTTGATCCAAGCCCATAATGAGTGTGGTGTGTGATCATTTTATAAGTTCATAGTCCTGAGATGCTATATAAACCTGTGTTCTCTGGGTGGCAATTATTTGAATAATTTGGGACATCAAAGGTGGAGAAAGAAGTTAATACTAAGTACCTACCACATCAGTGACTGCATTGTGTTGGGCCCTGTATACACATGATCATATTTCATGACACAGCAACCCTGGAGACGGCTGTCATTTACTCCATTTTACAGCCAAGGAAACTGAGGCTCAGAGGACTAAACAACTAGCCTGAGATAATACAATTACTAAGGAGTGGAGCCAGGATTTAAACCCAGGACCGAACAGTACATATTACCCAGGACTCTCTGCTATATCACACATCTCTCAAACCCCAGCCAGACTTTGTGTAATTACAGTTTTCAAACCTCACTGTGGGTTGATGTGTAGAAATTTTACTCACAGGTCTGTAATACACCTTATTCTTTTAGGCACCAATACCTGGAGTGCACAAAGTATTAAAAGTGTCCCTGGGTATGTGTAAAGGAGTATTTTGGCAATAAGAATAGGAAAGTAAGATCTTAGAATAAAAACAAGAAAGATCTTATTTCTTTTGCCATTCATCTCAGGCAAAGCTGTAAATTTCCATTACTATTATCATTGTTATTAGAAAAAAAGCATCTAATACAGAGTTCTAATCCCTATTAGACTCAATGCCTTCCTTTAAAACAAAGAGTTTGTTTTTTTAAGATCCTGCAATAAAATTCATAGATTACCTACCTAAATACATTATTTCAAAATAATTAATATACTTTAAATATGAAGAAGAAAGAAAAAAGAAATTAAATTATACTAAAAGAATGTGTATTTCAATATGTAGATACTCAGACATGTCTAGACTAGAAGACATAATGAACTAATCAGATTTTTGCACCAATATGTAGACTCACACTTACAGATACAGCCTAATCCTAGAGTGTTATTTTGAGCGTCCAAATACCGTAAGCTGTGTTGCTAATGGGGATGTGATTTTCTGAAAAGATGAACAATTCTCAATGGAGTCTCAAACAAAATACAATGTAGTCTTTTCTAAATCTATATGATAGTTGCATTCTTGGAAAATTCAGTGCATATTAAAATGTGCAAATGTTACTTTTGGTTTATATGTAAAACCGAGTCCTATAAATGCAGATAATTACAGACAGATGTCCCCCCTATATCAATGTCTGGTAGGATATTCTAAAGTTATGAGGGATGTGGGACAGTTCTTTGCATTACAGGGCTGCCCCACAGGCATTGTCTAGGCATTCTTGGCCCTTGCCCTCTAAATGACAGTAGTGCCTTCCCAGTTGTTGTGTTGACCAGAAACTTTCTCCCTTCCCCCTGACCACATTTCCAAAATTTCCCACTGTGAACAACTGATGTGTTAGGCACTCTACTTAATTCCCTATAAATATCATTAATAATTTATTATTTTCCCCCATTCAGCAAACATTATATACCCTTTTATCTGCTAGACATTGTACCATGCTGTGGATATACACTTGTGAACAAGATAGTCAGTGGTTCCTGACCACAAAGAGTGAATGGTCTAGCAGAGGGGATGGGTGACAAAACCTTACAAACAAATGAATATATAGTTACAAACTGTGTCAAATGGTATGAAGGAAAGAATTGGATACTATGAAACAGAATAACACTTGAATTTAAAGAAGAGTATCAGGAAAGTCTCTAGGAGCCAGCAATTTAAGCCAAGACCTGAAGGATGTCAAGGAGGCAACCATGTGAAGTTATTCTGTGCTTTTCATGGAGGAAGAAAATGAAGGCTGGAGAAGTAATCAGCCCAAGGTCACACTGCTTCTAAATAGTTGAACCTATTTGAACCCAATTTTCTCTAGTTCCAAAGGCCATCAGCTTTACAGATCTAAAATGGATGGATAATTTCTCCAAAGTAGAGATACAAATGGCCAACAGGCATACAAGAAGATGCTCAACACCATTAGTCATCAGGGAAATGCAAGTCAAAATAACAAGATACCACTTCACACGAGAACAGCTATAGTAAAAAACATAATAATAATAAGCGTTGGAAAGGGTGTGGAGAAATTGGAGCTCTTGTACAGTGCTGGTGAGACTGTAAAATAGTTCAGCCATTGTGGATAATAGTATGGTGACTCCCTGAAAAGTTAAACATAAGGTTACCATATGGCCCAGCAATTATACTCCTAGGTATATACCCCCCAAATGGAAAACAGTTACTCAAACAGTTCCTCTTTCACAAATGTTCATACAGCACTGTTCACAATAGCCAAAAAGTAGTTTAAAAGCACCCAGATGTCCCTCAGTGGACAAATGGATGAACAAATTGTGGTATATGCATATAGTGGGATATTCAGGGAGATCAGCTCGGTGCTTTGTGACCACCTAGAGGGGTGGGTTAGGGAGGGTGGGAGGGAGACACAAGAGGGAGGGGATATGGGGATATATGTATACATATAGCTGATTCACTTTGTTATACAGCAGAAACTCACACAACATTGTAAAGCAATTATACTACAATAAAGATGTTAAAATCTAAAATAATAATAATAAGAATAATAACTTTTAATTTATCACACACACACACACACACAAAAAAGGAATGAAGTTTTAAAATATGCTACAACATGGAAGAATCTTGAAAACATTCTGCTAAGTGAGAGAAGCTAGACACAAAAGAACACATATTGTATGATTCCACTGAAATGAAATATCCAGAATAGAGACAGAAAACAGATTGGTGGTTGCCAGGGACTTAGGCAGGAAAAGCGGGAAGTAACTCTTTAGTGGGCAAGGGGGTTACTTTGGAGTGGTGGAAATGTCTTGGAACTAGGACAGGTGGCCCTTGTACAACATTGTGAGTGAATTGAATGCCACTGAATTGTTTACTTTAAAATGGCTAATTTTATGTTTTGTGAATTTCACCTCAATACAATTTTTTAAAAGGATGAATACTCTTGCCTTTTTAGATTTATATTCCATCTGCTTTGGAAAAGACCTGACTTGTTCATGTCTTTTCTTCCAGTGTGAAGTTATATGGCCAGGTAGAGAATGTTACTCACCAGGAATTTTCTCATGAGAAAACCAGTCAGAATAATAGAGAAACTCTACTTCTCAACCTTTGGACCTTTCTGAGCTTGCCTGACTGGGAGGCAAGGGAGGAGCAGGGGCTATGGTGTCAAGGGATCCCAGCCACTTGCAGGCCTGGTGGGCAGATGACGCAGGTTGTGGGAACCTACTCACTCTGGAGGGGAGGAGAGAGGGAAGGGGCTGCGTGGTGGGAAGGGAGCACAGGACAAATTAGGGCCAGCCCGTGGTGGTGGCGGGGGAGGTCTGAATGGGATCTGGGGGAAGCTCTCTGTGGTGTGTACTGGGAGAGACCCCAGAGACTCACTCTCTCGAAACACCAAGAGTAAAGCTCTACATTATTTACAAAAATTTCTGTTGATGGATTTGTTTTCTCTCAGAATGTGAAGGAACATGTAAAGACATGAAACGCATTTGGTCACAGGTAAGAAGTCAAAGTTGAGGGAATTCATGCCCCCAGTTTTCTCTGTGAAAGTGGAAGCTATGACATGAGCCCATGGAAGGATTTGGCAGAAGGAGACCCGTACCAGTTAGTGAGGATACAGCTGACTGGAATCCAATTTTCTACAGCTCCGTGTTGCCTGCTTTCTAAGTCAGAGTTTACCCATGTTAGTTATTTTGAGCAGAAAAGGATTTAATACAAGGAACTATGTGCTTAAAAATTCACAGGAAGTCTTCAAGCCCAGTCCTCAGGATGGGCTTTGAGGAACAATGAACAACACATCGAGGCATGACTGGTGTGCCGGGAAGCTGCCACAGCCAGGCGAAAGGAGAGTCTAGAAGCTGCCCTAGACACTTTGCCTGTAGGCCACTTTCCCTTAGTTGCAACCCAGTGCTCGGAAAGCTACTCAGAAACATGGGCTCTGAAGCAAGTAGTGATTATTCATCTACACCAGCAAAGATGAGTGCTCTGTTTATGCTCTGCCTCTGGAGGTCAAGAGTGAAACTGGGTGGGCTGATGCTGTCACACAATCCAACACATCTTCAGTGACTTGTCAGTAGAAACAACCCCAACAGAGTCTCCACCTTACTCCTGCCTTCCAAACTTGTGCAAGGGTACTTAATGGGCCCAAGTGGAATCGTACCCAAAAGTTGAGCTGCAAGGGATCCTGGAAAAGCTGTTGTTAACTTGAGGTTGTTAGTTGTTAGTCTTGAGAAAGGCCTACTCGGAGGTCAAAATGGACTGTATGTCAATCCACAGTGTCTTCACACCTTAGCCTCCCTTTAGACTATTCCTTAATGTTAAAGGTGTTATAGAATGACAGTGGATCCAGGTCTGTATAGAAATTTGGAAGCTCTAACTCTTCTCCTCAGTGTCCTGTGGGGCTATGTGAGGTATTGATCTCTTCACTGAATTCCATCTATACTTAAGAGAATCTGAGAATTTTGGAATAAAAAGGAAAATCATTTTGTCCTCCTATTAAAGCCAGAGAGAGAAAACTCAAGAGAAATCCAAGCCCTTGATGCTCATATTCTAAATTGCAGCACTCAGACACAGAATATCCCCATGTAGAAAGTAGTTGCTGTTCAAGAAGGAAGCTCTTAAAATCATATTTTCATAGGTTTTGCAGGAACTCAGGACTACACCATTGGAGGGATAACCAAGCAGTCTTTTTGCACCTGGGGCAAGTTCCAACTGCCCCTCCAATTTGCCCCCCTAATTTGCCAAACCATGGGAAAACAAACCTGCAATTAGAGTTGTATTTTTAAACCATCTAAGTTTTATGTGGCACTCTCTCCTCCCATACACAGTCTCACCAAAATGCTGTTATTTTCACAGAGGAAATACAAAGAGTGGGTTTAAAATGACAAGTCACAGTTTAAGTCAGAAAAAGGAAGTGGGTTCTCTGGGGCAACCTCCGGACTGGACTCTATGCAGTTGTCCAAACCTCATAACGCCACAACATCCAGCACCTGGGACAGCCATGGCCTAACCCTGAAATGGGAAGACCCCAGCTTCCAGTTTTTCTACACAGATTCATGGTTCCTTATTGGTCACTAGACATGTGTGTGCATGCTGCGTGCTTTTGTTTGGGGCGGATGAGGGGGAATTTTGGTCCCTGGCTCCACATCACTTAAATGTCAGAAATGTTCTCATTGTCTCTGTTGGTGAAATGAATGTGACCCATACCCCACTGAAGCTCATGACATTTTATCTGTTCTAGAAATGACAGAAGACAGGTCCCTGTGGGATTCACGCGCCTCTGCTGGGATTTTCACACCAGTCGCCATGTTAACATGAAGCAACAGCTGGGTTGAAGATAGCTGATAAAAATAGCAACCTTACTATGTGAGCAAGCTGCGTGGAAAAGATGGGAATGAAGTATTCAATGCAGGGTAGCACGTGACCTTTTCTGAGTCCAGAGCTGCGTCTCTTGGAGTGCCCACTTTTTCAGAAAGAGCAAAGCAAGTTTTGTTTCCACCTAAGTGTTGTGGAGGAGAACGTGGAGAGGGGTAGACTGCTCCCTCTGTTCCCTGCTCCCCACTCATAGGCACCTGGCACCCCTGATCATTAACTGGTAGATCACGTAATCTGACGGTGTAGTCCTTGAACGATTGAGTTCAACACTGGGAACTTGGTTTTCAAGGTTGCTGTATGTTGCTGCAGAAACTTCCTGCTCTTGCCCTATCTTTCCATTCATTAAAGTGTAGCTTGCAGTTGAACATTCTGACATAACATAGCTCAGATTTTTGGCAGCAACATTAACCATATTCAAGAGTTTCCTTCAGACGATGTTAAATTTTTCATATCCTCATGAATGCTTGCCACCTTCTTTTAATAACTTGAAAAAACAAACTTCTCTCAGGAACTTCATTGTTCCTATATTTTCCCAGCACACATTTACTTTCTTTTAGAAGTATGTTAGATGTGTGTGTATTTATAGAGTCAGGGTCTACTTAGGTGGGTTAGAATTCAGCATCTAACTTACAAAAGTCAGCAATATGAATGGATCTTAGAGAAAGTTATTAGAAGTCCAATATTTTCTTTATAAGTTCTTATTTTTCTCCTTCTATGCTATTTGGTCATTTCACCACAAAATTATATTTTGTAAAAAAAGGGTATATTCACTAACTCTAACCTTGGGGTTTGAAAATAGCCTTTTACAAAATTTGTAAAAAATTTACAAAGGGGAGGTGGTAGAAGGAGGGTTTCCTTCCTTTCCTCCATAGTGAAAAATTTAGTCTTACTATTTACAGTTATCTTAGGAGAAAATTTTTAAAATGGAAAATGAATTGGTTTAAATTTCTAGCTACTTAGACAACTGGAAAATTTAAAAACCCATTCTTATTAAGATGCAAAGAAGTGCCAAATGCAATGCAAAGCTCAAATGAATTTGTAATTTTTAAGTGCCCACACAAATGGGAAGTTCTTGGATGGCAGGTGGTTTAGAAAGTTCTCTAATTCTCTAATTCAAATGTGGTGACTGTTTGCAGGCTGAATTACAGCAGGATGGTTACTGTTCCCCAAAACTTTAAAAAGCATTTTGTAATAGAGCACAATGTGGTTAACTGAGATTTTAACCCAAGTTATGACATATTTGAACCCAACAAGCTCCACTTCAATTTGCAAATTGGGATCTGGCTGTGTTTCTGTATCACTGATCTGCCCCTCAGTCCTAATGCACAAGGTATAAGCTCGCCCAGGGCCGTAATAGCAATGGTATCAGAGACTTACTTCACCTTGAATTCACACAGCAAACTCTCGTATCACCTATTCCACAGATGATGAAAGTGATGTTCAAAGAAGTTAAGGAACTTTCCTGAGCTCATATAACTGGACGGGCTTTGAAACCCTGGATCACTGCCTCCAGAGTGGGTATTACAGCCATTCATACAAGTGTGCATTTGCTACCTAAACTGTTAGGGTTTATATCATGTCACTTGCTGGGGTCTCTTGTCTTTGTGTGAATTAAAATTAAATTATGATGGTTTTTATTGACTTCTTCCCCCGAACATGTGTAACACCAAACAGAAAATAAAAGATCACAGATGGGATTCTAGAATATAATTGCTCCAACAAATGATTTTATAAATGTATCAGGCCCAACTTGCTTGGTTGGCCAGATGCTAAAATTGAATCGCAGAAGTTGGGCAGCTTCTGAGGAAATGCGGCTGCTTCCTGTGTGCATTTGTCAAGCCTGCTGTGGCTTTACCCTCCACCCCCCCGCATCAGGCCAGAGTGTGTGCTTTGGCAGACAGGCAGTGTCCAGCGAGGCTGGCAGCCCAACAGTGAGAGCTGGGGAGCACTCGCAAAGCCCCAAGATTAGGGGCATGTGGGCACCCTTATTTCCCAGAGGAAAAAAATACTATGGGAAATGTGAGCCAACAGCCAAAAGTACTTAGAAGTCAGAGGCCGGGGTGGATAAAAGTATGTAGTGAGAAGGAAGAGAATTAGGGGAGGTAGGGGGATAGAAAGACTGAGAGGCACTATGAAATCTAGAGAGATGTGTGAAAAAGCAGAGGAAGAAGACCATGTCTGTGCAGGGAAGGGTCAGTGCAAATTAACTGGCATTGAGAGACAACTGCCTCAGTGTCCAGGGATATCTGGAACCCTCTCCTACACCTCTTGTTTTAGTCAGGCCACTCTTACTTGAGGGTGCAGAGAGATCTTTAAATGAACCATTTTTAGTTAAATAAGAGAAATATACTGTCTCCAGCAGCCACTGTGGGGAGGGTAGGTGGGCACCCGCTTAGGAGGCAAATGGAGCCAAGACCCAGATGAGAGCCCACCTCTCTCCAACGCTGCCTCTCTCTCATCTTGGGAGTGGACTTCTCTGTCTCAGACCTCTCTCTCTACGAGGCAAAAGATGCGGTGCCTGGGCTTTGGGCTCTTTCCTGTCCAGCTTCCAGACCAGAGGAGAGAGGCCTCTCCATTCCCTCCCCCTTCCCCCACTCTCCCCTCCCCCACTCTCCCCTCCCCCACCCCTCCAGTTTGAAATGTCCTGGGAGGGTAAAGTCATGTGCCCACCTCGTGGGCCAACCCCTGCAGCCACGTCAGGCGAGGCACTACAATTAGCTCAGCTTTGGCCTTGTGCCCATCTATGGGGGAGGAGGGGCAAAGCCTTTTATCCCGTGCTGGGCAGGTGATAACTGTATAGGTCTGCTGTACTGTCCACATCTTTTCATCATGTCCTGGCAATGGCTTGATGCATCAAAACTCAGCAGAGAGCAGCCAGGCTGTCCTTACTGGTGGTCACATCAGGATCTCAGGGGGGGAAGTCCGTTTGCATAAAGTATATTAAATTACGTAATTCATTTGATTTGCTTTGAAGCCCAGTGTTTAATTTTATTTGAAATTTCAAATAATATTGAAGAAGGGCACACATTTATCAAAAACAGGGCATGGATTAAAAATGTTTGAGAAACAGCATTGTAAGGGGGAGCTTCTCCCACTGTCTCAACAGCAGCAGAATCCATTCCTATTTGGACAGAGTCCAGCTTGGTCTCTTTAGTTCTCTGCGGGGAGATATGAGCTAAAATGTCAGCCATGTTCAGAGGGAGTAGGGGAGAGGGAAGGCACCGCCCGTGAACTGAGTGCCTACTGGGTACTAGGCACACGGTGTGCACTTTCCCAAAGTGGCCCCACCTCTTCCTCTGGTCTCCCAGTGAGGGGCGGCCTCTCAGGCTCTCTGTCATGGAGGCACCCGCCACAAGACTAGCATCTTGGCAACTTGCCTTAGACTCTCTTTTAAGATGCCTCCGCGTTTGCCTCATGGCTAACAGTCCGTCGTGTCTGAGTCAAAGTGCGGAGAGGATGGATGAGATGTGTTGGCAAAGCTGAGCGTGATAAAGACACTCCTTTCTGTTCTGAAACCTTATTAGGTTCCTGAGAGTTTCTTCAATCATGAATCCACTAGAGAGAACTGGTCAGGCTGCAGCCCTGAAAACAACCAGCCTGTTCCCACTTCTTGCCCGGGGCTAGTCTCAACAGAAAACAGTTGAGGGAAGGGCTGGGCAACCACAGGCAAGACGTCTCTCCAGCCACGTGGACTTCACTGCCTGTGGTCCCAGTGATGTGACAATGCTGAGCTGCGGAGGTTTTAGTGAGGGACGGAGTTTCTGGCACAGCGCCTGGCACATAGGATGTGCTGAATGCATGCAGCCAGTGTTACAAAGGGAAGCATAAACATCTGCCAACTTATTTTTATGTTATTTATTTATTTATGCCCTTAGCTTGGAGACCTAGTTTTGCTCAGCTTTCTGGATGCTGGCCAAGCTAAATTAACACTGTTATCTTCTGGCCCCTGCAGCTGGCAGCCTCCCCTTAGGTCTCTGAGGCATTCGCTTTAGGCCACGCCCTGGCCCATCCCAGGCTGTCTTCTGCCAGGAGCCCCTTTGCTCACCTGCAGATGAGACCACCCTGGGCTTGGTCAGTCTCTAGGGCCAGCAGAGCCCCTGATTCTATGCAGGCAAAGGAGCTCAATGGGGAGGCCCTGGGCCCTGCACACAACGGAAACACAGAACATCTTGCTGTGAGAGTGAAAGAGGGGCTGCAAATACTCAGAATAATTTTCTCTGCTGGGCAAAATTTCACCCAATTTTGCCAGAGTGATGGGCACTCGACTAGATGTATTTGATTCATTCAATCTCAGGAACCCCCCGGGAACACTCCCCCACGGTTTTCTCAGGCTGTGCTTCTCAAAGTCTGAAGTGCACGCTAACCCCCTAGGGACTTGGTTAAAACACTAATTCTGATTCAGTAAGTCTGGGGTGGGGCCTGAGATTCTGCAGATCTAACAAGCTTCCAGGCGGTGCCCACGATGATGCTGTCTGATAATCACGTTCTGAGGAGCTAGGTTCCGACACATTATTTAGCAAACTTTAGTCATTTTTTGTTACATGTCATCTATTTTATTATTTAGCTAATACTTTTCTTCAAACTGACCTACCTTTTAATTTCAAGATCTGGATATTACCATGAAATCACAGCTTTGAGGAGTGATTTTTGTTTCAATACACCTTAAAATGAACACGTAACTGTTAAAATAAGAAGTATATTCCTACAATAATTTCATGTTCCAACAATGGTATAGCAGAGCATCATGTTCTAAGAAATACTGGTAATAGGAGTTCTGGAGAAGACTATAGCCCAGACTGACTAGAACTTGTTCTATGGACTTTTTAATTTCAGCAATCGATGTTTCTGCAGAAGCACTGGGGATTCTGGAAGGAAGTCGGGGTGATTTTTGGATGATGTATTAACTGCAGCAGAGAACACCTGTCTGTCTGTGCCCAGCAGGCTGTGTGGGAAAAGCGCCCTCCTCCCAAAAGCAGGAGTACCTGGAAGGGTGGCTGGAAGCAGTGGCTTCTCATCCAAAGCTATATCCAAATCACTTTTTCTCCTTGGCCACAATTTTGTGAAAACCTGTGGAGAGACTAGAGAATAGAAAAAAAAATTCCCTTTTGACTCCAAGGTACTTGTTTACAAAGTAAAAAGTCCTTGGCGAATAATTTAATTTATAATTAAATCTAATAATAAGCCATTGTGGCTAAATTAATTTTGAGCTAATTCCATGGGAACTCCGTGTCCTGTATCACTTCTGAACAAAAGAGCTTGGTGTCATACAATCTGACTCATTCCAAGGCCAGGCCTCCGGGCACAAGCTCCAGGAGGCCAATGAGTAAATACTTGGTTAAGAGAGTTAATGCTCAGGACACACAGGGGCAAGAGACACCTGCAGCTCCCGGAGACTGCGTGTGGGTTGCTCGCCAGATATTGGTTTTCCGCTCAAAGCACCAACCTCTGGACAGCCCTTGACGGAGGCAAATTTTTCCACTAGAACTTGGTCTGCTCTGGCCACGGCCTGGAAGAGCCAGTGTCCAGGTCACAGTTCTTTAGTCCTATGAACACCCTGATGTGCCAAACCCCCCACAAACAGGACTGCACTTCATCCCCAGCCTGAGAGGTCTGTGGGTCTCCCCTTTCTGTTGATGCAATAAGGAAGTTCACAACTGCTCCAAGTGGTTACCCCAAGGCCAAATACGAAGGAAGGTGCAGAGCTGGAGTTTCCACTCAGACCCAGTGAGTACAGTCATTCTGTCCCTTCATGGAAACAGTGAGTATGAAGAGCCCCTTCCCCATGCAGGTCCCCAGATCTCCCAGTGAGGATTTCTGAAGTTTCTCTGGAGGTTTTCTCCTTTGAGTTTCACATTTGATTCTGGTTCCCAGTTTGGTTGATATCAGTCACTCACACTTGCATGTGAATGATTCTGAGAACAAATTTTGGGCCCTTGTGCTCTAGGGTGGTGGGATTGGTGGTACCCAAGGGAACCCCAAGATGTGAAAGTCTTAGAAAGGGGAGGCTGAGGATGCCAAGGACAAGCTGGGTGGGGTTCCTTTATCTTTTGAAGAAATGGCCACACTCAGTCTTCCTTCCTCATGCCTGGGAGTCTTTTCTCAGATTGCTGCATTTCTGGCTTTGATTTACTTATGCAATCAAATGAAACATCTCCATTTGTCTGTAAATCTCTTTCGGTTGCATTTAAGATCTCACTAACTCAATTTGCCATTAGGCGATTGTATTCAGTAGAAGACGACACAGGGTTATTTGCCCACGAAAGGACAAGCCCTGTGTATCCAATATCTCTGGAATTAAGGCTCCAGAGATGTGCAAGTCTTAATTTTCACCAGCAATAAGCACCTGCCTGTGGGTGGTTTCAACCACATTAGATTAGCATTTTTTCTTGGTTGTACGGTTTGAATTATTGAGATGACCTTTGATAGGATTCACAGATCATGTCCTTTGTAGGGTTTCTGGAGTGATGCATTTTGACTTGGATAGGTCTTGCAAGATTAGGTCAATGATAGCACTCCGTGTTTCCTGTCACCTTGGCCTTCCTCACGGAGACAGGTTGTGTCTGAAGGCAAGCACAGGGCCATTGGTCAGAACATTTGCAGTCCTGGGAAACCAGCACAGTGAGGCAGTTTGCCTGTGTTGGGGCCTGGGGAACGTGACATTTATGCTCCTGAGCAGGATGTAATTTCCAGCTGAATAGCCCGGGCACTTACCCAGCCCTTACTTTGGCCCCAGCTGTGTGTTAAGTGCCACCGACATCTCTTTTAAAAGCTCCTAACGGCAACCGGAATTGATGAGGCTGTCTTGCTTCTAACCAAAGGCAGCTGGTGGCATCAGCAAGAAAGGCAATCCCAGCACACGGGGATTGCAGGGGCCACTTCCAGTGGCAGACCATGTGCTTCCACAGGGAAGGAACAGCCAGAGCAGCACCCTGAAACATTTGTTCTCCTTTGTCATCTGATGGCTTATACTCTGACCTTCCCAAGAGGCTGCAAAACAGTCATGACTGCTTCCCTGGGAGAGGTGACATTTAAGTGGAAACATGATCCTTTGTCGACAAGAGGCCGCAGGAATAATGTCATCGTGTGGACCAATGGGGAGCTGCCTTGTGACCCCACCTGGAGCCCTTGCCCCCTCTCCGTCTTGCCATAGGCGGAGGGAGGGTGGTTTCTCACATTCACATCCAAAAGTTGAGGTTTTCACGTCTCCCCCTTGCCCTGACCTAATTCCAGCAGAATCTGGTTTCATCTCAGTGTTGCATGCCTCCCTAGTAATGAGAGGGAGGGGCTATGCAGCCCTTTATGAAATAACTTTGCTCTTGGCCAGCCAAGCACTCCTGGGCATAACAGTCCTTTCCTTAAGTTTAGTCATATCTTCCAGCCCATACTTGGTCCTCAGAGGATGTGCTCCTCAATGGGAGAGTGTCTTTCATTGTAGTTCTCATCTCTTGTACCACCCCTTCCAGCCCCTTGAATCCTTGACCCTCCCGAGACCGAATGTCTTGGTCCTCTCAGCCTCCCACCTGCCAGTCAGCTCCAATCCTTGGGTAGAGCATCTGAGACCCACCTCTCGTGTGTTTCTCATGTGAAAAGAGAACCTGCTCATTTGTTTTGGTTTCCTGGCATCTTTTATTTGGAGAATTGTCAACTGTATGAGTCTGTGAGCTGAAAAACCACCTCCACTCCTAGGTACTGGGATGGTCAGATACTTCTCTTCCTAGCCTGCCTTGCAACTGGGGCTCAAAGTGGGGCCTCGTCTCATTGCCAGGCAAATGCACCAGTGAAGTGACCCAGGAGGAAAGAGTTGGTGGTGGCTGCAGTGGCGGTGGCAGCCCAGCATGGCTCCCAGCAGTGCTCAGGGCCAGTGGTGGGGCTTCCCCATCAGCCCAGTTCTACAGTGTGCTTTGACTTGTTGTTCTTCAAAGATCAGCTTTGAACCTGCCCTCTGGGCTTCCACGCAATTCTGTTAGTCGTCCTATATGGTTTTAAGAGACATAAAATTACAAGACCTTTCTTGTAATTTAGCCAGAATTGGTTTCTGTTGATTGCTACTAAGAACTTTGTTGTGAAGAGCATCTGTTTCCCCCCACCTGAGATTTCCTTTCTTTATCCTATTTTCCTTGTTGGCCTGCAGCCTCTACACGAAGAAAGAGACGAAAAAAATCATTTGAATTTCTGATGGATTTTTTTTTTAACAGTGACAATACTCTTCAAAAAAGTCAAGGCTTTGATTTCTTCAACAAATAAATTGAAGGGGAGGGGAAGAGACAGAAGGGAAACAAGCCTCTTGGAGAAGCCCATGTGCACCATGACACCAGAGCAGGAGCAACCAGAGCATGGAGGGACCCGGGCAGATGGGCCACAGGTTGTCTCCCAGAGCCTCAGGGTGGGACAACCAATGTTTCTGTGCCAGGGAGGGGTGTGGTGCCTGAAAGCAAGCTGAGGAGTCTTGGTGGTGGGATAAAGAGGACACAGAGGGATCTACTTGGATCTGGCAGCTGGAGAGTGGAGGGGGCACAGATACAGGTGTAGAAGAACAGGTGCCAATGTCGTGGGGCCAATTAGCACTGGACATCTTGGTCACAGCCACACAGTGCCTCCCACCCATAATGCAGCCTCCTCCCACTTAACACCCGGAGAGAAGGGAGGGAAAGAGGAATGGGAAACAAAAATCCCTAATTTATTCCATTTTTACCCAAAAGGCACTAAGAAAAATCTGGTAGTGACTGAATGTAAACAGGTAGTTGGGAACCAAGTTAAGTTAGATAATAGAAAAATTTTGCATGAGTCTGCAAAATATATACCTTCTCACCTCCTGGGGTTATCCTAGCTTTGTACGTGGTAGGTTCTGGAAGAGGGTGGAGATCGGAGATAGAGAGCCATCCTTCCTCCAACTCAGCTCTGTCTTTCTCTTGAAGAATTCCAGGCTTTCTGAGCTTGATGAGGTCACATCTCTGAACCTGTTGGCAAGAAACACATGACTGCAAATTGGCCTTGAAAACTAATACCTACAGGTAGGTCATCTAGAAGGTCCAGGACCCTTCTTCTGGGAAATTCTCTGCTTTCCTGGGAAGAAAAAATGCTGCAGTGAATGAAAACGAGGTGAAACAAAACCAAATGCATTTCCATCTGCCTTTGCTGCTTCAGCCTCTGTTTTTTGGAAGCTCAGACCCAGAGGTTGTTGAGAGCCCGCTGAGGAAGTTCTTCCAAAAGATCAGCATTCTTGGGTCACTGGGGCTAGCCCCAGAGCCCCAGTTGCCATTGCAGGGCCCATCCTCTGTGCCCTCCAGTTTCATATTGTTCTAGAAACATCTCCTCTGATCAAGTATGAGTGGACAGTTTGCCCTCACTCTGCCTCTTGCTTTCATGGCATCTTCCTTGGACCCCACAATGCTGGGGCTGATGATACGCATCCTCCCGGGGTGTCTGCTGCTTGGTACCCTCCACTTTCAAGGACAGACACCCTGCCTGTTGTGAACTCGAGGCCAGGGTCTTGGTGCAGGCCCTAGGTAGGCTCAGCTTGCTCCAGGAAGCCTCACTTTGTACCATATTCAAGGAACCCTCTCATGAGGCACCAGCCTTCCACTGCAGCGGGCAACTTGATCGTCTCCAAAAATGCTGCACATTTTCTCACCACTGTGCCTTTAGCCACATTGTCTCCTCAACCTGGAGTGCCCAGCACCCCCACCCTAGTCCCTGCCTCCCACCACAGGATGTCCTGGGGTCTCCTGATGACCAGGCTCCACGGCATGGAGAATCTAGGGCACAGGGAGTGTTAATGGTGAAGTCTGAGAAACACTGTGAGCTGAAGACCAATCCATTTCTCTAAAATGGGGCTGTGAGTCAAGGCGTGGCTTGGGCACTGACCAGATGTGTGATGTTGATGGATCATCCAACCTATTGTAGCCTCTACCTCCTCTTCTATGAGCTGCTGGGTCTGGATGGAGAAGCCCTGTCTACCACACTAGACTGCTGCTGTGATTCTGGGCTTGCTTCCAAGATGGCTCACTCATGTGTCTTGCCATGTAAAATTTTCCATAGCACTGCCTGCGTGTACTCAAAACATGGCAGCTGGCTTCCCCCAGAGTGAGTGACCCAAGTGAGATGGGCAGAAGCCACCATGTTTTAAAACCTAGATTCAGAAATGACATACTCTCACTGTGTCTTATTCTATCAGTCACACCGAGCAACACTGATGCACTGTGGGAGGGTACTACACAAGAGCAGTGTAGTAGGCTGGCTGTCACAATGTGCCCTGTCTAAATTTATTTAGGCTCACTTGCATTATCAAGAAATGAGGATTTCAGGAGTGCCTTCCCTTGGGGTCTATATCCCATCCCTTTGTTGCCCAGGAAGGACGGGTCCCATGGAGCTGGATACTAGAGAAAATCCTTGCATGAAGTGGAGCAATGTTGGGTGCAGAGCTACCATGAACAGGAGCCAAGAAGGGGATTTGAGAGCCAAAAGCCTTGGAATGTCTAGTGGCCTGTCCAGCGTAGGAGGGCCAAGTGGGAACTAAAGCTGGAGCTGAGTGCGGGAATACATGACTTTTTTAAAGGAAGCGATAAGTCTTTCCTAGTTGCCACTTAAATGTGTGTTAAGATTAATACCTTGAACAATACTAATGTGCTTTCTTTTCCCACTCCTTCTTTGTGATTTTTCCTTCTTTAGCCATGGTTTCCAACACTTTCATGAGTGGTAGCTGGGATGCAGGAAAGAGGAGAAACTGGCATGAAGAGAGGATGTTCAACTTCGCGTGTCCAAACAAGCTCCAAAACAATAGGCTCGAAAGTTAAGTTTTCAATGGCAAGATCAGGCCATTGAGAGAAGAAAGGTTTTCCTAAACTCAAATAGATATCTTTTAAATATAACAATCTTGGAGGATGAACATGGAGGTTTTACTAGAATAGGGAAGAATGGGCAGCATAACCTAAGAGCTGTTCCCAACCCCACAGGAAAGGGAACAGCTCTTCTTGGTCTGGGATGTGGGGGTCAGACATTTAGAGACATTTTTAGTCAACAAAATTAGATGAAGACACTGTAGTCAGGGCAGGAGACAGCAGATGGCCTGAGGAAGAATCCACAAGCTTGTGCTCCACTTTTGGTTTAGAATTCCAGGCTGAGAGCACCGTGCAGGGTGACCTACACCCACATGGGTGGCTTCAGTAGAAGGGATATGCTGGTGTGGCACGTTTAGGTGGAGAGGGAGTCTGAGATGCCGTAGGCCAGGTTCCCTGGAGCCGGTGAGTGTCTTGCGTGAGATCCTACATGTTCTGTGTAGGTTGGGAGTGGGAACAGCAGTGCTAAGAGGGTGGAGGGAGAGGAATACAGTTGCCTGTTAGGAGACAAGACCCTATAGCCGAGGCCAAGGCATGGTCGTGGTCAGTAGTAGCATGGGTCCAGGGATGGAGCTGACCTCCAGGGACCATGGCTGACCCCACGTGCCTCTCATACAGTCTGACTTGAACCTGGAGGACAGGGAGTGGACCAGGAGGGCTTACCCTGCTGCCATGAGGAACGGAAACAACTTCTTGACCATCCTTTGTGGGGACAGGAAGACTTTTGAGAGGATAGAAATATGAAAGGGACTTTAACTTAGTTAAATCTTGAATTGCCTGAGTAATTATAAGAAAGAGATTAAGTCTTTAAATGGGAGTTTACTTTGAAACAGTAAGATTGCTTTTGTTTGTTCATTTGTTTTGTTTTCTACTTTCAGTAGAGTAGAGCCTTGAAAGGCAGCTGAGTTTGATTAAATAGAATTTAGCATTTCCACCATGGGAACACAGTGGATGCATTTTAAACCCAGTATACCACCCAAAGGATATGATATGAAGTGGGAGGGAGGGGTGGCATTATTCAGCCTAAGGAACAGAGGTCACATGACTAGTGGCTGCTGTTTTACTTTGAAAAACCTTGGAGGGTCTAGAATATATCAAGAATGCCTGTAAATCAACAACAACAAAAAGATGAACAGCCCAATTTCTAAATGCGCAAAGGAGTTCAACAGGCATCTCATGAACAAGATACATGAATGGCCAATAAGCACAAGAAAAAGTGCTCAACATCATCAGTCATTATTAGAAAATGCAAATGAAAACTACAATGAGATACCATTTCACATCCACGAGACTGAATAAAATAAAATACAGTGGATGCTGGGAAGTATGTGAGCCAACTAGAACTCCATCCAGTGCATGGACACCTGTTCTGCAGCCTCTCACAGTGGGAAACATGCATCCACATATGACCCAGCAATTCCACTCCTAGGTGCCAACCCAAAAGAAATGAAAACATATGGCTGCACAGAGACTTGAACATGAATACTTATAGTAGTCATATTCATAAGAATCAACCAAACAGATAAACAAAATATGGTATATCCATTTAATGGAATATTACTCACAATAAAAAGGACCACTTAAATTCACCCATGTTAAACCCACAACATGGGTGAATTTCAAAAACATTATGCTGAGTGAAAGAAGCCAGACCCAAAAGAGCATATACTGTACAACTCCATTTATATGAATTTCTAGGACAGGCAAACTGATCTACATGGATAGAAGTCAAAAAGTGATCAGGGGCATGAGGGCACTTTCTGGGTGATGGGTATGGTGGTTGTCACATGGGCATATACAATGACCAAACCTCATCAAACTGAACACTTTATACCTTAATTTATTATACCTTAATTTAAAAAAAATAGATGAAAAATACCATTTTCTCAGAGTCTTGGCCCAAGTTCTTACAGCAGATTAGCCAGGCAAACAGAATTAACATGCAAGTCCCAGAAGGCTCTGCATCTTTGGGGGTGCACCTTCCCTCTGTCCCTTGATCCATTCAAAGTGTATTCACACACACCAGGCACACACACACATCCATGCACACACACTCTCCTTTATGCCCAGGGAGTGTCCCCTGCATGTGCCCCCCTCCCACAGGGAGCCTGCAGGATCAACCCTTGGCCCCTCGCCCACTCTCTGTCCCTCTGCCCGCCCTGCCCACACCCTCATCCCCTCGCCCATGGTCTAACTGCACTAGAGTCATCTCCGGTTCTAAACCTCAGCACACCCTAAATCATAGTTTGTGTGTGTTTTTTTCAGTGAAATACGGATGCTTTGGAAACCACTTTCCCCTCTTAGGGCCTCCTTCTTCCTTGTTAACCCTGGGCTGAGCTATTTCATAAATAATGCAGTTCTCCTCTTATCTCAGTTACAAATGTGGATGTCTCCTTGTTTTGAAGGATCAGACTGGTCTCCTTGTTTCTCCAGTCTGGCAGCAGCCACCCTCACGTGGCCCTGGCCCTCTCTGCACAGGAGGTGGCCGTGGGCTCTGTCACTTTGTTAAAAGTGGTCTGAGTCCCCTCTGCCCCCTCCTGCCGAAAGCACAATGGCAGCTCTTCTCTCTCGTCAGCCTGTGGGTCTGCGTGGAGGTTCCTTTGTGTACCAGGTCCCAGGGCAGTGGCCCTTTCCACAGAATCAGTGCACACAGGTCACCAGCCCCAAGGGACAAAGGTCTCCAACATCAGTGTCCAAATCTCAATGGTTCAGAGCCCCTGCCTACTTTACTGTAGAAATTTCCGATGCTCATGTTCTCCAAATGTTTACCAACCCAGCACCAGTCAAACCCGAGGCTTGCGCCCCACCCCAGCTGGCAAAAAGGGAAGTCCACCAAGCCAGGCCTTGTCCCCATGCAGTCCCTGTCCCCACTGCCGAGCTCCATTGGGGGTCTTTGTGAGGCTGGGCCTGCCTGGGGCTGGAGGCCAAGTCTTGCCATCCTTCCTGCTGGGCCCCATCTGGGGAACAAATAGCATCCTCGGTCCACCTGCTGAGCCCTGCGCCAGGCTCTCCCCTGCTGGGGGTGGAGGCCGTCCTGGAGTCCAGTCCATCTCCTTAGAACTTCTTACTTTCCTATTGTTCACCTAAGGTTCCTGGGTCCTTGGTGAGGGGGCGTCCCCCCGGCCTGGTCCCATCTGCTGACAGCAGCAGCAAGGCCCCACTCCTGAGAGGAAGCTAGCCTCCCTGGGCATGGCTAAAGGAGGCCAGTGGGCAAAGCGCCTGCATGGAGTAATGGCTCAGGCCACTGACCTGTGGACGGGCTCCCAAGAAGTCAGCTTGTAAGGTAAGACCCTCTCAGTCCCCATGACCGCATGGCCTACAGTCCTGAGGTGGTAGAGCGGGAGTTTTCAGAGAAGCAATCCCACCGGACACAGTGGTGCCCCTGCAGGGCCAATAGCAGCTCTTGGTTGAAGACACCAAGGGCATCTAACATGCCGCCATTAGAGGCCTGGAGGGAGAGAAGAGAGAATGGGCAGAAGCAATATTTGAAGAGATAATGTCTGAGAATTTTCTAAAACCAATTAAAAAAAATCAACCCACTCTTTAAAAAGAAAAAAACTCAGCAAATCCCAAGCAGGATAAATACAAAGGAAATCACTCCTAGCCACATCATAGTCAAACTGTTGAAAGCCAAAAACAAAGATAAAATCTTAAAAGCAATTATTAGCAGAAGGGTCATTACCTGCAAGGGAGTAACTATAAGTTGTACGGCTGGCTTTTCAACAGAAACTATGCATGGCAGGCAGAATAATGGCCCCCCAAAGACATCCATGCCTTAATCCCTGGAATCTGGGAATAGTTACCTTACTTGGCTAAAGGGACGTTGCAGATGTGATTAAGTTAAGCATTTTGAGATGAGTATCCTGGATTACCCAGGTGAGCACAATGTAATCACCAGTGTCCTTATAAGATGGATGCAGGAAGTCAGAGAAGGAGATGTGATGATGGAAGCAGAGGTCACAGCAACGTGATTGCTGGAAAGGAGCCACGGGCTAAGGAATGCGGGCAGCCTTTAGAGCCTGGAAAAGGCAAAAAAACAGATTCTGCCCTGGAGACTCCAGAAGGAATGCAGCCCTGCCGACACCTTAATTTTAGCCCCGTGAGACCCATTTCAGACTTCTGACCTTTGGAACTGCAAGATAATAAATTTGTGCTCTTTTAAGCCACTAAATTTCAGTAATTTGTCACAGCAGAAAAAGGAAGCTAATACACTGTAGAAGTCAGCAGACTATGGGATGGCATCTTTCCAGTGCTGAATGAAAGAAGGGCGAGGTGCTCTAAATACCTAAATAAGGAGATTAGCTGCCACTTTGGCTACCAGACCCTGTGCCTCTCTCTGCATTCTTAAAGCTAAGGGATCCCATCAGCGAACAACAGGGAGACCATCTTATGCCTCAGCCAGTCTTAGAGACAAGACTAAATTTAAATCTCTTGACCAACCCAGTACATCTATCACATGGTTAATGATAATAGGAGATATCATGTAGAACTAATTAATGAGTTTTAAATTTTTTCACACTTCCTTATCAGTGGTCTCCTGGTGCAGCAAGGGGAGGATTAAGATAATTCATAGTTGGATAAACAAGAGAAAGAGACGATGTCCCTTTTTTGACATCCTGGATGGGTTCTTGAAGCCCATTCCAGACTGAGTCTTTCAATGATAAGAGCCAGGTACTTGAGAGAAAAAAACTCTTCTAAATTCCCAAAGCATCTTGTTATATATTAAGAACCAAATCCAGACAGACTAAACATGGAGCTTTTATTGTGGTAAAATATACACCATCTTACTCATTTTTACCATCCTAACCATTTTTCAGTTCAGTAACATTAAGTACATGCACAATGTTGTGCAACCATCACCACCATCCATCTCCGGAACTTTATCATCTTCCCAAACTGAAACTTTGAAGCAATTAAGCAACTCCTCACTCCCCTCTCCCCCCAGCCTCTGGCACCCACCCTTCTACTGCCTCTGTGAATTTGACTACTCTAGGAGCATCATAGTAATGGAGAGTTTTGTTTTTAAGCTGTAAAATAGGAAAGGAGCAAGATGTAACATATGGGCAATTTTCCTGCCGCACAGGAATGCAGCCCATCCCACTTTCTTGGGCTGGAGGAAGAGTCTGGAGAGAGAGGGAGAGTAAGAGAGCTGAGGCTTAAGTGTGTGGCCTCTGCTCCCTTCCCTGTTCCTGGAGTGAGGAACGATAGGGACCCCCAGCAGGAATCCCAGAAGGGAGGGCACTTGCCCGGCTTCCCGCCAGCCAAAGGAGGCCACGGTGCGAACCAGAGGGCCCAGACAAGATTGTACACGGGCGTCCCCACACTCCATGTGCCACCGGGAAAGACTGAGCATCTCTCCAAAGAGCCTGAGTTCACTGGACTAAACTGTAAACTCCTGTGACCATGCTCTCCTGAAGGGATGAGGTTCATCCCTCATCACCGCTGAGTAGAAATGAAACTCTTCAATAAATTGAGTTCTACTGTAGAAAATAAGGAAAGTTACTTTCCTGCACATCTGAGTTGTAAGTTTTATACCCACTACAAATACCCTGGCCCAGGAGATTGCTTCCTCTCCCTGAGGGGTTCAAAGCTAGAGTCCGTGCCTTGGCTTCCCTGCTATCTGCCTCGGAGCTGGGTGGGGCCACACGCAGGCACAGGAGCTCCGCATAGAAAGTTCAGATTTTTCCCTTGGGCAGTGTGCCAGGAGCACAGGCTGCATGCACTGCCGACAGTGCTGCCTGGCACCCTGGCAAGCCGCTCGCCTCCCAGACTGCTGAGCCCGCTTGCAAACGCCCGCCCCCTCTCCCCGCCGCCCACTCCCCCCAGCTAGCTAACCTGCTCCAGAAAAAATATTTTGACATGGCATGTCCCTCCTGCCATGAATTACATATAGAAGGAGCAAAGAGGAGGAAGGTGGAGTCCATAGGAGCCCAGGCAACCTCAGAGCAGTTCATTCCTGTGGCCAGGGTTTGGGGACGTGGGCTGCGTGCAGGGCCAGGCTGGGGGCACTGGCCCACAGAACACATGGGAGAAGGTGGCTGGGCACTTCCAGGGACTGGAGGTTTGGAGAGTCTGTAGGATTCACATCTATTCTCTCTCCATTTCTCTCACCTCCACCAGGTGTGAGCTCCTTGGTTATTCTGGGGTCCCCCATCCCCTGTGTCCTTCCACATGGAGTGTCTCTCTCCCTCCCCTCCCCTCCCCTCCCCTCCAGCACAGGTGTATCTAAATCTACCCTCTCTCACCTGTAAACACCCAAAGCAGAGGCTGGCAAAGCCGGAGAAATAAGAGGCCCAACAGGCATTCAGGAACCCATTTGGCTGAATTTCGAGCAGAACCAATGGCCTTTTTTTTCTCTCAAGGAGAGAGGAAACAAGGTATGCAGTTCAAAAGTAGTCTGGGCTCAGCCTCCCCAGGGAGGGGAGATTTGCTCCTTTCCCTGAAACACCCCTTTCCCTGAATAATCCCTGTGTGCCCCCGGCTGCTACTCACCCCACCACGTGCTACCCAGGCCCCCACCCCAGGCACGTCCTCACCAAGTCTCCCCTGTGGTCTCAGAGGCCAGCGTGGATGCTCTGGGTTTCCCGGAGCTGCAGCGGGATGTTCGCAGGCTGAGGGGTGTGGGACAGAAGGGTATTTCGGGGGGGTGGGAAGACTGAGCATCAGCATGAAGAGCACCCCCCAGACTGAAAAGTAAGAGGTGGCTGACGTTTGCCTCTCAGGCTTGCCTTGGTGCTGCTGGGTTTTGTTTGCATGTTTATTTTTGCTTTTGTGTGTTTGTATTTTTGAATCTCCACCCCATTAAACTATGTCATTAGAGAAGCCGGAGACCCCTTTCCCTGGCTCTGAGTGTACATTCCAGCCAACGTTTCTACACTAATTAGCTTCATCTTGTAACTCCTCCCAGATAGGAGCACCTTCCAGGCCTACCCTTAAAACAGTGAGGTCAAATAACAAGCGTTTTCTTTCCTTTTCCTGAGCTCAAATACATACTCTACACTGCAAGTGTTCTGAGTGCTGTAGATACAGAAAGCTGCTTCCAAGCCCTGGGGTGGGTGGTAGAGACCTGCCCCCAGCAAGGACCCCGAGTCCTCCTGCATGGGGGGGACACTGTCTGGCCCTTCTGCGCCTCATTTCCTCAGGACTTGTAGACAGGCTCTCCAGTGTTTACAGAAACTTCAAAGGCTTAACAATGATAGCTAAGCTTGTTTTAGTGATTCCTGTGTGCTACGCACTGTTCTAATTCATTTGATCTTCACAGCCACCTGATGAGGTAAGTACTATTGTTATCCCCCATTTCACAAATGAGAAAGCCAAGGCCCAGTAAAGATAAGGGACTTGTCCAAAGTCACTCGATGCCTAAGGGGCAGAGGTGGGACTCGAACTTGGGCCGCCTTCAGAGCCACTCTCTTGCCAATGCTCAGCTGGTTAGGCTGAGAGGCAGGGATGCGGGCAATCCAAAAGGCCAACAGGGGACACAGAGGACCTGCAAACTGCACAGCACACAGCCTTCACGGTGTGTGGGGGAAGAGCTGCTCCTCAGCAGTGCAACATTGCCAGACACTCTAATTTTTCAAGAGAAGCCAGAAATCTGGATATTGATGTGAAGTTTCCCAATTAAAAATGTCATCGCTAATTCAAATCTTATGTGAGGGAATAAAAAAACAACCCATTGTATCTCCAGTCCCCATGCAGCTCATCAGCTGCCTGCCTGTCTGTGGCCTCTGGGTCAGACCAAGGAAGGTGGATTGACTTAATGTCCTAAATCAACGTTCCATTGGTAGTGGTTACCTGGGGTGCAATGTTGAGAAGGTTCTAAGTGTGAGTCTGGCCTGGATGAGAAAGTGCTGGAACCCATTAGCAATGTCTGCCATGGGCACAGCCTGAAAAAGTGACAGCATCTATGCCGTGAGTTTTCCCTGACTGGTTAGACACTATACAGAATGAACTAATGTTCAGTTCCTGTTCCTCTAGGACCTAATTTTTTAAGTCCCCCCATCTCACCTCATCCTGGTCCAGGTGGTAAATGTCCTAGGTACTAAGTACTGACTTTACTGACCCTCACACCAATCTTGTGGAAAGGTATGATCACGTGTGTTTGACTCTGTTTCAGCTCCACTCCAACCAGGAGCTAGAAGTCCTGCATCCTTCACTGTTGCCACCAGAAATCCAACCTATCCAGGCCCTTTGTCATCTCCCTGGGGTGTCAGTGGTCCTTGGTGAAGGGACATCACACAGCACACATTTTTTTTGCTTGACAAAAGCCTCAAAAGACAAGACTCTTCTCGGGAGCACCTTCCCCTATGACACACTCTACCCATCTCCTTTCAGGGTCTGACCCTGCTTTCTCTTCCCTCGTGAGGTTTTAGAAATGCCCAATCATTTATCCCTTTCTGAAGCAGCCATCCTCTGTGTATACCCTTTAGACTCACTCTATCCCAATTTGCTTAAAAACAAACTTTCCCCACCAAATTGAGCCTCTCCTTAATAGTTCTCATACCAGCTACACAGAAAACAGAACTCCCAGTCATCATGATTTCTGTAAGTCATACAGAGACAACCCTGGAGCCACTTCAGTTGTGTGACACAGATGTGACATTTATGATATGCAGGTGGCCTTACCCACATACTGATTGTTTTTCTTCACTGCATTCATGTTTGCTTAGAGTTTCTTTCACCTGGTTTAGTGCTTCATCTGCTCTCCTATTTTCCTTCTTCATGAAATTGGTTTTCTCAGCCAAATGATGAGGGACCTGAGAGCAGGTCCCATTTCTTTCTCTTCCTTCATTCACTCATTGGACAAATACCATTTGAGTGCCTGCTGTGGGCCAGATGCTGCTCTAGGACCCCGGGGACACAGCACTGCCTAGAACAGAGGGTCCATGCTCTTGGAGCTTACCTTCTTCTCTCTTTGAATCCCGTGGATGCCTGTAAACACGCTGGTCTTGAGGACCCTTGAGGTTTCGCTGGGCACAGCCACACACTTGGAGCTTGCCCTGGCATGCACTGGCTCCATGTATTTGCCTTTGGTTTCTCCTTGTAGAGGCTTCTTTTTCTAGCTGTGCTGACACATGCCCTGAAGAAAGACTACCCTCCCCAGGCCCAGGCATTGCCACTTGATCCTGAGCTAGGCACTTGAACTTCCTTACCTGTCAAGGATGGGTAATTTCTACGTGACAGGCTGTTGTGAGCTGTGAGTGGAGTAAAGCACATCAGCATGATGCAAATGTTCCGCATTATTCAGCACAATTTTGTTCAGAGATAAAAATTAAGGATCCTCCTTCCAACCCCCAGCATGTTCTTATTGCCCTGGTTCTTCCAGAGGTCTCCTTTTCCTGAGAAAGAGAAAATGCAACAGAGTACAAATACCAAGGAATCAAATTCTTGGCTTTGAAGTTTCAAAATCTACTTTTAAAACTTATAAAGGAGAAAATAATCATGTAAATCTAGGATTTTGCTCTGTAAGAGTGTTTGCTAGGGTTCTCCAAAGAAAGATACAGACCAATAGCACATAAAATATGCTGTGATATAATATAATATGATATGGTAAAATGTAATACATTATAATTACTTAATTCTTAATTACATGGGGAATTGGCTCATGTGATGATGGAGGCTGAGAAGTCCCAAGATCTGCTGTCAGTAAGCTGGAGACCCAGGAGGGCCAATGGTGTAGTTCTAGCCTGAGTCTGAAGCCTGAGAATCAGGAGAGACAATGGTGTAACTTCCAGTCTGAGGGCAGAACAAGACTGGTGTCCCAGCCCAACAGTCCCGCTGGAGAAGGTCCATCTTCCTCAGGCTTTTTGTTCTATTCAGGTCTTCAATTGATAGGATGAGGGTCACCCACCTTAAGGTGGGGTGGGGGGAGGACAATTAACTCAATCTTCCAGTTCAAATGTTAATCATCCAAGACATTCTTACATACACACCCAGAATAATGCTTGACCAAGAGGCTGGGCACCCTGGGACCCAGTCAAGTTGACACATAAAGTTAACCTTCACAAAGAGTGAGGCTTTTTGAAAAAGAAATGTTTGCTGGGTTTCAAAGAGAAACTAAAGTACTCTAAAGAAATTGTAGCATAAAGTTTATTCCCCCGAATAATAGAAGGAAGAGGACAGGAGAAGAATCCAAACAAGTCACCTGCCATGCAGACCAGATTCAGGTTGCTAAGGGCACGGGAGAAGGAGTCTGAAGGGAGAAGCCTGTGATTCTCTCTGTCCTTCCAAGGTGACTCGGGATCAAGGGAAGATAAAAAAAAAACAACACTAGATGAGTTTGGGGAAATCTAAGGTAGGGAAACCTTGCACCAGCTTCCTGGGAGGAGAGCAGTTGAGAACAAGTGGATGTGGGGATGCTTGAGTGAAAGAGCCTGGGTTGGATCTCCTGAAGTCCTACAGAGATTGGGAGAGTAGCCAAAACCTCATATGCCCCTCTGATGGATATGACAGTAAGAAGAGAGTAGAAGCTGGTGGCCCAAGGGGTGCTGGGGGTGTGACAAAAACGGTCATCAGTGGCAGATTGAGCCATGCAAACCAGAGGCCAGATAAAGGTATATTCAATCCCATAGACATTGACATGAGGAAGTGGTGGTTGCTTCAATAGATACCAGCGGAAATCAATGTTGATAGTCAACACTGAACAGTGCATATCTCAGAGGGGGCCAGCACAGGATGACTCTTGTTATGGTCAGGATAGGGTAGCTATGCTGCAGTAAAAAACAGACCCCCAAACAGAGTACCTTGGTACTTGAAAGTTTGTTTCTCCTTCATTTAGGTCTGATGCACTACTCCTCCTCCTGGGTAGCTCCCTTCCAAGTGATGACTCAGAGATCCAAATGCTTAGTTACGACCTCCAGGGTGGCCTCAAGCAGGAGAAAAGAGGACTGGAAAGTCACACAGAGGGCTTTTCATTGCCTTAGCAAATAAATGGCATACCTTATCTCCCCATTCAGACCCTTGACCAGAACTAATCACATGACCCCAACCTAACTACAAGGGAGGTTGGGAAATGCAGTCCTCTGTGTGCTCAGGTGGAGGAAATGAAACAGGATTTAGGAAGACCTAGTTTTGTCTCTACCACCATCATGGACCAAGCATATCCTGGACATGATGATCCGTAATTTCCCTGCAGAACTGAGATGTCATCTCAGGGAGAAAACCCTAAATTGCAACAAGCTTTAATCTAAATTGAGAAATCACTGAATTCTACTGGGTTTTCATGAAAATGACTAGGTTATAATTTTTGTCATCAGGGAGAAATAGGAAACCTAAAGATAGGAAATAGGTTCAGGTATAGAAAAATAAAGTCCTCTTTGGCCACATGAGAACATGAGTCATTACATTATTACACAGGTCAGGACATTACTACGGGCTACATATGTTTATAGCTGGAAAAAATCTTACAGATTGTTGGTCAGAGGTGGGGTAGCATAGAGGTTCAGTGCATTGGCTCCTGGGTTCAAGTGTGAGCTCTGCACCTCGCTAGCTGGTGTGAAGGTTAAATGGGATCAAATGGGGAAATGCTCAGCTCTGGGCTGGATACATCATAAGGCTGCAATAAAGGTTAGCAGTTGTAAACATCCACAGCTGAAATTAAGATCCAGAGATTTTAACTTTCAGTCTGATGTTTTTCCATTACTCCTACCCCCAGAAGTTCTTGACATCATGTTTCCACAGCTAAGATTAATGATACTGATAAGAATATCTTCAAAGTTCTCATCATGAGAGAAATAATTTAACTATGCTAGGTGATGGATGTTAACTAGACTTATTGTGGTGATCATTTTGCAATATATACACATAGTAAATCATGTTATACACCTGAAACTAATATAATGTTATACGTCAATTATATTTTATTAGAAGAAGAAGAAAAAGGAGGAGAAGGAGGAGGATGAGAAAAACTACCATTAACTGAGCTCCTGCGATGTGCCAGGCATTTTACACAACTCACCTCATTCAGTCCTTAGAACAACTTTGTGAATTGGGCATCACTGTCACCATTTCATAGACACTTGGCACTTACAGAGGTTGAGTTAACCTGTGCAAGGACACTGGGGGAGTTCTAAAACTTACCACACTAAGATCCAACCCTGGCTCCACCATGCACTGACTCTCAAACCCCCAGCAGGCTACCTCAGCATGCTAAAATTTAATTTCTCTGCCTGTAAAAGAGGAATAGAGATAATATCCACCTCAGGAAAAAAAAAAAAAAATCCACAAGTTCCCTGACCTTCCTCCACCTAAGAAGTGGGGTCTCTGCCCCCTCCCCTTGAATCTGGGTTGACCTTAATGACTTGCTTGTGACCAATAGAATGAAGCTCAACTTCCAAGGCTACTCAGAAGAGGCCATGTGGTTTCTGCCTGGTTCCCCTGGGACACTTGCCTTTGGAGACCTAAGTTGTTGTTATAGGTTGAATTGTGTACCCCCAAATTCATATGTTGGAGTGCTCTCAGTACCTCAGAACGTGACCTTCTCTGGAAATAGGGTCTTTGTAGAGATAATCAAGTTAAAATGAAGTCAGTAGGTTGGCTCCTAATCCAATAAGACTGGTATCCTTAAGGAAATTTAGACACACACACACACACAGAAGACAGTGTGAAGACACAAGAAGACAGCCATCTATAAGCCAAAGAGAGAGGCCTGGAACAGATCCTTCGATCACGTTCCTCAGAGGGAACCAACCCTAACAGCACCTTGAATGTGGACTTCCATCCTCCAGACTGTGAGATAATCATTTTTGTTGTTCTAAGCTACATGAGGTTGTGGTACTTTGTTACAGCAGGCATAGCAAACAAATACAGTTGTCGTGTAAGAAGGCAGACTCCACTGAGGCCTCCATGCTGTTAGGAAGCCCAGGCCACAGAAGGAGGCCACAGGTATGTATTCTGGTGACAGCCCTGCTGAGGTTCCAGCTGACAGCCAACATCAATCATCGGACACGTGAGCCAAGACACCTCCAGATGATTCCCGCCACCAGCTATAGATCCCTCCCCACCCCCGGGTTTACCCACAATTTTTTTTGTTTTTTAACATGATGATCCATTTATTTATTTATTTATTTATTTATTTATTTATTTATGGCTGTGTTGGGTCTTCGTTTCTATGCGAGGGCTCTCTCTAGTTACGGCAAGTGGGGGCCACTCTTCATCGCAGTGCGCTGGCCTCTCACTATCGCGGCCTCTCTTGTTGTGCAGCACAAGCTCCAGATGCGCAGGCTCAGTAATTGTGGCTCACGGGCCTAGTTGCTCCGTGGCATGTGGGATCTTCCCAGACCAGGGCTCGAACCCATGTCCCCTGCATTGGCAGGCAGACTCTCAACCACTGCGCCACCAGGGAAGCCCTTACCCACATTTTTGAGTGTTCCCAGACAAGACCCCAGATATCATGGAGCAAGTGGAGCCTTCTTATTTGTAACTAAATTCTGTCTGAATTCTCGACCCACGGAATCTATGTGCATAATAAAATAGGGTTTTTAGGCCTCAAGTTTTGAGGCTGTGTGGAGCAACAGGAATAGGAACAACCTCACAGCTAGTGAGCCAGAGCTGGGGCTCCCTGACTCCAAAAGGCAAACCTTCTCCGGAAGCAAGCTCAGCAGCCTTGCTGTCTCAGAGGGTGTCTGGGTAGGAGGGTTTTTTGCTGAGTCTTGTCTCTGAGCAAGCAGGGCTGGCCCACGTGGGCTAGACTCTGGTTGACCCATGAGGACTCTCTGGCCTCTGAGGAAGCCAGCTCCCCTCAGCCTTCTTCAGGTTCCAAGAGCAGGCCAGGATCCCAAAGGCAGCCATAATGTCTGGTCTTTTCAAGGTCTGATCACCTGGTTGAGGGTTAGAACTGTAGGTATCGCTTGACCCTGTTCCCATGGTCATTTTGCAGATGGTTGTAACTGGGAGAGCTGCTGGGAAGCAGAATATAATCTGGGTGTCTGACTGCTTGGGTTTAAATTCTGGCTGTGCAGTTTCTAGCTGTATGGGCTAGGTCAGTTATATAACCTCCCCAAGCCTGTTTCTTCATCTGCAAAATGGGAAAATAGTAGCACCCACCTTGTAGGGGTTCTCTGGAGGCTCGCCCAGGACATTCTCATGGGAAGCATGGAGCTGGGACCTAGCACGTAGTCAGCCCACAGCATATGGGCACTATCCCTGCCATTCATCAACAGCAACTCTTTGCTTGTAGGGATTTATCTGCTCTCTCCAATGCGGACTAGTTTAGTTCCTAGGAGCTTCCTTGCAAAGGGGAGAATGTAGCTTACAATAACCGCAAGAATGTTGAGCTCTTTCCGAAGTTAACTTTAAAAAATTAATAAAGATTCCAGACAAACCTAAGATAGCATTGTTATTACTGGTTGGTTGTTGTTGTTCTGAACAGCCTTGAAGACTCCCGGCTTTGAAGCTGCAAAGTGTGGCAGTTAGCCTCTCCTGAAAGTCCTCGCAGCAGTAAAGCCTTGGCACAGGGCGCACGGCTTCACTTCCTTCCCCATTTTGTGGCCACCGCGTCCGCCTGTGTCCCCACCATGGCCTAGGCAGGAGCGGCGGGAGGGCTGCGTAGTCTCCTCAGCTCACTGCTGCAGGAAACGCTGCCTGCCGCCCTGATGACTCCCAGAAAAGAAGGCGGATGGCGTGACTCAAAGTGAACTGTCTCCTCCCCCCCAACTCAGCACGCTGCACCCACACAAGCCCCCTCCTCTGAGGGTGAGACTGAATCACGGCTCAGGGTTCTGGGATGCTTCTGGGCCTCTTTCCCAGCGCTGGCCTGGCCAAGAGATCCGACTGCAGGGTGCCTTCATGGATCGGAGCTAATTCCCCTCTAAGCAGCAGCCTGCCCCTCGGCGGCACTTTGTCAGAAACCATCTCTGGGCAGGCAGCTGGCAGGAGGCTGCTGGCGGCTCAGTCTCCCTCCTGCTCCACTCAGGGCAAGGCTTGTCCAAATATTTGGCTTGATCCTGCTTTCTGATTCATCATGTGCAGGAACCTCTGTAATTTCATCTACTGCGTGACTCAGACAAGGGCTCAGCACAAGTGCCGAGCACCCAGGGCTGGAGCCGCAGCCAACGCCCGCTGCTCCCGGCCAGCCCTGGGGTTTGGGGAGCTCTGCCGGGGCTCCCTAGACTGCCTAGCCTCAGATTAAATCTCTTTTGTCTGAGATGATTAATGGAGCCTCAAACACGCCTCAGCGCAAGGGTGTGAGGTGCACTTTGTACCTTTTCCAAGTTTTTTTTTATATGCTAAATCCATTTGCATCTCATAAATTATATTGGCTTCAAAATGAAATGTTCCTGACAGTAGCACACAGGGTGTAGGTCCCACTAAAACATTTTCTCTTGTCGTCCCCTCTCCCACTCTGAGACCCTAGGAGAAATCAGCTTGTCTTCCAGAGGGGGAGGGGAGGCAGCAGAATGACCTAGATTCCAAATCTGCAAGACAGGTAGAGCCAGCTCTCCTGTCTTCTGAAGGCTGCTGTGCACAGGGTCCCAGGGTCTCAGAAGAAGCCAGCAGGATGAAGCTCTCTCCTGTTCCTGCCTGAACCCTCTCCTCTTATGGGTGACATGGTCGTTTTCTCCTTCTGCAGGTTTGTCCTGTTAGAAAAGACCACAAGCTGGGCTGGTGGGGCCCCTGATGCTCCCTGGGTGGGGAATGGGGGATGGGTGCAGTTGACAGCAGAGGTGTGTGGGGCAAGGGAAGGGGGCCTCTAAAGAGCAGGGAGGAGTGGAGATGGCAGTTCAGATACCGGGGTCTCCAATAGCCAGAGACAATGGAATTTAAACTTTCTCTCCACCACTTTCTAGCTTTGTGGCTTTGGGCAAGTTACTTGCCCTCTCTGAGCCTCTGTTTCTTCTTCCATTCATTCATTCAATGCCTATTTTCAGAGCACTTTATGTCAGGCCTAGCCCGCCCCCTGGCACTTACATTCTGACACTCTACAGCTGCGTGCATATGTACCATGCCAGGCGGAGGGAAATACTAAACAGAAGATGAGATGTGGGTCGGTGAGCCCGTGTGCTCTGCTGTTTTGGGCTGAGGCTGGGAAGATGAGGGGGTCCAGCCCAGGGGACTGATGCAGGCAACAAGGCAGGAGGGACCAGAGAGAGCGACCATGAAGCAGGACAGCGCCTGTGCCACACACAGTGGGAGCTCCGTAAACGTCGCTGTCGACATTATTATTATTTGACAGCTGGCAATGCGCACGGCAATGCGCTTGGGGTGAGGATGCTGAAGGTGCAGCAAGCTGGGAGGAAGATGGCTTTAAAGCCAGGGTAACACTGGTGCACTGTGATGGGTGACCCGTCATTTCCCACCACTCCACGCTCCCTGCGTTCTGGCCTCCAAAGCATAAGCAGGCTTCACTTCACACCGTGTCCCAAAGGTCAGCTGGCTAGGGTTTCATGAGCAGGCATTCCAGGCCTGGGGCCTACACAGGGAGCACTGTACCCACAGTCAGGCCTCCAAGTTCCCGTCCAGGACCAGCTGCCGGAGCTTTGGCCCATCCCAGTTGGCCTCAGGGGTGCTGAGGCAGCTGCTGCCAGGCAGGGGCGGGGTGGGCGAGGGAGGAGAGAAGCAGGCCCCAGGGCAGCTGTCCTCGCCATCAGAACCTGAGCCACACTCGGGCCAGGGAGCCACAGTCTGGGGCACTCCAACCTCTGCAGGGAGGGGACACTGAGTGCATATACATGTATATGCAAATTATATAAACACATATACATACATATATGTGCTTCCTTTAACTTATACGTTTTTAAGATTTTATTTCATTTAATGTTCCAGGAATCTGGGCAGTGGCTGTTGCCTGTCCCCATTTTATAAGTAAGGGAAAATGAGACTCAGGGAGGTCCAATAAGCAAATGGCAGGACAAAAGTTCAAATCCCACATTCTGCATGCCTTCAGGCAATGGCCATGAAACAGGAGGACGCAGCAGGGGCATTAGTTGGGCCCCTCTTCCGATCACAGATTTCATTATGCTCCCTGAGAGACACAAAAGGAAATTTTTGTGTCTACTGTTTTTAAGGTTGAAGAAGAGTCAACAGCAGGGAATGGAGTTTAAACAAGGCCCCCCCTCTGGCCTCACTGCCCGCATCGCGAGGCCGGCACAGCGGCCCTGCCCACCCGTAGTCCCTGCACTCAGGCTCTCGCAGGAACTTGTGGAGCCCACACTCAGTGCTTTCCACCACCTTCCTCTTCCCCTTTCACTTCTGGACACTCTCAGGTCTGCGTCTGCCTCCCCCAAAGGCATAGCTTGTGGCATTCATCTTGGTGTCCCACAGAGCCAGGCACAGTGAACTGCCAAGGGTGGGGGCCCCCTCTTGTTTCTTCACCTTTATTTCCATTAGTGAAATGAGAATGCACTGCAAACCAGGCCAGGGCACAGCTTGGAAGACCTGTCCGCAGCATGGAGGCTCAGCTGAGAAACACAAGCCTGCCTGGCCTTTCGGGAGCCGTGGCCAAGAGGGCAGAGGCAACGGTGCAGAAGACTGGAAAGTGACAGCAGAAAGCCCGCCCGGCCTCCTCGGCGGCAGTCAGCCACCTTGCAACAGAACAATTCCTCTAAGTGGGACTGGAGCACAGCCACAAAGCAGGGGCTGCCTTTCTGATGCGGGTGGAGGAGCTTTACAGAAAGAAATGACAGTAGCCCTGACATCTTGGAGGAGTTTAAAGACAACCCAGAAAATGAAATCTTAGATTTTACCTTCCTGAAAGGCTGAGGCTAGGCATAATTCTCTGCTTGTTTTCCCCTCTTTTGTATTGGGTAAATGTTCCTGGCCACACTTGTACCTGTGGTTTTACTGTCATCTGCTTTGGAAATGGGCAGGGTATAAATCAGTCAATGAAATTTTAAAATGTAGCTCTCTGATCTAGCATCGAAGTAGACAAAGAAGAAACAGGCACTTCATAAATGCCTTTGGAAGCTTGTGATTTGCGTGGGGCTTCCAATAAAAGGCAAAGTCTCTGCTTTGAGATTACACACACTGAACCCAGGGTGGTCCTCGGGCCTCTGGTCACAGCATGAGCAGTGCTGGTGGGGACTGATCTGCAACCCTGGTGCTCGCAGCTGCTGAGGATCATTTGCGCCATGGCCACTTCTGGGACCCAGCAGGAAAGGAGGAAGGCTCCTTGCTGCAGCCAGCAATATATGTGCTCCCTTGATCACTCCTCTAGAAAAGAGGGCAGGAGGGGTGGATGCAGAGCAACCCTGCCCCTCCCTCCTACTCCCCAACCCTTGGATTTTTGCCACTATTGGCTTCCCCAGGTCTTCCTTCTGTACACAGCAGAGGTCTGACAGTACTGGGGAGTCAGGGCTCTTGGGACAGCCCCGCCCCATGAAGCCAGGTGAAGGCTGGTTTGCCTGTCTCCTGGCTGGGCACAGGGTTTCACCCTGTCACAGTGCAGGGCTTGGAAGAGCCAGCTCCAGAGACAATGGGTTCCCAGGAAGGATTGTGGAAACTGGCCAAAGGTAAAACAGAAGGCTTTAAATACGCGAGTCCAGTTGTGGAGGGAAACAAGTGTGATGACAAGGCAGCCCCCTGCCATCCTTGCTCTGTTTGGGAGGGCAGCATGAAGAAAACCTTTATGTGAGGTCAAGGTCAACACACAGTCCTGAGTCATTAGTCAGATGTAGATTAGTGAGTTAATACCGAACAGTCTTGGCAGATGAATTATACCCAGAAGCTGTGTATGAGTCCTTGGAGTTGACATTGAAAGGTTCAGTTATCATAGAGAGAGTGATGCCTGCTTCATTCTGATAGGGCTCAATTATTGTGATAAATGTACTTGGAGTTTAACTCTTTCATTTCACCTAGAGTTGGAATGAGGATCTCAACATCAACTGGATACAAGACTAGTCCCTTCTCTCCCCAGCCCCTCTGGGATCCTTGGGGAGGCTCCTTGAGCAGCAAAAGTCTCACCTGGGATTGCCAGGACACTTTAGGTCCAAAGTGACAGAAGCCCAGGTCAAACAAGCCTATGAAATTTACTGGGAGGAATTTGGGTGATATCTTCGAATCAAGATGAAATAGGACAACTGGGCCCCAAGAGAGGTGGGAACAAGGCCTAGAAGGTGCCGAGAATGCAGGAAGCTACTCCCTATCTGTCTTACTTGCCTCTGCTTCTTTCCACCAACCCATCTTCTGCGATGCCCTGTGCACGTAGTGGGTGGAAGGTGGTTGCGGCACAGCTTCTAAGTTTATATTCCCTCTCTTTACAGGACCAACCAGCTTCACCCAGGAACGAATTAGTCCAACCATCTGGGGTCAGGGAGACAGGGTTGTGTGTGTAGATACTGCTGCCAGGGGCCCTCTTCTGTAGGTGGGTTGGTGGAAGGGTTCAGCACTCAGAGAACAGCATCACTATGAGCAAGGAGGACACCCTGAAAGGAGATGTGTCCTGCCCCAGAGACTAAAATGGCCCTCGCTTCCCTGATGCCAGGACCAGCTTGATGGAATCCTGGGAGGCAGGAGGCCTGACTTGCCTACTCCTACACTCTCAGGTTCTCTCTCTCTCTTTATTACAACTTACTTTAGTAAGGAATCTGGAGTGGCCTTTTGCAGCCTTGTCATTTTCTCATGCAATGCAAAGCTTGGTTCTCTTACATGTGCCTCAGACATCCTCGCCCGGGCCACGCAGCAGGATTTGGAGCACTGAGATCACTTCCTCTCCCCTTGAATCCTCCCTTCCATAGGGGTTCATGTGGTGTGGTGGAAAGTGCATAATTTGATGCACTTTCCTGGATTCCTACCCACACTCTGCCACTTACTAAAGCCTGACCTTTCTAAATCTTGGTCTTCTTGTCTGTAAAATGGAGATAGTAACTGGCATGTTCCCTTCAAGATTGTTGTAAGAACTTGAGCTCATGTATGTCAGAGCCTTAGTTCACTTAGCTCAGTTCCTGGCATGTAGAAGGTGCCCAGTATAACTCAGTCCCCTTAGGTAACCCCCGCTGCCACCTGAGGTCATCCAAGGGCAACAACATTGTTCTCCCTGCCCCTTCCCCACCAGGGCAACTTTTAGCCAAAGTCCTAATGGCAATTTAGTGCCATCCACAAGGAGACCAAGGCATTACCACTGAGGTGTGGTACTTGGGAGAATTGGGTGTCATAAACATTTACACAGGCCCATCCATTTGTAGTCATGCACGACATCCTGACCCAGTGCCTCAAAGAGTGGAATGGATACAACATTCCCTTGAAGTTACCATCTGAGACAGATTCTGGGAGGCTGGGCCATGGAAACTCTTCAATTTTTCAACTTTAATAGATGATTCAAACCCAGCAGAACTCAGACCACATAGAGAGAATGAAGAAAGAAGCCCACAGGGCCCAGTGGAATTTCTAAAGAATCTTCTCCGAGATTCTGAAGAGCCAAGGGACTTCCATCCTGTCTCCAACATGGCCACAGCCCACCCATTACCAAAGCCCTTTGGAAGGGGCTGCAGAGAGAGGGAGGGTCATGGGCTTGAAGTAAGACTGGAGAAACAGACTCAGGGCCCTGCAAGGGGGTGTGGGGGGTGGATGGCAGAGTCCAACAGTTCTATTCATGTTTGTCTGCCCCTCTCAAGAGTCAAAGTCTCAGGACACAAGGTAAAGATAGTTTTTACCTTGCAAAAAGTGTTATGGGCAGGGCCTTTTGGCTGAGAACTTCTCCAAGATGTCACCAAGGGAAATCATGGTCCTGTGACCAGAGAGAGGGCCATGGCTGCTGGGTGACCAAAAACCAACAAAGTTGCCCCACACCAAGTCCTGTTCATTCTGCCTACAAAATAGTCTCCAGATATATTTCTAATATATTTCTCCAAACCATACCTGCCTTTCTGATTCCCTGGCCTCTACCTTATCACATGGTGCCTTAGCTGCTGCAGCAGTGGCCCTCCAACTGTCCCCCGCCTCTTCCCTTCTCCTCCACCAAGCTGCCAGAACTCACCTCTGGAAACATACACCGACCTGGTGACTCTCCCGTGCAGAAACCTTCGATGGCTCCCAACTAGAGAATGTCACCATGGAACCCAAGCTTGCTGACTGGCTTCCAGTTTCAGCCCTCACTTCCAGTTTCAGCCACAGGTTATCACCTACCTCCATGCCTTGGTCCATGCTGATCTTTTCATCGAGAAAACCACCTGTTCTTGCTTTACCAAGCTCACTCTTATTCATCCTTTTTCAAGGCCCCGGTCAAACATGGTCTCTTCTCTGAGGCTCTCCCAGGCCCCTAGCACCTGTGATTCCAGGATCTCATTGCACCCTAGTGACTTGACTGCCGTTGGTCTCCTGCCTAGATGGTGAGATCCTGGAAAGCAGACACTTTGGCTGCCCAGAGCCCATTGCAGAGCCTGGCACAGTGGCTGGGTGTCTCCTGAAATCCAGGCTCGCTGGCCCCTCCTGCCCCTCTGCTGAGTTCCTGGTGCTGCCTGAACCAAGAGGAGGGAAAATCCCAGCCGGCGCCACTTCCTGTTCTCCACATCCGTGCAGATCTTCCTTGTCCCAAGTTCTTCCTCTCCAGAGAGCTCCTTATCTGAGGAGGGTCCAGCACACAGCAGCAGGCCCGGAGGAGGTGTCCTGCCAATTTCCTGCCTCGGCCAGTGTGGATTTAAGTCAGAAGGTCTGAGTTTGGAGCCAAGCACTGAATCTCTTCCCAGCTTGGTGACCCTGGCCATTGCTTTCACCTCTGCTAAGCCTCAATTTCTTAATTTATAAAATGAAGTGTTTCTTTTTTTTTTATTTTTTAGCACAAATTTGTTGTTACAAGTAAAAGTTTGTCTCCCAACCAATCTCTTTCCCCGTGAGGAATCACTATTAACACTTTACAGCTTATCTACCCAAGCTTTTTCTGTGCATTTACAAACATACTTCAAATTTATCATTTCGTGGAAAAAGAATCACATATACAACACTCATCTATGCCTTGCTGTTTTTACCCAACTGATCTGATGCCCCCTTCATTAGAATTCCCTTATTCTTTGTGACAGCTGCTTGTCTTACAGTATACGAATGATTTGTAGTTCATTTAGCGAGGCTCCTAACAATAGACATTTAAACCGTTGTCCTTAAAAAAAATTTGTTATTAAAATTTTTATTTTGTGATAATTATAGATTCACATGCAGTTGTAGAAATAATATAGAGAAGTATTATGTACCCTTTACCCAGTTTCTCCTGATGGTGATGGTGACGTCTTTCAAAACTACAGTCAGTACAATATCACCACCAGGATATTGACATTGCTACAGTCAAGATGCAGAACATTTCCATCACCACAAGGGTCCCTCTAGTTGCCCTTTTTTAGCCACACCCACTTCTCTCCCATCCTCACCACCACTCCCTCCCCCGACCCATCTTTTACCCCTGGCAACCACGAATCTATTTTCTATTTCTATAATTTTGTCATTTCAAGAATGTTATACAAATGGAAGCGTGAAGAATGTAACCTTTTGTTTTTTTGATTGTTGATTTTTTTTTTCCATTTAGTCTAATTCCCTGAAGATTCATGCAGGTTCTCGGATGCATCAGTAGTTTGTTCCTTTTTATTACTGAGAACTGTTCCATGGGATGTATCTGCCGCAGTTTATTTAATCATTCACCGTTGAAGGACATCTACAGTTTTGGGATTTTACCAATGAAGCTGCTATAGACATTTCTGTACAGGATTTTTGTGGGAATATAAATTTAATTTCTCTAGGATAATTGCCCAGGAGTGCAAATGTATGGCAGTTGTATGTTTAGTTTTATAAGAAACTGCCAAACTGTTTTCCAGAGTGGCTGTACAATTTTCCATTCCCACCAGCAACATATGAGTGACAGAGTTTCTCTATTAACATTTAGTGTTGTCCCTATTTTTTATTTCAGTCATTCTAACAGGTATGTAGTGATATTTGTGGTTTTAATTTGCATTTCCCATATGCCTAATGATGTTGAACATCTTTGGTGAAATGTCTCTTCATGCCATCTTCTAACTGGCTTTTGCTTTGCTTTGTTTTACTGTTAAGTTTTGAGCGTTTTTATATATTATTCAATTTTTTTTTTAATTGGAGTAAAATTGCTATACAATGATGTGTTATTTTCTGCTGTACAATGAAGTGAATCAGCTATATGTATACCTATATCCCCTCCTTCTTGGACCTCCCTCCCACCCCACCCATCTAGGTCATCTCAGAACACTGAGCTGAGCTCCCTGTGCTATACAGCAGGTTCCCACTAGCTATCTATTTTACACATGGTAGTGTATTTATGTCAAACCTAATATCCCAGTTCGTCCCACCAGCCCCTTCCCCCACTGTATCCACATGTCTATTCTCTACACCTACTTCTCTATTCCTGCCCTACAAATAGGTTCACCTGTACCATTTTTCTAGATTCCACATATATGCTGATATACGATATTTATTTTTCTCTTTCTGGCTTACTTCACTCTGTATGACAGACTCTAGGTCCATCCACATTTCTACAAATGACCCAGTTTCGCTCCTTTTTATGGCTGAGTAATATTCCATTGTATATATGTACCACATCTTTTTTTTCTAACATTTTTATTGGAGTATAATTGCTTTACAATGGTGTGTTAGTTTCTGCTTTATAACAAAGTGAATCAGCTATACATATACATATATCCGCATATCTCCTCCCACTTGCATCTCCCTCCCAACCTCCCTATCCCACCCCTCTAGGTGGACACAAAGCACTGAGCTGATCTCCCTGTGCTATGAGGCTGCTTCCCACTAGCTATCTATTTTACATTTGGTAGTGTGTATATGTCCATGCCACTCTCTCACTTCGTCCCAGCTTACCCTTCCCCCTCCCTATGTCCTCAAGTCCATTCTCTGCGTCTGTGTCTTTATTCCTGTCCTGCCTCTAGGTTCTTCAGAACCTTTTTTTTTTTTTTTTAGATTCCATATATATGTGTTAGCATATGGTATTTGTTTTTATCTTTCTGACTTACTTCACTCTGTATGACAGACTCTAGGTCCATCCACCTCACTACAAATAACTCAATTTCGTTTCTTTTTATGGCTGAGTAATATTCCATTGTATATATGTGCCACATCTTCTTAATCCATTCATCTGTCAATGGACACTTAGGTTGCTTCCATGTCCTGGCTATTGTAAATAGTGCTGCAATGAACATTGGGGTACATGTGTCCTTTTGAATTATGGTTTTCTCAGGGTATATGCCTGGTAGTGGGATTGCTGGGTCATATGGTAGTTCTATTTTTAGTATTTTAAGGAACTTCCATATTGTTCTCCATAGTGGCTGTATCAATTTACATTCCCACCAACAGTGCAAGATGGTTCCTTTTCCTCCACACCCTCTCCAGCATTTATCGTTTGTAGATTTTTTGGTGATGGCCATTCTGGCTGGTGTGAGGTGATACCTCATTGTAGTTTTGATTTGCATTTCTCTAATAATTAGTGGTGTTGAGCATCTTTTTATGTGCATCTTGGCCATCTATATGTCTTCTTCAGTGAAATGTCTATTTAGGTCTTCTACTCATTTTTTAGTTAGGTTGTTTGTTTTTCTGATATTGAGCTGCATAACCTGTTTGTATATTTTGGAGATTAATCCTTTATCGGTTGCTTCATTTGCAAATATTTTCTCCCATTTTGAGGGTTGTCTTTTCATCTTGTTTATGGTTTCCTGTGTTCTGCAAAAGATTTTAAGTTTAATTAGGTCACATTTGTTTATTTTTGTTTTTATTTTCATTACTCTAGGAGGTGGGTCAAAAAAGACCTTGCTGTGGTGTATGTCAAAGAGTGTTTTTCCTATGTTTTCCTCTAAGAGTTTTATGGTGTCCGGTCTTACATTTAGGTCTTTAATCCATTTGGAGTTTATTTTTGTGTATCGTGTTAGGAAGTGTTCTAATTTCATTCTTTTACATGTAGCTGTCCAGTTTTCCCAGCACCACTTATTGAAGAGGATGTCTTTTCTCCACTGTATATTCTTGCCTCCTTTGTCATAGATTAGGTGACCATAGGTGTGTGGGTTTATCTCTGGGCTTTCTCTCCTGTTCCATTGATCTATATTTCTGTTTTTGTGCCAGTACCATACTGTCTTGATTACTGTAGCTTTGTACTATAGTCTGAAGTCAGGGAGCCTGATTGTTCCAGCGCCGTTTTTCTTTCTCAAGATTGCTTTGGCTATTCGGGGTCTTTAGTGTTTCCATAAAAATTGTAAAATTTTTTCTTCTAATTCTGTGAAGAATGCCATTGGTAGTTTGATAGGGATTGCATTGAATCTGTAGATTGCTTTGGGTAGTATAGTCATTTTCACAATATTGATTCTTCCAATCCAAGAACATGGTATATTTCTTCATCTGTTTATGTCATCTTTGATTTCTTTCATCAGTGTTTTATAGTTTTCTGAGTACAAGTCTTTTGCCTCCTTAGGTAGGTTTATTCCTAGGTATTTTATTCGTTTTGTTGCGATGGTAAATGGGATTGTTTCCTTAATTTCTCTTTGTGATTATTCATTGTTAGTGTATAGGAATGCCAGAGATTTCTGTGCATTAACTTTGTATCCTGCAACCTTACCAAATTCATTGATTAGTTCTAGTAGTTTTCTGGTGGCATCTTTAGGATTTTCTGTGTATAATATCACGTCATCTGAAAACAGTGACAGTTTTACTTCTTCTTTTCCAATTTGTATTCCTTTTATTTCTTTTTCTTCTCTGATTGCTGTGGCTTGGACTTCCAAAACTATGTTGAATAAGAGTGGTGAGAGTGGACATCCTTGTCTTGTTCCTGATCTTAGTGGAAATGCTTTCAGTTTTTCACCACTGAGTATGATGTTTGCTGTGGTTTGCCCTACATGGCCTTTATTGTGTTGAGGTAGGTTCCCTCTATGCCCATATTTTTTGGAGAGTTTTATCATAAATGGGTGTTAAATTTTGTCAAAAGCTTTTTCTGCATCTTTTGAGATGATCATATGGTTTTTATTCCTTAATTTGTTGATATGGTGTATCACACTGATTGATTTGCCTATATTGAAGCATCCTTGCATTCCTGGGATAAATCCCGCTTGATCATGGTGTATGATCCTTTTAATGTGTTGTTGGATTCTGTTTGCTAGTATTTTGTTCACGATTTTTTGCATGTATGTTCGTCAGTGATATTGGTCTGTAATTTTCTTTTTTTGATATATCTTTGGTTTTGGTATCAGGGTGATGGTGGCTTTGTAGAACGAATTTGGGAGTGTTCCTCCCTCTGCAATTTTTTGGAAGAGTTTGAGAAAGATTGGTGTTAGCTCTTCTCTAAATGTGAAGCCATCTGGTCCTGGACTTTGTTGGAAGATTTTAAATTACAGTTTCAATTTCATTACTTGTGATAGGTCTGTTTATATTTTCTAATTCTTCCTGGTTCAGTCTTGGAAAATTGTACCTTTCCAAGAATTTGTCCATTTCTTTGTGGTTGTACATTTTATTGGCATATAGTTGTTTGTAGTAGTCTCTCATAATCCTCTGTATTTCTGTGGTGTCAGGTGTGATTTCTCCTTTTTCATTTCTAATTTTATTGATTTGTGTCCTCTCCCTTTTTTTCTTGATGAGTCTGGCTCAAGTTTTATCAATTTTGTTTATCTTCTCAAAGAACCAACTTTCAGTTTTGTTGATCTTTGCTATTGTTTTCTTCATTTCTATTTCATTTATTTCTGCTCTGATTTTTATGATTTCTTTCCTTCTACTGACTTTGGGTTTTCGTTGTTCTTCTTTCTCTAGTTGCTTTAGGTGTAAGGTTAGATTGTTTATTTGAGATTTTTCTTGTTTCTTGAGGTGAGATTGAATTGCTATAAACTTCCCTCTTAGAACTGCTTTTGCTGCATCCCATAGGTTCTGGGTTGTCTTGTTTTCACTGTCATTTATTTCTACGTTTTTGGGTTTTTTTTTTCTTATTTGATTTCTTCAGTGATCTCTTGGTTATTCTGTAGTGCACTCATTAGCCTCCATGTATTTGTGTTTTTCACAGTTTTTTTCCTGTAATTGATTTCCAGTCTCATAGCGTTGTGGTCAGAAAAGATGCTTGATATGATTTCAATTCTCTTAAATGTTCCAAGGTTTGATTTATGACCCAAGATGTGATATATCCTGGAGAGTGTTCTGTGTGCACTTGAGAAGAAAGTGTATTCTGCCACTTTTGGGTGGAATGTCCTATAGATATCAACTAAATCTATCTGGTCGATTGTGTCATTTAAAGCTTGTGTTTCCTTATTTATTTTCTGTTTGGATGATCTCTCCATGGTGTAAGTGGTGTGTTAAAGTCCCCTACTATTATTGTGTTCCTGTCGATTTCCCCTTTCATGGCTGTTAGCATTTGCCTTATGTATTCTTTATGTGCTCCTATGTCATGTGCATAAATATTTATAATTTTTTTCTTTTTCTGCATCTATTGAGACGATCATATGGTTTTTATTCTTCAATTTGTTAATATGTTGTATCACATTGATTGATTTGCGTATATTGAAGAATCCTTGATCCCTGGGAGAAATCCCACTTGATCATGGTGTATGATCCTTTTAATGTGTTGTTGGATTCTGTTTGCTAGTATTTTGTTGAGGATTTTTGCATGTATATTCATCAGTGATATTGGTCTGTAATTTTCTTTTTTTGTAATATCTTTGTCTGGTTTTGGTATCAGGCTGATGGTGGCCTCATAGAATGAGTTTGGGAGTGTTCCTTCCTCTGTGATTTTTTGGAAGAGTTTGAGAAGGATGGGTGTTAGCTCTTCTCTAAATGTTTGATAGAATTCACCTGTGAAGCCATCTGGTCCTGGAATTTTTTCTGTTGGAAGATTTTTAATCAGAGTTTAAATTTCATTACTTGTGATTGGTCTGTTCATATTTTCTATTTCTTCCTGGTTCAGTCTTGGAAGTTTATACCTTTCTAAGAATTTGTCCATTTCTTCCAGGTTCTCCATTTTATTGGCATAGACTTGCTTGTAGTAGTCTCTTAAGATGCTTTGTATTTCTGTGGTGTCTGTTGTAACTTCTCCTTTTTCATTTCTAATTTTATTGATTTGAGTCCTCTCCCTCTTTTTCTTGATGAGTCTGGCTAATGATTTATCAATTTTGTTTATCTTCTGAAAGAACCAGCTTTTAGTTTTATTGATCTTTGCTATTGTTTTCTTTGTTTCTATTTCATTTAGTTCTGCTCTGATCTTTATGATTTCTTTCCTTCTGCTAACTTTGGGTTTTTTTTGTTCTTCTTTCTAGTTCCTTTAGGTGTAAGGTTAGATTGTTTATTTGAGATTTTTCTTGTTTCTTGAGGTAGGCTTGTATAGCTATAAACTTCCCTCTTAGAACTGCTTTTGCTGCGTCCCATAGGATTTGGATCGTCGTGTTTTCATTGTCATTTGTCTCTAGGTATTTTTTGATTTCCTCTTTGATTTCTTCAGTGATCTCTTTGTTATTTAGTAATGTATTGTTTAGCCTCTATGTGTTTGTGTTTTTTACGTTTTTTTCCCAGTAATTCATTTCTAACCTGATAGCATTGTGGTTAGAAAAGATGCTTGATATGATTTCAATTTCTTAAATTTACTGAGGCTTGATTTGTGACCCAAGATGTGATCTATCCTGGAGAATGTTCCATGCGCACTTGAGAAGAAAGTGTAATCTGCTGTTTTGGGTTGGAATGCCCTATAAATATAAATTAAATCTATCTGGTCTATTGTGTCATTTAAAGCTTCTGTTTCCTTATTTATTTTCATTTTTGTTGATCTGTCCATTGGCGTAAGTGAGGTGTTAAAGTCCCCCACTATTGTGTTACTGTCGATTTCCTCTTTTATAACTGTTAGGAGTTGCCTTATGTACTGAGGTGCACCTATGTTGGGTGCACATATATTTATAATTGTTATATCTTCTTCTTGGATTGATCCCCTGATCATTAGCTTTCTTTGGATTTCCATTTGCATGGAATATGTTTTTCTATCCCCTCACTTTCAGTTTGAATGTGTCCCTAGGTCTGAAGTGGGTCTCTGGTAGACAGCATATATATGGGTCTTATTTTTGTATCCATTCAGCAAGCCTGTGTCTTTTGCTTGGAGCATTTAATCCATTCACGTTTAAGGTAATTATCAATATGTATGTTCCTATGACCATTTTCTTAATTGTTTTGGGTTAGTTTTTGTAGATCCTTTTCTTCTCTTGTGTTTCCCACTTAGAGACGTTCCTTTAACATTTGTTGTAGAGCTGGTTTGGTGGTGCTGAATTCTCTTAGCTTTTGCTTGTCTGTAAAGCTTTTGATTTCTCCATCGAATCTGAATGAGATCCTTGCCGGGTAGAGTAATCTTGGTTGTAGGTTCTTCCCTTTCATCACTTTAAGTATATCATGCCACTCCCTTCTGGCTTGTAGAGTTTCTGCTGAGAAATCAGCTGTTAACCTTATGGGAGTTCCCTTGTATGTTATTTGTCGTTTTTCCCTTGCTACTTTCAATAATTTTTCTCTGTCTTTAATTTTTGCCAATTTGATTACTATGTGTCTCGTCGTGTTTCTCCTTGGGTTTATCCTGTATGGGACTCTCTGTGCTTCCTGGACTTGGGTGGCTATTTCCTTTCCCATGTTAGGGAAGTTTTCGACTATAATCTCTTCAAATATTTTCTCGGGTCCTTTCTCTCTCTCTTCTCCTTCTGGGACCCCTATAATGCGAATGTTGTTGCGTTTAATGTTGTCCCAGAGGTCTCTTAGGCTGTCTTCATTTCTTATCATTCTTTTTATTTATTCTGTTCCGCAGCAGCGAATTCCACCATTCTGTCTTCCAGTTCATTTATCCATTCTTCTGCCTCAGTTATTCTGCTATTGAGTCCTTCTAGTGTAGTTTTCATTTCAGTTATTTATTGTTCATCTCTGTTTGTTTGTTCTTTAATTCTTGTAGGTCTTTGTTAAACATTTCTTGTATCTTCTTGATCTTTGCCTCCATTCTTTTTCCGAGGTCCTGGATCATCTTCACTATCAGTATTCTGAATTCTTTTTCTGGAAGGTTGTCTATCTCCATTTCATTTAGTTGTTTTTCTGGGGTTTTATCTTGTTCCTTCATCTGGTACATAGCCCTCTCCCTTTTCATCTTGTCTATCTTTCTGTGAATGTGGTTTTTGTTCCACAGGCTACAGGACTGTAGTTCTTCTTGCTTCTGCTGTCAATATTTATAATTGTTATATCTTCTTCTTGGATTGATCCCTTGATCATTATGTAGTGTCCTTCCTTATCTCTTGTAACAGTCTTTATTTTAAAGCCTATTTTATCTGTTACAAGTATTGCTACTCCAGCTTTCTTTTGATTTCCATTTGCATGGAATATCTTTTTCCATACCTTTACTTTCAGTTTTTATATGTCCCAAAGTCTGAACTGAGTTTCTTGTAGACAGCATATATACATGTCTTGTTTTTGTATCCATTCAGCCAGTCTGTGTCTTTTGGTGGGAGCATTTAATCCATTTACATTCAAGGTGATTATCGATATGTATGTTCCTATTACCATTTTCTTAATTGTTTTGGGTTTGTTTTTGTGGGTCTTTTTCTTTTCTTGTGTTTCCCGCCTAGAGAAGTTCCTTTAGCACTTGTTGTAATGCTGGATTTGTGGTGCTGAATTCTCTTAGCTTTTGCTTGTCTGTAAAGCTTTTGATTTCTATGTCAAATTTGAATGAGATCCTTGCTGGGTTGAGTAATCTTGGTTGTAGGTCTTTCTCTTTCATCACTTTAAGTATATTCTGCCACTCCCTTCTGGCTTGCAGAGTTTCTGCTGAATAATCAGCTGCTAACCTTACAGGGATTCCTTTGAATGTTATTTTTTGCTTGTCCCTTATTGCTTTTAATATTTTTTCTTTGAATTTAATTTTTGTTAGTTTGATTAATATGTGTCTTGGTGTGTTTCTCCTATGATTTATCCTGTATGGGACTCTCTGCACTTCCTGGACTTCGGTGACTATTTCCTTTCCCATGTTAGGGAAGTTTTTGACTCTAATCTCTTCAAATATTTTCTCAGACCCTTTCTTTTTCCCTTCTTTTTCTGGGACCTCTATAATTCAACTGTTGGTGCGTTTAGTGTTGTCCCATAGGTCTCTGAGATTGTCTTCCATTCTTTTCATTCATTTTTATTTATTCTGCTCCTCAGCAGTTATTTCCACCATTCTGTCTTCCAGCTCACTTATTCGTTCTGCCTCAGTTATTCTCTTATTGATTCCTTCTAGTGTATTTTTCTTTTCAGTTATTGTGTTGTTCATCTCTGTTTGTTTGTTCTTTAGTTTTTCTAGATCTGTGTTAAACGTTTCTTGTACTTTCTCAATCTGTGCCTCCATTCTATTTCTGAGATCTGGATCATCTTTACTATCAGTACTCTGAATTCTTTTCCAGGTAGGTTGCCTATTTCTTCTTCATTTATTTGGTCTTGTAGGATTTTACCTTGCTCCTTCATCTGTGACATATTATTTTGTTGTCTCTTTTTTTTTTTTTTTTGATGGGTGCGATTGTGTTCCTGTCTTACTGGTTGTTTGGCCTGAGGCTTCCAGCACTGGAGTTTGTAGGCTGTTGGGTAGAGCTGGGTCTTTGTGCCGAGTTGAGGACCCCCGGGAGACCTCACTCTGATGAATATTCTCTGGGGTCTGAGGTTCTCTGTTAGTCCAATGGTTCAGATTCAGAGTTCCCACCACAAGAGCTCTGGCCTGACCCCTGGCTCATTTACCAAGATTTTGCAAGCTGTGCAAAAAAAAAAAAAAAAAGAAAAGAAAAGAAAAGCAGCAGGAGGGGCCCAGGAGTGCCTCTGGTCCTGGAGGGCAGAGGACCAGGTCCAGGACCCCAGCAGGCTCACTGAGCCCGAGTGGATGGGTAAAAAGCTAGGTGTGTTCCCCCCTGACCCTCCAATCCTGGAGGGCCTCTCCCCCATCCTCCCCTCTCCTTCTCCCCCCCATCTCCCTCCTATGCCCCCAGGAACAATGCAGCACTGAGGGGGCCTTGGAGGGCAGGGGACCTGGCCTTGGAGCCCCACAGGCTTCCCAGGCCAATTGGGCAGGAAAAATGCTTGATCCTCTGAGTCCCCAAGGGCCCCTCCAGGCATGGGAACCCCTCCCCGCCTCCCAGCCACCCCTCAGTGGTGCTGGTCCTGTCTTCTCCTCCCCCCTCACTCCCCTCATGTCCTACCCGGTCACTCAGGGGTTCCTCCCATCTCCTTGGGCGTCAAGGTCCCCCACGAGCATCTGGCAGCCACCCTAGTTTTGGGGAGATGTGAACTCTGAGTCCTCCCCCACTGCCATCTTGACTCCACGCTCTATATATTATTCTAGATACTGATTCTTTGTCAGATATATGGTTTGCAAGTATTTTCTTCCCGTCTCTAGTTTGTCTTTTCATCTTCTTAACAGGGTATTTTACAGAGAAAAAATTTGAATTTTGATGCAGTCCAACTTAACAGTTTTCCCTTTCATAGACTGTGCTTTTGGTATCAAGTTTAGAAACTCTCGGCTTAACCCTAAATCCTGAAGACTTCCTCTTATTTTTTTCTAAAAGATTTATAGTTTTACATTTTACATTTAAGTCCATGATCCACTTTGAATTAGGTGTGAAGTTTAGGTCCAGGTTCACTTTTCACCTCTAGATGTCCAATTGCTCCAGCACCCTTTGCTGAAAAGTCTAGCCTTCCTCCATTGAATTGCCTTTGCACCTTTGTCAAAAATCAGTTCAGCATTTTTGTGTGAGTCTATTTCTTGGTTCTCTGTTCTGTTCTGTTGATCTGTATCTATCTCTGTGCCAATACTGCACAGTCTTGATTACTATAGTTATATAACAGGTCTGGAAATCAGGCAGACTGTTCTTCCCACTTTACTCTTTTTTTTTTCATAATTGTTTTAATTATTCTAGTTCTTTGCTTCTCCATATAAATGTTAGAATAATTTTGTCCATATCTACAAAATATCTTGGCGAGGTTTTGATAGAAATTTTGTTAAACCTGTGTATCAGATTGAAGAGAATTGACATCTTTACTATTTTGAGTCTTCCAATCACTACATTCCAATCCAAATGTAGTCTTTCTCTCCATTTTTTAGATCTTTCATTAGAATTTTGTAGTTTTCAGTAAATAAGTCCTTATGTTTTATTTAATTTACCTGTATTTCATTTTTTGAGCAGTTATAAATTGCATTGTATTTTTAATTGCTGGTGATCATCGCTAGTATATAGAAATACAATTGATTTTTGAATGGTTATCTTGGATCCTGCAACCTTGCCAAACTCATTTATTAGTTTTAGGAAGATTGTTTTGTAGATTCCTTGGGATTTTCGACATAGAAAATTATTTGGAAATAGTGACATTTTTATTTCTTTTTTGTGATTATTAAGTTGTGTCACTTTTATTTAATACTCTTAGGTCAGGCACACTTTCATTTTTTCCTTTATAAACTGTATGCTTTTCTTGCCTTATTGCAGTGATTAGAACTTCCAGTACTATGCTGTATAAGAAGTGAGACATCCTTGATGAGAGTGGACATCCTTGCTTTGTTCCTGATCTTAGAGGGAAAGCATTCAGTCTTTCACAATTAAATACTAATGTTACCTCTAGACTTTCTGTAGATTCTTTTTATCAAGTTTAGGGAGTTCCCTCTATTCCTAGTTTTCTGAGAGTCCTTAAAATCATGAATGAGTATTGTATTTTGTCAAATGCTTTTTATGAGGCCATTGATATGACCATAAAAATTTTCTCCTTTAGCCTGGTGATATGATGAATAACACTGATTGATTTAAATATTGAGCCAGCCTTACATATCTGGAATAAATTCTCTTTGGTCATGATATATAATTCTTTTCCTATATTGCTGAATTCTATGTGCTAAAATTTTGTTAAGGATTTTTGCATCTATATTTATGAGTGATGTTAGTTTGTAGTTTTATTTTTATGCTGTTGTTTTCTGGTTTTGGTATCAGGGTAATCCTAGCTTCATAAAATGAATTGGGAAGTGTACTTCTCTTCTGGAAGAGATTATGTAGAATTAGTGTTAATTCTTCTTTAAAGTTCTGATAGAATTCCCTGTGAAGCTGTCTGGGCATGGAGATTTCTTTTTCGGAATTTTTAACTTATGAATTCATTTTTCTTAATAGTTACGGGACTATTCAAATGATCTATTTCACTTTGGATGAGGTGTAGTAATTTGTTCTTTTCAAGAAATTGATTCATTTAATCTAAGTTGTTAAATATATGTCTGTTGTGTTGTTTGTGGTATCCCTTATTATCCTTTTGATGTCTGCATCGTTTGTAATGACATTCCCTGTTTTGTTCTTTCTTTTTTTTTAAATAAATTTATTTATTTATTTATTTTTGACTCTGTTGGGTGTTCGTTGCTGTGTGCGGGCTTTCTCTAGTTGCGGTGAGCAGGGGTTACTCTTTGTGGTGGTGCATGGGCTTCTCATTGCAGTGGTTTCTCTTGTTGTGGAGCATGGGCTCTAGGCACAGGCTTCAGTAGTTGTGGCACGCAGGCTCAGTAGTTGTGGCTTGCGGGGTCTAGAGCGCAGACTCAGTAGTTGTGGTGCATGGGCCTAGTTGCTCCATGGCATGTGGGATCTTCCCGGACCAGGGCTCGAACCTGTGTCCCCTGCATTGGCAGGTGGATTCTTAACCACTGCACCACCAGGAAAGTCTCCCCTGCTTTGTTCTTGATATTGTTAATTCGAGTCTCATCTTTTTTTTCTTTTTTCCTTTTTCAGTCTTGCTAGAAATTGGTCAATTTTACTTATCTTTTAAAAGAATCAGGTTTTTGGTTTCACTGCATTTTCTCTTTTGTTTTTCTGCTATCAATGTCGTTGCTTTATACTCTAACTTATTTCCTGTCTTCTGCTTGGTTTAGGTTTATTTTGATATTCTTTTCATATATTCTTGAGAAAGAAGTTCAGATTATTGATTTGAGACTTTTCATTTTATCTAATATAACATTTAATGTTATACAAATTTCACTCTCAGCAATGCCTTAGCACAGATTTTGAAATATTGCATTTTCATTTTTATTTAGTTCAATATATGTTTTAGTTTTCCTTGAGACTTCCTCTTTGACACATGGATTACTTAAAAGTGTATTTAATTTCAAAGCATTTGACAATTTTTCTGTTTTTCTTCTCTTATTATTTAGAGTTTGATTCCACTGTGGTCACAATGCACACTCTACATAAGTTCAATAATTTTAATTTTGTTGAGGTTTATTTTATGGCCCAGAATATAGTCTATCTTGGTGTATGTCCCATGGACTATTGTAAAGAATGTTTATTCTGCTGTTGTGCATTTGAATGGTTTCTAAATGTCAATGAGATCCTGTTAGTTGATGATGTTGTTGAGTTCTTTCATATTCTTGCTGGATTTATGTCTAGTTACTCTATCAATTTTTGAGAGAGGAATGCTAAATTCCCCAACTATAATTATGGATTTGTCTATTTCTCCACTCAGTTCTATCAGTTTTTGCTTCACATTTTTGTAGCTCTGTTGTTTGGTGCATACACATTTAGGATTGTTATCTTTTTTGTGGAGAACTTTTTGTCATTACATAATGTGCTTCTCTGTGTCTGGTAATTTCCTTTGCTTTGAGGTATACTTCATCTGACAATATAACCACTCCTGCTTTCTTTTAAAAAATAAACCTTTTATTTTAGGATAGAATCACTGTTACAGAAAAGTTGTGAAGAGAGTAAAGAGAGTTTCCATATACCCCACTATCCATTTCCCTTATTATCCAACATCTTACATTAGTATAATATATTTGTCACAGGTAATGAACCAATACAGATATATTATTATTAACTAAAGCCTATACTTTATTCAGATTTCCTTAGTTTTTACCTAATGTCCTTTTTCTGTCTGAGATTCCATTCAGGTTACCACATTACATTTAGTCATAATGTCTCCTTCGAATTCACTTCTCTGTGATTTCCCAGACCTTCTTTGTTTTTGATGACCTTGACAATTTTGAGGAGTACAGGTAAGATATTTTGTAGGATGTCCCTCAAATGGGATTTGTCTGATGTTTTTCTCATAATTAAATTCGGGTTATGGGTTTTAGGGAGGAAGGTCACAGAGTTAAAGTGCCATTCTCATCACATCATGTCAGTAGTACATGCTATCAACATGATCTTTCATTGTTGATGTTAACCTTGATCACCTTGATGAGATGCTGTTTGTCAGGTTTCTCCACTATAAAGTTACTCTCCCCCACCTCTCCCCTTCCATATTGTCCTTCTTGGAAAGGAAGTCATTATGCACAGCCTCATTCCCAGTGAGGAGTGATGTTCCATCTCCCTGAGGGCAGAGTATCTACACAAATTATTTGAAATTCTTCTGCATGGGAGATTTGTCTGTATTCTCCATTTATTTATGTATTGAATCATTTTTTTTTAAATAGCAGCATGGACTCAAAGATATTAATTGTATTGGAGAATGGTACTGGAAACCAAGATTGGGGCACTAGGTATGATCCTGGGATGTCATTACTTCTAGGCCCTCTCAGCTGAGAGAGCAGAAAAACCTGTGTGTGTGTACTAACCTGTGTACATACACATATCTATAGATACTGTATTTCTATATGTATCCACTTGTATCTATATTAGGCTAAACATGAGTTTACACTGATTTTTCTCCAACTCTAATCCATCACCCGTGGATCATTCTGGGCTTCTCCCTTGTTTGTCTGTAACCTCCCGTTCCAACAGTGAGAAACTTGGCTTCCAACACTCACCATCCATTTACTTAATTGCTCAAGTCCAGTATACATAGATATTTGTTTCAGAATTGTTAACCCATACCATATCTCTGTGGGAAACAACTGTTGATGAGAGTACAGTGCTTATGCACAGTTCTTTTTGCCTTTACTCACACAATTTCCATTTATTTCCAAACTTATTTACCTTCTTCCCTCCCTTCATGGAGGCTGTTTACACATTTGTAATACAGTTACATTGCTTCATCACAGTCTGCACTCCATCCTGGGCTCCCTTGACCTCCTAAATGATTTTTTAAATTTTGCGTACATTACAGTTCACTCTGTGCTGTAAAGTTCAAAGGATTTTGACAAATGCATAGTGTCATAGATCCACCATTACATTCTCATACAGAAGAGTTTCACAGCCTTAAAAATAAGCCCCTGCATTTCACCTATTCAACCTTCCTCCCTCTCCAAATCCCTGGCAATCAGTGATCTGTTTACTGTATCTATAGTTTTGCCATTTAAAGATGTCATATAAATGGAATTATACATTCTTCAGTCTTTTCAGATTGGTTTATTTTAATTAGCATTGGGCATTTAGGACTCATCCATTTTGTGTGTGTGTGTGTGGCTTGGCAGCTAATTCCTTTTTATCACAGAATAATATTCCATTGCCTGGATGTACCACAGTTTGTTTATCTATTTACCTATTAAAGGACACCATGGTTGCTTCCAGTTTTGGGCAGTTATAAAGAAAACTCTATAAACATCCACATGCATGTTTTTGTACAGACATAAGTTTTTAAATCTGTTGGATAAATAACTAGAAGCCTGATTGCTGGATTGTATGGTAAAACTATGTTTAGCTTTGTAAGAAACTGTGTCTTCCAACCTGGCTGTACCATTTTGCATTCCAACCAGCAATGAATGAGAGTTCCTGTTACTTAGAATGCTCACAATTGATATTAGTTTTTACTTAATGGTTGCACAATTTATATTATCTATCTTTTTACTTTTAACCTACTTATATCACTGTATTTGAAATGAGTTTCTATATGAATTTGTACGCAACATATAGTTTGGTTATGTTGTTAACTCCACTCTGCCAATCTCTTTTAATTGGTGTTTTGGAACATTTACATTTAATGTAATTATTGACCTTTGAGGGCTTGTCTGCCATTTTATTTTTTGTTTTCTGTTTGTTCTCTTTGTTTTTCATTTTCTTTTTTCCTGCCTTCCCGCGGGCACTTGAACATTTTTAAGGTTCCCATTTTGATTTATGTATAGTGTTTTTGAGTGAATCGCTTTGTGTAGCTTTTTTAAATGGTTATTTTAGTTATTACATTATATCTATGTAACTTATCAGAGTCTACTGTTATTGACATTTTACTAGTTCAGGTGAAGTATAGACACCTTACCTCCCTTTACATCCTTTGCCCTTCCCCATTTATAGTATAATTGTCTTAAATATTTCCTCTAATACATGTAGAACCACATTAGACAGTGCTATAATTTTCGCTTCAACTGTCAAACATAGTTCAGAAAACTCAAGTGGAGAAGGAAAATATATCTGCCTATATTTTGTCTTGCTATTGTTCTTTCTTTGTTCTTGATGTTCCAAGACTCCTTCTTTAATCATTTCCTTTCTGTTTAGGGAATTTCCTTTACCCATTCTTTTACATCTCTGGTGACAAATTCTTAGTTTCCCTCCATCAAAGAATGTCTTGATTTCCCCTTAATTCCTGAAGGATATTTTCACTGCTTATAGGATTCTGGGTTGAGACTTCATTTCTTTCAGCACTTGGAAAATGTGGTGACACTCTTTTGTGGGCCTTGTTGGGTTTTTCTTTTTTCATAAGAAATTCACTGTCATTTGAATTGCTTTTTCCCTGTTAGTGTCATTTCTCTCTTGCTGTTTCCAAGATTTTTCCTTTGTTTTTAGCTTTCAGAAGTTTCACTATGTCTTGATATAGATTTCTTTGAGTTTATCTTATTTGAGGTTTGATCAGATTATTGAATCTATATATTTATGTCTTTTGCCAAATTTGGAAAGTTTTCAGCCATTTTTTCTTCAAGCACTTTTTCAACCCATCCTTTTCTCCTCTTCTTCTGCAACTTTGATGACATTAATGTTAGGTTTTGTTGTTGTTGTTCTTATAGTCCCACAGATCCCTGAAGCTCTATTTATTCATTTTTTTTCAGTCTATATTCCCTCTGTTGTTCAGATTGGGTAATTTCTATTGTTCTAACTTCGAGTTCACTGATTCTTTCTTCCATCTCCTCCATTCTGCATTCTCCACTGAGTTGTTTATTTCAGTCATTGTATTTTTCTGTTTTAAGGTTTCCATCTGGCTCTTCTTTATATCTTCTATTTCTTTGCTTAGAGTTTTTTTGAAGTATAGTTAATTTACAATGTTGTGTTAGTTTCAGGTGTACAGCAAAGTGTATGTATATAAACATATCCTTTTTCAGATTTTTTTCCATTATAGGTTATTACAAGAGACTGAATATAGTTCCCTGCGCTATACAGTAGGTCCCTGTTGCTTATCCACTTTATATATAGTAGTGTGTATATGTTAATCCCAAACTCCTAATTCATCTCTCTCCCCAGCCCCACTATCACCTTTGGTAACCATAAGTTTGTTTCCTATGTCTGCGAGTCTACTTCTGTTTTGTAAATAGGTTCATTTGTATCATTTTTTTAGATTCCACATATAAGTGATATCATATGATATTTGTCTTTTTCTGTCTGACTTACTTCACTTAATATGATAATCTCTAGGTCCATCCATATTGCTGCTAATGGAATCATTTCATTCTTCTTTATGGTTGTGTAATATTCCGTTGTATATATATATACCACATCTTCTTTATCCATTCATCTGTTGATGGACATTTAGGTTGCTTCCATGTCTAGGCTATTGTAAATAGTGCTGTTATGAACATTGAGGTGCATTATTTTTTTGAAGTAGCGTATTCTTTGGAAATATGCCCAGGAGTGGGATTGCAGGATCATGTGGTATAGAGTTTCTATTTTTCAAGTGTGCTTATAATTGCTCATTGAAGCATTGTATCCTTGTTAGATAATTCCAACATCTCTGTCATCACAGTATTGGCAAGTAATGATAGTCTTTTTTTGTTCACATTGAGGTTTTCCTGGTTCCAATGACAAGTGATTTCCAATTGAAACCTGGACATTTTGGATATTATGTTGTGAGACTCTGGATCCTATTGAAACTTCTGTTTCAGCTGGCTTCTTCTGAGATTGATCCTGTAGCAAAACGGAGGGGTGGGGGGCGGCATGCTACCTCCTTACTGCCAGGTAGAGGTAGAAATCCAGATTTTCCACTTGGCCTCAACATCTGAGGGGAGAGGGGCTCTATTTACTGCTGGTCCAGCATGGGAATTCCAGCACCACTAGCCTTCCACTGATACTACCCCAGTGGGAGGGGGAGGAATGCTCCATTACTGCCAAGTAGTGGGGGACATCTAGGTTCTCCCTATATTCTCCGTTGACAAAGTTGAGGGCAGGGAGCTAAAATGTTTTCCTTTTTATAAATTGCTGTCATAAACAAAGCTGTGCTGAACGTGCATGCTCAAGTGGGAGTATTTGGAGTCTTGGAGGTGGAACTACAGGTAAGAGAGAATGCTCATGGCACTTTGAGAGTGATTGTTTTCAAACCGAGGATCCCATGGTGGTGTTAGTGACTTCAAGAGAGGACACAGGATGCTGTATGAGGTGTCAGACTGGTAGGACCTTCTCCATCTGGGTTCTCCTCCCTGATTCAACTGGAGATGCTCCCCTCTCCCCCTGTCTTGTTCACTCAGCTTCTGGATAGGATTTCATGTGAAGACATAGTTCCATGGCTAAAGAGAGAGAAAGAGAGAGAACATTTGGAAAAAAGTGAAAATGCCTGAGATTCCTTCCGTTTGTGAATTTCTGTAATAAAGGTCCTGGTCCTGAACATAAAGGCTGTTCAGGAAAGAAGACATGAACTTGAATATAAATGGCTATGAGAGCCTTTTAAAACAAAGAATTGGCTGTAGAATTATCTCAAAATGCAAAACATTTTGGTGCATTTAAAACAGCATTTGATTTATAACAAAGCTAATTAGCACAGAATTCTTTAGATACACATCAATTATGTGAGATGAGCTGCACCTGTACCAAAATTCCCAGGCTCACAGGTTTGGAGGAGAACACCTGTTTGGATGGGCCCTCAGAGAGATTTGAAAGGAGGGACAGGTGAGGAGGTTGCCAGGGGAGGAGGAGAGTTACAAAACTGTTCAGAACTCTCAAAGGAATATCCTTTGCTAGCAGAGATTTTTTTCCTAAGCATCTCTCCTCCTGAGCCCCCATCCACCATTCCCACACTGTATGTGGGTCTCACTTCCAGAGGCAGCTGTCTCATGTTCAGTTCATGACACCTTCAGAAGCTCTGCTAATAACTGCAGATCGGAAAAGCATTCGGCCCATGGGGACCAATTTCTTTTTCCATCACCTGTGGCTTCTCAACATGAAATTAAAGGCAGCAGCAAGTAATTGAAGCTGGTGGCACCTCCCAAAGTTCAGCTGCTGCCAGGGGACCTGGCCTGTGCACTGCCTCCCCCCCGTCACTCCCACCTTCCATCCTGGGATTGAGCAAACTACAGGATTGGCTTTTTCACAAAAATGAGACTGACGTCACTCTGTCAGCGCTTGGCTAGGTCGGTTAGCTAAGGCTGAGTGAGCCGCCCTGCCTTGTCCAGTCCAGGCCACAACGGGGTCTTGTATCTCCAGACCTAGGTCTGCCGGAAGGTGACCCTCTCAGCCAGAGCACAGCTCCATGAGCCCCCTTCTCAGGAAGCCTCTGGAGCTGGCCGAGCCAGGGGTCTCCCCCAGGCCTTGCCCAAAGTGCAGGGCTTGGAGAAGACCGTTGCCAGCCTTCTGTCCCAGGAGGACCATGAAAGCCCCAGAGAGCTCCCTCTGCCCTGGTGGATGGGGTTGGAGGTCAATGCTTTCCTCCCAGGAGAGAAGCCTACTGACTGTAGGTTCATGGGGGAGAAGGAAAAAGGGAGGGGAGACTCTCATGGTGCCCACATGGCCCTGACCAGGGTCACTGGTGACATTTCATAGTCACATGGACAAACTCAGGTGTGCAAAGAAAAAGGCAGTTTGGATTTGCTGAAGCTTTGGATACAAGAGGTGAGGAGTCAAGGATATTATCACAGTTTTTGGCTTGAGCTAAGAAAGGATGGAGTTGCTGAGGTATTAGAAGGAGTACCTTTTGGGTGGAAATTGGGAGTGATAGTTTGGGAAGGAGGCAGTCGGATTTATGAGCCTGGAGGTCGGGGGAGAGGACCAGGCTGAAGATATAAACACATGAGGCATCAGCTGGCTCTGACATTCTTTCCTCAACTACTTCATACCTGGCAGAGGCCCCACTCCCCCTGGTGTGTTGTATGCTCTCTCCCCTGGGTCCCCTGCCACCTGCCCTCTCTCCCTGCAGAGTCACAAGCTGGCAGGCAGGGTGTGGACCTCTGCCCCTATCAGCCGGGCTCCTGGGTCCACGAGCTCTCTCTGTGTTTGGGTCCCAAACAGAACACCCTCCGATAAGATGCCCCAGCCCACTCATGGGTGCCCACTCACACCGGCCAAGTGTCACGGAAGGAATGTGGGGGCAGCTGGGCCCGAATCACAAGACAGAAACACACAGGACACGTATGTCATGCCAGGAAGTGCCTCATGAAAGGGAGAAGCCCGAATAGGCCACGGGGTGTGGGGATGGGGTAGGGGAGGGTGGGGTGGGCTCAGAGGAAATTGGCCCTGGTGACTCAGCCTGCAGTTCTATTGGACGCAGCATGTGTTACCAGAGAAAACAAATTCCTCATGCAGGTTTATCTCCTGTGGAGGAGGGATAATCAGCAGCAGGAAGTGGCAGAGGAGGAAGGCCAGGAGCTCCTGCCCCAGCCCAAGGCCGGTGCCAGAGTCCGCTAGGCAGAGCAGACAGTGGTCCAGGAACACCTGCTCCCAGGATGGGGGCCTCTGGTGGCCCTGGGTAGGGGAGAGGCCCCATACCTCACAAGTCATATCAGGCCCAGCCCAGGTCGCCTGCGGTGGGTGGCCACTAGGGAGGTGGAGAGTCCTGGGGAAACGCTGAGGGGCAGAGGGGAGACAAGTTAAAGCAAATGTAGGCGCAGAATTTCTGAGGCACCATGTGAAAATCTCCATGGTGACACTGAGCTTTGAGTGGGAAGTCTGTTACGCTTGACAGTACAGGGAAGCACAGCTCACATTAATGTGAACGGCGGTCCCTGGATTTGTGTAGCGCACAACCTGCCCAACCATCCCTGGGGGCTCTGGGTGCAAGGTCCCAATTCTCCATCTATACGGTGGTAATTATGTTACAAGAGATAGGTTCCCATCCTCAGCAGGTACATTTGGGAGAACACACCCCTGGGAGCCACATGTAACACTTAATAGGACCTGCTCACTAGAGCAAGTCACACCTTGACAATGGCCAAATGGGAACCACTCTTAGCTTTTCCTCTGCCCCTTCTTTCTTTTATTCCAGTGGTTCTCACAGTGTGGTCCCCAGCCCAGCAACAGCAGCACCACCTGGGAACTTGGAGATACAATTCTTGGGTCCTCCCAGGACCTAATGAATCAGAAATTCTGGGTTTGGGGCCCAGCCAGCTGTGTTTAACAGTTCTCCAGGGGATTCTGATGCCCTCTAGTTTGAGGGAGACCCACGCAGCATGGAGACAAGAGGTTTTCTGCCTTAGAATCACCTGGGGAACTTTAAAAAATGCCCATGCCTGTGTCCCACCCCCAGAGATTCAGATTTCATTGGTCTGAAGTCCAGCCTGGGCATCAGGATTTTCAGCTGCCTGCCAGCCAAGAACTTGCTTTCTGAAGCACTGGAAAGTGGCTCAGCGTCACTGTCTGGGACCAGAGGGTCGGTCCTTGGGTGGAGGCTGTACCTGACATCTCATAACTCTGCCCCTTACTCCTGGGGAGGCAACTCAGTGGAGGGAGAGGTCCCTGGGCTCTGGGGTGCAGATGATGCAGATTCCATGGGCACCTTCCCCAGAGATCCTAGTTCAGCAGGTCTAGAGTAGGACCTGGTGAGCATTGTCCCTGGAGATTTGGATGTGGGGTTGAGGAATCCCTTCTGAGAACCTCAGGTCATGAACACCAGGTTCTATTTCCATCTCCACCATTCACCAGCCACGTGTCCCCAGCAGGTCACTTCATCAACTGTCACTTCATCTATGACTGTCCTGGTCACCTCAGGGCTGTCCTGAGACCACATAGAGATGGTCAGGACTGACCATTGTGGGTGGTGGGACAGAGGCAAGGAATTGCTGGAGTGTCCCTCCATCTGCCTGACAGTTGAGGTCGTGTGGGAGCCCTTAGTCAGAGTGCCTAGCTGGGTGGATAGAGCCTTTGCTGAAAGAGCAGAATCAGGGTGGGTGGGTGTCTCTCCCAGCTCCTCGGGAACGGGCGGTGGGGTGTGCAGTGGGGTAAGGGGCAGGTCCTGAGGTCCTGGGAGCCACATCCAAGACCAAAATCCATGGGTAACCAAGGGGCCTTCTTTTCCGATGGGCTCCACGACTGTTGGGACTTGGGGCTCTTGTGTTCAGCTGCCCCTGCCCGACACCAGCCTCAGCCACTTAGCCTGATAGGAGTTTCGTTTTCTCCCAGCACGAGGCCAGAAGCAGACCGGCTGGTGGAGCTGCGTGAGGGGACACCGGGGATACAGGATCCTTTGAATTCCGGGCTCTGTCATCCTCAGAGTCACCGGATGGCCACCCCCGGCCGGACTTCGCTTCTGCATTCAGGCAGGAAGAGTAGGAAGCAGCCAGGAGACAGGGCGGTGACTGTGTCTGGAACCAGCCCTTCCCCAGCATGCCAGACCCCTGCCATGTGGAACTCATTGGTGAACTTGATCACTTGCAAGGCCCAGCTGCCGGGGAAGCTGGGGAGAGGGGCTGCCTGGAACAAAATACAGGGGTGAGGCTGGAGGGAAAGGTGGCGCGGGCTCCCAGGCTGGTCACTCTGACACTTGCCAGGTGTGCCTCTCCTTGGCCATTTACTCCACAGCAGGGTCACTCAGACCCCCACAGGCACAACAGGGTTTCCTGCTCCTCCTCACCCAATGCCCCAGCCCCCTAAAGCCCAGGACGCAACCCGAGGGTCCTTGCCATTGGGATAAAGACACTGACTGGGAACAGCTCCCTTAGGCCATTATGGATGAGCCACATGTCCTGGAACACATCCCTGTTCCCTGGAGCCTTGGTTTCCATGATTTTCCCTGACTGCCCATTGGTGCTTCTACAAATCAAATGAGGAGATCATTGTGGGAACAGTGAAAGGGTGAAAAGTCTGGTCAAAGTGCCAGGCAATAAACCCTGACTCGCTCTCTTCCCTCCTCCAGAGTTTCTCACCATCTCTCAATCCCTGCTCAGGTGGGACTTGCATTCTCATCCTCCTCACCTCTGTGGTTCCTCGCGGGCACCAGTGTCTCCCTCCCACAGTCCTGGCTCTGGAGCCTGGCAGCCCGTCCCCTCTGGTCTGGGGGCTTGTCACTGCAGGCTCCACCCTGCGTGCCTGCCTCAGGCTCCGCATGGTGGCCATGGCCTGGGCCACAGGGGGTCTGACCTTGGCCGCCACAGGCCTTCCTCATCAGCACTTCTTCACCTGTCAGGAGGAGATAATAATGGAGGGAAGGCAAGCAAAAGGCCCAGCACTCAGCAAACCTAAACAGCCCTTGAAATGCTTCATAATCAGAATGCTTTTTCCCCCTTTTGAAAACAAGAATGGAACGAGAATGGACAGGTCGAGAGAGGGAACAAGGTCACAGCTTCGGTGGCCAGGGAGGGGGAGAGAGGGGAGGGAAATGAGGGTGTTCCTTGAAGGCACAAGGGCGGGGCCTGCGAGGGGCATCCGAGGGGAAGGGGTGGCCGAGGATGGGCCACTCCACTCAGCAGGCATGCGGTCAGGTGAGTGTTCGGAGCGCTCTGCAGGTCGTGCCTCTCAATGGCTGCCAGCCTCACAGGGGCACAGGGAGGGAGGGGCTGTGGGCATGACAAGATCCCATTTATTAGGTGTGAGGAGGGCACCCTAACATCTGGGCCGGGAATCTGGGTCACCGCTGCTGGCGCCCACTCCTGGGGGTGACCTGGGGGCCATCCTGGGGACCCTGACCTCCTCATTGTAGCAGAGATGGTCCAGATGACCTTCATCAGACAGAACAGACCTCAAGGATGACCCCATCTCCCTAGCAAGCGCCTCTCTTCCCAGCCTGGGACTTTGCTGTTCGTTTTATGGCAGTTCGTCTTGAGAGTTTTCCTGCTTGTCACAGGGAAGTCAGCACCTTTCTACTAGGACAGGTGTCAACCTTGCTTTTTTGCATTCCTCTGACTTGGTGGGAAAAGAGGGCAGGCCGAGCCTGTGATCTGTGATCACACAACCAGAAAAAGGCTGCTGTAACAGTGAGGGGCTTTGGGGCTTTGATCTTAGCAAGGAGACGGCTGGAGGGGCATCGTCTGCTCCTTGTCTCCCAGCAGGTGGTGGTGGATTTGTTCTGAATGTGGCTTGTCCTTCCTGTGAGCTGCTGACCCCACTGGGGGAGAGAGGGTGCAGACTAAAGCAGCAGAGACTGGGTTTAGACACAGGGGGTAGTTTCTGACTACAAGGCAAAGACGACTAATCACCGGCAAATGTTGCAGAGAAGAGGAGCGCAGGCTAGCCTTGGTCCTGGACCAGGGATTATTTTGATAAATTATTTCTAAAAATTTTAAAACCATTACCCTACATGGTACCATAACTCAAACACTACAGCAGTGCTTCTCTATGTGGTCCCTGGACCAGCTGATGCTCCTGGAGACTTGCTGAAAATGTACATTCAGGGGCCCACCCCAGACCTTCTGGATCAGCACTCTGGGGGTGGGCCTGGCAGGCTGTGTTTAAACAAGACTCTCAAGGGGATCCCGAGAATCCTGGAACACAGAGACGAGACAATGGAAGGTAAACGTCTTCCTGCTCTCCGTGCTCCTCCTCCTTTTCTCAGTCCATGTTCTCACACAAATGAGAGCATATCCTTCTACACACTGACCAGCACTTCACCTTTTCCCAGAATAAATGTCAATATATCCTAGATGACCCCTACTCCCACCCCAATGCCAGAATTTATGAATTAACCTCATTCCTTTTAACGGTTGCGTGGAATTCTGTTGCAGGGGGAGAGGGGCGTAATTTGTCCAACCATTGCCCTATCAGAGGCATTTAGGCTGTCTCTAGGTTTTTACTATTTTCAAAGGCTGGTGCAATGACATCTATCAGGGAGTCTGTTTGTGGGCAGATATCTAGTAGTGGCATTGCTGAGAGGAATGAGATTTGCGATGCCAATTTTCTTTAGATCCTTCCAGACCCTAGACACCTATAAAACCTGTTCCATTAGTTTATACTCCCTCCCAAAATATAGAAAAATTTCCCTTTCCCACTCTTTCATCAGTACTGAACTTGTAAGACTTTTCCATTTTGCCGCTCTGATAGGTGAAAAAAATGGAGATTCAGAGTTTGACTTGCATTTCTTCAACTGTGAGTATCCTTCACATGTCAGTAGCCACCTCTATTTTTTTCTGTGAGCTGTCTATTCATAGCTTTTCTTTCTTTTTCCCCCCATTTTTCCTTTGGGTTATTAGACTTTTTCTTATTGATCGGGAAGAGCTCATTACATTTTAAGGAAAGTGGTTAAATGTCATATATTACACATGGTTTTCCCTGGTATTTCCTTTGTCTTTTGTCTGAATTTTTGTGCTTTGTTGTTGTTGTTATTATTATTGGCCATGAAGGAGTTTCCTTGTAGGATATTAAATATATCAGTCTTTTCTTTTAATATTTCTGGAGTTGTGTCATGCTTTAAAAAGCCTTTCCCATTTTGAGATTTTAAAATATCCCCTATGTTTTCCTAAAGTCCTTGGATAAGAGCCTGAGCTCCAGGGCTGGACAGCCTGGGTTCCAATCCCAGCTCTCCTGCTTCCTGAGTGACCCTCACTTTTATACTCCGTAAAGTGGGGATAGGGTGTGTGCTTCTCTCTGGGGTGCCTCCTCACATTCTCAACCCAAAGAAGGTTTAAAGGCTCCAGATAAACTAGACAGATTAACTGGTGGCCTGCTGGAGAGGAGGCTGAACCTCACAGATCCACAGTCTCCCAACTCCAAGAATGAGGGGCTTTCCTTGGGCCTGGATACATGCTTGCTTCCTCCACCACTGACTCTCAGCCTAGAGGTGCGGGGTCCCCAGGAGAGGGCTGCAGGCTCTGCCCCTGAGATTGGCAAGCCCCAGAGGGACTGTGAGTCCCTGGAACCCTGTTCGGGGCTAAACTGGCTTCCTCTTCAAAATTCATGTGTTGAAGTCCTAACCCCCAGGACCTCTGAATGTAGCCATATTTGGAGATAGACTCTTTAAAAAGGTAATTAAATTAAAATGAGGTCATTAAGTGGGTCCTAATCCAATTTGACTGGTGTCCTTTTCAGAAGAGGAAATTTGGACACAGTCACAGACAAAGGAAGACACCGCAAAGACACAGGGAGGAGACAGCCATCTACAAGCCAAGGAGAGAGGCCTGGAGCAGACACTTCCCTCCCAGCCCTGAGAGGGGACCAACCCTGCCGATGCCTCGGTCGTGGACTTCCAGCCTCTAGAACTGGGAGAAGACCGTGTCATTTGAGGCCCCGGTGGTGTTTTATGACCTCAGCCCCAGCAGACGAAGGCAGGGGCTCTGAAGGGCCTGCTCTGGGCAGTCCAGTTCAGTCCTCTGACTCTCTGGGCCCCACATGAGGGTGGGCTTACCTGGGTGTCTTGTCTACCCCTTACCTGCTGCTGAAGACAATGACCCAACTGCAGACAGCTGTTCTTGCTGCTCTCCCCTCCCCCCACCGAATGATCTGAAAGATAATATGTGAGGCTTTGGGTCTGGACTAAGATCAAAGCCAAAGGACAGGTGCTCAGGCACAGCGTGAGGGCCTGTCCTTCACCAAGCAAGGGCGGGGACGCCCACGTGGGACTCCCGAAAGGCCCCACAGACCCCCAGGGGCCTGCAGACAGCTGCACAAGATCAGATGTATGGGTGCAGGAAGCCGGTAGCCCCCCGGGGCCCGTGCTGGGTGGGCAGCACAGAAGGGTGGCTGGAGGTTAACGTGGGGGAGGGGTGATGGGGCAGAGACAGCCTGGTCCTGGCGCTGACATTCCCGGTCTTCCTGGCCTGCAGGGCTCCTGTGGACGGTGGGCATGTCCTGCGCACCCTGAGAATGCTCTTGGGTGCCCCTTCCTCTGACCCCAGAGTGGGAGTGAACCAAACCAAGGGAAAGGCAGGCACTGGCAGGGGAATCTGGGAAGGCCGGGTTGTGGCTTCAAGGGTGGTGACTGGAGTCCCCGTGCTGGAGGAGTGACAGATCTCAGTGGAGGACAGACCTGCCGACCAAATTCAGGAGACAGCCCTGTGTGGACTGTCAGTGCTTCCCTTTACTGCTCCCATGACCCCCCCGGCAGAGACAGAGGTTCTCCATACAGGGCAGGGCAGGGGCCTCAAGGGCTTCCACGGAATGAGGGCCCTTCCCCTTTGAGACACCTGGACCTCTGCCTGGGTGGGGATCCTCCCCTGGCCTTGAGGGCCTGGGGAGTCCCCACCCACCACCGCAGGCTGAGCTGGGGGGTGGGGTGCACGGCGGGGGGGGGTGGGGGTGCACCCTCCTCCTGTGATTTGGCCCTGAGGCCAGGGCAGGCCCAGGTGCTGTCCCCCACCCAGCTCTGCCCGCCGTGGAGGCTGTCTCCAGCTGCCAATGAGTGGCTCCCAGCAGCTGCCCTGGCCTGGCCAGGTGTGGGTGGCCCGGGGCAGGCAGACAGCTGGGCAGGCCGAGCGCCACTTGTGAAGGGTAATAACCCAGCGCAGCAGGATAATCGCCCATTCCCGGGAAGCGATCGTACATCAATTTGGGGGAGGACTCCGTGCTCCCCGGGGCTGGGGGAGGTGCTCAAAGCCAGAGACTATGCCCCGTCTGCTCCAGATGCAAACGGAACCAAGCTCCAGATTTTGGGGAAATGAAAGGAGGATTGGTGGGGAGACTGGGCATGCTTCACAAGACAGGAGGCAACTGGCTGGGCGGTGCTCCCTGGGCTGGCAGGCCACGCCTGGCTCCTCCGCAGCCGTGCTGACTCCCACCTGTGTGTCAGCGCTCAGGCTGCGTGCCCACCCGGAATGACCCTCCTCCGTGGACCAGAGGAGCCCTCCTCTGCCGGGAAGAGTGCTCATCCAGGCCATCTTGTCACCCTCTCTCTTTCCCCTGAGCTCCTGTGGGGCTGTCACCTGCACCATGGGAATGGGAAGGAAAGAACTGCCAATACCTCATGGCACAGGGGAAGCCTCTAAACTAGGTTATATGGTGGTCCATGTCTGCTGCTTGGCTGAATTCTGCTCTCCTAATCTCTTTCCTCTATCCCGGGGCTTACTACCCTTTTTCTGAAACATGGCCACTTTTGAGAACCTGGTAGAAGCTATCAAGCTCTTCCTAGATAAACATATGTAAAAATAAAATGTTGTTTTCAGTATCTAGGAATGCGTGGATTCTCCGAAGTCCATCCATGGATCTTCCAAGACAGTGGTTTCCGTAGTGTGCATCAGAATCATTGGGGCTTGCCCAAAACACAGATGTCCAGGCTCTACCAGCTGATCTGGGGCAGGACTGAGCAATCTATGCTCTGGCCCAAGTCCCAGGTTGTTCTGATGCAGGTTCCAGAACCACACTTTGAGAAACACGGCTGGAGGGGTCCATGGCGCCCAGGTGAGGACCCTGCTCCAAACCCATCTCCATTTGCTGCAGTTCCAGATACACAGGTCTTGACATCCCAAAGGAAGCTGCAAGCTCCCTGGCAAAAGGAATGGCGTTTTAAATCTCTCCGCATCCAACCCCAATGACCCAAGACCTCATCTGGTAAGGTCTCATTGGTTGTCAAAACTCCTTAAGGTTCCCCAAGGAGGAGTCTGGAGAAGATCTACAGCCCAGTCAATCTGGGGAGAACTTATTACTTCTTCTACCACCAGGGGGTCAAGGAACATTGCCTTGTTGTGATATGGCGGGATTCCATCCCCTCTCCTCCCTTCTTCCACCATTGTGGGCACTGAGTCACTGGGGTCCATCTCCAGGAGAAGGGTCCTTGCATAGATAGAAATCATGACCAGGGCTCCTGACTTTCCAACCCAGGATCCAGTGGCTGGTGCAAGCTGCTGGTTGGGGGACTGTGTGTGTGTTGGCATTGTTATACCTCTGTATTAGCTAGTTTGAATTTGGAATTCTACTCTGATTGACTAACTTTTACTCTAATTAGAACAGTAGGGTTTGTTCTTAATCTGCAACCATTTAATCTTCTGTCTCATTAATTGTACAAAGGTCTTTATGAATATGTAGATTGAAAAGGGAATAAAAGATTATTTGACCTTGAAGAAACACATATAAAATAGGTGTACACTCTCCCAGCCTCCTGCTTCCTTTTATCATGCAGATGCAAAAACTGGTCTGGCTCCAAATCAGGCTATTGTAAGTTATCAGCAATCTTGTAGCCAATTAGGATACAGCATTCTGATGAGCCATAGAAGTTTAATAATTAGTATCATATTTATATGCGAGCTGCTTGCTATGAATTTGCATGTAAATAAAAATGTAGTTATCAAAACCAGCTAGAAACAGCCCACTGATGAAAAATCTCAAAAAGGTCCAACGTGAAAAAGGAAAATGCCCGTGAAGGAAAAGGCTAAGTGTTGCCAGTGTGAAGTTGAGTCCTTTATGAAGAATACTCGTTTCAGGGGTAAATGACCTTTTGAATAGACCTCACTTCTTCCCATTTAGAAATACTGGTTAGATGGTTAGGATCCTGGCCCTGCCACCAACCAGCTGGGACCTCCCTGAGTCTCAATCTCCATGTCTATAAAATGGGGGAAGATCCCACCTTCCCCACAGGCCTGTGAGGCTTCGGTTAAATAAGATTGAACGTGGAGCTCCTGGTACACAGACTGCCCATAAAATATCCATTTTAAAATTTCCTTTCTTCCTTCTGACAACCTACATGGAAGACTAGGGAGCAAATATTTTCTTAGCAGCCAAATTGACTCAGAGAGAAATCTGTCCCTGTTTCCAAGGAGAATGGGGGAAATAGCAAACCTATTTAGCAAACCACTGGCTTGTTCTGCACCAAGTGGGGTACATAAGTCGGAGCTAGTTGTTTGCTGGGTTTGGACCTGATGTGTTAATAGCCCCCCTTTCACTTTCACAGCACCCCAGTTTACACCATAAATTATACAGTCACTGTGTCAGGGCTGAGTTGCTCAGGATACCTAGGAAAGTCTTTAGAGGCTGCATTGGAGAAGAGGACAGGATAGAAGAAGCTGCTGATGGGGAGCGAGGGGCATGGTTCCTGAGGAATCATGTTGCGCTTCTGTTGAATGCTGGGTGGCATCTCCCCTGGATCCCCCAAAGTCTTCAGGAGGTTACCCCCTTTTATTAGCCTGCTGTGAAGTTGGGTCTCTCTGAGGAATATGAGGATTACTGAGGATGGCCCCAGGATGGGGAGATGGAAAGAAGATGAGGGACACTTGTGGGAGCCCACACCTTCGGTTACACCTACGCCTGGTGTTCAATCAATACTCCCAGTGATGGCTGTACTGGGTGTTAAAACCCAGTCATTCTTCCAGACCATGGCCCAATTACCACTGCTGGTGCCCCAGCCCTTTTCCAGGGCCCCTCCCAGCTACCCAGCATCTAAAGAATTAACACTTGCCCTTCCCTAGGAGGTGGGCTCCAGGATCCATCACAGCCCACTCTCTGCCATGTCTTCTGATTGGGTGTTGCTCCTCCAGTTACCGGGTTAAATGTTGTGATGTCAAATGTCTTATTGCCTATGTCTGCACCAAGCTCAAGGTTCATCTTTAAAGTAAAATTACTGATGACATCTGTCCTGGAGAAGATTCAGCCGCATCATCCTCCAAAGAGGAACCATATGCACTCTTTTCCAACTTGGTCCAGTAAGTATTTAAGCAAATATCTCGAAGGGGAGAGTTCGCCACCAAAGCACCCACTGTCCTGCTCATGATTTTCGGTGCCCAGGGTGTCAGAGCCGGTGGGATGAGGCCACGGCCTGGGGAGCAGAGTGTTTTCCTGGCTAGCATGGAGCGTGATTTTTGGCTCCTGGCCTTTGACATAGTTTACTAATCCTTTCCATGCCAGGAGCCTGCGAGGAAGGGCATGTGTGGCGAAGATGGGGTGGGGGTGGGGTGTTCCTCTGCTTGCCCTTTTCTGAAACAGAAGAGGGGGATACATGACTACTATTGATTTTAATCTTTACACGTGTAGCACATGAGAGCTGAGCCATTTTAATAGTTAATCAGCAGTTTTCAGATGACATATTTCACATTCCTTTTTGTATGCAAACGCCAGAGAGAGAACTGCAAAAAGATCAACTCCATAGATGCTTGAGTGATGGAAAAAACAGTGACATGGTTTTTCCATTGCAAATCAAAAAGATATGATCTTATGTTAGTACAGGGAAACGTTTATGAGAAGTGATATTAAGGGGGACAAAACAAAAGTTGGCATGTATACACTAATTAAAATGGGTAGAAACAGCTCTAAATACATCAACAAAGATCAGATGGAATCTCAAAGCTATGCCACTGGCTGGACTTTCTTCTGAATGCAAAGTTAAATTTTGAATTGCTCTTGTAAATATTAATTAGTGATCTGGACCTATAGTTCCAGGAGGAAGGTGGTATTCCCAAGGGCTCTCCAACTGTTCCGCAGACATCTGGTGACAGGTCCTCTCCCAGGACAGACACCGAGGCCACCTCCCCTGCTGTTGTGAGTGACCCATCTGAAGGTGACCTCAGCTGGGAGGGTTGGGAATGCTCTCCAAGACAGGAGGGTGAGAGAAGGAAGCAGAACAGGGCAACCCGTAAGCTCCAGCCCGTGCACGAAACATACCCAAGCGCAAGGGACAAATGTGCCCAAGGGGGCACGATCTGTGTCTGGCTAGACAAAAGGCACCGGCCCTTGTGTTGGCCTCCAGGGAGTAAATAAAGGGCTTGGGGATGGGGTGGGAATGAGGCTGCACCCAACTCCACTTTGTACTGTTTGGATTAAAAAATAACATGCAAGCATTTCCTATTCCAAAAAGAAACTTATTATTTTAAATATTTAAATGGGCCTCATTGGTGCACACAGCCAGACTCCAAACAAGATGCCCTTAGAACGTTTGAACCCTGTCCACCCCTTTGGGTTCCCAGTTCGATTCCTTCCCTCACCATTCCCCACCCCACAGTAATGGCAGCTCCATCTGCTGTGGTTCATTGCATAGGGAGACAGTGTTTCAAAAGATTCATCCTTTTCCTTTCCTCGTCCTCACACCCTACCTTTTCCCTAGTGGTCGGCCAGAGGCTGCCGGACCCTCGTTGCTTTCAGAAGAAGGAAAGTTATAGTGGGAATGAAAAAAGCAACAAACAGTCAATGTGCTTAAAAAATAACCCAAGATAGCTTTTTGCAATCAAAAAGGAAGCCCAAGATAAGCATAGCGTTTGTATCTTAATAATAGTATAGAGGGAAGACAAAACATCCCCTCCCCTAACCTAGGAGGGGCATGTGGGCTGGGGGAGAGGGTGGAGCAGGGTGGGTGAGGCCTTGGGGCGGCTGGGGGCTAGGGATGGAGACTAGAGAAGAGAAGGGGTCTGAGGTAGGGTTACCAGATAAAATATAGGAAGCTGGTTTAAAACTGATTTTCAGATAAACAATGAATAGTTTTTAGGTGTAAGTATGTCTCAAATACTGCATAGTGTTGCTGCAGACAAAGAAACCTGCACATAGGTTTTGGGTGGGGCTGGACCAAGGTGATTCCTCACCTCCCAGCTGCAATGATATTCCAGACCCTGTCCACAGGAGACTGGCTTCTCCCTGGCATTAGAAACCATCATCCCAATGTTCTCATTTTATGCAAGAAAATCCTGAGACCAGAGGGCTTGAACGAATTGCCCAGTCTCTTTAGCTGCCCGCCCGGTCAGTGGCAGGTCTGGATGCCCACTGAGACCAAGAGCTCCTGCTGCGGCCCTCGGGAGGATGCTGAAGCCTGGGGGATGCAGCCGCGCTACCTGCACCTGACTTCAACTTGGGACCTCAGGCTCCTTGCCGCTCAGATGAAGACACTGGACATGTACCTGCCTTGCCCTGTGTGTAACAGTGATAGGCTCTTTGTACTCTTTCACCTTTGGAAGCATCACTCATGGAGACATTCGAATCTCTGCTGGAACTGAGGTTGATGCCCATCCCTATGATGTAATCATGTGACCACGACCAGCACTATCTACGTCACGAACCCACCTACTCAGGGTGTTGAATCCCCAAGTCAAAATGCCACCTGCCTGGGACAGATGCCTCCTGACATATTCCTTGTGGGCCTGTTTCCAAATTGGATCTCAAGAAAGCAGAGAAATGGAGGAAGAACCAAGCCTGGGAGTGGGCACTAGGATGAATCCATTTTACCCATGAATGAAATGAGGCATTGAGAGACCAAGTACTCTGCCTATGGTCACCCAGAGCTTCAGCAGAGGAGCCATAAGTTGCACCCATGCAGTCTGACCCCAGATCCTGGGTGCTGAATAACTTTCTGTTCTTCGTCTTTCTGGATGATCTCAACGGTGCCCGGGTGATGCCACAGTCCACGGCTGTCTGCTCTGGTCTCCCAGCTGCTAGATGGCTGCCCAGGATGTGATTCCCCACCGCAGTATTGTGGAGAAACCCTCCACTCCCCGTGCCCAGCTACCCCAAGTGGCAGCATTTGAGCACAAAGCTGTGCACCCTTCCACTTTCTCAGGTCTGGAAGGAGCCTTCTGAACCAAGCAGATGTAGCTGTATGGCAGGAAAGACAGGCAAGTTCAGAACAAGAGCAAGCTACAAACATGCATCACTGAGACTCTGTGCAAATGTACGCCGAGGACTATTTCAACCTCTCTTTTATAGATGGGAAAATTGAGGCAGAATGTGCTTGAAAAGCTTGCCCAAGCTCACGCAGCAGACAAAAGAGCTGGGGTGGAACCCAGCTGGCTTGAAGCTCTACCCATGGGCCAGCAGCAATGCCATCACCTGGGAGCTTGCTAGAAATGCAGAGCTTCGGGCCCCTCCTCAACTCCTTGATCACCTTCTGCTTCTAACAAGGTCCCAGGTAGTTCATCTGCACATTCCAGTTTGAGAAGTGCGTCCCAGAAATCAGTCTTATGTTCCATCTGGGTTTATTGGACCACGAAGCCGACGTCAGGAGCATGGCTGGCAAGAATCATTTTGCTTAGTGCTATATTTACAGCACCTAGAAAAAGGCCTGGCACATAGTAGACACTCAATAATAAATGTTTACTGAGTGAATGAGTAAATGAACGAGTGAATTTGGGTATGTCTGGTTTAGGCTCTAGGCTTAGAATTACCTCGAAGACCTTCTCCCATAGCACCATGTGGTTTCTGCCAGGGCTGGGGCCCCTCCTTCCCCGGCCGTCTTGTTGGAAGGTGCCTCCGTTGTGGGGATTACACATTGTTTGGGATTATCTGCTTCCTTCATTAGTGGGGGTAATCAGCAGTGGCAACATCCGCCCAATGTTGGATCAAATCACAAAAATTCCCGAAATCTCCCAGGAAGCAGCCTCTCTCCCAGACACGTTCCTCATTTCTTCCATTTGTTCATTAAACCTTCACCATCTTGGGCTGTTGTTCCGCCGCTCACATATCTCAGCTCTTTCACATAACTGAGAGTTATTTCAGCAACATTTCTCTAGCGTCTGCGAAGGGTTTTATTTTTGTTCAGTGAAAAGCCTTCAAAGCCCTCTCTCTGAGCTTTGAGTTTGGCGTGGACAGAGTGAATCATTTAATGGGAATTGTTATGTTTTTTCAAGGAGGAATTATTCTCAGCAAAGTCTAGGACTGGCCCGAAGGAGACAGCCAGACATCTCCAGTTAGAACGAGCATCCTGCTGTTCTCGGGTAAATCAAAGAGGAATGGGCAGCTCCTGCCCCCCGCCAACCCATGAAAGGCCTGACCCCAGCCTTTCATGTGCAGCGGCCACAGGGAGGAGAGAAAGCACAAAACCAGAACAAACCCCCCAAAGTAAAGGCTTAAAATGAAACCATTTCACAAGGACAATACTCTGTTCTTTAAACTCTACCGAAGAACAAATGGGTGTCTTTTTTCAGTGGAAAGACTGGATTCGGGCTTTCATCCTCAGAGGCCTTTATTTTGGGTACCTCCCCCACCTTCACTCCTTTCATTATTTCAGAACTTCTTAGAGGCTGGGGTAGGGGGCTGGGGAGGTGGACAGGAGCCTCCAACCTGTCCCAGGTGGGGACCCACGGCCTGGGTCTGGGGACATCGGTGTTGGGCCAGCTCGGGTTTGGGGAATAATGAAGGGTCTACCTTTATATCTGCGCAGTCAGGATAAGACAAAGTCAGGGAAATCACAACGCCAGTACCCTCTCCATCCCCAAAGCGGGGAGCTGCCCTGCTGTCTGCGTTACAGTGTATGTTCACAGGGAGGGTCATCACACAGCTAGTGCAGCTGGGTGGAAATCTGGATGTTAAAATAAAATATTGTCATGCAGTGCCTCTGGGTCCCTGCACAGTGTGTGGAGCAGGAGGGTGGCCGGGCAGCCTGTTTTAGCCACTTGACCCTTCCAGGCAGCCCAGAGGCCCAGGATGACTCAGGAAAAGTCTCAGGGGTTCAGGGTTAGACCTGCTAATCGCTCCAGTGAAAAAGCACTCACACTTGGCTAAACGTGCTTCGAGAGGCGAGAGGAAGCCAAGCCCAAGTTTCAAGTCTCAATACAAGGTTGCTATTTTCTTAGGAACATGCCTTTATAACCAGTGATGGATGGACAGGCCATTGTGGCCCCTGGCCTCAGGGACCCAGTGCTGAAACTACTCCTCATCCACGCCTCCTCACCTCCTGACTCCAGACCTTGGGGAACCTTCCCTGTAGAAAGGCATCCCAGCTAGAGGAGACAGAAAAGCGCAGCCTGTGGTGAGAGCCCAGGCTGCAGGCTGGCTGCTGTCCTGCTCCACCCAGCAAGGCGCAGATGCCAGGTGCTCCCATGACCAGAGAGGCACAGGGAACAGGAGGCAGAACCAGTGATCAGAGTGGGTACATAGGGAGGGGCCCGGGAAACTGACCGGGTGGGGGAGGGGAGGGGCCACCTTGATGGCTCTGTGGCGTCTCGGGCCCTGAGGACACCCTCCTGCTTGGCAGTGGCTGATCTCACCTCTCTCCCTGGTCATCCTGGGCTGGGACCCAGGGCCTGCCCGGGCAGCAGTGGGGCTGATCTCTTCATCCAGCTCTGCTTCCTGAAATGTCCCCCTCCCATGGGCGGTGGTCTCACCTTGCTGCCCAATGCCCAGGCCATCCAAAGCAGGGCCCTGGCATGGGGCACGTGAGGTGGGCAACACGGAAAAGCCAGTGGGTGTTGCTCTCCAAACCCGGCAGGCCGCCATCCTGGGAAGATGCAGAGAAGGTGGATATAGGGAGGGGCTGGGGAGGAAGAGCTAAGCTGATGGGCAGCAAGCAGGGTCGAAGCCCCTTTACTAAGAGCCGACTCACACCACACAGGGCTCATGGACTCACCACTCCCGCCCTTGTGTGGGTCTCAGTCTCCTGCTGCAGACAAGCTCCCCCGGGAGCAGGGGACGGGGGAGACTTAGGAGGCATACTGCCCTCGGCCTTTAGCTCCTACAGCCCTAGCCTAGCACTGGGTATAATATACCGGGGAAGGACTCTGTTCGTAGGTACCCATGACGCAGGGGGTGGAGTTGTCTGGGATGGCAGAACCCCAGAACCACTCTGCGGGGAAGAAGGCAGTTCCCAAAGACAGTGGTGCTGAGCTGGCCCAAGCGCCAGTGTCCCCACATGGCCTATGACTTGACAACCTCCATGAAGGTGGCCCCGGCACGCAGCCCCTCTCCTCACTCCCCAGGGCCAAGTGCAGCATGGTCCGCCTGGCACTGAGAAAATGCTAACGGGCCTTGGACAGGAGGCAGAGTGCAGGGCTGCAGAGGTCAGGCTGGGGTCACTGAGAGACCTTCTGGTGCTATCTTCCTATTTTACACCCAAGGAAAGGGGGACCCAGAGGAGTTACACATGTCCCCGTGGTCACACTCAAATTAGCCTCAGAGGCTCACCCTGCTGCAGCTCAATGTAGCAGAAGGCGTGTTGGGCCCTCCCATGTACAGGGAAGAGAGAGTTTGCAAAGTGAGGGGACAGGCAGAATTGGGTCTTCCTATGGGAGGAGCAGCGTCCTGAGGCTGGGGGCGCAGGGAAGGTTCCCAGAAGCAGTAGGCCTTGCCATGGAACGTGAAAGATGGATCAGATTTTATCAGCTTGAGATGGCAGAGGGGTCCCAGGTGGGGGCAGGAAGTGGGGGCAGCCTGAGCTACAGACTAGAAGTCCCTACTGGCCCCAAATGGTTCCCTTTTCCTTGGAAGCACTGATCAAAGGTGAAATCAAATCCGCTGTCGTTCCCTGTCTGGCTACCCTGTGGGGCTCTCAGCCCCAGGAGGACAGCATCTGGTCCAGCGCCCAGCGCAGTGCCTGCCCACCACGACAACTGATGGACAGTGGACAGAGCAAAGCTGAATCAAGAGAGCCAGAGGAGCCTGGGAGGGGGTGGGGTGATGTCACTCAGGCTTTAAGTGGCCCTGAGGCGCTTCTGTGCCCTAATGCTCCCTGTAGATCTGGGCGCCAAGCCCGGGTCACCCTCTAACCTATGCATGTCTTTGGGGGATTTAACAATCCTGGCAGTCAGCTTCGTCATCTTCTTTTAGGCAATGGAAACAGCAGGCTCTGGTCATCTGCACAAGGAGACTAAATGTGGGCTCCACTTCTCTGAGGCCCTGAAGTCTGGGAAGAAGAACAGAACGTACCTCTTACCGAGTCGCTTTGGGCGTACCACTTACCTGTAAAATGAGACAGTATGCAGGATTTATCCATTTTTCTTCTCTCTCTTTTTTTTAAAGCAGCAAGAATTCAGTGAACTTTCATTCAGAATTCCAATATATAAAAGAGACAAGAGCAGAGCTGCCTGGCTGAAGTTGGGGTGTGGGGGAAGGGGGATTGGGCACGGGGCAGGGAGCCTGCCAGGTCTGCCTCCACCTTGCCCTGGTGGCTGCCTCCACGACCCTCCATGGAGCCGCAGGGTGCTGGGTACCCCGGTTTGAACATCAATCTGAAGGGCTAGACCTCTCTGGAACCAATTCAAATGTGGCAAATAGAGCTTCTAGCAGGAAGCCTGACGCTCCAGCTGCCAAGAAGCCTTGTGCAGGCCTCTGCAGGTACCTGGAGCAGCGTCCCTTGGGTGTCATCCACGGAGGGTGGGGCCTAGTGGAGACAAAGGCCCTGCAGGCCTGGGCCAACATGGGGAGGGCTGGATCCAGCCCCGAGGAGGCTCCTGGGTTGCTGGGTTCACACGTTCTCTGCATCCCTGTCCCCGGGCTCCACCCCTGTCATCCCCCCACGCATAGGTGGCTGCTGTCTTAATGCCGCCTCCCCCGGCACATCCCTGCAGCTGGCACACCCTGCAATTATGGTTGCTGTTTCCCTGGCTCTCCATCCTGCCTGCCTCTCCTCCCCACTCTCTGCGGCTAATTGCTGGGTTTGCCCTTCACCGTTTCTGCGCAGTAACGCTAAGTCCCGTCCCCCTCAGCCACGGGGGCTGTCTGTTTCAGTAGCTGCAGAGAAAAAAAGAAATCAAGATGGTTTCAGCAAAGCATTTCCCTTAGCCTGGGAGAAGGGGGCATCTGTGAGCAGGTCACCAGCGCTTCTCACACTGGAACCAGAACTTGAATGACCCCGGGATTTTGCTAAAATGTAGACTCTGGTTCTCCAGGTCCAGGGCAGGGCTGGAGACTTTGTGTGTCTGACAGTAATCTGCAGGCCTCGGTGTGAGGACAAGGTGCCAGGAAGAGCACAGTGGGAGGTGGGGAGCCAGGACTGGCCAGGCGCTGGGAGCAGGTCTCCCCACCCCTGCCTGCACCTGAGCTGAACTGAGGGTTCAAGCCCGGGGACTCCCGGGTTTCCGTGAAGACCATGAAGGGGGTGCACTTGATTCTAGCCCAGGGCAGATGCTGCCAGGAGGGCTCCTAGGAGAGATGGTGACCCTGAGGTCCTCCCTTCCCTCCCTGGTGAGAAAGTGTCACCCTCTCCTGAGAAATGGATCCTTCTGACAAATTCTTTCCAGAAGTATTTATTGAGTGTCTGTGGCATTCCAGGCACAGTTTAGGTTCTGAGGATATAGAGTAAACAAAAGAGACCATGTGACTCCCTCCTGATGTTTCTGTTCTCTTGCTAGTGGGGGTGGGGAGAGATGCTGAAGAAGATAAATAAGTAAAATACAAAGTGTATTTCTGGCAATGAAGGCATAGAGCAAAATAAAACAGAGAGAGGGTTAGTGAATCCAGCCAGGTGTGTGTGTGTGGGGGGGTGCTATTTTAAATCAGGTGCCCAGGAGGCCATCCAGGGATCCCAGGTGGACTTTTAGAGGATGGATTGTTTGTAAGCCAAAGGTATAAGTTCTTTTAAAAATTGAAAAGCTGTAATTTCTGAGTGCGTGACAAAACCATGACCCCTTTGTGACAGTCTCGTTCTTCCCATACTTGGCCGCTGGGGTCTGCATGGTGCCTCTGTGGAGTATGGAGGAGCGGCAGTGGTCAGGCTGTCCCAGGGCTGGCTGACTGGTCATCAGGATGCTAGCGGGGGCAGGGACAGGAGATCAGCTCTGGGCTGGGTGCTTGGAATCTGTGTGTTATTTAGTGCTCCCCAGCATCTGGGGGGCTGTCCCCTCGGCAATGGGGTGCCTTCCTGGTTATCTGCCTGTTCTAGGGGAAGGAAGATGGAGACTATCACGGGCTCCTGCCCCCTCCAGCCACGGGGAATGGCCGTGCATGGCCATCTTCCTAATGAATCTGTGGAGTCCCTGCCCAGGAGAAGTTACCAAGAACCCCCCAGAGCCCAGCGAGGAGCCAGGTGGAGCCCCAGCACGTCCTGCTCATGGGGCAGAGGCAGATTGAGCCACAACAGCTCTGATTTTCCAAATTTTCCATTTCAACTGAAATCCTAGGGGTTAAATCTGGCCATCACGTGGCAAAGGAGCCTCTTCCCCAGCCATGCTGTCCCACAAGGGGGGCTTCCCCTCCTCGCCAGGACCTGCCCTGCGTGCGGCCTCTTGCAGCCTCTGCCCTGAGTCAGGTTTAACCCAGGACGGAGGTGGGAGCAGAGTGAGAGGAACCAAACCAGGAAGCTGTAGAAGTAGCTTCCAGGGGGTGAGGGGCGTGGTTTCTGAAGGCCGAGCACCCACACTGGGCTGGGCTTCTCCACCCTCTCGGGTCAAGGGGATTTCTCAAATACAGGGTCACTTGCCTTCCCCGGAGTCAGACCTGCATTCAGTGATGCTCTCGCCCATCCCAGCCTCTGTTTCCTCTCACTGTTCTCCACTTAGCAGCTGGGAGGGGCAGCAGTGTCCTGCTGGCCATGGCCCCGTGAGAAGGGGGAACTGACCAGAGTGTCTCTGTGCCTGGTACATGTCCCTCTGGGCTCCCCAGCCAGCTTCCGGGCTCTGTCTGAGCCCCCCCGCCAACCATGGGGCACAAACCAGCTCCAGGCATGAGTGTGGCCAAGATGACCTCTGTCTTTGGTGCCCCTTCCTTGTCTTGATGGCCTTTCCATGTCCTGGGTTCACGCACAAGGGGCCATCCCTCCCCACATGGGGATCCCCATGAATTGAGGCTATACGAGCTGGGAGGAGGAGCACCCAGCAGACAGGGCAGCAGTCAGCCGGGCTCGGGGGATGCAGGCAGGACTTGGAGGAGCTGTGAGCTCTAAGTTGGGACCCAGAGTGAGTGCTGAGCTGGCAGAGGCAAAGCCCAGGAATCTGACTGCAGGGCGGTCAGCCTCAATCAGCACCCCGAAACTGTGGCTCCTTCCTGTGGGGGGGGGACGGCAGAGCATGGCAGAGACCTGTGCCCCCCAACTTCTTCACCCTCTTCCAGGCAGCCGCCACTTACTGGGCACCCTCCCAGTTACAGCCCCTGGTCCGCTTCCAAGGGAAGAGACCCGGGAGGGACCTGTCTTGAGTGAGGAGCCCACCCTGGGCCAAACCAATGTTTCCAGAATCTTTGGTTGTGTCCCATCCTTAGCCTATATTGTGGCTCCAGGGGAAAGAGAGAAGGACCCCCAAGAGCCGGGCAGGGCCCCCCCTTCCCACACACACTGTCCTGGGCAGGGCACCGTTCACCTGGCTGGGTCCCAAGGCGAGTCCAGGGCCTCCCACGACTGCTCCTCTTCCTCACCCCCCCACCCACCAGGCCACAGACCGCTCCCTGACCTCTCCCAGGAGGGCCTGGCCCCTCCCTAGTTTGTCACCCAGTTTGACTCAGGCCACTGGAGGGCCAGAACCCCTGTCTCCCAGCACTTGCTGGGGGGCGGGGAGTGGCACTCACTGGTGGTCACTAATCCCAGGGAGCCCCTGTTTGGGGTCAGGTCAGGTCAGTTCTGGGGTTCTGTATGGGGTGCCAGGGTGGCCACTGGAGAAAGTCCAGCCCTGTCCTCAGCTGCTGTGTCTGTCTGGGCCTCTGCTTCCTCAGGTGGGCCAACAGGCCTTCCCACCCATGCTCTGTCACCTGCAGCTACAGCCTTCCCTTGGCAGCTCCTGCCCACCCCCAGGTGAGGTCCCGAACCCCGCAGGAAGGCTGGCCTGTCAGGTGTCTGCATGGATGTGTGCACAGCAAGTCCCCAGCCCCTTGTGCTGTTCCCCATTAGGGAACAAGATGCGGGCTGGCGGGGGGGCTGTGATAATAAAGGCCAAGGGCAAAACTGGCACAGGGCATGAAAAGCAGGAAACAGCAGTCCCCCCAGTAAAGGATCTGGGCAATGCTCGGCTGAGCGGTCAGGTCCTGAGCCTGACGCAGAGGCGGGCACTGAGCTGGGCACCAAAGCCACCAGCTCTGTGACCTCAGTTACGTTACTTAACCTCTTTGTGCCTCAATGTCCTCATTTGAAAAACCAGGAATGGATAAGGGAGCTGGGCGAGGACGGTAGGCATGACCATGTATTGGTCACTGAGGAAGTGCCTGGCCCTTAGTAGGCTTTCAGTACATGTCATCGCCAGGTGACAGGGATGTGGGAGCAACCAAGACCTAGGCGAGGTGATGTGCCCAAGGTCACAGCCAGCAGGGAGCTGGTCACACTGCCGAAAACCTGCAGGAAATAGATGGGGACAAAACAGCATTGGTTTCCAGCCTCTCTCCACAGGAGAGTGGCTGAAGTTGACCTCACTACACAGAAATCAATAAGCAGGAGGCTGTTAAAAACCACCTCCCCATCAGCCTGCTGCTGGCCGGGAGCTGAGGGATGCTCACTTCATGGCCTACCCAGCCCGTGGGCACTTAGGGCCCGTCCACACAGGGTGTGCAGGGCACGCACGTGGGGCTCAGATAGACGAGGAGACAGGGCCTGGCCTGCAAGGTTATGCACGCACCTCTCAGCTCCCTGCTTAACACATGCCTTCCTGGGGAGAGGGCTTCCTCCTTGACTGCTTCACATCCAGAGGAGATCATCAGCTCACAGCAAAAAATAAGTCAAGTGTGAAAACAGCTTTTTATGCCAAGTGGGGCCCACACTTCCAGGGGAAGCCTTCCCTGGAGGCCACTTGTTCACTGCAATTCCTCAGCCTGGCTTGAAATCATAGCCCCATAAGCGAGAACTGTTACAGCTGGGGCTAGACCCTGCAGTGAGTGGTTGTGGGGCTTTCCAAGTTGGGGCCCAAGCTGTCCACAGTGTTGCTGAAAGAACTGGCCAGGAAACTTAGGTCAGACCCACCAAGAACCTGAGAACCAGCATGTCCTGGTCATGGCTGGAAGGAAAAGCAGGTGATTTTTTTCTAGGATTATTGAGAGTACTTGGACCTTGAACCTGCCACGATAGGCTAGGTTATGTACTAGTAGCAAATATCCACCAAATCTCAGTGGTCAATAGCAACAAAGGTTGCTTTCCTGCTCGTGGCACATGCCCATCGTGAGTTGGTTGAGGGGCTGAGCATCCTTGTCTCTCCAGGACCAGGTGGATGGGGCAGCCATTTTCTTGAACTTGCCAGCTTCTGTTTCAGGGAGACCTCTGGAAGGTCTCACACCAGATGCTCCAGCCTGAGAGTGTCACAGGTCAGTTCTGCTCATTGGTCAGAACCAGTCCCATGGCCCTGCCCGAACACTGGGGGGCCGGGAAGGCAGTCCCACTGGGTGTCCAGTCACTGGGTGGTCAACAACACTGATGACTGCCATCGGCCTGCTCCAGTGCTCAGGCTCCAGGAAACCCCCTCCTCACTTGCTCACCCCCTCCTGCCACCAAAGCCACGCAACGGCCACATCATGATATGTTTATGGAGCTCAAGGCCAGGCCTGCTCCAAGCCCCCTGGCTGCACCACCGCTGTGAATTTCAGGCATTCACTTTTGAGCTTCTAAGCATGTACTCAGATCTCCAGGAATTAATGCACCTTCTTATTCTTAAAAAAGTTGTATATATATATATATATATATATATACACACATGCATATAAATATATACAATTTATGGATATATACAATGTATACATATGTTCTATATATATACACACACATACAGTAAAGTTCTCTAAAGACCTCAAATTATACATGTATCAGTGGACAGCAAAGTTGCTCTGGAAACCATCTTGCTCCAGTCTAGTCCTCACCAGGCAGATGATCAGAGGATAAAAATGGGGTCCCAGGAGATGGAAGATGTCTGGCGTCAGCAGCTAGGACAGGGAGGTGCTGACTGCCATTCCATCCTGGAGGATTTGGGCCCCTGCAAAGTGAGGTCTGAGGCTCTGCTTTCCAGTAGCCTCCCACACTCAGGTCCCACTGAGATTGCTGCGCACTGCTCAGCCTCACCTGGAGCCACCCTGCCCCAGACCACACATTACTCCCTGGGGCTGTGAGTGCTCTGGTCACCTTAATCAACTTATTTTCCTACCATTCACAACCCAGAGAGCCCAAAGAGTTATACCCAGGGGGATGCAGGTGAAACAGCCAACAGGTCCCTCTCTCCACCTGTCTCCAATCCAAACGGATTTGTCAGTTGATTTTCTGCCCAGGAGAGCCTTTACACTTCCACATCCACGCATTCACGTATTCACCCATCTACCCACCAATCCACCCACCCACCCACCCATCCATCCAACCATCCTTTCAGTCAAAAAATATTTTTTTCTTCTTCTAACTTACTGAGCACCTACTATATGCCAGGTGCTATGTTCACCAGCTGAGGGTACAATGATGACCAAGCTGAGACATTGGCCGCAAAGGAGAATAAATGACTCCTCTCTGATCCTTCCAGGGAGCAGAGTTTGATCAGAGAGAGAAGCCCAAGTGGTAAGAAGAGGGAAGAGGGAGGGGCACAGAATAGCAAAGTTGAAGCTACAGAAAGTAGCTTTATCTACAATTCACAGAGCAAAACTGACCACCAGCCAACACCCCAGCCAGAGAGGAGCCTGGGAGGAGAGACCCCAGGACAGCCTAAGAGGGCATGTGGGGTCCTGCCAGACCTGCTGACCGAGGATACTGGGAGTGAGGAGCTGCCTGACGAGGGTAAAGGCCGTTCTCTGAAGGTACGGGAGGAGGAAAAAACAGTCTGAGGTCCATGGGGACCTTTGCTATGCAGAATAAGTCATGGTGACTACAAGTCAGATGTGCCACACTTGTTACTGAATTACCTGGTTGACTCTACATTTTAAAATGCAGTTTCTAGGCTCTTGTCGCCTTCCATACAGCCAACCCAGTTGCTCTAACTTGAGACCCTTCCCCTCTGCCATCTCCCTAGGCTACTCCAGACTGAACGCATGCAGAGGCCATTTCCCAGGTCAAAATCCACTGTGGCATTGTTACCCTTCACTCAGACCACACTCTTGAGCCTTCACCACACCCCAGCCTGATCTGCTGGAGAATGCAACCCTCTGGCACACCTGCACTGTCCACGGTGCTGCCCTGTCTCTGCTGTCCCTTCCGAGTGGCTCTGCTGGCCGCCATCCTCTCAGCTGCACCTGCTGCTCTCTGGGCCCTGCAACAGAGACCCTCCCCAAAGTGGTCCTCCAGAAGGGTGGCTATGAGTACAGTTGCATGATTATTGGCTGGCTTTGATGGCTCAAGAGAGTTCTTACCCGGGCCACCTTGCCTCCAAAACTCAGCAATAAACTCCTTTCAAAAAGAGGGAGGCCACTCAGCATTATGAAAAAGATGTCGGCTTCAAAACAGCTAGATTCTGACTCCACAATGCCATGACTTCACACGAGCTTCTCTTTCCTTATCTGGAAAATGGGACACTTCATAGATTCTGTGCACCCAGAGTTGGCCAAGAGGATCAAAAGAATGTGTCTCAAACTGTAAATGCATTTCAGATGCTGGTGCTGTGACCAAAAAGCTCTTCCACCTGCTCCGTTTCATGGGAACAGCCCTGGGTATACATTAGGTGCTTAAGCAATGTAGGTGACGATGAAGCAGGGTTGTGACAAGTCAGATTCTGCTGAGGTGCTAACAGGCTGCACTGGGGGAAAGGCCAAGGGAGAGGCAGAGCCAGGACAGGCGGACCTACTCCTGGGGACCTTGGCTTGAAGCCAGAGCCTCTTTGCCTGCTCCCTAGTGGGGGCGTTGGAACACCAGGAGGAGTAGCCTGGGAAGGAGCTCGAGAATGGAGCAGCAGTGGGTCCTGGGGTCCTGGGTCCTCTGTCTTCACGCCCAGACCACGCAGATCTAAAAGGGCTACTGTGGGCCTTGCAGCATTAACCCAGGGCCCGGAAACCTCCTTCCTCCTGGGGGGCAGGTGGCATTCTCCCTGCCTGAGAGGGGCTGCCACCTTCCCCTCCGACTTGGCCCAGGCAGAGCAAGGCCCAGGCTGGGGGCCAGACCATCATGCCAATTTGGCACTTGGCCTGAGCTACAAAAACCAAGCTCAGTTGTAGGCGGGGAAGGCACTGCTGAAGCATTCTGGGCCCAAAAGGAGACAAGGAAGCCACCGCCCTCCACCCCGGCCCCCACTCTCCATTCAAGGCCTCACTGTGGGTGTTGGTGACTCAGAGGAGGTTCTGGTTTTTGTCGGATTCTTGAGGCTCAGGCGACCTGATGCTGAAACAATGACAAGCCTTGGAACAATCCTCCCCGGCTCCCCCAGAGAAGTGTTTCAGGCCCAGCCAACAATGCAGCAGAACGGAAAATGACGTTTCCAGGGAAAGGTCAGGCTCTGGGCCTCCTGCAGCTGGGAGCAGGTGACTGCTCGGGCCAGAGGGCCAATTTCATGGCCTGGGGACACAGGTGGGTGGCAGTGACCCCGCAGATCAGCCTGGGCCCCGGCTGCTGAGTCTGAGCAGATGGTACCCGGCCCAGCCTGGCTGGGACACCTCAGGACAGGGCCTGGCCTCTCAGGCGGCAGGCCTGCTCTGTGTGTTGGATGTGCCTTGATCCCCACGTGGCAGAAGAGGAAGCAGAACCCGGAGTCACACACAGAATCTGGCAGGCTAATGAGTCATAGGGGTTCCTCATTGAAGGAGTCGCCACTTACAGAACCAGCACTTATAGAGCCCCTACTGTATGCCAGGAGAACATTTGTTATTGCTTCTCACATTGACCCTGCCATGTGAGTACCCCTAGCCCCATTTTACAGGTAAGGAAATCGAGGCTTCAGTGATTGAGTGCAGAGCAGAGACTGAGATGCCCAGCCAGCTCTCCTGCCTGGCAGGAGACACCTACTGGCTAGCTTCTCTTTTCTTCTTGGCCACCTTGGGAAGCTGCTCCCTTACCTGCAGGCACAGTCCAGAAGTGCCAGGGGAGTTCATGCCCCCAGGGGCCTCTTATCTCAGGAAGACAGGGGCTTGTGGCTAAATGCCCACTGGAAACCTGTTCCCTACGTCTCTCTGAGGTCCTGGTTGGGTGAGCCTGTTGGCGGCAGGGGAAAGCCCTCATTCATGCACTGTTCAGGCCCCCTCCACCTCCACCCCGTGCTTCCTGGGATCACCCACAACCAAGTCCCTGTTGTGAGTCTGTTTTGGGGTACACCCAAACGAAGACAAAGCCCCTGGGGGTTCATCCTGGGGCCTCCACCAAGAAAGAGGACTGGGGCGACCATCACACACAATCGGGTTCTTGAGATGGAGGGAGGGTGGTGGAAGCTGGGTGAGTAACCACAGTGTCCACTAGAATTTTTTTCCTCAAGTTTAAGTTTCCCCCTGCTGAGCTTTTCTTAAACCTTCAATGACTGCGAGAAGGGGCCTGCCTGCTGGCGAATGCTAGCAGATGACAAAGGCAATGAACAAGCAGCAAATTAATCCTCATGGAAAAACCCAGAAACGGCCAATCCTTTCACAACATTTCTGTGTGTTCGGTGAACCCATGGGCTGTGGCTTAACTGTGTGTAAACCTAATAAAGTGGTATTATGCAAGTAAACATGTTCTTAATTTGCAGGGCGGATTGAAATGTAAGAACGTTCCGTGGCCTCCACCGAGCAGGTGTCTACAGTGTCCAGCCCGCAGCCCTGCCGGCTCCTGCCGTCGACCTGAGCCAGGCGCCCGGGGGGGCGTGTGCGGAGTGTGGAGGGGCCGGAGCTGACCTCTGCGGCAAGGGCAGGGCCCTGGAGGCACAGGACAGACTGCCCTCCCTGCCCCAAACCCAGCCAAGAACTTCAAGGCCTCAGCCCTCCTTTAATTTATTCCCAGCTCCATGTCCTCAGAGATTGAAGAAAATGCTCCCAAACGTGGCAGCAACTCAACTCAACTCTGGAGTCTTGAGTCCCCGCCTTCCCTCAGGAATGGGGCTGGGCCTCTCCTCCTTAACTGGCAGCACTGAGCAGTGGGCGCTGCTTGCAGCTGTGTGGCCTTGAGAGAGGGGGTTCACCCTGTGGGCCACCTGAGAGCCTGGGCAAGGATGGGGCTCCCGGGGGTGAAGTTCGAGTGTGTGTGAGGCCCAGGTGCAGGGCAGCTCTCCAACCACACTGCCCCCGGCCTCGCTGTGTCACTCGGGGTCCAGCTGGAGGCAGACACCCCACCAGCTCTTTGAACAGAGGGAGTTTACCATAAAGAATGGCTAATTCTGTGCATGAAAAGGGAAAAGGGGAAACCGAGGCAGCACAGTAGGGGAGCAAATGCAGGAAGAGGGCTGGGGACAAAGAGGCCAGGGTGGAGTGATTAAAACCCAGGACTGAGGGACCCCATGAAGCTGGGACCCAGACCTGTGAGGAGGTGGGCACAGCTGGCTGCTGCTGTTCCCCCCCAGTGAGGGGAAAGGAACGATGGGACTCTCTTCCACGGAGTGGTGTGTAGTTACTGAGACACCGCATGCTAACATCTCACACTGCCACAATGTGTTTGTGTCATAGCTACACCAAGTGCTCCTGGAGCAGGTTTGGCTGGCAGCTCCCAGTGCCCAGCCTGGTACCTGGTACTAGTGGGTATCCAGAGATGGAATTATAGTTGGTGTGTCTAAATCTTGTCTCCTCTACTACACAGTAGGTTTTTGAATCTCAGCATCTGAACTGATGGCTTCCTAGGCATGGTCAAGCCATCAGGGACCTCACAGAATTTCTCCAGGATCTCTTTCTTACCGTCTGTCTTAGTCCTTTCAGGCTGCTATAGCAAGTTGCTGTAGACTGGGTGTCTTATAAACAACAGAAATTTATTTCTCACAGTTCTGGAGGCTGGACGTCCAAGATCAAGTTGCCAGCAGATTCGGTGTCTGGTAAGGGCCTGCATCCTGACTCAAAGACGGCGTGTGTCCTCACGTGGCAGAAGGGATGAGACAGCTCACTAGGTCTCTTATATAAGGGCACTAATCCCATTCATAATGGTTGCACCAGATTGACTTAATCACCTTCCAAAGGCCCCAACCTCCTAACACAATCACAATGGGGGTTAGGATTTCAACATATGAATTTTGGGGGGGACACAAGCATTCAGACTATAGCACCCTCCATTCCAGACCTACTTCCTCTGATGTGACAGCCCTCACACCTATTATGGTGACAGGGCAATTGACATATAGTCCCCTCAGGTGGGTGAAGATTGCATGGATTATGTATTTCCTATAGTTGGTAGCAAAGACAAATGTCCCACTCCTGGGCAGGTGACATCTGTCGTGAACCTGGGATTCTGTAGGCTTCCTCTGCTGAGCCCTGGCAACCTTGGGTCCCCTCTGCTCTGGCTCGGCCCTGTCTCGCTTCCTTCAGGTGATGTCCTGAGACTGCCCTGGGAATCACAGGAGATCTGCCTGGCTTTGTGCCAACCCTATGGGGACTGAGGGGGCACCTAAGACAGGAACTAAGGCCCTCCCTCCCCTGAAAACCTCTGCAATTGGGTTCCCAGGGAAGCTGCCTCTGGGTGGAGCCTGGCCTGCAGAAGTTTGTCAGCGTATCCTCTGGGGGGTCAGCCTGGTGGGAGGAAGGGAAGGGGCTGGGTGGGATGGTGCAGAGGGAGAAGGTGGTCTCAACCAAGGGCTCACAGAGCGCTGGAGCTGGGGGTGTTCAAAGTTTGGGTGAGGGGACTGAAGATTATAACCCAAATTGATCAGCCGCTAGACATGGGGCAGCCCTTGGGAAGGTGTATGTCCTTGGGAAGGGGTGTGCCCTTGGGAAGGGGTGTGTCCTTGGGAAGGGGTGTGCCCTTGGGAAGCAGTGTGCCCTTGGGCGAGGCAGCCCTCACAGCCCAATGTGCTGGCAGCTGAGACACAGACCTGGAGGTTCTAGGCTCCTCCTTCTTTGGACCATAAGCCTCATGACTCAGCCTTGGAGATGGAGGGCAGCAAGGGAATGCAGTCACTATTTGCGGGGGCGAGGAGGGAAGGGAGGGATTGCACGCTGTCCTGTCGACCCCCACAGCCAGCCTGGGACCTTGGGGAGACGAGTTCAAGCAGCACCACCTGAGTCTGACACACCCCTAGGGGCCTGTGGCCCCAGGACCCAGTCGCCCATAGCAGGTGCTCAGTACAACTGCTGGTGCTTGTGCCTTGGCCTCATTTTCTGCCCCTTCCTGTGCGCTTCAGGAATTACCACTTGCGAAGATCAGCCCTGGGTGCTGCCAGAGACCCTTATTTTAAGGGCCACCCACTTCCTGGCCCTCCGCACTGGCCACTCACTAGCTCCTCTCTGACGAGGCTGACAGGAGCCCCACCTTGTGTGCGTCTCAGTTACTAGTGCCACGAGGACACTGTGTGACAGATTGCCACAAAACTGAGCAGCTTAAAACAAGAGGTATTTATTGATCTCGCAAGTCTGCGGGCTGGTGACTCAGTCTAGGCTCGCCTGAGCAGTTGTCCTGGTGCTGGCTGGGCTCACTCACCTGCCTGGGGATCCACTGGCTGTTGGCTGGTCTGGGGTGGCCTCAGTGGGGCAACTGGGGGCACTAGCTCTGTTTCACGTGCACACTGACTGGCAGACCAGTTGAGGGTGTGCTCATGGCCGTGGCAGAGAAGCAGAATAAACAAACCTCCATTTGACAACACTTTTCAAGCCTCTACTCACATCACACTTGCTAACAGCCCATTGGCCAAAGCAAGTCACGTGACTCCCATGGGGTCACACAGGGAGGGCCCTACAAGGGGACTGATGGTGGATGGGTGTTGATACAGGGAGGGTGAGAACTGACAGCCTCCTGCCCCATATGCTGCCCGACGGTAGAGGGAAGGCTGACCAAGAGGCTCTAAGAGTCACAATCATAAGGTAGTTCTGACATTACAGCAAATGGTCAGGCCCCTGAGCTCTTCAACGGGCTGGACCAGAGTGGCCATGAGAGCATCACCATGAGGCTCCCTGGAGTCCAGAGCAAGTGGAATGCTAAAGGGCACTCCTTAGCCCTGAACAGAGGTGACTTCCTGGGAATGGGCGTGGGTGGGCTGAGGCCCTAGGGTCTGCTCAGAGTTGGCCTGGTGATGAACCCCATCACAATCACAGCCACACAGGCTGACCTGGACCCCATGGGAGGGGAGGGGCGCAGGTGGGACGAGGAGGAGGGGCAGCAGGCCTTACCCAAGGTGGATTCCGGGTGGGTGGGAGGTGGTGCAGCGTGTGGGAACACAGACTTGCAAACAATCCAGTTCCCTCCATGGCAATTCCTTGTGACCTTTCTCAGGATGAGGGCCCTCCTGCCTTCCCTGCCACACTTTGGCAGGCAGGTTCCTCTTCTTAGAGTACTTCTCCTCACTTTTGTGCTGGAACCAAACGAGATGCCACACAGGGTATCTCCCAAGGGGATTCAGAACATGGAACAGGCATGAGTAGTCAGGGCATTCACGTTCTCCACGGTTATCGATGATAGGATTTATGCACATGTGCTGGGCAGGAATTCGGGGTGGAAGGAATATTTATGTATTTAGTTGTTATTGATAAATTTACCTTGAGCCTGAGGCTTCATCATACCAGGCTGGAGGGAATTTGATCTCAGTTATTCTTGGGCTTCCAAAGAGCAGGAATCCCAGGCTTTCTGTTGTTGGTCTGCCCTGGCATGGCCCCCAGCCTCTCTGCTCTCACATCTGCATTGTGTGGGCGCAAGAAACTTGATGAGTCTCAGAGTTCTGGAAGCCTCACATCTCCAAGTGCAGACAGGACTGCTCAGGCTCCTCAGACACTTCTCCCCAGGGAAAAAAGAAAATTAATATCACACACATAAAAACCAAGAAACCAACTCAACTGATTCTCCATTCTTGCAAATAATAATAGCTAAATTTATTGCCTACTTACTGTGTGTCTAGCACTGTTCTAAGTTTCTTAGTAATAATTAACTCACTTGATCATCACAACCAACCTATGAGGTTGGAATTACTCCCATTTTACAGGTAAGGAAACTGAGGCACAGCAGTGTTTAGTAGTTTGCCCAAGGCCAAATAGCTAACAAGTGGCAGGACTAGGATTTGAACCCAGGTGCCCTGGCACTCTTGACTTCTCTGCTCTCCGGCTTTTCTAAAGAAAAGCACAGCCTGCAGAGGATTGCCAAGTGGCGAATCCAGGATCCCTCTCACCTGGGAGTGGAGTCCCAGTCTTGGAGGTGTCCAAGCGGCTTCGCTCTATTCTCCTCTGGTCTCCAAGCCTGTGGTCCTCAGTCCTTCTGCTGAGGGTCTTCACAACAGCCAGAGAGGAGCACTTGGAAAGGGATCCAAGATGGGCGGAGCCAAGGCCAAAAGTACCTTTGACACACCTGTTATTTCAGTCAAATCATCCTGTGGCATCAATATGCAACAGTAATCCTCCGCTGCCCTGGACCAGTCTAAAGACGGCCTGTTTACCAGAAAGTGAGTTGGGTGGGAGGTTGCCCTGAGGAGGCCCCCCCTCAGCTCTTGCTCACCTAAGCTAAAAGGAGACTTTCTCCATTAACACACCAAACTACAGGAAATTTGTTCTCACATAAGTAGATGCCCAGTGTTAGGGTGGACTTCAGGGCTGTTTTAATCCAGGGACTCTGGCCTCATCTCTTGGAAATTCTCTCTACTCTCTGCTCCCTAACTGAGGCTTACCCTTAGTTCAGCTTCCTTCATGGTGGCAAAATGCTGGCATCAGTCCCAAGCCTCACACCCACATGCCCAGATGTCCAGAGAAAAGGAAGGTGTTTCTTTCCCTACTGGCTCTTAAGAGGGTGGAATGTTTTCACATCTCACTATCTCCAACTGGGCCACCCGCCTACCACCCAGCCATGTGAAGACCAGCTCTGGGGCCCAGGATAATGCCATGTGCTGATTGGCTTAGGTCTCGATTCCTCAACCAATCATGGTGCCCAAGACAATGGGCTGACACTTGGACCAATTAGGCTGAGCACTGAAGCAGGGATGCTTGGGACAGGCCTGGGGAAGGGGGTGGGGGGCAGAGGCTAGTGAGCAATGAGCAGATGGACCCCAGGTCTAAAAGGGGAGGAAATTAATCAAAAAGGAGGCAAGCCCCCCAAAATCAAACTCTCCAGCTCAGGTTGGTCCTTTACCTCAGAGGTTGGGCAATTAGGCTGGCTTGTGTCCTGCCATGGATCCTTCCGGTATGGTGTGTCCTGACGGCCTGGAGGCCAAAGCCAGAGAGAGAGAGAGACAGGGTCAGAGAGACAGACAGTGGCTTTGGGTGTCTCTTTCACAAAGCCCTGGAGCAGGACCTGGGGCCCCCCTGCTAATATCTCCCAGCTTCGAGGGGCATTTACAATAGAGCCATTCTGGAAGGATTTCCTGTTAAGTGGGGCCCCACTATCAGGAGGTCGATGGCCTGGAACCCCTGCTGCCTGTCAGACTTGTGTTCTCAGTGATGATTTTGATGAGTCCAGATTAAAGGTGCATTTAAACAACAATGCAGCAGCTGAAAAGGTGAGAGAAGCAGGTACAGCATCAGCCTCCAGCCCACCCTGGGCTCCCAGGCTCCCTTTGCTCCTCGCTGGGATTAGGCACAGGTGCTATTCACGGTGCCAGGGCCAATGTCACGACCCAGAGTGGGAAACAGTGTCACTTAAGTGTTGGCTGGCACTGAATACCTTTCTGTTGCCTAATGCCACACACAGAGCCCGCTCAACTTAAAATTGGGCAAACGTGCCTTGCTTTTTATTTCTTTAAGGGACATTATCGCCAAAGTGATCATGTTGTGGAATAGAAGGAAAAGGGCTCCTGGATCAGACACACAGCCTCGGAGTCAGCAAATGCTGATCCTTTCTGGGGCTGCAGGCAGTGGCCAGGAGCTCAGGAAACCCATGTGCAAAATGGATTGACAGGCTCCATCTCAGAAATGCAGTTTTAGTGAAATGCCCATTGAAGCCATACCATACCGTGTTATACATGGAACTTTCTGTATGTAAACATATGACAAATAAACAGAGAAATTCCAGAACACATTCACAAGAGAGGCTGCCTCTGTTGCAGGGGCTGGAGTCTTGGGTGGGCACGATATGAATTCCACCACTAATATTTTTATTCTCTCCAAGTCCTTCCCGAGGTTGGTGGGAATGGAGGCCTGGCTGCAGAGGGAGATGCGGTTTGATGTCTGACCTTGTTTTGGGTTTAAAGGCATCCAAGTAACTTGTGTCAGCAGTTTGAAGTGCGTCAGAGCCAAGCGTCTCCAGCTGGGCCCGGAGCCACGAGGAGAGGAAAGGCAGCGGCAAGCTGGGCGCCTGTGTGAGTTGACTGGAGGCTGGAATTGGGCCTCGAGAGTGTGATCCCCTTGGGGACAGGAGAAGGGCTTTCCTATGCCACCCCCTCCCAACCTAGGTCAGCTCCAGGGACACAGAAATATTGAGCTGAACCCAAGAGAGGGTGTGAGTGGGCAGGAGGAGGGGGGTTGGGGGAAGAATGTTTCCTTTTCAGCCCCCGTGAGATACCAGGCATATTTCATGACTCCTGGGGAAATCCTTGGAGCAGCTCTTCATGGCCCCCTTCACTAGGCAAGGAAAGGAGGCTTGGAGAGGCCGAAGGGCGCAGCTGGACTGGTTGAACACGTGCTGTCTCACCGCAGAGCCATGTCCCCTCCAGCCAAGGCAAAGGGTGCCTCTAGATACTGGGGACACAGAACGTGGAGGAGCTGGGGGACAGGACTTGGGGAGTGCCACCTCTGGAGTCGGCACTGCCCGGCCCGCAGGATGGCTCAGCCCTCCCTTTAGCAGCTACCTAGGTTCTCGGGCTCCAGTGCCAGGCCCTTGAAGCCCAGAGGAGCACTTCTGAACTGAGTCCTGGGCCAAAGAAGTCAGCAAAGGGGAGGCAGGGGCTCGGGAAGCATCACACAGAGGCGATGCGCATCTGCTTTACAAGGGATTTACATCAACCCGGAGGCTCAGCCTGATCTGAGTCTCTGTTAGAAGATTATCAAGAAAAATGGAACAATAAAAAAGCTGTTACTTAAAAAATGCAAGTTTCCAGGGTAGGCACGTGGGGCCCAGGGTAGGTCTTGGGGGTAGACATCAAAGGGCCTCTCTGAGCCCTCTCTAGCCTGTGGCTAGAAGCAGCCACTCTTGAGCTGTTCACCACGGGCCTTTACTTGTGCCACTTGAGGTCCCAGCCAAGTGGTGACCCCCTCAGGCAGGGTGTTCGCATAGGATGGACTTCCTTCTCTACAGACCTGCTGCCTGGCTGGCTCCGATGTTGAGAGGGGGTGTGACATGGGGCAGAGCAGGCAAGGCCCCAGACAGTGCACCTGACTCGGATGGGAGGGCAGAACACGCCCAGGTCTGTGCCCCGTCTCCCCATTCCTGGTGCCTCCATGTGTGTTTCCTTGTCCATCTGGTCCCATCTGTCCACCTGGAGTGACTGAAAACTTCCTTAGAGCAACCTACTGGATGCAAGGTGGGGATATGCCCAAGTTGAGGCTACAAGTGTAGGCAGAGAGGTTGAGGAGGGCAAGTTGAGCTCATGGAATCATTCAGTTGTCTAGCTTGGGTCTGGGTAAGAATCAGGACTCTTTTTTTTTTTTTTAAGACTCTTTCTTGTCTGCAGAAATATCACCAAGTCTGTTCTATTCTTCAGTTGGAAGGAGTCTTTATTTTTAAAATGCTCACCCTGGCACATTCGAGCCACAGAGCGGCAGGGAGCCCGGGGAGACCTGGGAGGGCCCTGCCCAGCACCTGGAAGGCTGGCCATTGCTTTCAGAGCAAGGATGGACATTCTTATCACAACCCCTGGCCCTGTCAGGCCAATTGAATGCCTTAGAACAAAGAACACATTTTTTGATTGAAACATTTTTAGGCACAAGAATGATTTTTATGAGCAAGAATTGTTTATTTTAAGAAGAAACATTGATGCCACCATTTCATGTCTGCAAGAGTCACCTGGCCCAAGAAGAGTGTCTATACTTGCTCACTTCTCAGAAATGAGCACAGGTGCCTTTTGCCCCCTGACCATGTCACGATTAATTACTCCAGCCACAGCCTACCCAGCTTCCATGGCTGGAAATGGCGATGTTTGCCAAAGAAGAACAGAGCACAAGGCTCCTGGGGTATCTCCTCCCCTCTCCCAGGCTGGACCCACCCTCTTGCTCTGTCAGAAGCAACCTGTGGGTGGGGAGAGGGTGGAGAGCCAGAAGGCGGAGCCCACTCCCAGCACTGGGGCGTCATTTCATCTCACTGCACTTAGGTTCCCATCCAATCCCTTCATTCATTCATTCATTTTGGACAAGACATGTCTGATCTTTGGAGTCTCCCAGGAGTGTGGTCTCGTGGGCTCCCTTTCCCCAAGGCTCTGTGGCCTGGAAGAGCCTCTTTCTTCTCCCCATTACCATGGGACCACAGTCTGAAGCAATGGCAGTTGGGCTTCCCTCTGCCATGGCCAGAGGCAGCTTCCCATCTTAGAAAGGAACTGGGTAAGAATCAGGACTTTTTTTTTTAAGACTCTTTCTTAAAAAGTGGGGACCCCAGAGACTCTCAGGGAGCCCACTTCTTCCTCCCCAAGTGAACTGCTTTCTCTAGTCCAGCAGCAGAGGGAAGTATTGAGGGGACATTCTGGGACCTCATCAGGCCTACAGGATGGAATCTTGTCTTTACCGAGCTCGGAGGGGAGTTCCTGGAGAGGACTGCTATGGCCAGCACCCTGTCCCCGGGCCCCAGTCACCACCTCGCAATGTCCCTGCCTGGAACAAACAGTGGATGTGAACAGGGTGATGTTTATCCTTATTTGATTATAATGTGGTCCCTTACCTCTCTCCATTTCCCTTTTCTACTAATGTCTTTTCACTCCAAGGGCTGTAAATGAATATATTATGAACTTCTCAAAGGCACCGGCCATGTTCCCTATGTATGTATCCCTGCAGGGCATAGAATAGTATCTTAAATATCATAGATGCTCAGTAAACATTTCTAGAAAGATAGGACCTGAATGTCACTCAGGCAGTCGCTCATCATAGACTGCATGGGAAGGACTGCATTGGGAGGAATGGGACCCTCATATGTAAAGAAGGAAGTCATCTATAGCATCAGAGAACTAGGAATAAAATGTCACAAGAGTCAGAGAAGAGAGCTTGCTGCTCACTGGCAGTGGTGAGCAGAGACGCTTGCCCTGAGGAGGGGAAACTGAAGAGGTCCAAAGGCATCTGACCCAGAGAGCGAAGAGTAAGCAAAGGGTGGCTGCGTGTGTCCCAGGGCTCAGACTGGACTCCGCACTGTCACTGTCACCGGATTAGGTAAGGAATAGGCCTTCCCCGGGGACGTGGGTCTTTACAAAGCCAGACTCAGCAAGAAAGGGGGAGGCACGACCTGCCCTCCTGCATGGCACAGAGTAGGGCAGGGTGGGCTGGTGGGTAGATGTCCCAGTGAAGGCTTCCTGCCTCTGTTATTCTCCTTTTTCATAGGGCCCATGTGAAAAGGCAGCCCTGTCACAGGGGGAATGCCTGGACCACTTGGTACCAGCAAGCCTGCTTTGTGGTGCCAGCTGTGTGCAGGAGTAGGCTGGAAACGCCAGCTACCTGGCAACTAGAGACCTGGGCCCAGGAAAGGTGTGGAGAAACCACCTGTCCCAGAGGAGGCTGAGCCTGGGGATGGCCCCCCTCATTGGAAGAAGGGGCCCGGGTCCCAGCTGGCTCTAGGTCCCAGCCACACAGTTTGTAGATTGCCCTGCTCCCGAATCATAAAGGTACAGTGAGGTCTGCCGTTGCTGACATCTAGATAGAGTAAGTAATTCTGAATTTAAGAAAATAAGAGGATCAGCAGCCACTCTGTATAAGAAATTCAGGAAAACAAAAAGCAGAAGATCAGGTCGATACAAGATTGACTTAGTGTAGGAAGGCAAGACTTATCTGTATGTAAGAGAATGTGGATGGGACATTCATTCTGAAGTACTGTAGGACAGGGGACAATTTGTCATATGAAGATGTCACACATCCTTTCCCCCACCCACTAGTGCCAAGTGCCTTAGACCTATGTGGCAGCCCAAAGCACCCCCCAAAAGGGCCAAACGTGCCCTAGGTGGCAGTGCCTAGGCTGCGAACCTCTGACTGGAGAGTCCTGAAGGGCTCAGTGGGGGCTCGGGCGGGATGGTGATGAGGGGCTGCCTGGGTTGGAGAAATACTGGTGGATGAGAGTTGGCTGACTCTAGCAACTTTCTGGACTTGGGAGGCTAGTCAGAGGGAGGACTCAAGCATGACTCATGTTGGAGGCCAATAGTGGCTCCCTGATGACAAGGCATGGATGTGGAGGTTAGGGCTGGGGCCCGAGAGGAGTGCTGTTGGGCTTTTTCTTTTGTCTGTTTCTTAAAGCTTCATGAAGTATAATTTATGTACCATAAACTCACCCTCTTCAGTGTAGAATTCAAAGGTTACCGATGTACTTACAGAGTTGTGTGGCCATCACCACAACCTTGTTTTAATGAGCTGTAGAGCTTTCATGAAGTTGAGGAGGCACACCAGGCCTGGGGCGTGTAGTCAGGCCACCTGGGGTGTGGTCAAGCCTGGCCTCAGGGGCATGGTCAGGCCACCTCGGGATATTGAGAAAGCCCCTTCTTCAAGGTGATGGTGGGAGCCATGGGCCACCTGGGGACTGTGTTGACTTAAGGCGGAGAAGGAGAAGGAGGAGCCAAAGACATAGAGAGGTAGGAGGAGAAGCCTGTCGGACCCGAGTTCAAGGAGAGGAGGGTCACTGAGGTGAAGACACTGGTGATGCAGAAGAAGATGGGAGGGTGGGCAACTGCAGCAGGGGAGGTGGGCCGTCAGCCACCTCTGAGAGCAGTGTCAGAGGGTGGTGGAGGCAAGATGGAGATGGAACAGGAATTGGAAGACTTCGTAGAAACCTGGGCACCTGTCTTCCCCTCTCCATTCCTCGTCTCCAGTCCTGCCTGGTTTACCTTCTCCTCTGACCATTTCTCCCACCTCCAGTCTGGTGAATCCAAGCCACGGCCACCCCTCCCCTAGGCCACAGTAAATTCCAGTGGGCCTCTGTCCACTCTCCACCCTCAGTTGCTTCCAACCCATTCTCCAGGGAATCACATCGAAAAGTGGGACGAATGTCAACTTCCCCCAGACACGTCACAGCTTCTTGTTATCCCTGGGGAGAAAACCTGATGGCTTTAGCAGCAAAGCGCAGCTGCCACACCCTAGGGTCCTGCTTCCGCGCCAGCCCTTGGCCTCGTCTGCCCAGCGTGCCCATTGATGGTCTTCCTCAGTCCCAGAACGCGCCCGTGCTGCTTCCCTGCTGCAGAGCCATCAGGAGGTAGACCTTTGCCTGGACCTTGTTCCCCCAACTCCTCCACGACAGGCTGCTTCTAGTCCTTCCAACTCAGGGACCACGTCTGCCCCATGCAGCCCCTTTCCTGGCACTTGCCGTTCTTTGTAACTATCCATTTTGGTATGTTTATGTTTGCTGTCTATTTTCTTCACTAGAATACAAGCTCCCTGAAGGCAGACCACAGCTCTGCACTGTTCACCCTTGAATCCCCAGAGCCTAGCACAGGACCGGCCACTTCAAAGGTGTTTCCTGGGAGTGAATGAATGGGCGGAGTTTTAACTTCAACCTCTTTCACAATTAGACTGAGAAGACAGTTCTACTAATTTTCCTTTGGTACCGTTTTCCTCTTATAACAAATGTGGCCCTCCCAATCTCTCAGGACCGAAGATCATTCTTTGCTGTATCGTTATGCGGTTCTGGCTAGTTTTTTAGACTGCCGGAAAGCCTTGGTTTCCTTCTGATGTTGGAACTGTGCAGATTCCCATACCAACTTGTGCCCTGCATGGCACGGAGCCTGACAGAGGAGAGGGCCTGAAACCCAGTGGGGTTTATTAGTGTCTTAGCTAAGCCTGATGCCTGGGGGACAAGGTGTTATCCCCAGGCTGCATCTCTTGGGGGCACAGCCTTTGAATCTACTCAAAGCCAACCTGGCCCTGCCCGTTGGTCTCTTTCCCCAGAGTCCCAAACAACATGCTTCTTTCCTGTCTTGTGTGGCTTTTCTCATTTGTAAGTTCTGGAATAGGGAACCAAGTTTCTCTCCTCAACCTGCTACATTCTGCTCCCCTGTGGGCTCTGGAACATGTTGCCAATCTGTAAATGATGTTTTAGTTCTTTGTTGTTGCTTTGGAGCTGTGAAACCTGTGATGTTAACACCAGGTGCTGAAAAATGAAAACTTATCATCAATCGCCATCATCAAAGCAAGGTGGAGTAGAATGGTTTCAACTAGTCCCAAATTTCCTGGAGGAATTTGGCCTCTGTTCAGTTCCCCTCTCCCGAGGCTGATGTTACTAGCAGAACAGAGCTCTCTTCAGCTGCCCAGGACAGTCCTGGGTTTACGCAATTAAAAATCCCATCCAGTGGCCTCAGTGCTAAGCATAAGACAGGAACTATTTCTTGACTGAAAATATATTAGTTGTTTCTTGCAATTGGACTGTGGGACTCTAAGAATAGTATATTTTTTCAGTAAGCAGAGCTTTAACAACCAGCAAGTTTAATTAAGCTTTTCTGCTGCACTTTTTGTTTTTAAAAAATTGAGTTAGTAGCAGGAGAGTATTTTTAGAACTGACGTGATTATTTTGTGTAACAGATACATGTCTGAATATTCTTAAACCTCTATGTAGGGCAAAACATAGTTAGAGAATTGACTTCATGAGCCTAAAAGCATGACCGGTTGTTTCTACACACGTCATCACCATCATACCTATTTATTCTATTCATTCATTATCTATACCCTGCCTTCTTTCTTCCTAAGTACAGGTGGGCTGGGATTGGGAGGAGAATTTTTTTTAATGTTTTACAAACTTGGTGTACACCGAACATCTTTTTTTCAATTCCCTCTGGTTTTGCTGGTCTAGGTGGGCTCCCTTCCTAGATTTGGGTTTCATTTGGAATTTATTCTTTTATTGAGAGGCACCATGATATCACTTAGAGGTGAATGTTTTATATGTTACTTCAAATAGTAAAAATAACATTAAATTTTTTGTTATGAGAAAGCTGCAGGTTGAAAAAGAAAGCATTCGTCTAACTAAAACTATGAAGTGTGCAGTGTCTCAGCAGCTTATGGTGATGAAGTACCAGATGGCATGTTTTCAGATGAAGGCTCTAGCTAGCTACATTGGATCTTTAAGACTTTAGAGAAAAACATGACATAAACGTGGTGCAAAATGAAATTTCAGATTTTTCTAGAAGGTTCTTTGTATACAAGTAGAATAAACATGATTTTAATATTGGTAAAGTGGAAAATGCAGTTTGCAGTTTATGGCCACTACAACTCCTGGTTAAGATCATTAAAATATTTATCTGCAAATAATGGGAATCATCTAACAGAAAGGGAGTAACTGATCCAAAGTAGAAATTATCCACGCTTGCACAGATTATCTACAATTTTGGCAAAGAAGCTGAGAAGGAACCTGTGAGAAACCTGAGGGTGAGGTGGGGCAGGACGTGATGAATTCTATTTAAGGAATTTTCCACATCCTCTGAGGTGAGTTTGCCAATTCAGATACATCAGTGAGATCCACGCAAAGATATGGGACCGGGCAGGACTGTCCCAAAGGAAGGTGGCATGTTAAGACAACTCCTTGAGGTGGCCACAGGCACAGGCGATAATCAAGTCATTTCTTGCTTTCTTCTTGATATTTGTGGTATCAGATGATTCTGCTCTTTAATCTCACATTTCCATGTTTACCTTTAGAATAAGTTTCAGTATTTCCCCATATCTCTTCCTCTGCCACACACTGCAAGTCCAGGGACTTTTTGTGAAGGATCAGGCACCATTTCTTCTTTAACGATGCGCAGAACTTCGGGCCTTCCCTTCATCTTCAGATCTTCGCTTGGCTCATCCTCCTACAGGAAAGAGAGAGGCGCTCACTTTCAGTCTAGGTTTCCTAAGTTCTTCAGAGGAACTGCGACCACCATAGCCACCAAGACACACTGCAGCCGCCCACTCCCTCGCCGATGAGCATCTCGGGTCTGCTGCTGGGAGGTGAATGCCTGGCACCAAAAAAACCAGGGCACTGTGAGTCGGGTCATAGTAGCGCTGGTTTGCTAGAGGCAGAGGAGAATACCCACAGTATCAAATTCAATTTCTTTCCTTAAATTTGGATTCTGTTTCCCTAAGCAATGTGCATATTGTTAAAGCAAAAGAGGATGGAAAGAAAACACAGGTACTGGTAAAATTATGCTCACTTTTAAGTAATGCCTTCTTCCTGAAGCAGTGGTATTTTTCGTCATTCCCCACCCCCACCCCCTTTCTTTTCTCCTCGACCCTTATCTCTTCACTCTTCACACTTCCTAAGTCTGCAGAGTTCCTCAGCCACTTGGCTGTGAGCCACGAAAACTCCCCCAAAGGGTTTGGTTTGCTCCTCTGCAGCTGACACACGCCCCGCCCCTCCTGCTGCTACCCTAGTCTTTTTCGATGCCATTTTCTCATTGGCATTAACACATTTCTTTCTGTGAGCTGCTTGTTTTAACTAAAGCTGTATCCCATATTCTTATTTTTGCAGTGATCCCAGATTATTATGCTAACTATAAATATTTTGGCTGTGAATCTGATGTAAACAATGTTTTGAATTTAATATTAAACAAAAGCTTAATTGATCAATTCCCAGATCATTTTTTGTTGTTGTTCTAGAGAAAATATGCCAAGTGGAAACGTTTTGGGGGAAATCTCTTTACAGAAAACTGTAAGTGGTCGTGGCATACTAGACAGTTACACAAATAAAAGTACATTTTGAATTAAATTCTACTTCAGGGCTCTAGTCACAATGAATTTGACATTAAATAAAAGGTTAAAATTTTCCAAGACTGCTCTAGTTGAAAAGAGCTAAACTGATGATGTATATTTATAAAACTAGTAGCAATCTAATACTTGCTTATAAAAAAATTAATCTCCCATCTGCCTTCCCAAATAAATTGGTACTACATAAAGAAACTAAAAAAAATTGATATTTTCAAATACAATGGAAACAATTTTTTTTGTTTAAAAATATATTAAATATATATAATATATTACATAGTATTGGTAGAAATGTAATACTGTGCAGCCAGTGATTATGTATGTATTTTTATTGATATGGATTTTCACAAAATATTAGTTGAAGAAAGCAAGTTATAAAATAGTATGTATGCTAAGATGCCATTTAAGTAAATCCACAAGTGTATGTGTAGCATTCATAGAAAAGAGTGAAAAGATAGACAAATACTCACTGAAATATGGGGGGATTATTGGGATGGTCAGCTTTTTCTTCATCCTTTTCTCTAGGCTGCAGTGTTGCTTTTGTAATCAGAAAAGGCTACTTTAATGTGAATTACAAGCTGTAAAAAAATTACATGGATAGAGAATTCTTACAGGAAGACTGGGTTTAAATAAAAAAGGGCAGGTTTTCATTTTAGGGTTGTCTACCAAGTGCTTTTATGCATGATTGGATTATATAATCAATGTACAGGACTCATTAGTCATAGCTCAAAACACAATTTACCTGGATTGTTTCAAATAGTAAGATCATACTAATAATGTTACAACTGGGTTTTTCTCTTAAAATTTTTTACCAGACCAATCAACCACAAATAAAGAACATAAACCTGAAGAGTGCAAGACTCCTGTTTCTTATATACAATTACAAAATCCCTTTTTATTTAAAATCTAGACATCATTTTGGTCTACTGAATTAGACTGCATACCCTTAAAGTGGGTGTAATTGTTTGGTCAATAAATTTAACAGTGACTTTTACCAGTTTCAGAGAATTATGAATAGCCTTGGATTGAGGTATTTTTTTAATACATTATAAAATAAACATATATCTGTAATTATGCTGAAAAGATATGAAATGACCTTTAGTAAATAATACCTCCCTGTAAATTTTTGTTCTAGATAAAGAATGGTACCAGGGCACTTCCCTGGTGGCACAGTGGTTAAGACTCCGTGCTCCCGATGCTGGGGGCCCAGGTTCGATCCCTGGTCAGGGAACTAGATCCCACATACATGCTGCAACCGAGAGTTCGCATGCCACAACTAAGGAGACCACCTGCTGCAGCTAAGACCCGGCACAACCAAATAAATAATTTTTTTTTTTAAATGAATGGTACCATAGTGTTGCAAACCAGGAAAAAAAGCAAGTATGACTTCCAAGTACTTTACAGAACAGTACTTCCTAGTACTTTACAGAATTTTCCACTTGATTATATTTTCAAACACATTAATTTCTCGGTGTTTTACTTTCAGTGGTCTTTAGTCCTTGAGGAGCCCTCACTGGAATGGTGACTGTTTGCTCAATGGATTGAGTTGGAACACTTACCAACTGGGATTTTTAAATTACTATAGATTTGGCCTGATGCTTGTGTTAATCAGTGAGCACAGACTCTGAAACCAGATGAGTTTTAATACTGAGTTTCCATCCACTTCACAGACACAGTGACTGCAGTTCCATTCATGGCTTCTGGAAGGGTTGTTGGTCTATCCAAAAATAGTTCATTAACAGATACGTAAAGTAAGTTGCATCACTGGCTTTGAGTTTAAAATTGAGATATAATTCACATACTATGAAAGTCACCCCTTTAATGTGTGCAATTCAGTGGTTGTTAGTATATCCACAAGGTTGTGCAACCATCATCACTATCTAACTCCAGACCATTTTCATCACCCAAAAAGAAACTCCACACCCATTAGCAGTCATGACCCATTTTCCCCTCCCCCTACCCAGGCAACCATTAGTCTATGATTGTGATTTCTTCTTTCACCCATTGGTTAATTAGGAATGTTTTAATTTCCATATATTTATAAATTTTTCAAATTTCCTTCTGTTATTTATTTCTAATTTCATTCTATTGCGGTCAGAGAACATACTTTGTATGATTTCAATCCTACTAAAAATATTGAGGCTTTTAAAATGACCTGACAAACATATGATTTACCCCAGGGAATGTTCCACATGCACTTTAAGAGAATGTGCACACGCTGTTGGATGGATTGTTCTATGCATGTCTGTTAGGGGTACTTGGCTTAAAGTGTTGTTCAAGTCTTCTATTTCCTTGTTGACTTCTCTCTACTTGTTCTATCCATTATTGTAAGCGAGGCACTGAAGTCTCCAACTGCTATTATTGAATTGGATATTTCTCCCATCAATTGTATCAGTATTTGCATCATTTATTTGGAGCTCTGTTGTTAGGCACATATATGTACATGATTATGTCTTCTTGATGGACTGATCCTTTTATCATTATGTAGTGTCTTTGTCTCTAGTAACAATTTTTGCCTTAAGGTCTCTTTTCTCTGAGATTAATATATCCACTCCAGCTCCCTTTTTGTTAAGTTTGCATGGTATATCTTTTTCCATCTTTTTACTTTCAAACTGTTTGTGTTATTGATTTGTAAGCAGCATATAGTTGGATCATGATTTTTACTCATTCTGGCATTTCTACCTTTTAATTGGAGTGTTTAATTCATTTACATTTAATGTGATTACTGATAAGGTAGGATTTAGTCTGACATCTTTCTACTTGTTTTCTATGTCTTATGTCTTTTTGTTCCTCTATTCTTCCATTACTCCCATGCCTTCTGTTGTATATTTTTTAGTGTGCCATTTTAATTCCCTATTTGTATCTTTTACTATATATTTAGTTATCTTCTTAGTGGTTTCCCTGAGGATTATAATTAACATCTTAATATACAGCAGTCTAGTTTGGAATAATACCAACTTAATTTCAGTAGTATACAAAAATTTTGTTCCCATATAGGTTTGTTCCCTCCCCCTTCCTTTGTACAGTTATTGTCACACAGATTTTGTGTTTTTTCACTTTGTGACCATCAACACAGATTTATAATTTTTTAATGGAGTTGCCTCTTAAATCAGATAGGAGTAAAAAAGAGTTAGGAACAAAAATGCATTTATGGTCTTTTATATTTACTTATGTAAATATCATTGCTCTTTATTTCTTCATGTGGATTTGAGTTACTGTCTATTGTCCTTTTATTGCAGCCTGAAGGACTCTGTTTATTATTTCTTGTAGGGCAGGCTTGCTAATGAGGAATTTTGTTTTTATTTATCTGGGAGTGTCTTAATTTCTTCTTCATTTTCAAAGGATTGTTTTGGGGATACAAATTTCTTGTTTGATAGTCATTTACTTCAGCACTTCAAATATGTCATCCCACTGCCTTCTGGCCTCCACAGTTTCTGATGGGAATTCCTTGCATCTGAGTCAATTCTCCCTTGCTGCTTTCAAGATATTCTCCTTGTCTTTATCTTTTGACAGTATATGTCCAGGCATGAATTTGAGTTTATCCTGCTTCAGGTTTATTGAGTTTCTTGGGTATGTTAACTAATATTTTTCATCAAAGTTTGAAGTCTTTGGTCATTATTTTTTCAAATATTCTTTTTCTCTTCTCCCCTTATATGACTCCCATTATGCATATGTTGGTGCACTTAATAGTATCCCATGAGTTTGTGAGGCTCTATTAATTTTTCTTCATTCTCTTTTCTTTCTGTTCCTCAGCCTGGATAATCTCAATTGATTTATATTCAAGTTTGCTGATTCTTTCTTCTGCCTGCTCAAATATGATGTTGGGCATCTCTAGGGAATTTTTCATTTCAGTGATTGTATTTAAACTCTACAATTTATATATGGTCACTTTTAAATAATTTCTATCTTTTTATTGATGTTTTCTATTCAGTGAGACATCATTTTCATACTTTAGTTATTTGAATATATTTTAAATAGCCGATTTAAAGTCTCTGCCTGCAAATTCCAATGTTTGGACTTCCTCAAGTACAGTTTATTGACTTTTTCCACTGTGTATGGGACATACTTATTTCTTTGCATGTCTCATAATCTTCTGAGGAAAACTGGACATTTTAAATAATAATAGGATAACTGTGGAATTAGATTTACTAACCCCTTTGCCAAGGTTTTGATGTAATTGCTGGTTTTTGTTTATCTAGCAAGTCATCTGAACTAATTCTTTAAAGTCTATTAGATAGACACCGAAGTCTTGCTCAGATAGTTTCTTAGTGAACTAATGATTGGACAGATATTTCCTTAAACACCTGAAACCAGTTAACTCTCACGGTCTTTGCTGACGGCTTTGTGTGCATGTTGGGACACACTTCAACACTCAGCCAGGAAGTTGACAGCTCTGCCTTCACCTTCAATTTCTGCTTGGGCAGATCATCAAGATCAACCTAAGGTGACAGTTTAGGATGTCCCCAGGTCTTTCCTGAACAGGAGTAACAATCCTTGGCTTGAGCAACGTTTTTGGCATGTGCATGCACATGACTATCTAAATTCCCAGGAATGGCAGAGTGTTTCCAAAGCCTCTGTGAATCTCTCATTCCTCAGCTTTTCCTTTTTTAAGTTTATGGTTAGCCTGTTGTTTGCTCCAATGTTTATTCACTACTTCAGGCAGCCACAACTGCTTCTGACTTTTTTTTCATTAAATTTTTTTTTCCTGTGGAAAAGGCTTTTTATACCTGGCAAGCTCTGATCAGAAAAATAAAGACAGCCTTGCAAGTGAGGTCTTCCAGGGAACCACCAGACAGTTCTCTGGGAATGAGGCTTTGAAGGAGCTCCAACCCCACTCTGCCCCTTCCAGTGGCTTCTATGCTGCTGCTTCTACATTACGGACTGTTGGTTTTCAAGGATAAGCAGAGCTGGAAATGGGCAGGGGGAATGGAAATAGGACTAGTTAAAATGCCACAAAGCTTATTGTTCTTACTGAGATTCAGCTATTTCTCTTGCATAAATATTCCTTGGGTTGCTATGAGGTTAATTTCCAGAGTTCTGAAAAAAGTTGATTCTGACAATTTTTGCAAATTTTCTCCTTGTCTTTATGGAGAGGAGAATTTTCAGAGGTCCTTACTCCCCCATTCTGGCTGGCTTTAAGTATTTAATGTCCTTTTATTTTTCTTAGCAAAATGAATCTGGTTAAAACAATAAAGCCACCACCATTGACATTTCTAGGCATTCGCATGGTTCAAGCTCAACTATTCTATAAACAGCAGTATCTGTGAGAACAACTAAACTGGATATAGTATGAATTACAGAAAATGTCCATACTACAAACGAATGGTGCCAAAATGTTTCAGTAGGCAGATTCAAAGTATTAGAAAATTTTTTCATTATATAAAAAAAGAAAGAAAGAAGGAAGGAAGGAAAGAAGGGAGGGAGGGAGGGAAGGAGGAAGGAAAGGAAGAATGATCTTGGATTACTATAGTCTCAAAATTGCTATGAGAAGCAAAACCTGACAGGTAACAAGGATAATCCACACTCTGCTGTAAGATGAATTGGGGGAGGGGGGCAGAGAAACCTGGCCAACCCTTGCAAGTCTCTTAATTACATATAGAAATGACCTCCAAATGCTCCACCTTCTGTCCAGCCACCACACTGGACTGCCAGTACTTTTCTGTCTCTGATGTACAAGGGACCATATAGTCATGCTTCAAAGAGAATATCCTAGGCTGTAAAGCAATCTCTTTTCCTGACCAAGGATAACAGGCACTCAGCTATGATCAATTCCTTTACTAGAGACACTTGCATCACTTTCATATCTATCGGCTAATAGCACAGGGAGGTACTTCCTGGGTAGGGATAGTGAGACTTGAATGATTTTTAGATAGACATGTAGTTATTTTCAAGAATACGGACTTTATAAAAATCCCATCAGTTTAAGAGAAGGCAAGATATTCACTTAATTCCTGGAGAAATGTAGAAGAGCCTCATTAAGAGTAAACAAAAGTTGGTGGAAACCACAAAAATAATAAAATCATAATAAAATGTCCAGAGTTATGTAAGGATACATTTTAAAACAAGATTCCTTATTTTAAAATAACATTACAAATCTATGAAATGAATTTACATCTCAATATTTAATTACATCAGGTTGCATTAGTGTTGGCCCAGTTAGGAATTCATGTTCATAAATCATTTGAATAAAAATGTTTTGATTTCTCCTGAAGCAATGTATCGTCTTTAAGATGAACATGTTTGATTTTTCAATTCAGGGAACAGAAACCTAATTTTACTAATAATAATTTCTAAAATTGGCTTTGAAAGAGATTACAAAATAGGTATATATTTTAGGGAAAACTATGTGCAAAGCCTCGTAAGCTGACTGGTATTGAAGCCTTTTTTCTTAGACTGTAAACATTTTAATTCTTAATGCTTAATGTGGAAGAAAAGTGAGAGGTACCTTAAACTAGGCAGACAAGCCAGAGTGTGAAAGCTTTTAGTGAGTGTTGAGTACGTTGACTAAAAGATGTTTAATGCAGACCTTGCTTTTCCAGAAAGGAGGGCCAGGTAACAAAGCAGTTCATCATTCTTTTCTATTAACCAAAATGTATCCTCCACTAGCCAGGACTCTTCTGTACTGATCATTTTAAAAAATGTTAAAGTGTGCTCAAAATATATATTTTATTCATTGAAGATGCAACATTTCATTCATCTACACAATGTTATGTAATTGAGGATTCTGGTATAACAATTGGGCATTTTGAAGAACACTGATAGGGTAATCCACCTTAAATGGACCCCCCCTTGTATTATATCATAAGAAGGGCTATGCCCAACAGGGTATCCTGTATTTTAAAATTTACCATTAACCACATATCAGATTACTGATGTAAACTTACCTGAACAGACTATATTTTCCAAATAACTCACTTCTTTGAGCATTATTATAATTGCATGAATTATTTCTCTACCTAGTATAACCATTGCTCAAGAAAACATATATATAGTAACTTTAGAATTTTCTGCAAAGCTCTGGACACAATTAAATATTTAGAATGTAGGCAAATCTTCTGCAGTCTACAACACTTCTTTATAATATCAAAAGACATCAGTGAATCCAGTACAAAATTTTTATAATGAACAGCACCAAAGAAGCCAAATTATAAGTTCCATTTCTCATCAATTAAGCTGGGTGCTGCATCAAGGATTAAGGCTGAGACCACCCAAAGGTTGTCTGCCTAGCCCACTGCTGGTGTTCAACACACATTGCTTGTACAGAGGCTGTTTGGATTGTAAGTGTCTTTGTAAAATTTCAAACAAGTTAAAAGTATTACATATCCTTATCTCAACAGAATCCTGAATATCAGGTTAGCAAATTTCATAGCTCCATTTTAAGACATATGACTGTAGAGGGTAAAGTAGAAAGATGTTGAAACATATTACTGTCACTTAAATGACAGGTAGCAGCCACATAGGCCTGAACCACATTTGTGAAATTTCATGCCACATTTTTCACCTCCCAATTTATATACATGGAGGGGTTACACTAAAACTTCAATTATTCCAAAGGATGAAAGAAGTGTTACATTTTGATATAGATCTTCAGTTTCTATTATACCATAAGCCTTTGAAATATTAAGGCTGAAGAGGCCAAGTTATGAAAGGGACAAGAGGAAGTAAGAACAGTGGAAATACAGTTGATAATGTTCTGCCTTCACCATTCTATGTGGATAGTCTGCTTTCCAGGCAGCAGGTGGTGTGACTGTGAAAAGATCACACATTTGTCAGTAACTATGTAGGATTTTTAGCACTGTTAGAGCCTAGCATTACAGATTTAGGGCAGCTAATAAAATTCCATAAACCAAATTTTTGACAAGTCTGAAATTTTTTGAAAAGAATTTTCCTACTAAGTAAAACTTCTTGGTTCCCTTTTAGTCCTGTCTTAAAGAAAACTATGTATAATTAAACTTTTTTAAAAAAGTAAAAAAAGAATCACTTCACAGCAACCAGATGAACATCTGGCAGCAAAGCAACATTAAAATGCCATCCTTTCAAAGGAAGAGCAAGTATGTGAGTCCTCCATTAAGAGCATTATCTTATGTCAGAGCATAATCTCACACTTTCCATTTATGGTCTTTTTGCAAAAGTCCAAGGCTGAATTTGGACCTGCTTTTCCTGTGTTTTCTCAATGTTATCTGGACAACAGTGTGTCAAGTACATAAGAAACCTAAGGTCAAAATGAAGATGATCTAATGCACCAGGTATTTAAATAAATGTGCACAGGCTGTACTTAGAATCACCTTGCTAAAAACTAGTAGCAGAAGTAGCTGAAGCCTGTTTATCATATGTAACAAAAATGTTTCAAAGTCAATATAAATTTAACCATAACCCATCTAACAAGAAACACCAGAGATCATATTTTAATGTGTTTTTTCTCTCCCTTTCTCAGTAGCCAGAAAATGTTTAAATCTAGAAAGAAAAGGATCAGATCTTTTAAAGCCTCGTATGTCCCTCTTCTCATATAAAAAAGTCTTATCAGGAAATAAATTCAAAAATTATTTTTCTGTAGTTTTTCAAAATAAGTGTGTATTTCATTTATAATCTACAGTTTTATTTTTAAAACCCCTCACAAAAGTCTCTTAATATGTTGCAAAACTTTATAAACAAGGTTGTAACTTTCCAGAGGGTGTGTGCTAGGACCCTCGTGAACCCCTACTGGAGTCTAACTTGGAAGCCAACTCAGGCACCCCCCTGCCCCCCTCCCCACCCCCGCCCCACACACACTGCTATTCAATACTATTGAGGTCACAGGGTTTACTGAAATTTGTTAAAAACATGGAGAACAACCTCTGGGGAATAATTCTCTGGGAAAAAAAGAGAGATGAGAAGATTACAGATACCACTGAAAGTATGTGTGTTCAAAAGTTAATTTGGTTGTATTATCAAATTACAGTTCTTCAGGGAGCTTAAACTTGCTCTAAATTAGATTTGGGGAGGCACATCAAACTAAATAGTCTGCATAAGAGACTCGCTGACATAAAAGAAAAACACGGAAGACAAAGGGTTCTTAATTTGGGGAAGGATATATTCCAACTTGGGGGAAGGGTGAAGGCATTTCAGCTCTGAAGCTCGATCATGACATTTCTAGAGTCCTGCAGTCTCCAAGTGTGACAGGACAGGATGGAAGGGCCTGTTGGGCCTGGCTGGACTCTCCTGTCCCTCTGTCACACTGTGCGATATGCAGGCAAATGCAGTGTCAAGCTGGCAACACTCCTGAGGCTCTTGAGTGTTTATCAACTCAGTAGGTCAAAAGTCTGCAGACACTGGGTGGAGCAGCAGTAAGCCACAAAACTCACAGTTGTCCTCCTGGAAGGGGAAAGAGGGGGAGAAGGACACTGTGAGTTCAAAAGGAAAGTCTCAGAATTCTTTCCATTAGAGACAGTCTTTTCCTTTGTTAAAATAAAGGATTAGGTATGGTCAACAGAGTACACAACAGAAATGTAAATTCCTTTTAAAACTGAGCACTGGAATCAGGTGAGGTATGTGTATGCTTATTTTATTAGCAGTTTTCAGATGACGTAACATCCCTATGTTAGCAGCTAAGGAAAAGTAAGCTTTTTCCATGTTACAGTCTGAATTCGGCTTACTAGAACCAGTGCAATGACAGAATTTGAAATACATTATAAAAATCATGTAATAGAAAAAGTCACCAATTTAGCTAGAACACATATGTATCGAAGAGCTTAAAAAACATAATTTTAAGGAATTTATCCTACAAATGTATGCCCACAGATTGCTTATAGAGGTAATTTTAGAATCTGAATCATGTAGTTTGAGGGTCTTCTCCCACACAGCAGAGGAATCCCATCTCAGACTCCTGCTTGGCATCTTTCTGCAGCGAGTCATGAGCCCTCTGATCCCAGTCTGGGCAGCTCCAGTTGTTGGATGCCTTGTTTTCCCACCAGAAGTGCTAACCTCTGGTGAGGAGAGATTAATCTACTGTTGTTTTCACAGGACTCCCTGTGCTGACTGTTTTCTCTTTTCTCCACCCCTCAACTCAGTCTTTGCCTTTCTCTGTAATCCAAGAAGGTGACCTCTACAGACCCAACCTCCAAAGCTGCCTGATTGCTGGTTTCAGGCTGAATTAGGACAAGGGAGGCATAGCAGGAGGGTAAAGGGCAGGAAGAGAGAAAAGTTGAATATTTTCTTTTTCTTCTTTTTTATAAAAAGTCTAGTTAATAGAGGTATAGTTACATACAAACATACAATAAAATTCACCCATTTTAAGTGTACAGTTGAATGAGTTTTGAAATATATGCAATTATTTAACTAACACCACCATCAGATATAAAATACTTCTCATATCCCCAAATGTTCCTTGTGTCCACTTGCAGCCAACCCCCATCCCCCAAACCCCCTGCCAAGTCTCTGGCAACCATTGATAATTTTGTTTCTCCGTGGGCTTTATTTTTCCCTGGGCCACCACAATCCTGCAAAAAAAGCTTTGCCATTATTTCATCTTGGATGATCAAAGATCTCAAGGCAAGAGCTAGACCTACTTCTATGGGTTCTCTTGCCTTAGATTTTTGTACTAATCCAGGATTCCCTTACCAACTGGTTCCAGCTAGGTTTGGCTGATGTGAGGATAAAGCTCCCCTGGATGGACCCTCCTGTATGGCTCTAGTTCTCACTAGGCTCCAGTCACACTTTTCAACACTCAACCAGGCAGTTGACAACTCTGCCTTAGCCTTCACTTCCTGCTTGCACAGAGTCTCACTTCCTGCAAGCAGAGGTGAGAGCTCAGGGCCTTCTTGGGTCTTTTCTGAGCATGCTCACATCCCTTTGCATGCACATGACCTTACATACTCCTAGGAATATATTAGTGCTTTTCAAAGCCCCTGTGGAAACCTTACTCCCCCAATTTTCCTTTTCAGCTTTATGGCTAGTCTATTGTTTGCCCCAACAGTTACCCACTGCCTCAGGCATCTGTGAAGTTAAGCAATTGCCTGTAATTGTTTTGATAATTTTTGACAAATACCCTCAGAGAAGAGGCTTTTTGTGCTGGTGATCTCTGACTGAGGAAATAAAGACAGGCTTGCAAGTAGGGTTTTTCAGTGAAACACCCTTTGAAGATGCTCCAACTTCCTTCCACCCCTTTCCAGTTGTTGCCCGGCTGCTGGTTTTAACTGTGATGGCAGATTCTTGGTTTTCAAGGTTAAGACTAGAAGATGGGACTATGGGTTAAAATATCACAAAGGTCTCTGTTCTTTCTGAGGTTCAGTCACTTTTCTTGAATAAATGCACTCTGGATTGCTGTAAGCCTTTTGTTAATTTCCAGAGTTCTGAAAAATTCAATTCTGACAAGTTTTGCCAGTTTCTTCATTGCTTTTATGGAAAGGTTGACTATTTCTATCCCACTCCATCTCTACATCTCTGACCAGAGCTTTTATTGGGCAGCCCCTCCTGTTAGCTCTAAGTCTCAACAGCCTCCAGATCTTCCTTTGTCCTTCATGCCAAAAGATTAAGAATGGTAAACCTTCCTACTGCTGTAAGTTCCCAGGTACTTTATCATCCTGTGGGTGCTCTGAACCCTGCCTGAACTTCTGTAAATAGTCTTTCTCCATTAATTTCTCTTCAAAATCCCAGCTTATCTGTGTTTTCCGGCCAGTACCCTGATTGATTTAGTAGGGAGTAGCCTAAGGAAACAGTCCATCAAAGTGGGATTCTGGGATTGGGTTGGTGAGTGCATGAATGACCTCATTACCAGGGAAAAGTGGGACATCACTGATTACTCGAAGTTGTGGTATCACGATTACTCAAATTATCACTAAGACTGCCAGTGGAGGGTAAGGCACTGGGAGATCAACTGCTGTGGCACTTGATTGCTGTGGCATCATGGTGAATTCAAAGATTGTGGAGGGAGATGGCTTCTTTTGACTGCTTTAAGAGATTCCCCCAAATCCCAACTCCCTTCCAAAAAAAAAAAAAAAAAAAAGATAAGCTTAGTGCCTTCTTGAACTCTCAACTCAAGGCATAGGTAAAGAATCAGAAAGTTTCTATGGTGGCCTTAAAGGAATTCTTATTTTATGAAGCTGTGGGAGGGACATGCCTGAGGCCTGAATGTACAGGCTGCAGAATCACATGCCAGGTAAAAGTATATTTATGCTAAGTCTCTTATGCTAAGGTAAAGGTTCTGGTTGGGAAGGGGTGAGGACTTAAGACTTGAGATGGAAACCTTTGTGTAGACACAAAGCTAAGGACCTTAAACCTCTAATATCTCTAAACATTTCTTCACATCAGAAACAGCCCTTCTTACCATCTAAGAAAACAAGCATTCACTTGAATAAGAAGATTTCACTGACTTCATCTGGTGTGGTTACCTAAAAAGGAAATTCCTATCTTCTTCAGGCAGGAACAATACTCACTGCCTCTAGGGCCATAGAGAGAGCAAAATCCCAGCATGATTCAGAGAGTTAATTGCAAGGGCTGCTCCTGGGAGAGATTATGTACATGAAGGAGTTGTAGAATCTTGCAAATTTTATTTGCAGAAATCTGGAGAGTAAGCATGGAAATGGAGTCTAAGTATAATACATTAGCCAGTGAGAAAAAGTCTAAGGTTGGATCAGGCCAAGAAGGGTGCTTCATGAGGCCTCAGCATTTAATGTGTTAGTTTGAGTACCTATAATGGTTAATAGAAGTCTTGATTCAGTAGAGGCCTACAGTCAATGAGACAGAGATGCTAGAACTTCCACTGCACAGTCTAGAGGGAGGAGATCAAAGGCTTAGAGAAATGGGAATGTTGAAGTGGATCCAATGCGGCCTAACCTGCTCAGCCACCACCTGGAAACCTCTGGGAGGGTCAGGAAGACAGTCCCTTCACTAAGACATTAATATATGTATTGGTGAGGAGAAATCAAACTGGAAGTAGCAAGCACACCTGATACTTAATATGACACATGCCTACTAGAGGTGAGAGAGAAAGCCTGCAAAAGCTCAGGTGTCTGCTACATTGGTAAAGTTTCAAACAGAAAAGAAGAGCTACATCCAGAACTGCCCACTATGAAGAAACAGATACACACTTGTGGGTCCCTTTGGATTCTGGAGGCAAAATACATTTTGGGAGCCCCAATCTTCCAAGGTCCTTTCTCTTACAACTAAAACACCCTGGTCATAATACAACAAACAAGCATTGGAAGACTCTGAAAGACAGAATGAAGATAGACAGACTATGACCCTGGGACTTGAGAGGCAACACAGCAATGGTAAACTCCCTAGGCTTCCTTATTGCCTCCCATATACTCCAGATAGAATGCTGTAGGAGCTTCCAACCCAGAACCACCAACAGGCAGAGTCAAAAAAACAAAACAAAACACAACAAAAAAAACAACCCCCCCGAAAAACTCCAGGAAAAGTCTGTTATCCCTATCCAGAGGATTAGGACAGAGAAATCCATCAATTTCTATAGAAAGTAAATAACTAGTTGCTTAGGGCTAGGTATGGGGAAAGAGAGAGGTGATAGATAAAGGGTACAAGGTTTCTCTTAGGGTGAGAAAAACGTTCTAAAATTGTCTGTGGTATTAGTTGCACATATCTGTGACTACAGTAAAAACGGCTGATTTGTATACTTTAAATGGGTGAATTGTATGATATGTAAATTCTCTCAATAAAGCTGTTAAAAAATAATAGCACTAAAAGGAGAAATAGATAAACTCACAATTAGAGTGGGAACTTCAACTTCTTTACTCTTAGCAACTGATAGAACTACCAGACAGAAAATCAGCACAGGTGTAGAAGAACTGAACAACTCAATGAACCAAAGATACCTAATTGACATATACAAAACACTCCACCCAACAGCAACAAAGTACACTTTTTTTTTTTCTAAAAGCCCATGGAATATTCACCAGGACAGACTATATTCTGTGCCAAAGAACAAACCTCACAAATTTGAAAGAACTGAAATTATATACAGAGAACACATCTGGTTTCATCTCTGACATAAAGAGCCTAGAAGTCCTCACTCCTATTCTTACAACAAGAACAAGCTGAACAAATTGAAAATCAATGACTTTTCTCCACTCACCAGAGAACTGAGGTCATAGGGCAAACTGCAACCTCAAAATCTGGTGAGACAGGTAACTCCAGAGTCACAGCTGAGACTTGCTTACCTGGACAGAAGATGCTAGAATTGCTGGAGGCTGAGTGTGGACAAGCCTGAGAGTGAGATACTCCTGGGGCTGCAATGTTAGGGTGACACACATTCTTAGGTTTTACCTATAGAAACCCTACAGGCTATCATGGTGAAAATCTGTAAAAGATCCCCTTGTCGCTCATTCAGGAAGAGAAAAAGAGTAGTCATTATGTAACATGTCCAGAGCATCCTCCATAACAAAGGACTGTTCTCCAGAGAAAGAGTTTACCAGAGCCTTATTCCAGGTGCAGAAGGGCATTCTTCCCACCCCAGCCCCCTTTAGCCTGCCCATCCCACCTAAGAGGGGAAAGCAAACTATGCAAGATGAGAAAAATTTATGACGGTCACAGCCTAGAAATACAGGCCCACTAAAATAATGATATAATCATAAAATTTAGAACATTTCCCTCCCTCATTTGCCACCAGAGTAAATGGCCTCCAGCATAAGGACAGTGGATTATAGATAAAATTGATACAGAGAAATCTCTTGCATTCCTATACACTAACAATGAAAGATCAGAAAGAGAAATTAAGGAAACAATCCCATTCACCACTGCATCAAAAAGAATGAAGTACCTAGGAATAAACCTACCTAAGGAGGCAAAAGACCTATACTCTGAAAACTGTAAGACACTGATGAAAGAAATTGAAGATGACACAAATAGATGGAAAGATATACCATGTTCTTGGATTGGAAGAATCAATATTGTCAAAATGACAATTCTATCCAAGGCAATTTACAGATTCAATGCAATCCCAATCAAATTACCAATGACATTTTTCACAGAACTAGAACAAAAGATTTTAAAATTTGTATGGAAACACAAAAGACCCCGAATAGCCAAAGGAATCCTGAGAAAGAAAAATGGAGCTTGAAGAATCAGGCTCCCTGACTTCAGATTATAATACAAAGCTATAGTCATCAAAACAGTATGGTACTGGCACAAAAACAGAAATATAGATCAACAGAACAGGACAGAAAACCCAGAAATAAACTCACGCACCTATAGTCAATTAATCTATGACAAAGGAGGCAAGAATATACAATGGAGAAACGACAGTCTCTTCAATAAGTGGTGCTGGGAAAACTAAACAGCTACATGTAAAAAAAAAAAAGGAAGGAAATTAGAACATTCTCTAACACCCTACACAAAAATAAACTCAAAATGGATTAAAGATCTAAATGTAAGGCCGGATACTATAAAACTCTTAGAAGAAAACATAGGCAGAACACTCTTTGACATAAATCACATCAGTATTTTTTGCATCCACCTCCTAAGAGTAATGAAAATAAAAATAAACAAATGGGACCTAATTAAACTTAAAAGCTTTTGCACAGCAAAGGAAACTGTAAACAAAATGAAAAGACAACCCACAGAATGGGAGAAAATATCTGCAAACAAAGCAACTGACAAGGGATTAATCTCCAAAATATACAAACAGCTCATGCAGCTCTATATCAAAAAACAAATAACCCAATCAAAAATGGGCAGAAGATCTAAATAAACATTTCTCCAAAGAAGACAAACAGATGGCCAAAAAGCACATGAAAAGATGCTCAACATCACTAATTATTGGAGAAATGAAAATCAAAACTACAATGAGGTATCGCCTCACACCAGTCAGAAGAGCCATCATCAAAATGTCTACACACAATAAATGCTGGAGAGGGTGTGGAGAAAATGGAACCTTCCTACACTGTTGGTGAGAATGTAAATTGGTGCAACCACTATGGAGAACAGCATGGAGGTTCCTTAAAAAACTAAAAATAGAACTACCATATGGTCCAGCAATCCCACTCCTGGGCATATATCTGGAGAAAACCATAGTTCGAAAAGATACATACACCCCAATGTTCATTGCAGCACTGTTTACAATAGCCAAGATATGGAAGCAACCTAAATGTCCATCAACAGAGGAATGGATAAAGAAGATGTAGTACATATATACAATGGAATATTACTCAGCCATAAAAAAAGAATGAAATAATGCCATTTGCAGCAATATGGATGGACTTAGAGATTATCATACTAAGTGAAGTAAGTCAGACAGAGAAAGACAAATATCATATGACATCACTTATATGTGGAATCTAAAAGAAATGATACAAATGAACTTGTTTACAAAACAGAAACAGACTCACAGACATTGAAAACAAACTTATGGTTACCAAAAGGGAAACGTGGTGGGGAGGGATAAATTAGGAATTTGGGATTAACAAATACACACTACTGTATATAAAATAGATAATCAACAAGGATCTACTATATAGCACAAGAAACTACTCAATATTCTGTAATAACCTATATGCGAAAAGAATCTGAAAAAGAATGGAAATATGTATATGTATAAATGAATCACTCTGCTGTACACCTGAAATTAACACAACATTGTAAATCAACCATACTCTAAAATAAAATTTTAAAATAAATAAATTAATAAAAATAAAAAATAAAGCAAAATAAATAAAATCCCAGCACTACTAAACCTTGGGTTCATCTTACTGGGCCCACCCAGGGGCCTGCAGGGGGTGCAGTGGGCAGTCCTGAGGGTGCTGGGGGAAGGGGGCTCACCATGCTCCTAAAGCTCATTTACCAACAGTGCAGCCTGGGCTTGACAGAATATTGAGGTGAGGATCTAGTTTTTAAACTATATAGGAGTACGGAAGAAAAGTCATGAGAAAATAGGAGAGAATGAAGAATGTTATGAGAGAAATGCATTCCCATTAAAATTTTGCATTTAAAAACAAAAACAAAAACAGCTGCAAGATGAAGGCTCTCTGAGGAGTATACAGGGAAGCCCAAAGTTAAGCAAGGAGAATCATAAAAGGACACTAAAGGAATCTGAATTTCAATCTGAAGCCTCTAGTACCTACTACAGCAAACATAAAACAGAGCTCAGCTCCTAGCCAGATTAAAATAAAACCTTACACTAAATGCCTATTTAGCTCAGTTCTTATTACCCAATACGTCTGTCTTTCAACAAAAAATTACAAGAGATGCCAAAAGGCAAGAAAAAGCACATGCTGAAGAGACAAAGAAAACCTCAGAACCAGACTCAGATATGACAGAGATGTTAGAATTATCACAGGGAATTAAAAAAAAAAAGAACAGAAAATCCACGATCTGTGGGACAATTTCTAAAGGTGCAAGATATGCATAATTAGAATACTAGAAAGAAAAGGAGAGAAAAGAGAAGAAATATTTGAAGTAATAATGGTTAAGGACTTTACAAAATTAATGACAGATCCAGAAACTTAACAACACCAAGCAGGATAAAAATCAAAAACAAAAACACTACACATAAGAAATATTATATTCTATCACTTATATGTGGAATCTAAAATATGACACAAATGAACATATCTATGAAACAGAACAGACTCACAGACATAGAGAACAGATATGTGGCTGCCAAAGGGGAGGAGAGTGGAAGAGGGGTGGGGTGGATTGGGAGTTTGGAGTTAGCAGATGCAAACTAGTAAATATAGAATGGACAAACAACAAGGTCCTACTGCATAGCACAGGGAGCTATATTCATAATCCTGTGAAAACCATAATGGAAAAGAATATAGAAAAGAATATATATATATACACACACACATATATATATACACACACATATATATATATATATATAAAACTGAAAATCACTTTCTGTATAGCAACATTGTAAGTCACCTATACTTCAATTAAAAAAAAAAGAAATATCATATTCAAACTGGAGAAAACCAAAGAAAAAGGAAATCTTAGAAAAAAGCCAGAGGAGAAAAAAAATGTTACCTATAGAGGAACAAGTATAAGACACAGTAGACTTCTTATAAGAACCATGCAAGCAAGAAGAGAGTGAAGTGAAATATTTAGTGCACTCAAAGAAAAAAAAATCACTAACCTAGAATTTTATATCCAGTGAAATTATCCTACAAAAGTAAAGGAGTATAAAGACTTTTTCAAGCAAACTGAGAACTGAGAGAATTCATTGCCAGCGAACTTGTCCTGCATGAAAGGTTGAAAGGAGTTCTTCAGGGAGAGGAAAAGGGTATAGGTAAAAAATTCAGATCTAAATAAAACTAGGGATGACATGATACCATACATGGAAAACTCTAAAATCTCCACACACACACACAAATTATTAGAACTAATAAATGAATTCAGTAAAGTTGCAGGATACAAGATTAATATACAGAAATATGTTGCTTATCGATACTAATAATGAACTATCAGAAAGAGAATTCAAGAAAACAATCTCTTCTACAATTGCATCAAAAAGAATAAAATGCCTAGAAATAAATTTAACCAAGAGGGTGAAAGACTTATACTCTGAAAACTACAAGACATTGATGAAGGAAATTGAAGATGATACAAATAAAAGTTACCCTCTTTTCATGGATTGGAAGAATTAATACTGTTAAAATGTCCATACTACCCAAGGCAATCTACAGATTTAATGTTATCCTTATCAAAATACCCAGAACATTTTTCACAGAACTAGAACAAATAATCCTAAAATTTATTTTTTTAATCTATTTTTTTCATTTAATACTTTTCAACTTGAATTTTAGTTTGTTCAATAATAATACTGCCGTTCCCACTTTGTTTGTTTGTCTTGTTTTGGTGTAATTTAGCTTTTTGTCTTCAAAAGTTTAAGTAATTTTGTCTTAAGGTATTCTTTCCTCTCTTGCTTTCACCTTCTCTCTCTCTGCCTTAACACAACTTAAGACATAAGAATCTCTTCTGAGGAACTGAATCCATTCACATTTATACAGTAGGTCCTTACTAGTTATCTGTTTTATATATAGTAGGGTGTATATGTCAATTCCAATCTCCCAATTTATCCCTCCCCCCCTTACCCCCTGGTAACCGTAAGTTTGTTTTCTACATCTGTGACTCTACTTCTGTTTTGTAAATAAGTTCATTTGTGCCCTTTTTTTAGATTCCACATATAAGTGAAATACGATATTTGTCTTTCTCTGTCTAACTTACTTCACTCAGTATGACCACAAAAGACCCTGAACTGCCAAAACAATCTTGAGAAAAAAGAACAAAGCTGGATGCTTCCTGACTTCAAACTATACTACAAAGCTACAGTCATCAAAACAGTATGGTATTGGCACAAAAACAGACACATACATCAATGGAACAGAATAGAAAGCCCAGATATAAACCCATGCACTTATGGTCAATTAATCTATGACAAAGGAGGCAAGAGTATGCAATGGAGAAAAGACAGTCTCTTCAGTAAGTGGTGCTGGAAAAACTGACAGCTACATGTAAAGAAATGAGATTAGAACATTTCCTCACCCCATATACAGAAATAAACTCAAAATGGATTAAAGACCTAAATTTAAGACTGGAAACCATAAAACTCCTAGAAGAAAACATAGGCAGAACACTTTTGACATAAATTGTAGCAACATTTTTATGGGGATCTGTTTCCTAAGGCAAAGGAAACAAAAGCAAAAATAAACATATAGGACTTACTTAAACTTAAAAGCTTTTGCACAGCAAATGAAACTATCAACATAATGAAAAGACAACCTACTGAACTGGAGAAGATATTTGAAAATGATATGACCAATAAGGGGTTAATACCCAAAATATATAAACAGCTCATACAACTCAGTATCAAAAACAAACAAACAACAAAAACAAAAACCAAACAACCTGATTAAAAAATGGGCAGAAAACATGAATGGGCAGTTTTCAAAAGAAGATATACAGATGGTTAACAGGCACATGAAAAGATGTTCAACACTGCTAATCATCAGAGAAATGCAAATCAAAACCAAAATGAGATAGCACCTCACATCTGTCAGAATGGCTATCATCAAAACGTCTACAAATAACAAATGTTGGCAAGGATGTGGAGAAAAGGGAACCCTAGCACACTTCTGGTGGGAATGTAAATTGGTGCAGTCACTATGGAAAACAGTATGGAGGTTCCTCAAAAAACTAAAAATAGATCTACCATATGACCCAGCAATTCCACTCCTGGGTATACAACCAAGGAAAACAAGAAAAGATACATACACCCCAATGTTCATAGCAGCATTATTTACAATAGCTAAGATACAGAATAGAATATAATTCAGCAATAAAAAATAATGAAATTCTGCCATTTGCAGCATGGTTGGACCTGGAGAGTATTATGTTAAGTGAAATTAGTCAGACAGAGAAAGACAAATACTGTGTGTTATCACTTATATGTGGAATCTAAAGAATAAAACAAAGAATATATGTAACAAAACAGAAACAGATTCATAAATATAGAGATCAAACTAGTTATTACCACTGAGAGGGAAAGGGGGAGGGGTAAGATAGACATAGGGGATTAAGAGGCATAAACTACTATGTACAAAATAAATAAGCTATAAGGATATATTGTACAGTACAGGGAATATAGCCAGTATTTATAATAACTTTAAATGGAGTATAATCTATAAAAATATTGAATCACTGTGTTGTACACCTGAAATTAACGTAATATTGTAAATCAACTATACGTCAATAAAAATTTTAAAAATAAAAACATTCTTCAGAATAAAATGAATAAATAAATAAATAGGAAGGTTGTTGGAGAAGGAATAAAGTTAAATAAAATCTTTTATTTTTATAATTTTCAATCGATCTAAAAATAACTTGTTTCACGTAATAAGGGTAACAATGTACTGCATGATTACAACAGATGAATAGTGAAATGAATGACAGCAATGTCATGAAGTTTGCCAGGGAGGAATTAGGATTATTCTGTCACAAAGTACCTGTACTACAAGTGGAGCAGTATAGTGTATCGTTTGAAGGTGGAGTTAGATTGTTTAAAATGTATATTGTAAACTCTAAGGAAACTACTACAAATTTTTAGAAAAGAAGTTTAATTGATATGCTATGAAAGGAGATAAAACAGAATCACATAAAATGCTCAATAAAATCAAAAAAGGCAAAAAGAAGTAGGAAAAGAAAGAACAAATACAAAAAATAGAAAACAGTTACAAACACAGTAGCTATTAATCCAACTAAATCAATAATCACTTTAAATGTGAATGGTCTAAACATACCAATGAAAAGACACAGACTGAGTGGATGGAAAAACAATACCCAATTAAATGCTGTGTACAAGAAACTCACTTTAAACATAAAAATGCAGACTGGTTGAAAGTAAAGGGATAGTGAAAGATATATAATGTTAACACTAATCAAAAGAAAGATGGAATAGCTATTTTGTTACAGATAAAACAGACTTCAGGACAGGGAAAACTATCAGAAATAAAGAGGGGCATTACATAATAAAGGGGTCAATTCTCCAAGAAGACATAACAATGTGAAAAGTGTATGAAGCTAATAACAGAGCATCAAAACACATGAGGCAAAAACTGACAGAACTTCAAGAAGAAACAGACAAACTTGCTGTTAGAGTTGGAGACTTCGACACCCCTCTTTAAGCAGTTGAAAGACCCAGAAAGCAGAAAATCAGAAACAATATAGTTGAACTCAACATCATTAATCAACTGGACCTAATTGACCTTTATAGATACTCTATCCAACAACAGAAAAACACACATTCTTTTCAAGCTCCAGAGAAATTAAAATATTTTGAACTGAATGAAAATGAAATATAACTGATCAAAAAATTCTGGGATGAGGTAAAAGCAGTACAAAAGGGAAATTTACAGCACAAATACAAATATTAGAAAAGAAGAAAGCTCTAATATCAATAATGTAAGCTTCCCCCAGGAAGTGAGAGAAAGAAGAACAATTTAAGTCTAAAGCAAGTAAAAATCATAGAGCACATTCTGTGTCCATTACAGAATCAAACTAGATATCAATAACAGAAAGAACAGGAAAATCTCCAAGTGTGTAAATCTTTTCCATGGGTTAAAGAGGCAGTCTCAAAGGTATAAAAACTTAAACAATGAAAATAAAAATACAACATATCAAAAATTTTGAGACATAGTAAAGCAGCGCTGACAGAGAAATTAATAGCTTTAAATGCTTATGTTAGAAAATGAGAAAGGTCTTAAATCAATACTCTAAGTTTCTACCCTAACCCCCACTCCAAAAAAAAAAAAAAGAGCAAAATAAATCCAAAGCTAGTAGGAGGAAGTAAAGAGGAGAAACCAATGAAATTAAAACCTTCACTAGGATTAACAAGATCAATAAAATTGATAAATCTCTAGCAAGACTGACAAAGATTAAAAAAAGGAAAACACAAATTAATATAAGAAATGAAACAGGTGATATTAATACATATCCTGCAGTCATTAAAAAGATATAAGGGAATACCTTAAACAACTTCACACTAATAAGTTTGCCAACTGAGAACAGATGAATCCCTTGAAAACTTTGTTTCTTTGGAAACAAAGATAAGCTTATTCTAAAACTTCTACAGAAAAGCAAAGACCTTAGAATAGTTAAGACAATCTTGAAAGAGAAGATTAAAGTGAAAGTATCACTTCACCTGATATTAAGGCCTACTATATAACTACAGTAATCAAGACAGTTTGGTACTGACTGAGAGAGAGACACACAGATCAAGGAAATTGAAGAGAACATAAGAGAATATCTTCATGACCTTGGCAGTAGGTAAAGATTTCTTAGGACACAAAAAGCACTAGCTATAAAATTAAAATGGATAAATTTGACTTGATCAAAATTAAAACTTTCTACTTTGCAAATTATACTCATAAGAACATGAAAAGGCAGGCATCACTTTTGAGATTTTCTTAACTCAGGAAGTTATGTGAATTTTAAGTTATTAGATACTTTGTATTACCTTAATTTAAAAAAAAAACTAAAGTTGGTTAGAACCCTAGTTCAGATAATTTGCTACACCAGAATATATATGGTTGTATAAATAACAATTGAAATGAAACTCAGGCACAAAATGATCTTAAAAGGCAAGTGCATTTTTGAGGATCAGCTATCTAAACTTATTTCTTCCTGTTTTTTTAAAAGATAATTATGTTAACTGAAAAATCATTCATAGAAGTGATGCACTTCATACCACAACCATTTAATTAAAAATTAAGGTTCTAAGCAAAAAAATCCAATTCCATAAAGATATGGGATTGTTATTGACTGAAGCATAATGCTTACTGGATCATCATTAACTCCTTATGATGCTCAAGGGGGTAGGGTGGGTAACATGGAGTTGTCATATTTGTGCTACAAAGAAATCCCAAGCCTGTGTACTTATTTATTTTAAAAAAAACCAACTTTTAATTTTATATTGGAGTATAGTTGATTAACAATGTTGTGTTAGTTTCAGGTGTACAGCAGTGATTCAGTTATACATATATGTGTATCTATTCTTTCCCAAATTCCTTCCTGTATCTATTCTTTTTCAAATTCTTTTCCCATTTAGGTTGTTAAATAATATTGAGCAGAGTTCCCTGTGCTTTACAGTAGGTCCCTGTTGGTTATCCATTTTAAATATAGCAGTGTGTACATGTCATTCCCAAACTCCCTAACTATCCCTTCCCCAGTGGTAACCATAAGTTCCTTCTCTAAGTTTGTGAGTCTGTTTGTGTTTTGTACATAAGTTCATTTGTATCATTTCTTTTCAGATTCTACATGTAAGCGATATAATACAATATTTCTCTTTCTCTGTCTGACTTACTTCACTCAGTATGACAATCTCTAGGTCCATCCATGTTGCTGCAAATGGCATTATTTCATTCTTTTCAATGGCTGAGTAATATGTGTACTTATTTACTTTTGGAAAACTCATCTAAGAGCATACTGTATCTGCTTGCTTCATTAATGATCTAAGTTGTTACAAGTACATCAACAGGTCTACTGCCTTAACAATGCATTTGTGTTGGTTAGGTCCTTTAAAAAAATTACAGAACTGTGGAACCAGAGACATGATAGTTTCAGGGGAGAAACTTTTAGCTAAGCAATAAACTCTAGAATTAGGAAAAAGATGCCGATAAATTCTACAAAGAACATCAGACATGACATTTGTTGTTTTAGAATCTCTGAGCATACTTATAGGCAAGGAAGAAGAAAGAGAATTTCAGCTTAGTTTTAAAATAAAGAAATACCATTATTTTTAAGAAAAAAATCACAATGTTGTTGCATATATTGGAGCCCACAAAAATCATAAGAAATGTGGTGTTTTCTTTATAAACCTATTTTCTGATTAGAAACAAAAAGCATATTCTTGACTCATACAGAAATTCAAGCCAGAAGAAAAATAATATTAGAAAGAATCGATCAGATGAAATCCCAAGCCTGTGAACATATTAACATGTAAGAGGATTATGTGAGAATCATCTAATAACATACGGTATTTCTTGTTACATTTATGGTTAATGACTGTCTCTCATGGGAAGATTCTGTGTGCAGAACCAAAGACTTAAATATATACATGCTTCTCTACTAGATCTGCCCATGCCCTAGAACGTTAGGGGTGAGATATGTATGGGAAGAGGAGTATCAGGTGGTTTGGTCATAATTGAACCCCTAATACCTAGTAGAGAGTTTGGCACCAGCAGATGGTCAGTACATGATTGTTTAGTGATACAATGAGAAATAAAAAGTTAAGAACAATTTACTTAAATTTGTTGAAGAATATTTTACCCGTGCAAAATTTCATAAGTTACCTTAAGTTGGTGCCAACAAATAGGCTTCTGCTGAAAGAAAAAAAAAACCCAAACATAAGTAAGCAATTAATGTCAGTATTACTGATGTCAACTGGTTTCACAGAAGAAAGTAATACCGACACAACTAGGGCACCTACCAGGCACCGGTGGGGGACCATGGACACCTAAGGGGACGGGAGGAACCCGCAGTGACTGGCTTGTGGGATCTTGGTTCCCAAGCTGGAGGTCAGGCCTGAGCTCCTGTGGTGGGAGCTCAGAGTCCAAACTTCTGGACTAACAGAGAACCTTAGATCCCAGGGAATATCAATCAGAGTGAGGCCTCCCGGAGGTCCTCATCTCAGCACTATGACCTAGCTCTATCCAACTGCCTGCAAATGCCAGTGCTGGACGTATCAGGCCAAACAACCAGTAAGACAGGAATACAGCACCACCCATCCAAAAAAAAAAAAAAAAGAAATGACCAAACAATTTGTTACAGACGAAGGAGCAAGGTAAAAACCTACAAGACCAAATAAATGAAGATGAAATACACAACCTACCTGAAAAAGAATTCAGAGTAATGATAGTAAAGATGATTCAAAATCTTGGAAACAGAATGGAGAAAATACAAGAAACATTTAATGAGGATCTAGAAGAACTAAACAGCAAACAAACAGTGATGAACAACACAATTACTGAAATTAAAAATACTCTAGAAGGAATCAATAACAGAATAACTGAGGCACAACAACGGATAAGTGAGCTGGAAGATAAAATGGTGGAAATAACTGCCAGGGAGAAGAATAAAGAAAAAAGAATGAAAAGAATTGAGGACAGTCTCAGAGACCTCTGGGACAATATTAAACACACCAACATTCGAATTACAGGGGTCCCAGAAGAAGAAGAGAAAAAGAAAGGGTCTGAGAAAATATTTGAAGAGATTATGTTCAAAAGCTTGCCTAATATGGGAAAGGAAATAGTCAATCAAGTCCAGAAAGCACAGAGAGTACCATACAGGATAAACCTAAAGAGAAACACGCTGAGACACATATTAATCAAACTATCAAAAATTAAATACAAAGAAAAAATATTGAAAGCAGCAAGGGAAAAGCAACAAATAACATACAAGGGAATCTCCATACGGTTAACAGCTCATTTTCCAGGAGAAACTCTGCAAGCCAGAAGGGAGTGGCAGGACACATTTAAAGTGATGAAAGGGAAAAACTTACAACCAAGATTACTCTACCAAGCAAGGATCTCATTCAGATCCAATGGAAAAATTATAACCTTTACAGACAAGCAAAAGCTAAGAAAATTCAGCACCACCAAACCAGCTTTATAACAAATGCTAAAGGAACTTCTCTAGGTAGGAAATACAAGAGAAGGAAAAGACCTACAATAACAAACCCAAAACAATTAAGAAAATGGTAATAGAACATACATATCGATAATTACCTTAAATGTAAATGGGTTAAATGCTCCAACCAAAAGACAGAGACTGGCTGAATGGATACAAAAACAAGACCCATACATATGCTATCTACAAGAGACCCACTTCAGACATAGGGACACATACAGACTGAAAGTGAGGGGATGGAGAAAGATATTCCATCCAAATGGAAATCCAAGGAAAGCTGGGGTAGCAATTCTCATATCAGATAAAATAGACTTTAAAATAAAGACTATTACTAGAGACAAAGAAGGACACTACATAATGATCAAGGGATCAATCCAAGAAGATATAACAACTGTAAATATTTATGCACCTGACATAGGAGCACCTCAATACATAAGGCAAATGTTAACAGCCATAAAAGGGGAAATCGACAGTAAAACAATAATGGTAGGGGACTTTAACACCCCACTTTCACCAATGGACAGATCATCCAAAATGAAAATAAATAAGGAAACACAAGCTTTAAATGACACATTAAGCAAGATGGACTGAATTGATAATTGTAAGGCATTCCATCCAAAAAACAACAGAATACACTTTCTTCTCAAGTGCTCATGGAACATTCTCCAGGATAGACCATATATTGGGTAACAAATCAAGCCCTGGTAAATTTAAGAATATTGAAATCATATCAACTATCTTTTCGACCACAATGCTATGAGACTAGATATCAATTACAGGAAAAAAAACTGTAAAAAATACAAACACATGGAGGTTAAACAATATGCTACTAAATAACCAAGAGATCACTGAAGAAATCAAAGAGGAAATCAAAAAATACCTAGAAACAAATGACAATGAAAACACGATGACCCAAAACCTATGGGATGCAGCAAAAGCAGTTCTAAGAGGGAAGTTTATAGCAATACAATACTACCTCAAGAAACAAGAAAAATCTCAAATAAATAACCTAACATTACAGTTAGTGAAAGAAGAACAAAAAAACCGCAAAGTTAGCAGAAGAAAAGAAATCATAAAGATCAGATTAGAAATAAATGAAAAAGAATGAAAGAAACAATAGCAAAGATCAATAAAACTAAAAGCTGGTTCTTTGAGAAGATAAACAAAATTGATAAACCATTAGCCAGACTCATCAAGAAAAAAACGGAGAAGACTCAAAGCAATAGAATTAGAAATGAAAAAGGAGAAGTAACAACTGATACTGCAGAAATACAAAGGATCATGAAAGATTACTACAAGCAACTAGGCCAATAAAATGGACAACCTGGAAGAAATGGACAAATTCTTAGAAAAGCACAATCTTCTGAGACTGACCCAGGAAGAAATAGAAAATATAAACAGACCAATCACAAGCATTGAAATTGAAACTGTGATTAAAAATCTTCCAACAACAAAAGCCCAGGACCAGATGGCTTCACATGCGAATTCTATCAAACATTTAGAGAAGAGCTAACACCTATCCTTCTCAAACTCTTCCAAAATATAGCAGAGGGAGGAACACACCCAAACTCATTCTACGAGGCCACCATCACCCTGATACCAAAACCAGACAAAGATGTCACAAAAAAAGAAAACTACAGGCCAATATCTCTGATAAACATAGATGCAAAAATCCTCAAGAAAATACTAGCAAACAGAATCCAACAGCACATTAAAAGGATCATACACCATGATCAAGTGGGGTTTATCCCAGGAATGCAAGGATTCTTCAATATACGCAAATCAATCAATGTGATACACCATATCAACAAACTGAAGGATAAAAACCATATGATAATCTCAATAGATGCAGAATAAGCTTTTGACAAAATTCAACACCTATTTATGATAAAAACTCTCCAGAAAGTAGGCATAGAGGGAACCTACCTCAACATAATAAAGGCCATATATGACAAACCCACAGCCAACATCGTTCTCAATGGTGAAAAACTGAAACCACCTCCTCTAAGATCAGGAACAAGACAAGGTTGCCCACTTCCAAGTTTTGGAAGTTTCAGCCACAGCAATCAGAGAAGAAAAAGGAATCCAAGTTGGAAAAGAAGAAGTAAAACTGTCACTGTTTGCAGATGACATGATACTATACATACAGAATCCTAAAGATACTACCAGAAAACTACTAGAGCTAATCAGTGAATTTGGTAGAGTAGCAGGATACAAAATTAATGCACAGAAATCTCTTGCATTCCTATACACTAATGATGAAAAATCTGAAAGAGACATTAAGGAAACACTCCCATTTACCACTGCAACAAAAAGAATAAAATACCTAAGGAGCCAAAAAACTGTATGCAGAAAAGTATAAGACAATGATGAAAGAAATTAAAGATGATACAAACAGATGGAGCGATATACTATGTTCTTGGATTGGAAGAATCAACATTGTGAAAATGACTATACTACTCAAAACAATCTACAGATTCAATGCAATCCCTGTCAAATTACCAATGACATTTTTCACAGAACTAGAAAAAAAATTTCACAATTTGTATGGAAACACAAAATACCCCGAATAGACAAAACAATCTTGAGAAAGAAAAACGGAGCTGGAGGAATCAGGGTCCCAGACTTCAGACTATACTACAAAGCTACAGTAATCAAGACAGTATGGTACTGGCACAAAAACAGAAATATAGATCAATGGAACAGGATAGAAAGCCCAGAGATAAACCCACACACATATGGTCATCTTATATTTGATAAAGGAGGCAAGAATATACAATGGAGAAAAGACAGCCTCTTCAATAAGTGGTGCTGGGAAAACTGGACAGCTATATGTAAAAGAATGAAATTAGAACACTTCCTAACACCATACACAAAAATAAACTCAAAATGGATTAAAGACCTAAATGTAAGGCCAGACAGTATAAAACTCTTAGAGGAAAATATAGGCAGAACACTCTATGACATAAATCACAGCAAGATCCTTTTTGACCCACCTCCTAGAGAAATGGAAATAAGAAAAAATAAACAAATGGGACCTAATGAAACTTAAGAGCTTTTGCACAGCAAAGGAAACCATAAACAAGATGAAAAGACAACCCTCAGAATGGGAGAAAATATTTGCAAATGAAGCAACTGACAAAAGATTAATCTCCAAAATATACAAGTAGCTCATGTAGCTCAATATCAAGAAAACAAACAACCCAATCCAAAAATGGGCAGAAGAACTAAGTAGGCATTTCTCCAAAGAAGATATACAGATTGCCAACAAACACATGTAAAGATGTTCAACATCACTAATTATTAGAGAAATGCAAATCAAAACTACAATGAGGTATCACCTCACACCGGTCAGAATGGCCATCATCAAAAAATCTACAAACAATAAAAGCTGGAGAGGGTGTGGAGAAAAGGGAACCCTCTTGCACTGTTGGTGGGACTGTAAATTGGTACAGCCACTATGGAGAACAGTATGGAGGTTCCTTAAAAAACTAAAAATAGAACTACCATATGACCCAGCAATCCCACTACTGGGCATATACTGAGAAAACCGTAATTCAAAAAGACACATGCACCCCAATGTTCATTGCAGCACTATTTACAATAGCCAGGTCATGGAAGCAACCCAAATGCCCATTGACAGACGAATGGATAAAGAAGTTGTGGTACATATATACAATGGAATACTACTCAGCCATAAAAAAGAACGAAATTGAGTCATTTGTTGAGACGTGGATGGATCTAGAGACTGTCATACAGAGTGAAGTAAGTCAGAAAGAGAAAAACAAATACCGTATGCTAACACATATATATGGAATCTAAAAAAAAAAATGGTTCTAATGAACCTAGGGGCAAGACAGGAATAAAGACACAGACATAAAAATGTACTTGAGGAAACGGGGAGGGGGAAGGGTAAGCTGGGACGAAGTAAGAGAGTAGCATTGACATATATACACTACCAAATGTAAAATAGCTAGTGGGAAGCAGCTGCATAGCACAGGGAGATCAGCTCAGTGCTTTGCAACCACCTAGTGGGGTGGGATAAGGAGGGTGGGAGGGAGACACAAGAGAGAGGGGACATGGGGATATACATATGCATATAGATGATTCACTTTGTTATACAGCAGAAACTAACACAACACTGTAAAGCAATTATACTCCAATAAAGATGTTAAAAAAAAAGTAAAAGAAAGTAATACCCACAAAAAGCAAGGGTAAGGAAATGTGACATTTCATAAGTGATAAGTGATTTAACCATATAAGTATTAGATAGTAGATATTATTTTAAAATAAACTACTAGTGAGTGGGAGGAAGGAGTATTAAGTTGTTATAACAGACAAAGGGAAGTAATAAGACAAAGACAGTTCTGCACGCTCTCTAACAAATGGGTCTCTATCGCAAGGCACAACAGTTACTCAGACATCTGGTCCTCTCATGTAATTATTCTGGCTTAAAAGACCATGGAGCATTCCTGAAAGAACCAAGCTCTCTAAATCTGAGCTTCAAAGCAGCCGACTGAAGCCATGCTGTCATCACTACCACAGTGCCCTGCTCACAGTAGATGCTCAATGTATGTCTGCTAACTGAGTGGATAAATCAATAAATGAGTGGATGCATTATTCTGAGCTATTTGGAAATAACTCCAATGGCTTTTTAAAAATGGAAATAGAAAAAAAAATCCTAAAATTCATATGGTCCCACAAAAGATCCTGAATAGTCCAACAAATCTTGAGAAAAAAGAACAAAGCTGAAGGCATCATGTTTCCTGATTTCAAAATATACCACAAAGCTACAGTAATCAAAACAGTATGGTACTGGCATAAAGACAGATATATAGACCAATGGAACAGAATAGACAGGCTAGAAATAAACCCACACATATGCAGCTAACTGATCTTCCACAAGGAAGCCAAGCATATACAATGGGAAAAGGACAATCTCTTCAACAAATAGTGTGGGAAAACTGGATATCCACATGCAAAAGAATGAAAGTGGACCCTTATCCTACACCATACACAAAAAAATCAACTCTAAATGAATTAAAAACGTAAACATAAGACCTGAAACTATAAAACCCCTAGAAGAAAACACAGTGGACAAGCTACTTGACATCAGTCTTGGCAATGATTTCTTGGCTATGGCACCAAAACCACAAGCAACAAAACAAAAATAGGCATGTGGGACTACATCAAACTAAGCTTCTAAGCAGCAAAGTAAACCATCAACAAAAGCAAAACGTAACTTACAGAACGGAAGACAATATTTGCAATCCTTGTATTTGATCATAGGTTAATATCTAAAATATATAAGAAATTCCTATCATTCAATAGCAAAAAAAACCAAACAATCTGATTTTAAAATGGGTAAAGGAGTTAAATAGACATTTCTCCAAAGAAGACATACAGATGGCCAACAGGTATATGAAAAGGTTCTCAACATCACTAATCATCAGGGAAATGCAAATCAAAACCACAATGAGATATCACCTCACACCTGTTAGGATGGCTGCTCTAAAAAAACAGACAAACAAAAAAATAAGTGTTGGCAAGGGTGAAGAGAAATTGGAATCCTTACATATGTTGGTGGGAATGTAAAATGGTGCAGCCACTACGCAAAATAATTCCTCAAAAAATTAAAAATAGAATGATCATATCCAGCAATCCCAGTTCTGAGTATATATCCAAAAGAACTGAAATCAGGGTCTCAAAGAAATATCTGCACTCCCATGTTCACTGCAGCATTATTCACAATATCCAAAATATGGCAACAAGCTAAATGTTTATCGACTGATGAATAGATTAAAAAATGTGGTATGTACATACAATGGAATATTATTCAGCCTTAAAAAAGGGAAACCCTGCCATTTGCAACACCATGGATGAACCTGGAAGACATTATGGTACGGGAAATAAGCCAGTCACAGGACAAATACTGCATGATTCCACTTACATGAGATATCTAAAATAGTCAAACTCAGAAGCAGAGAGTAGAATGGTGAGTTTCCAGGGACTGCAGGGAGGGAGAAATGGGAGTTGTGTTCAATGGGTATAGTTTCAGTTATGCAAGGTGAGTAAGTTCTAGAGAGCTGCTGTACAATATAGTGCCTACAGTTAATACTATACTGTGCACTTAAAAATTTGTTAAGAAGATAGATCTCAAGTTAAATGTTCTTACCCCAATTAAAAAAAAAAAAAAAGGAAAAGGAAGCATCAAGAATCTGGATCCTCAGTTAGGAGATATTCAACTAAGAGCTGAATATCTAAGTCAACTAAGAGATATTCTACTTTAGCCTAAAATATTAACAGTTGTCATTTCCAGTGGCAGTACTTCCATTTGATACAATTTCCTTTTGCAGAATTCTATTTCCTAATTTTGCTTTGATGATAACGTATGACTTGAACAGATTTACTTTGTCTCCCCCCCAAATAAATAAGTAGAAAAGAAACCACTGGTCTACTAATGTTTTAATAATTAAACATTATTTTTAATTTTTAAAGCAACACCAGTTTGTTGTAAAAATTCAACACTACTCAAAACTACTGTTACTTTAGTGAGCCTTCAAGACGTTTTCTATGTATTAACAATTTAAACTTTTGGGTTGGCCAAAAAGTTTGCTCAGGTTTTTTCCATAAGATGTTACGGAAAAACCCAAACAAACTTTGTTGGCCAACACTATATATATATATGTGTAAAAGACTATATATGTATATGTGTGTACATATATGTATATATTTATATATATATACCCATAGCTGACAAAAATTGGATATCACTGTGTAACCTGTTTAAAAACATTTTTACCTAAACTTAAAAAAAATTGCTCCAAGAACCTTTCCTTTTCTTTTTTAACCTATATAAAGCTTTAAGCAAAGGATTTTTTAAAGTCCCTTTAGATACATACTATTTTTTAATTGTTATTTTGTGTATTTATAAAAATACATCCTTATTGAAAATATTCAAATGATTCTGTAGTATATAGAATTGAAAATTAAAGTCCCCACCTGACTACTCCATAACCCTACATTCCTCCCTTCCAAGGTAACCACAGTTTAGAGTTAGATCTACATCCTGCTGGATTTCTTTAGTGCACACACACATATATGTATATGTATACACACATACATATTTCAAAAGTATCTTGTTCAGAATATTAGAGCTTATTTTCATTTTATATTTATGAGCACCATTTCAAAATTTCTTCATATGTAGTGATTCACTCAGTAGCTAATTACAGCATAGTGTCTAAAACATGGATTTGGAGCCAGACTTGTTATGGATCAAATCCCAGCTCTGCTATGAGGGCTTGGCCCAGTTTCTGATCTTCCTATCCCTCAGTTCCATACCCTCCTACTCCTGTAACATGGGAGTTGTATTAGGTTGAACCACATGGAAGGCATATGATTCACACAGTTCAATCTAATAATGGTACCTATCTTACAGTACTAAGTAACACAGCTCAACTTCCAGCTGGGTCTCCTGACCCCTAAAGCCTATGAATTCTTTCATTCCAGCCCAGGGCCTCACTGTACAAAAGCAGAGATGTCACCACACCAACACCTGAGCATACACTGTTAACATCTGCTATGGCCCAAACTTAACCCAAGCGATATGGGAAGGAACACTGCGATTCTGGGCCATTGGCAATTTCTGTCTCAAAACATCCTGGTGATTTAAGTGAGACCTTTTGAATGTCTGTGATGGTTAATTTTATGTGTCAACTTGGCTAGCCCATGGTACCCAGTTGTTTGGTCAAATATCAGTCTAGATGCTGCTGTGAAGGTATTTTTTAGATGTGACTGACATTTAAATCAGTAGACTTTGAGTAAAGCAGATTACGCTCCATAAGGTGGGCCTCATCCAATCAGTTGGAGGCCTTTAGAGCAAAGAAGTAGAAGGACTTTTCCTTAAGACAGCAACTTAAAAACCCTGAGTTTCTAGCCTGTGGCCCTGTGAAATTTAGACTCAAGACTGCAATATCAACTCTTTTCTGAACTTCCAGCCTGTCAGCCTGCCCTGTGGTTTTGGACTTGCCAGCTCCCCAGTCATGTGAGCCAATTCCTTAAAATCAATCTCTGTCTATATTTATTATTTACAGATATAGATATAGATATATGTTTTGTTTCTCTGGAGACTGCTAACTAATACAAATTCAGCTACTGGTAAGAGGTGCTGCTGTAACAAATATTTAAAAATCTAGATGTGGCTTTGAAATTAAGTAGCAGAGGCTAGAAGAGTTCTGCCTTGAAGAGACTGTTGGTAGAAATATAGATGTTAAAGGATATCTGGTGAGGGTTTACATAGGAAAGAGGAAAGCTATAGAAGAAGCTTCTGTTGTCTTAGAGAATACACATATTGTCATGAACAGAATGTTGCTGGAAATAGGAGTGTTAAAGGTGTTTCTGGTGAGGTCTCAGACAAAAATGAGGAATGTGTTATTGGAAAATGAAAGAAAGATGATCTTTGTTATAAAGCACAGAGGACTTGACTGAATTGTGCTCTGTTGGATGGAAAATAGAACTTGTAAGTGATGAACTTGGATACAGGCAGACCTCAGAGATATTGCAGGCTTAATTCCAAACTGCCACAATAAAGCAAATACAGCAATAAAGCAAGTCACACAAATTTTTTGGTTTCCCAGTACATATAAAAGTTATACTTACACTATATTGTAGTCTATTAAGTATGCAATAGAATTACGTCTAAAAAATGTATATACCTTAATTTAAAAATAATTTATTGCTAAACATGCTAACCATCATCTGAGCCTTCAGTGAACTGTAGTAGTAACATCAAAGATTACTGATCACAGATCCCCATAACAAGTATAATAATAATGAAAAAGTCTGAAGCATTGTGAGAATTACCAAAAGGTGACACAGAGACAGGAAGTGAGCAAATGCTGTTGGAGAAATGGTACCAACAGATTTTCTTGACACAGGGTTACCACAAAGCTTCAGTTTGTAAAAAGTGCAATATCTTGAAGTGAAATAAAATGAAGCACAAAAAGATGGGTATGCCTATATTTAGCTGAGGAGGTTTCTAAGCAAAGCATTGAAGGCATGGCCTGGTTTCTCTTTGCTGCTTACAGTAAAATGTGAGAGGAGGGAGATAAATTGAGGGAATTGTTCAGCAAAAAGGAACCAGAACTTGAAGATATGGAAAATTCTCAGGCTATCTACATTGTAAAAAATGAGAAAGCATGTTCTGGAGAGAACACCAAGGGTGTGGCTGGACGACCTTTTCTAAAGAGATTAGGCATGTGACTTGTGGATCTAGTCAACCATTTCAGCAGAAAGGCTGACAGCTTGGACTAAAGAGGACAGAGATAGGACAGGGTGAAGACATGCTGTCAGCCTTCTGGGATTCTACAGGCAGGAAACAAGCTATCAAGTAAAGGGAAGAATAACCCCGGGGATGGGGCCACCTCCTCAATTCCAGAGGATGGGGCAACTTCCTTGGTTTTAGACAGCAGGGCCCCACTGAGGGCTGAGGAGGTGGGGTCACCACCCCAGTGGGCCTAAAGGACAGAGCATCTAGCCAGAGGATTATTCGCAAGCATTAAAATCTAATGGAATTTGCCCTTTTAAGTTTTGGACTTGTTTGAAACTCATGACATCTTGTTCTCCTTTCTGTAAAGGGAATGTCTATCTTATGCCTGTCCCACCATTATATATTGAAAGCAGATAACCAGTCTGGTTTTACAGGTTCACAGATGGAGAGGAGTTTTGTCCCAAGGCGAGTTATACCTGAGTTTTATCCATATCTGATTTAGACACTTAAGATGACATTTTGAACTTAAGAGTTGATGCTGGAATGGGTTAGGATTTGGGGGATGTTGGGATGGAGTGAATTTATTTTGCATCTGAGAAGGACATGGATTTTTGGAGGACAGACTGTTATGGGTTGAACTGTATCCCCCCCAAATTCATGTTATAGTCCTAATCTCCAGAACCCCAGAATGTGACTGCTATGGACTGAATTGTGTCCCCCCATCCTGCCACCAATTCATATTTTAAGCCCTAATCTCCAATGTGATGGTATTTGGAGATGGGACCTTTTGGAGATATTAGGTTTAGATGAGTTCATGAAGGTGGGGCCCTCATGATAGGATTAGTGCCCTTATAAGAAGAGACACTGGAGAGCTTGTGCACATGTGTGCTCGTGTGCTCTGCCACTTGAGGCAGCAAGAAAGCAGCTATCTTCAAATCAGGAAGATAGCCCTCAGCACAACCTAACCACATGCACCCTGATTTCAGACTTCCAGCTTCCAGAACTGTGAGAAATTAAATTTCTGTTGTTTACGTCACCCAGCCTATGGTATTTTGTTATGGTAGCCCTAGCAGAGTAATACAGTAACCTTATTTGGAAACAGGGTCATTGCCAGTGTAATTAGTTAAGATGAGGTCATTAGGGAGGGCCCTAATGAAATGTCACTGGTGTTCTTATAAACAAGGGAAATTTGGACACTGAGATAGACACACATAGAGATAAGATGATGTGAAGAGAAGAAGGGAGACGATGGCCATCTGCAAGGATTAGATCCTTCCATCACAGCCCTCAGAAAGAACCAATCCTGCCACATCTTGATTTCAGACTTCTAGCCTTCAGAGCTCTGAGACAATATCTGTAGAAGCTCTGTAAGTCACCCAGTTTTGTGGTATTTTGTTGAGGTATCCCTAGGAAACTCGTAAAATACCTTTGAAAAACCTTGGGTAGCCTGACTTCCTATTGGGAAATACAAAACTTATGAGACGCATACATGTGTGGGAAAAGCCAGACACATGTTGTTATACTAGTAAATAATCCTATGAGTTGACATTCTCCATTTTAATAAATGAACAGTAATTTGGGGGAATGAAAATTTGCTATGCCTATCAGGATCAAAAGTTATGAACATACTAGCCATTATTCTCTTCTATAGATATTTGAAGATTTGGGTATTTACTATTTATGCAAAATACTGTAATTTCTTTTTAATTGACTCTGTATTAAATTTAAGTTGGAACTAACACTCGTATGGGACTTGGTATTTTAGAAGAATATTCAATATATTCTTTTAAAATAATGCCAGATGTCCACATTAATTTAGATATTGGCTGATACAATGTATTATTTTATAAGAAGCAATGAACACCAAACAGAATATATTAGAAAACTTAAAAATAATATTATCAAGACCTTTTAGAGTTTATGATATTAAAAATATTGACTTTATTTTTAGCAATAAGCTATTGAGATTCAAGTATTCGGTTGTCAATTACAAAAGAAAGTACTTTAAAAACTACAGTAGAAACTAAAGTCAAAGCTTTTAACACAATCTCCATAGCAACGTGGGAAGGAGCAAAGTCCGGTGGACCAAATGAAAGACACAAATTCTCAGTTTCAGATCTTAGCATTAACTCACCACAGAAAGCCATGTTTGTATCTTGGTATTTCATTTTTTGCTATAAACATGGGCACTTCTGGCTTTTCTTAACAAAAGGGCATTACCTAAGTCCTATGTATTTGATACACTCATTTTATTAAACTAACACTATTATATTTTATGTTCTAAAGCAATATAAGATATTCACACTGAATTTCTAGGTTTAAGCAGAGAAATAAGTAGCAGTAAATATGCAAATACTTATCGAACAAGTTTCCCAAATTTCATATAAAGAACACAAAAATGACTTCATTTAAGGGATCTACTTTATTTGCACAAATTAATTACCATGATAGAAAGAAAGTTTATCTTTTCAAACAGGTATTTAGAATTTTATCAGCTACTAACAGAGCATCCTTATCATACTGAATTGTTTTCATTTTCATATTTTTAGTACGAAAATGTCTTCTATAGCAAACTGTGCAACAACAATGCAGAAGGATTTTACTATAGTTTAATGGGAGATTTTCCTATGATGATATCTTACTCATATGAAGATCATTTGCTAAAGACATACATAAAATAAATTTTTAGAAGTCTTTGAGCTACAAAAAGAGATCATAGTTAAGTCACTTAATATTTATTACATACCAGGCACCATCTTGGGCTCTTTACATAAATGATCTCATTTAATCCTCACAATGACCTTATTAAATAGATATTATTACTATGCTCATTTTATTGATGAAAAGATGAAGCTCAGAGATGTTAAATAATTTGTCCAAGGTCTCCCAGGGGAGAAGTCAGAATCAGGACCTGTGCACTTGACCGATATTCCCTACTGCTCCTCATAGATGTGCCTATTTCATTAGTTAATTTTATTCATGTAGTAACATACTCAAATCCTGACTCAGTCCTTTCAACTCTAATTTAAAATGGAATTTTACTAAATTTGGTGATCTGATCACCTCTGATCAGAAGTAGCAGATAAGCAAGTTTTGGAGGAGGGCTTCTGTAGGCAGGCACAGTAAAGCAGGAAACATTAAAAATACAGAAAGTTGAAACAGGAACTGAAAGTATAGCAAAATAGGATTATTCAGGGTAAGAAAAAGACAAATGCAGTTTTGGGAAGGAGTGGGTAGAGAGATGGAAAAGGTAACTACCATTTGCCGAGCACCCATTATGTGCCAAGTGTTTGCCTTCATCATCTGCTAATCCTTAGATGGCCCTGCCCAGCAGGCTGTTCTTTCTCCATTTTGAGGCTCTGAGAGGTTCAGCACCCTGCCCACGCTTGCTCTCATTCTACAAAAATGATTATAAAGGAAACGCTTCTAGGACTGAATAGGGGTAACAAGTTATCCTGAAAAATGTACTAACCCAAAATACCACATTTGATGGATAAGTGAGGTATTATAGTATTTTTTTTCATCTTTTAAAAATGTGAACTTAGAAGATTCTAAATTTAGAAAATCTATAAGCTGAGACTGTGCTAATGGGGGATTTTTCATTTCATGTCCTATTTTTAATTGTCTGATATTCTTTTTTTAAACTACCAGAATGGGGGTTTTTACTTAGTTAGTTAACATTCTTAGCAAATTCAAGGCACTGTGCCAAGAAATAGACAGTGGCAAGAGAATGCTATTTGGAAGCGTTAGAAATTCAAAACAGAAACACACACACACAATGCTCAGCCACACACTTTCAGTTAGCAATGCGAATTAAATAGAAGAGCTGGGCTGGACCCATTATATAACAAATATTTTGTTCTTACATTCCTTATTGCCTAAAGACTATTGTGAATAGGAAAACACTCCTACAAAGAATGAGCTACTCTAAATAACATATACAATAAAACCGTTCTGTATAAGACCAAAAATGTAATAAAGAGAAATCCAGTTTTCTTGTGATATTGAAAATGTGCATTTGTTTCATTTACCTGTATGGCAGGAAACATTCTATGCCCCTTTAAAGCTGCTGACTTACCAACACTTTTATGTGTGTCCTCCACCCTTCCCCACGTTCCCACCCCTCGCCCAGGTGTAAGCCCTGGAGTCCACTTAGGAATGATTACCCCTGGTGCAGCCCTGCCATTGGCGTCTCTCTCAAGGGAAATAGCTTGGGGTAGACAATCGTAAACATGGGCTCACTACACCGGTGACAGTGCCCCAAGGGGCAGTGCAGCAGCTCCAGGAGACTTCTGGGTAACGAGATTGGAGACAGAAAGTCCAGATCTGGAACACAAGAGAAAATCATGCACAAATAAAAAATGAGATTTCCTTAAACTTGGCTTCTTAAAATATTTCTTATTGTTAGCAAATAAGTTCAGTTAGTGAAAAGTACTGCATGTTGAAAATTCTGTTATCCGATAGGCATTGAATAAAAATGTAACATTATTTGGAAATGAAAGATGCTTTTTACATTTTTGATACTAAGAGAAAACCTAAATCTACTCTTTTAAGAGCAACCTGAGCCGTCCTGAGGTAGAGGCCAGGAAAGAATAAGACCAAATATTCTTTAAGAACAAAGACTGAAAAGGTGTTAAGTTTACCCAGGGAGGGTCTGTAAACTTCGGTAAGAGACAGAGAATAAAAAAAAGACTGGGACTGAAGACTAAAACAGACTTTCATTAAATTCTTCCTAAATCTATTGGGCATTTAGAATCTTTCAAGCTAAACTATATTTACTGAAAAGAATGAAAGGGGGAAACAAAGAAATCAAAAATTAATGAAACTGGGCTTCCCTGGTGGCGCAGTGGTTGAGAATCTGCCTGCCAATGCAGGGGACACGGGTTCGAGCCCTGGTCTGGGAAGATCCCACATGCCGCGGAGCAACTGGGCCCGTGAGCCACAACTACTGAGCCTGTGCGTCTGGAGCCTGTGCTCCGCAACAAGAGAGGCCGCGACAGTGAGAGGCCCGCGCACCGCGATGAAGAGTGGCCCCCGCTTGCTGCAACTGGAGAAAGCCCTCACGCAGAAACGAAGACCCAACACAGCCATAAATAAATAAATAAATAAATAAAATTTAAAAATTAATGAAACCAAGCTTTTCCTTGTCTCACTCCCATGAGCTGTCACTAATAAAAATAGGGTGTTTCCTCCTCAGTTTAGTCTGAGCTACACAAAAGAAATGTTTAAAGCAAAACATCCGAGTGGCCCAGGCAATCACTGAGCACAAATGTACACTGGGTTGCTACTGAGAGTAAAACATCTAGTAGAGAGAGAAACGGTCATGATGAGGTGACACCTAAAAATCACTGAATCATCTTGAGGAAGGAAATACAAATGATCTTATCATCTTTTATATCTGTCCAGACTTATCAATAACCATTTTGAAAAATGTAATTTGCTCATAGGTGAATAATTTCAGTTTTCTGTTTAGTTTTTAAAAACAACTTAATTTGTATTAGACATTTCTGGAAGGTTAATGTTAGATGTTTTTGTCTGCACCTTTTTTTTTTTTTTTTTAAAGCAAAGACAAAACATTTAGTAGTTTTAAAAGCACTTGAAATGTATTTTCTTATTAATGTTGCCTAGTGCTTTCTTAAAGCATCACAGGTCCACTCCATGTCACCTATGACATCTACACACCGCCAGATCCTGTGGTAATACTGCCAAAGGCTCCTGAAATTAATTTCCCTTTAGGTATATATATTTCTCAGGTGTAAGGAGGTTACAAGGCAAAAAGTTGTTCTGTTGGAAGAAGTACCCAACTTTGCTTGAAGGATAAGATCTTTGCACATTTTTCGATACAGAAGAAAGTACCTCTGCCAGCCTTCTCACTTTCACCAAATATGTGCTCCCAAACACCAATTTCTCTCATTTAAACTGCATAGTTTAACTTTTAACCTCTGTTCTTTGTGACTGAAGATCATATTTAGTGAATGCTTCTCTGTGTCTGTAGGGGGTGCTGAAGGGCTCAGTGTTGATAAAATATTTTAATATTAAAATATTAAATATTAATATTAAAATAAAATATTAAAACTTTTCTCTTATAAAAAATGTTCCATTACACAACTACGCAAATGTACTTAATGCCACTGAACTGAACACTTAAAGATGATTAAAATGGTAAATTTTATGTTACGTACATTTTACCACAATTTTGAAAAATGAACACCAAAATAGCATAAAACACAATTCCTAAGCTCACTGAATAAGAGGCAGGAAAAGAAAAGAAAAAAGAAAAGAAAAGAAAAGAAAAAAGAAAAGAAAAGAAAAGAAAAGAAAAAAGGAAAGGAAAGGAAAAGGAAAGAAAAGGAAAGAAAAGGAAAGGAAAGAAAAGAAAACAGTCCCGTGTACCTTTTAGAAAACTGTGGTAGGTGTGATGCAGACTCCTCATGGCCAGCTCTTGCAGAGGCAGGACGTGATCCTTCTCTGTCCCTATGGCCTTCACCTCAGCAGGGAGGAAAACTGTTAGTTGCCCTGATGAAAAGGAAAGCAGCTTCACCTCAGAAACTTGAATGGGAGCACCACAGCTACAGAAAGACACACATTCACAGTAGTATTAGCCAAAAGGAAATGACTATATGTGCCAATAAAAATATGTTAATCAAAATATACATTTAAAATTTTAAGACACTGATGAATTAGCAGAATTCTTTTCAAAGTGAACAGATGCTATTCTGGGTTCCTTAATAAAATCTGGCATAGAAATTTAGATGCATCATTTGGACCTCAGCTAAATCTTCACTGAGTTCCAGACACTTCCAGTAAGGACAAACTTAGAAGAAATTTCCTTCATAGGGTCTATACAATTTGCTTTGTAAGCTCTATTCATACTCATTTTCTTACCCTTTCCAAGTTTATGTTTATTGAAATTTTCAAAATTAAAAGGAACAAAGAGTACTCTGTTTAGTTATAGTACCATGGTTTAACAAAATTTTTGTGTTGGGGGAAAAAAACCCTACAAAGCAAACAGATTTGTAATGATAGCAGATAACTTTATTGGGTCCTTCCATAAACCTGTGAAGAAAATATTCTTGGCAAAGCCTATTGAATAAGCCAAGTCACATCCTATTCCCTACAGCCACTCATAACCAGAAGGCAGAGACATCCTTGTTCCTTTAGCTACAGGGTTACCAAAACTCAGGAGTCCAATCTCATTCTACCTCCTGTCTGAGACCACCAGCTTACCTGAAAGTCTCAAAACTTTTCTTCTCTAACGACAAATAGGTGCCAACAAACCTTGGCTCTCCAGATACAACGTGAGATAATCTCTCTACCCTCAACTAGAAACAGGCAATGAAGAAGGCACAGGACTGGAAGGCAGAAGCCCTCAGCTTATTTGTTCACTACAAGTTCCTGCATTTGCTCATTCCTTTCATCAGAAAATGTTTCCAGAGCACCTACTATATACCAGCCAAAATACTTAAAAAAAAAAAAAAAGATGACCCCCTTCCCTTGAAAAATGTAATAATTACAATATAATTATTCTAATATTGGGTCAGAGAAGGTGGAGGAACTGACTTTTTCTAAGGAATTAGGGAAGGCTCTACAGAGAAGATGGTATCTGACCTAGAACTCAATTAATTTTACTCAATTTCTCCACTCAGCTCAAGAAAAAAGAACCTCAGAAGGCCACGCTGGCCCTCCTACTAAGCAAAACCTCTATCCCAAAAGGAACCATTTTTCCAAATTCTAACATTATAGTTTGGTTTTGCCTTCTTCATAGCATGAAGAATCCTGTGTCTGGCTCCTTTTGTCAACATTATCTTTCTGGGATGCATCCACGCTACTGCATGTACTATAGATTATTCATTTTCATTGCTGTGTAGTACTGGTAAACATATGGGCTGTTTCCAGTGTGGGGCTATTATGAACGTTGTTGTATATATTATTTAATATATATGAGCATAAAATTCTGTTAGGGACATACTTAAGATCAGAATGAAGCTTATTACAGTGAGGAGAGATGGACAATTAAAAGATAAACACATGCTAAAATAGAGTGAAGAGGGGAGTGACAGCTGTACTACTTTAGATAATATAATCAAAGAAAGTCTTTCTGAGGAGGTGACATTTCAGCAGAGACTTGATTGAAGAGAAGAGTTAACTCAGGGAAGGGGAACTCAGTCACAGTCTGGTAGGTACCTTAAACTGAGGACAAGGAACTAAGAGTTCAGGGGTCCAAAGCAGCAAGAGTTCACAGGACAGAGAACCTTACGGGAGAGAGATGTACAGAGAGAGAACTCCGGAGATTTGCAGAAGGTTCCGCTTGAGTATTCAGATGAATACTGATCAGCACATATGAGGAAACTACCTGAGGCTGGAAAAAGGACGAGCTGAAAAGATTAAAAGTAACAGTGCCCAGCAGTCACAGAGGGTTGGAAATAGTGCCTGCTCTTATCAGTCAGACTTGAACCTCATAATTCAAGGGGCATTGTGTAGAGTACACAAAAAGGTCTTATCTCAGTAGTGGTGAATAGTTAGCGCTAGACTGAACACCATTCCATTCCCACCTAACAAATCCTTAAGAGCCATATCTGAAAAGATTAAACTGTTTCCAGTTAAATGTATCCCAGAACATATATCAAGAATAGTTACATGAATACAAAAATATCCAGCACTCAGCATCATAAAATTCACACTGTCTGGCATCCAACCAAAAATTACCAGCCTTTTCAATATATGACCTATGATGAAGAAAAAAAAATGCAACTGAAAACAACCAAGATAGATGTTAAAACTGGCAGAAAAGGTCATTATAACAATAATTATAATTACTGCATAGAAGGACATGTTGCATACATAGCTCTCACCTAAAGAAACCAGAAATAAGAGAGCAAATTAAGTTCTAAGTAAATTAAAGAAAAGAAATAATAAAGAAAATCAATGACATAGAAGAAAGGAATAGAGAGAAATCAGTGAAAACAAAAGCTGGAACTTTGAGAAGATCAATAAAAACGGTAAATCTCTAACTAGTCTAATCAGAGAGAAGACACAAATTACCAATATCAGAAATGAGAAAGGAAGTATTGCCCGATTTCTACAGATAATAAAAATATAAGAAGCAACTTTATGCTAATACAAAGTCCTTGAAGGACAAAAATTAGCAAAGCTCACTCAAGATACAGAGAAGTTGAACAGCCCAACATTTATTAATGAAGTTGAATTTGTAGTTAAAAGGTTGGAATACTTCCCAACTCATTCTATGAAGCCAGCATTATCCTGATACCAAAACCAGATGAACACACAACAAGAAAAGAGAAACCACCAGTATCATTCATGAACATGGGTGGAAAAAGTCTAAACAAAATTTTAGCAAATTGAATTTAACAATGTATAAAGTCATATGACCAAATGAAGTTTATCTTATTAATAAAGATTGTATTAACCTTAAAAAATCAATGTAATTCACTATTTTAAAACCTAAGAAAGAAAAACCATATAATCATTTCAATGATGCGGAAAAAGGGTCTAACAAAATTCGACACCCGTCCGTAATTTAAAACACTCTAAGCAAACTAGGAATAGAAGGGAATTTACTAATCTGATAAAGCATATGTATGAAAAAACAACAGTCAATATTATACTTAATGTTGAAAGACTGTTTTCCCCATAAGTTCAGCAAGACAAACATGTCTGCTCTCACTGCTTCTATTTAACATTGTACTGGAGCTTCTAACCAGTACAGTCACGAAAGAAAAAGAAATAAAACGTGACCATATTTGAAAGGAAGAAGTAAAACTGTCTTTCTTCCCAGAAGACATGAGTGCAGGCAGAAAGTCCATGATAATCTAAAACAACCCTACTGGAACTAGTAAGTGAGCTTGGCAAGTCTGGAGGATACAGGATCAGTTATACAAAACCATTTGTATTTCTATATTGTTGCAACAATCAATTGGAAATTTAAAAAACTTTAAATACCATATATGATACTATGAAAAATATGAAATACTTAGAGATAAATCAGACAAAAGATGTCCAAGACAAGGAATTAGACATTTATTGTGATCACGGGCTGGGAGACTTAGTATTGTTAAGATGTTAATTCTCCTCCAATTGATCTAAAGACTCAATGCAATTAAAATCACAGGCTTTTAAAAATATATATAAATTGAAATTTTGTTTCTAAAACTTATATAGAAATGCAAAGCAGCTAGAATAGTAAAAAAAATTTTTTTTAATTTTAAGACTTATTGTAAAACTATGGTAATCAAGACAGTGTGGTATTTGTGTCAAAACAGACAAATAGATAAATGGAGCAGACAGAGTATCTAGAAAGAGACCCACACATATATGGACAACTAATTTTCAACTAACATACAAAGGAAATACAGTAGAGAAAGGATAGTATTTTAAACAAATGGTGCTTGAACAACTGGTATATCCATATGTAAAAAAAGGAACTTCAACCATACCTTGTACCATACACAAAAATTAACTCAAAATGAATCATAGACCTAAACGTAAACCTAATTCCTTAAAAATTCTAGAAGACAGCATAGGAGAAAACCTTTGTGATTTGGGTTACACTAAAAGCAAGATCGATAAAGGAACAAATTGATAAATTGGACTTTATCAAAATAAAAAATGTCTGCTCTCCAAAAGGCCCTGTGAAAAAATGAAAAGGTAAGCCATGGACTGGGAGGAGATACTTCCAAAGCATATATATGATAAAAGACTTTTATCCAGAATCTATAGAGAATTTTCAAAACTCAATAATAAGAACACAAATACCCAAGGAAAAAATGGGAGAAAGACTTAGACACTATATCAAAGCAGATATATGGATGGCAAATAAAACATAAAAAGATGCACACCCTTATTCACTAGGGAAATGAAATTTTAAAACATAATGGAAAAATCACTACACACCTAGGATAAAATTTAAAATATGTAAGAACTGATAATCTCTTATATTACAGGTGGGAATGTAGAATGTTACAGTTATTTTTTTAAAGTCTGGCAGTTCTTCCAAAAATTAAATATACATGTACTGTATGGTCCAGACACTCCACTCCTAGGTACTTATCCAAGGAAATTTAAGTCTAGGACCTTTAAAAGACAGTCTACATATGTTCACATCAGTTTTATCTGTAATAAAGCCAAAAACTAGAACCAACACAAATGTCCATGAACAAGTGAATGGAAACAACCTGTGGTATATCCATACAATGGAACTCTACATAGCAATAAAAAAAAGAACTGTTGATCCACACTATATCATGTATAAATCTCCAAATCCCTATGCTGAGTGAAAGAAGACAGAGAAAAAGAGAGTATATACTGTTTGATTCTATTCCTATAAAACTTAAGAACATACAAATTTATCGACAGTAACAGAACACAGATCAGGGGTTGCCTGGAGATAGGATGAAGACAAGGAAGGAAGGATTACCAAGGGGCATGAGGAAACTTTGGGTGGTGGTGGATATGTTTATTATCTTAATTGCAGTGATGGTTTCAGAGGTACGTATGTATGTGTGTGTATACATATATACATCAAAACTTTACAAATTATATATATACTTTATATAGGTGCAATGGGGATAAAAGCCTAACTGGTGTGAGAGAATAGAAAGAAGTGGAGAAAGTGAGTATAGACAACTCTTTCAAAGAGTTTTTCTCTAAAGGGAAGCAGAAAAATAGTGGAGAAGTTGGAGAATAAAAACAAAAGGTTATGTGAAAGAAGTACACCATAGAGGAATACATACAGCATCATTCAATTTACACAAAGTTAAAGAAAAGATATAAAACTTGACAATACACTATATGGGGATGTATTTACATATATTAAAATCATAACTCAGTGAAAATGAATGATAAATACAAAATTCAGAGTAGTGGCTAACCTTGGAGAAGAAGGAGGATGATACATGGGAGAGAACCATACAGGGGCTTCAAAATTGTTAGTAATGTTATTTTTGTAAGCTAATGATATTTACACTGATGTGCAGGGTCAAAATATGGAAGCTTTCTAGTCAAATTTTAAGAAATGACCCTCTTACCTTAGTTGATGCAAAAGGGAGAGAACTTAAGCAGAAAGGTATCCCATGGATGGTGCTGGCCTTACCGTTTCCTTGTGGATTCTGAATCATACCCCTTAACACAAGCAACACTGTATTCAATGAGCCATGGCTATTCTTGCCTACAGGCCAAATTGGGCCTGGAATTTTCTATATCCTGTCATTCCAGATACAAATTTTACTCTTCCCCAAATCTAATTCCTTTATAAAGTCTTTCCTGACATCATCTTTTACCAATGATATATCACAACGTTTGATGTTTCTAAATCACACATTATCTAACTGTATTATGGGAGTTCTGTTGTTAACTCATCTAATGTGATCAGTTTTCTCTTCTATCTAGCAGTTCTATATTGGTGCCTAACCAGTTCCAAATACAGATGGGTTGTTTTGAGTCTTCACACACAGGGAAAGAAATTTGAAAGAGAAAAGATAAAAAGGAAATGGTGAAAAGAATACTGAGTCATCCACGTGGTGCCAAAAAGGAAATAATTTTGGGGTAGTTTGTGGGGGTCCAGTCTGTCTCAGGAGCAGGAGATGTGCCAAAGATATAAGCATCACATTATCTGTATTTGGTTACCCACCATGATGGCAACATTTAAGGAAACGGTTATTTAGGAAAATATAGTAATCTGTCAAATGGAAAACGTCTCATTTATGGATTAAATTAAATATATCTTGAGTTGTGTGTTTATCAGTGGTGAACTATGAAGAACCACAATATAGGCTAGTTAAATCTGTTAAGAGAATGACAGACAAGCCACAGACTGGGAGAAAATATTTGCAAATCACGTATTTGATGAGAAACATGTATTCAGAATATATAAAGAACTCTCAAAACTCAATAAGAAAAAGCCCAAACAATACAGTTTTTAAAAAAAGGGCAAAAGATTGGAATACACTTCACCCAAGATACAGCTGACCCTTGAACAACATGGGTTTGAACTGCGTGGTTCCACTTAAACATGGATTTTTTTCAATCATAAGTACTACAATACTACACAATCCAGGGTTGGCTGAATCCACAAATGTGGAATCGCAGATGTGGAGGAAATGTGGATATAGAGGACTGACTATAAGCTATACGTGGTTTTTGGACTGTGCAGAGAGTCTGCTCCAACCCGCGCATTGTTCAAGGGTCAACTGTACATGGAGGGCAAATAAGCATATGAAAAGGTGTTCAACATCAACAGTCATTAGAGAAATGCAAATTAAAACCATGAGATAGTATCCACTTATTAGAATGTCTGAAAGAAGAAAAAACTGACAAGAACTCTCATGAAATACAAAACAGCACAGCCATGTTGGAAAACATTTTGGCAGTTTTTAATAAAGTTAAACATATGCTTACCACATAGCCCAGCAAATGCATTCTTAGATATTACCCAAGTGGAATGAAATTATGTTCACACAAAGCCCCAGACATGAATGTTTGCAGTAGCCTGTGTCATTTCATTTATATGACATTCTGGAAAAGGTAAAACATAGGGACACAAAACATACCCGTTTCCAGGGGCTGAGGTGTCTCCCGAAGAAAAGAGGTTCATTTTAAAGGGACATGGGGGACATTTTGGGGGTGAATGAACTGTTCTAAACCTTGATCATAGTGGTGGCTATACAACTGTATGCATTTGTCAAAATTCACAGTACTATACACTAAAAAGGGTGAACTTTTCTGTATGTAAATTATAGTTTAATAAACAAGCAAAAAACAAACAAACAGTACCATTGTGCACAGTCCTAGAGCCCTCTGTTCTGCTGGTCATTAGCCTTTTAGTTGCTGGATTATGGGGAGATCTTAGGGGAAAGGCAGACACAGCAGTGGGGGACCTCAGGGGCTTTTAGTTCAATAGCTATTCATTAACTTGTGTAGAAATACTTCAATACTACTTAACAGCTAGTATGGGTACACTAGTGCAAACCAGCTGCACAGTGGCCTGCCAACTGGTGTCAAAATTTCTATGATATTTTTCTTTGATTTGCTACTTTGCCTTTATCCCTCTTACTTTCCAAACCTCAGTTGACCCTATGTGATCACATAAACACGAAGAGTCTGTAGCAGCACAATTGTGACTTTGCATGAGTATTTCTGTGGGTTAGAAAGGTATTACTCTTATGAACCATTTTGTGAAGATGAGGAAATAAATTTAAATTTTACTTTATAATTACTATTTGTCTCTAAATAGGGAGAAAATTAAGATGAGAGAATCATATCCAAAATGCTATTATGCAGTATGGCCACTAAGTCTGGAAACACAGGCAAACACATAATAAGTGACTCTTTTGACGATATACAGCAATACATAGTGTGATGATTAAATTTTTGTATCAACTTGGCTAGGCCAGGGCACCCAGATATTTGGTCAAACACCAGTCCAGATACTTCTGTAAAGGTATTTTTAAGATGAGATTAACATTTAAATCAGTAGACTTTGAATAAAGCTGATTACCCTCTATAATGTTGAGTGGGCCTTGTCTAATCAGTTGAAGGCCTTTAAGAGGAAAAGACTGAGGTCCCCCAAGGAAAAATTCTGCCTCCAGACTGTCTTTAGACTCAAGCTACCACATCAGCTCTTCCCTGGGTCTCTAGCCTGCTCTGCGAATTTCAGACTTGCCAGTGCCCACAATCGTATGAGCCAATTCCTTAAAATAAATCAATCTCCCTCTTCCTCTCAGTGCAAGCCCCGCCACCTACACAACACACACACACACACACACACACACACAAACACACACCCTCTCTCTCTCTCTCTATTGGTTCTGTTGCTATGGAGAAGCCTAATACTCATGGTAAAGAATATTATTTGTTTCCAAACTTTATAGCCATACTTTAGTTAGGAGGATCCTGGGCAAAATCATAGAACAATAAAAATATAGGGTAAAAAGCAAGCAAGCGATTCATGAATAATTACTTCATACTGTTATTGCCTTAACAGCTGCTGCTTCTTAACCTTACAATTGTTGATGAACTCTACAAGGAACACTGTCCAAAGAATTTAACAATAACAAATAAAGGTTTAGAAAACTGAAAGCCAGACTTTTCCTAATGCTTTCTCTGTCTCCAATAATTAGAAAGATTAGGTTTCTGACAAACTGCTGAAAAGACTCACATTAACAAGTATGTGGATCCTCATTTTATATACGGTCTAATTTCCCTTTGACAATTCTTTTAGCAGAAGTTCCTACTCTTCACCGCTGGCTATAAACAGCTAATTAAATTCATTTTACGATACTTCTATTAAATGCCTTCTCTAGTTAACACTGGAGAAGAGTTGCAGCTATGTAGAATGCAGGCTACAAGGCAGGAATTCACATGAGTTAGTAATCTTTCTGTTGGCCATAGCCAACCTCCCTTGACCTCATCAGATACCAAATATCCACCCCACTACATGGAATGATGCAGGAACAAGAAAGGTATTTTTCATCCCTGTTCTCAAGAAGCTAGTAGAGGGGCTCAAACATATAGAGGTGATTCTAGACCAAGGAGAAGAGGGAGACAGTACATGTAGTGCAGTGGTTAAGAGTGTGGACAATGAAGCAGATAATAACTCTACTGCCATCTAGCTTTGTGACCTGAGACACTTTACTTAATCTTTCTGAGCTCTGGTTTCTTCATTTCTAAGATAAGGATGATTATCACAAGGGTTGCTGGGAGGATAATGTGCAATATGCAGATAAATCAATGAGTACACTGCCTGGTACACAGTAAAGTTTAAGCAATGTTTATAGCTGTGCTTTCTCTTTATTATTTTAATAAATGATTTTTGGGGATAATATACATGGTGTGATGGTTAAATTTTTGTATTAACTTGGCTAGGCCACGGCACCCAGATATTTGGTCAAACACTAGTCTAGATGTTGCTGTGAAGGTACCTACTGTTGAAAACTAATATTAACATGATGATATTCCAGGGAAAGAGAACAGGGATTCAGCTCTGTGAATGCACAGGGCAGATGGGGTTACACAAACAGTTCTAGTGGCCAGACTGTCAGGTCCATGGAAGAGAATAGCAAATGGGAGAGAAGGCCAGAAAGGTACCTGTCTTGAAAGCTAGTGTCGCTCATCTCAATAAGAAGTAATCATGAAATGAACTGTCAGTAAAGAGGGATGGAAGCTCCATGATATGTTCAGTTCACAATAAAATGAAATAACTAGTAGCTGGCAATTGTTAAGCCTTGGTATCTTTGATTTCTAACTCGATAGTTTTTATTACTTTAGAATAAATGCTGAGGTGGTTACAAAAAAGATTGTACATTCGAACCCTTAAGTGAGTTATTAAAATGAGTTGAAGTCTGTTACAAATGTCAGGACCCTTGGCTTAGTTACATAAATAATTTATAACAATTATCACAATTCCCTTTCAACTCTATGTTTTCAGAGCTGCCATTCAGCATTTAAACCTAAACAAGCTAAATGAATGGTAACATCATTTTGCCACTGAGATTATGCTCCAAAACATGTATGTGATTTAGCAAATTAATTCATATGCATTTTCAAACTTACCATGCCACCGACCCAAGTGTTAAGAGTAAAGAATTAGTTTCAATTCCCTTACCAAAAGAACCCAAGTAACTGTCTTTTATACTTCAGAAAATACACTGTCATCCACATGCTCATTATTGGGGGAACTGCTACCAGATTAACCCTTTTTAGCAAAAAAGTTCTTTTTCAGCTTAAAATAAGAGGAAAAGTAAAGGGAAAAAGTAGATATGGAGAAGGAAAGAAATTATGTCACCCTGATAGAATAAGCCTTGGTTTGGATAAAGTGTCTGTCCTCTTGGCAGAGCCTCTTTAAGGCTTAGTTTTGTTCCATCTGAGAATGCATTTATTTTACTTTCATTCTTGAAAGGTATTTTTGCTGGTTGCTAAGTTGACTGGTTTTTTTCTTTGGCACTTTAAAAATATCATTCCACTGTTTTCTGGCCTTCAAAATTTCTGATGAGAAGGCAATGGTCTTTTGAATTATTTCTTTGTGTGTAGTTTGTCATTTTTCTCTGGTTGCTTTCAAGATTTTCTTTTTATCTTTGGTTTTCAGCAGCTTTGACTGGGTACAGTTTTCTTTGTAATCTATGTTACTTAGAGTTCACTGAGTTTCTTGAAAATGTAAATTTATGTCTTTTATCATATTTGGCAAATTTTTGGACAATATTTCTTCAAACAATTTTGTTGTTGTTAAGGCCCCATTTTCTCTCTATTCTCCTTCTGGGATGACAAATATCAGGCTTTTTTGTACTGTTTGGCAGGTCCCTGATGATGCTGATGTTCATTCTTGCTTTCAATCTTTGTGTGTGTGTGTGTGTGTGTGTGTTCTTCAGACTGAATCATTTCTATTGATCTACCTCCAAGTTCACTGACTTTTCCTCTCTTACACCATTCTGTGTTAAGCTCATCAAGTAGTTTTTACTTTCCGTGACACTAGGTCATATTTTCTTTATTCTTCAAATGTTATTTAATTTTGGATTATACCCTGGACATTTTGAAAGTTATATTGCAGATACTCTGGATTCTGTTATATTCCTCTAAAACTTAAAAGGAGTGTCACTATTTTTGTTTTAATAAGCAATTAATTACTACATTGGAATCAAACAAACTCTGTCACTTGAGTGACAGCTCAAGTCCTACCTCAATTTTTTTTAATACGTAGCGAGGCTGCTTTGTGCCTGCCACACGGAGGTGTGGTTCAAGTATCTAGTATAGCTTGTTTTTTGTGTGTAGGCAGCCCCCACACAAAAATGGAGTGTGATCTAAGGGACATTTTCTAGTATGTTGATTTAACTCAGAACTCTGAATGCATTTCTCATAAAGACAACTCTGTTACCTTGAGTGGTTATATTAACAAACCATTTAACCAAATCATTTATCCAATTTGTACCCAAATCCAGCTATAATTGCTTATTTATATAAGATAAAGCAAAGCAGTGGCTTGGTTTCTTTTTCTCATAATCAGACAACTGAGAAAATAACTCCGGTATAGGGTCACTTTTACCATTAAGTTCTCCTGAGTAAGCAAATGTGTCAATTACCACTTTTTAAAATTCTAACATGGGAGGGACTTCTCTTTCGAGGTAAAATATAGAAGAATGGAAGACATTTGTTTCCGTGGTAACAATAAGAAAAATCCAGACAAAATAAAAATCATATTTTTCCAAGAGGCTAGCAAAGAGCATGAATGCAAGGAATCTGTGATAGCCATACTCCAGGATGGCTCCCATGCTGCTCCCCTCCTGGTAGTTTCCTCTCACAATGAATAGGGTTAACCGGTGTAATCAATAGGATATAACAGAAATGGCAGTGTGTGACTTCAAAGCTAGGTCATAAAAAGGCAGTCCTATGCTCTGAATTTTCACCACTCTACTTTTCTCTTAGGGTATTTATTTTTTGTATTACAGTTATTTTTATATATTAGGATAAACATCTAAATTATCTTTTCTACAATTATTAGCACAGTGCTGACCTGCTAAAGTTCAATAATTATTTGACAAATAAATGAACATAGAATAAGAAGGAGCTAACTTTATTCACATTTCTATGAATATCAAAGATAATTCTGTGAGACTTCTGAGATTTCTTGAAACTGTGCAACATTTGTTATTAGCTATTTTTATACCTTTTTATATGCCTTATACCTGGTTCTCTATTTTCCTTCTGAGATGTGAATTTTATATATATATATATATCAGACATTTTTATATCATGCCACAGGTCCCTAAAGCTGTATTCATTTTGCTCTAATTTTTTTAGACTGTTAATCAGAGAAGGATAATACAATTCTTTCAGAGAAAGCACAGTACAGCAGGAGCTGATGTGTTCTTTATTCCAGACCTACCTCTGGGCTAGAAGGAACATGTGATGGTGGTGGAGAACCAAGTGTGCTGATCCTTCTATTCTCAGCTTAAATATCATCTCCTTGGAGAGAATTAGCACTGAGTTTGTTTAATTATTGACTGTTCACTTGGATCCCTAGCTAGATTATGAGGTCCAGGAAGGCAGGTACTGAATTGTTTGGCTCCTACATTGTAGGTCCACTGTCTAGACAGTGACCAAACAGAGTAGTTGCTCAATAAATACACACTGAATAAACAACCGAACCAAGATCCTTGTTCAGAATCAAAAGGTACACTTTCTAGGCCTCAAATACCCTTATGCTCTTTATATAAGATTTACCTTAGAACCCTGTTCTACACCTTGCCCCTCCTTTTCCCAAAGCACCCCCACTTTGACTTGGAATGGGAGAGTCCCTTTGCACATATACAACAGATAAAAGAGATAAAAGAAGGGGAGCCCCTAAATTCTGTTGCCAAGACTTCAATAGTCAGCATGTATTAGAATTCTGAATACATTTTTGCCACAGAAATATTTTATAAGTAAGTATAATTTGGGGGGTGCAAAATGGGTTAAATGACCTTTTAATGAGCTGGCTAGGAGTATAACCACCAGAACCGCTTCTGTAAGAAATGCATTCTGAGTTAAACCAACAGATTAAAAATACCTTTTGGATCACTGTTTATTTGTATGTGGGACTGCCAACACTCCAAAAATTATTAATATTAGAAAACTGATTGTTTGATAACTGTCTTTTTAAAAATTTTATTTATCTTCTTATTACTACTACCAAAGGAAGATGCAAATAATAATAAAAAGTGTAAACTATCTGCTAGTAATTTGCATATTCTGCCTTACTGTTTTCTCAAAGATTTGGAACTCTCATAAAATTCACTACCTCTGCTACCAGATACCAAGTCAACAATTAAAATATATCAAAAAAAAAAAAAAAAAGGGAATTCCCTGGTGGTCTAGTGGTTAAGACTTTGTGCTTTCATTGCCGTGGGCCCAGGTTCGATCCCTGGTTGGGGAACTAAGATCCTGCAAGCTGCGCAGCTCGGCCAAAAATAAAATAAAATATACTATCTCTCTACTCTGCACAAACAGAACTTTCTGGCAGTCAGTAACATCCATGTCTAAACACCAAAGGAGAAGGCTCTTTATCTCAAGTAAGAGCTATTCTTTAATTGTGGTAGAGATTTTAATCATATTTCAGTGCAGTCTCTGAAGGCTTTGGTGCAAGAAAATTGCCTTCAGCCTTGGAGCCTGCTTGCATCATTCCGTGTATCTTGGTGATTGAGGGTATTTTACTCACCACTTGGAAAAATAAGGCTATATTATAGATCTTTTACAAACTCATTATGATTAATGAGTGAGTAGGATCGTAGCTGTCACATGATCAGCTGTAGAAAAATCAATGAGCTAAAAACTCCATTACATATTCTATTATCTATGCTTCATAGAAGGTTCTGGAATATATCTCTGGGTTTGTATTTCATCAGCCTATACAGGCACTGAGTTCATCTAGGGCTCTCCCAAGATAACAACTGTATAATTTTTCCTAGGGGAAGGCCACTAGGATTACCCTCTCTGGAGTAATCACTGCTCAATGCCCATCCCCCGGAGCCGCGCCAGCAGGGGAATGGCTGTCGCTACACACAAGTTTATTGTCATCCCTTTCTTTGCCAGAACTACATACAGTATGAGCCAGGTTATGCAGGATGTTTGAAATTATAAGGAGAGAGTCAACATGCTCGCTAAGTACCCTCAAAGGTATTCCAAGTATCCTTTGGCTGCTTAAGTGAGGCCAGTCAAAAGCAGGTTCTGGCAGCTGAGTTGTCCTATGTTAGGCCCACGCCAGTCTGGGAACCACTTTAGGGTTGGTTCTTTCTTACTGCTATAGAAGGAGAAGCTGAAGCCATCTTTCTAAAAGCCTAACTGAGAATGAAAGATCATTCTGCTCTGAAAATAAAAGCCTATCATTTCCTATTAACTGAAACATCTGTTTTGGTTGCTAGAATCATGATTTGTATTGAGGGACTATTTCAAATGTTGAGCTCTAAATATTTCCAATTGGTATAGTCCTAGATACTAATGTAGTAAAATTGTCACTGCAATGGAGTGCAGAGAAAGAAAAGCTTTTACATTAATGCTGATTCCTCCAGTTTCTGTGACTGATACTACTGAGCTTATAATGGCATGCATAGATTAATTTTTCTTTTGACTGGAAAATAACAAACAACTTAACTGACTGAATTTACAGCTTACTAACTAAATTTGAAGTACAATACTCTAAATTGCTTGCTCAATATTCTTGGCTTTTAAGGGTATTTGGTTTAGCACGTTAAGCCCCAAAACAAAACTGAACAGGATTATCAAAAGTAGTTCATTTATTTTTGAGTTTTATCAGGACTAAATATTGAAGTAGAAACAAAGCTAGCAAAAGAGGTGAGTGACAGTATAAAATGTGAAATCAGCCTTACCCACTGCACCCGATGACTTTGTTGTACAGATAGGACGGCAAGCCTTTCAGATGAACGTTGTTATCCACGTACACATACTGTAGTTCTCGAGATCGACCTAAATCTGGATTAGAAAGAAAAGTGCTATAATTCCTATAAATATACACCAATATAATGTGAAACATAAAATTTAATACATAATATTAGAATAATTCAAATTTCTACTCTGGAAGAAAAAAATGTTGCAGATTTAACTAGGTGTGAAATTATCTCAGCTGTAATATGAGATTCTACATCAGAAAACATGACTATTGAAAAATTACTCAACCCACCTGAACCTTGAGCATTTAAGCTGTAAAATGAGTACTGGGAATGGAATATTATTAGATTTCCTTCCCACATAAAAATTCTATGACTTTTAATAAAAAAATTCTATTTATTTATTAAGTTTGTTATAGGTTGTTTATTTAGTTTCATTTTTCTCCATAGGAAAAAGTGTTACACAAACTAAGTTGGCAGGTCAGCCTACTGTGTCTCACCTCCCCTGGGCAGAAAGATGGGAGGAGGGGTAAAGGAGGGCTAGGGATCAATCTGACCCTGGCTGGGCTGGGCCTCAGGGGCCAGGTGGATCTAGGAAGGGATGTAACTGCCCGTGGCTGCAGGGGGAGAAAGAAGCAAAGGGAACCCCAAATCCCAGTCCTCAGTGAGGTGTGAGGTACAGATGGATGGACAAGACCTGCAGGCCAGGAAGCCGGGATAGGAATGGGTTTGTACCAGGAATGGGAAGAGGTGAGAAAGGGAGCCCAAAGAGAATAATCTGCAATAGGAACAAGTATGCCAGAAAGAGGGAGAATCCAGAAGTTTCGCAGAAGTAGCCGGACAAGGGGGGAGCAAAGACTGGAGGAGGATTCAGTCAGGAAACAAAGCACAAAGTACTGAAGGTGATCTCTGGCCATCACAGGCAGCAGAGACACTTCCAAGTGCCGAGGTCATCCCTTCCTGTCTACTGTGTGCCCAAGATTGTTCGACCAGCTTTCCTTTCCACTCCTATCACTCACAGGGTAGAGCTATTTGTCTTCATCGTTACAGAGGCACAGAACAGAATCCTCAGTAGCCTTGCCAACCCTCTGCCTCCTGAAGTAAGAACATAATCTTTGAAAAGTTTTCAATCTCTGAAAAGTTTCAAACTATAATTCTGCTTGTGAAAATAGGAAATAGGCTGAAGGAGCTCTCTTTTTCCCCTGTCCTTCTACAGTTAGGAAAGACAAAGGCCCAGATAGCAAAATTAAGTGGTTCTTAAGCATATTTACATTTCAAAACAAAACCCATTTACCCATTAAGGACCTTTTAGGCACTATGGTAGGCCTTGGGGATTCAGATATGAATATGATATTGAGGACGGACATGAAAAATGATTACTGTAATACAATATGATCACTGCTATTAGAGAGGCTTGTATAAAGTCTGTTTCACAGATGGGTTCTGGACAATTTGTTACATTAAGTGGGAGGGGGATAATATAAGATTGAGGTAAGGAAGGGTTTGTCATGGAAATGGGTAGGAAAAGGTGAACATTACCTCCTCTTTTCCCTTACAAGTCCTATCACAGTATTCTTGCCCAGGAATAGCACAGGGGTTAAGTTACAAAAAGAGGAACCAAAATTGGCAGCACTGGGAACAGGCAACAAAAGCACTGGGAAGTGTCAACTCTTAGGGAGAAAAAAAAATTACTTGCCTACTAGCTAGAGATGCCCTTTCCCAGCGTGGTGGTTTTAATATATCTAACAAACAGAATAGGCAGAACTGCTGTGTGATTTTGTGATTTCAGAGTAAGTCACAAAAGGCATTGTGGCTTCCTCTTTGCTCTCCCTTGGATCGCTTGTTCAGGAAGACAACTCCCTTGTCATGAGGGCCCTCCAGCAGCTTTATTGGAGAGGAAATGAGACCACCAGCCAACAGCTATGTGAGTAAACCATCTTGGAAGCAGCTCCCCCAAGCCCCAGGTCAAGTCTTCAGATTACTACAGCCCCAAGACTATGTAAATATCCTGTTCCTTCTCAAAGTTTTTCCCATTAATTTTAGCATTCATCAATGGGTCTTGTTTGCAACAATTATTACACAGTATTCATTTAGTGGTGATTTTCGATTACCATCTTTCTGTCTACATTTATTAACTGGAATTCTTCTGTAAGGAAGAGCCATCTCTTCTCCCCCATTTATTTATTTGATTTTTATAACAGTATGGATTCATGGATATTTATTTTATTGTAGGGACTAAAAACCCAATACCATTATCGTTCATTGTGGTGGTTAAAATGTTCCAGTTTTGGCAATTAGGAACACTTAAAATTGGTCCTTATGTTCTTTCACAAGTTTTCATCCTTTTTTGAGTATCACCATACTTTCCGGCACCACAAGACAGTCCCAGCTCAGCTTGTATTTTCCCTGCTGTAGCCCTGAAATCAATTACTTCTCCAAGGAGCCTTAATTCCTTTTAATAGGGTATGGTGTTTAGAAACCAAGATCTGAGTGCTAGGTGTGCTCATTACTATGGGAATGACATTGCTTCTAGGATCCCTAAGTAGAAAGATCTACAAAACATATGTAAGTATACTAACCCATGTATACATATACAACTATATTGTTGGAAATGTACCTTCAGCATAGATTCCTAGGAGTGGACTTGTTAGGTCAAAAGGTAAATACATGTGTAGATGTGTAGATTCTTTGGCATTTCCCTCCAGAGGAGTTACACCAATTTGCATTCCCTTCATCAATGTATGAGAGCATTGGTTTTCCCACAGTTTCACCAAGTTTTAAAACATGTTGTCTTATTTAAAAATTTCTGTCATTCTGAATTTGTATTTGTCTAATTATTAGTGTGAACATTTTTCAATGTGTCCGAGGGCCATTTTTACATAGTTTCTTTTTTGTGAATTGTCTGTTCATATCTTATGTGTCTGTTCTTTCACTTATCAGCCATGTGACCAGAGCCTCAGTTTTCACATATGTTAAATGGCATAATAGTGCCTAACCCCTCAACTTTACCAAGTTGTTAAAACTGAATGTGAAAGTAATCTGTAAAATTTAAATCACTATACAGTTTTTTTAAGCATAAGAATACATAATTACCACAATAATATGTACTGCTACTTTAGTAAACATGTATAAACTTCTCTACTGGTATAAAAGGCTACAAATTTATAAAACATAGGTGGAAAAAATATACATAGAAATATCAGAATCTACTTGCAATGAAAGAGTCCTCAAAATTACATTAAAAATTCCTATTTTATATTTTTTCACTACTTCTCTGACTGTATACAAATCCTTTCATCACATATAGAAATCTGCAGACTTGAAAGGCATATAGAAATGTTTGGAATTTTTAAAAAATTGAAACTACACTGATAAAATATAAATGAGCTCTGGTCTCAGATATGACTGTCAGAGCCTGCAGGGGTTTCAGGGAAAGATTCTTTACTTGAGTTTATGCAGTGGTAAGGAGTATAGGATACTAATTAATGGAGCAGGAACACACTCTCAGAGTCAGAGAACTTGGGTTTGAATCTTCATTCTTCTATTTACTAAATGTGTGTCCTTAGTTTCCTCATCTGTATAAAGAGAAAAATAATGCTGTCCCTTAATTTTAGTGAAAACTACTAACAAAGTTCATAAATTATCAAGCAGAATTCTTGGCATACAGCCTTCTCCAGTATATGGCAGTTGTTATTATTCTCATTATTAGTTTGGAAGTGTGGCCTACAGTAGAAGGCCAATTAAGAGAGAATTCTCTTTGGCATGCAGCAAAAGGTACTCTTTTCTATACTTTAACTGCACAGAAAAGAGTTGGAGGCAACAGCCTCTAGAAACAGTGATTCATCTCCCTGAGCCAAGGACACAAAATGGGACATGACAGAGGAAACACCTCTCTCCTCTAATATACACAAAAGAGCTTGTGCAAATTAAATGAGGCTACATGCAAAGATCATAATACAAAGTTAAATAAAATTTGGCACTTGCTACTTCTTATATGGTTTAGTCCTCTTTCCTATCCTAGTTTTATAGGAAAAAAATGAAGAGTTGATGATTTTAAAATGCTATTTGGTTTAGACCTTATCTCAGGTTTTCAATATTCCAAAGATTTCTGTTTATACCTCCTGACCAATTTGTGTGGGGAATATAATTTTTTATATATGCCCATAATGGAATGAACTATTTTCTACTGAAGCTGAAAGAAAACACGAATCAGCTGTGTTCAAATCTATTATACATTAGCCAGTATATTATCACACAGACATGAGTATTTAATACAAACATTTAAACTTTGCAAATAACACAATCTCAAATAGAGTAAGAAAAAGCAGTACTGAAATTACAAGATGTAGTGGGCTTTGGAGTCAGACCTCTGAAACCTGGCTTTCCAATTCAAATGCTCCAAGCCTGTTACCTCCTCTGTGAAATGAAGATAATAATACCTATGTCATGAGCTTGTTATAAAGATTCAGCAATGTATATAATGTCAAGCTTGGTCCCTTGCATAATAGTGGTACTCAATACATCTTAGTCTTTTATCTCTCTCTCCTGAATATAAAGTGAAGATCACAAAACAGAGTGTAGGATTCTAAAGAGAACCAGGCAACCCTTGCTTTAGCTGACACAGCACAGCCTGCTGGCAAGGCTAAGACAACTAAACACCCAGCAAGGTCACAGGCTACACAGGCACGGCTGTGAGAGTGTGCTCTTGCCAAAAAGCCGTCAGCTGGCAAAACCCCAAGCACAAAGGAACGGCATTTTTAATCATAATGAGGCTGAAATATAAGTATTTTCTGCATGAAAAAGCTTTGAGCTATTTCTTCTATTCTTAAAAAAGAAAATCTTCACTCAATAATTAACTTTGGAAGAGACCGTTAATCTACTAGCTAATAAGCTGGTTTGTTTCTTCCTTCTCTTAATTTCAATGGACCAATAGTTTTCAATAAATATATCATGCAGTAATATTTTTTTAAGTTCCTGTGCAAAAATTGCTCAGTATGTGAACTATGTAAAGCAAGGAAGTTGTCCATCTGCAAAGATGCTAAAGCAACAAAGAACTTTTTCATGTGGCTTTTTAAAGTGGTGTACTGTGTCTAAACTGTTTCCCTTTTTTTTCTTCCAGACTCATAGATCAAAGTATTGTTACTTAAAAATTAGCAAAAGCTAACAGTCCTGCATAAACTCCAATTCTCTCTCTCTCTCTCTCTCTCTCCCTCCTTAAACTTCAAGGCCCCGGCATATGCAGTCCACATGGCTGAAGATGGAACAAAAACCTCCTGTGTGTTGAGGCTATTGCTCTTTTAACTGTAACTGTAAAAGCAAGCACAGAATGACAGCATGCGCCAGACCAAATAGGATGTTTACTGCACACTAACCAGCATGAAACTCATTTATTTTATCAAAAGGTGAATGATGTATTCTCTTCAACAAAATGATGGGGCAATAGAAACCACACATGAAAGCAATAGACCAAAACAGGTTGTTTGGAATGCTCTATCAATGTAATTCCAATTATTGTGGTTCAATAAATCAGATAGATTATTAGTCACAATTACATTTTTAATTACTATAAAAACTGGGTTTCTTCACAATGAATTCAGGGTAATTCACAGTGTATTCCAAAATTATCTTTAAAACTAATTAAATTACCTACGTGATGCGTTTGACAAAGAGAACTTTTTGACTACTTATTCAGAATAATGAATTTTTTAGAGTGTTAGTTTCTCTAAATACACACATACACACACACACACACACACACACACACACTCCATTAAATATTTTACATAATCATATTCTTTCTGATCTATTCTACTTTTTTTTTTTAAATATCTTTATTGGAGTATAATTGCTTTACAATGGTGTTAGTTTCTGCTTTATAACAAAGTGAATCAGTTATACATATACATATGTCCCCATATCTGTTTCCTCTTGCGTCTCCCTGATCTATTCAACTTTTACCAAATAAGATTTCACGGTGAACTTAATAAGATACTTTACACACAGTAGATCATCAACTGTTAAATTAAAATAAATTGATTTTAATGAATTTGAATGACTGAAGGCTTCCTCTGCAGTTGGTTTAAATATTCAAGCATTAGCATCTCTACTTGTGTTGCACAGTCAAGTAATAAAGAAATTATTATAAGCAATGGGCAAGACACTGTGCTAGATGATTAGGGTATAAGACACAAGCTGTCCCAACCCTTTCTTACAGTCTAGTCAAACAATAAAAGTTTATATTGATTGTGTGCTTATGTAGTATTTAGGAGTGATAGAAGTGTTTTAAATCTTATTTAATTCTCACAAAAGTGCTATGAAGTAGGTATCAATATTACCCCATTACTGAGACTTAGACAAATTAAATAGCTTTTCTAAGCTCAAGATCATACAGCTATTAAATGGTAGAGCTGGAATTTAAAAGCATGCCTGCCTTCTTCACCATGACGTTAGTTAGGCAGCCTCCCTTAACAGATCATTTCCATATAAGCAGGGCACTCCCACATAATGTAGGAAGTGACACTACCTAGCAGGCTGCATGGGTGCAGTGGGCACCTGAGGACGGGCATGCCCAAGCATCCAGGTGTGATGTCAGGAGACACTGACAAGGAGATAAATATGAACAAAATATCCCTTTGCTTCTGTTAAAAGATGAGATAAGTGATGGGGTAGTTCTGACTTACAGGTTTAGGGCAGCAGTTGCAAGAAATACGAAGAATTCCTTCAGAGAAGATCCTAGAGAAGGAGCCTTCACGCTGACTGTTCCGCACAGGCTTGGGCATTACAGCAGCACATCTTCTAGGCCAGGGCAGCCAGCGCGGAGAGCAAAACATCTTCACTCTGCATCTTACCTTCAGCTCTTGCTCAGCTGGACTGGGACCTGTCCTCCCTCTCCCCAAATTTAAGAACTTGGCTGAAAACTAAGACTGACAGAAACTCCAGATTCTTGCTTTAAAGTCAACTGACAACATCTTCCAGACTTTGCTTGTACTGTACATTCTTGCCACTATTTAGAAAACCAAATTAACAAAAACTTTGCTGGCAAAGATTCTGCTCATGAATCTAGCCCTCACACTACTTATTTTTGTTTCACATCTGTACCTTTTTAAGAATAAGCAGCAATTCTTTTTTTAAATTGGTATCTGAGGAAAACAGGGTTCACTTTTTCATATTAATCACTGCCTACTCCAAAATCCTATTCCAAAACTTTGAGAAAAATATACATTTGTCCCTTTAAAGTTCACCTACTCTAGGTGAACTTTTCTCTTCATATATTAGCATAGTAAAGTCAATGTCTGCCCACACTGTAGAAGCCATATTAAATAATCCTGTTAATGCCCTAAGAAAACCTTAAGGCAAGAGTAAAGGCCTGATATGATAAAAAAAAAAAAATAAAGCAGAGGGGATCATTAAGACAGCGGAAAAAGTCAGATGAGTAAGCAGCACCAGGACGAAAAATTTTTGTTATAAATACTTGCAAAAAGATAGAGCTCAAAAAGGCGGACTGAACATCCATTTTCTTGAACAAATACACATTGCAGAGTTATAACTTTGCTCCTGAAATAGGGTCATATAAACTTTAGTTAACAGAATACTTCTCTCTCATTTCTTCCCACTACTAGTTTTTGAACCTTGTTTTCGAGCCTTTCTCTTCTCCTTTTTCATTATGCCTTTGATTAGAGACCTGCCCAAAAGTCTCTACAGAACACGATTTTAATGGCATGTTTGGGTCCTTCCTTGGAAAGCAGAAGATACCTTCTACTCAAAAATAAGACTGGGGCTTCCCTGGTGGCGCAGTGGTTGAGAATCTGCCTGCCAATTCAGGGGACATGGGTTCGAGCCCTGGTCTGGGAAGATCCCACATGCCGTGGAGCAACTAGGCCCGTGAGCCACAATTACTGAGCCTGCGCGTCTGGAGCCTGTGCTCCGCAACAAGAGAGGCCGCGATAGTGAGAGGCCCGCGCACCGCGATGAAGAGTGGCCCCCACTTGCCGCAACTAGAGAAAGCCCTCGCACAGAAACGAAGACCCAACACAGCCATAAATAAATGAATAAATAAATAAATAAATAAATAATAAGACTGATTCCAACCTCTGGGACTTCTGGTCTGAACCAGAAGAAACTTTTTAGCACTGAAACATATTTAAGGCTACAAACTTTGCAAACTATTCCCATTAAACAATGACCTCAAGGCAGTACTTCTTCAAGTACTTCAAATACATTCCATGGTTCAGTAAAGTACAGTTTACATGCATCTCTAAGTCTGAGATTAAGGAATTATTAATTGGTTTCCATCTGGTTTCCATCCTGGAGTTGAAGTTCTAATAGCTTCACTTTGTGGACTTAAATATTTCCTTACAAAACAGTAAACAGCAATTCTTTCCCTGACCTTCTAAGCAGATACAGAGAAAGCAGGAACGAGAAGTAATAGAAAAAACAAGTGTAGTTAAAAATTTGTGTCTTTTATATGCCATTTGCAACAAAAGAAGAGATTTCAGAATGGGTTTTGAAAATGCCTACAAGCTACTTTCTAAAACTGCACCAATACTTGGAATAAACTTTTCTTTTTTTCCCTACACAATGTATCCAGCTCCTACAAAGGAAAAACGACTAGAGCTACTACAAAAAATTGGAGTGATCTCCTGTTATGTGATAAAGGGCCAGTTTTACATCTCTATCAAAGTTATAGGGTATAACTCACAGCAATAAAGGAGCTGTCATTTCACTCATAGCACACGTCCTTGGCACACAGAATAACTTCTCCTGAGAAAATAAATACTTCACTACTAGAATGTCCAAGAAACAACAACTCTGGGACTGATTAGAAACATAAATAATTACCCATTAGTAGGAAGCTGTTTTCTTGCTAACTTTGGGGTTTACTACATGGTAGTTTACACACCAGGATACTCCGTAAATCTCAATGTCATTTGTTCTTAGTTAAGAATTCATTCACTGTTTTCTAAATTAACACTCAAAAATTCCACCTGCCACCGTGGGTGCAACTTTTGTTTTCTTAAACTACAGAAGTTCCTGACATTGAGTTTAGCTGACACAGCACTTCCTGGGGGCGAACTAAAAAATGCTCTTCCATAGTCAGTCTGTACATGGGCAACCTCACAGTACTTGTATCTATTATTCAACATTAAATAAGTTGTAAACATTACTGAATAATGGCTTATTAATTATGCAAGAGAAACCAGTAAACCTAGTAAAAAAGCCTTACAGGAAAAAACCCTTTTCTTTGTATTTTCCTAAATTTTCAGAAGCCCAGAGGTGAGTCAGATCTTTATGAGGTATTTAGTCAACAGAGCTATATTGAATCAACAACAAATATTCATGTTTCAAGGCCTCTATTAAATCTCATAGCATGAGGCTCAAGTGATTAATTTCCCCTCCTCCTCACTGACAGCAGTGGGAACAGAGCTTCTGTGTGTAGACTGATCTGTCATTCAGCTGTCATGGTATAGTTATAGCAGGAACATCCTCCTTTCCTGATACAACTTTTCATCTTAAAAAGAACACAATCCACGAGTGTTAATGATTTTGATAGTATCACAAGTGATTTAAGTCATCCTTACTATAGCTTCTGTAGTCGCTTTTTGAAGAGGCTGTAATCTGACATTCCTTTAAAAAGCCCCATAAAAAACTGCTTTTCTCCTAAGTCAAAGTTCTTTGGCAAGAAACTGAATTCAGTGAGTAGCTCCCCAAAATAAGACTCCTACCTCCAATCACAGGCAGCGATATTAAAGCACCCATTTCATAAACACTCAAGTTCTACATTAGAATCATGGTTAAACATAGGAGCCTTCTATTTGAAAACTGTAGTTATGTGTATGTGTATACACACCGTATCTTCTAACTACTGTAAAGAGGCATCCCTATATGCTAAGTTTCCAGGAACAGTTCAGTTCTCTGAGGAAAGGCAGGGCCAGCAGCTGCCTGCTTCATTTGACTCTGTCCTGCATAGTTCTTAGCATTAGACGGCTTTGCTGTATCAGAAAGGAGTTCAAGGAAGGGTTTCAAGTACACAAACTCCATGGAAGGACAGCTATGGACTTAATTATTTTCCTCCTAAAGACTTAACTGAATTCCCTTTCCAAATCCACCTTCAATGGTGTCAAAAACAAAAATCAAAAACCAAAATGAGACTGAGAAGATTGTTGATATTTCTGTCAGCTTCAATTTCCTCATCTTCATAGATTATGCTGTCTCTGCTCTTCTGAAGCCCTCTTTGGGCAACCTCATACTGTGGCTCTCTGGTTGTCCCACCCATTTCTTTACAAAGATCATCCAACCCAACAATATAGAAAGGCCACCAGTGCTTGTCTTGGCCCCCTGGCCCTTTACTCATACTGTTCTCTGAGACCAGGGCAGAGCATTGCTTCAGGCAGTCTGTTTCTTTCTCACTGGATGATCTTCATCACCATCCTCTTGCTTGTATGTCTTTCTAAAGTAGAGTAAAGCCTGCCCACAGGCCTGTGTCCTGTCAGGGCTGTGAGCCTTGTGAGTTGAGATGGCACCCAGGGGAGTGTGGAAGCTGCTTCCATATCTTGGGCTGTACACGATCTCAGGTTTGAGAGTTATGGTGACCTTGAATGTTGGGAGGGACCCTCTTCAGAACTCAGTGCAGACCCTCTTGCCTCTCTTTGATAACATATTAACAAGTTCACAAAGGAAAACCTCCTCTATCACAGAGGCAAGGCTTTGTGGGTGACAAGAAACCTGGAGACAGAAACTAACTTGTTAGGCTCTCCTTACCACTGAACACTGAGTGCTGAAGAAGGGATGTCCACTTCTGTAGCCACAGCAGCACTCACCACAGTGCATAGAGAAGATGCCCCAGTACATAAGTGAAAGCAGAAAGCAGCCGGGCAAAGTGTAATGAACTCTATCCTCTACCCCACAGCCATTTCTATCACTTTGCACTTGCCACTGCCACTCAGGTCATCTGCTGCTGTAACCACTCAGCAGGACACACAATGTCACTCCTTGGCACCCCAACTGTTAACAGTGGTCAGCTGCCTACTGGAATGGCTTCCCTCTCTTCTCCCAACACCACTGCCACCACAGCACATGCTCGGCTGTGTCACTGGTGAAACAGCAGGTAGGAATGAGTAGAAATTGACTAGGGGGATGAGGAACCACGGCTGGAGTGGATAAAAAACAGCTATTTTATTCAACTTGAAAATAACTCTAAAGTAAGCAGGATAAACATTGTTATTTCTGGTTTACAGACAAGGAAAATGAAGCTCAGAGAGGTTTTGGTGATTTACTCCAGGTACTGCTCTACAAAGTGGTGGAGCTAATCTAGAACCTGTATCTTTAGATTTGTAACTTGATGCTTGTCCACTATAATTGTTCTACAACCTGTGGTTTATGCAGCAGGTATATTTATTTTCTAATATCAATTTATATTCAATAATTTTCTCACTTGAAAAAAAACTCTGATTTCTTAGAAATGTAGGTTACTTCTGAAATGGTTTTACTTTATTTTCTTAATTTTTAAAAAGAATTTAATTATATTTATAGAAAAGTAATCTTCTTAAATTGGATAATTATTTATTATTACTCAAATTGATGTTCATGTCTCTCAGGATTTTCAAGTTTTCTTAAAGAGGTTTTTAATTGAAAATAATAATGTACACTGTATTATGGTGGAAAATATTTCCTTTTAGGGGCTAGTAAATTATTCACTTCATTGGCCTCAGACATAAATTACTCATTATAAAAAATGCTTTTATGGATAAGATTATATGATGCTTATTCTAACAGTTTAGGGGTTCTGTGGGCCTTCAAATTTTAATTTTTTTTTAAATGGCAGTTTTGTTTCTTACAAGTTAACAAAATAAGTCAATTCTCAGTAAAAATAAATATATTGTTTATTAAAGGCCTATGTTCTTTAACATATCAAAATGGGCCAGCTACAGAGATTTACAGTGCAAAGTATGTTATTTATTAGCCAGGGCGACATTTCTAGCTCAGCAGGCAGTTCAAAAGTCTTTAAAATTTTCTAGTCTGGTTATCTGGCAATACTAATCATTAGGATACTCAATAAAAATTTTTCTACATAGAAGTCAACATGTAAGCAGATATATTTGTACAGTAGCTATTCTTTCATATTGCTCAATACCTCTTGTCAATTTTATAATTTTATATATATAAAATATACGTATATAATACATATACGTATATTTTAATTCCTTTCTCTGAGTAAATCATCTCAAATCTCATATATTTTGTCTCTCAACAAACTTTTAGCACAAATTTTTTAAAATATGAAATCCTTAACAGAAATAAACTTTTTTAACTGGGAATGATGCTTTGTTCACTGCAAAAATGGATTTAGAGAAGCATCTTCAAGATAAACAGAATGAAGGAAACTAACTAATCCTTCCTAGTTAAGGAAACAAAGACTTTCCATCTTGTTCTTTAGCTGTTTTGCTTTACCACATAAACATGATTACTTACCAAGCGGCAAAAATGCAAGACGGTTTCCAGCCATGGAGAGCTCATTGAGGCTGGGCAGCTGGCAGAGATGGCGCGGCACACACCATAGACGATTTCGGTCCACAGTGAGGTACTGCAGAGAAAGGCACAGGTGAAGCCTCTCGGGTAAAGTTAGCAAACGATTGGTAGAAATGTCTAGTGTCTGCAGCTCCTTCAAATCGCCAACCTCTACAACCAAAATCAAGATAAATTGCATCCTGATTAAATGAATTAATTAAATAAATTAAATAAAATGAATCAACACTGTAACAGTTCAACCAAATAAAATTAGTAGCTGCAAATATTTCCATAGACATTAATACTGAAGTGCAGGATTTAGGTCCAGTATGCAAATAATCCAACTTAAGTAGGTGTCTTTAAATTAGTCTGCCAGAATTTTTTTAAAAGGGGAAAAGTGCTGGCATTGGAGAAAGGAGAAACACAAAGTGATGAATCTGAGCCAAAAGTCTGTTACTATGGCTTCTGCTTCCCGATGAATCAAAAGTTGTTGCAAATGTGAAAGAAGAACAATTACAGTCACTTCATGGTACCTGGTTCTTGCTACTTTTGCGGTTTTTACCTTCTATCTAAGTAGATAGTAGGAGACTTAAAAATATAAATTATAGTATGCCAGTAAGTGCACCTTGCTCATGTGAACTAAGTAGAAAATTTCTGGACTAAGAATGAGGATGGTTTTTGAAATTTTCACCACAGTTAAGATTATAATAATAAAAATGAAATTATTGTAAGGTAATATTTTTAGATATTGTCTAGCCATGTGGTTCCTCTTTTAAAACCCAAAATCCTATGAAGATTTACTTTAATTCCACCTGAATGAAATCCTTCCATTTACTCCAATATTCCTTCATTATTGGTGTCTATATTTGTAATCTATTCCATGGTGAGTACAATTATGTCCCTGTCATACACCAAATCACCACTTCTGAAAGGGGGGGGAAGTTCTTTATAAGGTATTCTGTCCTTCTCAGGGAAGACCACCAGGAAGCACTCAGAGCAGAGGAGGTTCTGCTAACCAGTCCCTAGGGGAAGGACATTACTCTCTCCAGGACAGCACACTGCACTCAAGGCTCTACAGGGAGCACTGTGCAGGACAAGTCTGCTTCTCTCGTATCATGGAACTTCCATATTGAAGACCACTGTAATGCCACCTCTCACTTCTCCAACCTGACCCTGTTCAACAAGTTGTTCCTCTCAGGTTAAGGTTTCTCATGATACCCCCCTTTTGAATGCACCCCACTGGGCACATTCCAGTTTGTTCAGGACTTGGATTAGTATGAGCAATGTCTTCTCTATTGGAGAGAAAATCTTCTGCCTCTTGGATGTCCAGTTACACAGATTAGCTCTTCTTATTGGCAAACAGCTTGGCAAACTATGGCTCACAGGCAAAATGTGGCCCGTGGCCCACTTTTGTACTGCACGCAAGCTAAGACTGGTTATTTTTAAGTGTGGTAAAACCCAACAACGATAAGAAAAAAAAAAAAAAATATATATATATATATACACACACACACACATATGACAGAGACCATATGTGGCCTGCAAAGCGTAAAAACATTTAGTATCTAACCATTTACAAAAAAAAGTTTGCTGGTCTTTGTTATACACTTACTCTTAACAAGAACGTTTTTAATAACTATTTTTTATAAAAGTAATACGAGTGCAAAAATACATTAATTTCTAGTTATTTTACTAATATATAGAAGAGATTTGTGCTAGGAAGTTCACACTTTATTTTCTAATTTCCCCAATACTACACAAATACATATTTGAAGACAGGAGATAGGATTCAATGAACAGTCTGTGACTCCCAATGGGAGTTTTGTTCTGTTTTCACCTAACTGATGCACATAGGGGTCAATTTCACTCTTGGCTCCATTAGCTCAGTATTTCCTCTAGCTAAGTCTGTCTGCCTATCTATTTCAGATTGCTTCTGATGGGGCGCGTGGGGGTGAGGGAGTTGACAGAAGAACATGTTTTAGAATTGAAGAAAAAGAAAAAGAAACAAGAAATCTTCCTGACCTCACTTTATGAAGTTATTAGGGGAGTGAAATGGGACATAAATGCAACAAATCAGCTTACACACCACAGAGCCAGGTGCTGAGAGAAGAATGAGACAAGGTCTCTGCCACTGAGAATCACATTACATATAAAAAACATTGTGATAGGAGCTCAGGAAAAGAAGAGTTAGATGAAGGGTTGGAGAAGCTTTTGCAAAATTTATTGAAGGAAATGAGAACTCGAATAGGTCAAAAAGAAAATGGATATACCATTTCAAACGAGGCATGGGGATGGGGTTGAAAGCATGAGGAAAGGAATGCAAGTGAAAAAATAAATACAACATGCACAATGGACTATTTGAGACCCGACAAGTACCAAAGATACCAATGGGAAAAAAGCAGAAAATAAGTTCAATACAGAGGGTTTGGTGGAGACGTGGATGATAATGAATACTGGGTAGAGAAGTTTGGACTTATCACAGTGAGAACATAACACTTCCTGAAGATTCTCAAAGGATGAAAGGACTCTTGGTAAATACGCAGAAAGCAATGACATGGAAAGAGATTGTAGGCTGGGAAAACAAGTAGACAGTTGATGAGAACAGAGGCAGTGTGACAGAGCATACAGGTAAATTCCAGAGATATTTTAAGAAAAAGCAGAGAGTATGCTTGGTTGGAAATGGAAAAAGGTGAAACAGGAAAAAGTCAAAGATAATTTTCAAGTTTCTAGACTATTATACTCTAAGTATGGTGATGCCAATGCTAAAAACTTCATCTTTCTGTAGAAAAAAAATTTTAATTATACCAATACTTCTGAATTGCAGTACCTATAAGCCACCTACTTAAAGGAATTTGAAAAATCCATCAAAAATCACATGGGAGTAAAGCAAAATAAACTATTTTCATCATTATTTCAAAAATAGTTAACTGTGTAAAACAGTGTTTTGACATGGCTGCAAAAACTACTAAGGCTTGCAACTGTCCACCATTTTGATTCAGCATTGCCTTACTGTACTGTGAAATGGGGAAACAACATGTGATTATGAATTTAAATTTTCTATAATTTGATTATTTACTTTTAACAGATCAATATTCACACGCTGTTTTAACAGATATGCATACATTTTCAGATATTAAAATTAATAACACTTTTGACAAAGAAAAGAACACATACTGTCAGTATCAAAGGTCAAAGTACTAAGGAATGGGAAGAGGAAACAGGAGCTGACATTTCTTATTTGCTATATGTGATGAATAAGACTTAAACATGCAGGACTGCATATATTAAATGAACAAATGTAACAAAAGGACATTTTTGTCTAAGTAGCTTAATATATAGGCCTTTTCATATGTTAGAAAAAACCTGAGCTAATTATAATATTACTCCAATTACAATACTGAGTAAAATACTATATATAATATAGTTGGAAAATTAACGATTTTGTCATCCTACGAAAGTATTTGGGAAAGAGAGAGAAATAAAATTAAATAGCTTCTCAGGTGGAGTGAATTAAACATAATTTTCATGACCATTTTAAAACAGGCCACAAATATAAGACTATACATGGCATCTTTATTCTAACAAAATTAAAAAATATACTTATTAAGCTCAGCTAATGGGAAGCACATTTTTAGAAAACAACAGAGTCAAACAAACTTAATCTAAGATTCTAACTTAAACACAAGAGACAGGAAATAAACCTGGGGTAGCAATATATCATGCAGGAATAAAGAAACAGAGTCCAAAGTGTGAGCTCAAGTTAAAAACTGGAAAACTATCAGCCAAACATAAATCTAGCAAATTTGGTCAAGTTCAGAACCTACACTGAGGCCAGGACAACAGGATACTCTTAAATACTCTGCTGCTCTTCCTTCATTCCTGAAGATCCAAGTACCCTGCTTATATCATTTCCACCAGCCTGAAGAAATTTTATTTCTTTTAGAGTAGGTATGCTGGCAACAAATTCTCTTAGTTTCCCTGGGAATGTCTTTATATCATTGTAATTCCTAGAAATTGTTTTCACTAGATACATAATTCAGGGTTGACCATTCTTTACTTTCAGTACTTTTAGATGGTGTTCCACTGTCTTCCAGCCACCATGGTGTCTGAGGAGAAATTCACAATTATTTGAATCATTATTTCTTTAGGTGCTCTCAAGAATTGTTCTTTATCTTTAGTCATTAGCAGACTGATTATGATGTATCTGTAAATGGCTTTCTTTGAACTTATCCTATTTGGAGTCTGCTGACCTTTTTAAATTTGTAAATTTATGTCTTTCACCAAATTTTTGAAGTTTTAGACATTATGTCTTCAAATTTAAGAATTATTATATCTGGGTAAATATAACAAACTATCACTTTTCGCCTTTTAAGTTACGCATAACTGCTGAAAGCATTTCAATATATGGTGTAACTACTTATAAGTGTAACACAAAGGTCAGTGGGGTAATGTAAAAGGAGTTCCAAAGCAGATTTTGAAAGATCTGTATAATGTAATCCCTAAAGCAATAACTAAAAATAAGATAAATACCGAAAAAAAGATAAACCCAAAAAGCCAATAAATGAATTAAAACAGAATACAAAATATATATTCAAATAATACCAAAAAAGGCAGGGAAAAGGGAACAAAGAAAGAAAACCAGATGTTACAAACAGACAACTAATAATAAAATGGCAGGCCTAAATCTAACAAGATCAATAATAACATTAAAAGCAAATAGTCTGAGAATACCAATTAAAAGAGATGACCAGACTGGACTTAAAAACAAGACCTTACTATATTCTATCTAAAAGGAATCCATTTAAAATATAAATACATAGATAGATAAAACATAAATTAATACAAACATATGCCATGCAAACAATGACTCCCCCCCCCCCAAAAGCTGGAACTTCCAGTATGATGGATTGAGGAGGACGCCAAATCCTCTGCTGAAAAAGCAACTATAAAAATTACACAAAATTATCAAAAGCAACCATTTCAGTACTCTGGAAATTGACCTATGCTTTTCAACAAATAGAGAAGAGCTTACTCATGAAAAACTACTGCACTTCAGATGAGAAGAACAGAAATCTGTGGCATGCTTCCTTGGGGTGGCTCCTATTCCCCCATCCAGCTTGGCTAGGACAATAGTTCTAATACGGCAGGGCAGGCTGCAAAGAACCAACAGCTTCACTGACGGAGTGGGCTGACTTGGAACAAAAGTCAGGGAGTTGATTTGGAACAAAAGGTGAAAAACCCGTACCCAGTACTGTTGTCAGTAATAACTAGTAATCTTGGTCACAAGCAAACATGAAAGACCAATGATTTTTATGAGGCTGAGGGGTTCCTGGTTGGGGAAAGCAATGGAATGGGCAGATAAGCCAGAACTGCAACAAGGAAGAATGGGATATAAAGCAGTCAGAAAGTATTTGATAGACTCTCCACATATCCCAGGCTGACAGGAGGTGGTGAGCAAGCACAAGGGAGATCACAGAGGGCTCCAGCTACTTACATATCCCAGGACTACACAGAACTTGCACACATGCACAGAGGAGAAAAGAGAGGGTCCAACAGAAAATAATAGCTCGGGTAAACTTGAAAACTGCCTAAACATTAAATGTGTTTCTGAATCCACACATAGATCCACTGGCAGAGGATAGGAGCCTTACTAGCTTAAGATGTTCAACCACTAAGTTATACAGACACAGGGCCAAATCATAGAAAGCTAGGCTTAAAAATTAAAACAAAAATAATAACAACAGCAAAAAAACATGAAACAGAGACATCAGTCACTGTGGGGGAAATGAATTTCATGTTTTTAGTCCAGACAAATTACTAAGATAAATAAATAAGATAAAGAAACAATCTTTAGGTAGGAAAAAATAATCAGGATCCAGAGTTGCTAAAATATATCATTTAAAATGTACAGTTTTAAAAAAAATTATAAGACATACAATAAAACAGGAAAGGGTAACCCATGTTCAGGAAAAAATGAGTAAATAGAAACTGATTCTAAGTGGACCCAGATGTTGGATTTAGCAGACAATGACAGCAGCTATAATAAAAAGCAGCTATAATAAATATGTTGAAAGAACTAAAAGAATAAGTTTAAAGACTTGGTGGAAATTATGATGACAATGACTCGAAAAACAGAAAACTTATTCTCAATAAAGAGATAAGAAAACAGAAATTTGGGAGTTGAAAAGTACAAGTGAAAAGAAAAATTCACTAGACAGCCTCAACAGTAGATCCAAATAGGCAAACAAGAAATCAGTGATAAACAGGTAACAAAAATTATCCAAATAGAAACCAGCCAAAAAGACTGAAGTAAAGTGACCAGGGTTAGAGATCTGTGGGACAAAACCAACTGCACAAACATATGTGTGACAGGATTCCCATAAAAAGAAAAGGAGAATGAAGAAGAAAAAAATATTAGAAAAAATAGTGGCCATAAATTCCAAATTTTGATGAAAAATATTACTCTAAAGATCCAAGAGACTCCATAAATACCAAGGAGGATAAACAGAAAAGAGATCCACACTTATGCTCATCATAAACGGTGAAAGACCAGAAAATCTTGAAAACAGCAAGAGAATAATTACTTATTATGTTTAGGGGAACAATACACACACAGCAAGAAGATCCACTCTCTCTACTCAAGTTTCTAGCAAATGCAATAAGGCAAAACAAATAAACTAACAAGAAATATCAAGACTGGAAAAGAAGTAAAAGTTTCTTTATTCACAGATGACATGCTCCTTAGTAGAAAATACTAAGCAATTAATAACAATTATCGGAACTAATAAACACTTTTAACAAGGTTGCAGGATACAAGATCAATATTTTTAAAATCAATTGTATTTCTGTATACCAAGGCAAACAATCCAAAAATTAAATTAAGAAAATAATTCCAGGACTTCGCTGGTGGTGCACTGGTTAAGAATCTGCCTGCCAATGCAGGGGACATGGGTTTGGTCCCTGGTCCGGTAAGATCCCACATGCTGTGGAGCAACTAAGCCCGTGCACCACAACTACTGAGCCTGCACTCTAGAGCCCACGAGCCACATCTACTGAGCCCGCGGGCCACAACTACTGAAGCCCACGCACCCTAGAGCCCGCGTGCCGCAACTAATGAAACCCGCGCACCTAGAGCCCATGCTCCGCAACAAGAGAAGCCACTGCAATGAGAAGCCTGTGCACAACAATGAAGAGTAGGCCCTGCTCGCCACAACTAGAGAAAGTCTGCACACAGCAATGAAGACCCAACGCAGCCAAAAAAAAAAAAAAAAAAAAAAAGACAAAATAATTCCATTAACAACATCACCAAAAAAGAAAATACTTGGGAATAAACTTATCTGCTGAAAGCTACAAAATACTGTTGAGAGACAAAATATCTGCTGAAAGCTACAAAATATTGCTGAAAGAATATCTAAATAAATGAAGTCAGTTCATGTTTATGGACTTGAAGACTTAACACTGGTTAAGACAGCTTGCTCTCCAAACTGCTATAACACAATCCTTATCAAAATCCCAAGAGGCTTTTTTAAGTAGAAATTAACAAGCTGATTTTAAAATTTATATTTGATGCTGCAGAGGGTGTGGAGAAAAGGGAACCCTCTTGCACTGTTGGTGGGAATGTAAATTGGTACAGCCACTATGGAGAACAGTATGGAGGTTCCTTAAAAAACTAAAAATAGAACTACCATATGACCCAGCAATCCCACTACTGGGCATATACCCTGAGAAAACCATAATTCAAAAAGAGTCATGTACCATAATGTTCATTGCAGCTCTATTTACAATAGCCAGGACATAGAAGCAACCTAAGTGTCCATTGACAGAGGAATGGATAAAGAACATGTGGCACATATATACAATGGAATATTACTCAGCCATAAAAAGAAACGAAATTGAGTTATTTGTAGTGAGGTGGATGGACCTAGAGTCTGTCATACAGAGTGAAGTAAGTCAGAAAGAGAAAAACAAATACCGTATGCTAACACATATATATGGAACCTTAAAAAAAAAAAATTGGTTCTGAAGAACCTAGGGACAGGACAGGAATAAGGACGCAGACATAGAGAATGGACTTGAGGACACGGGGAGGGGGAAGGGTAAGCTGGGACGAAGTGAGAGAGTGGCACGGACATATATACACTACCAAATGTAAAACAGATAGCTAGTGGGAAGCCGCCGCATAGCACAGGGAGATCAGCTCGGTGCTTTGTGACCACCTAGAGGGGTGGGATAGGGAGGATGGGAGGGAGGCGCAAGAGGGAGGAGATATGGGAACATATGTATATGTATAACTGATTCACTTTGTATAAAGCAGAAACTAACACACCATTGTAAAGCAATTATACTCCAATAAAGATGTTAAAAAAAATAAAATTTATATTTGAAATGCAAAGGCCCTAGAATAGCCAAAACAATTTTGAAAAAGAAAAATAATTACACTTCAGTGAATGAGCAAACTTTAGCATGTCCATATAATGAAATACTACTCAGTAACAAAAGGAAATAACATATACATAACAACACGGTTGAATCTCAAATGCATTATGCTAAGTGAAAGAAGCCAAATTCAAAGGGTACTTATGTATGGTTCCATTTATATGATATTCTGGAAAAGGCAAAACTATACAAGTAGAAAATAGAATAGTGGTTTCAGGGCCTGGCAGGGTGCATGAAGGCTGTCATAGGGGGCATAAAGGAATCATGGGGGCTGCTGGAACTCTTCTATATTTGATTGTGATGGTGATTACGTAACTCAAAGGGTGAATTTTCCTGTATATTAAAATAAAAAATAGTGCTTCCCTGGTGGCGCAGTGGTTGAGAATCTGCCTGTTAATGCAGGGGACACGGGTTCGAGCCCTGGTCTGGGAAGATCCCACATGCCACGGAGCAGCTGGGCCCGTGAGCCACAACTACTGAGCCTGCGCGTCTGGAGCCTGTGCCCCGCAACGGGAGGGGCCGCGATAGTGAAAGGCCCGCGCACCGCGATGAAGAGCGGTCCCCGCACTGCGAAGAAGAGTGGCCCCCGCTTGCCGCAACTAGAGAAAGCCCTCGCACGAACCGAAGACCCAACACAGCCAAAAATAAATAATAAATAAATAAATAAAGTAGCTATAAAATTTAAAAAAAAAAAAAAAAAGAACTGTGGTCTAAAATAAAAAATAAAAACAGTAACACAAAAATTATTTTTTTAAAAATTCTTTCTAAAAGATAAAAATATTTCCATTAAATATAATATATAAATTAAACATGTGTATTTAAAAATTCCATATACTGATCATCTGAACATTGTAAGTCAGGATAATTATTCTTAGCATAAATTCATATAATTTAATCAGTTCTTAGCTGTTTTTATTTCTAACAATGTGTTACCTGCATTTTTTGAAGTCTTTTTTCAGTATGGTATTATGTTTCTTTTTAATAAAATTGTTTACAATTCATTTTATTAACAATTAGTTTACTAACACCTTCAAAAATATTTATTGCTATGCCATCTTGAAATTAATGTAGTATTACTGATGTAAAGTTACAACGCATTCTTTTTGGAATACAAGGGGAATCCTACTCTTTTCAGCTGGTCTCCGGGTCACCACACCAATTCTCAGGGAGTAAACATCAGTTTGGACACTTTATTTCTTTAGTGTGCCCAGAATAATCCTAACTTCAGTTGTTTGCACTGTTTACTTTCATGCTAAATATACAATACCTTAACTTTTCAGCTACTTATAGAGTATCCTGAAAATGATTTCATTACTGCCACACAATAAGTACTTAGACTAAGCATAAAAATAACATTAGAGTGCCAATTTCAAACAAAAAAACAGTAAGTCTCCTTTAAATCATCATTCTCTGCTGATGCATACTGACCTCACCTAAAATTTAAATGGGAATGGGAGGGAAGCCACCTACTCCATGCCAAGCCAGTGACCACAGAGTCAATAACAAGGCTTGATACTTTCAAGCACTGGCTTTTTCTGGTACCCCTAAAAACATCTCTAATTTGAGATCCAAAGCACACTGGGTTAGGGAGAGCATACAGAGAAATAAAAGACAATACTTCAATGCCAGCCAAACTCCATTCTATATACAGTAAGTATCCCTCTCTAGATTCATTCTCTTTCTCTTGATTGGGCTGTGAAACGTACATATTCTGGTATGTAGAAATAGGTTCAAACCATCAGCTGTGCAACTTTGGGTTATTTACTCAAATATTTAGATCATTGGTTTGATGTTAATTTAAAAATCATCTGTAAAAAAAAGAGATGGAATAGCACATACCTCAAGTGATTAGATGAAATAGTTCACATAATTCAATAGTACATGGCAGAAGATCAATATTTATTTCTATTTTTTTCAGCTCACCATACTACATAATATTCTAAATGTAAAATCTGAATATAAATATCTTTTTGTAAGCAGCTTTTGGCTGAAAAAGCTTTTTGCAGGAAAGAGTTCTCTGCAGGAGACACCCCTTTGTCTTGTCATTAACCTTAAACCAAGCACCCCCATGCTCTACACACCTCTGGCCCTAGCACACCTTTCAAATCTTTTGATCACACAATACTTTGCCTAACTTGTTGGTTCTTTCCGAAGATCAAAGAAGCAGAAATGCAGAATAAGTAATTAACAGATGACCAGATCTATTAAACAAAAAAAAGTATATAATAAACCATCTTATTTTATGGATGATATTTTTTGAACTGGGTAATGACCAAATCTAGGGAACAGTACTATAACTTGGCATTTCCTCTACAGGTAGAGACAAATAGAGAACAAAGGCTGTTGAGTGCCCTGTGACAGGCCATACTGCAAAATATGTATCAAATCTGTCTTCTTTCTGCCTCCACTGTTACCACACTGAGCCCAGCACCACTATTCTCTCTTGCCTGAACTCACCAAATTGCCTCCTAAACTGGTCTTCTTACTTCCAGGCCCCCTCCAATCCACTTTATACACAGAAGCTAAAGTGATACTAAGACATAGATCACATTCCTTCCCTGTGCCAAACTCTGCTCTGGCTTCCCACTGTACATGAATGAAATCTTAAACACCATCTTATTAGCAAACAAGGCCCCCCAATCAGTCTTGGCATGCCTCTCATCCACTTCACTACAATCCAATTACCCTGCCTTTCTTTCTGGCCTGAGAAAGTGTCAAGCAACTTCGTTCCCCAGAGCCTTTGAATCTGCTGTTTTCTCTGCCAGGAATGTTCTTTGCCTAACTCCTCAAACTGTGAGCTCATTCTTGTTTTTCAGAATTTCACTATCACAATTCTCACAATGACCTTCCCAGACTTTCTAATTAAATAGGACCCCTCTTTCTCAATTGTAGCTATTTCCTTCCCTGCATTTAACGCAATCTTTAATTATTTTGTTTATTAATTTTTAAAAAACCATAGTCTGTGCCTCCCACTAGAAAATAAATGTCATAAGAACAGGCAGGGGCTTTGACTGTCTTCTGTACTGCTATATCCCTATCACCTAGCAGTGTCTAACTCATGGTAGGTGCTCAGTAAATATTCTTTGGATTAATTAATCCAAAGAATTAAGATTAATTAAGAATTAAGATTAATTTAAAACTCTTAAACTGTCTCACTTGTTAAGCAACCACAGACCTGAGTCACAGCTGCACAAAAGCCTCACAATTTATGACTCAAATCTGTTATGGAACTTTGAGACAACTCACAAATCCTTGAACAAGTAAATGTGAAATCCAAGACTGCCAGAGGATTGTTGCATACTGAATATAATTTGTTTTCCCCAATGCCTTATAATTATCTCTGTGAACTTGATGGGAGTACTCTATGAGATTAAAGAGATTATTGACAGAAGACTAGCTGCCCCAGACTCTTATGCATTTTCAAACTCTTGTGTATGATTTGCTATATTTGATACAATTTTAGAGAAAAAAATATAATGTATATAACTTACAAAGAGTGACTATAAAATAATGTACCTAAAATTTCAGCAAGAATTTCAGAAGTTAGATAAGCAAATAAATATTGTCCTTCAAGGTTGTCAGCCAGCAAAGCAAAACCAATTATATGTTTTTTCCTTCATATCTTTTGAAATTCCTGTTTTGTAACTGCCTTAAGATCTTGATATAGAATTAATTCACGGATACTAGGAATCAAATCCACCCCAAAAAGGATAAGGATTTCCCACCATCAATTTCATTGAAAACTACATGCCTCAAACTCTGAAGGCAAGTCAAAAAGAAAAAAATTTTAAAAAGGTTTAAAGAAGACTGGCATCCCCAGAATAACATATGCTGAATGTGTTCAATGACAGCTCAGGGGCACTCATATAGCAATGATGCTTTCTTGGTTTGGGGAATATTTAGAAACGCTATCAAAAGGTAAACCACAGAGTCTTACTGGAAAAATTTGAAGAAATTCACAACGATTTTGGGTTTGTAAATTTAGAATTTGGGTATATTTGTTCAACTATTACATCCTTTTCACATTTAGGAAGGTGTAACCATATCCATCCAGTTTGGAAAATCCAAATCCATTCCTTAATTGGTCCATATCATGGGCCAGAAACAGCTTGAGTTTGGTTCATATCATGATACAGTAAGACTAAGGGAGCGATTATTTGTGGGGGCTCAAACAGTATCAGCATACTTCTCCCATCTTCACTCTTACCATATTTCACTATAGTTTCATACTTACTTGCATGTGTTCCCTCCTATGATAGCAGGAGCATAATGTATTTCAAGGGCACTGTGAGTTAAACAGGTGTTACAAGACTTGCTTTGGAACCTATTCACCAATTATATTGTTTCTGAGGGATAATGGTTTAAAAATTAAACATGAAATTATAAACAACGTTTTTAATAACCTTAGTAATATACTACCTAGGGTCTTCTAGCATAGGACAAAACTGTCCCTATAACGGGATTGCAATATATTCATAACTTTGTGTGTGGCAGGTTATGTTTAATAACAAATAATCACAATGGAGAATAAAATTGACAATACCAAAAAGTTCACTGAGAAAATCTATTAACTATGCATTTGTCTGTTATAAGCAATATACAAAAAGAACTTCCTAAGTTAAGAACAGCAAACCAGCAATTAAGAAGTCCTCTTAATTATGAAAGACAATTAAATGTTATTTGGGAACTTCAAAATAAAATGCTCCGAAACACAGGACATCTAAGAAGCACAATAGAAACTGATTTAACTTAAATATTTATGTCTGGGTATCAAGCTTGTCAATTAGTTCCCAATAGAAATTTTAAAACGTTAAAGACATTGCTTCAAAAAAGAAAATCACATTGTTTTGACATTTTACCTGGTGCCTTGCCTATGATTAAATTATGCACTAGACCTCTCACTGAATGTTCTTCAAAATAAGTTATTTGCCAGGTGTTAATTATTTATATAACCAAATAATCAATATGACATTTGAGGTATTGTACCTAGCAAAATGTCACTGAGAATACTGCAGAAGATAAGAAAAAGTATCTAAGAAAGTATTCTTGCTAAGTGGCAATTATAACTACTACTAGAGAGAAATGACATGTCTCTTCTTCAGACATATTCTGTCTTAGAAATTTAAAGGCCTTTTTTCTAAAACTTTGTACTTTATTGTTGCTTTATGTCAGTACATGGATGACCACTTGGAAAAATCTTTTATAGTCCTCATTCTGTAAGATTTATGGAGCCAACCTACGCAGATTTTCACTTTATGTTATACTTTAGTGATTGTCAATTTCACAGATTTTTTTTCTAGGTAGGCTTTTTTCCTCTTTACTAAGGTAGCATGATGGAGTTTTTAGGTTTTGACCTGAATGAGACCACCAGGTGTCCACTGTTGGCATGAGACTATTATAATCACTGCCTCAGAAATATCATCATATCATAGCCCAGAATAAAAATTTATTTTTTCATTTTACTACTTTGCAGAGAATAGCTGCAAGCAATCCATATTTCACTATCTAAAAAGAATAATATTGTTATAATAATGATTGCTTTCATCTCACTTTCTAAACTCAAAATAAGGAAAAATTTTAAAGAGAAAATTTTTAGCATAAATACATTTCAAATTGATTCATTCTACTGTATTTCTTTGAAATTCCCATGAGAAAATAGAAAGTGGTTGATAATAGAATGGCCTCCACTGATAGAATACTTAGAAACTAATGGAAAAATATACCATGCTCAACATATGAACCATAGTTTTAAAAACAATTTTCTATTAATTAAAAGAATTCTAAATTTAATTCAAAATATAACTGTTATTTCTAAACATACACTCTTTAAAATAAACTCACATTACCATTATTAACATGAGAAATTTTATGTTAGAGAAATCTTAATTTGTACATGTTGATTGTCAATCTTAATACAAAAGCAAGTTCCTTGATTTACTACCTGCTATTGTTTAGAGTTAAGGAGGAAACCACCAACAGAATGAAAACAAAACGTACTCAATAGCAATTAATATGAAGGATCGGAATGAAACAAGGTCATAGAAAGATGTTAACTTTCCATTTTTTAACTCTCCTAGACTGTTTATTTCTATGCTCAAATATTACTTTTATAATAATACAAAAACTAAAATAGTATCACATACTAATATGATACTTCATCACATAACTTTGGAATTCCTTAGAGTAAGAGACGCCACAATTCTAAACACTTGTTACACTGGGGTTTTTCAAAAAACTTAATAGTTGTATTTATTTTGCCTAAGAGGGATCACACAGAAATTCGTGATTAAATTCTAAGAATTTGGATTTCCTAATGACATTTCAGTTCACTGAAATACAATGCAACAGAAAAGAAAAATTTAACAGATATATATATACAGTGCTGCTATGCAAATCTATATTGCTGAAAGTTTACAAGTTCTGTCATTATAAAATAAAAAAAGTTCATATAATTTCTGTTCAATGTAAGTATTACAGAAAATTGTATGGTGCTTCTAAAGAGAATACATAAAAATATATTTTTTCAGATTTCTATTTGTTCTCTAATCTTTGAAAAAATACTACACAGTAGTACCACTGCTTTGCTGCAAGTCAGTCAATATACACTGGAGTTCAAAATCTTTTCTTGTGCTCTATAAACCTTTTGTTGTGTACTGCATTAACAAAAGCTTTCAAATGCCCCTCAATAACAGGAAGTAACAGAATAGTGGAACAAAAAGAATGATAAAAACTTGTAAGCACATAAAGAATACTAAACAGTTCAATGTGAACAGATGACTTATGGCTCTATAACTTGTATTTCTTTCAAAAATTAGTTGTACATAAAATTTCTAAGAATATTAACATTTTCCAAATTAATTTATTTTAGGATCTACTCATCCTATTATTTGAACCGGCAGTTTCATACCAAATAAGAAATTATGTTAAAACAATACCCAAAAAGCAACTTAAAAAAAAAAGAAATAAAAAAAGCCCATATTTAACTTTTATATTAATTTTTATCAAAAACAAATATTTCCAATAATAGTTGTGACACAGCTTTGGAACACCACCTACCTAGAGCAGTGTTTACTCCAACTATGTTCACAGGAACACCAGTTTAGAGGGATGTACCCATGGACAAATAAGTTTAGGAAAAAGTACATGCTATACTGCTTATCATAACACACATTAGCTTATTAAAGAACAGTTATTCAGTCAGGAAACCCATTTAATTGTGATTCACCAGCAATTTCCCATTCAATTGGCCATGGTACACTTCTTTCACAGAGCATATAGAGTTTGGAAAATGCTGATAATCAGCATTTAAGGCATGTTTTTCCCCCTATGTACTCAGTAAGGAAGGTCTAATACTCAAAATAGTAGTAGTGATCTTTTTTTTTTTTTTTACTTTTGTATAGGAAAAGCAAAAAAGAATAATTACATTGAACGCTGCTCAAGAGAAAGAAAACTAAAATGTGATACTAAACTCTGACTGTATTTTAATACTCATGGTCATTGTAACATGTGTACATATGACATCTGTGAGACCATGATTATCATAACCTCAGGTTATCAGCTTAAAAATTACTCCCCTGAGGTACAAGCCTGTATCAGCCATCGTCTTTTCAACACAATTTTTCAGATATTTTAATTTTATTCTTGAAGCCCTTCCAAAGAATGTCCAGAGAATTTTAAAATTAAATCTTGCCTAATCTATCTTTATAACCCTGTCCCATCACCCATCAACTTTACACTCTCTTCCTTCTAGGTAAACAGGCATTTCAGCCCTTTACGGTCCATGCTGCCATTATAACACTAGTAATTTTAAAGTTTTTTATAAAATATAGAACAAGCCACATCCATGATCTCTTCAAATCCTTCCACAAATATATGACTTTCATTATTCCTAGACAAATAGCTTCTACCATGGAAATTCTTCAGAAAAAAGTTCCAATCAGAAAACTAATAAATGAAACTAAAAAGGAAAAAAGGTCATCATGGCTTGAAATGACTCAACAAAAATATGGGTACAACTACTGTTCAAATAATTATTAATATTTCTTTGTATTCACTTTCATTAACAGACAATAACAGTATATATGACATAAATTATATTTTATGAGTGACTGAACACAGTCACTACAAACATTGTAAAAGGCTTACTGGTTGAGCAAATATGGCATTAGAACTAATTACACTTATATGGGGTGTTTAAATTTGCAGAAAGCATGAGATTATTCCATTAATGGCACAGAAAAGTTGAAAATTTGATGCTTTAATTTTTTCAAATGCAATACTTTTTGTTACAAATTTATATTTTAAAATAAAAGCTTCATGGATAAGAAACAGGTTACTAGTAGGCAAAGACAGTGTTTCTAACACCTTATCTTAATCATGACCACTGTCATAGTTGGTGCTTAGCCAAATTAGTATCACAGAGTTTCAGAAAACTTCAAACCTTTCTGCAAGGCCCCTTTCATTACCCACAAAGTAGCAATAGCTAATTTTTGCAAAACTAGGTAATGGTCGGAAAAAAACAAAAAAGAAAAAAACATGATTGGGTCAAAGCATATGGACATGTAACTGCATGGGAATCTACAATTACCTCAAAATTAAAAGTTTAATGAACAAGCAAACAAACATATGAACTGCCAGTGGCACTGCTGGCGTGCAATCCTGGAACTCTGTTTCCTACCATAAAAATTTTAGGATAGTAGCAACTTTCCACTGGAAGTTCATTTTAAGCCTACAATTAAGACAGTAAGAAAGTTATTTAGGTTGGTGATTCAAAACACCAAGACACTCTTGGCATCACAAAAACAATTAATACAGAAACAGCACCTAAAACAGTAAAATGAATCAATTTCCTTTTCTGTTGCCAGGATATTATTGTCTGTTGATCTGCTGTTGTCCTCAACAACTCAATAATGTTTCATATTTTAAATAAATAGTCAACACTGGAATTGTACTGTGCTCTTCTAAGAATTATTACATGAATTGCATACTTATCGTTTAAATCCATCACAGGATAAAATCTCAATTTTTCATTCTCTGAAGAGTTGAAAATCTATAAAAACCATTTTTTAGCTTTTATTATTTTATTCCTTTTGAGTAAAGAACATAAAAAAATGTTAAATAAAAAAAAAAGTTAAATAACGCATTAAGTAAATAAAATCCAAGGCCTGACTGATATATACACATTATTGCTATCTGAGAAAACTATAATCAAAGACTTACATTTGTCTTGATTATAGTTTTAGACATGAATCTGCGAGAATGGAAGTAACTCTGTTGTTCTGCATGAACCACACCTCAGAAAAATGCTAAAGATACCAAAAAGATTTCTCAAGCTATGCTTGAAGCAAGAATAATTAGCTAACAAATGACCAATAAAAGGCTTCCACCTTCTCCACCAAAGAAAGTGATGTTCAAACATCCTAAAGAGAAGCTTAAAGCCCAGGTTAGGTGAAGTGGCTGGGAAGATTTTCACACATCTTAGAGCAGTTTACAAACTCAGAGAAGGAGCATCCCAAGATACTGAACGAACACAACAAGCATATTCTCAGTGTTTTTATCAAAAACTATGGACATAGGACCTTGTCCAATAACTTTAGAATAGAAGTGACAAAGACCCAGGAATGGGAAGATATTGTCAAAAAATTATGATAAAAATAGGGATTCTGAAGCTCCATGAGCCCCTTCAAAGGTTTAAACAGCTAATTACACAAATGGCTTGAGAATATTGTAAGAGTGGGAGCCTAGGGTAGTGTGAAGAGCTCCATGAAGTCTCTCCACCAAAAATAAGCATAACGCTGGACAAAACTGTGAAAAAACAACTATTTCAGGGCTCTAGAAATCAACCAAAGGCAGACAAATTCAGAAATGTTTATCCTTGAAAACCTGTTAAAGCTTCATCCAAAAATAGTGGGCGTTTACAACCTTTTCTGGCTTGGTGTGGCCCCTCTCCCATCCTATCCCCAAATTCAATCTCAAGAATGTTAGTTTACCAAGGCAAGATTTGACTATGAAAACAAGCAGCTTGGCATTCAGAGAGGGAATCTTTGATTTGGGGCAAGGGACAAAATCCCACATCTTTTTCAGCTAAAAGTGGCAAACTCTGTAGGAAAAGAATGAAGAAAATACAGAGCATCTGCTTTGCCAGCCTGGAATCGCAGACCCAGTTGGAATGAGCTATTGAACACTCAGAAATTGAACTGGGAGATTATGGAAGTGAGAGAGCCAAGCAAGTGCTAGATATGCTCTCTACAAGTCCTTAGACAGCTAGGAAACTATGTGGATGTGCAGGTGAGACTCAAGGGAGTCCACAGAAATTAAAGGCCAAGGCAGATGAAGTAACTGACTGACCCTGAATGCACTCCTCAATCCAAACACATTTCAAACAGCAAAGATAGAAGCCTTATACGCTTGACGTGTTTGAACAAACCTCTTTTCAAATCAATGGCTACCCTAAGCTATACAGACACAGTGACAACCACTAGGAAACTAGGTTAAAAAATAAAAATAAGAATAAAACCTGAGCAGAGCCATCAGAGGCTACACACTACAGCAGGGGAAGATTCTCCATTTTAAACCCAAAGCAACAAAAAATAAATAAAAACAACTCTCAGAAAAATAAATCAAAATCCAAAGTGGACATATTACCTAAATTTGATATATTACCTAAATTTCCAGTTTTCAACAACAACAACCAAAATACAAGACATACAAAGAAACAGAAAATTGTGACGCATAGCCAAGAGAGGGGGTTAGGGGAAGGAGTCAACAGAAACTGACTCTGAATAGGTCCAGCTGTTGAACTTGGCAAAGATTTCAAAGAAGCTGTTATAAATGTGTTTAAAGAAGCTAAGGAGACTATGTCCAAAAATTAAACAAAAATATGATGACAATGATTCAATAGAGAATCTAAATAGAAAAATACAAGCCATAAAAAGAACCAAAGAACAACTCTAAAGCAGAAAATACAATAATTGAAATGAAAAAATTATTAGATGGTCTCAGGAGCAGATTTGAAATGGCAGAGGAAAGAATCAGTAAACTCAAAGACATATCAATAGAAATTATCAAATCTGAAGAGAAAAAAAAATCAAGGGAAAATAAACAGAGCCTCAGTACATGTGGGATACCATCATATGCATAATAGGAGTCCCAGAAGAAGAGAAAAAATATGTGAAAAAACAATGGCTAAAGATATCCCAGATTTGATGAAAAACATTAACCTACAGATCCAAGAAGTTCAATGAATTCCAAGTAGGATAAACACAGAGACCCACACCTAGACTTACCATAGGCAAATTGCTGAAAGATAAATACAAACAGAAAATCTTGAAGTCACAAGGGAAAAAGTGACTCATACATATAGAAGAGTAACAATACAATTAAAAGCTAACTTCTCATCAGAAACCACAGAAGTCAGAAGACACTGAAATGACATGTTTAAAATGCTGAAAGAAAAAAAAATGTTAATCAAGAGTTATATACAGGGCTAAATGAAGTCACAGAAAAGACATCCTCAGATGAACACGAAATGAGAAAATAAGGTGTTAGTAGACTTACTCTATAAGAAATATTAAAAGAAGTTTGTAGGGCTGAAAAAAATGATACCAGATGGTAAATAAATCAACAGGAAGGAAAGTTCTTTTATGAGATAGCATATGATCTATCCTGGAGAGTGTTGTATGTGTGCTGGAAAAGAGTATGTATTCTGCTCTTGTTAAGTAGAGAAATATATTAAGTTCAAGCTGGTCTATGGGTTGTACAAGTTTTCTATATCCTTAGTTGTTCTATCACATGAAAAGAAAGAAGTATTAAAATCCTCAACTATAACTGTTGAGTTGTCTATTTCCTCTTTTAATTCTGTCGTTTTCTGCTTCATGTATTTTGGGCCTCAGTAGTTAAGTAGATATACATTTATAATGTTACATATTTTTAATGTATTGATCCTTTTATCATTATGAATTTTCCCTCTTTAACTCCAGTAAGACTCTTATCTTAAAGTCTACTTTGTCTGTTCTCAAAGTAGTTACTGCACCTAATACTGTTCGCAAGATACAGCTTTTTATTTTTAACTTATTTGAACCTATTCAACCTATTTCAATCTATCTGGCTCTATGTATCTCTTTCAGTAGGATATAGTTGGATCTTGCTTTTTTATCAAGTTGGAAAATTTCTGCCTTTTGATTGCAGTGTTTAGACCACTCACATTTAATGCAATTATTGGTAAGGTTATATTTATATCTGGTTTTACTATTTTTATTATGTCTCATGTCTTGTTTCTCTTTTGTTAAATCTTTTGCCTCATGTATTTTTATATACTATTTTAACTTCCTTTGTTAATTTTTTAGCTGTACTTCTTGAGTTATTTCCTTAGTGGCTGTTCTAGGGACCACAACACACATCATTAACTAATAACAATATATTTCAGGTTAATACTGGCTTAATTTTGGTAAAATATAGCAACTTTGCTCCAGTATAGCTCCATTTCCACCTTTCTCATTGTTATAACTATTGCTTTAAGAAATCTTTATGTTTTCTTAAAAGAAATTAAGAAATATACATCAAGCTTTTATATATCCTAAGCAATTAGACCATATATTAGGACAGGGGGTGGAAAACTGTCTTGATAAAGGGTCAGATAGTAAATATATTAGGCTCTGCAGGTCACATACAGTATCTGCTGCATATTATTGGGGTTTTTCCCCTCAGTTTCATTGAAAAATAACTGACATACATTAGTGTATAAGTTTAAGGTGTACACTATGATGGTTTGATTTACATATACAGTAAAAATGATTACCACAATAGGTTCAACTAACATCCACCTTCTCACATAGGTACAATTTAAAAAAGAAGAAGAAAAGGAAAAAAATTATACTTGTGTGAGAACTCACAATTTACTCTCTTAGCAACTTACCCATATATTGTACAGCAGTGTCAGCTATAGTCATCATGCTGTACATTACATCCCTAGTACTTATTTAACTTATAAATGGAAGTTTGTATCTTTTGGCCACTTTTCTCCATTTCCCCCTCCCACCACCCTCTGCCTCTGATAAACACAAGTCTGATCTCTGTTTCTATGAGTTTAGAAACATAGATCATACAGTATTTGCCTTTCTCTGTCTGACTTACATCACGTAGCATAATGCCTTCAGGTCCATTCATGTTGTTGCAAACGGCAGTATTTCCTTGTTTTCTATGGACATATATATATATATCACAACTTCTTTATCCACTCATCCATCAATGTACACTTAGATTATTTCCATGTCTTGGCTATTGTAAATAATGCTGCTATAAACACGGGGGTACAGATATCTTTTCAAGTTAGTGTTGACATTTCCTTTGGATAGATTGACAAAAGTGAAACCACTGAATGCTATGGTAGATCTACTTTTAATTTTTTGAGGAATTTAAATACTGTTTTCAATAGTGGCTGTACCAATTTATAACTACATCAAGAGTGCAGAGGGGTTCCGTTTCCTCTAGATCCATGGCAGCATTTGTTATCCCTTGTCTTTTTCATGATATGGCCATTTTACAGGTGTGAGGTATCTCACTGTATTTTAACTTGCATTTTCCTGATGACTAACGATGTTGAACATCTTTTCATGTACCTGTTGGTCTTTCACATATCTTCTTTGGAGAAATGTCTATTCTGATTCTTTGCCCATTTTTAAATTGGAATATTTGAAATTTTTGCTATTGAGTTGTATGAGTTCTTTATGTATTTTGGATATTAACCCCTCATCAGATATATGGTTTGCAAATATGTTTTCCCATTCTATAGGTTGTCTTTTCACTTTGTTGATGGTTTCTTTGGCTATGCAGAAGCTTTTTAGTTTGCTGTAGTCCCACTTGTGGATTTTTGACTCTGTTGCTTGTGCTTTAGGTGTTATCTCCAAAAAATTATTATCAAGACCCATTCAAGGAGCTTTATTCCTATGTTTTTTTTCTAGGAGTTTCATACTTTCAGGTTTACATCTAAGTCTTTAACTTATTTCAAGTTAATGTTTGTGAGCAGTGTACAATATGAGTCCAGTTTCATTCTTTTACATGTGAATATCCAGTTATCCCAGCACCATTTATTGAAGAGACTGTCTTTATTAATTATTCTTGCCTCCGTCGTCAAATATTAGTTGACCATATATGATTGGGTCTTTCTGAGCTTGGTATATTTCTCTGATTTCATGTCAGTACATTACTGTTTTGATGACTATAGCTTTATAATACAGCTTAAAATCAGGAAGGGCAAGGACTCCTACTTTTTTATTCCTCAGGATTTCTTTGGCTGTTTGGGGTCTTTTGGGGTTGCATATAAATTTTAGGAGTGATTTTTCTACTTCTGTAAAAAGAAATGCCACTGGAATCTTGATAGGTCTTGCACTGAGTCTATTGATGTCTTTTGGTAATATTGACACTTTAACAATATTAAATCTTCCAATCCATGAATTCAAGATAGCTTTACATTTGTATGTGTTTTCCTCAGTGATTTTCCTCAAAGGCCTGGTAGTTTTCATTGTAGAGATCTTTTACCTCCTTAGTTAAATTTATTCCTAGGAATTTTACTTTTTTTGATGCTATCATAAGTGAGATCAATTTCTTCATTTCTTTTCCAGAAATTCTGTTGTTAGTTTACAGAAAGGAACTGATTTTTGTATGTTAATTTGGTGTCCTGCAACATTACTGAATTCATTGATTATATCTAACAGTTTTTTGATTGAGTGTTTAGGATTTTCTATATATAAAATCATGTCGCCTGCAAATAGAGACAATTTTACTTTTTCCTTTCGAATTCTGATACTTTTAATTTCTTTTTCTTGCCTGATTGCTCTAACCAGGATTTCCCATGCTATGTGAATGAGTGGTGAGAATGAGCAAACTTGTCTTGTTCCTGATCTTAGAGGAAAACCTTTCAACATTTCACCATTGGGAATGACGTTAGCTTGAACTTGTATAGCCCTTATTACACTGAAATATGTTTCTTTTATGCCTAATTTGTTAAGAGGTTTTTTTTTTTTTAAATCATGAATGGATACTAGAGTTTTCTCAGCTGCTTTTTCTGTGTCTATTGAGATGATCATATGATTCTTTTCTTTCTCTTTTTTTTTTGATTTAAAAAAATTTTCATTTTATATTAGAGTTGATTAACAATGTTGTATTCGTTTCAGGTGTACAGCAAGCTGATTCAGTTATACGTATCTATGCTTTATCAAGTTCTTTTCCCATTTAGGTTATTACAGAATATTGAGCAGAGTTCCCTGTGCTATACAATAGGTCCTTGTTGTTTTATCTATTTTAAATATAGCAGTGTTTATATGTCAATCCCAACCTCCTAGTCTATCCCTCCCCCTCACCCTTCCCCTGGTAACCATAAGACCATAAGTTCATTCTCTAAGTCTGTAGGTCTGTTTCTGTTTTGTAAATAAGTTCATTTGTATATATATTTTTAGATTCAGCATATAAGCGGTATCATATGACATTTGTCTTTCTCTGTCTGACTTACTTCACTTAGTATGATAGTCTCCAGGTCCATCCATGTTGCTGCAAATGGCATTAGCTCACTCTTTTTAATGATTGAGTAATATTCCATTATATAATGTACCACATCTTCTTTATCCATTCATCTGTTGATGGACACTTAGGTTGCTTCCGTGTCCTGGCTATTGTAAACAGTGCTGCAATGAACATTGGGGTGCATATAACTTTTCAAATTATGATTTTCTCCAATATATGCCCAGGAGTGGGATTGCTAGATCATATGGTAGCTCTATTTTTAGTTTTTTAAGGAACCTCCATACTGTTCTCCATGGTGGCTGTGCCAATTTACATTCCCACCCACAGTTTAGGAGGGTTCCTTTTTCTCCACACTCTCTCCAGAATTTATTATTTGTAGACGTTTTGATAATGGCCACTCTGACTGGTGTGAGTTGATACTTCATTGTAGTTCTGATTTGCATTTCTCTAATAATTAGTGATGTTGAGCATCTTTTCAAGTGCCTCTTGGCCATCTGTATGTCTTCTTTGGAGAAATGTCTATTTAGGTCTTCTGCCCATTTTCTGATTGGGTTGTTTGTTTTTCTGATATTGAGCTGCATGAGCTGTTTATAAACTTTGGAGATTAATCCCTTGTCTGTCACATCCTTTGCAAATATTTTCTCCCATTCTATGGGCTGTCTTTTCGGTTTTGTTTATGGTTTCCTTTGCTGTGCAAAAGCTTTTAAGTTTAATTAGCTCCCATTTGTTTGTTTTTATTTCCATCATTCTGGGAGACATCTTGAGAAAGATATTGCTGCGATTTATGTCAAAGAGTATTCTGCCTACGTTTTCCTCTAACAGTTTTATAGTGTCTGGCCTTACATTTAGGTCTTTAATCCATCTTGGGTTTATTTTTTGTATGGGGTTAAGGAATATTCTAATTTCCATTGTTTATATGTAGCTGGCCAGTTTTCCCAGCACCATTTGTTGAAGAGATTGTCTTTTCTCCATTGTCTTACCTCCTTTGTCATAGATTGACCATAGGTGCAGGGTTTATTTCTGGGCTTTCTATCCTGTTCCATTGAGCTATATTTCTGTTTTTGTGCCAGTACCATACTGTTGTGATGACTGTAGGTTCATAGTATAGTCTGAAGTCAGGGAGCCTGATTCCTCCAGCTCCATTTTTCTTTCTCAAGATTGCTTTAGCTATTTGGAGTCTTTTGTATCTCTATACCAATTTAAATTTTTTTTGTTCTAGTTCAGAGAAAAATGTCATTGGTAATTTGATAGGGATTGCACTGAATCTGTAGATTGCCTTGGGTATAGACATTTTGACAATATTGATTCTTCCAATCCACAAACATGGTATATCTTTCCATCTGTTTGTGTCTTCTTCGATTTCCTTCATTAGTGACTTATAGTTTACAGAGTACAGGTCTTTTGCCTCTTTAGGTAGGCTTATTCCTAAGTACTTTATTCATTTTGATGCAATGGTAAATGGGGTGGTTTCTTTAATTTCTCTTTCTGATTTTTCGTTGTTAGTGTATACAAACCCAACAGATTTCTGTGTATTAATTTTGTATCCTGCAACTTTACCAAATTCATTGATAAGCTCTGGTAGTTTTCTGGTAGCATCTTTAGAATTTTCTATGTATAGTATCATGTCATCTGCAAACAGTGACAGTTTCACTTCTTCTTTTCCAATTTGGATTCCTTTTATTTCTTTTTCTTCTCTGATTGCCATGGCTAGGACTTCCAAAGCTATGTTGAATAAAAGTGGCAAGAGTGGACATCCTTGTCTTGTTCCTGATCTTAGAGGAAATGTTTCCAGCTTTTCCCCAATGAGTATGGTAGCTGTAGGTCTGTCCTATATGGCCTTTATTATGTTGAGGTATGTTCCCTCTATGCCCACTTTCTGGAGAGTTTTTATCATGAGTGGGTGTTGAATGAATTTTGTCAAAAGCTCTTTCTGCACCTATTGAGATGATCACATGGTTTTATTCTTCAATTTGTTGATGTGGTGTATCACACTGATTGATTTGCAGATACTGAAAAATTCTTGCATCCCTAGGATAAATCCCACTTGATCATGGTGTATGATCCTTTTAATGTTTTGCTGGATTTGGTTTGCTAGTATTTTCTTGAGGATTTTTCCATCTATGTTCATCAGTGATACTGGCCTGTAATTTTCTTTTTTTGTGGTATCTTTGTCTGGTTTTGGTATCAGGGTGATGGTGGCCTCATAGAACGAGTTTGGGATTTTTCCTTCCTCTGCAATTTTTGGAAGAGTTTCAGAAGGATAGGTGTTAACTCTTCTCTAAATGTTTGATAGAATTCGCCTGTGAAGCCATCTGGTCCTGGACTTTTGTTTCTTGGGAGTTTTTCTCTTTTTTTTTAATTGCAGTGTCAATTTCAATGCTTGTGACTGATCTGTTCATATTTTCTATTTCTTCCTGGTTCAGTCTTGGAAGGTTGTATCTTTCCAAGAATTTGTCCATTTCTTCTAGATTGTCCATTTTATTGGCATATAGTTGCTTGTAGTAGTCTTGCATGATCCTTTGTATTTCTGTGGTGTCAGGTTTAACTTCTCCTTTTTCATTTCTAATTTCGATTTGAGCCCTCTCCCTTTCTTCTTGATGTGTCTGACTAAAGGTTTATGAATTTTGTTTATCTTTTCAAAGAACCAGCTTTTAGTTTCATTGACCTTTTCTGTTGTCTACTTCATCTCTATTTCATGTATTTCTGCTCTGACTTTTATAATTTCTTTCCTTCCACTAACTTTAAGTTTTGTTTGTTCGTCTTTCTCTAGTTGCTTTAGGTGTAAGTTTAGATTGTTTATTTGAGATTTTTCTTGTTTCCTGAGGTAAGATTGTATTTTTATAAACTTCCCTCTTATTACTGCTTTTGCTGCATATCATAAGTTTTGGATCACCATGCTTTCATTTTCATTTGTCTCTAGGTATTTTAAAATTTCCTCCACGATTTCTTCAGTGATCCATTGGTTGTTTAGTACTATACTGTTTAGCCTCCATGTGTCTGTGTTTCTTACAGTTTTTTCCACGTAGTTGATTTCTATTCTCATAGCGTTGTGGTCAGAAAAGATGCTTTTCTGATATGATTTCAATTTTCTTAAATTTACCGAGGCTTGCCTTGTGGTCCAGCATGTGATCAATCCTGGAGAATGTTCCATGTGCACTTGAGAAGAATCTGTATTCTGCTGCTTTTGGATGGAACCCTCTATAAATATCAATTAAGTCCATCTGGTCTAATGTATCATTTAAGGCCTGTGTTTCCTTATTGATCTTCTCTCTGGATGATCTGTCCATTGATGAAAGAGGGGTGTTAAAGTCCCCCACTATTATTGTGTTACTGTCGATTTCTCCCTTTATGGCTGTTAGTATTTGCCTTATATATTGAGGTGCTCCTATGTTGGCTGCATTTTTATTTACAATTGTTATAGCTTTTTCTTGGATTGATCTCTTGATCATTATGTAGCGTCCTTCTTTGTCTCTTGTAACAGTCTTTATTTTAAAATCTATTTTGTCTGATATGAGTATTGCTACTCCAGCTTTCTTTGATTTCATTTTCATGGAATACCTTTTTCCATCCCCTCACTTTCAGTCTGTACATATCCCTAGATCTAAAGTGGGTCTCCTGTAGACAGCATATACATGGGTCTTATTTTTGTATCCATTCAGCCAGTCTACGTCTTTTGGTTGCAGCATTTAGTATGTTTACATTTAAGGTTATTATCGATATGTATATTGTTATTGCTCTTTTGTTAATTGTTTTGGATTTGTTTTTGTAGGTCTTTTTTCTTCCCTTCCTCTTTTGTTCTCTTCTCTTGTGATTTGATGACTAACTTGAGTATTGTGTTTGGATTCCTTTTTCTTTTTTGTGCATCTATTGTAGATTTTTGGTTTGTGGTTAACATGAGGTTTTGATATAGCAGTCTATATATAAAAAACATTGTTTTAAGTTGGTGGTTTTAAAATTTCAAATGGATTTCCAATATCCTGCATTTGTACTCTCCTCACGATTGCTGGTTTTGATATCATATTTGTGTGTGCATGATTTCCTACCTTTACTGTATCCTTGCCTTTACTGGTGAGCTTTTCCATTTGTAATTTTCTTGTTTCTAGCTGTGGCCTTTTCTTTTCCACCTAGAGAAGTTCCTTTAGAATTTATTGTAAAGCTGGTCTGGTGGTGCTGAATTCTCTTAGTTTTTGCTTGTCCTATAAAATTTTTGATTTCTCTGTGGAATCTGAATGATAGCTTTGCTGAGTGGAGTATTCTTGGTTGTAGGTTCTTCCCTTTAATCACTTTAAATATATTGTGCCATTCCCTTCTGGCCTGCAGAGTGTCTGCTGGGAAATCAGCTGATAACCTTATGGGAATTCCCTTGTACGTTATTTGCTGCTTTTCCCTTGTTGCTTTTGATGTTTTTTTCTTTGTCTTTAATTTTTGTCAATTTGATTACTATGTGTCTCGATGTGTTCCTCCTTGGGTTTATCCTGCCTGGGGCTCTCTGTGCTTCCTGGACCTGGGTGACTGTTTCCTTTTCCATGTTAGGGAAGTTTTCAGCTCTTATCTCTTCAAATATTTTCTCAGTTCCTTTCTCTTTCTCTTCTCCTTCTGGGACCCCTATAATGTGAATGCTGGTGCATTTAATGTTGTCTCAGATGTCTCTTAGACTGTCCTCATTTCTTTTCATTCTTTTTTCTTTATTCTGTTCTGAGGCAGTGATTTCCACCATTCTGTCTTCCAGGTCACTAATCTGTTCTTCTGCCTCAGTTACGCTGCTATTGATTCCTTCTAATGTATTTTTCATTTTAGTTATTATATTGTTCATCTCTGTTTGTTCTTTAGTTCTTCTAGGTCTTTGTTAAACTTTTTTTGTATCTTCTCAATCTGTGCCTCCATTCTTTTTCCGAGATCTTGGATCATCTTTACTATCATTACTCTGAATCCTTTTTTGGGTAGATTGCCTATCTCCACTTCACTTAGTTGTTCGTCTGGGGTTTTATCTTGTTTCTTCACCTGAGACATAATCCTCTGCTGTCTCATTTTGTCTGACTTTCTTTGATGGCGATTTCTGTTCCTCAGGCTGCAGGGTTGTAGTTCTTCTTGCCTGTGCTGTCTCCCCCTCATGGTGGATGAAGCTGTCTAAGAGGCTTGTGCAGCAGGGTTCCTGGTGGGAGGGACTTGTTCCTGCCCACTGGTAGGTAGAACTGGGTCTTGTCTCTCTGATGGGCAGGCCTGTGTCAAGGGTTGTGTTTACCAGGAAACTGTTTATTCAGAAAGACTTTAAGCAGCCTGTATGCTGATGGGTGGGGCTATGTTCCTTCCCTGTTGGTGGTTTGGCCTAAATGATTCTTCTATATCACATTCATTGATTTGGATATGTTGAACCATCCTTGCACCCCAGTGAGAAATCGCACTTGATCATGGTGAATGATCCTTTTAATGTAATGCTGAATTTGGTTTGCTAGTATTTTATTGAGAATTTTTGCATCTATATTCATCATGGATAGAAGCCAGTAGTATTCTTTCCTAATCGTGTCCTTTTTTGGTTTGGGCATCAAGGATGATGCTGGCCTTGTAAATCGAGTTTGGGAGTGCTCCCACCCCTTCGATATTTTGGGAGAGTCTGAGAAGGACTGGTGTTAATTCTTCTTCACACATTTGGTAAAATTCACCAGTGATACCATCTAGTCCTAGGCTTTTCTTTGTTGGGAGATTTTTGATCACTGATTCAATCTCCTTACTAGTAATTGGTCCACTTCTAGATTTTCTATTCCTGATTCAGTCTTAGAAAGTTGTATGTTTCTTAGACTTTTCCCAATTCTTCTAGGTTGTCTAGTTTGTTGGCATATAGTTGTTCATAGTAACATCTTATGATCCTTTAAATTTCTGTGGTATCAGTTGTAATGTCTCCTTTTTCATTTATAATATTGTTGATTTGGGTCCTTTCTCTTTTTTCCTTTGTTAGTCTAAGGGTTTGTCAATTTTGTTTATCTTTTCAAAGAACCAAACTCTTTGGTAATCTTTTCTACTGGATTTTTGTTATCTATTTCATTTATACCTGCTCTAATCTTTATTATTTCCTTTCTTCTGCTAATTTTGGGGTCAGTTTGTTGTTGTTTTACTAGTTCCTTAAGGCATGGAGTTAGGTTGTTTTGGGGGGATCTTTCCTACTTCTTAATGTAGGCATTTATTGCTATAAACTTCCCTCTTGGAACTGCTTTGGCTATACCCCATAAATTCTAGTACGTTATGTTTCTATTTTCATTTCTCTCAAGAAATTATTTCCCCTTTAATTTTATCTTTGAGTCATTGGTTGTTCAGGAAAGAGTTGTACAATTTCTATGTGTTCATGAATTTTTCAGTTTTCCTCCTTTTTTTTTTTTTTAATTGATGCAGCTCAGTAATTTTTATTGCAACTGGAAGACAATACGTCACAGAAACTTTATGGTAGGTCTGGGGAAAAGTGTTATTCAAAATAGAAGATGAAACAGTTTGTCTTTGGCAATATGATTACATATGAAGAACGTGAAATGCAAGTATGGATGCCTCCAAAGCAACACTATCAGGTCCCTAAAGTTCAGTGGATTGTGCCTGTTTCCACACTGCTCCTTTAGATAACACAAACACAACTGAACATCTCTTTCTCCTCTATGGTTCTCCCTTTCTATTCATGATATTGGCAGTTTCATACAGAAAAAACATTGAAAAAAATTGGCTTTTGAAAACTTATTACTCTAGTAAATTAATTTGGCCATGTAGGACCACTGGCCAGAGGTCAGACAACCCTAAGTATTGAGAGTAAACCTCTTGTCTTCTGATTGCTTTATCACTGCTATTTATTTATTTTTCTGTAAAACAAAAACAGAACTCAGAAATGTTACAGAATCAGAGTATAAAAAAATGTACAAATGGATAATGCTTCCCAGACACACATGGAAACTTGTTTCCTCCACATTGTCACCATGACAGTATAATTAGTAAGTGTGAATGATAGCAGGAAGCTGGTTACTGAATCAGCTGTGAGGGTTGATGGCTCAACATACATACTCAAGAGATGCTGAATGTGTAAATAACTGAAATTGTGCTAAGAGTTTCATCTAAAAAATGGGAGGGGGTTGGGAACTCAGGCCACAGTCAGGAAAGGATGAAAGACAATTTCTAGGTTTTATAGATTCACCATATCAAAGTCTTGGAGAATCCAATACGGAATATTAATTCTTTACAAAAAGTAGGGAAGGCTATTCTCAGCTTTTGCAAATGAAGTACAGTAGAAAACACTGTTGTAGCTATTCCAAATAAATAGTCTTGATTTTAATGCTAACAAAACGAACAGGAAGGGTACTTGTGAGCATGATCACAGTAAGTCAGAAGTGCTCTTTCACCCAGGCCTGATTTCAAAAGTAGGACAGACAGCATCCTCTTGTTATTGATATCTAGTTTCTTGCCACTGTGGTCAGAGTAGATTATTATTTCAGTCTTCTTAAATTTGCTAAGATTGAAGGTTTTGTGGGTAACATGGTGTATCCTAGAAAATGTTCCATGTACAATTGAGAAGAATGTGTATTCTGCTATTGTTGGACAGAATGTTCTGTATATGTTTGTTAGGTCCATTTAGTCTACAATGTCTATTCAAATCTGCTGTTTCCTTAATGATTCTTTATCTGGATGATCTATCCTTTGTTGAGAGTGGAACAGTAAAGTACCCAGCTATTACTGTATTGCTGTTCATTTCTCCTTTTAGTCTGTTAGTTTTTGCTTTATATATTTAGGTGTTCTGGTGTTGGGCACATAAATATTTACAATTGTTACATCTTTCTGATGGCCTAGCACCTTTATCATTATATAATAACCTCTGTCTCTTTAAAATGTAAGTACCCTTTAAAATGTAAAAACCATTGTTACCTTGCAGGTCATTAAAAAAAAAAGTCCACAGGCTAAAGTTGGCTTATGGGTGGGCTACCATTTGCCAACCCCTGTGTTAGACTATAAAACAAGTCTTACTAAATTTTTTAAAACACTGAAAACATACAAGAATATTCTCTGACCATAACAGAATTATATTGGAAATCACCAACAGAGAGAAATTTCAGAAATTCCCAAACATATGGAAATTGAACAACACACTTCTAAATAACTCATGGGTCAAAAAAGAAATAATGAAGAAAATTAGAAAATACCTTGAATCAAATGAAAACAAAAATACAACATAACAAAATTTATGAGAAGCAGCTAAACAGTGCTTTAATAGAGAAATTTATACTTTTAAATGTTTTCACTAGCCAGAAAGATCTAAAACCATATAATATAAGCTTCCACCTCAAGAAGCCAGAATAAGAAGAGCAATAAAACCCAAAGAAAGTACAGGGAAGGAAATAATAAAGATCAGGGCAACAATCCATAAAATATAAAACAGAAAAATGACAGAGAAAGCCAATGAATCCAAAAGTTGGTACTTTTAAAAGATCAACAAAATTGGCAAACATTTAGCTAGACTAACCAAACAGTGTGAGAGCAAGAGAGATAGAGGGAGAGCAAGAAAGAGAACACACATTACCAAAATTAACACTTATTCTACAGAAATTAAAACAATTGTAATGGAACAGTATGAATAATTTTATGCCCAAAACCAGACAGTGTAGACAAAAATGGACAAATTCCTAAAAAATGATGAAAGGGTCTAAAGAAAAAGGAAACCTCAGTAGAACTAAAACAAGTAAAGAAACTGAATGAGTAACTTAAAATCTTTATACAATGAGAAAAACAGGTACCATTTATCATAGGTAAATTTTATCAAACATTTAAAAATAAAACAGTACCAGTCCTAGAGAAAATTTACAAGCTAATCCTAATATTTATATGGAAATGAAAGAACCCAAAATAGACAAAACAATTTTGCAAAGAAGAATAAAGTTGGAAGACTGATACTACCTGATTTCAAGACTTATTATAAACACAAGTGCCAAGGCAATGAGGAAAATTTTCAACAAATGCTGCTAGAATAGTTGGATAATATCCATATTCAAAAACAAACTTAGACCATAATCTCACATCAAACATAAAAGTCACCTGAAATTTGAGTAGACTAAATATAAGAGATAAAACTATGAAAAATCCACAAAAAAATTTAGGAAAAAATTTACAAACTGGGCTTCATAAAAACTAAACACTTTTGCTCTTTGAAACATACCATTAAGAAAATGAAAAGGGAAGTCACAGACTGAGAGAAAATATTTGCAAAACATACATTTGATAAAGTACTTCTATCTGAAATATATTAAAAAATATAAAAACTCAATAAGAAGATGAACAACACAGTTAAGAAATGAGCACTTCAGCAAAGAATACATATTAATGGAAAGTTTTCATTTGAAAAGATGCTCAGCATCATTAGTGATTAGTGAAATTCAACTTTAAACCACAAAGCAACATCACTACATAACCCACTAGAAAGACTATAATCAAAAGACTGACAATACCAAGTGCTGATGAGGATGTGGCAAAAACAGAATTCTCACACACACTGCTGATGGGAATGTGAAATGGTAAAGCCACTTTTGAAAAGAGTTTGACAGTTTCTTAAAAAGGTAAACACTTATGATGGACTCAGAGATTCCACCTGTAGTTTATTTATCCAAGAAAAATAAAGACATATGTCCACACAAAGACTTGTACACAAACATCCCTAACAGCACTATTCATACCTGCCAAAAATTGGAAACAGTCCGAATGTCTATCAGCTGGCAAATGGATAAAGAAAATATGGTATATCCATACAATAAAACATAAATCAGCTCTACAAAAAGGAATGAACTACCAAGGCATGCAACTACATGAATTAACCTCAAAAACATTAAGCTAAGTGAAAGTATACAAACACAAAATTCTACATATGTTATGATTCCATTTATATGAAATATGTATAAAAAGCAAAACAAGAGAAACAGAAAGAAGGTCAGAAGTTGTGTCACAGAGTGAGAGTGGAATGACTACAATTAAGCATGAGGGAAGTTTCTGTGATGATGGAAGTGTTCTAGAAGTGGATCATGGTGATGGTGGCACAATTGATAAATTCACTAATAATTTAGAAGTTAGAATTGCCATTTGAAACACCTTGAATCTTTGTATCATAAATTTATGGTATGTAGTAAGTTATACCTCAATAAACCTGTTATAAAATGTTTACCAAAAGGGATGTGGTACTAATTAGGACCCAGCTTAGACTGAGCTACTAATAACAAACTAAAAGAAGGTTACTAGATTAGGATAATCACAATCATAATTCATCAAGATTCCAGCATTAAAACCACTGACGGAAAGGTAAAGTATTATAGGTTTCTTCTGTATGGCTCTATCCTGTTAGACATTTTTATCGGTTACTTTTGTAAAGACACAGAGGACTTGCTTTTCAAATGTGTAAGTGATTTAAAAGTGGGAGGGATAGGTAATTTGACAACTGACAGAATCATGACTGAAAGTGATCTTATATCTATTTATTGGCAAATAATTTAAAGTTTCATGGGACTTTCCTGGTGGCGCAGTGGTTAAGATTCCAAGCTCCCAATGCAGCAGGCCCGGGTTCAATTCCTGGTCAGGGAACTAGATCCCCATGCATGCCGCAACTGAGAGTTCGCATACCACAACTAAGGAACCCGTGAGCTGCAACTAAGGAGCCCACTGGCCACAACTAATAAGCAGATGTGCTGCAACTAAGGAGCCTGCCTGCTGCAACTAAGATCCAGTGCAACCAAAATAAATTTTAAAAATAAATAAAGTTTCATAAAGGCAAGTATTAGGAAAAATGTTACTGGCAAAAATAATAACTCTCTAGGTGGGAGTGTGAATTGCTACAACCACCATGGAGAGTCATATATATTCCCTGTAACTAGCAATTCTACTCTGATGAATGTACCCTAGGTAGGAGCTGCTCTTCTCTTGTGCCCTTCAAGTGGTTCCAGAAGGGTAACCTTTGACTTGAGCAGCTTTACTCCGGGCTTCCAATCTCCTCCAGTTTACTTCAACATGCTGGAAAAACACCATTTTCAGCATGTACCATGACATGAAAAGGATTGGGAAGCACTGCCTTACAAAAGCTCTCACACATAAGCACCAAGAAACATGGACAAACAACATTATATCCAGGGCTTCCCTGGTGGCGCAGTGGTTAAGAATCTGCCTGCCAGTGCAGGGGACACGGGTTTGAGCCCTGGTCTGGGAAGATCCCACATGCCGCGGAGCAACTAAGCCCGTGAGCCACAACTACTGAGCCTGCGCGTCTGGAGCCTGTGCTCCACAACTGGAGAGTCCCGCACACTGCGATGAAGAGTGGCCCCCACTCGCCGCAACTGGAGAAAGCCCTCGCACAGAAACGAAGACCCAACACAGCCAATAAATAAATAAATAAATAAATAAATAAATAAATAAATAAATCTTTCTTATATAGCCAATAAACACACAAAACTGGTGAAGTAATACTTGAAATAGCATCCAGTTCACGTAACAAATAAGACAGTGTTGCTTTATTAAAAAAAAAAAAATTATATCCAGCACTCCCAAATAAAAACCACATCATCAACATCCATCACCTCAGTAGCAGAGAGCACACTTAACACCCAGATCTGAGTTTCTAAATATCACTCTCCAACAGAAAATACAAAATGATCCTTGAACTACTTATGATGGCAGCAAACAAGGAAGTGCTTGAAAAAAGATGGGGCATGTCAAAAAGACACAGGAGCCAACCAGAAGGAACTCTCAATGGCTAACACTGGAACAATCTGAGCAACAAAGTAATAACAGCATTGGATTATAACCCATAGAATAAAATAAATATCCAAGAGTTCTTATTGGCATGAATAAATAAAAGAGGGAGAGTTCTTTACATAATTCCAACGATAAATGTAGAAGGAATGAAGGAAATACAAATGGCACAATTAATAAACATCACAGTAATCATTGCTGCAGCCAAGATCCACCAATGAATGCCAAAATCAGACGTGAAAGTCTAAGAAACGGCATAATGATGTAGTATCTCCAAAATACTTAACAATTACAAAGGGAAAATAAAAAGTGGAGAAACCCAGTAGCCAACAGCTTAACCAAGAGATTAAGATTAACATCACTAGCAACAAGACACAGCAATACTATGTACATCCCAATATGACACAATCAGAAGGATACAAGATCACTTCTGTGATATTCTTGTCAAAACGTAAAACCTCAATCTAATCATGAGGAAACAGCAAATTCTGTATAAGGTCTTTTCCTGTGCTAAAGTTCTAGGATTCCAAAGGTAACAAACCAGCATCAACAGCTTCCTGAAAATTTCATTATGAGAAAAGTACAAAAGATAATAAGAGGTAAGACTACAAGACAGAAAAATTTCATGTCCCAAAGCATTATAAATAATGGGTGTGTTTTAAAATGCATATCTTATATCATATACATACATATTTAATAGATGACTTAAACAAGAACATCAAATTCTTATAGCATAGTATCTTAGGCTCTACGAAGGATACAGTGTGACAAGTCTCTCTCCCTTGGGTACCCAGATAATATAGTCCTTTCTCCTTAAACTTTGACTATGGTAAAGAGCAAACATTTTTCTCCATCTTCCATTCCAGATATGTGCCTTTTCCCTCTCACTCTGTTTTCATTCATTCATTATTAATTGAACTACGTATGTGAAAGGCAGGGCACCAAGAGCTGTGGGAGATACAAAGATAAATAAGATTAATCACCTCTGGTCCCCAAACAGCTTCCATTTTCTGAGACTTTTAAAAACAGGAGTTTTGAAACTTACCCAGTTTTACCTTGTTTATTACTGTGGAATCACTGGCCTGCCTCAACTAAATACATCCTCCTTAAAAGCTGAAGTTGCTGAGACTTTTCAATCCTGACTTTCATGAAAATCATCTCTGTCTTTTAACTTGTCTCTTCACTCTTACCAGCCAACTACGCATCCCTATTATTATATTAAATTTTTTATTATATTATATATAATACATAGTATTATACTAAAATAACTATTATTTCATTTTGCTTATTTCAGAACTTTATATAATTAGAATCATATAATGTACATTCTTTTGCGACTGGCTTCTGTTGCTCAACATTATATTAGTGAGGTTCAAACATATTGTAGAATGTAGCTGCCTGCTCCTTTTCATTGTTGTCTAATATTCCAGTTTATGAATTAACCAGTTTCATCCATTCTATTGTTAAAGGACACTTGTGTTGTCTGCAGTTTGGGACAATTATGAATATTACGAGTTTAATGAACATTATTACACGTCTTTTAGTTCATATGAGAATAAATCTAGGAGAACTGTTTGGTCAGAGTATGCATATCATCAACATCATAGGGTATGAGAGCCCCTGTTGCTCCACAAGCTCATAAATGCTTAGTTTTGTCAGTCTTTAAGTGAGTCTAGTTGCTATTTAATGTAACCTTGTTGTGGTTTCAATTTGCATGTCTCTGATAACTAACAAAGCTTAGCATATTAACATATGCTTACTGGACATTTGGATTTCCTCTATAGAAAAGTACCTATTCAAGTCTCCTGCAAATTTTTTAAACTGGATTGTTGGTCTTTTTCATATTGATTTGCAGGAGTTCATTATGGATACAAGTCCATTGTCAGTTATATGTATTGCAAATATCTTCTCCCATGGTGAGACGTACCTTCTCATTATTTGATGATCTATGTCGAACAGCCGCAAACTATGGTACATATGCCAATTCTGGCCCACTATCTATTTTTGTATATAAAGTTTCACTTATTATTTATTACACATCATTAAAATATTGTCCTTTGTTCACTTTCATGCTACAAGGGAAGAGGTGAGTAGTTGGGACAAAGACAGTAGTGCCAGAGTAATTGGCCCTTTACAGAAAAAAGTTTGCCAATCCCTGATCTAGGTAATGAAAATGCTTTCTAAATTTCTCAAGTCAATCTTTATCAATCTTTCCCTTTATACCTATGCATTCTGTATCCTGTTTTAAGAAGTCCCTACCCTGAGGACATTAAGAAATTCACCTGCATTATCCAGGGGAATTACTAGTTATGTTATTTTATTGATTTCTAGTTTAACTGCACTGTGGTAAAAGAACAGTAAGATTTCACTTCTTATTCAGTTTTTGTAAACATTCCATGTGCTTGAAAAGAATGTGAATTCTTTGGTTGTAGAGTATGGTATTCTATAAACTCTATTGGGTTAACTTTACATTTGAAAAACATTTTATACAAATAATTTGAGACCTAGAATAATGTTATCTTCTGCTTGAGAATATTTCTATTTGCTTCTGTCAGGCACATGGGGATATAAGCAACCTAAAATGCAATGTCAGAAATTTTCATGTTTTTGGCTGCCCAGACAACTGGAAGCTGGGCTGCAATCTATGCAAGGTCTATTTTATTTCATATTCACCTCATGAAGCATTTATCCTGCAAAAATACTTCAGTATATATCCTAACAGATAAGGGCTTTTTAAAACAAACCCACAGAGAGACCTTCAAGATGGAGGAGGGGTAAGACGTGGAGATCACCTTCCTCCCCATAAATACATCAGAAATACATCTACATGTGGAACAACTCCTACAGAACACCTACTGAACGCTGGCAGACCTCAGACTTCCCAAAAGGCAACAAACTCCCCACGTACCTGGGTAGGGCAGAAGAAAAAAGAAAAAACAGAGACAAAAGAATAGGGACACACCATTGTAAAGCAGTTATACTCCAATAAAGATGTTTAAAAAAAAAAAAAAGAATAGGGACACAACCTGCACCTCTGGAAGGGAGCTGTGAAGGAGGAAAAGTTTCCACACACTAGGAAGCCCCTTCACTGGTGGAGACAGGGGGTGGCGGTGGGGGAAACTTCAGAGCCACGGAGGACAGCACAGCAACAGGGGTGCAGAGGGCAAAGCGGAGAGACTGCGGCACAGAGGATTGGTACCGACCAGCACTCACCAGCCTGAGAGGCTTGTCTGCTCACCCGCCAAGGCAGGTGGGGGCTGGAGCTGAGGCTTGGGCTTCGGAGGTCAGATCTCAGGAAGAGGACTGGGGTTGGCTGCGTGAACACAGCCTGAAGGGGGCTAGGGCGCCACAGCTAGCCAGGAGGCAGTCCGGGAAAAAGTCTGGAACTGCATAAGAGGCAAGAGACCATTGTTTTGGGGTGTGCGAGGAGAGGAGATTCATAGCACCACCTAAATGAGCTCGAGACAGATGCGAGCCGCTGGCAATCAGCGCGGACACCAGAGATGGGTGTGAACTGCTAAGGTTGCTGCTGCAGCCACCAAGAAGACTGTGTGCAAGCACAGGTCACTATCCACACCTCCCTTCCCGGGAGCCTGTGCAGCCTGCCACTGCCAGGGTCTGATGATCCAGGGACAACTTCCCCTGGAGAACACATGGAACACTTAGGCTGTTGCAACGTCACGCCGGCCTCTGCTGCCACAGGCTTGCCCCGCATACCATACCCCTCCCTACCCCCAGCCTAGTGAGCCAGAGTCCCCTAATCAGCTGCTAATTTAACCCCATCCTGTCTGAGTGAAAAACAGAGGCCCTCAGGCGACCTACAAGCAGAGGCGGGGCCATAATCCAAAGCTGAATCCAGGGAGCTGTGTGAACAAAGAAGAGAAAGGGAAGTTTCTCCCAGCAGCCTCAGGAGCAGCAGATTAAATCTCCAAATCAACTTGATGTACCCTGCATCTGGGGAATACCTGAATAGACAATGAATCATCCCAAAATTGAGGCAGTGGACGTTGGGAGCAACTGTAGACTTGGGGTTTGCTTTCTGCAACTAATTTGTTTCTGGTTTTATGTTTTTCTCAGTTTAGAATTCACAGTTTATTATCATTGGTAGATTTCTTTATTGATTTGGTTGCTCTCTTCCTTTTTTTTTATATATAGATATATATAGTTTTTTCCTTTTTCTCTTTTTGTGTGTGTACCTGTATGCTTCCTTGTGTGACTATGTCTGTATAACTCTGCTTTTACCATTTGTCCTATGGTTCTGTCTGTCCCTTTTTTTTTTTTAGAATAATTTTAGTGCTTGTTATCATTGGTTGATTTGTTCATTGGTTTGGATGCTCTCTTCTTTCTTTTTCTTATGACATTTCTTTTAATTTTTAATAATTTTTTTAATTTTAATAAATTTATTTTATTTTATTATGATTTTTCTTTTTATTTCCTCCCTTTTCTTCTGAGCCATGTGGATGAAAGGGTCTTGGTGCACTGGCCGGGTGTCAGGCCTGTGCCTCTGATGTGGGAGAGCCGAGTTCAGGATATTGGCCCACCAGAAACCTCACGGCTCCACGTAATATCAAACAACGAAAGCTCTCCCAGAGATCTCCATCTCAATGCTAAGACCCAGATCCACTCAACGACCAGCAGGCCAGAGTGCTGGACACCCTAGGCCAAACAATTAGCAAGACAGGAACACAACCCCACCCATTAGCAGAGAAGCGGCCTAAAATCATAAGGTCACAGACACCACAAAACATACCACCGGACGCGGTCCTGCCTACCAGAAAGACAATGTCCAGCCTCATTCACCAGAACACAGTCCCCTCAACCAGGAAGCCTACACAACTCACTGAACCAACCATAGCCACTGGGGGCAGACACCAAAAACGACAGGAACTACGAACCTGCAGCCTGCAAAAAGGAGACCCCAAACACAGCAAGTTAAGCAAAATGAGAAGACAGAGAAACACACAGCAAATGAACAAGCAAGGTAAAAACCCAGGAGATGAAACAAATGAAGAGGAAATAGGCAGTCTACCTAAAAAGAATTCAGAGTAATGATAGTAAAGATGATCCAAAATCTTGGAAGCAGAATGGAGAAAACACAAGAAATGTTTAACAGGGACCCAGAAGAACTAAAAAGCAAACAAACAGTGATAACAACACATTAAATGAAATTAAAAATTCTCTAGAAGGAATCAATAGAATAACTGAGGCAGAAGAACAGATAAGTGACCTGGAAGATAAAATAATGGAAATAACTACCGCAGAGCAGAATAAAGAAAAAAGAATGAAAAGAATTGAGGACAGTCTCAGAGAACTCTGGGACAACATTAAACGCACAAACATATGAATTATAGGGGTCCGAGAAGAAGAAGAGAAAAAGAAAGGGACTAAGAAAATATTTGAAGAGATTATAGTTGAAAACGTCCTTAATATGGGAAAGGAAAGAGACAATCAAGTCCAGGAAGCGCAGAGAGACCCATACAGGATAAACCCAAGGAGAAACATGCCAAGACACATATTAATCAAACTGTCAAAAATTAACTACAAAGAAAAAATATTAGAAGCAGCAAGGGAAAAACAACAAATAACATACAAGGGAATCCCCATAAGGTTAACAGCTGATCTTTCAGAAGAAACTCTGCAAGCCAGAAGGGAGTGGCAGGACATATTTAAAGTGATGAAAGGGAAAAACCTACAACCAAGATTACTCTACCCAGCAAGCATCTCATTCAGATTTGATGGAGAAATTAAAACCTTTACAGACAAGCAAAAGCTAAAAGAATTCAGCACCACCAAACCAGCTTTACAACAAATGCTAAAAGAACTTCTCTAGGCAGGAAACACAAGAGAAGGAAAAGACCTACAATAACAAACCCAAAATAATTCAGAAAATGGTAAAAGGAACACACATATTGATAACTGCCTTAAATGGAAATGGATTAAATGCTCCCACCAGAAGACACAGACTGGCTGAATGGATACAAAAACAAGACCCATATATATGCTGTCTACAAGAGACCCGCTACAGTCCTAGGGACACATACAGATTGAAAATGAGGGGATGGAAAAAGATATTCCATACAAATGGAAATCCAAAGAAAGCTGGAGTAGCAATTCTCATATCAGACAAAATAGCCTTTAAAATAAAGACTGTTACAAGAGACAAAGAAGGACACTACATAATGATCAAGGGATCAATTCCAGAAGAAGATATAACAATTGTAAATATTTATGTACCCAACAAGGAGCACCTCAATACATAAGACAAATGCTAACAGCCATAAAAGGGGAAATTGACAGTAACACAATCATAGTAAGGGAATTTAACACCCTACCTTCACCAATGGACATATCATCCAAAATGAAAATAAATAAGGAAACACAAGCTTTAAAAAATACATTAAACAGGATGGCCTTACCTGATATTTATAGGACATTCCATCCAAAAACAACAGAACACACTTTCTTCTCAAGGCCTCATGAAACATTCTCCAGGACAGATAATACCTTGGGTCACAAATCAAGCCTCAGTAAATTTAAGAAAATTGAAATCGTATCAAGTATCTTTTCCGACCACAATGCTATGAGACTAGATACCAACTACAGGAAAAAATCTGTAAAAAATACAAACACATGGAGGCTAAACAACACACTACTAAATAACCAAGAGATCACTGAAGAAATCAAACAGGAAATAAAAAAATACCTAGAAAAAAATGACAATGAAAACATGACGACCCAAAACCTAAGGGATGCAGCAAAAGCAGTTCTAAGAGGGAAGTTTACAGCAATACAATCCTACCTCAAGAAACAAGAAACATCTCACATAAACAACCTAACATTACACCTAAAGCAATTAGAGAAAGAAGAACAAAAACCCCCCAAAGTTAGCAGAAGGAAAGAAATCATAAGGATCAGATCAGAAATAAATGAAAAAGAAATGAAGGAAACAGTAGCAAAGATGAGTAAAACTACAAGTTGGTTCTTTGAGAAGAGAAACAAAAGTGATAAACCATTAGCCAGACTCACCAAGAAAAAAAGGGAGAAGACTCAAATCAACAGAATTAGAAATGAGAAAGGAGAAGTAACAACTGACACTGCAGAAATAAAAAGGACCATGAGAGATTACTACAAGCAACTATAGGTCAATGAAATGGACAACCACGAAGAAATGGACAAATTCTTAGAAAAGCACAATCTTCCGAGACTGACCCAGGAAGAAATAGAAAATATACACAGACCAATCACAAGCATTGAAATTGAAACTGTGATTAAAAATCTTCCAACAACAAAAGCCCAGGACCAGATGGCTTCACATGCGAATTCTATCAAACATTTAGAGAAGAGCTAACACCTATCCTTCTCAAACTCTTCCAAAATATAGTAGAGGGAGGAACACACCCAAACTCATTGTACGAGGCCACCATCACCCTGATACCAAAACCAGACAAAGATGTCACAAAAAAAGAAAACTACAGGGCTCCCCTGGTGGCGCAGTGGTTGAGAATCTGCCTGCTAATGCAGGGGACACGGGTTCGAGCCCTGGTCTGGGAAGATCCCACATGCCGCGGAGCAGCTGGGCCCGTGAGCCACAATTACTGAACCTGCGCGTCTGGAGCCTGTGCTCCACAACAAGAGAGGCCGCGATAGTGAGAGGCCCGCGCATCGCGATGAAGAGTGGCCCCCGCTTGCCACAACTAGAGAAAGCCCTTGTACAGAAACGAAGACCCAACACAGCCATAAAAAAAAATTATTTAATTAATTAATAACAACACTGTATTATCCACTTCAAAGTTTAAAAAAAAAAAAGATCATACTCAAAAAAAAAAAAAAGAAAACTACAGGCCAATAACTCTGATAAACATAGATGCAAAAATCCTCAAGAAAATACTAGCAAACAGAATCCAACAGCACATTAAAAGGATCATACACCATGATCAAGTGGGGTTTATCCCAGGAATGCAAGGATACTTCAATATACGCAAATCAATCAATGTGATAAACCATACTAACAAATTGAAGGAGAAAAACCATATGATCATGTCAATAGACGCAGAAAAAGCTTTCGACAAATTCAACACCCATTTATGATAAAAACCCTCCAGAAAGTAAGCATAGAGGGAACTTACCTCAACATAAGAAAGGGCATATATGACAAACCCACAGCCAACATCATTCTCAATGGTGAAAAACTGAAACCATTTCCTCTAAGATCAGGAACAAGACAAAGCTGTCCACTCTCACCACTATTATTCAACATAGCTATGGAAGTTTTAGCCACAGCAATCAGAGAAGAAAAAGAAATAAAAGGAATCCAAATCGGAAAAGAAGAAGTAAAGTTGTCACTGTTTGCAGATGACATGATACTACACATAGAGAATCCTAAAGATGCTACTAGAAAACTACTAGAGGTAATCAATGAATTTGGTAAAGTAGCAGGATACAAAAATTCATGCACAGAAATCTCTTGCATTCCTATACGCTAATGATGAAAAATCTGAAAGAGAAATTAAGGAAACACTCCCATTTACCATTGCAACAAAAAGAATAAAATACCTAGGAATAAACCTACCTAAGGAGACAAAAGACCTGTATGCAGAAAACTATAAGACACTGATGAAAGAAATTAAAGATGATACAAATAGATGGAGAGATATACCATGTTCTTGGATTGGAAGAATCAACATTGTGAAAATGACTATACTACCCAAAGCAATTTACAGATTCAATGTGATCTTTATCAAACTACCAAAGGCATTTTTCACAGACCTAGAACAAAAAATTTCACAATTTGTAGGGAAACAACAAAGATCCTGAATAGCCATAGCAATCTTGAAAAAGAAAAACGGAGTTGGAGGAATCAGGCTCCCAGACTTCAGACTATACTACAAAGCTACAGTAATTAAGACAGTTTGGTACTGGCACAAAAACAGAAATATAAATCAATGGAACAGGATAGAAAGCCCAGAGATAAACCCACATACATATGGTCACCTTATTTTTTTTTTCCAAGTGTGATTTTAATTTACCTTAAAGTTGAAAAAACTCCTTTCAGTCTCTTATTCCACCTCCACACATGAGCTGAACACCCCATGAAAGCACTGTGTTCACTGGGGTTGGGCAGCAGCTGTCCGCCAGCCCCAGCCTGGCCCATCCCTCCTCAAGGCACAAGTTCCTCAGGCCAAGCAGGACGATTTCGAGAGCGGCGTTTCATGGACCTTGTGGGCTTCACATCTGCTGGCTTCCTCTCTCCACTTCTGTAAACCCTAAGACTTTTTCTTATGATGAAAAACTTACACCCTAAGGGCCACTTAGTCCATGTCTGTGAGAAGGCTGACTTTATTGTCCCAGGTCACCTTATTTTTGATAAAGGAGGCAAGAATATACAATAGAGAAAAGACAGCCTCTTCAGTAAGTGGTGCTGGGAAAACTGGACAGCTACATGTAAAAGAATGAAATTAGAACACTCCCTAACACCATACACAAAAATAAACTCAAAATGGATTAAAGACCTAAATGTAAGGCAAGACACTATAAAACTCTTACAGGAAAACATAGGCAGAACACTCTATGACATACATCACAGCAAGATCCTTTTTGACCCACCTCCTAGAGAAATGGAAATAAAATCAAAAATAAACAAAGGGGACCTAATGAAACTTAAAAGCTTCTACACAGCAAAGGAAACCATAAACAAGATTAAAAGACAACTCTCAGGATGGGAGAAAACATTTGCAAATGAAGCAACTGACAAAGGATTAATCTCCAAAATTTACAAGCAGCTCATGCAGCTCGATATGAAAAAAACAAAAAACCCAATCCAAAAATGGGCAGAAGACCTAAATAGACATTTCTCCAAAGAAGATATACAGATTGCCAACAAACACATGAAAGGATGCTCAACATCACTAATCATTAGAGAAATGCAAATCAAAATTACAATGAGGTATCACCTCACACCAGTCAGAATGGCCATCATCAAAAAATCTATAAACAAGAAATGCCGGAGAGGGTGTGGAGAAAAGGTAACCCCCTTGCACTGTTGGTGGGAATGCAAATTGATATAGCCACTATGGAGAACAGTATGCAGGTTCCTTAAAAAACTAAAAATAGAACTACCATACAACCCAGCAATCCCACTACTGGGCATATACCCTCAGAAAACTATAATTTAAAAAGAGTCATGTACCACAATGCTCATCACAACTCTTTTTACAATAGCCAGGACATGGAAGCAACCTAAGTGTCCATCCACAGATGAATGGATAAAGAACATGTGGCACATATATACAATGGAATATTACTCAGCCATAAAAAGAAACAAAATTGAGTTATTTGTAGTGAGGTGGATGGACCTAGAGTGTGTCATACAGAGTGAAGTCAGAAAGAGAAAAACAAATACCGTATGCAAACACATATATATGGAATCTAAAAAAAAAAAAAAAAGGCTCCGAAGAACCTAGGGGCAGGACAGGAATAAAGACGCAGACGTAGAGAATGGACTGGAGGACACAGAGAGGGGGAAGGGTAAGCTGGGACAAAGAGAGTGGCATGGACATATATACACTACCAAATGTAAAATCGATAGCTAGTGGGAAGCAGCCACATAGCACAGGGAGATCAGCTCAGTGCTTTGTTACTGCCTAGAGGGGTGGGATAGGGAGGGTGGGAGGGAGACGCAAGAGGGAGGAGATATGGGGATATATGTATATGTATAGCTGATTCACTTTGTTATAAAGCAGAAACTAACACACCATTTTAAAGCAATTACACTCCAATAAAGATGTTAAAAAAAAAAACCCACAATACCATTATTGTACTTAATAAAATCAAGAACTTCTTAAACCTGTCTAATACCCTATCCATGTTCACTTTTCCCAGATAGTCACAAAAATTGTGTTTTTGTAACCAGTTTATTTGAATCAAAATATAAACAAGGTCCAACAACTTCATTTGGCTGATATGATTCCTAAGTTTTTTAACATTTATAACAGTTCTCCCTCCTTTTTTTCATGTTTCACTTACTTTAAAAAGTGGATATTTTTGTAGAATTTCTAACATTCTAAATTTGGTTTATTATGTCTTTATGGTGTCATTTAAAATATTTATTCACCCCTTGTATTCCCTATAAACTGGCAGTCAGAAAAGCTTAAATAGATTCAGGTTCAATTTTCTTTGGTAAGATTAGATCTTAAGGGTGGGGTTTTATACTTCTGATTACATCACACTGGGAAGGATATAATGTCTGTTTCACCCACTTTTAGTGATGTTAAGATTAATCAGTGGATTCAGGTGTCATCAGCCTGATCCATCCAGCACAAAGTTCCTTATCAACTTCTTACCTAATGGTTCAGGAAGCTATGATCTTTGCTGCAATCAATTATTTCATTAGATATTACAAAATGTTGGTTTTTCTAATTGCATCATTCCTTCTATATTTATTAGGTATCATTATTCCATATGGAACAACTCTCCTTCATTCAACTATTTAGTTACCCTGAAAATACAACTGGTTTAGAAAAGGCATACTAATGTTTGATTCTTTCCCTTTACCCTATCAACCTGCCGTTTACCAACTATTTTTAAAGAGTATCATTATGAACTCATAGAAGTTTATATATCTTATGTGTTTTTAATCCATTTCAATCATCATTCTTTTTGATGGTCAAATTGTCCAGTGTTGACTCCTCTATTATTTACACATGACCCCAGTAGTCTTTGATTGGTCTTCTGTTCTCTGGCACAAGACATCTCAGGTGCATCTTTTACATGCTATGCCTCAACCAAGCAACTTAGATTTGTTTTAGTGTAAAACAGTGTGTAACAACTGCAATCTCTTTGGCCTGGGAATTCTTCAGTACGTTGTTAGCTCACATGTGCCTTCAAAACAGACTTTTTCCCTCCAGTTTTTCTAATTGACCTTAAGGGAGGGTTGGTTTGAATTACCCAGTCTGCCAATTTTGTAAGCAGAAGTTCTAAAATAAGTAAAGCAGAAAGCACAAAGAAACAGACTAACAGAATAATTTATTAGTGGAAGAGAGTACCAAGACCAGCTTTTTAAAGTCTGCTTTCCTCCACTGTATGTCATAAAATGGAAGACTAGTTCAGAATAATCAACTAAACTGCAGTAAAATTTGGAAAAGCTACAGGACTGGAGATTCAGATCACTGTTCAAAGTGGTTTTTTCCCTGAACCCAGAAGTTGGTTCCAAAGTTAATTTTCTTAATTCAGCAGTCAAAGAAGCTACAAAATATCACACTGGCACTGGACTGAGAACAGAAGTAAAAGTGAAATGGAAAATAACCATTAACAGGCCTAATTAGTGTGTTTAGCAGTGGCAGCAAAATGAGGAGCCAGATAACACCCACCAACACACCGTCTGGATACCAAGATTCTTATAGAATGGAATTAACAAGTTTTTAACACTCCAAATGCTAAGCATATACATCTAAAGTTGAAGTAAAAAGGGAGAGATCCTACAGGGAAAAAAGACAAGGGCACCGTTCTTTAATAGAATTCTTTCCTTTGGGCAGCAAAAACAGTCAGAAATTCCTTTTGTTAGATGGCTGACATACTAAACTTCATTGTATGACTTCAACCGTTTTTGTCCCCGTCTCACACCCCAGAAGCAATATTAAAAGATCTTGACAGTAACTAGCAATCAGGCCTCAGATGAGATCACAGCCCTCAGCCAACCCAACGTTGGCTGCAGCCTTGTGAGACCCGAAGCACATAATCTAGCTAAGCTGTGCCTAGACTCCTGATCCACGGACACTGAGATAATAAATTTGTGTTTTTCTAAACTGCTAAGTTTGTGGTCATCTGTTATCCAGCAGTAGATAACTAATATAGTATCACAAACTAGTACATGCTCTTCATTTAATTTCCTCAATCTTACAAATCTTTGAATTAGACGTTTTTTTAAAAAGACTATGTATTTCTGGTAACAGCTTAGAAGAAAGCACAGGACTGAGAATCAAAAGACATGATGAAAGTCATGATTCTACCTTACTAAGTAACCTTGTGCAAGGTTCATAACCTCTCAGAGCCTCAAGATTCCTTATTTGTAAGCAGGGGTAAAACCAGCCCTGAGGCTGAAAGAAAACAAGTAAAGCACTGTGAGAGTTACAAAGCATAAAATAAACCAAAATACAACTGCTTCTCATCAACAGTACTGATACCACTGTAGTGTAAGCCACCATCCTCTCTCACATGGCTTATTTCAGTAGATTCCTGACTCATCTCTGTTTTTATCCTTGGCTCCTTCTTTACACAGTTGCCTGGGTGATCCTTTTAAACCTAAGTCACATGATATCACTCTTCTGCTCAAAATCTTCCAGTGGCTTTCCATCACATCTGGAATAAAGTCCATAATGACCAAGTCTTTAATAAGTACAGTCATTCACCCCTTGGTTTATAAGGGGGATTGGTTCCAGGACCCCCAAAGATACCAAAATCTTTGGATGCTGGAGTCCCTTATGTAAAATGGAGTAATATTTGCATATAACCTACACACATCCTCCCATATACTTTAATTGACTTCCAGATTACTTATAATAACTAATACAAAGTAAATGCTATGTAAATAGTTGCCAGTGCTGCAAATTCAAGTTTTGCTTTTTAGAACTTTCTGGAATTTTTCTTCCCCAAATATTTTCAAACCAAAGTTGGTTGAATCCACAGATACGGAATCCACAGATACAGAGGCCCAACTGTGTAGTACAGATGATCCCTGATTTACAATGGTTCAACTTACAATTTTTCAACCTTATGATACTGCAAAAGCAATACACATTCAGTAGAAACTATACTTTGAATTTTGATCTTATAAATCTCTTGTGAGGCTGGACAGTGGCAGTGAGCCACAGCTCCCAGTCAGCCAGATGATCAGGGTAAACAACCGATACACTTACAACCATTCTGCACTCATACGACCAATTCTGTTTTACACTTTTAGTACAGTATTCAATAAATTACATGAGATAGTCAACACTTTATTATAAAACAGGCTTTGTGTTGGATGATTTTGCCCAACTGGAGGCTAATGTAAGTGTTCTGAGTACATTTAAGGTAGGCTGAGCTAAGCTATGGTGTTCAGTAGGTTAGGTCTATTAAATGCATTTTCTACTTAACGGTATTTTCAACTTACAATGGCTTCTTAGGATGTACCCACATTGAGAAAAACCTGTGTACTACACCTTAGCAAAAATCTCAATTGTAGTATCTTTAATTTACTTTTAAAACTGAATGGGTGGAGGATTAGGAACCAAGATGGCAGAGTAGAAGGAAGTGCTCTCACTCCCTCTTGCGAGAACACCAGAATCATAACTAGCTGCTGGACAATCATCAACAGGAAGACATTGGAACTCACCAAAAAAAGATACCCCACATCCAAAGAAAAAGGAAAAGCCACAATGAGACGGTAAGAGGGGCGCAATCACAGTAAAATCAAATCCCATAACTGCTGGGTCGGTGACTCACAGACTGGAGAACACTTATACCACAGAAGTCCACCCACTGGAGTGAAGGTTCTGAGCCCCACATCAGGTTCCCAACCAGGGGGTCCAGCAACGGGAGGAGGAATTCCTAGAGAATCACACTTTGAAGGCTGGTGGGATTTGATTGCAGGACTTCAACAAGACTGCAGGAAACAGAGACTCCACTCTTGGAGGGCACACACAAAGTACTGTACTCATCGGGACCCAGGGGAAGGAGCAGTGACCACAGGGGAGACTGAACCAGACCTACCTTCTAGTGTTGGAGGGTCTCCTGCAGAGGCGGGGGGTGGCTGTGGCTCACCGTGGGGACAAGGACACTGGCAGCAGAAGTTCTGGGAAGTACTCCTTGGCGTGAGCCCTCCCAGAGTCTGCCATTAGCCCCACCAAAGAGCCCAGGTAGGCGCCAGTGTTGGGTTGCCTCAGCCCAAACAGCCAACAGGGAGGGAACCCAGCCCCACCTATCAGCAGTCAAGCAGATTAAAGTTTTAATGAGCTCTGCTCACCAGAGCAACAGTCAGCTCTACCCACCACCAGTCCCTCCCATCAGGGAACTTGCACAAGCCTCTTAGATAGCCTAATCCACCAGAGTGCAGACAGCAGAAGCAAGAACTACATTCCTGCAGCCTGAGGAACAAAAACCACATTCACAGAAATATAGACAAGATGAAAAGGCAGAGGGCTATGTACCAGATGAAGGAACAAGATAAAACCCCAGAAAAACAACTAAATGAAGCGGAGATAGGCAACCTTCCAGAAAAAGAATTCAGAATAATGATAGTGAAGATGATCCAGGACCTCAGAAAAAGAATGGAGGCAAAGATGGAGAAGATGCAAGAAATGTTTAACAAAGACCTAGAAGAATTAAAGAACAAACATAAAAGAGATGAACAATACAATAACTGAAATGAAAACTACACTAGAATCAACAGCAGAATAACTGAGGCAGAAGAACGGATAAGTGACCGGGAAGATAGAATGGTGGAATTCACTGCTGCGGAACAGAATAAAGAAAAAGAATGAAAAGAAATGAAGGCAGCCTAAGAGACCTCTGGGACAACATTAAACACAACAACATTCGCATTATAGGGATCCAAGAAGGAGAAGAGAGAGAGAAGGGACCCGAGAAAATATCTGAAGAGATTATAGTCAAAAACTTCCCTAACATGGGAAAGGAAATAGCCACACAAGTCCAGGAAGCACAGAGAGTCCCATACAGGATAAACCCAAGAGGAAACACACCAAGACACATAGTAATCAAATTGGCAAAAATTAAAGACAAAGAAAAATTATTGAAAGCAGCAAGGGAAAAACAACAAATAACATACAAGGGAACTCCCATAAGGTTAACAGCTGATTTCTCAGTAGAAACTCTACAAGCCAGAAGGGAGTGGTATGATATATTTAAAGTGATGAAAGGGAAGAACCTACAACCAACATTACTCTACCTGGCAAGGATCTCATTCAGATTCGATGGAGAAATCAAAAGCTTTACAGACAAGCAAAAGCTAAGAGAATTCAGCACCACCAAACCACCTCTACAAAAACTGCTAATGGAACTTCTCTAAGTGGGAAACACAAGAGAAGAAAAAGTCCTACAAAAACAAATCCAAAACAATTAAGAAAATGGTCATAGTAACATACAATCGATAATTACCTTAAACGTGAATGGATTAAATGCTCCAACCAAAAGACACAGCCTTGCTGAATGGATACAAAAACAAGACCCATCTATATGCTGTCTACAAGAGACCCACTTCAGACCTAGGGACACATACAGACTGAAAGTGAGGGGATGAAAAAAGATATTCCATGCCAATGGAAATCAAAAGAAAGCTGGAGTAGCAATACCCATATCAGATAAAATAGACTTTAAAATAAAGAATGTTACAAGAGACAAGGAAGGACACTACATAATGATCAAGGGATCAACCCAAGAAGAAGATATAACAATTATAAATATATATGCACCCAACATAGGAGCACCTCAATACATAAAGCAACTGCTAACAGCTATAAGAGGAAATCGACAATAACACAATAATAGTGGGGGACTTTTAACACCTCACTTACACCAATGGACAGATCATCCAAAATGAAAATAAATAAGGAAACAGAAGCTTTAAATGACACAGTAGACCAGATAGATTTAATTAATATTTATAGGACATTCCATCCAGAAACAGCAGATTACACACTCTTTTCCAGTGCACACGGAACATTCTCCAGGATAGATCACATCTTGGGTCACAAATCAAGCCTCAGTAAATTTAAGAAAATTGAAATCATATCAAGCATCTTTTCTGACCACAACGCTATGAGATTAGAAATGAATTACAGGGAAAAAAACGTAAAAAAACACAAACACATGGAGGCTAAACAATACGTTACTAAATAACCAAGAGATCACTAAGAAATCAAAGAGGAAATCAAAAAATACTTAGAGACAAATGACAATGAAAACATGATGATCCAAAACCTACGGGATGCAGCAAAAGCAGTTCTAAGCGGGAAGTTTATAGCTATACAAGCCTACCTCAAGAAACAAGAAAAATCTCAAATAAACAATCTAACCTTACACCTAAAGGAACTAGAGAAAGAAGAAGAACAAACAAAACCCAAAGTTAGCAGAAGGAAAGAAATCATAAAGATCAGAGCAGAACTAAATGAAATAGAAACAAAGAAAACAATAGCAAAGATCAATAAAACTAAAGGCTGGTTCTTTCAGAAGATAAACAAGATTGATAAACCATAGCCAGACTCATCAAGAAAAAGAGGGAAAGGACTCAAATCAATAAAATTAGAAATGAAAAAGGGGAAGTTACAACAGACACCGTAGAAATACAAAGCATCCTAAGAGACTACTGCAAGCAACTCTATGCCAATAAAATGGAGAACCTGGAAGAAATGGACAAATTCTTAGAAAGGTATAACCTTCCAAGACTGAACCAGGAAGAAATAGAAAATATAAACAGACCAGTCACAAGTAATGAAATTGAAACTGTGATTAAAAATCTTCCAACAAACAAAATTCCAGGACTAGATGGCTTCACAGGTGAATTCTATCAAACATTTAGAGAAGAGCTAACACCCACCCTTCTCAAACTCTTCCAAAAAGTTGCGGAGGAAGGAACACTCCCAAACTCATTCTATGAGGCCACCATCACCCTGATACCAAAACCAGACAAAGATACTACAAAAAAAGAAAATTACAGACCAATATCACTGATGAATATAGATGCAAAAATCCTCAACAAAATACTAGCAAACAGAATTCAACAACACATTAAAAGGATCATACACCATGATCAAGTGAGATTTATCTCAGGGATGCAAGGATTTGTCAATATATGCAAATCAATCAATGTGATAAACCATATTAACAAATTGAAGAATAAAAACCATATGATCATCTCAATAGATGCATAAAAAGCTTTTGACAAAATTCAACACCCATTTATGATAGAAACTCTCCAGAAAGTGGGCATAGAGGGAATCTACCTCAACATAATAAATGCCATATACGACAAACCCACAGCAAACATCATTCTCAATGGTAAAAAAACTGAAAGCATTTCCTCTAAGATCAGGAACAAGACAAGGATGTCCACTCTCACCACTATTATTCAACATAGTTCTGGAAGTCCTAGCCACGGCAAACAGAGAAGAAAAAGAAATAAAAGGAATACAAATTGGAAAAGAAGAAGTAAAACTGTCACTGTTTGCAGATGACATGATACTATACATAGAGAATCCTAAAGATGCCATCAGAAATCTACTAGAGGTAATCAATGAATTTGGTAAAGTTGCAGGATACAAAATTAATGCACAGAAATCTCTTGCATTCCTATACACTAATGATGAAAAATCTGAAAGAGAAATTAAGGAAACACTCCCATTTACCATTGCAACAAAAAGAATAAAATACCTAGGAATAAACCTACCTAGGGAGACAAAAGACCTGTATGCAGAAAACTATAAGACACTGATGGAAGAAATTAAAGATGATACCAACAGATGGAGAGATATACCATGTTCTTGGATTGGAAGAAGCAACATTGTGAAAATGACTATACGACCCAAAGCAATCTACAGATTCAATGTAATCCCTATCAAATAACCAATGGCATTTTTTACGGAACTAGAAAAAAAAAATTTTAAAATTTGTTTGGAGACACAAAAGACCCTGAATAGCCAAATCAGTCTTGAGGGAAAAAAAAAAGAGCTGGAGGAATCAGACACCCTGACTTCAGACTACACTACAAAGCTACAGTAATCAAGACAATATGGTACTGGCACAAAAACAGAAACATAGATCAATGGAACAAGATAGAAAACCGGGAGATAAACCCACACACATATGGTCAACTAATCTATGACAAAGGAGGCAAGGATATGCAATGGAGAAAAGACAGTCTCTTCAATAAGTGGTGCTGGGAAAACTGGACAGCTACATGTAAATGAATGAAATTAGAACACTCCCTAACACCATACACAAAAATAAACTCAAAATGTATTAGAGACCTAAATGTAAGACCGGACACTATAAACTCTTAGAGGAAAACATAGGAAGAACACTCTTTGACATAAATCACAGCAAGATCTTTTTTGATCCACCTCTTAGAGTAATGGAAATAAAAACAAAAATAAACAAATGGGACCTAATGAAACTTCAAAGCTTTTGCACAGCAAAGGAAACCATAAACAGGACGAAAAGACAACCCTCAGAATGGGAGAAAATATTTGCAAACGAATCAATGGACAAAGGAATAATCTCCAAACTATATAAACAGCTCATGCAGCTCAACATAAAAAAAACAAACAACCCAATCCAAAAATGGGCAGAAGACCTAAATAGACATTTCTCCAAAGAAGACATACAGATGGCCAAGAAGCACATGAAAAGCTGCTCAACATCACTAATTGTTAGAGAAATGCAAATCAAAACTACAATGAGGTATCACCTCACACCAGTTAGAATGGGCATCATCAGAAAATCTACAAACAACAAATACTGGAGAGGGTGTGGAGAAAAGGGAACCCTCTTGCACTGTTGGTGGGAATGTAAATTGATACAGCCACTAAGGAGAACAGTATTGAGGTTCCTTAAAAAACTAAAAATTGAATTATCATATGATCCAGCAATGCCACTACTGGGCATATACCCAGAGAAAACCATAATTCAAAAAGACACATGCACCCCAATGTTCATTGCAGCACTATTTGCCAGGTCATGGAAGCAACCTACATGCCCATCGACAGACGAATGCATAAAGAAGATGTGGTACATATATACAATGGAATATTATTCAGCCATAGAAAGGAACGAAATTGGGTCATTTGTAGAGACATGGATGGATCTAGAGACTGTCATACAGAGTGAATTAAGTCAGAAAGAGAAAAACAAATATCGTATGTTAGCGCATATATGTGGAACCTAGAAAAATGGTACAGATGAACTGGTTTGCAGGGCAGAAACTGAGACACAGATCTAGAGAACAAACGTATGGACACCAAGGGGGGAAAGCGGTGGGGAGGCGGGGCTGGTGGTGTGATGAACTGGGTGATTGGGATTGACATGTATACACTGATGTGTATAAAATTGATGACTAATAAGGACCTGCTGTATAAAAAAACAAATAAAATAAAATTTAAAAATTAAAAAAAAAAAACTGAATGGGTGATGGAAGTCAGATTAGTAGTTACCCTTAGAAGAGGGGTAAGAGTGTCTAGAAAGAAGTGCAAGCAGGCTTATGGGGTTCTGGTTACAAAAGTGTATTTATTTTGTGAAAATTCATTGAGTATTACTTTAAATCTGTGTACTTTTCCATATGTAACAACTTTTACATTTTTAAAACATGAATGAACTGGATTAGAATCTTTGATCCCCCATTTAATAGCTACATTTCAGGTTCCCTATCTCTAAAAACAGTGAAAAACAATAATACCTATTCTGTCTGATTATTGTGGCAATTAATAGAGAAAAAAGAGTTAAGCATTTAACATGCCTGGCCTAGATTAAACACTTAATAAATGTATTAGCAATAATAATAATCTCTTGATTATCTGGAGAGTTACCACTTTTTACAGTAACTGTTAAGATATGATTATTATTACTAGCAATAACAATAGCATGAATATAACACATTTAAGAAATCAAAATTACTAAGACAGAGCAAAAATATCTACATACTAGATCTTCACTAATGTTTAGAATTACATAGTAACCAAGAGATGCCACTTTAAGTTTCTGACAGCAGAGACGCCCCCTCCCTTTGTCAGGGAAACCTTGTAAGAACAGTGTCTTCTCTCTCCCAGGAAAGCAAAGGAAAGGCCAGTAGCAGAGAAACTATGAACCAGTTTCCACTGGGTGTGAAAGGCAGAGAATGAGGTAAGGAAGGAAGTCAAGAGGGAGGAACCCTGATGCTAGGACTGGGCATCTGCCTTATTCAGATGTTCACAAAAGTCAAGAAATAGATCATTTAAAAACTGACTTTTTTATAGATTAGTAACCTTCTGACCACTTTCAAAGTATTTGTGATGTTTAGTATTATTATATTTTGGATTGCGTTTATACAATGGGAAATCATATTGATCCTAAAGTCAATGTAATTTGACTAAAGTTTATATTAAATCCCTTTTGTTCTAATTGTGAACTAATACTGCTTTAAGTATGATTATAATGCACACTGTATCCTCCTCCACACACCACCTATACTCTCTCAAGTACTGGAATTAACTGTCCATTCCTATTTGTCAAAAGTCTTATAAGAGGGACTTCCCTCGTGGCGCAGTGGTTATGAATCCACCTGCCAATGCAGGGGACACGGGTTCAAGCCCTGGTCCGGGAAGATCCCACATGCCACGGAACAACTAAGCCCATGCACCACAACTACTGAGCCTGCGCTCTAGAGCCCAAGAGCCACAACTACTGAGCCCACGTGCCACAACTACTGAAGCCCGCATGCCTAGAGCTGGTGCTCTGCAACAAGAGAAGACACTGCAATGAGAAGCCCGCGCACCACAGCAAAAGTAGCCCCCGCTCACCACAACTAGAGAAAGCCCGTGCACAGCAATAAAGACCCAACACAGGCAAAAAAAATTAATTAATTAATTTAAAAAAGTCTTATCAGAAATGAGAGATTCTCATTCATTCATATTCTCTCTCTCTTTCAATGAAATTACACTTCAGAATATGCCTCCAGAGTTTATAAACAGTCTAAAGGCAATTAAAAAAAAAGATCACCATGGTGGACGGCTGGCCCTCATCTGACAATGAAAGACAGTGGCCAGAAGAAATACATAAAGGTTTGAAGGAGAAAAGAAGTGGGCTAATCCTTGGGCCTCAAGGCTCTTCCCCAAATTCAGAGGCAATGGACCTTAAGAAGACTAAGATGAAAAAGAAAGAAAAGAAAAGAAGACCAGGAATATGCCAGATAAGAAGCAGCAGCGAAAAGGAAAAGTGTCAGCAGACAGGAAAGCAGCCTGTGTTCAAACATTCCAAGAAAGCACCCACTGCAAACCCACCCGAGCACAGTGAGCGCTGCATGATGCAGAGCACTGACAATATCTGTGGTGGAGGAAGAGACAGCAGGATTCAAGGCCACCCAGCCAAGCAGGTGCCAGAGGCAGTGTGCAAAACCATGCTTTTTAAAAATTTTTCCTAATTTGTCTCTGTCAGAACTTTCTTTCATTTTTCTCACACAGAAACACATTACACATCTATATTATTGACTGTTTTATATTATGCTATCTTGAAAGGTATTACAAATGCACAAAATAATTGAATAGAGTTAACTAATTTTGATGCATTATTTATTAAAAGAGAAAGTGTTTTTTAAAAGTGTACAAAAATATGAAATTAATAGCACAAAGATGAGGGGTAAATTTGGAAAAGGAAACAATACATCATTTAGTGTGTCTGTGTGTTTAAACAAAACTGAGCTTTATTTAGGTGGCAGTGGGTTAGTCGAGTTCCTTTAAATAGCTAGGAATTTGCGAAGTGCAAAGCTCATGTAACTTAATCTGTGTTTTCCGCAAATCCCCATTGGTCCATTTACTTAAGAAACCCATGCTTCCCAGCTGGGTGCCAGCATACCAAACCTGCCCAGTCGTGCATAGTTTTATTTCTGTTACTAAATTAGGAAACCAAAGCAGGCAATGTCTGGGCCTACAGCAAAGAGAAAAAGGTTCAGCATCTTTAGTTGGCATGTCTTCTTAAAAGCCAGATCATTGTAAGATATTTAAGTTTTAATTAGAGATACCAAAATAATTTAGCCTAATAAGGAGTAATACTAAGAAATAATTAAATGAAGATAAAGGGAGAAATACAAACATTTAACAAAAGCATTCTTCTGAAGAGCCTTAATCATGATGTTGAAAATAACTACTACCACTCAAGGCTTAATGTCTCAGTGACTGACACTAAAATACTGCCATCTTTTTCTAGGCAGTGAGGAAGAAATGGGAAGTTATTCATCACAATTTTTACAAAGATTTACTAATATACTTTATGTAAAGCACTGTTTAAAGAAAGTAAGTAGAGCATTCAGAGAATGGATGAAACAAAAAGAAGGATTTGAAGAGAACAAAGCCACTGTGTTTACTTTCAAAGTAATTTTAAAATGACAAAAATACAGAAGGAAAAATACATAATTTTCCACCTTTATTTGCTTCGAATTAGCACATTAGGAGGTTTAAAAAGACAGTGGTTGATAATTAACATTCTATGGAAGTATAAACATACTTTAAACATATCCCAATACTTTGTCAAAAGCTGAAGCCTGTACCCTAAAGGTGTTGGGACAATTTTAGTTCTAGCAATAGCTGAACTTTTCTTATAAACATTTTGTTAAATACTGATAAATTTCAAAGTAGTATTTATTTTACTTTAGTTCTATGAAAGAATTTTAAAATTAATTTATTTGCTACAAAATCTGTATTTTTATATGGATGAAGGCTGTTTAAATACCAGAATTTAGAAATTATAGAAAAATTAAATAACAAAGTCTGAGTGCTATGATAGGCCCTGAATGGCTTATCAGATATGACCAAAAAAAAAAAAGATGTTCACAATGTTTACTTTCCCAATCTTTAGCAATACAGAAATTCATTCATATTTATAAAGAAGCCACAGAGAAAAGAACTCTTCCAGTAAGCATCCTCATTGTCTGGTATCCTTTCATCTAATCTCTTTATATATATTTATATAATCTTTATAGGACATTGAAAAGCATTTGTGGTGATTGGCTGTGAGCCAAAACTCAGTCTTTACCTTCTTTTGCTCAACTCCCACCACCAAGATCTGGCCATCAGTGAGGAGGAGAAGCAGGTCCACAGCTGGGTGGGGGGACAAACAGAAACAGTTTCCCTCAGTCTCACGTCTGTCTGTCCTTCAATCATCCATCCTACTGGAGGCACAATGTAGACCACGTCACTGGCCTTGTTTGGCCCTTCACTGTCCCTATGCTATTGAGAAGAGGCACACTGTTGTGGGAGGCACAATAAAATTAGAGAAGCAAGCTTAAAGTCATAAGTTGCATAATTAAAAATGAAAGCAAGAAATAGACTGGGTAGTTAGAAATGACACTGAACAGTGTAATGATCCCCATAGATCATTTTGTTGAAAGGTCCTCCAGACCTTCATCTTTATCTTCTTACTGCTACCCATACATACATACAAAAATATATATACAGATGAAACGCCCAAAAAAGAGGAAAAATGAATTTTCTTTGGTTTGAAAAATATCAATTAAATTTAATTTTTTTTAAAGCAATCTGAAAAAGAAGAAAAATGCTGAGAACTTACATGGCCTCATTTCAAAGCTTCCTATAAAGCTACAGTAATCAAGCTAATGTGGTATTGCCATAAGGATAAACATAAAGACTAATGGAACAGAACTGAGAGACTCCAGAAATAAACCCAAATATTTATGGTCAGCTGATTTTTGACAAAGGTACCAAGGTACTTCAACAAAGAAAGGACAGTCTTTTCAACAAATTATGCTAAAACAAGTGAATATCCCACATCTAAAAATATCTCAACCCTTACCTCACATCATACACAATAATTACCTTGAACTGGATCATAGACATAAATGTAATAGATAAAATTTTATATAAACTTATATAAGAAAGCATAAGAGAAAAACTGTGATCCTACGTTTGGCAAACCATTTGACAGCACAATCCATGAAACACAAGGCTAATAAATTGGGCTTCATCAAAATGTAAAACTTTTGCTCTTCAAAAGATATTTTTAAGAAAAAATGAAAAGACAAGCCACAGACTAGGGGAAAATATTTATAAATAACATATCTGATAAAGGACTTGTACCCAGGAAAAAGCAGGGATCAGCAACCTTGCTGTAAAAGATCATTTAGTAAATAATTTAGGCTTTGTGAGCCATACAGTTTCTGTCACAACTACTCAACTCTGCCACTGTAGCACAAAAGCAGCCAAAGACAATGTGTAAATGAACAGGCATGGCTGTCTTCCAATAAAACTTTATTTACAAAATCAGGTGGTGGGTCAGATTCGACCCACAGGTCAGAGTTGCTGAGCCCTGCTCTACAGCACTTCGTTCCAGGTGATCTGATTCTCATCCTATGAGGGCTATTTTATAACTCTGTAAGTTGTATTATAGATTACAACCTGATAAAATTTAAAATAATCCTTATTTATAAACACAAAAATAAATTATATCCCACAATGGAGAGACACCCTCTGCCATTGTGGAAAAAAAACCTCCTTTGGTTCCATCTGAATGTTCATTTCAATATTCTTGATCTATAAATGTGTCTGTTCTTTGGATCCTCCTTTGAACTGGTTATAACACCTTACCAGTTTTCTCATTAACAGGTTAAATAAAAACTTTAACACATTAAAAAAGTTTTATATCTATACAGGAGTCATAATCTTACCTTTTTGTGTGAAAATTATCCTTTAACACCAGAATATATAAAGAACTTTTATAACTAAAAATAACACAAACAACTCAGTGTAAAACAGGGCAAAAGATTTCTGAATAGATACTTCACCAAAGAAATGGCAAATAAGTACATGAAAAAGATGCTGTCAGTCTGTTCAGGATGCTATAACAAAACTACCATAAACTGGGTGACTTTAAAGCAACAGAAACTTATTTCTCACTGTTTTGGAAGCTAGGGAGTCCAAGATCAAGGTGCTGGCAGATCCAGTGTCTAGAGAGGGCCTGCCCTCTCATTGACTGTGCAATTCTCACTGCAACCTCACCTGGTAGAAGGGGTGAGGAAGCTTAAAGAGCCTCCTTTATAAGGGCACTAATCTAATTCATGAGGGCTCTGCCCTTATGGCTTACTGATAATTACCTCCCAAAGGCCCCACTTTCTAATATCATCACTTTGGGGGTTAGGATTTTAAATAGGAATTTTATGAGGACACAAACAGATGCTTAGTCTTTAGTTTTGAGGGAAATGCAAAATAAAACTATAATGAGCTGACTATATAGCCACTAGAATAGCCACAATTAGAAGACTGAAAATACCAAATGTTGGCAAGGATATGGAGGAACTGGAACTCTCATACAGTGCTGGTGGGAATATAAGTGGTACAGATACTTTGGAAAACAGTTTAGTAGTTTCTTTCAAAGTTAAAAATATGTTTACCATGCAAACCAGCACTTCTACTCATAGGTATTTACCTAAGAGAAAAGAAAACATAAGCCCACAAAAAGCCTGTACACAAAAAAGAAATAAAATCTAAAATTAAAAAAAAAAAAAAGCTTGTACACAAATGTTGTTAGCAACATTATTCATAACAGCCCAAACTGAAAACAATCTAAATGGCCAATTAACTGGTAAGTAAACAACATATGGCATATCCATACAATAAAATATTACTCAATAATAAAAAGAAACAACCTACTAAAACATAAAAGAACATACATGTAAAAAAATCTATGCTAAGTATAAAATAAGCCAGACAGGAAAGACTGCATATTATTGTACATGATTCCATTTTTATGAAATTTCTAGAAAAGGCAAAGCTATTTATAAAAATAGAAACAAGATTAATAGTTGGATGGGGGTGACAACAGGGGCTAGCAACAAACAGGCAATAGAGAATTTTCTGGGATGATGGATATATTCTAAAATTAGACTGTAATAAGGCTTCCTCAACTATGTACACTTAATAAAATTCAAGAAACTGTACATATAATAAATTTTATGCTATGCAAATTGTACCTCAATAAAGCTATTTTAAAAAATCAATGGGCAACAGTTTAAATAAATTATTAACTCATGCTAGGAACAAAATTACTGACATTGTCATAAAGTTTAAAAAGATATTGTCTAGAAGACTTTTAAAAGTGATATGGAGGAAAAAAGTTATGTATACATCACACTTTGTAAATCAGTTCTAGATACTGCCCTAGAGATAAGGAAATCAAAGTTCTATTCCTTGCTTTACCATTTATGTATCATAACTTTACATGTGTTTCTGATTTAGAAGTAGAAATATAAACTATGGATAGGAAATAAACAGACATAGTATGTAAATCCTCATACCCTATTATGTCATGTCTTTTAGCAGGAGAAGCAAATTTTCAAGACTGTCTTTCTATACCTTTTATAAAATTAAATCTTCAGAGTCAGTACAAATTAAGGATGTTGCATATTAGTGAGAGAAGGAATATCAGAACCCATCAAGTTAAAACCTACCTACCAAATTGGATAAGAAAATGGAGAAGCAGGGATCAAGTAACATTAATTTTATAGGCTGTTGTTTTATTGAAAGTGATAGTTCATAAAGCTCCATGGCATTCTAGGTATGGGAAACTTAAAATAGCTTTATCTATTAAGTTCAAAAGCAATATCACAGGACACCATAGGCAAACCAAGAACAGTCAACTAAAATACGTATGGTGATTGGCACTTTATAAAAAAAATTCTTAAGAAGTAGAGAATAGGTAAAATTATTACTAATTGTTGATTTACAGATCTGATTTGATCTACTATATTAAGAACCTGAAAAGACAAACAGATTAAAACTTTCATTTTTCCTGTATTTAAAATTAACAGTATTCTGTAGTCTGTATTTCATATATCACTCCCTAAAAAAAATATAAGTATTTGGTTCTTAAATTGCTAAATAATTTAGGAATTTGTTATGTGTAGAATACATATTCAATTATGCCATTGGATCATTTCACTTTAAGTGAAAAAGTCATGGAAATTTATCCCTGAAGACCCCACTTGTGGGTATAAAGACTGGAAGACAACACTCCATATACACAAACCAGTATGAGTGATTATTCCTTCACTGGTTATGCACTGATACAGAAAAACTGTCTCACATTTTCAAATGTGTAGTATTCAGCCTCCTGATGATCTCAGGTAATAAAAGAATTGCACCGCAAAAATCATAATTTGGGTTTGAGATATATACAACAACATGCATAACTGTGCATACTTTAAAAAATATTTTCCAATGTATATTTGCTCTGCTTTAAGTTAAACATATTTTTCAAAGCATCAAAGAGAGCAGAGTAGAAGGATGTGCACTTACCTCCTCTTGAGAGAGCACTGAATTCACAACTAACTGCTGAACAACCACTGACAGGAAGATGCTGGAACCCACCAAAAATGATAGATACTCCACATCCAAAGACAAAGGAGAAGCCGCAGTGAGATGGTAGAAGGGGCTCAATCACGATAAAATCAAATCCCATACCCGCCAGGTGGGCAACACACAAACTGGAGAACAATTATACCACAGAAATTCTCCCATTGGAGTGAAGGTTATGAGCCCTACATTTGATGACTATACTACAAAGCTATAGTCATCAAAACAGTATGGTACTGGCACAAAAACAGAAATATAGATCAATGGAACAGGATAGAAAGCCCAGAAATAAACCCACACACCTATGATTAATTAATCTACAACAAAGGAAGCAAGACTACACAGTGGTGTAAAGACAGTCTCTTCAACAAATGGTGCTGGGAAAACTGGACAGCTACATGTAAAACAAATGAAATTAGATCATTCTCTAACACCATACACAAAAATAAGCTCTCAAAGTGGATTAAAGACTTAAATGTGGACTTCCCTGGTGGCGCAGTGGTTAAGAATCCGCCTGCCAATGCAGGGGACATGGGTTCGAGCCCTGGTCTGGGAAGATCCCACGTGCCACAGAGCAACTAAGCCCATGTGCCACAACTACTGAGCCTGCACTCTAGAGCCCGTGTGCCACAACTACTGAAGCCCATGCGCCTAGAGCCTGTGCTCTGCAACAAGAGAAGCCAGCGGAATTAAAAGCCCGCGCATCACAACGTAGAGTAGCCCCCACTCACCACAACTAGAGAAAGCCTGCATGCAACAATGAAGACCCCATGCAGCCAAATGAATTAATTAAATTAAATAAATAAATAAAATAATAAAAAAAAATTTTTTTAAGTAAAAAAAATTTTTTTAAAAGATTTAAATGTGAGACTAGACACTATACAACTTGTAGAGGAAAACATAGGTAGAACACTCTCTGACATAAATCACAGCAACGGGCTTCCCTGGTGGCAAAGTGGTTAAGAATCCACCTGCCAATGCAGGGGACACGGGTTTGAGCCCTGGTCCAGGAAGATCCCACATGCCGCGGAGCAACTAAGCCTGTGTGCCACAACTACTGAGCCTGTGCTCTAGAGCCCACTTACCACAACTACTGAGCCCGCACGCCACAACTACTGAAGCCCGCACACCTAGAGCCCATGCTCCACAACAAGAGAAGCCACCACAATGAGAAGTCCACGCACCGCAACAAAGAGTAGCCCCCACTCGCCACAACTAGAGAAAGCCCATGTGCAGCAACAAAGACCCAATGCAGCCAGAAAAAAAAAATCCCAGCAATATCTTTTTCAATCCATCTCCCAGAATAATGGAAATAAAAACAAAAATAAACAAATGGGACCTAATTAAACTTAAAAGCTTTTGCACAGCAAAGGAAACCATAAACAAAATGAAAAGACAACCCACAGATTGGGAGAAAATATTTGCCAATGATGTGACCGAGAAGGGATTAGTCTCCGAAGTTTACAAACAGCTCATCAAAACAAACAACCCAATCAAAAAATGGGCAGAAGACCTAAATAGACATTTCTCCAAAGAAGACATACAGATGGCCAAGAGGCATATGAAAAGATGTTCAACATCGCTAACCATTAGAGAAATGCAAATCAAAACTACAATGAGATATCACCTCACACCAGTCAAAATGGCTATCATCAAAAAATCCACAAACGATAAATGCTGGAGAGGGTATGGAGAGAAGGGAACCCTCCTAAACTGTTGGTGGGAATGTAAATTGGTACAGTCACTATGGAGAACAGTATGAAGGTTCCTTAAAAAACTAAAAATAGAGCTACCATATGACACTGCAATCCTATTCCTCGGCATATGTCTGGAGAAAAACATGATCCGAAAGGATACATGCACCCCAGTGTTCATTGCAGCACTCTTTACAATAGGCAAGACATGGAAGCAACCTAAATGTCCATCGACAGAGGAATGTACAAAGAAGATGTGGTACATATATACAATGGAATATTACTCAGCCATTAAAAAGAATGAAATAATGCCATTTGCAGCAACATGGATATACCTAGAGTGTCACACTGAGTGAAGTAAGTCAGAGAAAGAGAAATATCGTATGATATCACTTATATGCAGAATCTAAAAAGAAATGATACAAATGAACTTATTTACAAAACAGAAACAGACTCACAGACTTAGAAAACAAACTTATGGTTACCCGGAGTAGGAGAAGGATGGGGGGAAGGGATAGTTAGGGAGTTTGGGATCGACATGTACACAATGCTATATTTAAAATGGATAACCAACAGGACCTATTGTATAGCACAGGGAACTCTGCTCAATGTTATGTGGCAGCCTGGATGGGAGGGGAGTCTGGGGGAGAGTGGATACATGTATCTGTATGGCTGAGTCCCTTTGCTGTGTACCTGAAACTACCGCAACATTGTCAATCAGCTATACTCCAATATAAAATAAAACGTTAAAAAAAAAAGCATTTTTTAATGCATTTATAAGAATATTTCTTTGGTTACTCGACTGAAGATTTAATAATTAAAATTTTAATCTTATTTTACTTGTAAGAAATTTGTACTTTCCTTCATAAAAATGTACATTTATATTTTAAAAAGAGGTAAAAATGGATGAAGGAAAGAGAAATTCTGAGATCTATTACTCTAAACATCTATGTATCTTTCAGCTATTTTTTCCAACAAACTTTTTTGTTAGGACCTAAATGTATGTGTAAATAATATGACTCCTACAAAACCTGCTGTTATTCCTAAAAAAATAAATAATAAGACACTAATATTGGTACTATAAATTCATACTAAAGTGATGAATACCAAACTTTTTAAATTAAAAAGAAAAAAGTCATCAAGACAGACCTGCCAGACTTTGATTCTCTTTCAGAACAAGTCAGCAGCAGGGAAGTCAGCAGATCCAGCTAAGAAGTAGAAGAGACATACAACCAACTAATAGCATTTGTTATAAGCATATAAGGACATTCATTCTTTGAACCCTTTGTCACTTCCATAGCCACAGTTTTTATTTCAAGTTCTCTCACCACCTTATAAATACCCAGTGAAAACTACAACAAATTGCTCAAAAACATCAATGTATCTGCTTAATATGTTGATTTTTTATAAAGAAATTGAAAAAAACCCAAAGAACTGTGATGCCAATTGTGTGGGGTGGGGGCAGGGTGAATTTGGTAACAAACTAAATTTTGTTTAATTACTTCTCATTACATCAATCCTTGGCAGATCATAATGCTTTTTCTGCACTAAAACAATCATTAACTTTAAAATTACTTGCAGAACAGACAATCTGATTTAAATTAAAACCTTTAACAAGATAAAACAGATGAAGTAACCAATAAGCATGTTCAAATAACACATGAAGAAACAAAACAAAATATTTTACACGTTGAAGACATTATTTTTTAAGAAATACATATTTCAGCACATCACCTATATTCTGCCAGTTAATTTTTCTCCACAATTGTATTAACATGAAACTGTAATTTTCTGATTATATCACAAAACGACAGTATACTGAAATCAAGGTAGAAAAATCAATTAAAACCATACAACAGCTTCCACCACTTAAAAACACAGGAAAAAGTTGGCGGTCTGCAACCTGGAAGAGAGCCTTCACCAGAATCCGACCGGGTTGGCACCCTGACGTCAGACATCCAGCCTCCAGAACTGTGAGAAATTAACCAAGATGGCGGAGTAGAAGGACGTGCTCTCACTCCCTCTTGCGAGAGCACCAGAATCACAACTGGCTGCTGGACAATCATTGACAGGAAGACCCTGGACTTCACCAAGGAGGATACCCCACGTCCAAGGACAGAGGAGAAGCCACAGTGAGACGGTAGGAGGGGCGCAATCAGAGTAAAATCTAATCCCATAACTGCTGGGTGGGTGACTCACAGACTGGCGAACACTTATACCACAGAAGTCCACCCACTGGAGTGAAGGTTCTGAGCCCCATGTCAGGCTTCCCAACCTGGGGGTCCGGCAACGGGAGGAGGAATTCCTAGAGAATCAGACTTTGAAGCCTAGTGGGAATTGATTGCAGGACTTCGACAGGACTGGGGGAAACAGAGACCCCACTCTTGGAGGGCACACACAAAGTAGCGTGTGCATCGGGACCCAGGGGAAGGAGCAGTGACCCTGGGGGAGACTGAACCAGACCTACCTGCTGGTGTTGGGGGGTCTCCTGCAGAGGCAGGGGGTGGCTCTGTTTCACTGTGGGGACAAGGACTCTGGCAGCGGAGGTTCTGGGAAGTGCTCCTTGGCATGAGCCCTCCCAGAGTCTGCCATTAACCCCACCAAAGAGCCCAGGTAGGCTCCAGTGTTGGGTTGCCTCAGGCAAAACAACCAACAGGGAGGGAACCCAGCCCCACCCATCAACAGTCAAGTGGATTAAAGTTTTACTGAGCTCTGACTGCCACAGCAACAGTCAGCTCTACCCACCACCAGAGCCTCCCATCAAGCCTCTTAGATAGCCTCAACCACCAGAGGGCAGACAGCAGAAGCAAGAAAAACTACAATCCTGCAGCCTGTGGACCAAACACCACAGTTACAGAAAGATAGACAAGATGAAAAGGCAGAGGGCTATGTACCAGATGAAGGAACAAGAAAAAACCCCAGAAAAACAACTAAATGAAGTGGAGATAGGCAACCTTCCAGAAAAAGAATTCAGAATAATGATAGTGAAGATGATCCAGGACCTCGGAATAAGAATGGAGGCAAAGATTGAGAAGATGCAAGAAATGATTAACAAAGACCTAGAAGAATTAAAGAACAAACAAACAGAGATGACCAATACAATAACTGAAATGAAAACTACACTAGAAGGAATCAATAGCAGAATAACTGAGGCAGTAGAACGGATAAGTGACCTGGAAGACAGAATGGTGGAATTCACTGCTGTGGAACAGACTAAAGAAAAAAGAATGAAAAGAAATGAAGACAGCTTAAGAGACCTCTGGGACAACATTAAACGCAACAACATTCGCATTATAGGGGTCCCAGAGGGAGAAGAGAGAGAGAAAGGACCAGAGAAAATATTTGAAGAGATTATAGTCGAAAACTTCCCTAACATGGGAAAGGAAATAGCCACCCAAGTCCAGGAAGCTCAGAGAGTCCCATACAGGATAAACCCAAGGAGAAACACGCCGAGACACATAGTAATCAAAGTGGCAAAAATTAAAGACAAAGAAAAATTATTGAAAGCAGCAAGGGAAAAATGACAAATAACATACAAGGGAACTCCCATAAGGTTAACAGCTGATTTCTCAGCAGAAACTCTGCAAGCCAGAAGGGAGTGGCATGATATACTTAAAGTGATGAAAGGGAAGAACCTACAACCAAGATTACTCGACCCGGCAAGGATCTCATTTACATTTGATGGAGAAATCAAAAGCTTTACAGACAAGCAAAAGCTAAGAGAATTCAGCACCACCAAACCAGCTCTACAACAAATGCTAAAGGAACTTCTCTAAGTGGGAAACACAAGAGAAGAAAAGGACCTACAAAAACAAACCCAAAACAATTAAGAAAATGGTCATAGGAACATACATATCGATAATTACCTTAAACGTGAATGGATTAAATGCCCCAACCAAAAGACATAGACTGGCTGAATGGATACAAAAACAAGACCCATATATATGCTGTCTACAAGAGACCCACTTCAGACCTAGGGACACATACAGACTGAAAGTGAGGGGATGGAAAAAGATATTCCATGCAAATGGAAATCAAAAGAAAGCTGGAGTAGCTATACTCATATCAGATAAAATAGACTTTAAAATAAAGAATGTTACAAGAGACAAGGAAGGACACTACATAATGATCAAGGGATCAATCCAAGAAGAAGATATAACAATTATAAATATATATGCACCCAACATAGGAGCACCTCAATACATAAGGCAACTGCTAACAGCTATAAAAGAGGAAATTGACAGTAACACAATAATAGTGGGGGACTTTAACACCTCACTTACACCAATGGACAGATCATCCAAAATGAAAATAAATAAGGAAACAGAAGCTTTAAATGACACAATAGACCAGATAGATTTAATTGATATATATAGGACATTCCATCCAAAAACAGCAGATTACACGTTCTTCTCAAGTGCGCACGGAACATTCTCCAGGATAGATCACATCTTGGGTCACAAATCAAGCCTCAGTAAATTTAAGAAAATTGAAATCATACCAAGCATCTTTTCTGACCACAATGCTATGAGATTAGAAATGAATTACAGGGAAAAAACCGTAAAAAAGACAAACACATGGAGGCTAAACAATACGTTACTAAATAACCAAGAGATCACTGAAGAAATCAAAGAAGAAATAAAAAAATACCTAGAGACAAATGACAATGAAAACACGACGACCCAAAACCTATGGGATGCAGCGAAAGCAGTTCTAAGAGGGAAGTTTATAGCTATACAAGCCTACCTAAAGAAACAAGAAAAATCTCAAGTAAACAATCTAACCTTACACCTAAAGAAACTAGAGAAAGAAGAACAAACAAAACCCAAAGTTAGCAGAAGGAAAGAAATCATAAAGATCAGAGCAGAAATAAATGAAATAGAAACAAAGAAAACAATAGCAAAGATCAATAAAACTAAAAGTTGGTTCTTTGAGAAGATAAACAAAATTGATAAGCCATTAGCCAGACTCATCAAGAAAAAGAGGGAGAGGACTCAAATCAATAAAATCAGAAATGAAAAAGGAGAAGTTACAACAGACACTGCAGAAATACAAAGCATCCTAAGAGACTACTACAAGCAACTTTATGCCAATAAAATGGACAACCTGGAAGAAATGGACAAATTCTTAGAAAGGTATAACCTTCCAAGACTGAACCAGGAAGAAACAGAAAATATGAACAGACCAATCACAAGTAATGAAATTGAAACTGTGATTAAAAATCTTCCAACAAACAAAAGTCCAGGACCAGATGGCTTCACAGGTGAATTCTATCAAACATTTAGAGAAGAGCTAACACCTATCCTTCTCAAACTCTTCCAAAAAATTGCAGAGGAAGGAACACTCCCAAACTCATTCTATGAGGCCACCATCACCCTGATACCAAAACCAGACAAAGACACTACAAAAAAAGAAAATTACAGACCAATATCACTGATGAATATAGATGCAAAAATCCTCAACAAAATACTAGCAAACAGACTCCAACAACACATTAAAAGGATCATACACCACGATCAAGTGGGATTTATCCCAGGGATGCAAGGATTCTTCAATATACGCAAATCAATCAATGTGATACACCATATTAACAAATTGAAGAATAAAAACCATATGATCATCTCAATAGATGCAGAAAAAGCTTTCGACAAAATTCAACACCCATTTATGATAAAAACTCTCCAGAAAGTGGGCATAGAGGGAACCTACCTCAACATAATAAATGCCATATATGACAAACCCACAGCAAACATCATTCTCAATGGTGAAAAACTGAAAGCATTTCCTCTAAGATCAGGAAAGAGACAAGGATGTCCACTCTCACCACTATTATTCAACATAGTTCTGGAAGTCCTAGCCACGGCAATCAGAGAAGAAAAAGAAATAAAAGGAATACAAATTGGAAAAGAAGAAGTAAAACTGTCACTGTTTGCGGATGACATGATACTATACATAGAGAATCCTAAAACTGCCACCAGAAAACTGCTAGAGCTAATTAATGAATATGGTAAAGTTGCAGGATACAAAATTAATGCACAGAAATCTCTTGCATTCCTATACACTATTGATGAAAAATCTGAAAGAGAAATTATGGAAACACTCCCATTTACCATTGCAACAAAAAGAATAAAATACCTAGGAATAAACCTACCTAGGGAGACAAAAGACCTGTATGCAGAAAACTATAAGACACTGATGAAAGAAATGAAAGATGATACCAACCGATGGAGAGATATACCATGTTCTTGGATTGGAAGAATCAACATTGTGAAAATGAGTATACTACCCAAAGTAATCTACAGATTCAATGCAATCCCTATCAAATTACCAATGGCATTTTTTACGGAGCTAGAACAAATCATCTTAAAATTTGTATGGAGACACAAAAGACCCCGAATAGCCAAAACAGTCTTGAGGCAAAAAAATGGAGCTGGAGGAATCAGACCCCCTGACTTCAGACTACACTACAAAGCTACAGTAATCAAGACAATATGGTACTGGCACAAAAACAGAAACATAGATCAATGGAACAAGATAGAAAGCCCAGGGATTAACCCACGCACCTATGGTCAACTAATCTATGACAAAGGAGGCAAAGATATACAATGGAGAAAAGACAGTCTCTTCAATAAGTGGTGCTGGGAAAACTGGACAGCTACATGTAAAAGAATGAAATTAGAATACTCCCTAACACCATACACAAAAATAAACTCAAAATGGATTAGAGACCTAAATATAAGACTGGACACTATAAAACTCTTAGAGGAAAACATAGGAAGAACACTCTTTGACATAAATCACAGCAAGATCTTTTTTGATCCACCTCCTAGAGTAATGGAAATAAAAACAAAAATAAACAAATGGGACCTAATGAAACTTCAAAGCTTTTGCACAGCAAAGGAAACCATAAACAAGACGAAAAGACAACCCTCAGAAGGGGAGAAAATATTTGCAAATGAATCAACGGACAAAGGATTAATCTCCAAAATATATAAACAGCTCATTCAGCTCAATATTAAAGAAACAAACACCCCAATCCAAAAATGGGCAGAAGACCTAAATAGACATTTCTCCAAAGAAGACATACAGACCGCCACGAAGCACATGAAAAGATGCTCAACATCACTAATTATTAGAGAAATGCAAATCAAAACTACAATGAGGTATCACCTCACTCCTGTTAGAATGGGCATCATCAGAAAATCAACAAACAACAAATGCTGGAGAGGGTGTGGAGAAAAGGGAACCCTCTTGCACTGTTGGTGGGAATGTAAATTGATACAGCCACTATGGAGAACAGTATGGAGGTTCCTTAAAAAACTAAAAATAGAATTACCATATGACCCAGCAATCCCACTACTGGGCATATACCCAGAGAAAACCGTAATTCAAAAAGACACATGCACCCGAATGTTCACTGCAGCACTATTTACAATAGCCAGGTCATGGAAGCAACCTACATGCCCATCAACAGACAAATGGATAAAGAAGATGTGGTACATATATACAATGGAATATTACTCTGCCATAAAAAGGAACGAAATTGAGTCATTTGTTGAGAAGTGGATGGATCTAGAGACTGTCATACAGAGTGAAGTAAGTCAGAAAGAGAAAAACAAATATCGTATATTAATGCATGTATGTGGAACCTAGAAAAATGGTACAGATGAGCCGGTTTGCAGGGCAGAAGTTGAGACACAGATGTAGAGAATGGACATATGGACACCAAGGGGGAAAACTGCGGTGGGGTGGGGATGGTGGTGTGCTGAATTGGGCGATTGGGATTGACATGTATACACTGATGTGTATAAAATTGATGCCTAATAAGAACCTGCAGTATAAAACAACAAACAAACAAAACAACTAATACTAAACTTTCATTGGGTTATTTGTATGGAAATATGTTAATATAACTGTTTCAGACATTACATGAAATTTCTAAAAATCTTATATTTGTATTTGTATGGAAATATGTATGGAAATATGTTAATATAAATGTTTCAGACATTATATGAAATTTCTAAAAATCTTATATTTGTATTTGTATGGAAATATGTATGGAAATATGTTAATATAAATGTTTCAGACATTAAAAAAAAAAAAAACCATACAACAACCATGAAAATATAACCTTTGTTTATGTATCTATTTAATACTTACCTTTCCCAAAGATTGCTTAATAAATGCAATATATCAAATCACTCTATTAACATAAGAAATACATGCTGAATACTTGAAAGCTATGAATGAACTGCATAAAAATGAACTACAAACCCAAGTTTTGCCATATCAAAAGGTATGATAGAAATTACTCCACGCCACCTCCAAAATACTGCAAGTTGATTTGAATAAAAAAGTAAAATCTCTGAATTCCCATTAATAGGTTGTGCCTAAGAAAATACATAAGTTCTGAAGAAAGTTTATTCCAAAAGATTAAGAATACTTCTACAGGGCCTCTCCCTGGCAGTCCAGTGGTTAAGACTTCACCTTCCAATACAGGGGGTGTGGGTTCGATCCCTGGTCGGGGAGCTAAAATCCCACATGCCTCGCGGCCAAAAAACCAAAACAGAAGCAATATTGTAACAGACTCAATAAAGACTTTAATAATGGTCCACATCAAAAAAAAAAAAATGAAAAAAGAACACTTCTACAATTATCAGGGTTTTTTTTTTTCTTTTAATATTCCTAATTCCTGGTCTTCAAAATAAACAAATGATTATTACCCAACATGGGCTTCTATTCCGGCAACCACACACTTTTAGCAAATAATTTCAATGAAGGATTGAAATAATCCTCGAAGGATTTTAATTGGGGAAGTAGTTTACCAAATCTGTATTTTAGAAGGATAATCCTGGAAGCAGTGTGGATGATAGACTACGAGACAGATACATTTCAAAGACAAAATAATGGAAAATATCCAACTCCAAGTCATTTGCTCTTGCACACCACGTAAACATCAGCTCAGTCCCTCACATCATGCCTGACTTCTCTTTAAACTCTCTTCACTGACCTCAGTACTGTCTTCAAGGTTCCCATACAGCACCAAGCTTGTAATAGACCATGGAGTAGAAAATTGTGTACAGAAAGGGAAGAGAAGCAGCACTGCGTGTGAAGTGAATTTGGCAGTATTCCCCTTAAAAGATTTCAAATTAGATCACTGCTGTGATGATATTAGCTGCTTTGAAATCTTTTCACAAAGGAATGGGCCACAGAAAGGAATTCAACATGCCTTAGCCAATAGTATGATGGGAGAGGCTTTCCAAGTCTGAGGGACCAACTTTTCTCCTTTTGCTTTTTTTTAAAAGTATCATCAGAATGAACTTTTGTGTTTCTGACATTTGGGAAGTTTTCCACCACTTCCCTTCACACCTTTCCTAAAAAGGAGTATTTTCTGTATTTATTTGCACTGAGAAGGATGCATAGTCCAGAAAACAATTTTTTTTCTTTTAGAAGAATTTTAATGGTCATTTTGATTCTAAGACTTTTGCCCAATTTTCAAAACTTGTAAGAGTTTTAAAATACAATTTAGAAGTTTTAACTCTATTTGTAAACAGATTTTACAATATGTAATAGTATTGACAGATTTTTTTTCTGATAAATCTGTTTTATCTAATCTAGTACACCAAAATGATTTTATGTAAAAGTCTGAATTAAAAATCTATATAATACTATAAAGTTACTAATATATGTTTAACTACATAGTATAAAGTTAACTTTACGAATAAAGTACTATATGTGTTACAAAGAGACTAATAAAGTAGATGGAAGTCTATAAGAGACACTGAAAGAACAGGTTATGAATATGAGTTTAGGACTCTGGTAGACAATTTATTCATTTATTCAGTGGTCACCTAGCAAACTGAGGGTAGGTAGATTGCTAGATTTTTATCCCTATATCCATTAGTTGCCAAAGTATCTGAACCACTTGGCACACTACCAAGATAATGACCAACTACTAACACACTCGATACTTCTTTCTCTTCTCCACCTAGTCTTTTTTTTTTTTTTTTAATAAATTTATTTATTTATTTTTGGCTGCATTAGGTCTTCGTTGCTGCGTGCGGGCTTTCTCTAGCTGCGGCTAGCGAGGGCTACTCTTTGTTGTGGTGCACAGGCTTCTTATTGCAGTGGCTTCTCTTGTTGCAGAGCACAGGCTCTAGGCTTGCAGGCTTCAGTAGTTGTGGCACACGGGCTCATTAGTTGTGGCTCACAGGCTCTAGAGCGTAGCTTCAGCAGTTGTGGCACACAGGCTTAGCCACTCCACGGCATGTGGGATCTTCCCAGACCAGGGCTCTATCCCGTGTCCCCTGCACTGGCAGGCGGATTCCTAACCAATGCGCCACCAGGGAAGCCCTCCACCTAGTCTCTTCTTTGGAAGTTCATAGTTTAAACTATTTGACAATAAAATATTATAAGCTCCTTTGAAACCTGGCTCTGGATTTTGTACCCCTTCACTGTCCCCAGCTCCTCTAGTACATAGCATGGTATTTTGAACCAACAAATACTTTTCTGTTGAGTAGGTGAAACAGTAAGTGCCCCAGGTCATGTAGATAACCCTGTAAAATAGAGAAAATCTATTTACATATATTGATGACTATACATATATAGCCTGGTAACACCAGATGGGACTCTGCCAGAGATTAATTATTTACATTTTTTTAGTGAGAAAAGTGCTAGCTAGTTATTTTGCCAGTACTGATGTAGAATCAGTGAAAAGCTGTCTCACTAGGAAGGTAAATCACCCTGAATTACTATGGTATCCACCCAAGGAGGGTAATACGGGGGTGAACAACCTTGATTATTTGGCGGCAGTGGCACAGTAAGATCCTTTGTGCTTTGAGGATTCAAAAAGAAAGCTGCTCTCTTCTCCCTTTCAGTTGATCACTAAAGAAGAAAGAGAACACAGGCACAGTGAAACCAGGGCTGACCCAGTGTTCCTGGGGCCACCCATCATTCCTAGAAACTGAAACCCACGGAATGCAAACGTGGAGCACCTCTGACCAGGCCTGTACCTACAGGAGCGGGGTCAGCACCTCTGAAGAGTCACAGCAGCCTGCACTACTATCTGTCAGACTATGCCAATGAATTTTCAGCAGGTGGGCAGCAAGCAACAGGGGAAACTCTAGAGTGATTGGGCTTCCTAGGAAGCCTGTCCTCTGTAGGAAGAAGGCTGATCCCAACCTCCACATTAGACCAGTGAGCATAAAGATTTCAGAATAATTTGGTGGCAACAGGACAGAGCTAAGAAGAGATACTAAATTTCATTTTAATAAAGCAACAGAGGCTCAACTGGAGGAAAAATAAATTTTAAGAAAAAATGATAAACTTGACCATACTTGAAGCCTGAGTTTTAGAACAATTCATGCTAGTTATATGTAGTATGTATTTCTGTTTTTGCATGCTTTTATCCATTTAAGTACAACATAGACTGCTTTTCTTTTTTTATAAATTTATTTATTTATTTATTTTTGGCTGCGTTAGGTCTTCGCTGCTGCACGCGGGCTTTCTTTAGTTGCGTTGAGCGGGGGCTACTCTTCGTTGCAGTGCATGGGCTTCTCATTGTGGTGGCTTCTCTTGTTGTGGAGCACGGGCTCTAGGCACACAGGCTTCAACAGTTATGGCACGTGGACTCAGTAGTTGTGGCACGTGGGCTCTAGAGCGCAGGCTCAGTTGTTGTGGCGTACAGGCTTAGTTGCTCCGCGGCATGTGGGATCTTCCCAGACCTGGCTCGAACCCATGTCCCCTGCATTGGCAGGCAGAGTTTTAACCACTGCACCACCAGGGAAGCCCCTAGACTGCTTTAACGTTTTCAATTTGGGCTAAAAAATCCTTCCCTTTTTGGTATGCAGAACAATTTTTCAAAGATAAAACCGTTTAAAAAAAAAACAGGCTGATTTATATAGCAGATGTAAGCAACATCTTTTCTGACTCCTAGTTACATTTTGCTGTTTGTCTGCTACCATAATCTTCTCTCATGGGAATTCACAGTGTTTACAGTGAATCACAGCACCAGGATTCTCTTTACTATCAAGGGGCAGCTGGATTTTCTGATTCTTCTAATATTCATTGGCCTTTGTGGCCAATGGTGAATCACAAAGTATTTGGCAAGTTGCTCTGCACTGATGGAAATCTTTCTCCAGTAATCCTTTATTTGTAAGTACACTGTACTTCCCTTCATAATAGATAATGTAATTTTACTTAAGTTAGAAAAAGCCTTTGGAAGAAAATGAGTTTAAATTTATTCTGTAACAAATAATGTTATAGTTTTGATACTGGAAGCAGGAGAAAGCAACATATAAATGTTTAAATGGCATACAAGTTATATATATAAAAGAATACAGGTAAGCAATCAGATGAGAAATCAAAGAACATCTAATAGGACTTCCATTTCTAGATATGACAGGGACACTGATACCAGACTTGCCTCCCACCAAAATATAGCAATAAAACTAGTCAAAAATATATGAGGCAACTGCTTTCAAGCAACAAACAGGAAACAAAGGACTCTGATCATTGAAATAAGGTAAACACCCCTTGTGTCCCAAGCTGGACAAGGCTTTCCTGCCCACAACACAGGGAAGTGGAACCCAAGTAGAACCTTGCAGTCTCACAGTGCTAAAGAGACAGAGATCACAGTTTGGGAGGCTGAAGCAGCTGGAAAATGCAAGACAAGGTACCAAAGAGGAAACAGCTGTGAGAGGGTGAAGAGGGGCTTAATAAATAACATATGCGAGATCACAAAAGAAGTTACTGGAGTAGAAGACAGATACACAGATATCATCCAACCTCTAGATAAGGAGGAAAAAAAAAGATTAAAAAAAGAACAAAGCCTCAGTGACCTGTGAAACATTATCAAATGATCTAATGTGTGTAACTGGAGTTCTTGAAAGAAAAAAAAAAATGTGGGGCTGAAAAATATATAAAGAAATAATAACAGGTAACAGGAAACTTCCCAATTTGGGAATCAAGAAAAGCCCTTGCAGGATAAATATAAAAAATCCTACATCATGGTACATCATAGACAAACTGCTAACACCAAAGATAAAGAGAAAAATTTTAATATAGCCATAGAAGAAGACATATATGGGGTAACAATGATACAAATTACAACTGACTTCTCATCAGAAACAATGGGATCAGAAGACAATGGAAAGCTGTCTTTAAAAGTGCTAAAAAAAAATTGTCAACCCAGACTCCTATATCCTCAGAAAATATGCTTCAAAGTCAAAGGTGAAATAGACATTTTTGCATTAAGAGAAACTGACATAGTTCAGTAGAACTATGACAGTAGAACTGCACTACAAGAAATATTAAAGAAAGTATCAATACTTTAGGCTGAAGAGAAATGATACCAAATAAAAAAGAGATCTACAAGAAAGAATGAAGAGCACGGGAAATGATAAATATATGGGTAAATACAAAGAATATCTTTTTAAAAAATTATTGTGATTTCCTTTAAAGATAACTGACCATTGCAAAATAAACATTATATTGTAGGGTTCATAACATATATAGATACAAAATACATGATACAATAACACAAAGGAAGGAGGGTAAATGGAAGTATACTATTGGAAGGTTCTTTTTTTAAAATATTTATTTATTTATTCATTTATTTTTGGCTGCTTCAGGTCTTAGTTGCGGCACATGGGCTCCTCATTGCAGCACAAAGACTTCTAGTTGTGGCATGCTGGCTCCAGAGCACGTGGGCTCTGTAGTTGTGGCACGCGGGCTCCAGAGCGTGTGGGCTCTACAGTTGCAGCACGTGGGCTCTCTAGTTGTGGCATGCAGCCTCCGTAGCCCTACGGCATGTGGGATCTTAGTTCCCCGACCAGGGATCAAACCCGCATCCCCCACACTGGAAAGTGGATTCTTAACCATTGGACGACTAGGGAAGGCCCTGGAAGGTTCTTAAAATTTATATTAAGTGGTACAGTATCCTAAGTAAGCTGTAATAAGTTAAGGGTGCATATTGTAAACTGTAAAGAAAAACCAGTAGAGGAAATAAAATGGAACACTAAAACATACTCAAGTAATCCAAAAGAAGACAGAAAGTAGGTAGAGAAAGAAAGGTAGAGAGGAACAAAAACCAAATTGTGGTAGTCTGTGAGGGAGGAGAACTTAATGCCAATAGGAAAATAAAAAGTCAAAAGAGTTGTCACTTACACCCTAACCATGAGAAGAAGTTGGATAAGCTACATAATTATAGTTTCTAAAATTTTTCAGAGACTGAGGACACCCAGAAACCAAAATCAACTCCAAAAAGTGATAAGCCCATTTTAAAACAGAAGAGATTTCCAGTTGCTATCACCCTTGACTGTAATGGGAAGACAAGGAATCTGCCACAGACAAGCACTAAAAAGAAACCAGTCTAACTTTGAAGGGCTATGTGTGGACTGGCATACCAGCATAGAATCCAGAGCAGCCCCAGACACAGAGAGAGGCTGTATGAGCTACCTGGCCCCCCTTCACACTAACTCTTTTCCACTAGTTTTCACCAAAAATGGGGGCAAGAGAAGAGAGCTGAGATCATCTCCCCAAAGTCCTCTAGGCCTTGAGCTAAGGAAGACTTGAGGAATGGAAGATAACAGGAAAGCCAAGAGAAACTTTGCAGAGGCAAGACCCACCTTCAGAGTACAGGGCAGCCATACACAGGTCAACGATGGGGCAGCAGGGCTAAAAGAGCTCTCAAGGCACAGAAAGCAAGGGGCAGAACTAGAGAGCAAAGAGAATTCTTCAGCAACCTAAATCCGGCCACTGGTCAGTAAAGCAGGGAGATACCGCCTACAATTCAAAAAGAAGATTTGGAATAGTCCACAAATACATTAGAAGGTGCTCAACACCATTAGTCAAGAGGGAAAGACAAATTCAATTAAACACAAATTAAAACAATGTAATGTAACTTCACATCCATTACTACAGCTAAAATAAACAAACAAAGCCAAAAACAGACAACACCAAATACTAGCAAACATGCAGAGTAACTAGAACTCTCATATATTTCTGTGAGAAGTGTAAAATGGTATAACTATTTTTAAAACTGCTGGGCAATTTCTTATAAAGTTAAGCATACACCTATATTATGAATCACATTTCTACTAATAGGTATTTACCCAAGAGAAATAAAAACATATATCCATAAAAAGTCTTATACAAGAATGTTTATATTAGTTTTATTGATAATAGCCCAAAGCTAGAAAAAACTGACATGTCCATTAAGAGGAAAGTAAATTATAAATTGTATGTTTATACAATGGAATTCTACTCTGCAATAAAACAGGATGAACTACGGACACATGCAACAGCATGGATGCATCTTGAAACCATTATTTTGAGTGAAAGAAGTCAAACAGAGAACATACTATATGTTCCCATTTATATTATTTTCAACAACAGACAAAATTAATCTATGGTAAGAGAAATCAGAATAGGGTTTGCCTATAGCAAAAAGATTGACTGGAAGTGGCATAAGAGAACATTCTGGGTTAATGGAAATGTCCTGTATCTCAAATAAGATGTTGGTTACATGGGTATACACATTTATCAAAACTCACAATTGTACACTTGAGCATTTCACTGTATGTAAATTTTACCCCAATTAAAAAATAAACAACTTTAAGAGAGGACAAAAATATGAAGAACAAAAGTTAAAAGAAAAATAATACAAGAGAGGAGAAAGCCATGATAATTGTTAAAGTTGGGTATTGGGTATATGGGGGCTTACTATTCTATTCTGTCTACTTTTGATTGTGCTTAAAATTTACCACAATAAAAAGTTTTTTTAAAAGGCAACTGAATAATAGTGTATTGTGTATTTGAAGTTTGCTAAGAGAGTAGATCTCAAGTGTTCTCACCACACACTCACACAAAAGGTAACTTTGGGAGGTGACAAATACGTTAATTAGTTCGATTGTAGTAATCATTTCACAATATATACATATGTCAAAACATCACACTGTATACTTTAAATATGTACAATTTTTACTTGTGAAAAATGAACAAAAATTAAAAATAAATTTTTAAATATCACAGTAAAAAAAGCCAAAATATTCATTTAACCTTTTCCATATGGTATTTAAAAGATAAGCCCACAACACTCATTGCCAAATAATATACAAAGTTATTGAAAAAAAGAGAGGAGGGACTGGATCTGCTCATAAAAATAGTGCTTCAGGTTCCAAAGTTCTTACACCATAGACTATGATTTCAATAACATTAGCCAGAAGATTTTTTTGTGGGGGAGGTAATTTGGAACCAAGTTAAACCCAAACTATTAAATTAGTCTTATCTTTCAGGTTGGGGTCTATGGACCAAGTCTGGAAGATTTTGAAAGCAGATATACCAAGCACCTCTCTTCATCCATGGTGCATGATGTCTGTGAGAACTTGTCAGAGCTCCACACATATCACCTAGGTGGACCACTTCAGTGTTTTCTGGCCATTGCTCCACTACCAGTATCCATATCGCTGTGGCTGAGGACTTTTCTGAAACTAAAGAAGGCTGCTGCTCTGTCCATGTGTGTACATGTGCAGCATGCCAGAAGTAACAGAGAATTAACACCCACCCTCCCACCCAATCAGCTCTCAACCATAATTTTTGGAAGTTGATGTTGAAGTACTGTAGCTCTTTCAGCACTTTAGTGGGATGATTCTGAGGGATATGTTTCACACAGAATTAAGCTCTAGTTGCCCACTGTGGTGGCTGGTGTAGGAGTTCAGAGTATGCCACCCCAAAATATGCCATCCTGGTGTACTGATTATTTTAAGTTAAAGGCACTGAAAAACAGCAGATGCAAGAAGAGCACTCTAAGCTTCCTTCTTCTTCCTGAAAGCAGGAGATAAAATTCCCATGCAAAAGGTGTAACCCCCATACCAGGAGGAAGGAAGACATTCTTATGACCAGAGACAGGGAGGTGAGGCCAAACGACAAACAAACCTTGTTAAACCAAACCTTATCTTCCCAGTCACTTTTCTACAAATAACTGCCCTTGCTCAAACTCCTTTGTCTTGTCACATTTTCACAATTTACTACTCATTGTCCAACCTAGTATATATGTGTTTGGTTCTAACTACACTTCTTTGGGTCTTCATTTTTCTTATGAAGGCTCCTGTGTACATGTAAAAATTACTAAATAAAATCTGTATACTTTTCTCCTGTCTTATGTCAGTTTCTCAGGCCCAGCTACGGGGCCAAAGAGGGCAGTACACTTTCCCTATACCGACTTACCAACATACTCTTTATAGCCTGTCTTCACATTTCTATACCCATCATCACCCCACGCCAATGATCTCTGTACCTCCTCCAAAATTACTTGAGTTCAGGTAAATAAATAAATAAATAAATAAATAAATAAATAAAATAGAAAGGGTACAAAGCATACTACAAAAAGGAAAAAACAGATGACAGAATGAACCACTTCACAGACATACTACTGATCATGCTGTTGCTAATCCTGGACTTCCTACTATTAATAAGAGCTTTTGCAATTTCAAAGCATAACAGTTAAGTAAATAGGAGAGTTCAATATACAATTAATCCTATACCCCAGACAGGCTGTTTTACGTCTTTGGGGCAGCTATGTTACATGGAGCTCTTTTGTTGACAATTCACAGAAGCCAACTAGAGTTAGCTTAAGCGCAAAGTCTATGGGCCTTAAGAACAGAATCAGTGATTGGGAAATTAAAGAAAACTTAGGAAGTCTCTGCCTCCATCTTCTTTCTAGTTATCTACCTCATCTTTCTCTCCTTGTTTCCCAGTCCACATGGCTACTACCAGACCTCACAAGATTACACAGTATTGTATAGAAGCCCAGAGAGAAAGAGAGCCTGATTTTCTTTCTCAGCCTCCGCTGTTCTCTCTTGTTCTCTTTCCTTCTCCCACACCACCTCTTTCAAAATGCCCAGGGAGAGAAATGGTCCTGCTTGGGTCAGGTACCTACACCAGGACCAATCAACTGTGGAGAGAAAGCAATGTCACAAGGTAGAAAAATGGCAGTACTCTGCAATCCAATAGAATGGGGGGAAAGGGACATTCCCAAAGAATGGGTATTGGCAAACAACCCAAGAGAATCAACTATATGAGTCATGGATCTGTTTGAGAAACTGATAAAAACATTGGACCTTCTTCACAGCAATATGTACACACTCACAAACACCAAACTGTCCATACAATTTGAGGGCATTCATGAAGCCCCTGTAATCCATTCTCAGATCTAATTTTAAAACTCTCTATTATCCATTTAGATATTTTAAATGCTTAAAATTTTTTAAATACTGCTCTTAAATTTTCAAATTTTAAATACTGAATGTGAAATTACATTCAACGGTTTTTCAACCACAAAAAAATACACATAATAAAATATTAAGTCTTTCACAGGAATATAACACGTAAGAAGTCTATACTAATAACATGGACTAGGTAGAAGAGGCTAACAATCAGATATCAATTGGAGTCTACCGTCATCAAATGGACACTATATGGAGGTCCCTCACATTTTTTACTGCAGTTAAAATAACTTTTCCATAGTATGTCCCCAAAGACGGTCAAACACCTGGGGGATGTGTACCTAGCCCCTCTCCCATTCAAATCATAACACTTGAAATTACCTCATAAAGAGATACATAAAGTGATTCAAAAAATTAGTAAGATCTAGTGCATTGCTACTTATGATGGCCTAGAAAAAAAAGTCTATACATAGTTTAGTCAAAAGTTTCTACTCAAAATACACAGTTATTACTGTATGCAATTTTCTCAAAACAAGCAAAACCAAACATAAACAACAGAAATAAGCTAGGGAAATAAAATCAGAAGTAAATGCCTCAAATCTATTATGAAACAGGTGAGATATAAATTTAAAATCATATTAAAGTAGTCAGGAAACCTATACCCTCCACTGGTTACCAGGAAGCAGTCAATGACATTAGTAGTATATCCTTAACCTCTGAGAGTATATAATGGAAGGAAATGGCCACATTTTACCACAAAATGTTCTTACATTACAGGAAAAGACAGAAAAATAGAAAACAAAGAACAATGTTTTAACAGAGAGTTGTGTTACTCAGACGTTCTTTAAATGTATAGAAAAAGGGGCTTATGAATACAGTACTATACCTATGCATTTTGATTCTACAACATATCTTGTATAAACTTCATATATGAAAATACTATGAAAATCTAAAATATTCAGTATTATATCCATGTGTTTTGACTCTATAATGTATCTTGTGTAAGTTTCATATATGAAAATACCCTGAAAATCTAAAGTATTATCTTTGCTGATATATTTTCTAGACAGTCTCTGAAAGAGAATCTAATTTCCTGAGTATGTGAATACATAAACTTGATGAAAGCTAGAATGATGAAACACCACTGAGTCTGATTACATACAATAAAATTTAAAGATCATATTCCCACACCATACTGAAAATTTTTGTATTAAGTAGAGTTGGAAAAAGGAAGACTCTCATTATATGTGGTTAAAAAATACTTTTTTAAGCAGAGTCAACTGCTATACTAATTATCATTTTTGTATACAATATTGAACCTATATATGAAAGTCAGCACATAAAGTCTAAAAATTAATCAGCTACTGTGTTTCATTTAGAAATTTCTGTACTTGAAAAACTTTGGAGAAAGTATTTTTTAAATTATAAATTCATTCATGGATTTAACATGAATAGTTTTTAACAGTTTCACATGTCCCTGAAGTTCTATGACAGGTAGTAATTTGTAATTTTGGTTGAGTCACACATTTCACTCGGATACACTAAAAGACTAGTTGGTATTCCTGAGTTACTGGGTAGAAATAATCCCAGCCAATGTGAATGACATCTGTATTTTTTTTGCTCATTTTTGAATGCAGAGTAACTCTTATGTAATACCTGAAGCACAAGTTTTTTTTTAAATCATACTTCACTTTTTAAAAAAATATGCGACATGACACAGGACAGAGGAATCTGCAAATGTGTGGGTTCACAAAGGAAGGTCTCTGAATACCCCTTGTAAGAAAGTCAAAGGGTTTAATGGTAGCTCAGGAGAATGCAGGATTTTGGTACTATCAATAGGTACATCATAATCTAATAGGATGAACAGAAGGCAGAACTGACAATTAATTCTAGGACTCAAACTTAAATTCTGCTACTAAATTCTAGTATGATTTCACATTAAATCCAAGTTAACGTACATCATTTACCTCACTAGAGAATGAGAGAAAACACTGTATGTATCTGCTTTTTGGACACTAAAATGCAAAGTTCATATAAATTCTCCTATGTGAAATTCAGAACTGAAGTAGCTTTTGGTACAAATATTTCACCAGGACAGTGATTTGAAGAAGCATTGATTCCAATGCACACCTGTAGTAATTGTAGCTGAAAAACGTAAATGCCACCTTCTCATGTTTGCATCAAGGAAAAGACTCTGAGTCATATTTCATCCACATTCCTTAGTGTCATCCTCAAACAAGTAGACAATCAAATACTTACAAATATATCCAAAGCCCACTGCCTAGACACAAAGTAAGAAATATTAATAAAAATAGACTTGTAATATACAAGAAGCTCGTGTGCTACAGACTATGATTACCTGGAGGTAGGAATTGCAGTTGGTTATTAGCTAATCGAAGATGACGTAAAGCTCTCAGACGACCAATTTCTGGGCAAACAATTTCTAAGGCATTGTCACTAAGATCCAAACACTGTAGTTTTACAAGGGACCCAATGGCTTCGAAGAGAAAAGAAGGGTAAAAGCAAGATTAATTTGACCCAAGTGTTTTAAGACCAAACTTTAATACAAGTACTCCAAGTTTAAATATTTTAATACTTAATATCCCTGTCTCCACGGCTGACATAATAGTAAAAACATATATCAAACTAAAATTTTTTAAAATTTTTATTGGAGTATAGTATCAAACTAAATTTTATGAAGTGATAACACTTCTACCTTAAAAAGAGCACGAATAAAAATGTTAAAACAATGTAAAAATTACTTGAATAAATAATTCATGAAATGATATATAAAGTCTTTTTTATCTAACCAAAATGCTTAACTGGATTTATTAAACTTAAAAGTTATCATTTTATTATTTACCCAATGACAGTTTATCTGATAATAAATTTTTACCTAACCATTATAACCATTTTAGACTTCTTAAATTTAATTAAATCGTAACAGTTAACTGGATTACTAATTAGAGGAAAAAAAGCTTTGAAACTAATAAAGATGCTCTATAATTAAAATTCCCTAATTTTCCAACCAAAATTGGTTTAAAGAGACAATCTGTTCTATTATAAACTATAATAGCACTATACTATCTGTTCTACTATTTAAACTATAGCACCTCCTAACTAAAAACTGGAAGTGCACTTACCTTCCGGAACCACAACTATGTTATTTGAGTGAAGATACCTAGAGGAAAAGAAGGGAAAAATCAGCTGTTATCATTCAGTACTTCTGTTAGATAATCACTCTGTAAAATGCTCACTTAGAGATTTATCAAATATAAAGGGACCAGATTTTCTTTCATACCCTACTCTAAATGTGTAACACAAAATATATGGTCATCACAGATAATTAATAATACTTTGAGAATAATATTGTATGCTAGAATTGCAAATATTAAAACTATTTGCTAATTTAGTTGCTATCTTAAAATTAAAACATACACAGTATTTTTTTCAACCTCATAAAACAAATTACTAGTTTCTCTAGTTCATTTTAAATTATTCAGGTTTTCAAAAAAACATCTATTGTGTAAAGAAAAGTCAACATCTATTGTGTAAAGGAAAATGCAACTTTTAGTTTTTAAAGGATAACTTCACAAAATAATCAAAGATATTTCAAGCCAGTATGGAGAACCAAAAATGAAGCAATTAAATACTCATCATTTACGATATCTGTAGAAATATTCAACTGTCAAGGTACAGAATATATTTCACAGCAAGAGGAATTTTGTAAATAAGAAATCAAATTCTTTTCTTAGGAAAAAAAAAAAAGTCTACCCGGCTGACAAGTCCAGGCAAGTCTAAGTAAATAACATTCCCCACTGAAATATCTTTAGCACTCTCTGGTGGAGACTTCATGCAATGGTCGGCAGCCAACTATTCAGAGCAAAACAACAGTGACCAATGAAAATCACATAATAATAATTTTAAAAATAAATTTAGATCATTGATTTTGAGACCAGAGAACTAGATTTTGATAAACTATTTTCAAACCTGTTGTCTTATTTATTATACCTCATAATCACTCTTCATATAGTATATTTTAAATAGAATTTAAAATTTTTCTTCTATATATTTTAGCCTAGTATCAAATGTTAAAATGTCAATGACACAGAATAAGAAAGATACAAAATTAATAAATTTTAGAAGATTTTTATATGCTGGATTAAATCAATTTTGTGTAGGTATTAACTTGCTGGGCCTAACACAATTTAAACAATTACACCATTCTATGATTCATTTTATTCCTTGTTTTGTATATATAGAATGATTCCATATTTTACTTTTTTTTAAATGTTTCCATATTTTAAAATCAATATTCTTTAAACATTACTTTTAGGAAGAAATATCTAACTACTTTAACAGATTACTCTAAAAATTCTTTATGCTGAAAGACTGTATATAAGTAAGTGTACACACACATTTGCATGTATTACACAAAAGGCAGAGTGCCTAGACACCAAAATAAAGACATAACTGATTTTTCAGTAATGCACAAAATTTTTGCCTCAACTCCAATTCTACCTACAAAAAAGGACCTTAAAATGTCCAAGTCAAAATATGAACTAAAGTACTATTATCATTAAAATCAAAAAGTATATTTTAACATATTAAATTTATCTACATTATAATGAAAAGCAGTAAATGTTAGTTTAGAATGTTCTCAATCCTGACTACACATTAGAATCACCAGTGGTCTTCAAAATATAGATGTCCAAGGGCATCTCAACTCAAGTTGTTCTGATGTGCAGCCGATGAAAAATCATCACTGGTAGAGTAGATCAGAGTAGGTTCTGGAGCCAGACTGCCTGTACCTTAATAGCTATGTACCAGGGGAAAATTACTGACTTTTTCACTTTCTTAATCTACAGAAGTGGAGGATAATAGCACCAACAACATAGGGATGCTGTGAGGATTAAATGAATTAATAAATGTAAAGCCCTTAGAACGGAGTTCCATGAATGCCACTGTTATAATTATTATTGTTATAAGTCATTTGTAATCAAAGGCTTAGCAATTTTAAGTCACTTCTCTCTACTTAATTTTTGTAATTTCAAAGTAGTTAAAATGTTGGTGTTTTGACGTAACTGGTTTTCATCATGTTATTCTTCTACTCAAATAATGCAGGAACTCTCATTCACTGCTGGTGGGAATGCATGACTGTACAGCCACTGTAGAAAATGGTTTGGTAGTTTTTTAATAAAATTAAATATAGATATTTACTTAATAGTAATATGGCAATGTCAGTTTCTTAGTCTTGACAAATGTTCAATGAAATTGTAAGATGTAAGGAGATGTAAATTGTAAGGAGAAACCTGGGCATACTGGAACTCTGTACTTACTATCTTTACAACTTTTCTGTAAATAAAAATTGCTCCAAAATTTAAAAAAAAATTTTTTATTAAAGGAACAGGACTTATACTTCCAGCCATGACGAAATAATAAGGACCAGATTTACCTAATTGCTATAAACAACAAGAAAACCAGATGGAATATATGAAACAATTATTTTCAAATACTGACAAGAAGCAACTAGTACTATGTTCCCTGACAGAGAAGAAACAAGTGAGGTGAGCCACACAATGTCCACAGATTTATGCCTGGAGGCAAATTGTGTACTGTGGTACAAAAATGGGATCCCAAACAAAGAATGGAAGTCTCACTGAGTTATGAAGAAACATATCAGAGTTCAGGGAACCTGAGGCAGCTGGAAGTTGTGGGTACAGTTCTGGAGGAGAGGGCACTACTGAAAAAAAAACTTCAAGGGATCCTTTGACTCTTAGCTGAATTCTAAAATGCACTCCAGTCAAAAAGTAACTGAAAACCTATCAGCTGAACAGTCCACAGAGCTCATACAGGGCTAGAAAGCATTCAAGCTCTGAGCAGTAAGTGTACCAAATCCTTGTTGATCACTTGGTGCATTTAAATGAGATTCTAGAAAGGTCCTGTGTGGGTAATAGGGCTAAACTATCCCTTTAGTAGAAGTACTCTAGACCTGTCCTAACAAGCATAAAGACAGGCCATGAAAGGATCAAACTAAATTGCAAATAACTGCAGGCCAGAACAAAGCACCACAAAAAGGAAGACAACAAAGTGTAGACACAATAAAGTATTCATAAGGCCCAGCATCTAATCAAAAAGTGCTAAGAATTAGGAAAATGTGACCAATAACCAGGATAAAAAACAGTTAATACAAACGGAACCAGTATGACACAAATGATGGAATTAGCAAATAAGAACTTTAAAACAAAACAACTATAATAACTATATTTGGGTATTCAAAGAAAAATATAAACATTGTGAGAGAAATGTTAACATATAAAGAAGACCCAAATAGAGCTTCTAGAGATCAAATATACAACAAACTAAGTGAAAATGTCACTAGGTTGGATTAACAGCTTATTAGATACTGAAGAAGAAAATACTACCAACCCTGAAGACAGAGAAATATAATTTGTCCTAACTGAAGTACATTTAAAAAAAAAAAAAAAAAGAACAGAACTGAACAGTGTGTCAGTGATTATGGGACCATATTAAACTAACAAACATGTAAGAGTCCCAGAAGCAGGGACCAGAGATAGGGGTATAGAAATAAATATCTAAAGAAATATGTTTAAAAAATCCAAATTTGATGCAAACTATAAAGACACAAACCCAAGAAGCTCAATGAATGTCAAGGATAAAGAAAAAGAAAACCACAACAAGGTACATCAAAATCAAATCCCTGAAAACCAAAAGAAGAATCAGAAATTCTTCAAAGTAGCCCAAGGAAAAAAGACACATTACATACTGAGGAAGAAATATAGGAATGTCAGCAGATGTCTCTTCAGAAAGTATGCAAGCCAGAAGACAATGAACACCGTGAAAATGTTGAAAGGAAAGAAAAAAAGTAACTGGCAACCAAGAACTGTAATTCCAGAAGGCAAAATATACACATTTCAGAACTATGAAGATGAATGTAAAGCAAAAAACTATACAACTTTTAGAGAAAAAAAGCAGGAGAAAATCTTCAGGGCCTAGGACTAGACAAAGTTCTTAAATTTCTTAAAAACATGATACATAAAAGCAAAAATTGATAAAGTAGACCTCATCAAAATGTAAAATTTCTGCTCTACAAAAGAACATGAAAATAGAAGTTATACAGTGGGAGAAAATATCTGTAAACAACCTATACAACCAAGGACTGTTTTCTAGAATATGTAAAGAACTCTTAAAACTCTTCCAACTAAAGAAAAATATCCAAATAGAAAATGAGCAATAGACATGAACAGACATTTCACTGAAGAAAAGATAAAGATCACAAGTACTTGAAAAGATGTTAAATTAATGTTATTAGCCATTAGAGAAATACAAATTAAAACCATAATTAGACAAAACCACACATCTATCTGAATGACAAAAATTAAAAATAATGACCACAAAATAATGCCGGTGAGATGTGGAGAAACTGGAATAATCACACATTGCCAAGGGAGAATGTAAAATGGTACAGCCAACCTGGGAAATTATATGGTAGTTTTTAATGAAACTCCAAATTCAGATCAAAAGTGGCAGAGTAAGGGCCTCCAAAAATTCTTTTTTTGTAAAATCAACAATAATATTGGCAAAAATTATCAGAAGCTACATGTACAGAATTCTGGAAATTAACCAAAGACTTGCAGTAATACAGGGAGGGTTTATGTAAGAAAAATGGCAAAAATCTCAGTAAGAAGACTAAGCTGTGAACTTTGGGGTATTTTTACTTGCCCCAGTCCTATACCCTACTCTCCACCTCTGCAGAAGCCTGGAAAATCACTTTGCTTTTCACTTCAATTGCAGTAGCCTGGCTAGTACCTAAAGGGGGGCAGAACCAAGTTGGAGTTCATTTCCAGAGAACTGTCATTTGACTGTCTCATGGATCTCTGAAAGACCCCATTTGCAAGGCTGTTTTTAACTTGATCTGACTAGAAGCTTGCCCAGTACAAAAACCCTTTCCCCAATTGAGATAAATTACAGGCAATTGTTTAACTTCGCTGGTGCCTGAGGCACTAGATAACAGCTGGAGCAAACAATAGACAACCAAAAACCTTAAATGAAAAAGTTGGGGAAGGAGACTTCCGGAGGAACTCTGAAAAACTCTGGCATATTTCTAGAAATCTAGAAGGTCACATGCATGCCCAGAGCTGCACATATGCTCAGGAAAGACCTGAGAAGACCCTAAGCTCTCACCTCTGCTGGACTTGAAGCTCTACATAAGAAGTGAAGTCTAAGGCAAAGTTGTCAATTGCCTAGCTGAGAGGGGAAAGCATGCCACAATACATATACAGAGACCCTCAGCAAGGACTGGGAGACTTAGCGGATTCAGGTAGGTAAGGAAATCTCTGCTTAATCATTAGCTGACCACTAAGGTAACTGAGCACAAGAACAACACAAAGATGTCTCGTCTCATCACTTCTATTCAACATTCTATGTTCTAGCCAGGGCAACTAAGCAAGAAAAAGAAATAAAAGGCATACAGATCAGAAAAGAAGAAATACAGCTCTTTACTGGTAGATGACTTGATCTTATATATAGAAAATCCCAAGGAATTCAACAACAAAAAAAGAGCTAATAAATGAGTTTGGCAAGGTTGGAGGATATAATATCAATATACAAAAATCAATTGTATTTTTATATACTAGGCACTGAACAATTCTAAAGTGAAATTAAGAATATAGTTCTATGTACAACAGCATCAGAAAGAATAAATCTAACAGAAGAAATTCAGTATTTTTACACTGAAAAGTGTTCAATGTTCAAATTTTAAAACTGTTGAAGGAAACTGAATACCTAAATAAACAGAAAGATAGCCCACATTCAAGGATTAGAAGACATAATACTGTTAAGATGGCAATAATCCACAAACTGATCTAAAGATTCAGTGTAGTCGTTATCAACAATCACATTTGGCTTTTTTTTTTTTTGCATGAATTCACAAGTAGATCTTAAAATTCACATGGAAATGCAAGGGATTTAGAATAGCTAAAACAATTTTGAAAAATAAGGATAATGTTGGAGGATCCATACTTCTCAATTTCAAAACTTACTACAAAGCTAGAGTAATCAAGTATGCATGGTACTGGCAAAAAGATAAGACATACAGATCAATGGAACAGAAGTGAAAATCCAGAAACATGCCCATGTGTCTATGGTCAACTGATTTTTAACAAACATGCCAAGACAATTCAATGGGGAAAGAGTAGGCTTCTCAATAAATGGTGGTGAGATAACTGGATAGCCCATGCAAAAACAGAACACAGACTTCTACATCACATCATATGCAAAAATTAACTCACAATGGATCAAAGACCTAAATGTAAGAGCTAAAATTATACAACTCAAATAAGAAAAGAGGGGTAAATCTTCATGACATTGTATTAGAAAGTTTCTCAGACATGATAACAAAACACAAGCAACCAAATAAAAATTTATCAAGAAAGTGAAAGATAAACCACAGAATAGGAGAAAATATTTGCAAATCATATATATCAGGGGTCCCCAATCCCCGGGCCGCAGACCGGTACTAGTCCGTGCCCTATTAGGAACCAGGCCGCACAGCAGGAGGTAAGCGGCAGGCGAGCAAGAGAAGCTTCATCTGCCGCTCCCCACTGCTCCCCATCGCTTGCATTACCACCTGAACCACCTGCCCCCACCCCGTCCGTGGAAAAATTGTCTTCCCCAAAACCAGTCCTTGGTGCCAAAAAGGTTGGGGACTGCTGATATATATGATAAGGGTCTAGTATTCCAAATACATAAAACACTCTTAGATAATAATTTTTAAACAGACAACAGATTTGAATAGATTTCCCCAAAGAAAATATACAAATGGTCAATAAGCACAGGAAAAGACATCATTAGTCATTAGAAAAATACAAATGAAAACTACAAGATACCAGTTCACACCTATTAGGGAGTTACAAGGAAATGGGGGAGGGGAAAGACTATTGATGGGTTTCTTTCGGGGTGATGAAAATGTTCTGGATTAGACAGTGATAATGGCTGCTCAACCTTGTTTATATACCAAAACCACTGAACCATACACTTTAAAAGTGTATGATTAAAATTTTATGGTATGTAAGTTATATCTCAATTTAAAAAATGAAACATGCAATTTCCATGTGACTCAGCAATTACATTCTTAAGCATTTATCTCAAAGAAATGAAAACTTATTCACACACAAAAAACCATGTATATGAATGTTCATAGCAGCTAAAAATTCATAATAGCTAAAAACTGGAAACAACCAATATGTCCTTCAATAAGTGAGTGGATGAACAAACTCCATTACATCCATACTGTGAAATATAACCCAACAACATAAAGGAACTATTGGTACATGCAACAACTTAAATAGATCTCAAGGAAATTATGCTGAATGAAAAAAAAAGTCAGTCCTGAAAGGTTATATACTATATGATTTATATAACATAACAAATTAAAATGACAAAATCATAGAGATGGAGAACAGAGTAGTAGTTGCCAGGGTTTGGGGGACAGGGGGAATGTGATTATAAAAGGGTAGAAAATGATGAAAACTGAATAATATCAGTGGATTGTAGCAATGTCAATTTCCTGGTGGTGATCTTATACTGTAGTTATACAAGACATGAACACTGGCAGAACCTAAAAGAGTACACAAGGATGTTTACGTATTATTTCTTATGATTACGTGTGACTACCATTATCTCAAAGTAAAAAGTTTAATTTTTTAAAAAGGAGAAATAAAGACTTTTTTCAGGCAAACCAAATCTGAGAGAATATAGGAATTAATATAAAAGACATTTTTTTCTCATTTTTAAATTTCTTTAATTAACAATTTAAATTCAAAATTATAATAGTATATTTTGCCAGTTATCAATTTTGTCTCTCAGCTCCAAATCTACCTGCTATGCCATATTGGAGCTGGACCCTGTCAAAATTTCTCCTTTGCCAACTGATCTAATGTTAGGCCTAATGTTATCAAAAGAGGGTACTGGAGTGACTCTGCAAGATGAGAGTAGCAGGAAGGCATTTCCCTTCTGGGTCCAGTCCCCTTTCAATTTTGTATTCAGCACAGAGCCAAGGCCCAGTAGCCCTCTTGGACAACCTTAAACCACATTCTCAAAGTGACCATGAAGTCACTTTTGTGGCATCTCAGGCTATTATCCTCAGGCCACACTCTCCCCATCCAACAATGCACTTCTATAAAGAACTTCAGTTGGCCTCAAGCAACTGTCTTCCCACCCTGTGGCCACCTCTGCATTAGCTCTGCCACACTCTCGGGCAATTGCCTCCTCCCCACCAGTCAGACTGCTTCTAATAGATCAGCTCTACATTACCAATACCGTCCTGCAACAGTGAGCTGATATTACAGATCTGCTCTGGCCTAACCAGATGGCAAGGTTCTTCACCACCAGAGCACTGTATGTTTTGTGGCAGCCACATCTTCTTTGAAGAAGTCTAATCTCAGCCTAGGTTTGGGGCTCTCCTAAGTCTTTAGTTCCTTCATTGTCTACTTTCTCTTGGTCCAGATCTACTTTTTTGTACTTACTAATTAATTATGAATACCATGGAGTCCTCTTTTACCTCTTTTAGTAGTTAATAACATTTTACTAGTTAACAATTCTTTATATTAATTTTCCCTGCTTAAATTAGGGGTATGGTTTCTATCTCCTAACTGGACCCTGACTGATATATACATGGTTTATACATACATAGATCTATCTCTCTCACAACACTCACACACATGTAAAACACAGGACAGTAGCACAAAGGATAGGAGCGATGAACTGAAAGTATTGATCTGAGGTTCTTATATTAAATGTGAAGTAGTATATTATGTGAAGGTAGATTATAATAAGTTAAAGAAACATAATATAAACCTTTCAACATTGAAATGGAGTTAATAAATCAATAATGGTAGTAAAATTTAATCCTAAATAACACAAAAATAATTTAAAAGAAGAAAAGTAAAGAGGGAAAAAATAACAAAGAACAACTGGGACAAATAGAAGACAAATTGTTAAGTTGGTGAACTTAAATTCAATCATATCAGTAATCATATTAAACATAAACAGTCTAAACACTCCAGTTAAATGAGCCAGATTGTTAGACTGATCAAAATCAAAGAACCAACTAATGTTGACTTCAAGAAACCCACTTGAGTTATAAAGGCAGAAACAGATAAAATAAAAGAATGCAAGTTCTAATTCCAGTACAGCAGAATAAACTCCTATTGGACCAATCCTCTGGCAACTAAAACACTGAACAACACACACAGACAAAATGGACCTAAGGCACTGCAAGAGTAAACAAAAAAACCAATTCTGAAGGAGAGTCAAAACTTATAAGAAAGAGTGGCACTGGGTGAGTCTGGGTTTCATTTAAAAAAAAAAAAAAAGCATTTAGTCTAAGGAAGGATACAGTTACCACAAAAAAATGGCTAAAATTCCAACAGAAAACTGCAGTCTTGCTAGCCTAAAGGAGGACAGAGTTCAGGGCAACCATGGCCCCTGACAAAGGGAGAATACCAGAAAAAAAAAAAAAGCCAGGGAGGGGAAACCCCAAATCCTATGTATAAACTTTGCCTAAATCAGTGGCTGACTGCAAAACCATTTACGTGTGGAAGAAACTACAACTAAAGATAAAAGAACCAGACTGAGATTTCAGCTGCCTTCCAAGAGGCTGTTTACTGCTTGAGTCAAACCAGGTAAATTAATCACTGAAATATTGGGCTGGCCGGAAAGTTCGTTCGGGTTTTTCCATAAGATGTTATGGAAAAACCCGAACGAACTTTCCGGCCAGCCCAATAAAATCATCAACACTCTTTGATGAAATATAACAGATTCCAGTCTCCAAAACATACGTCCTCATTTGTCAGAATATAATCTAAAATTACTCAATATATGAAAACCCAGAAAAATGTCAACAACAACAATGGATAGCAACCTCAAGAAAAGACAGCAACCTCAGGAGACAGTCAAATACTTTTAAAGGGCTCAAAGAAATAAAAACCATCAAGTTAGAATTCAACAGCCATTGTATAGATAATTCAGTGTGGAGTCTTATGGTGCAATCTTCTTCACCTTCATCTTTGTTTCACCTTTTTGCCTGAAGCCCCCAAGAATTTTTCCTTTAGCCTTAAGGTCTGAAAAAACCTTTGAAAAAATTTCACACCCATTACTAACAAAAAAATCTTGAGAAAATAGGAATTAATAGTGTGGTAAGTAGCGCCTAGAATGGTCCCCAATGATCTCTGCTACCTGGCATTCAGGACCTTGTGTAATAGCCTCCCCTTGAGTGTTCATTAGATCTAGTGGCTTCCTTCTAAAGGACAGATATAATAACAGTGACAGGATGCCACTTCCACGATTAGGTCAGAAAGAGACTATGGCTCCTGTCTTGCATACCCTCTCTTGCTCTTCTGCTTGCTCACTCTGATGGAAATCAGCTGCCATGTTGTGAGCGACATAACAGAGGCTAAGCAGCAAGGAACTAAAGGAGTTCTCTGGCCAACAGCCAGCTAGGAGCTGAGGCCCTCAGTCCAACGAACTGCAAGAAATTGGTTGAATCCTGCCAACAACCACATGAGTGAACACAGAAGAGGATCTTTCTTCAGTTGAGCTTTCAAGTAAGTCAGCAGCCCTGGGCAACAATCTTGATTAGAGACTTGAAAGAGACACTGAAGCAAAGGCACCCAGCTAAGCCAAGCTCAGATTCTGGACCTTCGGAAAATATCAGAGAATAAGTGTTTATTCTTTTAAGCACCCCTACATTTTAAGCAACTACATTTTGGGTAATCTGTTAAGCAGCAATAGATTACTAACACAGATGGATATTTACTGAACACAAAAGAATTGTGTTAACTGTAAAGCCAGCATCTTTCTTAGTGGGGAAAACCTGGAGGTATTCCCACTAAGGTCAGAAAGATGACAAGGATGCCCACTACCTCAAGTACAATTTCACACTGCTCTGGAGAGGGACTAGCCAATGCAATCAGAATAGAGAAAATAATTAAAGATTTGGAAAAGAAGAAATAACACTGTCTGTATTTTCAGACATGAGAGTATACCTGGAAAACTCTGGAGAATCAATGATAAAACTAACTCAAACAATAAAAGATTTCAGGAAGGAGCAAGATATAAAGTTAACATGCAAAAACTCATAGTGCTCCTATATACAAAAAATAGCCTGTTAGAAGATATAACAGATAAGAAAAATCATTTACACAGCAAAAAAATTAAATATTTAGGAACAAACTATTAGAAATGTTCAAAATCTATATGAAGAAAAATATAAAGCACCTATTAAGGACAGAAAAGTAGACCTAAAAAAATGTTAAGTCATCCTTGTTCTTGGAAATACACACTGAAGTATTTAAGGGTAAAGAACCACGATGTATGTAACTTTTCAAAAGCTTCAGAAAAAAAATAAATACACATATAATATGTATAAAGAGAATGAAAGCAAAAACTTGATAAAGCAAATGGGGTAGAACATCACCAAAGATGTTTAAACTGAACCTAATCCAGAGGAAACAATCAGACAAATCCAGACATCTACTTCAAAAAGATATTTTTGGGGGAAAATTGGGATAATTTAAATACGAACTATATATTGGATGATATTATTGAATTAATATTACTTTTCTTAGGCCTAAAAACAATACAATTATGTGCAAAAATGTCTTTATTCTTAGGAGATACATACTAATGTATTTAGGGGTAAAGTATCATAATGTGTGTGAGAGAGGGAGAAAAGGAAGGCGGAGGGAGAGAGCAAGAGTAAAGAGAGGGTAGGAAAGGCAAAGGGAGAAAGGAAATGTGGCAAAATGTTAACTGGTTAAATTTAGGTGAAGACTGAACAACAGTCTTAGGTGATCCTTGAACAACACGGGTCTGAACTACACAAGTCCATTTATACTCTGATTTTTTTTTTCAACAAGTACCTACTACAGTACTACACCATCTGAGGTTGGGTGAGTCCACAGATGTGGAACTGTGGATATGGAGGGCCGACTATAAAGTTATACTTGGATTTTCAACTATGAGGGAGTGGCACCTCTAACCCCCATGATGTTCAAGGATCAATTGTATGGATGCTCATTGTGCTATGCTTTCAACTTTTTTGCTGGTTTGAAATTTTTTAAAATAAAAGGATGGATAAAAAAGAAAACGACAGAGACTCGCGGCTTATAGATGAAGGTGTAAAGTTAGCTTTCCCTACTTTACCTCCTGAAAATCATGCCAAATAATAAAAGGAACAAGAAAAGGTGATGCAAATTCCTCCTTCAACAGAATTAAACAGGTAGAAAGAAAGGGAAATACAAGATATTGAAATTTCTTATCTTCCTTAGTGAATAGATACTTGAAGTTGATGTACTAAAAAACACAGGTGTAAACATTATTTAGTATTATGGAGGTAAATCATCAACAGAACTAAAACAAATGTAGGATGTAAGGAAGGGGGCTTCTACTCTATATTTTAAATCTTTTATACCATCAGACTGTTTATATCAGTATCACATGTAGTAGTAGTAACAATAATAATAATAAATATTCCCAATAACATGGACTACCCAGAAGGATTCTGTGACAAAGATGCTGCACCCAGAAAAAATGTATCTTTCAACACCTTCACTACCCTGAACTGAGATATTTAAAACACAAATTTAAATGGTAAAATACTTTAAAATACTATTGGGTTTAGCAGAACCACAGGTCTACCTACATGAGCACCATGATCATGATACCAAAAAATAATAAATTAATACATTAAAATTGTATTTCCTATTATTTCAAATAACTTAAAATTATGTTCATTCTTGTCTTTTAAAAAAATTTGAATAAGCAGACTCACAGTTCCACAAGGTTTGGAAGCTTCTGAGCAAGGTTTTCTGGCTGAAAATTAAAAACTCAGAATTAAATTTTGTTTTTGAAAAATGTATAAACATTTCTAAATAGCTTAAACACAAAGTACTACCTTTTGAAGGGCTATAAATTTTCAGATAATGTGAAAATAATAAATCAGCAGGTCTGGGTTTATGCTTACATAGACCATACTACAATTTAAATTTATACATTTGAACAGAAACCAGATCTCATACTCCACAATCATGGAAGAAATGAAAATGTTTTTAACAGACACAGACAGAGGGAATAACACTATGTGACGTCGGAGCCAGAGATTGGAGTGATGCAGCTGCAAAGTCAAGGAACACCGCTGGCAACCTCCAGAAGCTCGGAGAAAGGAACAGATTCTTCCTCAGAGCCACAAGAAGAAACCAACCCAGCCAACACCTTGATTTTGAACTTCTGCCCTCCAGAACTGTGAGACAATCAATTTCTGTTATTTTAAGTCACCTAGCCTGTGTAATTTGTTAGAGCAGCCCTAAGAAAATAACACCTACCCCCCGCCAAACCAAAATCCCAAACTGCTCCTCAGGAGGAAGAAACTGAAATCCCAGGGGGCCGACATCAAGACCTAACTAAACTCAGGATAAAAAGAGTAAGCTGGAGCTCAGGTGGTCTAAGGGAGTGTCACATCTGGCCCAAGTTCTAAGTTCGGAGTAGGAGTGTGATGTGGCAGGGATAGGAAACTGGCCATTGGGAGGAGAGGAAGGGAGATGGGTCTAGGTCTCTTACACAGAGTCATAGCCCTGGAAGGACTGGCTATTCCATGAGAAGAATCCTAGAAAAATTCCACTCGTAGACTGAAAGCAGACTTCTCTCTGCTGGAGGCCCTGGGTAGAAGGAAAAGCCTCCTGTAAGTAACTGAAAGTCAGCCTGCATCTCTCACACATGCACATGCACACAGATACACATAAACACAAAGACAGGAGTTGTTAAAACTAAAGGAGCACACTGAGTCAGGAATAATTTTTTTTTATTCTACATTAAAACATACTGTAGAGTTAAGCTAAATATCAGTAACAAAGAATCAGGAATGGCTTTTTAAAAGAAATTATGTCTAACCTGAGGCTTGAAGGACAAATATAAATTATCAGAGGTTGCCATGGAGCGGGGAGGAGGAAAGTTCTGGTTAGCTTTGTAGGCACATGAAGCAACATATGAAAAGACAAAAAGAGAGAGAGGTATGTTTGGGAAATCAAAAATATAATTTTTTCTGCTGTAGCTCCCCAACAGTACTCATGACAAAATCTTATATTTTCAAACAGCTGTTATAAAAACAATTGTGTCAACAGAAAAACAAAAGTTTGGGGGATTATAAAGTTTTAGATTTGTAACAAATAATTTTTCTGACAGAAACTTATAAACAGCGATTATCATTAGGAAAAGGACCAGTGTTGCTATTCGCCATCTACTTTTTTATCATCTGAATCTTTAACAATGAGCATGTATGTCTTTTAAATTAAAAAAATTAAAATTAAATTTTAAAATGTAGTATTTAAATTGCTACATAATTGAGTAACCAATCATATGATACACAATTTAGGTTCTAAACACTCAATAAGAGAAATGCCATTAGTTTGGTATTTCTGGGCCATAGGGTATGAAGGTATATGATTTTGCAGAGAGTATCAAGGAACAGATCACTAAGGGCTTATATTTTATATTGAGGAAAAACTATTTTTAAAAATCTTGAACACAATGGAAATCCACTAGTTTATTTTAATCAAGGAAATAAAACTATTAATTTAATATAGGTATACTGATGTATTTAAATACTTAGCAACAGTATCCCAAGCTACTTACATATATAATATCCTCGCCCTTTTACAATAACCAAATAGCACTGAATATGAATACTGTTATGAAGTCAGTGAAACATTTATTGAGTTCCCACTTTTGATAAAACCACATTTTGTTTTCAAATGCTGAATGCTGTGATTCCCTTTACCCCATGTTTTGACATCAATATCTGCAATGAGGTCCTTCATGAATGGTCTTTCCTTGAAAGTTGCTCTTGGATCTGTCCAAGTCCCCAAAATGTTTCTTCTAGTACTGGTATCTCGTACCAGTACCAGTACTATCTCGTAGTAAGAGGAATATACACTTCCACTTATGGGCATACTTACAAAGCATCCCAGGCAAACTAAAGCACTCTGTGGGTGGTGGAGGGGAGGTAAGAGGCTTAATAGTTGTTCCTCTAAAAAGGAAAGGCTTGTCCAGAAAAGAAGTGGTATTAGACCCTCATCTAGTTTGATCTGCTACAATATCAGTATCATATCTGGCTAACTAAAGGACCCATGGTCATTCTTTCCAGATGCCTACTTGTCTCCCATTTTTCCATGACAGTATCGCCATTTTTCCATGACAAACTAGTTACTTCTTTGAGCTATTTAGCTACACACACAATTAAGCACTGAATAATGTTCCTGCTGCCATTAGTGCATCACTATGTCTTTATTAGCAAGTACCCTGTGTTTTAATTTAAAAATAAGCACACCAACCTTGAGAAAATTGCAGTTCATTAGAATACTGGGTTTTAAAAAACCCCAAAAGCCTGGTAAATAATCAGCCTGCTGCAAAGGCTGTGGCTGACACCTACTGGTGTTCTCTAATACACTCTCTGCTTTCTAGTGGCACATTTTAGAAATGTAACTGAATAATATAAGAGAAATATTATACATTTTAAGTTTTCTATTTCCATAGTTTATGAAAAGTGGGTAAGAGACTGGACAACTATATAGTTAACATCAACATTTTTGTTACTCTGCGGGTAACTAAGCTCTAATGCTGGATTACAGATGCCACACAAACTAGTTTATCTTGATCTATAGGATTTAGTCTATTAAGTTTTAAAATGTTTTTAAATTTTAAAATCCTGATAGACAAAAGTAATAACCTTAAAGTGCCTTGCAAAACTGTTATTACTAATATTTCCTTCTTTTTCACAATTTTGACATACAAAAGTTTTACTAAACAACTTGTACCCAAATTCCTTGAGTATGAGTACTTCCTACTAAACTACTTAAAAATTGTTTTATAAATTAAGCCAAAATTCTCTTCATTAAATCTCATACTATCACTTAAATGAACAATTTTTTCTTTACAAATAATGTGAACTTCAGCAAGCACAGTTAGTATAAAATTTACCTCAAAATTTGAATCAATGATGCTTTACCATGTCCTTTTACGGAAAACTTTCAACCCCCTTAAATGGGAATGTTTTAAAATTGTGTATCTTGGAACAAATATGTCAAATATGTTGCAAACACATGTTCAATCCTGTTCTCTTGTAGTGACTGTGCACTACTTACTCTCTTTTCTTCTCCTTCTGGGCAGCTGGTAGGATTACACTTCTCTCTTCAAGCTCGACGTGGCTAAGTGACTTGCTTCGGTCAATGGAATTATGTCAAAGTAGAGGCCTTAGAGAGCTTGAGCACGAAAGGTCCACAGTGACCTTTATCAGCTTTCATCCCTGAGTAAAGATACCATGAACCAAAGTCCCCAAGAGATCTGAGAGAGTAGTGCAGCATGAACGAGAAATATTGTGCTGTTACAAACCACTAGGATTCAGGGTTCTGCAAAACCTGCTCCATCCAGCCTCTAACAACACATTTCAAAGAAGTCATGAATTAAGTGCATAGTTTCTACAGCAGTTATAAAAAGTAGAATAAAGTCAGACTTCTACCTCACACCATATACAAAAGTTAACTAAAAATTAACTAAAAACAGATCAATGACTTACAGCTAAGAGCTAAAACCATAAAACTCATAGAAGAAAACATGGGTAAATCTTCACGATCAAGGATTTGGCAATGGATTCATAGATATGAAACCAAAAGCAGGAGCAACAATAGAAAAAATGGATAAACTGGACTTCATCAAAATTTAAAATTTTTGTGCATAAAGGGACATTTCAAGAAAGTGAAAAGGCAACATATAGGAGAAAATATCTGCAAATCATATATCCAATAGGGGTCTAGCATTCAGAATATATAAAGAACACTTACTACTCAACCACAAAAAACAAACAACCCAATTGAAAACAGGCAAAGGATTTGAAAAGACATTCTTTAAAGAAGATATGCAAATGGTCAAAAAGCACATGAAAAGACACCCAAATTCATTAGCATTAGGGAAATGCAAATCAAAACCACAACGAGGTACCACTTCAAAACCACTAGGATAGCCATAATTTGTTAAAAATGTAAAATAACAACTACTGACAAGGATGTGGAGAAATTGGAACCCTTGTACATTGCTGGCAGTAATGTAAAATGGTTCAGCCACCGTAGAAAACAGTTTGGCTGTTCCTCAAAAAGTTAAACATAGAATTGCCATAAGACTCCATAATTCCACTCATATATATATACCCAAAATAATTAAAAACAGGTACTTAAACATGTACATGTACACCCATGCTCATAGCAGCACTGTTCATAATAACCATAAGGTGGGAACAGCCCAAATGTCCATCAATGGATTAACAGATAAACAAATTATAGTATACACATACAGTGGCATCTAAGTCATAAGAAGGAATGAAGGAATGATACATGCTACCACTTGGATGAACCTTGAGAACATTCTGCTAAGTGAAAAGAAGCCCTACACAAAAGGTGACATATTGAATGATCCCATTTATATGAAATATCCAAAATAGATAAATCCAGAGAGATAGAACACAGATTGCTGGTTGCAGGGCTGGGGTGTGGAGGGGAGTGGGGAGAAACTGCTTAATGGATAAGGGGTTTTCCTTTGGAGTCATGGATATGTTTGGAGCTAGAAAGAGGCGGTGGTTGTGCAACACTGTGAATATACTAAATGTTACTTAATTTTTCACTTTAAAATGGTTAATTTTACATTGTGTCAATTTCACCTCAATAAATTATTTTTAATTTTAATAAAGTTAATAAAGTTTTGGTACTGAAGGCAAAAAGTACTTCATTCAAAAACCACCACAACATATTCAACAAGCTTTCTAGTTGGATTAATAATTTGGTGACACTGCTTCTGGGCAAGCATACAGCAAGGGTTAAATACCATGTGGCTATATGAGAACAACTAAGGTAAACTTCTTTTACTACCAGGAATATTATTTCATTCCTCCTCAAGTATTTCTCCCTCTTTTATATATGTTTTAAAGCAGGATCTCTCAGCAGGAAAGTCAGAAGCTCTGGCAGGCTAACGGGAACAGAGAGAAATGAGCAGCACCACCTTTCCTTGTCCACAATAGCAGAAAGGCCCTCCACAGTCCTACTCACCACTTGCTCCCCAATGTCCCTTACCATTTACCCTCTTGTCTCTTGGCTCACTTCCCATTAACTACTCATTTTCCTCTTTTAAAATTTCTCTCCAAATAAACATTAAGCAGACCAAAAAAGCATGAGCCTGTCTTAAACTCTTGTCATATTTCCTTGGTGTTTCCAGGAGATAGAAAAATACAGCAGATTCTCAATATCTGCATCTACCATCATCAAAATCTCCGACGGTTAAACTCCTTTCTTCTGAAACGAGTGACACAAAGGAATGTTATTAACTATGGTTTTCATTTGAATTATCCTAGAAAGCCTGACACACATTTTGGGAGGAGAGGGATGAGGGGAGGTGCTAGGGAGAGGGAGAAGGGGCAATAAGAAATGTGCTTAAGAGCATTAACAGCTCACTAACCCCTCCTAACAAGGGCTGTGCAATCACTGTCAGGTCAAGGACCACTAGAAGTTACCACTGACATCCTGTTTCCCAGCAAAAATGTAATGACTACACTGGGCAAATAATGAGTAATCTATTCATAAGCAATACAAAAAGATAATCCCAAACATGTCAGTGTTTTATGGGAAAATGCAAATTTTGATTATTTGGATATGAAAGCATAGCATCTTTAGGGTTTTTTGTTTATTTTCATGGTTCTAAAAGAAAAACAATGAAAAACCATGGCAAATACCCAAATTTCTTGGAATGCATCCATCAAAATAATCACAGATATTTTATGTCCCAAGTTCATTAAAACAAAAATTTCATTGGAAATTCATTGAATACAAGCATTACAAATATTAAAATAAAGCCATTTCATTTTATTTATTTATTTATTTATTTATGGCTGTGTTGGGTCTTCGTTTCTGTGTGAGGGCTTTCTCCAGTTGCGGCAAGTGGGGGCCATTCTTCATCGCAGTGCGCGGGCCTCTCACTATCGCGGCCTCTCTTGTTGCGGAGCACAGGCTCCAGACGCGCAGGCTCAGTAATTGTGGCTCACGGGCCCAGTCACTCCGTGGCATGTGGGATCTTCCCAGACCGGGGCTCGAACCCGTGTCCCCTGCATTGGCAGGCAGATTCTCAACCACTGCGCCACCAGGGAAGCCCATAAAGCCATTTCAAAAGGGAAGGAAAGGGGGGAAAATTGAGAAAAGGAAACTTTCAAAATATGGACAAGTTCTTTTGTTTCTAAAGTTGTCTTTGAGGAGTCTAAAAAGAATTCTGGGAAAATTTTTCTTTACAATTCTGTAGCATTAACACACAGTGGCAGTTTGACTTTCATGATAAAAATGAGTTGCTACTATCAATTTTAAGGTATTCTTTTTTTTTTCAGTCACGCACACCACTGGTCCGACAGAATTTCTACAATGATGGAAATATTCTCTAGCTACATGACCAATGTAGTGGCCACTAGCCACATGTGGCCATTAAGCACTTAAAATGTAGTTACTGTGACTATGGAATTGAATTTTCAGTATTATTTCGTTTATCAATAATTTAAACATTAGTACCACACATAACTAGTAGCTTTCATGTTAGTGCAAAATTTATATCATTACACTCACTACCAATTTTTCACTTAAAATCAGCTCTTTTAGATATAAAACATAAAAGAACTACTTAACTAACTGCATGAATGATAAAATTTTTAGATTATTTTTCTTCAAAATGATGAAATATTTGTTTGACATTTATAGAGGCTAAAATTATCACCTTAAAAAATATAAATAAATGTTAAGTATCTGCAAAACTGCAAGTGTTTCATTGCCAAAAATGTAAAACAAACTTCAAGACTGATATTTTTTACTTAGCAAAAACTCTTACAGAAAATACACTCAAAATTAAAAAGACTGTACATCTGATACATTTACAAAACTGAAATATGTAGTCGGTCCTGTGTGTGGGTTCCACATCCTCTGATTCAACTAACCACAGATCAAAAATATTCAGGGGAAAAAAATTCCAGAAAGTTCCAAAAAGCAAAACTTGAATTTGCTACACCAGCAACTATTACATAACATTTACATTGTATTCACAACTACTGATATAGCATTTACATTGTATTAGGTATTATAAGCAATCTTATAAGGTGATTTTAAAGTATATAGGAGGACATGCATAGGTTATATGCAAATACCAAGCCATTTTATGTAAGGGACTTGAGCATCCTCTGATTTTGGTATCGGAGAGGGTACTGGAACCAACCCCCCGCAGATACCAAGGGACGACTGTATCTGAATATTTTTCAAAAGAAAACAAACATTAAAAATTACTTAAATTCTTTGTAAAGTATTGGGACTTTCCTGGTGGTCCAGTGGTTAAGAATCCGCCTTCCAATGCAGAGGATGTGGGTTCAATCCCTGGTCGAGGAACTAAGATCCCACATGCCACAGGGCAACTAAGCCCGCACGCCGCAACTACTGAGCCCACGCGCTCTAGAGCCCGCACGCCACAACTAGAGAGCCAGCGTGCCCCAACTACTGAGCCTGTGCACTCTGGAGCCCACATGCCACAATTAGAGAGAAGCCCACACACCGCAACTAGAGAAGCCTGCACACCGCAACGAAAAGATCCCGCATGCCACAATGAAGATCCTGGGTGCCACAACTAAAACCCAACACAGCCAAATTAATAAATAAATATTAAAAAAAAATTTTTTTGTGAAGTATTAATATTAAAAATATTTGTTTAAAAAGGAAAGCTATATAGATATCATAAACAAGGGTTGAAGATTAGATCATCATATGCCCCCACCTACTTTCTATTTTTTTATTTTTAAAAAAACCTATTTAATATGCATACAGTAAGTATGATTTTATAAATGGAATTTTCACAGCAACAAAAATAGACACAAAAAAAGAATACTAAACACTTCTTCCATAAGGCCAGATCAACCATTTAAAAATATACCTACCCTTTATAATTCTATATGCTTATAACATAATTGTTTGTTTTAGGAGGAAACAGTGTTCCAAGCTCAATGTATGATATTTTAAGCACCTTACATACATTTTATCTATTTCTTTCTATCTATTTATCTATCTATCGGGAGAGGGAGAGGGAGAGACAGAGACTGATTCGATGGGGCTAACATTTAAAAATTGGTATCTCAGTGCACAGGTACCTCATTTTTAGTATAGTGAATGCTTGAAAATGAATTTAAATTTGTGGAAACATATACAAAGTAATGGCTTCTGAGTCTTCTGCTTGTACACAGAATCCCTCAAGTGGACAAGGATATGGTCTAGTGTTAGATAAAGATCTGTATCCCTGCCCCTTCCTTCTAAAACCTCCCTCCTAATTCCCCAGGCAAAAACTACAAATCACAAAGAGTGGGTTAAATCATGTTCCCCATATTTCTTTAAGAAAGTATAGAATGATGCATGTTGTAAAAGTATTTCTATCAAAAGTTAGACTCACAGTAAAACTCAGAGGTAAACTTCAAAGAGGTAACTAGGAAAACTCACCTAACATGGAACACCTCATTGCTCCACAGTGGATAAATGTGGTTAAATTTTAACTACATGGTGCTAGGCTAGAAACAGGTCATCAATAAATACCTGCAGAATTAAAAAAGCAAGACTAACTGGACTACAAATTAGAAGACCTGCTTTTTGCTCTAACTGGCCATAAAAATGACTTTAGACACATCTATTAACCTCTTCTAAGCTTACTTACCTCAAAAAAGAAAAACTGCCTAAATCATCTATAAAGTTCCATATAGCTTTGAAATTCTATGATTCAACAGAATAAATTAAAGGTCAGACATTCATTTTCCAAGCTATTTCAAATAGTTTAAGTATTTGACAAGGAGCTACTGTCAATCAACCAGTAACAATGAGGAAAAGTTACTTAAATCTGAAAATTCAGTAGGAAAAACAGCTTTGATTTATAACAACACTCACACTTTTCAGGCACAGGTATATTACTGAGACGGGGTACATTTGTAATGAATGTTTTGCAGGACTATAAGCGTTAAAACATAAACAGAGCATAAGAATGCTTTACCATTTGACATAAGTCGTTTCCACACATTCAATTTAAGAAATAACTAAGATGTTTTTATACAGAGCTAACTCAAGAACAGAGTATTCACAGTGATTATGGAGGCCCTACACCCTAGCAGCAGTGGAAGCTGCAGGGGTCCAACAGATTAGGGAAAAACAAGAAGCCCTTGTGCTGGAATTCAAAATGAACCAATCAAACAGAAACAAAACCATTCCCTCTCCCTACTTCTTCTGGCACACTTGATTGCATGGTGCTTTTTTTTTTTTACCATCTCTTTAACTTATTGTTTTTCCCTTCAGGGTGTTCTGATGTTCATTTGATCCAGATCCTACTCTTACCAAATTCAAAGTGGGTAGAGCGTGTAGCTGTGTGACTTCTCAGTCATCAACCCCTTTCACCCTCAACCCAGCCACCAGTTGCAAGGAGCATAAACGCAGGCATCACCATCATTGTAAATCAAAACGTTTAGACTCACTGATTAATAAAATTTGAGAGCTGGATAAGATCTTAGTGGCACTAAATTCCAATAATCTTATTTTGATTTTTAATTATAAAAATCATATACTGAAAAGAATATAAACCAAACTTAGTAGTAGGACCTTTCCCTTTTACTATAAACACTTAAGTGTAAGGCTCTGTTTATTCCAGCTCCCACCCCCGTTCTTGTGCCCTCCCCTCTTCCACAGCTATAATCACTATTGTTTGATGTATTCTTTTTTTATGCCTTAGTTTATTTGTCTATAAAGTAGGAATAATAGTGCCTACCTCATAGGACTGTCTTGCAGATTAATTAGATTAATACATATAAATCACTTAAAACAGTGCTTGGCACTTAGTAAAGACTCAAATGATGGTAGCTGCTACCAGATTTTAACACACCCCATATTGATGAACACTTAGGTTTTCACAATTTTTCATCATATACAATGTTGTGATGAGTATCCTTGTCCACTTGACTATTTTTTCTGTTGGGTAAATTCCTGCAAGTGAAGATGCTGGTTCAAACATATGCACATGTAAAATTCTGCTAGATATGGTCTAACCGCCCACCAAAAGTAATGAGTCAATTTCCACTCCTTCCAATAGTGTATGAGAGCATCTTCTCCCCATTGTCTTCAACATAGGGCACTGATAATCTTCAACACCAGGTATTAAATCTTTTCTAATTACTAGGTAAGGATGATCAATGTTTTATCACTTCTATTGAAAGTTAAACATTTTTTTGTTTTGACTATCTGTATTCTTTTATGATTTGCCTGTTTATATTTGATGGGGGGAGGTCAGGAAAATTTTCTCCTGGGTCAATAGGAAAGAAATAACATCCTCATCCCCCCACCCCAATTCAGGATTGTGATGGACATACCTCTTCTTCCCTTGAATCTCAGAAGGATATCATTTTTAAGTTCTCTCCTGTTACATAGATTAACTGCTTAATCAGGATCCATCTACTCTTATTGCTCTTAGCCATAAGCCAAACTCCCTTCTTTCACTAAAATTTAGATGCCTCTTTCTTATCCATTCATATTTATAAATAAAATTGTCAACAGGTGAGATGAGAGCTCCATCAGTATTTGGGGAGGTCACTCTTCCATGTCCCCAGGAAGGCCTGCTGCCTACTACACTCATTAAGAGAAGCTGGCAGATCCATTAAGTGATTTTGCTTCCAAGTTGAGTTCTTTTCTTTTCCCCTCCAAGTCGCTTGTGGCCTTTTATTTTATAAATGAAGGAACTGAGATCCAAAGAGGTTAAGCATATAGGACCTTGGTCTATTACTTCCTAGTACTAAGTTGTGCTACCAAACAATAAAACACTCTCTTGTTGGGACTGCAGAACTCAAATGCTTCCACTGCTAATTCCTGCTTCCGTGTTTCATTCCTTCTCTAACTCTTACAAAGACCCCAGCTATTTGCAGGGAGGGGGTGTGGGGATTAGGGTGCAAGGGGACAAGGTAGGCTCTACCTCAGCCCCCTCCAGCCTGCACACTCATATCCTGTCATCATCTGAAACTTCTCCATGACTGATGTCTCTCTCCACAACTATAATATCCCATCCTCCCAGATGGCTTACTCAATCATGCCCAGTATAATAAGTCTTCAACATCAATGGATCCTTTGGACCCTCTCCATTTTCCCTATTCACTCACTCCTTTCTTCCTTTGCCTCCAATCCACCTCAGACTCCATGTCCCATCATTTTAATCACTCTTGCCAAAATCCTAAACCTCCTTAGTCCCTCTATACCTGGCAAAAACCTAAGCCTGCATAAATGCGACATCCCAACTTCTTCATACCTCAGACATCTGAGAACTGCAGGAGAAAACTCCCTAAACAAGCAGATGGTTCCACCATAAACCTAGCCATCAACTGCTTGCTGAATAATGCCAATGATTCTACTACCTTTCTCTAACCAAACTGCTGTGACTCTTCGCAACAATAATTTCAAACCTGCACTCTCCACAAATCTTCACTCCCTAAGCAGCTGGCCTTGCCTGGTAGTCACCAGACAAGAACTCTCTCCCCGACAATCTGAATCTTCCTTTGCACCTATCCTTTCTTTCTCTTGTTAAAGCGGGAAGGGGGATACTATTTCTAAAGTCCTTCCCTCCAATTGTGCTCTGGAGCACATCCTTTCCTACCTTCTTAGGAATCTTGAACTTTTAATTGTTCCTTATTTCTGAATCTTCAACTCCTCTCTAATGGAGATTTCCCATCAGCATTTACACAGGCTCAACTCTTTCCTCTTAGAAAAGAGAAGAGGGGTGAACAGGAAAGAAAAAAGGAGAAAGAAGAAAAAATTCTCCTTTTTTGTCAAGACCCCTCCAGCTATGACCGCTTTTCCATATCAAAACCAAACCTGAAGACCCATCTACCTTGTTATCTATTTTTTCATCTCCTTCTCACCAATTAACCCCTCAAACTTGCATTCTACTCTCCAGAGCTTCTAACATAGTCACCATCATAATCACCATCACTTTGTCACTAAAGTCTTTGGACAAATATTGATCCTAATCTTCTGCCACTGAATCTCAGTTCATATGTTTTTCTTCAGCTTGGGATGTCAAGAAACAAAAATTCCATGAGAGTAAGAATTTGTTCCATGATGTATCTATGTCAGTGCCTTGTAGAGTACTGGATACACAGAAAGTACTCAATAAATACATGTTGAATGAATGAATGATAGTTTTCCTCCCAAGCTCCTGACAAACTCATTCTTCAGGGTGAATGCAAATAGCACTTTCCTTAAAAAATCTTTTACAATCCTGCTACACAGAATTAGATTATATGTCCTACAAATGTTAGACAGTAGCCAGGCACTGGGGATACAGAATTTAACACAGAGTCCCTGCCCTCAAAGACTCTCAGTCTGGAACTGTTATACCTGTACTATAGACCTTATGCTCTTCTACTTTATATTCTTTTATTTATTCATTCAACAACTATGTGGATGCCTATCAAATACAGAACCTGTATCTCCTATTCTCTTATTAACTTCAAACTACCACAAAGATCAGAGACTTAATAATTCTTGAACTGTATTTAAAATAATTATAGAAAAATTCTTTAAATCATTTTCTAAGATAAATGTTAGGAACCAAAATCTTAATGTTTCCTAACTACTTCTTATTCACCTATTAATTATATAACTGGATTCCTATATAAATTGATTCATTATATTTTAAACAGTTTTAAGACTTTTCAGTTATACAAATAAGTGGTAATACTGTATAATGAAATACTGCTAAAAAGTATTTTAAAATATAAAATGTTCCTACCCTTTGACCCAGCAATCCTACTTTTGAGACCTGATCCTAAATACAAGGATGTATATATATTTCTTGGCCTAGAATTTAGTGGAATGAGAATGAAGTGAAGAGAGAAATCTGCAGAGAAATATGTAGAGTATGATTCCCTTTTGTTGTTTAAAAAGGGAAAAAAAATACAGAGTACACAATTACATAAACACAAGCAAAGGAGTGGAAGGACAAAACCAAACTATTAACACTGGTTATTCCAAAGCACAGAATTGGAGGAATAGAAAGAGAAACTACTACTTTCCATATATTTCTTATGTTGGTTGCTATAAGGGCACATATTTTTATATGTAAAATATGAACAGTTTATTCTTTTGTATATAAAAAAGGCTTTTCCCTGTGCTTTATTTTTAATATGGGCATTCTCCAAGTTCTAAGCATCTGACATACAATCATCCTACAAATATAAACCATAGTGCAATACTGAGCAGCTTGAAGGGAAAAAGGAAGGACAGAAGTCAGGCATTAGTGACTCCTCACCAGGAGGCTTCATACAAAGAGGGGAGAAGGGGAATGCTGAGGAGAAGACATTTAAACACAATAAAACAATGTTAATAAGAAATAATAAAACAATGTGGAAATGGAAATAATTGGCAGGTTCCCAAGCTTCTCTTAAAAAAAAAAAAAAAAGGCCAATTAACTCATAATGTGTTTGAGATAGTATATGCTTCCAATAATGTGTTTTTTTCCTTTGGACAGTATTGCAGTTTAAGTCAAATTTTACATACTAAATCTCTATTATTTCTATAGGAAATATACTTTATCAATAACACCAGCAAACATTCTAAAAGCCTGCAGTCACTAGTTTGGAGCACTCAAGGGCAAGTACTGTTTCATCAGCTTTGAAAACCTGTGCAGTATGCCATTCTCAGACTATGCTGGATATAAGTAAGCTGTCTTATACTCAGTATAGTCACGGAATGGTATGCTTGCTACCATTGCCACCATCCCGGTATCTGTATGGCACTTTACAGTTTAAAAAGCTCTTTGATACAAAGGAATCAAATGTTCCAGCTAAGAGAAAGCATTAAAATAAAATATATACACCTACCATTATAAACATATGCAACAATTTAATCTTTAGTGACTAAAAAGGTGGCAAAGCATGAACTTGAAATGTATGCTTGGGAGCCATTATATCAGTTAAAATTGTATAGTAGATACTTAAATATTTTCATAAATAGAAAACTGCAGCCAAGAAACGGCCACAAAACCAAAAGTTTATTGTAACATTTATAAGCAAAGGCCAATTTCTTCTACCCGTGGACTATAACTGATGGTTGAGAAGTAATCCACTCACAACCTTTTCTTTGTACATCAACAACAAACATGAGAAAATGTGGGCTGTAATCCTTGACAAATTATTTCTTACACCACTTCTCCAGAGGGAGGAAAAACACTAGGTAAATACGGTTTCACTTCATGCAATGATGATCTCGCAAAAAGGATTAATATAACTATATACAGATTATTAAAGTTTGAAAAGTGAAAAATCTAATTTAAAAAAATTTAATTAGGCATGCAAAATAATATATACACAAATATGTCAAACACTAAAAATAAAAGATATACTTGCACTTACTTTCAGAGACAACAAAGATAAACAAATTTGATAATGCTTTCTACACATTGTAGGTATTTTGCACAGACTAACTAAAACTTTTCCAGAAAAACACTCCATATATATGAAGCCAGTAAGGCATATTTTCAGATACTCAGATACTTTCAGAGAAGGGAATGAAAAATGGGTCTGTTCACAAAGAAACAACAAGAATGCATAAATCATCTAAAGTGGAAAAGAACTAGAATTCTAAGTGTAAGATTTAAATGAGGTTCAGTGATAATCAGAAAAGGCCACATAAAGCAAAATCCATTTAAAACAGAGACCAAATATCATGATAAACAGTGGGAATAAAAAGTTTGACAGGCACACTCTCTTGAAAAATATTTTAGATTTTTAATCTCATATGTAATAAAATTTAGGTTATAATGATAACTATGTGCTTATTCTTAGAACATAAAAAGAGTGAATCAAATGTTGGCTTTTGTGGCAAAAATTTTTCCAACAAATTGGATGACAGCCCAATTCAAGGTCATCTGATTTTCACAGTGCAATCATAAAGAAGGTTTTTTGGTTTTGGGTTTTTTTCAAAACACTCAAAGGCTACATCAAGCCTCCTAATGCCTGTCTTAATATTTTAATCTTCAAATCATTCCCTTTTTAAATACGTCTAAATCAAAGTCATCCTTGTTGGTCTTTCTCTTCTTTACTTTTTAACTGGTCTGTTGGGTACTGTAACATCCATAAATCATCTAAGAATCTTAACACACAAAGAAAGCACAGGCCCAGAGAGATGCACAGGCTAAGTGAAGAGGGGTTTCTGAATAGGGACTAATTTTTTTTTTATTTTATTGGAGTATAGTTGATTTACAATTTTGTGTTAGTTTCAGGTGTATAGCGAAGTGATTCAGTTGTACATATATTGATACATGTATTCATTCTTCTTCAGATTCTTTTCTTAGATAGCTTATCACAGAATATTGAGTAGAATTCCCTGTGCTATACAGTAGGTCCTTGCTGGTTATCTATCTTATATGTAGTAGTGTGTGGGACTAATTTTATAAGTGGTATATTAGTGAATATTTTGCTTTCCTACACGACTCTTAAAACTTCATAACTGCAAGAACTTGGATAGTGAATTCTCATGTAATGAGAAGCCCCTGTATGTGTACTTTTATTACCTGTTTATACAACAAGAGGGGATATAATCTTGGTCTGAATATCTTAAGATATATAAAATATATCTTGGTCAGGACCACATTATAAATGACTTTTTTTTTTAATGCAACATAATACTGTACCAAGGTTGTAAGGGAGTTCCTTTTCATGTAGAGTCTCTCCAAGTACTGTAGTCCCTCATCTTTTAGTAACTCCAATGGGAAATGCTGCAGATTCCTATAATTTAAGAACAAATTCTTGTGCTTTTCCAGCCTTGCCACAGAGATCGTCTTACAAAGTTCAGATGCCATGACTGAACATATCCCATCAGGCACACTGCAGCACTACATCTTGTCAAAATTGGTCCATTTCTAAAGAGAACAAAAAAATGGGAAATTATGATACTGCTAACAAACGTTGCCAAATAAACCAGTCAGCATATATAGCTATTTGCAGATATTAAAAAGAGAGTTATACATCCATTCCTATATTTTTCTTTTATAAGAAAACTAAATTTTCACACATATTTAGGAGATTAAAATGAATAACTATTTAATAAAAATACTCTCACTATTTAAGCAATATTTACTACTTAGTAGAAATAGTCCTATTTGAAAAAAGTAGTTCTTGAACTTGAGATAGGAATCCCTATCTAAGAGAACAGAGACCAGTTTCATAACATGCAACCAAACAAAGAGCTTAAAAAATTAGACACAGCAAACACATTTCCTTCTTGAACTACCTCATTTTGTCTTTAGCTTAAAACATTTTAAAAATATTTAAATGTGGGCTTCCCTAGTGGCGCAGTGGTTGAGAATCTGCCTGCCAATGCAGGGGACATGGGTTCGAGGTCTGGTCTGGGAAGATCCCACATGCCACGGAGCAACTGGGCCCATGAGCCACAATTACTGAGCCTGCGCGTCTGGAGCCTGTGCCCCACAACAGGATGGGCCGCGATAGTGGGAGGCCCGCGCACCGCGATGAAGAGTGGCCCCCGCTTGCCACAACTAGAGAAAGCCCTCGCACAGAAACGAAGACCCAACACAGCCATAAATTAAATTAATTAATTAATTAATTTTAAAAAAAGATAAAGTCCAAACAAATTTAAAAATATATATATATTTAAATGTATATAATATAAAATATAACTAGACCACTTACAGCTTCATTTTCTTCACTTCTTACTATCTAAATATTGTCCTATATTCTAATATTTTCTTTCTTTTATCTCTTTATTCTCTTTTCTTTCTTTCTTCTTAGCTTTGCAGATGATCAAATTAGCAAAGAAACAGGCCTGGGAACACAGAGTTTTACTTAATTATTTCAATGAAAGAAGAAATACTGCACTAGGAAATAAGAATCCTGTACTTTTCTATTACAATCTTTCTGGGCCTTAGTTGCCTAACATAAAATGGAGACAGCAATTTATTGGTAAGGGCCAGAACCCAGAACAGATTAAATTCCTTTCTAGCTCCAAATTGACAAGGATAGGAAGAGAAATAACATTTCCCATCTTATCAACTAGGCACAGGGCAGAAACAAACTTCACATCACTTACCACAAGAAGAAACAAACTCAGAGATTCAATAATTTGTCCAAGGTCAAACAGCTCATAAGGGAACAAGGATTTTTTTTTCTTGGGCTGGGGAAGGGTGTCCAGTGGATTTCTAAGCCTGAAGTCTTTATACACACAGACTGACAGGATTCCACAGGATACTAAGAAAATGCTAAAACACTAAAAACAAGTTGAGCTTTGTTCAAAGATTCTACTCTGGTTTTCCTGGGCACCCTTTCTCAAACTCTCCAAAGAGAAGTACCTTTCAAAGAAAATGTTTTTTCTTAAGAAAAACTATTTTCACTGGGAATTAATACCAAGTTAGTACAAAATGCAGTATCATAAGCTTTCAATAAGCAGAGTTTTCTAACTTCTTGGTTATTTTCTATTATTTCCAAACTCTTAATTCCCAACTAATAAGAAAGTATTTGCTATTTTATATAAAAGGTCAGAGAATATGGAGTATTCAATTATATCCCCAATGCAACATGAGAGTCCAGTACCTTCCCGTATTTATACTAGTTACTCACTTACCTATTTTTATGAGACATATTACTTGACTTTGAACAAGATACTCAATCTTTCCACATCTTAATTCTCTCCCTGTAAAGCAAGGGGAACTAGGCTAGAAATAACATCGTTGATTGTATTTAGAAAGGGAAGCTTTCTGGGTAATTATTCACTGAAATAGTAAACTAGAAGCCGTTTAGATGTCTCACAAGCATCTCAAACTTAACATATTCAAAAAGAGTTTTTGATATTCATCACCAATCCAAATCTTCCCCAGTCGTTCTAACCACCAGGAAAGCCGGAAGTCATGAATGATTCCTCCACCACCTCCAATCTATCACAAGGCTTATGGTTTACATCTCCAAAATACACCTCAAATCTATCCACATCTCTCCATCTGCCCAAATGGAAAGCCACTGTCATCTCCTGCCTTGCCATATGTATTACTGGTCTCCCTGTGTCCACTCGAGTCACTTTGCAATACATTAATCACTTAGCTGGGAGCCTTTAAAAAAGTAAATCCAACTATGTCTCCCTCTCTTTCTCAGGTAAACTTGCTCCCTAGTCACATGCATTCTAAATAAACCCTTCAAAAGTTTTTTAAGAAAAATTAAACTTACCAAGTATTGAGGGCTCTTCACAATCTGGCCCCACCCACTTCTCCAGCCTGGCAGCACCCTCCCTGGCTTCTCACCAAACTCCTGGGCTTTTCTAGTGTTTGAAAGTGCTAAACTCTTCTTCACACCACTTCCTGCTCTCCTTTAGCCTTTGAAAGCACTGTCCCAACGCCCTTCAGGTTTCAACGTAAAAATCACTTCCCCATCCCAAGCTAAAGTCTTCTCTCTTACTCTTTCTTTGTAGGACTCTTCACAATTTGTAATCTATATATTTATTGGTGTATCTATCTATCGTCAATCTAGCCAAGAGACTGTACCGTAAGCTCCTGAGGGCAGAGACCTTGCTGTTTTCTTCACATTTGTATACCTGCCTCTAGCACAAAGCAGGCCCTCAAACAGCTGATGAACAGCTGACAGTAGGACATGTGAGTAATATTGCAAGGTAGATTTTTTTTCACCTCTGATCTAAGGTCAGCTTGTAGATACTATATGCTGAGTGCGTGCTATGTGCAATAAAGATCTCTCAATCCTTAAAACTCTGCACTGCAATAGACATTATTTAGCCTATTTTATAGATGAGGAAACTGAGTTTCTCAGAAGGTAACTTGCCAGAATACCAACCCAGGTGTTCAACTCCAAAGCCTGTGCACTGCTCTACAAGGCAGACTTTCATGAACTTCAGTGGGGCCTCTGCTTCTTCTTCTTATTATTTAAGCGGTAGGCAAAGCTTATACAAATTTAAGACTACAAAGCAAAACCCACACTCCCTGATGGGAAGATCCAATAAGAGAATACAGTGTAACCTGATGGCTTTCCTTCTAATCCTGCTGAATCCTGATGGGTGGGATTGGTTGCCCTTAAAACGCCATTACACTCTGTTAAAATGCGTCTTGCTAGGAAGGCAGTTTGGGAGATGAAATCTACACAAATGAAATCTGAAAGCTTCCAATAATAAATAATGATAATGGTTTTCCGTATGCATTCACTGGCAATGCACAGCCTTTACCAGGATAATTTTCTTATACATATTCCCTTCACTACCTCTTATCTACAATTAAAAGCAAATGGTATACTTAATATTAGCTGTACACAACTGCACCTGCATAACAGTTTTCTGACAGATAAACACCAATCCACTCCATTATTATTTAAAGCAAACTAACCTTTCCATCTTAAGAAAATTCCACACATTTTAAAACAGGTGTGTTTTAAGGGAAAGGAGTCCCTTAGATTGACTTCCGTACTTAATTCAGTGGAATACCCACTCCAATTTCCTAATATTGTAGATTAATGAATTAAAACACGCACATTAAAAGCATTTGTTAAAGGTTATTTTCTCAGTACTGAAAAGAAAGCTGGCAGAAGTCTTAGGCAAAACACATGCCGTTTTGCCCGAGTTAACGAAACACTCTGGTCGTTAGAGTTTGGAAGCAGTGAGCCCAGTGGCAGGGATTTCACAGACCCCATATCGAGATTCTCCGACCACCGAGGGCGAGGAGGGCCCGGCAGCTGTGGCGACCCGAGGCCCAGACGGGCCCGCTCGGGCCGGGGTCCACTCGCTGCAGCCCGGACGCTTCTGCCAGACCCAGCCTCAGGGCCGGGGGTCGGACCAGAGGCCCTTGCTACGTGAGCCACCCGGAACGGCAAAGTGCTACACTCACCTCGACCAGCGAAGCCAGCGCTCCCGGGCGCAGGGGCGCTGGACGGCAAGCCGGGACTCGGCGGGCGGGGCGGGGCGGGGCGGGGCGCCGGGAGGGGACGGGGCGGGGCGCGGACGACGGGGGGCGGGACGGGGCGGAACCCTCACTTCAGAGGGTTGGGGGAAGACAGAGCGGAGGAGAGGAAGACGGAACCTCGCGATAATGTTCCACCGTTCTCGCGGTTTTTACGATAGATCGCACGAGAGGCTTGTTTTCCAAGCGATGTGCCTATTGGCCAAGAATGTGGCTTCTCCGCGACTTGGCCCCGCCCCTGGCTCGGTCTTTGCTTCCGGCTCCGGCTTCCGGGTTTGCTGTTGAGATCAGCTTTTTGCTCAGAATTTGGAGGGGGTAGTTTAGCCGGCTCCAGCCTCAGGGACCGTCAGTAACTGATCAGTTCTTTCATTCATGCATTCACTGATGCACTCGTCCTCTCATTCAATGCATACGTTGAGAAATTACAACAGTAATAACACCCAGTCGCTTTACTGTATACCAGGCAGCGTTCTGAGATCAGTGCATAGGTTATCTCAACCCTCACAACAATCCTATGACACAGGTACTATTACTATACTCGTATGACGGATGAAAAACTTAGGTCAGGTAGGTTTATGTAATATGGCCAAGGTTAGTAATCAAGTAGTGAGCTTAAGCCCAGTATAAAAGAAGTCACTGCGCGCTGGCAGGTTCGTTCCAAGCGTGAGGCAGTAACCTAGTCTCTGCTCTTGAAATACCGTAGGTCTGCTGTGAGAAACAATCGTTAAAACGACAATAACAACTTTGTAAGTTAAATATTCTGGCAGTTCCTAGCATGACTGAGTAGGCATCAATAAATATTTCTTCAAGACAGAATTTCCTATGTCAGCAGAGTCATCAAAGGAAGAGACCTTTATGATGGTAAAAAGAAAAAAAAAATCAAAGCATTGTTAAGGAACAGCAAAAAAAATTTTTTTTAAGTACCTTGCTTGTTAACAAGACATTTCTTCTGAAATGAAGTTTTTAAAAAATTTCCTCTCATGGAACTACTGTTATTTATTGTTCTTTGGCAAGTTTGATGTTGATTATAATGTAGCAGTTCATTGTCAAGATATCCTGACTTTATAGATTTACGTTGGTTTATTTAATTACTTGTTAGAGGTAAATAACCTAGAAAGCAGAGTTATATTAAATAAAAATAAGACCTATCTCAAAACAAAGTATGAGTTATAATGAAATACTTACCAATTATCTATTTAGTAAACCTGGTCTTCAGAAGTTACTGAAGTATATGGATGGTATATGTCATGTACTTCTAAGACCTTTTATACAGGCTTCCAAATACTTAAGAATTTGTAGTACTTAGAACTTTTTTGCTAGACTTAAAATGAGGAAATCTTCAGTTTATGTAAAAACAAAAATCTTTCGGTTATTAAACATCAACCCAAATAATATATATTTGCTCCTAATATGGAAGAGTCACACATACAAAAAAGGCTTCACTATATAGATAGAACAATTTTTAAAAAGTAATCAATGTTAGTCTCTTAGTTTTCATTTCTTAAAAAATGAAATATTTTAATGCATTAATTTGACATCTGATATTTGATCATGAAAAATGAATCATCTTAAAACAACTTCTGCCCTCTGAAACTGACACAAAAGTAGCCATGTGATTCTTCGTATTAGTATATTATCCTATGGCCACTCTTAAAAGTTCTCTAAATTTGTCAAGTGACAGTTTCACATTTTGCCTCCCTCAGAACAAGGGGGCGGGACTTCCCTGGCGGTCCAGTGGTTAAGACTTCCCTTTCCAGTGCAGGGGGTGTGGGTTCTATCCCTGGTGGGGGAGCTAAGATACCACAGGCCTCCTGGCCAAAAAACCAAAACATAAAACAGAAGCAATATTATAACAAATTCAACAAAGACTTAAAAAAAAGAAAAAAGTCCACATCAAAAAGGTCTTTAAAAAAAAAAGCGGGGGGTGGGGTGGGAATCCTCTAATACAAACTAGTGATTGGGCAATCTTTGGCAAACTTTAACATCATCAGGCAGCGATACCACTTTAAGAAAATTCCAAGGAAAGGACAACCCCATTTTAAAATTCCCACCTCTGGCTCCCAAGGATTGGGTTGCAAACTTAGATAAAACACTATTCTCCACTCCCTATTGGTGCATGCTCTATCATTCATTCTCCCTGGAATTTTGTGAGGTACTAAGTTGCTTTACGGGAAAAGGCTGCTCCAATTTAGTCTGGAATTGCTCTACTTTAGACTTTTTCTGGTTATCAATCTGTACAAAGAATCACCAAACTGAAACAGCGTGGACCAAACTGATAAATCAGGCTGCCGAGACAACTGTGTAATTCGATCGAAAAAGAAACGGACAACCTCTCAAGCACATCGGGTAATTGACAAAGGATTTTAACGACACAGTGAGAGATGTAAGAGTTAAACTTTTCTGATTTTTTTTTTTTTTTTTTGCTAGTTTTAAAGGAGTAAGTGTCAAAGGAAAAGCAGATAAAATGCTGGCATAATGTAAGAGTGGCAGGAAGAGAGTTTTTCAGAGGGTGTTTTTAGAAAGAACATTATTCGCAGATTAGCAATGGATTTTTGAATGGTAAAGGGAAAAAGGTAGTAAGATTAATAATAGATTATTTTATACTCCAAGAAGCTGTGGTTTTTTGTTGCTTTAATATGGATTTAGAGGAACACTTAGTAATATTATTGTAATTATCAAGGGAAATGAATATTTTTGTATGTATATTGTCATACCTAGCATAATAGACAATCCAGCTGTTAAAAGATATAAGAGAAAATTATCGTCATCTTTGGACCCAAGTTTTGTGTATATTTGTAGATTCAGAGATCCAGGGACAGATCTGCTAACAACAAAGGAAAACATAATATTGGTATATGAAACAGAATCAGTAGGTAATGAATGTAAGGATAAATTCTCAAAAATGAAATCCAGCATTTATACTTTCAAAAATGATATTTTCACTAAAACTAAAATATAAAAGTTCAGGAAGTACTGATAAATGAGGATAATATATATTAAAACATATTTGAAATAGCAACATTTTTTAAAAATCCAGCCCAATAAAAAATTCCAAAATATAGCATCTTAAAGATTCTTCAAACATTAATTCAACTAGTAAATATAATACCTTGTAGCACATCTATACCTCTACAAGGCCTAACTCAGAGTAGGTATGCAATAAATATTTCTTGAGGGTCCTCTGTTAATCCATATATGGGGATATAAAGTAATAAAATACAGTCTCTCAAGAAGCTCATACTCTAGCTGGGAGAAAGAGACTCAAAAAGTTTAAATGAAGACTTCTGGATAGTTTTTGGTGCATAGATGACTGCTGTAGACCCTAGGTGCTTCAGGTGCTCAGATCAGTGTGAGCAGAAATATTCAGGGAGAGTTTCACAGTAGGGTTAAGACACATTTTGAGCTTGAGCAATGAGCAAACTTTCAGTAGATAGAAAAGAAATGAAACGGCATCCCAGGTAGTGGGTGAGTTGTTAGCAAATATGTGCAGCCTAAAGAATAGAGAATAATTAGCTCTGATGCAGCAAAAGCTTCATTTGGGGACCTTGGTATAATAAAAAAATTTTTTAAAAGCATGAGAAGTTACACGAAAAGTCAAAATTGCCAGAATTAAGGAGTTTGATCCTGCGTTTTAAAGGTAATATTTGAAAAAGATAAAACTGACATTGCAAGAACAGAGACCAGAAGCTAAGGGGCTAAATACTATAAATAATGGAGTGCAGATTGGTAACAGTCTCGTAAGACATTTTCTCCAAATACCTTCACATGGTTGAATAACATAAATCTTGATGCATTTCTTTCTATTCTTCTAAAGCATTGAGCTTATTTTTTGTTAAACACTACAAATATAAATTTTATTACATGAGGTGTTAGTTGTGGTGTAATAAAACAGTAAAAGTAATTGTTTACATTGCATCAGTTCTTGCTCCCTTTCCCTCAGAATTTAATGGTTTCTTGGTTCTATTTAACTGAATTGAAGGAATTTCAACCAAAAAAAAAAAGTTGTGACTGAAGAACACCATGGGAAGATGGGAGATATTTGTACTCAGACTGTAGGCTTTCACCTGATCTGTTTCTCTGAGACAAAACTCAGTTCCATACCTCAGTGAGCTGCTACCATGTACCAGATGATATCCTCAGTGTTGGGCAAAAAAAGGTGAATCAAGAACCATCTCCTCCCAAAAAAGCTTCAGGGATACCAAGCAGGGTATTTGTCTCCTGCTTCAAAATTTGCTTCAAGGAACCTGAAGGTCATCTATTTTAAATTCTTTTTTTTTTAATTGGAGTATAATTGCTTTACAATGTTGTGTTAGTTTCTGCTGTACAATGAAGTGACTCAGCTATATGTATACATATATCCTCTCCCTCTTGGACCTCCCACCCACACACCCCCCCTGCATCCCACCCATCTAGGTCATCACAGAGCACCAAGCTGAGCTCCCTGTGCTATACAGCAGGTTCCCACTAGCTATCTATCTGTCTTACTATTCTAAATTCTTGATCAGTGGTTCTTAATCGGATAGATGGAGAAGGAGGTTATCTCTAGCTGTGGAAAAGAATCCTGAGACAAAGTCCCCTGATGACAAATGTGGTAGACTGCAATGCTCACCAAATATTCCATTTACTCCCCTGGATATCTAGCCCTCTTTGGAGTTTGGGAGCAAATGAAATATTAGCAGAAGTGAGGTGGGTCACTTAAGAGCAATAGTAGTGAAAAGCCCATACACAGTTTTTCAATCTCTGTTAGTCTACCATGACTCCTGTTGATGTACAGTTAAACCTTGGTCAGCCTGGATCTCTGAAAGACTGTGGATCAGACATTCCCACTCCCCACCTCCATCTCCACACCCTACTAAATCAAGTGAGTCTGTAGCATGTAAGAGTTAGTATCTTACCTCATTATAGCCTAACTGATCCTGACTACCTAAGCTCTTATCAGCTTTTCCCCTGGGGATATCGGCATTTCATTTATTTCAGTTTTCTTAAGAAAAAAATGCCCTGATCAACTGAGTTTCATCTATCAGGTAGATGATACATTTGGGGAAAAATCACACTATAAAGATGGTTTGATTGTTCATCCAGTAAACATTTATTGAGGCCTATTAGGTGTCAGGCAATAATACCATGTGACCCATCTATTCATAGAGCCAGAATGTTAAGATTGATTTTCAAAATTTTTGGAGCCTCTGCCATATTGTCTTTGGGAATCAGTGCTGCCCTATCTTATGAAAGTCTTGTAGTTATAAGATGTATAAAAGTCAGAATTACATATAAAACTGCATGGTGGTTTCATAGCTATTTTTTAACAGCTTTAATAAGGTATAATTTACATACTATACAATTCACTCACTTTAAGGATATAACTCAATGATTTTTTTAGAAAATTTACAGAGTTGTGTAACTATCACCACATTCCAATTTTAGAAAATGTCCATCACTGTAAAAAGATACCTCATGCCCATTTGCAAGCACTTCTCATTACTACCCCCAGCCCAGGCAATCAATAATAAAATTTCTGTCTCTATAGATTTGCCTTTTCTGGACATTTAATACATTAATGCAAATGGAATCATACAATGTGTGGTATTTCGCATCTGGCTTCTTTCACTCAGCATGTTTTTGAGGTTTATCCATGTTGTAGTATGTGTCAGTCCTTCATTCCTTTTGTTTTTTTATTGAAGTATAGTTGATTTAGAATATTATACTAGTTTCAAGTATACAACATAGTGATTCAATATTTTTACAGATTATACACTCCATTTAAAGTTATAACAAAATAATGGCTATATTTCTCTGTGGTGTACAATATAACCTTGTTGCTTATTTGTTTGATACATAGTAGTTTGTATCTCTTAACCCCATACCCCTATCTCACTCCTCCCCTCTTCCCTCTCTCCACTGGTAACCATTAGTTTGTTCTCTATATCTCTGAGTCTGATTCCATTTTGTTATATTCATTCAATTCTTTTATTTTTTTTAGATTCCACATGTAAGTTGTAACCAGTATTTGTCTTTGTCTGACTTATTTCACTAGGCATAATACCCTCTAGGTCCATCCATGTTATTGCAAATGGCAGAATTTTATTATTTTTTATGGCTGAGTAATAATCCATTGTATGTGTATGTGTGTGTGTATATATATATATCTCACATATTCTTTATACATTCGTCTGTTGATGGTTGCTTCCAAATCTTGGCTGTTGTAAATAATGCTGCTATGAACATTGGGTGCATGTATATTTTATTTTATTTTCTTCAGATATATAAGTGGAATTATTGCTGGATCATATGGTAGTTCTATTTTTAGTTTTTTGAGGAACCTCCATACTGCTTTTCATAGTGGCTGCACAAATTTATTCTCACCAATAATGTATAAGGATTCCCTTTTTTCTGCATCCCTGCCAACATTTGTTATTTGTGGTCTTTCTGATGATAGCCATTCTGACAGGTGTGAGGTGATATTTCATGTGTATTTGATATGCATTTTTCTGATGATTAGTAATGTGCATCTTTTCATGTGCATGTTAGCCATCTGTATGTCTTCTTTGGAAAAATGTCTATTCAGGTCTTCTGCCCATTTTTTAGTTGGGTTGTTTGTTTTTGTTATTGAGTTATGTGAGCTGATTATATATTTTGCATAGTAACCCCTTATTGATCATAGCATGTGCAAATATTTTCTCCCATTCAATAGGTTGTCTTTCATTTTGTCAATGGTTGTCTTTGCTGTGCAAAAGCTTTTAAGTTTAATTAGGTCCCATTTGTTTATTTTTGCTTTTACTTCTTTTGCTTGAGGAGACAGATCCAAAAAAAATATTGCTACAATTTCTGTCAAAGAGTGTTCTGCCTATGTTCTCTTTTAGGAGTTTTATGATTTCAGGTCTTATATTTAGGTCTTTACTCCACTTTATTTTTGTATATGGTGTGAGGAAATGTTCTTGTCTCATTTTTTTACATGTAGCTGTACAGTTTTCCCAGCACCACTTACTGAAAAGACTGTCTTTTCTCCATTGTATATTCTTGTCTCCTTTGTTGTAGAGTAATTGACCATAAGTGTGTGGGTTTATTTCTGGGCTCTCTATTCTGTTCCATTAATCTATGTGTCTGTGCCAGTATCGTGCCGTTTTTATTCCTGTAGCTTTGTAGTAGTCTGAAGTCAGGAAGTGTGATAACTCCAGTTTGTTCTTTTTTCTCAAGATTACTTTGGCAATTTAGGGTCTTTTGTTGTTCCACATAATTTTTAGGATTATTTGTTCTAGTTCTATGAAAAATTTCATGGGTATTTTGATAGAAATTACATTAAATGTGGAGATTGCTTTGGGTAGTATGGACATTTTAACAATATCAATTCTTTGAATCCAAGAACACAGGATATCTTTCCATTTCCTTCATCAAGCTTTTATAATTTTCAGAATTTAAGTCTTTTACCCTTTTGGTTATGTTTATTCCTATCTATTTTATTCTTTTTGATGCAATTTTAAATGGGATTGTTTTCTTGCTTTCTCTTTCTGATTATTAGTATATAGAAAAGCAACAGATTTCTGTATATTAATCTTGTGTCATGCAACTTTGCTGAATTCACTTATTAGTTCTAATAGTTTTTTCGGTGGAGACTTTAGGGTTTTCTATATATAGTATCATGTCATCTAAAATAGTGACAGTTTTTCTTCTTCCCTTCCACTTTAGATGCCTTTTATTTCTTTTTCCTCTCTGATTGCTATGCCTAGGGCTTCTGATACTATGTTAAATAGAAGTGGTGAGAGTGGGCATCTTTGTCTTGTTGCTGATTTTAGAGGAAATACTTTCAGCTTTTCACCAATTAGTATGATGTTAGCTGTGGGTTTGTCATAAATGGCCTTTATTATGTTGAGATATGATACCTCTATAACAACCTTGATGAGAGTTTTTATCATGAATGGATGTTGAATTTTGTCAAATGCTTTTTCTGTGTGTATTGAGATTATCATGTGATTTTTATTCTTTCTTTTATTAATGTGATATATCAGATTGATTGATTTATAAATATTGAACCATCCTTACATCCCTGGAACAAATCCCACTTGATCATGGTGTATGATCCTTTTTATATATTGTTGAATTTGGTTTCCTAATATTTTGTTGAGGATTTTTGCATGTATATTCATCAGAGATATTAGCCTGTAATTTTCCTTTTTTGTACTACACTTGTCTGGTTTTAGTATCAGGGTAGTGGGAGCCTCAAGGAATGAATTTGGGAGTGTTCTGTCCCCTTCAATTTTTGGAATAGTTTAAGAAGGATGGGTATTAGCTTTTCTTTATATGTTTGGCAGAATACCCCTGTGAAGCCGTTCAGTCCTGGACTTTGGTTTGTTGGGAGGTTTTTTTTATTATTATTACAAATTCAATATCTCTACTGGTGATCAGTCTGTGCAGATTGTCTCTTTCTTCCTGTTTCAGTTTTAGCAGGAGGTGTGTTTCTAGAAATTAGTACATTTCTTCTAGATTATCCAATTTGTTGGCATATAACTGTTCATACTAGTGTCATAATTTTTTTTGTATCTCTTTGATATCAGTTGTTCTTTTCTTTCATTTCTTGCTTTGTTTATTGGGGGCCTTTCTCTTTTCTTCTTGATGACCATGGCTAAAGATTCATCAATTTTATTTATCTTTTTAAAAAAAACAGCTCTTGGTTTCATTGATCTTTTCTATTTTTGTCTCTATTTTATTTCCTCTCTGATCTTTATTATTTTCATCCTTCTGCTGACTTTGGGCTTTTTTTTTTTTTTTCTAATTCCTTTAGATGGGAAATTAGATTCTTTGAGATTTTTCTTGTTTCTTGAGGTAGGCTTGTATCACTATACACTTCCCTCTTAGAACTGCTTTTGTTGCATCCCACAGATTTTGGAAAGTTTTGTTTCCATTTTCATTTGTCTCAAGGTATTTTCTGATTTCCTTTTTGACTTCTTCATTGACCCATTGGATTTTTAGTAGTACATTGTTTAGTCTCCATATGCTTGTGCTTTTCCCATTGTTCTTCCTGTAGTTGATTTATAGTTTCATACCATTGTGATCAGGAAAATGCTTCAGATAATTTCTATCCTCTTAAATTTGTTGAAACTTGTTTTGTGGCCTAGAATATGGTCTATCCTGGAGAACATTTCCTGCACACTTGAAAAGAATGTGTATTCTGCTGTTTTGGGATGGAATGTCCTGTAGATATCTGTAAAGACCAACTTCTCTGTGTTGTCATTTAAGACCACTGTTGCCTTATTGATTTTCTGTCTGGATGATCTGTCCATTGATGTAAGTGGGGTGTTAAAATCCCCTCTTATTATTGTATTATTGTCAATTTCTCCCTTTATGTCTGTTAATATTTGCTTTATATATTTAGGTGCTCCTGTTTTGGGTGCATATATGTTAACAAGTGTAATATCCTCTTCTTGTATTTTTCCCTTTATCATTATATAATGCCCTTCTTTGTCTTTTGTCATAGACTTTGTTTTTAAATCTACTTTGTCTGATACGAGTTTTGCTGTCTCCACTTTCTTGTTTCCATTTGCATGAAATATCTTTTTCCATTTGCTCTCTTTCAGTCTATGTGTGTCTTTAGCTCTGAAGTGAGTCTCTTATAAGCAGCATATAGATGGATCTTGCTTTATTAGCATCAGCCACTCTATGTCTTTTGATTGGAACATTTAGTCCATTGACATTTACAGTAATCATTGATAGGTATGTACTTATTTCCACTTTTTTTTTTGCAAAAATACCATTTTTACTTATATTGATGAAGATAAAAATAACTTTGATAATACACTGAATTAGTGAAAAAGTACAAAGCAGGTAGATCCAGTTGGAAATAACTTCAATAAAAACACAGGACCATCTCTCTTGAAATTAAAAATGAACATGATACAAATGAAATTATGTACAAAACAGAAACAGACTCACAGATATTGAAAACAAACTTATGGTTACCAAAGGGGAAAGGGTGGGTGGAGGGATAAATTTGGAATAAGGAATTAACAGATACACACTACTATATATAAAACAGATAAACAACAAGGACCTACTGCATAGCACAGGGAACAGTATTCCATATCTTATAATAACCTATAATGGAAAAGAATCTGTAAAAGATAGGTAGATATATATAACTGAATCACTTTGCTGTACACCTGAAACATTTTAAACCAACTATACTTCAATAAAAAAAAAAAATTTTAAATAAACACACTCATTTTCCCAGCAATGCTACTCCTAGAAATTGCTCCTACAAATAAACATGTACATATTTAAATTAATCATTTACGAGAATATTCATTGAAGTATTGTTTGTAACACAAAAACGTTTAGTAGGGAGAAAGCTAAATAAATAATGGGAAAACTCTTCATACAATGGGATTAGACGCAGTCATTTTAAAAAGTTATTAAGCTCAAAACTGACTGATAAGGCGTGATTCTTAGGATACATTTTAAGTGAAAAAAAATCAAGATTGTGTGTAAAGAAAAAACGGAATATATACATGTGTGCTCATATATGCATAGGCACAGTATCAATATATCCCTGGAAGGGTCCACTACAACTAGCAAAAGTGGTTGCTGCCATTGAGGAAACCGAGTACCTGTGGGATAAGGTAAGATATTTTGAATTTTGAATTATGCATTTCCTATTCAGAAAATAAAATTTAGAATATACCACATATGCTAACGTGTATTGTAAATCTTTAGGTGGGGTTTCTGAAATGTATTGAACCACAGAGCCATTTTTTAGTGAATATATAGTGGAAACTGTCACCTCTTTTCAACGTCTTCTGCAGTAAGAAATGATCTTTCCTTTCTTTTTGCAGTCATCATATGGTACGTGCTGTGGCAGCACTTAGAAAGTAAGACTTGGATTATACTCACCTACACTCGTGTTTGCTCCACCCCCTTTAGATCACAAGGTCCTTGAAGTCATTCCTTGTTCCTTATTCATCTTATTCATTACCAGCATTCATCATAGTGCCAACATACAGGAATTTGTTGAAGTGACACATCCCTTACCCTTATGTTTTGCATTGGAAGGAACACTCCTGGGAGAGGGCACGGGGGTGACAGAAACAGGGACATATGGCATGGCTCAGTTAGGCATGGGTAGCCCATTCATCCAGAAGAAATCTGACTGCCCAATCCCCTTGGTTACCCTGACTGGTCACTTGACTATTCAGCAGCCCTTGTTGTTTTGGTTTTTTTTTTTCACACACACACACTGTATTTTATTTGTACAAGAGATAAATAGACTGACACCAAGCATTGTACATGGATGACCACAACAAAAGCAACAATGATTGCAATTACCAAACATGAAACACACTCATACTATGTCATAATATTGACATTCAGTCCAGTAATCCTCCACTGTAACAGCTCCTTTACTTTGCAGTGAAAATTGATTTGTATATTCTTTGCCTCTGAGTCCTTGTTGGATTTTTTTATTTTTAATTCAGACAGAAAGTCACAAATATTATACTCATCCTCATCAGTTCACTCAGTCCCATGTAATTAAATTTTTTTTTCATCTTGATCTTTTGTTAGCACTTTTATGAGTTCATCAATTTTTCATTAGAGTTCTGAAAATGCTTATTCATTCAGTTCAGCAGTACAGTCAGTTACCAGAAACCTGTACTTGTCAGAAGTCTTTTCCATGAATTTCTTAAAGATGAAACCCTTTTATAGGAACATATTTGCAAAAGCATCAGAGTACACACAGAACTGTCTGTAAATGACAAAAGACTTAAAAATGACCACAGTTAAAAATTTGATGAAAGTTCATAATAATGCAGTTGACAAGAAAATTAGTTATTTCTGAGATATACATTTTAAGGTAATAACTAAGATTATAACTTATAACATTATACCAGAACATATAAGATTTTTAGAAATTTCATGTAATGTCTGAAACATTTATATTAACATATTTCCATACAAATAACCCAATGAAAGTTTAGTATTAGTTGTTTTGTTTGTTCTTTTTTTATACTGCAGGTTCTTATTAGGCATCAATTTTATACACATCAGTGTATACATGTCAATCCCAATCGCCCAATTCAGCACAACACCATACCCACCCCACCACAGTTTTCCCCCCTTGGTGTCCATATGTCCGTTCTCTACATCTGTGTCTCAACCTCTGCCCTGCAAACTGGCTCATCTGTACCATTTTTCTAGGTTCCACATACATGCGTTAATATACGATATTTGTTTTTCTCTTTCTGACTTACTTCACTCTGTATGACAGTCTCTAGATCCATCCACGTCTCAACAAATGACTCAATTTCGTTCCTTTTTATGGCTGAGTAATATTCCATTGTATATACGTACCACATCTTCTTTATCCATTCGTCTGTTGATGGGCATGTAGGTTGCTTCCATGACCTGGCTATTGTAAATAGTGCTGCAATGAACATTCAGGTGCATGTGTCTTTTTGAATTACGGTTTTCTCTGGGTATATGCCCAGTAGTGGGATTGCTGGGTCATATGGTAATTCTATTTTTAGTTTTTTAAGGAACCTCCATATTGTTCTCCATAGTGGCTGTATCAATTTACATTCCCACCAACAGTGCAAGAGGGTTCCCTTTTCTCCACACCCTCTCCAGCATTTGTTGTTTGTAGATTTTCTGATGATGCCCATTCTAACTGGTGTGAGGTGATACCTCATTGTAGTTTTGATTTGCATTTCTCTAATAATTAGTGATGTTGAGTATCTTTTCATGTGCTTCGTGGCTGTCTGTATGTCTTCTTTGGAGAAATGTCTATTTAGGTCTTCTGCCCATTTTTGGATTGGGGTGTTTGTTTCTTTAATATTGAGCTGAATGAGCTGTTTATATATTTTGGAGATTAATCCTTTGTCCGTTGATTCGTTTGCAAATATTTTCTCCCATTCTGAGGGTTGCCTTTTCGTCTTGTTTATGGTTTCCTTTGCTGTGCAAAAGCTTTGAAGTTTCATTAGGTCCCATTTGTTTATTTTTGTTTTTATTTCCATTACTCTAAGAGGTGGATCAAAAAAGATCTTGCTGTGATTTATGTCAAAGAGTGTTCTTCCTATGTTTTCCTCTAAGAGTTTTATAGTGTCCAGTCTTACATTTAGGTCTCGAATCCATTTTGAGTTTATTTTTGTGTGTGGTGTTAGGGAGTATTCTAATTTCATTCCTTTACATGTAGCTGTCCAGTTTTCCCAGCACCACTTATTGAAGAGACTGTCTTTTCTCCATTGTATATCTTTGCCTCCTTTGTCATAGATTAGTTGACCATAGGTGCGTGGGTTTACCTCTGGGCTTTCTATCTTGTTCCATTGATCTAGGTTTCTGTTTTTGTGCCAGTACCATATTATCTTGATTACTGTAGCTTTGTAGTATAGTCTGAAGTCAGGGAGTCTGATTCCTCCAGCTCCCTTTTTTTCCCTCAAGACTGCTTTGGCTATTCGGGGTCTTTTGTGTCTCCATACAAATTTTAAGATGATTTGTTCTAGTTCCATAAAAAATGCCATTGGTAATTTGATAGGGATTGCATTGAATCTGTAGATTGCTTTGGGTAGTATAGTCATTTTCACAATGTTGATTCTTCCAATCCAAGAACATGGTATATCTCTCCATCTGTTGGTATCATCTTTAATTTCTTCCATCAGTGTCTTATAGTTTTCTGCATACAGGTCTTTTGTCTCCCTAGGTAGGTTTATTCCTAGGTATTTTATTCTTTTTGTTGCAATGGTAAATGGGAGTGTTTCCATAATTTCTCTTTCAGATTTTCATCATTAGTGTATAGGAATGCAAGAGATTTCTGTGCATTAATTTTGTATCCTGCAACTTTACCATATTCATTAATTAGCTCTAGCAGTTTTCTGGTGGCAGTTTTAGGATTCTCTATGTATAGTATCATGTCATCCGCAAACAGTGACAGTTTTACTTCTTCTTTTCCAATTTGTATTCCTTTTATTTCTTTTTCTTCTCTGATTGCCGTGGCTAAGACTTCCAGAACTATGTTGAATAATAGTGGTGAGAGTGCACATCCTTGTCTCGTTCCTGATCTTAGAGGAAATGCTTTCAGTTTTTCACCATTGAGAATGATGTTTGCTGTGGGTTTGTCATATATGGCCTTTATTATGTTGAGGTAGGTTCCCTCTATGCCCACTTTCTGGAGAGTTTTTATCATAAATGGGTGTTGAATTTTGTCAAAAGCTTTTTCTGCATCTATTGAGATGATCATATGGTTTTTCTTCTTCAGTTTGTTAATATGGTGTATCACATTGATTGATTTGCGTATATTGAAGAATCCTTGCATCCCTGGGATAAATCCCACTTGATCATGGTGTATGATCCTTTTAATGTGTTGTTGGATTCTGTTTGCTAGTATTTTGTTGAGGATTTTTGCATCTATATTCATCAGTGATATTGGTCTGTAATTTTCTTTCTTTGTAGTGTCTTTGTCCGGTTTTGGTATCAGGGTGATGGTGGCCTCATAGAATGAGTTTGGGAGTATTCCTTCCTCTGCAATTTTTTGGAAGAGTTTGAGAAGGATAGGTGTTAGCTCTTCTCTAAATGTTTGATAGGATTCACCTGTGAAGCCATCTGGTCCTGGACTTTTGTTTGTTGGAAGATTTTTAATCACAGTTTCAATTTCATTGCTTGTGATTGGTCTGTTCATATTTTCTGTTTCTTCCTGGTTCAGTCTTGGAAGGTTATACCTTTCTAAGAATTTGTCCATTTCTTCCAGGTTGTCCATTTTATTGGCATAAAGTTGCTTGTAGTAGTCTCTTAGGATGCTTTGTATTTCTGCAGTGTCTGTTGTAACTTCTCCTTTTTCATTTCTGATTTTATTGATTTGAGTCCTCTCCCTCTTTTTCTTGATGAGTCTGGCTAATGGCTTATCGATTTTGTTTATCTTCTCAAAGAACCAGCTTTTAGTTTTATTGATCTTTGCTATTGTTTTCTTTGTTTCTATTTCATTTATTTCTGCTCTGATCTTTATGATTTCTTTCCTTCTGCTAACTTTGGGTTTTGTTTGTTCTTCTTTCTCTAGTTTCTTTAGGTGTAAGGTTAGATTGTTTACTTGAGATTTTTCTTGTTTCTTTAGGTAGGCTTGTATAGCTATAAACTTCCCTCTTAGAACTGCTTTCGCTGCATCCCATAGGTTTTGGGTCGTCGTGTTTTCATTGTCATTTGTCTCTAGGTATTTTTTGATTTCTTCTTTGATTTCTTCAGTGATCTCTTGGTTATTTAGTAACGTATTGTTTAGCCTCCATGTGTTTGTCTTTTTTACGTTTTTTTCCCTGTAATTCATTTCTAATCTCATAGCACTGTGGTCAGAAAAGATGCTTGATATGATTTCAATTTTCTTAAATTTACTGAGGCTTGATTTGTGACCCAAGATGTGATCTATCCTGGAGAATGTTCCGTGCGCACTTGAGAAGAACGTGTAATCTGCTGTTTTTGGATGGAATGTCCTATAAATATCAATTAAATCTATCAGGTCTATTGTGTCATTTAAAGCTTCTGTTTCCTTATTTATTTTCATTTTGGATGATCTGTCCATTGGTGTAAGTGAGGTGTTAAAGTCCCCCACTATTATTGTGTTACTGTCAATTTCCTCTTTTATGGCTGTTAGCAGTTGCCTTATGTATTGAGGTGCTCCTATGTTGGGTGCATATATATTTATAATTGTTATATCTTCTTCTTGGATTGATCCCTTGATCATTATGTAGTGTCCTTCTTTGTCTCTTGTAACATTCTTTACTTTAAAGTCTATTTTATCTGATATGAGTATAGCTACTCCAGCTTTCTTTTGATTTCCATTTGCATGGAATACCTTTTTCCATCCCCTCACTTTCAGTCTGTATGTGTCCCTAGGTCTAAAGTGGGTCTCTTGTAGACAGCATATATATGGGTCTTGTTTTTGTATCCATTCAGCAAGGCTGTGTCTTTTGGTTGGAGCATTTAATCCATTCACGTTTAAGGTAATTATCGATATGTATGTTCCTATGACCATTTTCTTAATTGTTTTGGGTTTGTTTTTGTAGGTCCTTTTCTTCTCTTGTGTTTCCCACTTAGAGAAGTTCCTTTAGCATTTGTTGTAGAGCTGGTTTGGTGGTGCTGAATTCTCTTAGCTTTTGCTTGTCTGTAAAGCTTTTGATTTCTCCATCAAATCTAAATGAGATCCTTGCCGGGTAGAGTAATCTTGGTTGTAGGTTCTTCCCTTTCATCACTTTAAGTATATCATGCCACTCCCTTCTGGCTTGTAGAGTTTCTACTGAGAAATCAGCTGTTAACCTTATGGGAGTTCCCTTGTATGTTATTTGTCATTTTTCCCTTGCTGCTTTCAATAATTTTTCTTTGTCTTTAATTTTTGCCACTTTGATTACTATGTGTCTCAGCGTGTTTCTCCTTGGGTTTATCCTGTATGGGACTCTCTGCGCTTCCTGGACTTGGGTGGCTATTTCCTTTCCCATGTTAGGGAAGTTTTCGACTATAATCTCTTCAAATATTTTCTCTGGCCCTTTCTCTCTCTCTTCTCCTTCTGGGACCCCTATAATGCGAATGTTGTTGTATTTAATGTTGTCCCAGAGGTCTCTTAGGCTGTCTTCATTTCTTTTCATTCTTTTTTCTTTAGTCTGTTCCGCAGCAGCGAATTCCACCATTCTGTCTTCCAGGTCACTTATCCGTTCTTCTGCCTCAGTTATTCTGCTATTGATTCCTTCTAGTGTAGTTTTCATTTCAGTTATTGTATTGGTCATCTCTGTTTGTTTGTTCTTTAATTCTTCTAGGTCTTTGTTAATCATTTCTTGCGTCTTCTCAATCTTTGCCTCCATTCTTATTCCGAGGTCCTGGATCATCTTCACTATCATTATTCTGAATTCTTTTTCTGGAAGGTTGCCTATCTCCACTTCATTTAGTTGTTTTTCTGGGGTTTTTTCTTGTTCCTTCATCTGGTACAAAGCCCTCTGCCTTTTCATCTTGTCTATCTTTCTTTAACTGTGGGTTTTGGTCCACAGGCTGCAGGATTGTAGTTTTTCTTGCTTCTGCTGTCTGCCCTCTGGTGGTTGAGGCTATCTAAGAGGCTTGATGGGAGGCTCTGGTGGTGGGTAGAGCTGACTGTTGCTGTGGCGGACAGAGCTCCGTAACACTTTAATCCACTTGACTGTTGATGGGTGGGGCTGGGTTCCCTCCCTGTTGGTTGTTTTGCCTGAGGCAACTCAACACTGGAGCCTACCTGGGCTCTTTGATGGGGTTAATGGCAGACTCTGGGAGGGCTCATGCCAAGGAGCACTTCCCAGAACCTCCGCTGCCAGTGTCCTTGTCCCCACGGTGAAACAGAGCCACCTCCCGCCTCTGCAGGAGACCCCCCAACACCAGCAGGTAGGTCTGGTTCAGTATCCCCCAGGGTCACTGCTCCTTCCCCTGGGTCCCGATGCGCACACTACTTTGTGTGTGCCCTCCAAGAGTGGGGTCTCTGTTTCCCCCAGTCCTGTCAAAGTCCTGCAATCAATTCCCACTAGGCTTCAAAGTCTGATTCTCTAGGAATTCCTCCTCCCGTTGCCGGACCCCCAGGTTGGGAAGCCTGACGTGGGGCTCAGAAGCTTCACTCCAGTGGGTGGACTTCTGTGGTATAAGTGTTCGCCAGTCTGTGAGTCACCCACCCAGCAGTTATGGGATTAGATTTTACTCTGATTGCGCCCCTCCTACCGTCTCACTGTGGCTTCTCCTCTGTCCTTGGACGTGGGGTATCCTCCTTGGTGAGTTCCAGTGTCTTCCTGTCGATGATTGTCCAGCAGCCAGTTGTGATTCTGGTGCTCTCGCAAGAGGGAGTGAGAGCACGTCCTTCTACTCCGCCATCTTGGTTAATCTCCTATTTCCACTTTATTAATTGTTTTCCAGTTGTGTTTGTAGTTCTCTGTTTATTTCTTCTTTTTTTGTTTCTTCCCTTGTGGTTTGATGATGTTCTTTATTGGTAGGCTTGTATTCCTTTCTCTCTAGTTTTTGTGTATCTACTATAGGTTTTTGATTTGTGGTTATCTATATATATGTTGACCTATAACTATATCTACTTGTTTTAAAAAGGTAGTCCTTTAAGTTCAAATTCATTCTACAAGATCTACAGTTTTTGCTCTCCCTCCACCCCAACATTTTGGGTTTTGATGTCATATTTTACATCTTCATTTTTATCCCTTTACTGATTATTGTCATTATAGTTGATTTTACAATTTCTTTGTCTCTTGATCTTCATGCTACCTTACTTAAGTGGTTGATCCTCAGCCTTTACTATACATTTGCCTTTACTAGTGGTATTTTTCCTTTCCTGTAGATTCTTGCTTCTTGTTATAACCTTTTCTTTTCCATTTAGAGAAGACCCTTTAACATTTCTTTTAGGTTAGGTTTAGTATTGATAAACTCTTTCAGTTTTTGCTTGTCTGAGAAGTTCTTTATCTCTCCTTCAATTCTAAATGATAATCTTGCTGGGTAGAGTATCCTAGGGTACAGATTTTTCCCTTTCAGCACTTTGAGTATATCACACCACTCCCTTCTGGCATGCAAAATTTCTTCAGAAAAATGAACTGATTAGTCTTATGGGGGTTCCATTGTACATGACTCTTTGTTTTTCTCCTGCTGCTTTAGAATTCTCTCTTTAAATTTTGCCATTTTAATTATGATATGTCTTGGTATAGGTCTGTTTGGGTTCATCTTGTTCGGGACCCTCTGTGCTTCCTGTACTTGAATATCTGTTTCCTTCTTCAGGTTTGGAAAGTTTTCAGCTATAATTTCATGAAATAAATTTTCAACCCCCTTCACTCTCTCTTCTCCTTCTGGGAAACCTGTAATGCAAACATTGGTAACATTAATGTTATCCCAAAGGTCCCTTAAACTGTTCTCATTTTATGAATTTGTTTTTCTTTTTGCTGTTTGATTGGGTGATTTACATTATTCTATTCTATTTACATTATTCTATCTTATATTGTTCTATCTTCCACTTATGCATTCTTCTGTATCACCTAGTCTCCTATTAATTCCTTCTAGTGTGTGTTTCATTTCAGTTATTGTACTCTTCAGTTCTGACAGGTTCTTTTTTATACTTTTCTAGTTCCATGTTTTTTTTTTTGTTTGTTTGTTTGTTTTTTTTAGTTCCATGTTAAAATTCTCACTGTGTTCATCTATTCTTTATTCAGTTAGCATTCTTATTACCAATGCTTTGAATTCTTTATCTGGTGAATTGTTTATATCTATTTCTTTTTTTTTTTTTTTTTGCTGCGTTGGGTCTTCGTTGCTGCATGCAGGCTTTCTCTAGTTGTGACGAGTGGGGGCTACTCTTAGTTGCAGTGCACAGGGTTCTCATTGTTGTGGCTTCTCTTGTTGCAGAGCACAGGCTCTAGGCATGCAGGCTTCAATAGTTGCAGCACGCGGGCTCAGTAGTTGCAGCCTGCAGGCCCTAGAGCATGCAGGCTTCAGTAGTTGCAGTGCATGGGCTCAGTAGTTGCAGTGCGTGGGCTCTAGGGTGCGCAGGCTTCAGTAGTTGTGACGCACAGGCTCAGTAGTTGTGGCTCGTGGGCTCCAGAGCACAGGCTCAGTAGTTGTGGCACACAGGCTTTGTTGCTCCACAGCATGTGGGATCTTCCTGGACCAGAGATCGAACCCACGTCCCCTGCATTTGCAGGCAGATTGTTAACCACTGCACACCAGGGAAGTCCCCCATATCTGTTTCTTTAGTAGTTTTTTCAAGGGTTTTCTCTTGCTCTTTCAATTATGACAAATTCCCGTGTCCTCTCATTTTGCTTAACTTTCTCTATTTCTATGAAATTAGGTGAAATAGTAACCTATTGCAGTCTTGAAGGGGTGTCCTTATGTGGGAGCATCCCTATACATTCTGCATGTCCCCAGTGGCCTTGGTGGGAGAGCAGGATTTGGCATGAACACAAGTCATGTCTTTCCTCAAGGTGAACTGGCAGCTATCACCTTGGTAGAAGGTGGGGCTGGAGATGGAGGGGCTAGAGCCAGAGCCAGGTGTGAGCTGAGGCTTCCCCTCTGCTCAGTGGCTTTTACCACCATACTGGGGTTGGAGGTGGGTGTCAATTCCTGAAGCAGAAACCCTGAGGCTCAGGCCCAAGCTGCCTCAGTTCCCTTCAAGTGTGTGCTCTCCTCCCTCCCAGCACTGACACCACTGCCCCAGAGGGGAGCTGCACTTGAGCAAGAGGGGCTGGTGTGGTCACTCAATATGTGTCAGGGCACAGGCTGTGACAGTCCAGCTGGGGTCAGAGATCAGGACTGCTTTTGATGTGTTGCCTGTGTAAGCAGCAAGAATGTCTGCCCCTGCCCTGTTCAGATGCCACCTCAGGCCCAAGACTCCTTTGCCTCTCACAGCTGGGCTCTCCACAGAGCAGGCAGGGCCTGCGTGGGGTCTCAGCATGTGTTGGGGTGTGAACTGTGGTGGTCCAGCCACAGACAGAGACACAACTTTTCTGATGAGCTACCTTTAGCACCAGCAGTGGCTGCCCCTGCCCTCTAGATGCTGCTTCAGGTCTGAGCCAAGTCTGTGTCTCACAGCTAAGCTCCCAAGCAGGACTTCAATATTCACTCAGCTCAGGCTGTGGCGCACACCATGGTAATCATGGGAAACCAACCAGTCACTTGCACAACCCTCAGTCTGCTCCCTCTGCCCTGCCTTGGGAGCAATCAAGTGGGCACATGATACTCATGAGTGGAATTCAGGCTTCCCACAGCCTTCCCGTTAGTCCCACTGGCATTCCAACCAGTCTTGGGGACTTGTCTTCCCTGTGTCAGACCCCAAGGCTGGGGCACCCAATATGTTGCTCAAACCACTCACTCCCCAGGGAGGATATCTACTTGTGTAATCTCCCTTTTCCTCTGAATCTCCTCCCAGGGACACAGGTACTGACCTAATCTCATCTATTCTCTTCTTGCCTGATTCTGTGTGGATCTTTCTTACAGCCATGGTTGTACAGGAGTCTTTTTGCCAGTCTGCAGTTAGTTTTCAGTGAGAATTGTCCACGTTTAGATGTATTTTTGATGTATTTGTGGGGGGAGGTGAGTTCTGTGTCCTCCTACTCCACCATCTTGATCAGTTTCCTCCTCATTCCTTTTTATTGCAAAATATTCCATTATATGGATACTACTACCACATTTGTTTTATCCACTCTCTAGTTGATGAGCATTTGGATTGCTTTCAGTTTTTTGCTATTGTAAATAATAGGACTATGAAGATATTCACAAGGTTTTGTGTGAATGTGCTTTTAGTTCTCTTGGGTATATACCTAGGAGTGGAATTGCTGAGTCATATAGTAACTCTGTGTTTAACTTTTTGAAGAATTATGCAACTGCTTTCTAAAGTGAATGCATAATTTTACATTCCACCAGTGTTGAATGAGGGTTCCAACTTCTCCAGATCTTCACCAACACCTCTAAATGTCTGTCTTTTTGTTTATAGTCATTCTGGTTGTTGTGAAGTGGTTCTCATTATAGTTTTGATTTGCATTTTCCTAATGACTTATAATGGTACCTTTTCATGTGCTTATTGGCCATTCATATATCGTCTTTGTAAAATATCTATTCAAATCTTTTGCCTATTTTTTAACTGGGTTATTTGTTGTCTTATTATTGAGTTGTAAGTGTATTCTAGATAAAAGTCCTTTATCAGGTATATGATATATTTGCAAATATTTTGTCCCATTTTGTGGGTTGTCTTTCAGAGCAACGAAAGTTTTTAATTTTGATAGAGTCCTATTTATCTATTTTTTTCCTTTTATCTCTTGTGCCTTTGGTGTTGTATCTAAGAATATTTGCCTAACCCAAGCTCATGCATAGTTTTATGTTTTCTGAAAGTTTTATAGTTTTAGCTCTTACTTTTATGTCTGTGATCCAGCTGGAGTTAATTTTTGTATATGGTGGGATGTAAGGTTCCAACTTCATTCTTTTGCATGTGCCTATCCAATTGTTTCAACACCATTTATTAAAAGGACTATTTTTTCCTGATTGATTTATCTTGGCATGCTAGTCAAAAAATAATTGACAGTAAATGTAAGTGTTTATTACTGGATTCTCAATTCTATCCCATTGAACTCTATGTCAATTCTTATGTCAGCACCACACTCTTTTGATTATTGTAGCTTTGTAGTAAGTTTTTAAAATGGGAAGTGTGATTCCTCCAAGTTTGTTCTTCTTTTTCAAGATCATTTTAGCTATTCTAGGTCTCTTACATTACCATATGAATTTAAGGTCAAATTCTGGGGGGAAAAGGCAGCTGGAATTTTGATAGAGATTACATTAAATCTATAGATCAATATCTGGGGAGTATTGCTGTCTTAATATTATTACGGCTTCTAGTCCATGAACATGGAATGTCTCTCCATTTATTTAGATCTTCTTTGACTTCTTTCAGTAATGTTTTCCGGAGTGAAAGTCTTGTACTTTTTTGTTAAATTTATCCCTAAGTATTTTATTCTTTTTGATGCTATTGTGAATGAAATTTTTTTCTTAATTTCATTTTCAGATTGACAGAAATACAATTTTTGTTTCTTTTGTATCCTACAACCTTGCTGAAATTGGTAGTTCTAATAGCATTTTACTGTTGTTTTTGTTTTGTTTTTTATTTTGTTTTTCTGTGTGGATCCCTTAGGATTTTCTACACATAAGATCATGTCATCTAATAATAAAGTTTTATTTCTTCCTTTCTGATCTGCATACATTTTATTTCTTTTCCTTGCCTTATTGCACTGGCTAGACCATCCATTAAAATCTTGAATACAAGTGGTGAGAGTAAACACCTTTGCCTTGTTACCAACCTTAGGAAGAAAGTATGCAAACATTCAGTGTTAAGCGTGATGTTAGCCTTAAATTTTTAAAGTCAAGCCTTTTATCAGGTTGAAGAAGTTTTTATCATAAGTGGGTGTTGGATTTTTCCAAATAATTTTTCTGCAGCTATCAAGATGATCATGCAGTTTTTGTCCGCTATTCTATTAATATGGTGTAGTACATTAATGATTTCAGATGTTAAACAAACCTTGCATTCCTGGGATGAATCTCCCTCAGTCATAGGGTATAATCTTTTTATATGTCACTAGGTTTCATTTGCTAATATTTTGTTGAGGATTATTTTGTGTCCATATTTATCAGGGGTATTTGTTTGTTGTTTTCGTGGGTTATCTTTGTCTGGCTTTGGTATCAGGATAACACGGGCTTCAGTATCAGGATAATACTGGCTTAGTAGAATAAGTTGGAAAGGGTTCCTCCTCTTTTTTCTGATAGAGCTTGCAAAAGGTACACATTATTCTTTTCTTGAAAGGTTTAGTAGAATTCACAAATGAAGCTATCTGAGCCTGGGTTTTACTTTGTATGAATATTTTCAGTTACTAATTTATTTATTTGTTATAATTCTATTCTGATTTTTTATTTCCTTTTCATTCAGTTTTGGTATTTTCTATCTTTATAGGGTGTTTTTCCATTTCACAGCTTTTTGATGCCTCAGCTTACATATTGGCAAAGTTGGTGTTTAACTAGTGTACTCTCATACAGTCATAATGGTTGTTATTTCCTAGGAGCCAGTAACCTCCTCAAGCCTCCCTACAGATCCCCACAAGTCAGCACCCAAAGGTTAACACCTGGAACAGCAGGGGACATTCAGAATCCAGCTCCAGCATAGTTGCCATCTATACGGATTAGTTGGTCCTCCTGCTATACCAGTTATTAAATTTTTGAATATCACCTCTTGGAAATGGAAGACTGAGACCCCGCTTCAGACCTCTACTTCCTCCCACTTTGATCTGGTGCTGATCATGTGCTTCAGCATTCTACTGGACAGGTCTGGCAGAAGGAATAGTATCAATTGATTGGGTATGTCTGACTGGCAGTTGTGGGCCAGTGGATTGAGAGACCTGGGAAGCCAAGCCCAAGAGGGTAATATGTGGGCCTGGGCTGATTTCTACTGAAAATTTAAATCCCAGCTATGGCTATTACAAAGAAAAGAAAAGTGACTGATGATAAGCAGGTAGCTCAAAGTAAGTGAACTGAAAAGTGTGTCTTTGTGCTAAAGGTGTTACTATATGGTACCACACGCATTGAAACAGACACATATTTAAAGCAAGGTCACTGATTCAAATGCTTCCAGAAGCCAGGCAAGTATCGATAACATTCCTCATTTCATTGATTCAGAGATGCACATTTCTTTTGGCATCTAAACATCTCTGAAACTGGAATTCATGTTACAACCGATAGTAAGTCATAGTTTAATGGCAGTGTTGTTTCTGTCTTAGTGTTATAAAACACTAGTGTGTCATAATCAGATGTTTTAGATTAAATTCAATTCAGGAAATGAGTGGCTAGTGGCATTGGCCAGGAAAATCACATCCTTTTATGTCAGCCTTGCACTTTGAAAGAGAGGTATGGATACAAAGACCTATTCTTCTACAATGAGAAAAACAACAACACAGGAGGGATGACAAATGGCAACTACTTTGTTGCTTCTGTGTCCAGGAATCAATAGAGAGCAGTGGCAACTGGCAAACTAGAGAGTGCATCCTACCTCCAGGGGCAGCTGCCTCTCACCCCCTCCCCCACCTAAGTGTTGCCTGTGGTGACATAGGCCCAGTGTTCACAAGTGTTAGGTGTCTTCAAAGGAAGCCAGAAATCCAGATCTTTATGTGAAACTTCTAATTTTTAAATAATGGCTCAATTTTTTAACTGGCCAAAAGGAAAAATAAGGGGGGTAAAGGGATTAGATCCAACATGTGAGTGCTCAGATTATAACCTCTGTTTTAAGGATTCACTATTAAGAGAGACCATGAGACAAACCAAAAGTTGAGCAAAAAAAATGAAAAAGAAAAAGAAAAACCAATTTCAAAGTTTAACACTAGGTTCAGAGGCCCAGAATAGCAAATACTGCAGGACATATTACTTATGTAGCTTTTAAAATTTCACCTCTGCCTCCCCTAAACAGAAGATAAGAAAGTGTGGTAAAATCTGGTAAAGATATTGCATTTTCTGATTATTAAAATGTGATTACTTTAAAATTGCATTCTTAGGTTTACAAAGCAAAAGCATTTGATTCCTACTACTATAGATTGTGGTCAGTGAAGGGGTGAATGATGTGGTGGGAAACCACCAAATTATTAGAAGACCAGGGTCCTGATTCTGGCCATGCAACATAGGGCAAGTAATTGAGCATCCCTCAGCTTCGTTGTCCTCATTTATGAAATAGGGATAATCATACCTGCCTCTGTACCGCACATGGCTATGGTAAGGGCCACATGAGATAAAATATGTGAAAGTATAAAGTGTTATGTAAATATCTGTTGTGGGTATTTCCCACATTACATGAGTAGTTGGGACAGCACAGGTTCTGGAATCTCAGATTCCCCATCCCAAGCTACTGCTGTTTCTCTAGACCACAGCACCTATTGAATTGTTTGTCTCATCTTGCCAATAGGGCAAGAGCTTATTATAAAAAAAAGTCAGCCAAATCTTAGAATCGGAGCCTCTGTACAGTGTGGCTTAGGCAAAGCTTAGATGTTGAACCTGAAAGATTCGCTTTTCACATTTTGAAGGGCTACCCAGGAATGAGGGGTTTGCCCAGATTATAGTTCAGCCTCTGTATCTTTCTCATAGTTTGACCTTAGGTTTGTTCCTTCCCTCTGTGTTTGATATTTTCATTCTATATTACTTTATGAAGAAAAAAAAAGCTCCTACTTCCTTCCTGGTAAAAGGTAAAGCTCTATTTTGGATTATTAAGGAGAGGGCACACTTCAACACTTGCCTGCAGCCATCTCAAATCTTATTTGGAAATAGGCATGGAATAATTTATAATTTTTTTAAAGAAAAGGAAAAATTATTAACTTTAAAAAGGTGTCATTCAGAACTAGTGACCTGTTTCTAACTACTAAATTAGACTTTATATATAAACTTTCTTCCATAACCTCAAATTCAATCTGGCTGAGACCAAATTGATTTTCTAATCAATAGGACAATTGCTCTCTATCTTGCTACTTCTGTTCTTGACATCACCATTTTTAAGGGTTGGTAAACATTTTCTGTGAAGAGACAGATAGTAAATATTTTAGGCCATGAGGGCCATAGGGTTTTTGTTACAATTCTTCACCTCTGCTGTTGTATTGTGAAAGCAGCCATAGACAGCATGTAAGTGAATGAACAGGGCTGTGTTCCAATAAAGCTTTAGTTATAAAAACAGACTGGACAGGATTTGTCCCATTGCCAAAATGTTCCAAGCCCTATTCCAGAGTCTCAGGATGAAAATATCAAGAGTCGGTCTTGATTGTCCCCCTTCTTTAATTTTTACATCCATGTAGCTCTCAAATTACAATAATTATTCCTTTCCGTAATCCTCCTCATCCCTCCCTTCCCTGCCCTTTCCTTCCCCTTGCTACTATGCACCTGAATTCATTCTCTACAATTGCAGTAACATACTCACCCAGTGATTTTTTTCAACTCGTGGTAAGAAGATGGCTTCAGGACCATATTCATTTACTGAAGAAGTATCAGAATTTCTTGGGGCAAGTTTTAAGAACCATATAGAATATTCTCATTTTATTTTTAGGGAAAAAGCCTACTTTGTCAGAATATAAACTATAGAAAGTAAAACTTGATGAAATCTTCTTGAGTGATGGATCATGGTTAAAAATGGTCGTGAAACATTGCTCAAATTTAGAAATTCCTGAAGTATGTAGTGCTTGCATTTGGTGATGCTTAATGTGATGTTAGGTGGAGCACAAACACTTTAAATATTAATATGTATGTTTTTATTTTAAAGTGTATTAGGAGAAAATATAACATCAAACTCATAATGTCACTTATTGTTTATTAGGATGAAGCTGAAGCAAGTATTTAAAAACTGTGCAGATTCAAAGAAAAAGTTAACAATATTGCAGGCAGAATACAGATATGTTAAGGTACTAGAATATCTGAAGTTTGAAAATCACTTTGCCTCTGGTGGTTTCCATTATAATATATTTGTCTACTAATTACAGATCAGTCTCACAGGAGCATTTTCATTTCTCTTTCCTGATGAAAACCTTCAGGGACTCACCACTACCTGCCAAATAGTCAGTCAAACTATTAGCCTGAAATCAATGTCTTCTAAACATCGCTTCACCCGTCTACTTTTCCTCTACCTCAAGGGTCTCCCAAACAATACTCAAAATATGGTTGCATAAGATTTAATAGATACTCTAGAAAAAGAAGATTTCATGGTCAAAAAAGTTAGGGAAAGTGCTGCATACTATACCCCTCTGCAGTATATTCACAAGGAATTACACCACATGAAAGCCTTTGAGAAAATGTGAAGAAACCTATTCATGTTTATCTATTTATTTGATCCTAGAACCCTTCTTTTGTGGAACCAGTATTTGTGTTTCCCAGCTTATTTTATCATCTTTGGCAGTAACCTTCCCTCATAGATTGTGCATTAATGTCTTGTGACTCTAGTGAACTACAGAGATTGGTTTGGAAAATTCTATGCTACATCCATGGCCCCTAGCCCCCAAACGTACCAGCCAAACTGAACCACCAGCAGTTAGTCATATACCCATTTCACTTAACACCCCTGAGCCTTTGCTAATTATTCACTCTACTTGGGATGCTTTCTCTTCTCTGTCCTTGTTCTCTGAAATCTTTTCAATCAAACTAGCTGAGCTGCAGCAACAGAAAATGTTCACATTTCTGGAGTCTTACCGCTACCCACTCTTCTAGCATTGCTTACAGTAGGAATCCAATAAATATTTGTTGAATGAATAAATAAATGAATGACAATAAGGTGAAATTTTAAATAAGTTATCCATAGTAAATTATAGAATTGGAGTTTGAAGTATCCACATGGGGAGTAGTGTTAATGGGGAGGGATCTCTGAAAGGCTGATACATATATATGGTTTTTTAAAACAGCTTTATTAATTGACATAAAAGTGCACAATCTGAAAAACACACATGAATATATATACACACATGAAACTACCACCACAATCAAGAAAATGAACATATCCATCACCCCCCAAAATATCCTCATGCCCCTTTGTAATCTCTCCATCCCACCCCTCCACACGTCTCCTCCTTGCCCCACCACTCCGCCGTCTCACACCCTTCAGGTTGAGACAACCACTGATCTAGTCACTAAACACTGATGTTCATTTCCTAGAATTTTATATAAATAGACTCATACAGTATGTACTCTCTTTGGTCTGGCTTCTTGGACTTAGCATAACTATTTTGAGATTCATTCATGTTGTAGCATATCTGTTCCTTTTTATTGCTGAGTAATATTTCATTATATGGCTATACCAGTTTGTTTATCCATTTAACTATTGATGGACATTTGGATTGTTTCTAGTTTTGGGTTATTAGAAAGAAAATTCCTATGAACATTTGTACATAAGTCTTTGTATGGATATATGCTTTCATTTCTTTTGTGTAAATTCCTAGGAGTGAAATGGACAGATCATAACTTACTAAGAAACTGCCAAGCTGTTTACCATAGTGGTTGTACCATTTTACATTCCTACCAACATGTATGAGAGTTCTAGTTGTTCCACCTCCATGCCAGCACTTAATACAGACTTTAAAATTTTAGTTATTTTAATTGTCATGAGTAGTATCTCACTGCATTTCCCTAATGACTAATGATGTTGAGCATCTCTTCATGTGCCTATTTGTTACTGATATATCTTCTTTGATGAAATGTGTGTTAAAATATTTTGCCTATTTTATAGTGAGCTGTTTGTTTTCTTATTATTGAGTTTTGAGAATTCTTTATATATTCAAGATACAAATCCTTTATTAGATATGTATTTTGTAAATATTTTCTCCCAGCCCATGACTTGTCTTTTTATCCTCTTCACAGTTTCTTATGAAGAGCAGACATTTTTAATTTTTGAAGTCCAATTTTTCATTTTGTTCTTTTTATGAATTTTTGTGTCATATATATGTAATCTTTTCCTAGTCCAAGGTCACAAAGATTTTCTTATAGAGGTCTATGTTTCATTTTGAGTTAATTCTTGTACATGCTGTGAGGTATGGATCAAAGATTTTTATTTTGTTTTGTTTTGATTTTACACGTGAACATCCAGTTGTTATAGCACCATTTGTTGAAAAGACTATGAATTGCCTTTGCAGCTTTGTCAACAATCAATTGTTTATGTATGCAGGCATCCATTTTTGGACTCTCCATTCTGTTCCATTCATCTGTCTCTCTTGACAGCAATACCAAACTGCCTTGGTTACTGTAGCTTTATAATAAATCTTGATAAAAAGTTGTGTTTGTCCTCTGACTTTGTTCTTTCACAAAGTTGTTTTGGGTGTTCTAGGTCCTTTGAATTTTCCTATGAACTCTAGAAACAGTTTGTTGATTTCTGTTTAAAAAAAGAAATGCAAGGACTTGGATTGGGAAGGCTTTCAATCTATAGATCAACTTGTGGAGAACTGACATCTTAATAATATTGAGTGTTCCAACCCATGGACATGGTAAATGTTTAAGTCTTCTTTAATTTCTCTCAGCTATGTTTTGCAGTTTTAACTGTGCAAGTCATATTCATCTTTAAATAAATAATGCAGCTTTATTCCTTGTTTCATATTTTGATGCTATTGCATGTAGTATTGTATTTTAATTTCAATTTGATAGTCCACTGCTAATGTATAGAAATATAATTTTTGTATAGTGCTCTTATATTCTATAACCTTGTTCAACTCACTTATTCTAGGAGATTTTCTTCATATCCCATCAGAGTTTCTACACAGATGATAATAGAGGTATACTGTCTGTGACTTAAGACAATTTTACTTTTTTCCTTTCTGATTTGGTTGCCTTTTATTTCTTTTTCTTGATTGATTGCACTGGCTAGAACCTCCACTACAATGTTAAATAGAAGTGTTGAGAGTGAACCTCCTTGTCTTGTTTCAGACCTTAGGGGAAGAGCCTTCAATTTTTCACTAATTTAGCTGTAGGTTTTTCACAGGTGCCCTTTATCAGGTTGAGGAAGTACAATTCTATTACTACTTTGTAAGGATTTTTTAAAATCAGAAATGGATATTAGATTTTGTCAAGTTCTTTTTTGTGTGCTGATCAAGATGATCATACAGTTTTTCTTTTTTAGTTTATTAATGTTATGAATTACATTGACTGCTTTTTGAATGTTAAACCAATCTTGCATTTCTGAGATAAACTCTACTTGGTCATGATGTATTTTCCTTTTTATTTATTACTGGGTTTAATTTGCTAAAATTTTGCTTTAAATTTTTGCATCTATGTTCCTGAGGCATATTGATCTGAAATTTTCTTTTCTTGTAATACATTTGTCTTGTTTTGATATGAGGGTCTCATAGAATGAGTTAGGAAATATTCTTATTTTCAATTTTCTGGAAGAGGTTGTATGGACTTGGTATTATATCTTCCTTAAATATCTGGTAGAATTTACTATTGAAGCCATCTAGGCCTGGAGGTTTTTATTTGTCTCTTTTGTTTTGTTTTTTGTAAGGTTTTTAAAATACAAATTCAGTTTCTTTAATAGACATAGGGCTAGTCAGGTATATATTTTTTCTTGAGTGAGCTTTAGTATTTTGTGTCTTTAAAGGAATTTTTCCATTCATCTAAATTGTCAAATTTATTGGCATAGGTGTTCATAACATTCCCATATTAATCTTTTAACATTTGTAGACTCTGCAGTGATGGTATCTCTCTCGTTCCTGATATTGGTGATTTGTGTCTTCTTTCCTTTTTTTCTGATTAGTCAGGTTAGAGATTTATCAGCATTATTGGTCTCAGAAAACCAGGTTTTCGTTTCATTGATTTTTCTCTACTTTTCTACTTTAATTTGTGAATTTAGCTTTATTATTTATTTTATTAATTCTTTTCTTATGCCTACTTTGAGTTTAATTTGCTCTTCTTTTTCTAGTCATTGAAGGTAAAGGTTAAGACCATGATTTTGAGATTTTTTTTTACTTTACTTTTCTAATACAGGCATTTAATGCTATAAATTTCCCCATAATGACTGCTTTAGCAACATTCTCCAATTCATTCAGTTTAAACTACTTTCAAATATCCTTTTTGATGTCTTCTTTGACCCATGGGGCTTTTTTTTTTTTAGAAAAATGTTATTTAGTTTCTAAATATTTGGACATTTTCCAGATATCTTTCTGTTACTGATATATAACTTAATCCCTTGTGGTCATAGAATGTACTTTGTATGACTTGAATCCTTATAAATTTACTGAAACTTGTTTCATGACCCAGGATAGAATCTGTCCTAGTTAATGTCTATATGCACTTGAAAAGAATGGATATTCTGTGCTTTTTGGTAGAGTGTTATAGTAAATGCCAAATCAAGTTGGTTGATGTTGTAGTTCAAGTCTTTGGTATCCTTTACTGATTTTCTGCCTACTTGGTGTACCAATTATTGACAACAAGGTATTTAAATCTCTGACTATAATTGAGGATTTGATCATTTCTCCTTGCAGTTTCATCAGTTTGGGGTCTTATATATTGAAACTGTTATTAGGTATATTAACACTTGGGATGGTTATGTCCTCTTGAATAATTGACCCTTTATCATAATGAAATGACCTTCCTTATGGTAATATTTTTTGCTATAAAATCTACTTTGATATTAATATAGATACTCCAAGTTTGTTTCTGACTAATTTTAGAATATTGTTTTCCATTCTTTTACTTTTAATCTTAGTGTCTTTGAATTTCTTATAGTCAACATATTGTTGGGTTTTGCATTTTTATCCAATCTGTCAATGTCTTTCTCTTAATTGGGGTGTTTAGATCATTTACATTTAATGTTGTTATTGTTATAGTTAGATTTAAGTCTATCACCTTGCTATTTATTGGCTATTTGTCCCAGCTGTTCTTTATTCCCTTTTCCCTCTTTTTTCTATTGGATTATTTTTATGACTATATTTTTATCTCCTTTGTTGGCTTGTTACCTGTAACTCATTTTTTTATTTTAATTGTTGCTGTAGGCTTTATACTATACATTTTTAACTTATCTCAGTCTACCTTCAAGTAATATTATACCATTACATATACAGTATAAGAACTTCACAGTTCCATCCTCTCCTCTTAGTCTTTATACAAATTTGGTCATACATTTCACAAATATATATATATATAGATATATATATATATACACACACATATATATATATATATATATATATATATATATATGTTATAAGCCCCACGGTACATTTTTTTTGTTTAAATAGTTGATTATATTTTATTTTAATTTTTCATTAACATCTTTATTGGAGTATAATTGCTTTACAATAGTGTGTTAGTTTCTGCTTTATAACAAAGTGAATCAGCTATACATATAAATATATCCCCATATCTCCTCCCTCTTGCGTCTCACTCCCACACTCCCCATCCCACCCCTCTAGGTGGTCACAAAGCACCGAGCTGATCTCCCTGTGCTATGCAGCTGTTTCCCACTAGCTATCTATTTTACATTTGGTAGTGTATATATGTCCATGCCACTTTATCACTTCGTCCCAGCTTACTCTTCACACTCCCTGTGTCCTCAAGTCCATTCTCTACATCTGCGTCTTTATTCCTGTCCTGCCTCTAGGTTCTTCAGAACCACTTTTTTTTTTAAGATTCCATATATATGTGTTAGCATACAGTATTTGTTTTTCTCTTTCTAACTTACTTCACTCTGTATGACAGACTCTAGGTCCATCCACCTCACTACAAATAACTCAATTTCGTTTCTTTTTATGGCTGGGTAATATTCCATTGTATATATGTACCACATGTTCTTTATCCATTCATCTGTGGATGGACACTTAGGTTGCTTCCATGTCCTGACTATTGTAAATAGAGCTGCAGTGAACATTGTGGTACATGACTCTCTTTGAATTATAGTTTTCTGAGGGTATATGCCCAGTACTGGGATTGCTGGGTCATATGGTAGTTCTACTTTTAGTTTTTTCAGGAACCTCCATACTGTTCTCCATAGTGGCTGTATCAATTTACATTCCCACCAACAGTGCAAGAGGGTTCCCTTTCCTCCACACCCTCTCCAGCATTTATTGTTTGTAGATTTTTTTGATGATGGCCATTCTGACTGGTGTGAGGTGACACCTCATTGTAGTTTTGATTTGCATTTCTCTAATGATTAGTGATGTTGAGCATCCTTTCATGTGTTTGTTGGCAATCTGTATATCTTCTTTGGAGAAATGTCTATTTAGGTCTTCTGCTCATTTTTGGATTGGGTTGTTTAATTTTTTTATATTGAGCTGCATGAGCTGCTTGTAAATTTTGGAGATTAATTCTTTGTCAGTTGCTTCATTTGCAAATATTTTCTCCCATTCTGAGGGTTGTCTTTTCATCTTGTTTATGGTTTCCTTTGCTGTGCCAGGCTTTTAAGTTTCATTAGGTCCCATTTGTTTATTTTTGTTCTTATTTCCATTTCTCTAGGAGGTGGGTCAAAAAGGATCTTGCTGTGATTTGTGTCATAGAGTATTCTGCCTATGTTTTCCTCTAAGAGTTTGATAGTGTCTGGCCTTACATTTAGGTCTTTAACCAGTTTTGAGTTTATTTTTGTGTATGGTGTTAGGAACGGTTCTAATATCATTCTTTTGCACATAGCTGTCCAGTTTTTCCAGCACCACTTATTGAAGAGGCTCTCTTTTCTCCATTGTATATTCTTGCCTCCTTTATCAAAAAAAAGGTGACCATATTTGTGTGGGTTTATCTCTGGGCTTTCTATCCTATTCCATTGATGTATATTTCTGTTTTTGTGCCAATACCATACTGTCTTGATTACTGTAGCTTTGTAGTATAGTCTGAAGTCTGGGAGCCTGATTCTTCCAGCTCCATTTTTCTTTCTCAAGATTGCTTTGGCTATTCGGGGTCATTTGTGTTTCCATACAAATTGTGAAATTTTTTGTTCTAGTTCTGTGAAAAATGCCATTGGTAGTTTGATAGGGATTGCATTGAATCTGTAGATTGCTTTGGGTAGTATAGTCATTTTCACAATGTTGATTCTTCCAGTCCAAGAACATGGTATATCTCTCCATGTGTTTGTAATGTCTTTAATTTCTTTCATCAGTGTCTTATAGGTTTCTGCATACAGGTCTTTTGTCTCCTTAGGTAGGTTTATTCCTAGGTATTTTATTCTTTTAGTTGCAATGTTAAATGGGAGATTTTCCTTAATTTCTCTTTCAGATTTTTTATCATTAGTGTATAGGAATTTTTCATCATTAGTGTAATGCAAGAGATTTCTGTGCATTAATTTTGTATCCTGCTACTTTACCAAATTCATTGATTACCTCTAGTAGTTTTCTGGTAGCATGTTTAGGATTCTCTATGTACAGTATCACGTCATCTGCAAACAGTGACAGCTTTACTTCTTCTTTTCCAATTTGGATTCCTTTTATTTCTTTTTCTTCTCTGATTGCTGTGGCTAAAACTTCCAAAACTATGTTGAATAATAGTGGTGAGAGTGGACAACCTTGTCTTGTTCCTGATCTTAGTGGAAATGGTTTCAGTTTTTCATCATTGAGAAAGATGTTAGTTGTAGGCTTCTCATATATGGCCTTTATTATGTTGAGGTAAGTTCCCACTATGCCTACTTTCTAGAAGGTTTTTATCATAAATGGGTGTTGAATTTTGTCAAAAGCTTTTTCTGCATCTATTGAGATGATCATATGGTTTTTCTCCTTTAATTTGTTAATATGGTTTATCACATTGATTGATTTGCGTATATTGAAGAATCTTTGCATTGCTGGGATAAACCCCACTTCATCATGGTGTATGACCCTTTTAATGTGCTGTTGGATTCTGTTTGCTAGTATTTTGTTGAAGATTTTTCCATCTATGTTCATCAGTGATATTGGCCTGTAGTTTTCTTTCTTTGTGACATCTTTGTCTGGTTTTGGTATGAGGGTGATGGTGGCCTCATAGAATGAGTTTGGGAGTGTTCCTCCCTCTGCTATATTTTGGAAGAGCTTGAGAAGGATAGGTGTTAGCTCTTCTCTAAATGTTTGATAGAATTCGCCTGTGAAGCTATCTGGTCCTGGACTTTTGTTTGTTGGAAGATTTTTAATCACAGTCTCAATTTCAGTGCTTATGATTAGTCTGTGTATATTTTCTATTTCTTCCAGGTTCAGTCTTGGAAGGTTATGCTTTTCTAAGAATTTGTCCATTTCTTCATGGTTGTCCATTTTATTGGCATATAGTTGCTTGTAGTAATCTCTCATGATCCTTTGTATTTCTTCAGTGTCAGTTATTACTTCTCCTTTTTCATTTCTAATTCTATTGATTTGAGTCTCCTCCCTTTTTTTCTTGATGGGTCTGGCTAATGGTTTATCACTTTTGTTTATCTTCTCAAAGAACCAACTTTTAGTTTTACTGATCTTTGCTACTGTTTCCTTCATTTCTTTTTCATTTATTTCTGATCTGATCTTTATGATTTCTTTCCTTCTGCTAACTTTGGGGGTTTTTTGTTCTTCTTTCTCTAATTGCTTTAGGTGTAAGGTTAGGTTGTTTATTTGATATGTTTCTTGTTTCTTGAGGTAGGATTGTATTGCTATAAACTTCCCTCTTAGAACTGCTTTTGCTGCATCCCATAGGTTTTGGATCATCGTGTTTTCATTGTCATTTGCTTCTAGGTATTTTTTTATTTCCTCTTTGATTCCTTTAGTGATTTCTTGGTTATTTAGTAGTGTGTTGTTTAGCCTCCATGTGTTTGTATTTTTAACATATTTTTCCTGTAATTTATATCTAGTCTCAGAGCATTGTGGTTGGAAAAGATACTTGATACAATTTCAATTTTCTTATATTTACCAAGGCTTGATTTGTGACCCAAGATATGATCTATCCTGGAGAATGTTCCATGAACACTTGAGAAGAAAGTGTATTCTGTTGTTTTTGGATGGAATGTCCTATAAATATCAATTAAGTCCATCTTGTTTAATGTATCATTTAAAGCTTGTGTTTCCTTATTTATTTTCATTTTGGATGATCTGTCCATTGGTGAAAGTGGGGTGTTAAAGTCCCCTACTCTTTTTGTGTAACTGTCGATTTCCCCTTTTATGGCTGTTAGCATTTGCCTTATGTATTGAGGTGCTCCTATGTTGGGTGAATAAATATTTACAATTGTTATATCTTCTTCTTGGATTGATCCCTTGATCATTATGTAGTGTCCTTCTTTGTCTCTTGTAATAGTCTTTATTTTAAAGTCTATTTTGTCTGATATGAGAATTGCTACTCCAGCTTTCTTTTGATTTCCATTTGCATGGAATTTCTTTTTCCATCCCCTCACTTTCAGTCTGTATGTGTCCCTTGGTCTGAAGTGGGTCTCTTGCAGACAACATATTTATGGGTCTTGTTTTTGTATCCATTCAGCCTATCTATTTCTTTTGGTTGGAGCATTTAATCCATTTACATTTAAGGTAGTTATCAATATATATGTTCCTATTACCATTTTCTTAATTGTTTTGGGTTTGTTATTGTAGGTCTTTTCCTTCTCTTGTGTTTCCTGCCTAGAGAAGTTCCTTTAGCATTTGTTTTAAAGCTGGTCTGGTAGTGCTGAATTCTCTTAGCTTTTGCTTGTCTGTAAATGTTTTAATTTCTCTGTTGAACCTGAATGAGATCCTTGCTGTGTAGAGTAATCTTGGTTGTAGGTTTTTCCCTTTCATCACTTTAAATATGTCCGGCCACTCCCTTCTGGCTTGCAGAGTTTCTGCTGAAAGATCAGCTGTTAACCTTATGGGGATTCCCTTGTATGTTATTTGTTGTTTTTCCCTTGCTGCTTTTAATATTTTTTCTTTGTATTTAATTTTTGCTAGTTTGATTAATATGTGTCTTGGCATGCTTCTCCTTGGATTTATCCTGTATGGGACTCTCTGCACTTCCTGGACTCGATTGACTATTTCCTTTCCCATATTAAGGAAGTTTTCAACTATAATCTCTTCAAATATTTTCTCAGTCCTTTTCGTTTTCTCTTCTTCTTCTGGGACCCCTATAATTCGAATGTTGGTGTGTTTAATGTTGTCCCAGAGGTCTCTGAGACTGTCCTCAATTCTTTTCATTCGTTTTTCTTTTTTCTGCTCTGTGCTAGTTATTTCCACTATTTTATCTTCCCAGTCACTTATCCGTTCTTCTGCCTCAGTTATTCTGCTATTGATTCCTTCTAGAGAATTTTTAATATCATTTATTGTGTTGTTCATCATTGTTTGTTTGCTCTTTAGTTATTCTAGGTCCTTGTTAAACATTTCTTGTATTTTCTCCATTCTGTTTCCAAGGTTTTGGATCATCTTTGCTATCATTGCTCTGAATTCTTTTTCAGGTAGACTGCCTATTTCCCCTTCATTTGTTTGGTCTGGTGGGTTTTTACCCTGCTCCTTCATCTGCTGTGTGTTTCTCTGTCTTCTCATTTTGCTTAACTTACTGTGTTTGGGGTCTCCTTTTCACAGGCTGCAGGTTCGTAAGTCCCATTGTTTTTGGTGTCTGCCCCCAGTGGCTAAGTTTGGCTCAGTGGGTTTTGTAGGCTTCCTGGTGGAGGGGACTGGTGCCTGTGTTCTGGTGGATGAGGCTGGATATTTTCTTTCTGGTAGGCAGGACCACGTCTCGTCATGTGTTTTGGGGTGTCTGTGACCTTATTATGATTTTAGGCAGCCTCTCTGCTAATGGGTGGGATTGTGTTCCTATCTTGCTAGTTGTTTGGCATAGGGTGTCCAGCACTGTAGCTTGCTGGTTGTTGAGTGGAGCTGGGTGTTAGCGTTGAGATGGAGATCCCTGAGAGAGCTTTTGCCATTTGTTATTACATGGAGCCAGGAGGTCTCTGGTGGACCAATGTCCTGAACTCAGCTTTCCCAGCTTAGAGGCTCAGGCCTGACACCCTGCTGGAAGGAAAGAAAGAAAGAAAGAAAGAAAGAAAGAAAGAAAGAAAGAAAGAAAGAAAGAAAGAAAGAAAGAAAGAAAGAAAGAAAGAAAGAAAGAAAGAAAGAAAGGAAGAAGGAAGGAAGGAAGGAAGGAAGGAAGGAAGGAAGGAAGGAAGGAAGGAAAGAAAGAAGGAAAGAAAGAAAGAAGGAAGGAAAGAAAGAGAGAAAGAGAAAGGGAGGGAGGGAGGGAGGGAGGAAGGAAGAAAGAAAGAGAAAGAAAGAAAGAAAAGAAAGTTATTAAAATAAAATTTTTTTAATTATTAACAATTTTTAAAAAGGAAGAAAGAAAGAAGAGAGCAACCAAACCAAAAAGCAAATCCACCCATGATAACAAGCACTAAAAACTATACTAAAAAAAGCAAAACAAACAAAAAAGAACCAGACAGACAGAATCGTAGGACAAATGGTAAAAGCAAAGGTATACAGACAAAATCACACAAATAAGCATACACATACACACTCACAAAAAGAGAAAAAGGAAAAAAAAAATATATATATATATAAAAGAAAGAGAGCAACGAAATTAATAAACAAATCTACTAATTATAATAAACTCTAAATACTGAACTATGATAAACATAAAACCAGAAACAAATTAGATGCAGAAAGCAAACCCCAAGTCTACAGTTGCTTCCAAAGTCCACCGCCTCAAGTTTAGGATGATTCGTTGTCTGTTCAGGTATTCCACAGATGCAGGGTACATCAAGTTGATTGTGGAGATTTAATCCACTGCTCCTGAGACTGCTGGGAGAAATTTCCCTTTCTATCTTTGTCCACACAGCTCCTGGGGTTCAGCTTTGGATTTGGCCCCGCCTCTGTGTGTAGGTCGCCTGAGGGCATCTCTTCTTCCCCCAGACAGGATAGGGTTAAAGGAGCAGCTGATTAGGGGACTCTGGCTCACTAGGCCTGGGGGAGGGAGGGGTATGGAATGCGGGGCGCGACTGTGGCGGCAGAGACCAGCGTGACTTTGCAACAGCCTGAGGCATGCTGTGTGTTCTCCTGGGGAAGTTGTCCCTGGATCACGGGACCCTGGCAGTGGTGGGCTGCACAGGCTCTTGGGAGGGGAGGTGTGGTTAGTGACCTGTGCTTGCACACAGGCTTTTTGGTGGCTGCAGCAGCAGCCTTAGCCTCTCATGCCAGTCTCTGATGTCCACGCTGATAGCTGTGGCTCGCACCCATCTCTGGAGCTCATTTAGGCGGTGCTCTGAATCCCTTCTCCTCGCGCACCCCGAAACAATGGTCTCTTGCCTCTTAGGCAGGTCCAGACTTTTTCCTGGACTCCCTCCCGGCTAGCTGTGGCGCACTAGCCCCCCTTCAGGCTGTGTTCATGAAGCCAACCCCAGTCCTCTCCCTGGGATCTGACCTCCAAAGCCAGAGCCTCAGCCCCAAGCCCCCACCAGCCCTGGCGGGTGAGCAGACAAACCTCTCAGGCTCGTAAGTGCTGGTCCACACCAATCCTCTGGGCAGGAATCTCTCCGCTTTGCCCTCTGCACCCCTGTTTTTGTGTTCTCCTCCATGGCTCCAAAGCTTCACCCCCCCACCCCCCATCTCTACCAGTGAAGGGGATTCCTAGTGTGTGGAAACTCTTCTTCCTTCACAGCTCCCTCCCAGAGGTGCAGGTCCCATCCCTATTCTTTTGTCTCTGTTTTCTCTTTTTTCCATTGCCTTACCCAGGTATCTGGGGATTTTCTTGCCTTTTGGGAAGTCTGGGGTCTTCTGCCAGCGTGCAGTACGTGTTCTCTAAGAGTTGTTCCACATGTAGATGTATTTCTGATGTATCTGTGGGGAGAAAGGTGATCTCCATGTCTTACTCCTCTGCCCGATTATCTTTTAAAGAGATTTAAATAATATGAAAACAGTCTTACATATTTGCTCATGTATCTTTTTCATTGTTCTTAATTCCTTTGTGTAGATCTATATTTCCATTTGTTATCATTTTTCTTCCTTTTGAAAGACTTCACTTAATATTTCTTGGGAACATTGGGGTGCAGATCTGCTGGTGATGATTTTTTTTTTAATTAATTAATTTATTTATTTATTTTGGCTGCATTGGGTCTTTGTTGCTGTGTGCGGGCTTTCTCTAGTTGCGGCTAGTGGGGGCTACTCTTCGTTGCAGTGTGTGGGCTTCTCATTGCAGTGGCTTCTCTTGGTGTGGAGCACAGGCTCTCGGCATGCAGGCTTCAGTAGTTGTGGCACGCAGGCCCAGTAGCTGTGGCTCACAGGCTCTAGAGCGCAGGCTCAGTAGTTGTGGTGCACAGGCTTAGTTGCTCTGCAGCATGTGGGATCTTCTTGGACCAGGGCTTGAACCTGTGTCCCCTGCATTGGCAGGAGGATTCTTAACCACTGCACCACCAGGGAAGTCCCGCTGGTGATGATTTCTTTCAGATTTTGATCTTGAAAGATATTTTCACTGGTACGGAATTTTAGCTTGACAATTTTTTTTCTGTCCATACTTTAAATATGGTGCTTCACTGCCTTCTCATGTGCTTTATTTCCTCCCAGAAACCTGTTATCATCATCTTTTTTTTTTAATACTAATATGTCCTTTTTTCTGACTACTTTTAATATTTTCTCTTTATCATGGTTTTGAGCAATTTGGTTATGATGTATCTTGGTGTAGTTTCCTTTATGCTTCTTGTGTTTAGTTTTCATTTAGCTTCTTGGATCTCTGGGTTTTTACTTTTCCTCAAATTTGGAAAAATTTTGGCCGTTATTTCTTCAAACACTTTTTTTTGTCCCCACTACAATCTGCTTTCCTTTAGGGACTCAAATTATATATATATTAGGCAATTTGAAGTTGTTTCACAGCTCACTGATTTTTTAAATGATGGTTTCTATTGCTGTGTCTGCAAGTTCATGCATCTTTTCATCTGTAATATCTAATCTCCCATTAATCCGATCTAGTGTATTTTTCATCTCACGTATAATTTTCTTATCTAGAAGTTCATTTTGGGTCTTTTTATATTCTGTGTCTCTAGTTAACTTTTTAAACATATGGAATACAATTATAATAACCGTTAATATTCTTCTCTGCTAACTTAATATCTGGGTCAGTTCTGGGTCAGTTTTGACTGATCATTCTTCTCATTATGGGCCATGTTTTCTTGCCTATTTGCATGCCTGGTGATCTTTCTTTGGACATCAGATTATATGAATTTTACCTTGTTTAATGCTGGCTATTTTTGCATTCCTATGAACATCCTTGAGTTTTGCCCTCTGATACAGTTAAGTTACTTGGAAACAGTTTTATCCTTTTAGGTCTTACTTTCATGGTTTGTTAAGTGGATCTAAGCAGGGTTCACTCTAGGGCTAATCCCCATTACTGAGACAAAACCCTTCTGAATATTTTACCTTGTACCTCATGAATTATGAGTTTTTCCAGTCTGGTCAGTGGGAACAGGCACCGCCAGCCTTGGTAAGCACCAGACACTTCCTTTCAATCTTATTAGAGGAGTCTTTCTCCAGACTCAAGTAGTTTTCTTACACACATGCTGGTCAGTATTCTCTCCCCATACTTGAGGGGTGCTAATCTCTGGGGTCCTCTCTGTGCAGCTCCATCCTCTCTAGTAATCTGTCCTGTGAACTCCAGCCACCTTGGTCTCCCCAGATGCTCTACTCTATTTCCTCAACTCAGATAGTCCACAGGGTAATTCTGGGTTACCCTGCATGTTCTAGAAACTTTTTCAAAGCAATAACCTGGGGCAATCATGGGTCTCACTTTGTTTCTTTTTTCCATTTCTCAAGTCTGTTGTCCTGTCTCTTGAAAACCATTGTTTCATACCTTTTTTGCCTATGGGTTGTTTTTTGTTGTTGTTATTTGTTAATTGGTTGGTGACTTCGGGCAAGAGGATAAATCTCATCCCTATTACTCCATCTTGGCTGGAAGTGAAAGTTTAACATGTCATTTTTTCCTGTTTTCAAGGTCACTTGGGATTCAACAGATCTAATCTGAGCTCTTTGAGAACTGTTTGGGCTCAGCTGATTCCTACTGATATATATACATATACATATATACCATATATAATATATAGATACATATATCATATATAATATATAAAATATATCAGTATGTGTGTATATACATATACACATACATATATATACATGTAATATAGAGAGAGAACAAAGAATGTTTGGTTTAGTTAAAACTTGAAATCAGTCTGAAAGAAGTTAGTACTAGCCACTAGGATCTTTTTGGATAGAATGCTACTTATTTCAAAGAAGTCATGGGTATAGTGTTGAAATTTTCTTAGATTCTAGTCTCAATTTCTAGGAAAAAAATGTGTATTTCTAAAAGTAACTATGGAAATTATCATTAACACCTTCGTTTCCTTATTTAAAAATTAGAGAATAATGTATATAAAAATATGCAAGAATCACAGGAAACTCACATATCCAACCACCTGGATGAAATTGTTGCTGCCGTCAGCATAACACCTAGAAAAAAGCTCCAAAACAAGCTGCTTCAGACAGCACTGTTTCAGCCTCCTCGAGAGAAACTCCACCTCTGTGAAGAGAAAGCAAAGTCCTATTCTAGCAGTCATGAGGTAAGGAGCCTTTCTTTTTATACCTGTACTCTGGTAATTGAGAAGTAGGATACTTTAGGTTGCATTCCTACTCTCAGGAGTTTGGTACAAGAGAAAATATGACAGTGCCTTTTTCATAGTGCGAGTGGGTGTAGTACCTCAGGACTCCAAGCCCAGCACTTGGCACAGTCAACATTATGTTTGCTGAATGAGTGCACAAATGAACAAACAAGTTTGCCCTGACCTCTGACAAGTGTACACTAGACTGACTAGTTGTGATTTGACCTACTGCAGTCATTTTCCATCAATCAATAAATATTTATTGAGCTCCTCCTGTGTGCCAGGTCTAAGCACTGGAATACAGGACAAAGCAGATGAAGTTTCTGCTCTCATGGAGCTTATACTTCTTAGGTGCCTAATCTTGTTCTCTGCATACTTCTTTCCCATCTCTCTTCAAAGTTTTATTCATTTACTCATTCATTCAATATGTATTTCTCTACCACCTCTTATGTGTCAGACCCTATTTGTCCATTTATTCACAAAAATTTACTGTATACCTAATGTGTGCCAGGCGCTGTGCAAGTGCTGGGGGCACAGATGGGAAAACTACAGCCTCTGCCTCAGAGGAATTCATGGTCTGGTTGGGGAGATAGATGGATAATGGTAATCAGCATAAGTTCTGTGACAAACACAAGCTCAGGTGATATAGATGCAAAGCATGGGGAGTGAGGGGAGGAGGGATGGGCATTGACCCTGGAGTTGGAGGAGGAACAGCACTTAAGGCATGCTTTTTGGGATGGGAGTTATTTGGACTGCACTGATAACAGTAGTTAGGAGCTGGCCCCAGGTAGGAGAGAGGACAATAGCGTTCTGGGCAGAGGTGGCAGATGGGCAAGAGTTGCGGGTCTGAGGGTGCACAGGCTGTTTGGGGAACTATATGGAACTATCTGGGATGGAGGCTTTAGTTACACAGGGCAGCAAATGAGGTTGGATTATGGACAGGAGCTGGGACCAGAAGGTGTTCAACACCCAGGAAAAGTTTAGATTTTCTCCTCAGGATGCTGGAGACTGTCATAGGATTATAAGCAGAAGAGGGCCATGAGCAAGTCTGAGTTTCTGGAATGATCCCTCAGACCTCAGATAACTAGGTGGTGGAGGAAGAGAAGGGAGGTAAACTGGAGGAGGGCCAGTTTGCAGGATGTTTGCAATAATCCTGGCAAGGGCCTGAAATATGGCAGAGTCAGTAGAAATGCTGAGATCTTTTTTTTTTTTATTTGAAGTATAGTTGATTTACAAGGTTGTGTTAATTTCTGCTATACAGCAAAGTGATTCAGTTATTCATATATATACATTCTGTTTTTTAATATTCTTTTCCATTATGGTTTATCATAGGATATTGATTATAGTTCTCTGTGCTATACAGTAGGACCTTGTTACCTATATCTATATCTATATCTATCTATATATAAATATATATATATTCTATATATATTAGTTTGCATCTGCTAATCCCAAACTCCCAGTCCATCCCTCCCCCAATCCCCTTCCCCTTGGCAACCACCTGTCTGTTCTCTATGTCTGTGATTCTGTTTCTCTTTCATAGATAGGTTCATTTGTGTCATATTTTAGAATCCACACATAAGTGATATCATATGGTATTTGTCTTTCTCTCTCTGACTTACTTCACTTAGTATGATAATCTCTAGTTGCAAAATGCTGAGATCTTTTGATAAGAATTTGGAAATATGAATCAATGAAACCTGGTAACTGGGGGGGACATAGGGGTTGGAGAGGCAAAAGTGAGCCAGAGAGGGGTGTGTGGAATTCCTGACTTAGGGCTCAGCCAGCCTGGGTGACCCAAGGCTTGTCAGAGCCCTTTGTTATTGTAATGAATACAGGAAGAAGAGCAAGATTATGATGAGAAGGTGTGAATTCGGTTTTGAAGGTGTGCTTATTCATTATGCAGCAGATATTTATTTAGTACCTACTATGTGCCAGGCTGTGTGCTATGTCGGCCTCAGCTGGCAGCCTTTCTCAACCAGAGGTCTGCAAGAGAACTAAGCCCTAATGCCCTAAGGCATTTGGTATATATATATATATATATATATATATATATTCTATTATTATTAATTTGTATTGGAGTATGGCTGCTTTGCAATGTTGTGTTAGCCTCCACTGCACAACAAAATGAATCAGCCATACATGTACAGATATCCCCTCCCTTTTGGACTTCCCTCCCATTTAGGTTACCACAGTGCATTAGGTAGAGTTCCCTGTGCTATACAGTATGTTCCCATCAGTTGTCTATTTTGTACATAGTATCAACACTGTATATGTGTCAATCCCAGTCTTCCAATTCCTCCCACCCCATCCCTTTCCCCCTTGGTATCCATACATTTGTTCTCTACATTTCTGTCTCTATTTCTGCTTTGCAAATAAGATCATCTATACCATTTTTCTAGATTCCACATATATGTGTTATTATACGATATTTACTATTCTCTTTCTGACTTACTTCACTCTGTATGACACTCTCTAGGTCCATCCATGTATCTACAAATGACCCAATTTTATTCCTTTTTATGGCTGAGTAATATTCCATTGTATATATGTGCCACATCTTCTTTATCCATTTGCTGGATAAAGAAGACAGACATTTAGGTTGTTGATAGACATCTAGGTTGCTTCCATGTCCTGGCTATTGTAAATAGTGCTGCTATGAACATTGGGGTGCATGTGTTTTTTTGAATTATGGTTTTCTCTGGGTATATGCCCAGTAGTGGGATTGTTGGGTCATACGGTAGTTCTATTTTTAGTTTTTTAAGGAACCTGCGTACTGTTTTCCATAGTGGCTGTATCAATTTACATTCCCACCAACAGTGTATGAAGGTTCCCTTTTCTCCACACCCTCTCCAGCATTTATTGTTTGTAGGTTTTTTGATGATGGCCATTCTGACTGGTGAGAGGTGATACCTCATTGTAGTTTTGATTTGCATTTCTCTAATAATTAGTGATGTTGAGCATCTTTTCATGTGTTTGTTGGACATCTGCATTTGGTGTATATAAAGAATTAACTTCTCTTCTATGCATCTAGAATGATATCAAAGCATTTTTTGTGTTCTGCCGTTCAGATGAGGAATCCTTGGATTCAGCAGTGAACAGTACAAACAGCTTGCCTGCCCTCATGGAGCTGAGGGGACATTGTAAATAAACCAGTGAAGTAGAGATTGTGCTAAGTGCTATGGAGGAAACAGAGTGGGCCTATCTTAGGTGAGGGAGGGCCTCACTGAGGAGGTGACATCTGAGCTGACACCTAAAGATGAGAAGGAGCCAGCACGGAGGAGCTGAGGGAAAGGAGTTCTAGGGAGAGGGAACAGCAGCCATAAAATTTATAAGTTTGGCACGAGCGTGACTATGTTTGAAGTGATGAGAGGAAGCTTCAGGCTGACGTGAAATGTAGTTGGAGAGGCAGCTTACCTGCCTTGCAGGTCTCAAGTTAAGTGCTCTAGGAAGCCTTAAAGTGTTTTTAGGAAAGTATTAATATGATGTAATTTGCTTCTTAAAATACCATTCTTTGGTAATTTTTTATTTTAAAATACTTTCAGACTTAACAGAAAAGTTACAAGATATACCAGTTGTTAACATTTACTTTATTTCTTTATTTCTCACTCTCTCTCTCTGTCATTATTTTTCTGAATATCTGAGAGTAAGTCACAAATGTATGATCCTTTACCCCTAAATACGTCAGTGCCTATTTCCCAAGAATAAAGGATATTCTCCAGAACCTAACCATAGTACAATGATTGAAATTAGGAAATTAATATCGATATATATTATTATCTAATCTACAAACATTATCCATATTTCTCTAATTATCTCAATAATATCTTTTATAGAAAAAAAAAATCAGCCATGGTCCAATCCATGAAATCATGTTGACTATAGTCAACAGTTAGAGCAGTTACTTAGCCTGTCTTTATCTTTCACAATCTTAGTCTTTGTGAAAAAAACTATATTAGTCTGTTTGGGTTGCTGTAATAGAATACCACAGACTGGGTGGCCTACCCAACAGAAATGTACTCCTTGCAGTTCTGGAGACTGGAAGTCCAAGATCAAGGTGCCAGCAGGGCTGGTGTCTGGTGAGAGCTCTCCCCTTGGTTTGCAGACCACCACCTTCTAGCTGTGTCCTCACATGGCCTCTTCTTTGTGCATGTGGGGGAAGGGGGAGAGAAAGGTGTCTCTTCTTATAAGTACACTAATCCTATTGATCAGGGCCCCACCTTTATAACCTCATTTGACCCTAATTACAGCCTTAGAGGCCCTATCTCCAAATACTACAGTGAGAGTTAGGGCTTCAACATATGAATTTGGCAGGGTCCACAAATATACACTCCAATTATTTTGTAGAATACCTCCCAATTTGAATTTGTCATGTGTTTCCTTATGATTAGATTCAGATTATGCATTTTGGGCAGGAATCCCACAGACCTGACATAGGGCCCTTCTCAGTGCATCATATTAGGAGGCATACGATGTCGTTTGTCTCATTACTATGAGGCTAAATTTGATCGCTTGGTTAAGGAGCTATCTGGCAGGTTTTTTCACTGTAGAATTATTATTCTTCCCTTTGTAATTAATATTTTGTGGGGAGATTCATTGATACTGTGAACATATCCTATTCCTCATTAAAACTTCACCCCCTAGTTTATAGCATCCATTGATGATTCTCACCTGAATTAGCTATTACTACGATGTTTGTCAAATGGTGATTCTCTGACTTCAGCATTCTTTCAACATTTATTTGTTGGCATTCTTTTTATGAGGAAGAGCTTTTCCTTCTTCACACTTTATTGTTCATTTATTTATATCAGTATGGGTTCAAGAAATCCTGTTTTACAAATATGTTACAATCCGTTATCATCATCAAAACTTAAATTATTTTGTATTTGCCAGTGGGAGCCCCTTCAAGCTGGCTTCTGAGTCCTTGATATGCCTCCATGATTCTTTCCTTAATTTCCGACACAATAAGATTTTTCAGGTTCATCTTGTATTTCCCTGCTCCAGCTGTGGATTCAGGGAATGCTAGTTCCTCTTAGAAGAGAATAGTATTGATATTTAGACACCAAGATCTGGGTATTAAATACCCATTTTAAAATACGTATGGCCAGACTTACTGATCCTCAGAGTTGCATATTTTAATATTAAGAAGTTTAAGAAATTCAGGTAACTCAAGAATGATGTTGTGGGAAGAGATCTGGACTTTGCATCAAGCCAATAAACACATGAAGATGTTCAGCCTCACTAGCTTTGCGGAAAAAAAAATACAAACTAAAACAAGGAGAAATGAGTTAACTGACAAAATGGCAAGTTAAACCCCAACTAGTGCTTGGCTCTGTGTAAGGGGCATTCCCTGCTCACACACCATGCTGTAAGGGAGGTATGGATGGAAGCAGCCTCTCGAGGAAGCACTCCAGCAAACTCTAGCAAAGCCTCAGGATTTTGCACATCCTTTACCCTATTGTCACGTTGGAATTCATTCTAAGAAAATGCTTATGGGGCTTCCCTGGTGGCGCAGTGGTTAAGAATCCTCCTGCCAATGCAGGGGGACACAGGTTCGAGCCCTGTTCCGGGAAGATCCCACATGCCATGGAGCAACTAAGCCCGTGCGCCACAACTACTGAGCCCACGTGCCACAACTACTGAAGCCCGCGCACCTAGAGCCCGTGCTCTGCAACAAGAGAAGCCACCGCAATGAGAAGCTTGCGCACCGCAACAAAGAGTAGCCCCTGCTCGCCGCAACTACAGAAAGCCCGCATTCATCATCAAAGACCCAATGCGGCCAAAAATAAATAATAAAATAAAATAAATAAATTTATATCTATAAAAAAAAGAATGCTATAAAAAAAAGAAAATGCTTATGGATATGAGCAAATCTATCCACACAGGATGTTCAGAGAGAAAAAATTTTAAAACAACCTAAGTGCTCAATAGCTATTGGTTGAGTAACTCACTTATAATATATCCATACAATAAAATACTATGCAGCCATAAAAAATTATTATCATTGAAGATGACATGGAGAAATGTTCACAAATTGTGAAAAGTTGCAAACCTATATGTAGCTTATAAGCCTATTTTTAAAAAGAAAAAATATGTATAGATAAATTCATAGGAATGAAGGATAGAGAGAAATTTAGCTGCCTAGTTGTCTCTAAGAGGTGAGATGGCAGGTGATTTTTTATTATTTTTTATTTTTTTTGCTCACCTGTATTTTGATAATGAGCATGTATTACTTTTGTAATAAGAAAAATGTTACTATAGGAAAAAGCCACACCTCCATCTTCCTTCATCACTATGGAGTGAGCACAGTGTTCCCCAGCCTCTCTTGCTAGGTCAGAAAAGCGACTGTCCTGTGGTCAACTGTCTGGGTATGCATTTTTTGTCAAGAGGAATGTTGTTTCAAGGTGAAAGTGTTTCTAACTCACATGGGAACTTTGTGGAAGTGCAGGTCCTTTGAGATTAGGCATTCACCGGGGGAGTAGGGGTGGGGGGTGTACTGGGTCTTTTCCACAACTCTGTCCTTGTTCTTACAGTTCTTCCTCTGCTTTGCCCCCTTCAGCTTTGTACCTCCCACCTCCTCTTTTGCTATTCCAGCTATCTATTACTGTATCACACTCTAAGACTTAGTGGCATAAAACAAAAACAACCATTTAGTTTGCTCATGAATGCACAATTTGTGCAGAGCTCAGTGAGATCTGGTCAGCTCTGCTCCATGCAGCATCAGCTGGGCTCAACAGGTGTGGAGAATCCAACTCCAGGGTGGCGTAGTCCCGCGGCTGACCGATTAATGCTGCCACCAGCACATTTCCATGTAGGCCTCTCCGTGGGGCCGCTTAGGCTTCCTCAGGGAATGGTGGTTAGGTTATTAGTCTTCTGGGGTTGCTATGGCAAAATACCTCAGACTGGGTGGCTTCAACAAAGGAAGTTTATTTTCTCACAATTCTGGAGCCTAGAAGTCTAAGGTCAAGGTGTTGGCAGGGTTGATTTTATTCGGAGGTCTCGCTCCTTGACTTGCAAATGCCTGCCCTCCCACTGTGTCCTCACAATGTGTTTCTCTGTGTGTGCCCATTCCTAGTGTCCCTTTCTCTTCTTACAAGGACACCAGTCATATTAGATTAGGGCCCCATCCTGACAGCCTCATTTTAACTTACTCACCTCTTTAAAGGCCGTCTCTCCAAATACAGTTATATTCTGAAGTACCTAGGACTCCAACATATGAATTTGGAGGTGGGAGACACAATTCAGCCCATAACAAGTTCCAAGAGTGAGTAAAAAGTGGAAACTGCCAGTTCTTTAAGAACTGGGTCTAAAAAGTGGCGCTGCATCATTTCCTCCATGTTCTTTTGGCCAAACAGTCATAAAACCCAGATTCAAAGAAAAGGGGACATAGACCACCATCTCTGTATGGAAGGAGTGTCAAAGAATTTTGGAGCTGTATTTTAAAACCACCAGTCTTGCTTTGAGTGTATTGCTGCTCTAAGCTGACCTGGAGCTGGAATCCATGGTTCGCTATTCTCTTTGTCCTGGCTCCGGATGAAAATGTGCTTTAATCCTTTAATGAAATCTGTTTGTAAAGTCCTGCTGACCTCATTTGCTGTGCTAATATCCCAGCTGCTAAAGAAGGTGTTTGAATTGAGAACTAACAGGTATTATTTGAAAACTATCACCATTCGCCCACTTGTTGTGCCTGAATATGTAGTAGCTGTTCATTGACGGGCAGCGTCTTTACTCCATAACGTTTTTCACTATTTACTATAAATTTAAATGCACTATAAATTTTACTGGTTTTTTATGTATATTGTCTATTTCACCCAACCAGATGAATACCCTGCCATCCAAGACAGATCTTTGTTTTGTTCTCTAATGTATCACAAGTCCTTAAAACCATGCCCAGCCCATAATCGACACTCAATAAGTGTATATTGAATGGATAAAAATACAAGTTGATTTTGTGCTTTGTTGTCTAACTGATGAGCCCATTTCCCTTCCTCCAGTATAAACAGGCTCTCCAGGAGCTTGTGCGCTGTGTGGCGCTGACGAGGATCTGCTATGGTGACTCACACTGGAAACTGGCGGAGGCGCATGTTAACCTGGCTCAGGGCTACCTCCAGCTGAAAGGTGAGTCTGCCTCAGGCTGAGGAGGACCGGCTGGTTGGTTTCTGCTCTTTTCCTCAAATTTGACTTAACTTTAGAAGGATCAGGTTTTCTTGGACCTTCTCCTCTCTACACATTGAGAGCCATTTCCTCTCACAAAGAGTCAATAAGATGTTTTAATACAGTATGTAAAAAAGAGAAGGAAGACTTTAGCCCTTCTGAGCTTTGTTTTTTATGATCTTAAATGTAGTTCTTAGGAGATAATTAATTTGTTAGCTTTGAAGGCATTGTAGAAATGGCCCAGGGCGTGGAGTTGGGACCTAAAATAGTATCCATTCACATATGTATTGATGGAAAGTCTCTTGCCTATAAGTGACACCCCCCCCACAAAAAAAATAAAGGGCTAAATCAAGCTGGCAATAAACAAAAGGTAATTCATTGGCCCATACACTTAAAAATCCAGGGGTAAAACTTACTGTAGACTTAGCCAGATCCACGTTTTGAAACATTGTGATCAGATTTCCATTCCTCCCTTTTCACACCACTTGACTCTGTTTTTCTCTGTATTGGCTCCATTCTTAGCCAAACTTTGCCCACATGGTGGCAGCAAGGTTGCCAGCAGCTTTAGGTTTCCCTCCTCAGCATTCCCAGGAAAACAAGAGTGTCTCTCCTCCAAAATCTCAGGGTTTGGGTATTCTTATTGGGCTGATGTGAGTTGTATGCCAAAGACAAGAAAGAGTCTGATTGGCTAGACCTGCCTTTTGGCTCCACTGGATCCTTGGGGAGAGGCTGGCCTTGGCTAAATCACAAGGACTGAGTGTGCAGGGGCTGGGCATCCTCAAAAGAAAACAGGGGAAGGGAGAATGGATGCAGAGAAGGCAAAAACATGGACTGGCAACCTAGGACAAGAGGTACAAGAGTACATTGCTGTACTCTGTTTCTTCAATTGAAAAGCGATGATAATGATGATGATATGATGGCACTGACTTCCCAGGATTGGCCCAGTGAATAAATAAACAAACAGAAGTGAAAAACACCACAATGCTAAGCACACAATTGCCACCCAATAAATTTAGCCGAATCTGATTATAGATTGCTCCTACCTGTTAGATCAAAGACTATTAGAGCCAGAGGGGACCTTGGAGATCATCTAGTTCAAACCATACCCCTATACCCCCTATTTTCTAGATTCAGAGGAAACAACTAGTTTGAGTTGAAACAGCTTGCCCCAGGTCACACTGTTAATAGATAGCTGATCTGAGACTCAGATCTAGGATTTTGGTTGCCAGTACCAGTGTCCTAGCATCGGGGATTTTTTTTTAACAATGTTTTTCTTCCACAGTCTGCTACCTTTCTGCATTATAGTCTTTTTTTCTCAATTTAAAGTAAAAGCAGTATCTACTATTTATTAAGGTCTTATTGAGTGCCAGGCACCATGCTATTTTCCATGTATAATTTCCTTCAGTCTTCACTACAGTGCTATGAGGTGGGTAATGTTATTATTCCTGTCTACAGTCGAGGAAGCTGGGGCCAACATTTCAGGTAAGTGTTGGAGCAGGGAATTCACTCTGGGCAGTCTGATTTCAGAGCTAGTGTTCTTGAACCTCAACCCATGCTGCCTCTTGTAGATTGAGTTCAAGTTTCTTGAGGAAATGGACCAAAATTCATCATGTCTTTTATAATGTTGCATACATTGTTGGCACTAATAGATTTCTGGTAGGTTGATTGTGTACTTTTAAAAAAAATAAGACAAAATTCTGTAAGTGTTCCTATAGGAATAGCATACCCTGGATTTTCTCCCTCAGAAAATATATTCTGTTTTATAGACATAGGAACAGAATGAATTTCATAATTTGACAGCTCTTTTTAGAGATTTGAGATACAGTTCCATGTAATGAAGAATGTAAGACCAGGAGTATTAGGATGTGGGTGGAAGGGTGTGTCATTGTGGGGAAGAAGATGGGGATGTGGGAAAATGAAAAAACCTGAAACCTAAATAGCAATCCTCAGTGTCACCTTTACCACAAATGAATACGCCAATGGAAGAACGCTGGAACCCACCGGAAATTAGTTCTTGGTAATAACTTTTTTTAAACTTCATTTGATTCATATCAGTCTATTACCACATAGAAATAAGAGATTGTAGCACATCAGCCCCTTACCTCATTGGAATTGTTTGTCAGTTTTTATAGATATTGTCATATTTGTATTATGTTAAAATAACTCTCTAAAGTTATGATTATGGATGGATGAGCAGAAGATTCAGAATTTTTAGTATTTCATTAAGATTGCTGTCACAAAGCCAGGATTAAAATTCATGAATATTTTATTTCCTGCCCAGAATGCTGTAGTCTTTGTATTCTGTTTGTTTTTTTATAATTATTCATAACACTTTACGTCTGATATTGGTGAAGTTTCAAAGCTGTTCAATTCCTGCTCATTATGTTTATTTCTAAAAAGACCATTTTGGGAAAAATTTTTTATCTTGAGTCCTAGGTGTGAAACACTTCTTTGTTTCTTATAGTCATGATGGTATTTCATGCTGTCCCGATATATCTCCATGTGCCACTTGATGATATATGAAGGAGACCTCATTAGATTCCCTGGCCAGAGATAACTATATTCCTATCCAGCTGAAATGAAAGAGAAACTGAGACTTCTTTTTCTTTGTCCACAGGACTGTCACTGCAAGCAAAACAACATGCGGAAAAAGCCAAAGAAATCCTCACCAACGCCATTGTGCGTCCCTACAATGACAATACAGATGTTTTCAAGTGTTCGGTTGAGTTATTCCATACCATGGGGAGAGCCTTACTCTCCCTTCAAAAGTATCCTTTTGCCTCTAATCTTTACAAATAGAAATACTGTTCATAATGCTTATATTTAATTTTTAAGGCCAAATCAAAAGCTGACAGGTGACTCAGGAAGGGTGATGGGAAGTATGAGAGCCAAGGATGTCCAGGAACTAGGGCCCCAGAATGTAGCACCAAGTGTAAAGTTTCCTGAACACAACTCAGGTTTAAGGAAGCTTCAGAGAATTTGACAAAAGCAGAGAGACTTTCAAAGGAGCTGCTGCAATGTGGAAGGATTATAAAGGAAGAATGGATAGAAATTCAAACGCAGATCAAATTGTCATTTGCACAGTAAGTTTTCAGTTTAGGACATTTTGTATACGTGATTCCTGGAGGTTCTTTGCCAGAAGACTCTGTCTTCAGGCAGGAGGAGCTTCTGCATGGTGCTGTGTCGGTGGCTTCTCCATGGCCATTGTCCAGAAGTAAAAGAGGAGGACGACAGTCACGTCAGAGCAGCCACAACCAAGGCATGTACGTCAGTGGCACTCTTCACTAAATGTGTAGTGCTCTCATACCCACCCCTGGGTCCAAGAGTCCTGATGTCATTCTCTTGACTTTCTATTTCTTGCCTGCTCTCCCTGCCCCTCTCCTCCTGCCCTTGTTTCCTTCCCTCCCCTCCCCACACCCCCATCTTCCTTTTTTCCCCTACTGTTCTAGTCTAAAATATTTCAATACATTGATTTTACGATTAAGGCCTCAAAGGAGAAAGATCTTAGAGGTATCTGAAAGATCTTAGAGGTATCTGAATATCTCATGAGAATGAGAAGATTGTTCCTTTTTCTCCCTACCCCCAACCCACACTCACCAAATAAACCCAGGTGGAAGAGATATAATGGTTGGAGCCTGAGGGAGAAGGGGCTTTGGGTAGTCAGCACATTTATCCCTCTCCAAAGGCCAACCCCAAGCCAATTCCCCAGAGCAGTGGGGTGACAGAGGATGTACCCATTCTTTGGAAGGATGTGTTTGTGGGAGGAAGAGGGCAGAGAAAGGTCTATTCTAGAAGAGGCAGAGAATCCCCAGCAGACCTATGCGGCGGCCTTTAACCAAGCCTGGAAGAATTCAGTGTAAATTAATAATCAGACTGCACATATAGGTTGATTCCCAAGAGAACTCAGGGACCCAATGGACTCATTTTAAGAAGGAAAGGGCCTTGAAGGAGCACACCTAATGCTTCCATATGAATGGAAGCTGGGAAGGACTAACTTTGACTCATGCTTTTAAAGATATTTTTGTGATCATAAGTCCACTCTTGTTAATTTGTTTGTTTGGGAGTGTTTTTGGATATGAAGTGCAGAGAATTCATCAGTCCATGAAAACCTTTGGTACACTTTTTTTTTTTAACATTTTTTAAAATTAATTAATCTATTTATTTTTGGCTGAGTTGGGTCTTCATTGTTGCGTGCGGGCTTTCTCTAGTTGTGGCAAGGGTGGGGGGCTACTCTTCTTTGTGGTGCATGGACTTCTCATTGAGGTGGCTTCTCTTGTTGCGGAGCATGGGCTCTAGGCACATGGGCTTCAGTAGTTGTGGCACGAGGGCTCAGTAGTTGTGGCGTGCAGGCTCTAGAGCGCAGGCTCAGTAGTTGTGGCACATGGGCTTACGTGATCCGCGGCATGTGGGATCTTCCCGAACTGGGCTCGAACCCATGCCTCCTGCATTGGCAGGAGGATTCTTAACCACTGCGCCACCAGGGAAGTCCCTGATATGCTTTTTTAAATTGATTTTTTCCTTCCATCTCTGATCCTTACTCTCATTCTGTCACATACAGATCATAGATAACCTTTTTAAACAATGATTTATGTCTTTAAATATGTATCTCTGAATAATAAATAGCATTGTTTTCTGTATTTATACGTTTTAAGTTTGTATAAATTTGCAGTATGTGTCTCATTCTGTTTCTCACTTTTGTCCACTCAGCACTGTTTTTAGTTGTTGCTGCTGGCTACTTTGTTGTGCTCCATAGAATGCATCTGCCATCCTGTGCTTGTCTGTTCTCCTAGCAGTGGGCATTCAGCTCATCCCCAGCTCCCAGCTGCCACAATGGTGCTGCCATGAACATCCTTGTGCAACTCCACTTAGGAGGCTCAGAGAGACTTTTCTGAGTTTATACTCTAAGGGTAGGACTGCATGGTCACAGGGTACACTCATACTTCAAGTTCACCACATACTGGCCAATTGCTACACCCATCTGCATTCCCACTTGTGGGGTACATGGGTTCCTGTTTTCTCACATCCCCAACAATGTTTGGCATTGTTGGTCTTTCTAACCTTTGCCACCTTGATGCATATATGTGCTATTTAATTACTTTTCAATTCTACTTACGTTTCTCTTATTAGTGATTTTGAGTACCTCTTCATATACTGCTTAGCCATTGGATTCCCCTTCTGTGAATAGCCTGTTAGCATTCTTTCTCATTTTTCTTTTGGAGTTTCCTGTGCTTTTCTTATTGATAATTGAGATTTTCTTATATATTATAAATTAGCGATATTACAAATATTTTCTTATATCTATCGCTCATTTATTAATTTTGTCTGTGGTGTTCTTCATGGCATGGAACTTAATTTTTCTAGAGTCAAATCCATTAATTTTTAACCTTATGATTTATGCTTTGAGAGTTTATTTAGAAAGGCTTTCTCACCCAAATATCAAAGATAGTCTCCAGAATGTCCATGTGAGTCTTGCTTTAACCTATCCCACATGTTTTAATATGTAACACTATCACTCACATAACTTAGTTTATAAATTACTCTTTAATCCAGATATTATTCAAATGATATGTGTTCTAGTTTGCATATATATGGGGTTTTTCAAGATATTCTGATGTTACTGATTTCTAATTTTACTGCATTGTGGGCAGAAACATATTTGTATAGTATCAACTCTTTGAAATTTACTGAAGCTTCCTTTGTGACCTAGTCCATAGTCTATTTTTGTGAATGTTCCAAGTATGCTACAAAAGGAAATTGTATTCTTTACCTGTTGTGTTTAAGGTTCTAATAAATCTGTATTAGGGTAACTTTATTAATTCTGTTACTCAGATTTATATATATATTTATCTTTTGGCAATTTGATATGTTAGTTTTTAAGGTAAGTGTGCTTAAATTTCGAACTATAATTATTGATCCATCTGTAGCTTCCCATGGTTCTGCCAGTCATTTTTTTATATATTCTGATATCTTCTGTTGGGTGGGAGGAGAGTTAAACAGCCTGTCTTCTTAATCTGTTATTTTATTTGTGAGTATATATTGTTCTTCTTTGTCCCCTATGTCTGTATCTATTTTGCCTGATATTAAAATTGATACTTTAGCTCTCTTGGTAACAATTTTCCTATAATACCTTTTTCCATCTCTTAATTTTCAATCTTCATATTTTTTTGTTTTAATTACTGATATATTTGAGTTTTTAAATTTCCTTTTGTCCTACCAGTTTTATGTTCCTTGCTTTCTCCTTTCTTGCCTTCCTTTAGTTTAGTCAAATATTTTTGTCATCCCTTTCCCTGTCTATTAACTGGTAAGTTATACATTATTTTATTTTTCTTCTAGTGATTACCATAGAATTTGTCGCTTGTATCCCTGACTTATTACACTCTAATGCAATTAGTCAATTAACAACTTTCTGGACAATGTAAGGGACTTTGAGTATGTTAATTCTCTCTTCCCTTCTGCTTGATGCTATATTGTTCTGTACTTAAATCACCATATGTTTCATACCACAGACAAGAAGAAAGAGGAAGAAGATATTTGTAATACATATAATTGACAAAGGGCTCATATCTAGCATCTGTAAAGAACTCCTATATATCAATAAAACAAAGACAAACAACTGAATAGAAAAGTGGACAAGAGACTTTTATTTTTTTGGCCGGGCCATGTGGCTAGCGGGATCTTAGTTCCCCAGCTATGGATTGAATCATGGCAGTGAAAGTGCCAAGTCCTAACCACTGGACTGCCAGGGAACTCCCTGGCAAGAGACTTTTCACAAAAAAGGATACCCACATAACTAAAAAGCATATTAAATGACACTCCTCTCATCAGTCACCAGGGAAATGAAAATTAAAGTCATAGGATACTACTACATTTCCACTAATATTGCTAAAAGTTTTTAAAAGCCTAATAACATCAAGTTGGCAAGTATATAGTGCTCTCATATGTTTTCTCATATGTGGTTGTTTAGAATATATTTGGAATAACTACTTTAGAAAACTGTTTGGCATTATTACTGAGTTTAAATGTTTGAATACCCTATGACCCAGCAGTATCACTCCCAAATATACGCCCAACAGAAATGCATACATATGTTCACCAAAATACACAGCCAAGAATGTCCAAAGCTACGTGTTATTTGTAATAGCCAAGGATTGGAAACAATCCAAATGTTCATCAGCGTAGAGTAGATAAAATTGTGATCTGTTCATACAAAGAAAATGATGAAACAACTCCTATGCTTAACATGATGGATGACTTCCACAAACATAATGTTTGTGAAAGAAGCCAGACTAAAAAGAATTCATACTGTATGATTCCGTTTATGTAACAGAGGAGGAAGAGAATAGTGACTGGGAGGGCCTACCAGTCCAGAATTTCTTCCTGCCCAGAAGTAGGTATTCTTGTTATATTGTAAAACAGAAAATATAAAGATATGAGGTCCAAGATATGATATTTGTTGCATATGTTGAGACCTGACTAATGTTATTAGTACTTAATGTTGAGCACTTGCTACAAAATTGAGTAAATTATCCTCTGCCAAAATCCACCACCTCCTGAGTGCTTTCCAAATTAGCAGTACCAAACCTTGTCAGCAGATGGCGGGCCTTGTACGCATATGTGCTGAATACCCAACAAGAATTTAAGTTAATGTTCCAAGCTGTCCTACAGTTACTTTTGTGTTTAAAGGAGTTGTTTTAAACTTCACTGCTTCTTTTTGACCTGATTCTTCACTGTAACATATTCACTGGAACATGCATGTTTAAACTGCATGGTTTTCATGCAATCACTTTGTTTTCTCAGTGAAGTGTGAATATTTTATCCAAACCGATCTGCTTTAGGAAGTAACAAGGCTTTGGTTTTGTACATTTCTACAATTATGCTCACAACCACAAGGACTTTTTCTTTTGCCCGGTCTTGGAAGTGGAAGACCAGGATAATTTCTTAGGCAGTTCTCGCGGGATTTGTGTTTCTCTTAAAAGGGTATCTTTCAGTGCATCCTCTTCCTCCTCCTGCATCGCCTTTTATGGTGCCCATCAGGCTAGGCCAGTTCTTTTCTCCTTGAGCTGACAGATAAGGGCTGTAGGGTGACTCACGCTCCGTGCTTTCCATCCCTAACTGTGGCCTGAAGCTTCATTCCTTCTACCTGCCCTTCTCTGTTCCAGCACTACTTCATTCAGTAATTATTTATTAACTTTGGAGAGTGAATCCAAATCTTGTGTTCCTATGTGTGCAGTTGTTTTTTCGAATGGGGCCAAGGTAGTCACTAGTGAAAGCAAGCAAATTTTTTCCAGTGTTAAGGATTATTTTCTATCCTGGTTACTGGTAGATAGATTCCCCAGAGACAGATAGTGTCTTTATAAAGGCAGGAGTACATCATTGCGCACACACACACACACACACACACACACACACATACACACATACCTTTTAAAATAATCTTTCTATGTGGCATGATGGTTATGGCCTATTGAGACTGCTGCTCTGGAACATGTGACCTGTCCCCAGCTTTCTCTGTGACTGCTTGATTTGTCATCTTTGGAGTCCTCCACAGCTTACCCAGAGAGCACTTTGCCTGGCCTTGCTTGCTGTGCTGAACTAGCTCTCAGGTGTGCCTGTGATAAGTAAACGCTCCTCAGAGCATCAACAGGACACCTTCCAGGTATCTCTAAGGTATGTGACATGATATATTTGACAACATGGCCTTAGAGTCAGGTCGCCCTGGGTTGGTGTCAGCATCCATTCAACCTTCCCAACTGAAGGACCCTGGGCAAGTCCTTCCTTCTCCTCTCCTGTTGAGGTGGGAAAGATCAGCCCCCAGAGGGTTGCTGTGGTGATGAAATGAACCCTACATTAAAACATCTGGGTATGTGGTAGGCCTAAGAAAGTAGCTATTATTATTGCTACTGTCTAATTGAGCATTTTCCTTTCTGCCATTTCATCCTGGAAATGATTTGATTTTAAAGCATGTAGTACCAACATCGCAGAATAAGATACTGTACTTCAAGACTGCCCCTGTCTTGCTATATTCTTTCCTATACTTTTTTTTCCTATGACTTGAGAAGGCTGTTTTGTTTCGTTTTGGTTTTTTTGTTTTTGCTCTTACGAACCACCTAAGCTAAAAATCAGATATGTATATATCTGTATGTAGATATGTGTATATACATATACACATGTATATGTTTTAAGCTCGAGTTTGTTTCTTTGTCCTGCTTTCTCTAGATTCATTATAGTCACAAGATTTGGAAAATGATTCTAACACAAGTTTTCCAGAGAGGAATGAACATGGGAGAGGTTTCTCCCTTAGCCAGTACTTCCTGGGAGGGGGTAGAAGATAATGGAGAAAATAGTGGCAAGGGGGACAGTGTCTATATCTACCTGCCATCACCTCATTAGGATGGTGGAATTCTACTTAGTTCCACATATTTCCCAGAATACATTCCCAAGGCTTTTATTGTGAATTTTTGATACTTCGGTAAATAGCCTTTGCTTTTACCATCATCCTCCCTTAATTGGTCCAGTCAATAACCTCCAAATATAGCTTTTGCTTTCTCTACTCAACTTTAAATTTTTAGTTCATGCCATCACCTAGAGATGTGTTTCTTTTTTTTTTTGGCTGCGTTGGGTTTTCGTTGCTGCTTTTGGGCTTTCTCTAGTTGCAGCGAGCAGGGGCTACTCTTTGTTGCGGTGCGCGGGCCTCTCACTGTGGTGGCTTCTCTTGTTGAGGAGCACAGGCTCTAAGCACGTGGGCTTCAGTAGTTGTGGCACATGGGCTTAGTTGCTCCACGGCGGCATGTGGGATCTTCCTGGACCAGGGCTCGAACCCATGTCCCCTGCATTGGCAGGCAGATTCTTAACCACTGCCCCACCAGGGAAGTCCCAATGTTTCTTTAAAGAGTCACTTTCTCTGCACTTATCTTTTGGGCATAAAGGCTCTGACAAATGCTCATGTGCTCAAAACCCTCCTTCTCCCTTTCCTACTTCCAGGAAACACCCCACTGCTCTCCAGAGGAGATATTTCTCCTGTCAGCGCCTCCCATTCAATGCTATGTGCCTAGAATGTTTTATGCTTATTTAACAAAGAAGGAAATAATTTGATTTTTCCTGGCACTCTTCGTCATCCTGTATTCCCACGATTGAAGAGACGCTCTTACTTTATACAAAATCTGGTTTTTTAAATCATTTTTTTTAATGTGGGGAAGCAGAAAAACACATGGCACAGATTACTTTCATATACTTTACCTACTTTCTATTATTTGAATCCTCTAAAGCTTTACTATTTTAATTTTTGTTGAAGTATAGCTGATTTATGATATTATATTAGTTTCAGGTGTACTGAAACTAATTTCATAGTGATTCAATATTTTTATAGATTGTACTTCATTTTAAGTTATCACAAAATAATGGCTAAATTTCCCTGTGCTGTACAATATATCCTTGTTGCTTATCTACTTTATACTTAGTAGTTTGTACCTCTTAATCCCCTACTCCTATCTTGCCTCTCCCCCCATCCCTCTCCCCACTGGTAACCAGTAGTTTGTTCTTTATCTCTGTGAGTCTGTTTCTGTTTTGTTATATTCATTCGATTCTTTTACTTTTAAATTCCACTTATAAGTGATAGCATAGAGAGAATTTGTCTTTTGTCTTGCTCTGTCTGACTTATTTCACTAAGCATAATAATCTCTAGGTCCATTCATGTTGTTGCAAATGGCAGAATTTCATTCTTTTTATGGCCAAGTACTATTCCATTGTATGTGTGCGCGCGTGCGTATATATTGGGTTGGCTAAAAAGTTCGTTCGTGTTTTTTCGTAAGCTGTTATAGAAAAACCCAAACTTTTTGGCCAACCCAATATATATGTATCACATCTTCTTTATCCATTCATCTGTTGATGGGCACTTAGGTTGCTTCTATATCTTGGCTATTGTAAATAATGCTGCTATGAACATTGGGGCGCATGTATCTTTTCAAATTAGTGTTTTCACTTTCTTCGAATAGCTTTACTATTTTAGAGCACTGCATTTTGGTCTTTCCCTTTTCTAATACTCTATCTGTATAATATACATTTCCCTTAAACAACTGCACTTAATAATAATGATTTTAAACAACCACACTAGCTAGCAATTCTTGATCACCTTCTGGTCTGGCTCTTGCTAAGTCCTTTGCAGACCTCATCTCACCATTTAATCTGCAGTCCTCCCTGTGATGTGGGTACCCTTCATGTTCCCATTTTCAAATGAAGAAAACCAAAGCTGAGAGAAGTGAGGTCATATCCCAGGGTCACAAAGCTGGGAAGTAGCAGAGCAGAGCCAGGTCTGCATCCAACTCTGGTGTCCACACTCCTCACCACAGCACAGATCCCATTCGCTAGCACAGAATGGAAACATGACAATGCCCTCTACAGAGCACAGCTTTTACCTATGCGTGCCAGATGGTAAAGAGAGACCCAGATGTAAACCTTTTCTCCTTTTGACTCTAGAAAATCCTAATTTTCCTCTTCCAAGATTGATTTTTCATCAGATTTCCATCATCAGCAATGGTCCCACAAGGCTTCTGCTGTTCACTGGTACTCAATATTCTTGCCAAATTCCTGAGCTTTTAAAAGGAAACCCTCTATTGCCTTAGTAATACCAGAGGAGATTGCACTTGTTTGTTGCAGGTTAAAACAAGTCTCCATCCCTGTGGGATCTTCTGAAACTCATCTGAAATGAGATAGTGTCTTGTCATGTGCTCTGTAGAATTACTGCAGATGTATTTTCATTCAATGAAATATGCTGTGGTTTACGTTGTGGACCTGCCAAATTAACATACTGCCACATTGTGTTGTTCAGAATTCTCTGTCTTTTCATCTGTCCAGTGTGTTTCCTAAAGCTACCCAAACACATTATGGGCCCACCAGATAATAAATCCTCAAAGCATCCCTGGCAGGTAGATAGGAAAGGAAAGGAGAAAATGTTGCCCTCCCACACATTACTTATGAGCAAATAGAGACAGACAAGATTGCCTGAAATTGACTGATGGCTTTAAATGAGTTGGAAATGGAGGTAAGACTATAATTTAGTTATTTCCTGATGTAGTACTCCCCCAGTTCCTTTTTTATTAAACATATTGTGAAGCTAAAGTAATTTTATTTTCTATTTTGTCTTTTCTTTTATGTGAACAGTGTATCCTCAATGAGCTCCAGAAGGCTCATTGTAGATTGCATTAGCTTGATAGCCTTCATTTCTGGCTGGTAGTGCCAGGACCCTGGAATAGCATGCAACGGCAACTTCAAAGGGTGAGAGTAGAAAGTGCCACATTCTCTGCACACGCTAAACAACAGAATGTTGTATTTGTTCATCTTTTTAACCAAATATCTCAGGCATATAAAACTAAAGATATTGTTACGCGAATACTCAAGTACACACTACCAAGCTTCAAAATAGAGCATTTCAGATAAGTGGAAGCCTGTTATGCGTTCTTCTCAAACTCTTTTCTTCTCCCCATGTTACAGGCAATTGTGATGTTGAATTTAGTGTTTTTCATTCCTCTGAATCTATACGTGTATAGCCATAAAAAATATACAGTATTATTTTTCATTTTTTTACTTCATATGTATGTTTCCTTCTGTAGCTTGCTTTTTTCCCCCCATTACTTTTCTATTTTTGAGATGTATCCACGTCAATTTATACACATAGAGCTAGTCTCTTCATTTTAAACCTCCATATTATGTTTAATCCGTCTAACTTTCCTCTAATTTAATTATACATTCTGAGGGTGAACACATAAATTGCTTCCAATTTTTCACTATTATAAACACTATTTCCGTGATTGTTTTTGTACATGTCTCTATGGGCATATGTGCAAGATTATCTCTGAGGTATATGCCCAGGAGTGGAATTGCTTAATTGACAAGTATCCACATCATCAGCTTTACTGGGTTTGCTTTCCACCAGTTTATACTCTCACCAGCAGTAATTCCCATTACTCCATGTCCTCTTCAATACTTGATATTGTCAGACTTTTTATCTTTGCCAATCATATAGTTTCTTTAATTGAATTTCCCTGATAGTGAGGTTTGACATCTTTTCATACATCTGCTGGACATTTGGAATTTCTGTTCTGTGAAATGTCCGTTCATTTCTTTTACTCAGTTTTTTAACTGGGCTATTTGCATTTTTCTTATTAACTTGTAGACATTCTTCATATTTCTGATGACAAGTTATTTGCTGGTTACATATATTGTGTATGTATTCCCAATGTGTAATTTGTCTTCTCACTTTCTTTATGATGAATTTTGATGCACAGGAGTTTTTATATTTAATGTGACCAAATTTACCTGCTTCTTTCATTCTGATTTGTACTTTTGTATCTTATTTAAGAAGTCCTTCCCTACCCCAAAGTCATGGAGTTACTTTTCCTTATGTTTTCCCTCAAACGTATCAAAGTTTTGCTTTTTACATTTAGGCCTCTAAAAGTCACTTGGAACTTTTGTGTACATAGTGTGAGGGATCTAATTTTTTCCCTTTGGATAACTTAAGTGAGGAGGTAAATAGTTTTACCGACAGGTGAAAGAAGGACTCAGAGTCTGAAGAATTCTATAGGGTTTGAAATGTGAGACCAATGATAGGCTGACAAAAATCTTTTAAACTTAGAGAGTTCAGAAATGGCAACAGGTCACCTTCACGTGTGACTGCATCCCTTCAGGGCTGGGTATCCTGCTAACAGCTTGTTGGATGTCATTGGATTCATGCGGTCTGTGCCCTCATGTAGACATTCTTGTAGCAAGGGCAAAACTATGGTCAATGAAAGCCATGTGTTTGTTCCTGCTGAAATTGCCTCCTTCCAGGTCTCCTTCTCAGTAGATACTCAAATTAAATTTCCAGGCAGTGAAGTAACGGAAAGTTACCACTTGGACTTGACCACAATGTGATTTAAAAAAGAAAAATTGGTACTTCCATATCTAACTAGCTGCCCTGGGTGAGTTCACGCAGTGTTCATCTATTAGGGTGCTGATGAAAGGAAAATCTCTGAGCCTGGAGTCAGCCAGTAGGGGTTCTGCACTAGTTTATTATGGCTGCCATAACAAAGTACTACCAGCTAGGTGATTTAAACAACAGAAAGTTATTCTGAGATGAACGTATGGGTGGCGATGGTTCCTTCTGGGGACTATGAGGTGTTCCACACCTCTCTGCTAACTTCCAGATGTGTACTGGCAACCTTTGGTGTTCCTTGTCTTACAAACACATCACACCAAGCTCTGCCTTTGTGTTCACATGGCATTCTCCCTGTGCCTCTGTGTCCAAATATCTCCTTTTTATAAGGATACCAGTCATACTGTCCAGTATGACATTTTCTTAATATAACTAATTATGTCTTCAATGGTGCTATTTCCAAATAAAGTCACATTTTGAGGTACTGAGGGTGAGGACTTCATATGAATTTGGGATGGGGGAGACACAATTCAAACCCTAATAGGTTCTTACAAAGTTTCTTTTATTCCGCCTTTTATAAAATTTCAATAATTTCTCCAGCCCTTAATTAGAGCAACAGTCTAATATTTTTGCAACTAAATCAATGTGAAAATATGTTCCTTTCTTGAAGGTTTTTTTCCCTAAAATTTATTCCAAAATCTATGAAAATTAAAGTATGAACTATAGCCTCAAAGTCTCTAAGTCAGTGGATCTGCAGGTTGTTCCTTCTGTCTTTCCTCCTCACCTCACGCTCCCTCCTTCCATAGACAGCAGGCACCCACTGTGTGTCAGACACTGCAGGGTCCTGGGGATGTCAAGATGAATGCGGCAGCCTTGGACTCTGCTTTCTCAGAGTCCTGCACTAAAGGGATTGGTGCCAAGTCCCCAGGCACTTAAAATGCAATGCGAGAGATGTATTCTGAGAGAGGAGGTTCACAGTTCTGTGGGGGCACAGTCAGGTGTTCACAGAGTCGCCCAACCCAGCCTGGGATGTCAGGGAACAGAGCCAGCACTAGGATGAGGGAGCCAGGTGCCCAGACCACAGCACTTAAGGAGGCGCTCACACTTGGATGCCAACCCTGCACTTGCCCGACGCTGAGAGTGAGCACCTCCTTAAATGGTGTGTCCTAGGTGTCTCACTGGTCTCACTCTAGTCCTGGCCCTGGCAGGGAAGGCTACGTAAAGGAGGAGACAGCTAAGCTAAAACTGGAAAAGGGATGATAGAAAGATGAATGGCAGTTTGCCAGATAGAGATGGAAGAAAGAACATTCCGGATAGAAGGACCAGCAAAGACCCAGAGAGAAGGTAGGCATGACACAACTGGGGAGCTGAAAGAGAACTGGCATCAGGGGAGCCAAATGGGAAGGTTTAGATGACTCCCATGAGTCATCTGAACTCATCAAGTCGAGGGAAACTAGAGTCCCAGCAGAGCCACTGCCACCTCTGCGCCACGTTTGTACACAACTGGGTGAGTGAACGGAGCCTTCGTGAGAATTAAAAAAAAAAGTCTCCTTTTCTCCAGGTGGACACAGGCATGTATCCAAGCACACAGCTCAGTCAGCAGAGCCTGGGCTGGATTGAAACTCCCACTTGCCCCCTTGGGCAGGTGTCCATCAGGATTTAGGCAGAGGAAGGCGCAGGAGTCTGTGGGTGCAGAGTCAGGCCCTGAAGACAAGAGTTTGAGGCCCTTAGTGTTGGACCAGAACTCCAAAACCAACCCCAGATGGCCTGGTGTGCTTCACTCAGCTCTGAGCTGGAGGATTGGCCTTTCTGTTCCAACCCCATGTTGTCACATCGTGAATTCTGCTACTCTGGGAGTTGGGAGCTATACTGAATTTATTTTTCTTTTGTAACTCACCAATCCTCAGGCTAATTTCCTTAACCCCAGCTTAGTGGCTTGAATTGATCAGCCGAAGGGAAAAGACTGGATTTATCACCTATTTCTAGATTCTTCCGCATCTGGGATCATGATATGAAATATATTAACGTATTTAAACTTACAGTATAATTGATTTACCAGAATATTCCATTAAAAATATTTTTGTATGGCTTTTCTCTCTATGAATTTACTGTTTCTCATTAAGATTATACTTTTCATAGACCTAGGCATTCCCCTGGAGACCTCCAGGACTTAAAGCTCCTCAGGAGGCATGCCAACAGCTTTGGAAGGTTAGAAAGAGACCAGTAGCTCAGTGTCCAAGCCTGATTTATGGCCTCCCCTTGGGAATGCCCACTCTGTTGAGTGTCAGGTGCAGCAAGACCCACAGCATTATCTGTTCTCCTAACCTCCCCCATTAAAACATGGGTAGGATCATCCAGTGACGCAACCAAGTTAGAGCCAAAGCCGACATCTCTTTCTGACCTGCTTTAAATGAGTAAGTTAGGAATAGTGTCTGGCTTGCAGATGATATTAAGGTTAAAATAATTTGATTTTTGTTTAATAATTATTAATACAGTTATTTCTTTAAACAAAAATGACTAAGTTTATGGCTGAGTCTCATCTATATTTTGTTTTGCTTCCAAATGTTCACAAACTTTTCAAAAATAACAGATTTATTTAGATATAATTCACATGCCATACAATTCACCCAATTAAAGTATACAATTTGATGGGTTTTAGTATGCAACATCACCACAAACAATTTTACATTTTCATTCCATTAGCAGTCTGTTCCCATTCTCAAGTTCCCCAACCCCTGGCAACTACTAGCCTACTTTCTGTCTGTATGGATTTGCCTGTTAGGGACATTTCATGTAAATGGAACCATAGAGTGTGTGGTCTTTTGTGACTGGCCTCTTTCACTTAGCATAATTTTTTCAAGGTTCATCCATGTTGTAACGTGTATCAATACTTCCTTCCTTTCTGTGACTGAATAACATTTTATTGAGTGGATATACCACATTTTATTCATTCATTCTTCAGTTGGTGGACATTTGGGTTGTTTTTACTTTTTGGCTCTTATGAATAGTGCAGTTATGAACATTTGTGTACAAGTTTTTATGTCGACATATGTTTTTGTTTCTTTTGGGTATATACCTAGCAGTGGAATTGCCAGGTCATCTAGTAATTCTGTGTTTAAACTTTTGAGGAACTGACATTGTTTTCCAAAGTAACTGTACGATTTTACATACCCACCAGCAGTGTGTGAGGATTCCAATTTCTCCACATCTTAGTCAACACTTTTATTATCTTTTTTTAAAATCATTATTATTATAGCCACTGTCCTAATGGGTGTGAAGTGGTATCTCATTGTAGTTTTGATTTGCATTTTCTTGATGACCAATGATGAACATCTCTTTATGTGCTTATTGCATCTTCTTCAAAGAAATGACTCTTTAGGTGCTTTGCTCATTTTTTAGTTGGGCTATTTATCTTTTTTATTATTGTTGTAGGAGTTCTTTTTATATTCTGAATGTAAGTCTCTCATCAGAAATATGATTTGTAAAAATATTCCACAAACCATTTTTTTTCACAACCATTTTTTATGTCCTGAATATTTTTTAAAATATGTATTTATTCATTTATTTATTTGCCTGCATTGGGTCTTTGTTGTGGCACACGGGCTTTTCATTGAGGCATGTGGGAATTTTCATTGTGGTGCTCATTGCAGCACACAGGCTCTTTGTTGCGGCACGTGGGCTTCTCTCTAGTTGTGGCATGCAGGTTTTCTCTTCTCTAGTTGTGGCGCGTGGGCTCCAGAGCATGTAGGCTCTGTAGTTTGTGGCTCACGGGCTCTCTAGTTGAGGCACGTGAGCTCAGTAGTTGTGGCACGCAGGCTTTGTTGCCCCGCGGCACGTGGGATCTTAGTTTCCCTACCAGCCAGGGATTTAACCCACGTCCCTTGCATCGGAAGGTGGATTCTTTACCACTGGACCACCAGGGAAGTCCCTGTCCTAAATATTTTTGAAGATGAGTGGTCAGTAAAACTTTATATGGCACCATTCAGCCACTAAAAGTGATATTATAGCATTTATTGCCACATTTTTAATGTATGATTAAGTGGAAGAAGCAGGTTCTAAAACATTATGATCCTTTTTAAAAGATGCATAGAGGGCTTCCCTGGTGGTGCAGTGGTTGAGAATCTGCCTGCTAATGCAGGGGACACGGGTTCGAGCCCTGGTCTGGGGAGATCCCACATGCCGCGGAGCAGCTGGGCCCGTGAGCCACAACTACTGAGCCTGCGCGTCTGGAGCCTGTGCCCCGCAACGGGAGGGGCCGCGATAGTGAAAGGCCCGCGCACCGCGATGAAGAGCGGTCCCCGCACCGCGATGAAGAGTGGCCCCCACTTGCCGCAACTAGAGAAAGCCCTCGCACGAACTGAAGACCCAGCACAGCCAAAAGTAAATAAATAAATAAAAATAAAAGTAGCTATAAAAAAAAAATTTAAAAAAAAAAAAAAAAAAAAAAAAGATGCATAGAAAATCATCTGGAAGTGTGTGTGTGTGTATATATATATATATATATATATATATATATATCAAGGTGTATAGCAGTCATCTTTGGATGTTGTAATTATATATTTTAATTTTCCATATCTTTTCTTACTTTTAATGATGAATATGTATTGTTCTGATAGTAAATTATTCTCAATTTTTTAAAAAGCCCAATTGTATAAGAAAATGCCTACCTCACTTGCACATGAGTTTGACTGATTCTACCTATTATTTGGACTTTCCAAAATCTCATGCGGGTGGGAACAAGATGAGACCACAAATGAGCCCATTTCAACATAACCTGAAACTATGCCTCTCAGTTCCAGAGAGACCACAGGCTGGGAGGGGAAGGAGTAAAAGGTATGAATATGTATAGGGATTTAATATCAATCTGTATGGCTTGCTTCAGTTTGCAAAGCACTTTCAGACATCTTACTTGATTCTCACAGCAACCCTATTGGACACCAGCGTTCAGATGAGGAAACCAAGGTTCAGAAACATTTTTTTCTTTCCCAAGGTTGTGTGGCCTAGTAAATAAGGATGCTCAAACTACAGTCTGGGTTTTCTACTCCTGTTGCAGTACTTGTAACTGATTGCCTTGCCTCTCATACTGTATTCTTCTCTATAAAATTTTCTCTGAGAGCCGGATATTTGAAGGATCACTTTTTAATACCTGAAAAGATGCTGTGGTGTTAACTTGGAGTGCTGTGCTGTGCTTCTGGCTAAGATGGCTTCACAAACCCCCAAATACTTTTCTTTAGTGTTCTATCTCAGGAAAGGAAGAATTTTTGGTACATGAATTAACTTATGCCTTGTTGTTGTTTACTTTTCTATTTTCTTCTCATTTATCAGCTTGATTGCTAAGCTTCAAATATTGCTTTCTTTTAAAATTGTTGCCCAAATGAAATCATCTTGGCATTTGTATTGGCTTTATTTCTCTTCTATGACTTTTACAAGCAGCCTTGGAAACAAAGGACCTCTTCTTTACTTCCTTGGCACACTCTTCATCATTTATGAACATGAGAAAGAAAGATGAATTTTTTCCTTTGCTCAGATAACTATGGCATTGTCTGAGTTATTTAGGCTAAATTAGGTAGAAAAAAATTTGAAGTCATTTTAAAAGTATGTGACTTTCTCTAGACTCTAGACAAGAGGTTGGTTTACAGACTTTTTCTGTAAAGACCCAGAGAGTAAATATTTTAGGCGTTGTAGGCCATGCAGTGTCTGTTGCAACTCTTCAACTCTGCCATTGTAGTGCAAAAGCCACAGAAAATAAGTAAACAAGTGGGCCTGACTGTGTCAATAAAACTTTATTTACAAAAGCAGTCAGTGAGTAGATCTGGCCCACAGGCCACGGTTTGCTGACTCCTGTTTTCAGTTGTTTAATTTTTGTCTACCAGGAATCTAATTCTTTGGCTAAGTGATTTGCTACCAACCATATGTTTCAAAGCCTCTTTCTATCACCATAGATGCTAGTGGGGTTTCTCTTAAAAAAATAAAATGTGATAACGTACAAAGCTACTTATTACCTACTACATTCTAAGCTCATTAAGAGTTAGAAGGCGAGTCCAGTATTACTAGGTCGTCTATTTATCTCTTCCTTTCCAAGGTTAGAGCTGCTGCAAGTTGCAACCTGGACCCTTCTTGGTCCAGGAACATATCCCTGACCTCCTCTTGTGTTTTAAACCTCTTTACAATTATAGAAGGTATCCCAGTTCATAAGCTATTCAGTGAGCATTTTATTTCATTATGGCCATCTGGACCACAGATCTGAAAAGTAACTCTACTTCTATCAGTCAATTCCTTTGAAATTTATTGGAGAGCAAAATAGTTGTGAAAAGTATCCAATGACTATGTTGACCTTAAAAAAAAAAAAAAAGGGGCTTCCCTGGTGGCGCAGTGGTTGAGAGTCTGCCTGCCAATGCAGGGGACACGGGTTCGAGCCCTGGTCTGGGAAGATCCCACATGCCGCGGAGCAACAAAGCCCGTGAGCCACACCTACTGAGCCTGCGTGTCTGGAGCCTGTGCTCCGCAACAAGAGAGGCCGCGATAGTGAGAGGCCCGCGCACCGCGATGAAGGGTGGCCCCCGCTCGCTGCAACTAGAGAAAGCCCTCGCACAGAAACGAAGACCCAACACAGCCAAAAATAAAATAAAATAATAAAATTAATTAAAAAAAAAAATAGGCTGCCAGTTATTTCTCCAGGAAAAAAAAAATTAGGTTCATTCAGGATCGGCAGAAAATTTCCATTTGGGGTCTGAAACCATGGTGAGCCAGGTGCAAGTCCCCACATGGCAAGGGAAGGAGAATGCTTTTATAGAAGGGAAAAGGATTTGGGAGAGCCATAGTACACAAAGAGTCCATGGCTTTTGTTGACTAAAAGTTCTTGCCAGGAAAGAAGAGGAGTCTTTCTTCTTCCTGTTGGGCTCTGCTGTCCTCCCAGAGCAGGAGAGCTCCCAGAGTCTGGGCTCCTGACTCTATTTAACTGAAGTTTCTGTTTATTAATTTTTTTACAATTGTTTGTAATTTTTTACAATTTTTACAATTGAAAACAAAACCTATTTTTGTGGTCTCTTAGTTACTTTCTCACATTATGTCTCAGTTTTTGGGTAATTTAGGAATCGTAAGGCCTTTTTGTATTAAAGATTCTGGGGTGGAGGGAAACATAAGAAGGATTGATTTCTTTTATTATGAATTTTGTACATAAAAACTTTCCATGCAAGAAAAGTTTCTAATAGTCTTCACAAGTATTTTTGAGAAGATTGTTTTTAAATGCCTGTTTCTAAACAATATATATAGATACATTTTTTAATATGAGAGAGTCTTACACCAAGAAACTACAAGAATATTTTCCCACTGCCACCTTTAAATTAATTTTAAAAATTAACATTTTTTCTGATGTAAAAGTAATATATTTTTATAGAAGAAAATTTCGGAAATTTATAAAGCATAAATAAGAAAAGTAAAATCACTCACAATCAACTCCTTAGAGATAACTATTGCTAACATTTTAGTGACATTTGGGTATCTCTTTATGCATATGTGTACATATAGATTAGATACAAAATTGATCTAATAAGATTATATAAAGTACTTTTGTAATCTGTCTTTTTTACCAAAGAATATATAGTGGGTATACTTCTATGTTGATAAATACAGATCGACATTAACTTTAATGGATACATGGTGTAGATGTACTTACTATAACCCACTTGGATGATCACCTATTGGGGTAATTTAAGTGCTTTATACTTTTATGCTATTACAAAGAATGCTTCAGTAAACATTCTTGTATATAGTATCTTTTTATACTGCCAGAGTGTTTCTTCAAGATAAACTATTAAAAGTGCAATTAGCAGAAATACGTGTGTACATACATATGTATAATTTTGATATAGAAAAGTTTGTGCCCAAATTATATTCTTCCCAACAGTTAATGAGAGTGCTTCACACCCTCACCAAACTGGGAAATTTCTATAATTTCTCAACAGATCAGTTATCAGCATCATGGCATCCTTTCTGATTACTATTGTTGTTTTAATATTTTATATTTTTTAAACCAACACCTACACAGCACTTGTCAGAAGCTATTCTAGGTGTGTTTTTTTTTAAATATTAACTAATTTAATCTTTATAATAACCCAATGAAGTGGGCACTGTTATTATTCTTAACTTACAGATGAGAAAACTGTCAAGTGACTTGAAGGTCCTGTATCTACTAAGTGGTGGAACCAGGATTTGAACCTTCCTGATTATCCTTTGACCTTCCTTATTATCCCTTGAACCTTCCTGATTATCCCAAAGTCTATCCTCTTGACTACTATGCCCTGCTGCTCCTTGGAGGAAAGAAAGGCTTAACTGCCTAGGAAATGAACCTGGGCAACAGGGGTCAGAGAGCCAAATCCATCTATTATTTTCAGTATCTTCTATTTTAATTACTTTAAAGATAATCCCTTTGAATTTTTTAGGGTATATCAAGGTCAGAAGAAATCAAAAGAAGCTCTTCCCCACTACCAAGAGGCTTTAGAATGTATTGAGATCAGTAAAGGTGAAAAAAGTCTTGAGTGCGTACCAACATTGAGGGAATTGGCAGGTGTAGAACAAGCCCTGGGATTTCACGACGCATCCATCAACCACCTTTTACAGGTAAGCTGCAACGTACTGGCCACCAAAGCTGTTCCAATCCACTGCTTTTCACAGATACAGGTGGAATAGCAGCTCTGAGAATGCCTGGCTTTGTTAAGTGCTCTAGGTAAGTAGAACACTTGGTCTGGAGTAGAAGTTCAACAGACATCTTTGTAAGTGGGCAAGTGTGGGATACTGGTCCTCTGTTACCTGTGCATCTTCCACAAACAGTCTGAGACTGCCTGAAGGTGGCTTTTCTCATATTAGGTGCATAATTTAAGTCTTGTTTCCCAGACAAAGTTTCTTTATTATTTAATGTTTATCTATTTAGAGCTTATGTTATCAAACTTATTAGGGTTCTTATCTACCACATTCTACAATCTTTACCTGAAGTCACTTTGAGTTGTCATCTGGTAGCTGCTGTTCTACTTTGTCATTAAAAGATTCCTCTGTGAGTGTGTCAGTTAGGGTTCTTCAGAGAAATAGAACCAATTGGATGTATACATAGAGAGAGAGAGAGAGAGATTTACTGATATTTTAAGGAATTGGCTCACACAACTGTGGGGGCTGACAAGTCCAAAATCCGTAGGGTAGGTGGGCCAGCTGAAAATGCAAGCAGGGTCTCTGTGTTACAGTCTTGAAGCAGAATTCCTTCTTCACTGAAACCTCAGCCTTTTGCTCTGTAGACCTTCAATTGATTGGATGAGGCCTACTCATCCAATTATTACCTATTATTGAAGGTAATCTCCTTTATTCAAAGTCTACTGATTATAAATGTTAATCATAGCTACAAAGTACATTCATAGCAACATTTAGACTAGTATTTGACCTAACAACTGGGCACCATAGCCTAGCCAAGCTGACACATAAAACTAACCATCACAGTGCGTTTGATGTTTTTGTGTGGTATCATCTGCTAAAAACACATTTTAAATTGTTTTCTGAGAATTTTTCCCTGTTAAAGTTGTAAAATATAGACTAACTCATTTCTTATTTCAAATGAGATATAATGATATGGTACTGAGGGTTCTTTATTGCTATTTATTTTAAAATTTGTATGACCATTTATACTCCCACACACAGTTTATTAGAGTGTGCCATTCTCTCACTTTCTCTGGATTATCTTCCTTAAATATTATACCACCCCGTGACATATTATTATTATCAGTTTATAGATAAGGAAGTCAAAAATTAGAAAGGTTGAGTGATATGTCCAGGAGTACACAGCCAATAAATGGCATAGCCCAGGTATAGCCAATAATGGCATAGCAAAAAAATGCAGTATTTTTTTTTGAAAGATAATTCTGGCTGACACGTAGAGAGTAGACTAGGGAGGGTGTGCCAAGAGTGGAGGTAGAGTGAAGCACTGAAGGCTGAAGATGGTGGTGGCTTAAACTAGGATGATGTTAGTAAGGATGAAGAGAAGTAGATGGGTGTGACAAAGATTTAGGAGGCAGAATTTATGAGATATGGAGCTTGAGTGGATGCAGGACAAAGGGGGAAGGGGAAGAGTCGAAGATGACCCCCGGGTTTCTGGTGTGAACACCTGAGTGGATGTTTGTGCCATTTACAGTGGGGGAGCAGGTGTGACTGGGTGATGGAGAGATGGTGAACTCAGGTTTTGATGGTGAGTCTGAGATGCCCATAAGGCATCCAAGCAGAAATGACAGCTAGACAGTTATATAATCAGAACTAGAGTTCAGAAAATAGGTCAGCAAGTCCTCCACTTATACACAGTAATTGCCTTGGGAGAGGGTGAGATCACCCAAGCAGGGTTTATGGAGGAACTTTGGTATTCATTGGTCAAGTAAAGAAGGATAAATCGGTAAAGGAAAAAGAAGAATTTGCCAGAAAAAAACAAGAAGAAAAGTAAAAAAGAAAGAGATATCCTCATTGTCACCCCTTTTGATACCTTTTGCTGTTATGGCGGGCATGGAGCTGTCAGGAGGAAAAGTGAGTTCATATTTGTAAAGTGTTGAGCACAGTGCCTGCTAGTGCAATATATGAATTTTTGAAAAGTTCTCCCTTTCCTTTTCTTGCTTTTCTTTTTCTTTCATTGATGACCTAGTTGAGGGAAACATTGAGGCACTGATGAGAACGGAATCCAGATTGTACTGTGAGTGAGATATGAGGAAGCAAAGGTAATAAATGCAGGTGCCTGCCTCAAAACATACTAAGAGGTAGGGAGGACTGGCCCAGGCAGGGGGCAGAGTACATGGAAAGGTCTGAAGGTAAGACAAAGTTTGACACATTTGGGGAACTGCAAGAAGTTCCCAATGCCTGGGCAATGGGAATGGGAAGGCAGTGGGTGGGTATCATTCAGATGGGGTGTGGAAAGTCATGGTAAGGAATTTGAGCTTCATCCTAAGGGCAGTTAAGGGTTTTCAAGCAGGGAGATTGACATCACCAGATTATCAGTCTAGAAGGGTTGATCTGCAGTATGGAGAAGGGACTGGATGGCAGAGAGATAACCAAGGAGGCCACTCAGTAGGTGGCTGCAACAGACCAGGTAGGCATGATGACAGCCCGGACTCAGGCGGTGTCGTGAGAACGGAGAGACACGGACAGATAGAGAGTAGAAATGACAGGCCTGGGAGCTGTGCAGATGTGGGAGAGTGAAGGAGATGGAGGAGTCCAGCTTTAGACCAGTTTTCTACGTGTGGCTGGTTGGGACATTTACTGAGTGAAGGAACACTGTGGATTTGCAATTTTTTGTTAGTATCAATAATTCTGAATATTCTTATTTTAAAAAATGTTTTTCCTTTTCTTGAATTATATGCTGATATACATTTCCAAAAGTTAAACTGCTGGGAGGTAAGATATGAACATTTTTATACCTCTTGATTTTTGTTGACATTCTGCCAAAAGGTTGTTTTGAGTTACCTGGCCACCAGAAGTTGGCTTTTCTTTACTCTTAATTGAGCCAGTTTCACACCAACCTTGTGAACTTTTTTATATTATTTTATTCCCATTTTACAAATTTTATAAATTTGAGATTAATCTCAAATTTATTTTAATTTAGAATTTTTTTCTTAGTCCATATTCCCTCATTGTTTCCTGACTAAATCCAGACCTGTCCTCGTCTCAGCACTATCTTTGCTGTACCAGTTCCTAAAGTTCAAAGAAAGAAATCAAGATAAGCTCAGAGTATTCCAGCAAGGGCCATTACCCCCTACAAAATTCACTGAAATGAAAGATGGCTTCTAAGACCCAATAGTATGCATTGCAAAGATTTGAGTTTGGTTTAGAGAAGCATTTCCCAAACTGTGTTCCATAGGATACTGGCATCTCATGAGAATTCTTAGGTCTTCCCAGAAAAGGTGTTTGTGGCCAAATAAATTTGAGAAATATTAAATTAAAATTAAGCAGATGTCTTTAACACATTTTACGGTGCATTAAAAATGCCAGTGTAAATTGTTAATCAAGGGGGGAGGGCTTAACAAGTCTATGAGACACTAGTGTTCCCAGGCCACAGTTTAGGAAACACTGGCCTAGAGAAAAAAATTCAAATGTCTGAGGGCAGGGAACAGCAAAAGGATTCAAATATAAGTGCAGGCTCACTCCTAGGAACCCTTAGCACTATGTGAACGGGAAATGGATTAAATAATGCCTCTTGTTTATGGGGCCCAGAGTCATTATTTTAAAGTATTTTGCCACATGTTTTCCCTGCCTATCTATATAGACATACAGACAAACATAACACACACGTATGCTCAGAGCAATAATTATTTATATTTTGTAATCATTTAAAAGTATGTTGAATATGTCATATCCTTTTATCCCTGAATACTTCAGTGTATGTTTAATGAGAACAAGGATATTCTCTTATGTAACCACAATACAGTTATCAATTCAGAAATGTCAACATTGGTATGGGCCGTATTGTTTTGTCAGTTGTCCCAGTACTGTCCTTCATGGCAATTTTTTCCCATTCCAATAAAAAATACAGTTCAGGATCAAGTATTGCACTTAGTTGTCAATGACTCTGGTCTTCTGTAATCTAAACAGTTTCTCAGCCTGTCATTGTCTCTTATGACATTGAAATTTTTGAAGAATACAGGCCAGTTGTTTCATAGACTGTGCCTCAGTTTGGGTTTATCTGACGCTTCCTCGTGACTAGATTCTGACAATGCATTCCCATCCAGAATGCTACGAAAGGATGTTGTATTTTCTTGGGGTATTGCATCTGGAGGCACATGATATCCATCTGTCCTTCATTGGTGACATTAATTTTTTATCTCCCAGTGACAGTGATGTGTGTGCTTCTTCACCGTATATTAACTATTTTTCTCTTTGCAGACAATAAGCATTCTGTAAAGAGACATTTTTAAGACCATGTAAATATCTTACTCCTCACTGAAATGTCCCTCTAGATTTAGCATCCATTGATGAGTCTTTCTCAAGCCAGTCTTTATCGTGATGGTTGCAAATCAATGATTTTTCCATTCTGCCATTCCATTTGCATTTATCAGTTGATATTCTACTGTGGAAATATCCCTCCCTCTTCCCACCAAGTTTTTTATTTGTTGTGTGTATGTTTGCTTTTTTCACTTAACAATACATCCTGAAAATCACTTCATACAATTCATTTAAATCTTCTTTATTTATTTGTACAGATGGATAATACTCCATTTTATGTACATTCTACAGTTTTTTCAAATAGTTTATGTTTTGGCATTTAGGTTAGGTTCCAATATTTTGCAAATAGAAATAATGTTGTAATGAATAACCTTACATATATGTATTTTTGTATTGTTGGAGTTGTATCTTCAGAGTAAATTCCTAGAAATGGGGCAGCTAGGTCGAAGAGAGCATACGTTGGTAGTTTTGTAGGATATTAACAGTTGCCTTTCATTGGGCTTTTATACCATTTGTATTCCCATCAGCAGAGTGTAAGAGTGCCTATTTCCCCACAGCCCCTTCCAAAAGAGCGTATTGTCAAGCTTTTGAATTAGTTCCCATCTGACAGGTGAGAAGTGACATCTCAGTATAGTTTTAATCTGCATTTCTCTTATTTAAAATGGAATTGAATATCTTTTCATATGTTTAAGGGATTTCAGTGTATTTTTTATGAACCTCCTTTTTTGTGAATTATTCATATTATTTGTCCACTATTTAATAGAATTTTTATCTAGTTTGCTTTAACAGTTAAAATTTCTTTATATATTACACATATTTCCCTACTGTCTGTAATATATGTTGTAAATATTTTCACCCAATTTGTCATTTTTGTTTTAATTTTGTGCATTTCATTGAGATAATCTACATACCATAAAACTTACCCTTTTAAAGTGTACAATTTAGTGGTTTTATTGTACTCACAAAGTTGTACAACCATTACTGCTATCTAATTCCAGAAATTTTTCACCATCTTAAAAGAAACCTTGTACCCATTAGGAGTCATTCCCATTCCCTCCTCCTCCCACCCCTTGGCAACCACTAATCTATCCTCTGTCTCTATGGATTTGTCTATTATGGACATTTCATATAAATAGGATCATACAATATATGGCCTTTTGTCTTTGACTTCTTTTATTTAGAGTAATGTTTTCAAGGTTCATTCGTGTTTAGCATGTATCAGTACTTCATTTCCTTTTTATGACTGAATAGTATTCCATTATATAGATATACTACATTTGTTTATATTCATCAGTTGATTGACATTTGGGTTGTTTCCACCTTAAGGTTATTATGAATAATGTTGCTATTAACATTCATATATAAGTTTTTATGTGGATGTGTATTTTCAAATCTCTTGTGTATAAACCTAGGAGTAGAATTGTTGGGTCATATAGTAACTCAATATTTAGCTTTTTGAGGAACTTCCAGGGTGTTTTCCAAAGTGGCCTCAGCATTTTACATTTCCACCAGTAATGCATGACAGTTTCACTTTCTCCACATCCTCACCAACACTTGTTATTATCTCTCTGTTTTATTTCAGCCATCCTAGAGAGTGTAATGATATCTCATTGTAGTTTTGATTTGCATTTCTCTAATAATTAATGATGTTCAGCATCTTTTTATATGTTTAATGGCCATTTGTTTTTCTTCTTTGGAGGAATGCCTATTCAAATCCTTTGTCCACTTTTAATACAGTTATTTGTCTTTTTATTGTTGACTTAAGAGTTCTTTGTATATTCTGGATACTAGATACTAGACCCTTATGATATATGATTTGTAAAAATTTTCTCCCATTATGTGGTTGTCTTCTCACTGTTTGATGGTGTCCTTTGAAGCACAAAAGTTTTTAATTTTGATGAAGTTCAGTTTAGCTATTTTGTTGTTGCTTGTGCTTTTGGCATCACATCTAAGAGACCACTGCCTAATTCAAGTTCATGAAGGCTTATATCTATGTTTCCTTCTGAGAATTTTATAGTTTTAGCTCTTACACTGAGGTCTTTGATTCATTTTGAGTTAAGTTTTTATGTGATGTGAGGCAGGGGTCTAACTTTATTCTTTCATATGTAGATATTCACCTGTCCCAGCACCATTTGTTAAAAGGACTATCCTTTCATCATTGAATTACATTGGCGCCCAAGTCCAAATCAATTGACTATAAATGTAAGGATTTATTTCTTGTCTCAATTCTATTCCATTGAGCTATATGTCTATCCTTATGCCTATATCACAGTCTCAATTGTTGTTGTTTTGTAGTAACTTTATGGATATTATGAATAATGCTACTATGAAGATTCATGTACAAATTTTGTAGTAAGTTTTGAAATCCATAAGTGTGACATCTCCAACATTGTTGTTCTTTTTCAAGATTGTTTTGGCTATTCTGGGTCCCTTGCATTTCCGTATGAATTTTAGGATAAACTTTTTCCTTCCAATTTCTGGAAAGAAAGAAAGGAACAGCTGGGATTTTGGTAAGGATTATGTTGAATCTGTACTGCAATTGTGACATCTTAACAGTATTAAGCCTTTCAATCCATAACCATGGGATAATCTCTTATTTATTTAGGTCTTCCTTAATTTCTTTCGACCATGTTTTATAGTATAAGTTTTGCACTTCTTTTGGTAGATTTATTCCCAAGTATTTTGGAGTTTTTTTATGTTATTACAAATGGAAGTGTTTTCTTAATTTCCTTTTCTTATTGTTCATTGCCTGCGCATAGAAATACAAATGATTTTTGTATGTTAACTTTGTATCCTGCAACCTTTGTAAACTTGTTTATTAGCTCCAGTTTGTGTGTGTATGTGTATTTATAATGTTTTTTGCCATGCAAAAGTTTTCTTAGTGCTTTCAAGTTTTCAATCTTTTATTACATTTAGATTTTGACTCTGAGAAATATTTCTCTGTATGCAGGTTATGGAGGAATTCACTCATTTGTATTAATGCTTCGTAAAGTTTGATAGGTGACTTTTATTGTTTATTCTTGAGGTTAATAAAGATTAGAGAGTGTTTAAATAAATACTTGCCTATGATTATTAAAGAGATAGCTTTGTGAAGTCAAGATAGCATTGGATTTGAAATCAGAAAACTTGGGTTGGAGTCCAGACTCTTCTGTTTACCATTTGTTTGATAATATAAGTCATTTAGTCTCTCAAAAAATAAAAATAAAAACCTACAAAAGACCCTATCCACTTCACAGAACAGCTCAAAGATTCAAAATGGAAAGTGCTTTGTGAACAATTTGGCATGTTGCCAGTATAAGCTACTTTTATTTATTAACAGTAATTGTTAAACATTTATCAAGGCTCCCCTTTTCTTTAGCAACTTTACCTAAAATACAGAAAGGTACAGCTCTCCAAGGGAGCCCATGCCTAAAAGCCATTTATTAATTACACACAAAGGCAAGGGGTTTTGTTATTTCCCCTCTTGTTTTTTCACTCTTCATTCCTTTGGAGTGAGAGAAACACCCAGGGAGAAAAGATCTTTTATTCTCTGTAGAATGTAGAAAAGTTCCAAAGTATTTTAGGAACTAACCCATTAAAATGGAGAAAAATAAAGCCAGCCCCACAGAGCCATCACAGAGGGAAGGCAGCAGTCCCAAGGACTGATGAAAGAGTTGTCATCGGCCCTGTGGGTCCTCTGCAGCAGGGTTCTGTGAGAAAACCGCACAAACGTGATTGTTTCTGAAACTCTTCGTGGCAGATTTTGGCACTAGAAACTTATTTTCCTATCCAAAAGAAAAATCACAGGATTTCATTTGTGTGAGCAATAGCATGTTTGTGGGCGTGTGCCTTCAAGGAGTATACGTTAACACCGCGCTAGCTTGGATTGCTGTTTCACGTCTCTGACACTTGAATCGCATATCTCTCTTTTCAGTTTTCAGGGCAGCTCTGCCATTCAGTAGTTCCCAAATTTAGAGAAGTTTGATTTGCAAAGTATGATGAAATAATTTATCAGTTACTCTACCTAAGACTTTAAGATCAGAAAATCTGGGTTCAGGTTCCTGCTCTGGGTGAGTTATTGGCCTTGGTCAGGCCTAGGTGGTGGCTGATAGGTGCTCACATGTGGCTCCTGGCAGGTGCAGACTATTCAGTAAATGGCAGCACTTCTTATTGGCTCTTGTTAATTGCTGTGTATTTGCTATAAAGTGTAATTCATTTATTATAAATAATCAGATGAGTGCTATTTTTAATTTTCAAAATCTCTGACAACACTAGCCTATTTTGTTTAAAATTAGAAAAGATGCAGAATGCAGTTATGATTTTATACAGTATAAACCTTTTCTAAGAATGACACAAATCACGGTGCCATACTGCTTCTTTTGAAAAGACAACTGTTTTTTATCATAATGATAATGCTTTTTATTTAAAAAAAAAATCAAGACATACAGAAAAATATAGAGAAATGGGCTACAAGTCATCTCAGCCCTCCTCCCCCATCCCAGAAGTACCCAGTGTTGTGACACTGTTGAGTATTTTTCCTCTGCAGATGTGCAGATAGCTATAGATTGAGAGACAGAGGGACAAGGAGAAAAAAGAGAAAGAAAGATTGATAAACTTGACAGCATAAAAATGAAAAAGTTCTCTATGACAACATATCACAAAGTTAAGAAATAAATGTCAAGGAGGGGAAAGTATAGAAAGAGTTCTTATAAAATCTAGATGAAAAAGACAACTCAATAGAAATACGGACAAAAAACAGAAACAGACATTTTACTGAAGAGGGAATACAATGGCCAATAACCATCCAAAAATAATCCCTAGCCTCATTTGTTATTAAAGAAATGCAGTTTAACCAAGGAGATGCCAAAAAAGTTTGGTACCACTCCATGGTGGCAAGGGTGTGGGGAAGCAGACATCCTCATGCACTGCTGGTAGGACTGAGAATCAGCACCATTTTGGGGGAAAGCAATTGACATTTCCTCTCCAGTTTTATAACACACTGACCCTTTGACCCAGCAATTTCACTTCTAGAAACTTACCTAACAGATAGATGTGCACAAGTGTGCAAAGAAACAGGGTTATTAGCAATAGCAAAAAATTAGAAACACCCTTAAAATCCATTAGTAGGGGACTGGTTATAAAGCTATGATCTATCCACGTGATGGGATACTGTAGAGCCACTAAAGAGAATGAGATGGATGTCTGTGTTCTGAAGAAAGGTGTCCAAAATATATTCTTAATTTAAAAAAGCCAGATGTAGACCAGAATATTCTGTCAGTCAATGACCAATTAAACACTACATTGTGCTGGGCACAGTGTTAGGCCTGGGACTATGATGGAAGACTCGGATGTCAGAGGCCCTGCCCTCAAGAAGCAGCCTAGTGAGTGAGATAGACCTTAGTGAAGAATCACACAGATGAATGTAAAACTACCAGTGTGAAGTGCACCACAGGGAGAGGTACCGGGTGCTGCGAGAGCTCCCAGCGGGGCAGCCTGACCTGATGTGGGATCTGATAATGAGACACCCCAAAGGTTGAGGAGAGGGGAACCACTGTGGTGAGAGCCCAGAGTGGGTGGCAGGAGATGAAGCTGAGCTGAGAGGGGGGCAGGGCCAGGCTCTGATCTCGTGTGTGTGTGTGTGTGTGTGTGTGTGTGTATAAGCACATCAGTATTTCTGAGAGGATATGCAGGAAACTGTTGATAGTGGGTAGCTATAAGAAATCAGACTGGAAATGGGGAGAAGAGGGTGTGAGGCTTATAGACACAAAGGACAGAGCATTAAAATTTTTAATTGCTTATTCTTTTCTACTACTTAGGATTTTTAAAAAGTTATATGCAGGTACTACTCTTATAATTTAAAAATCTAATTAAGTTTTAAGAAAACACACAGAACCAAAAGACAAAAATATAAGGCCCCAACATGTCTATTTTGGTGCTAACTCTTACAGCGAGTAGGGCCTTTTCCCCCCAGCCCTTTGGAGGAGCTAAAATTGACAACTGGAAAGCTGCCGCAGAGACTTTCTCTGACTATTAAAAGAAACTGGCTCAGTCTGGGGCCCTCAGAAATCAGTTTTTGAATGCCCTCTGCACCCAGTTACTTCCCTTGCATCTACTTCCCCCGGGGATTCCCAGCTCCATCTTTTTTTTAGCCAGTGCCCTCCAGCCGCCTCAGTCCCCTGCGGTGTGTGTGGCCATGGAAGACCTCCCTACTGGGCAGAGATGGGAGAGGAAAGGAAGTGGCAACCTTGGGCTGCAACATGACTCTGTCTTGCACGAGGATGACAGTCAAAGCTGAAGGGTAGAATGGCCAGCTCTGGCAGAGCTGAGAGAGAAAGCTATGCAGTCTCACAGCTGGTCAGTTATAAAAGAAACACAGCAAGCTCATATCTCATAGTGACAAGTGGACTTGAGCTTCTGTTGAATTAAGGCACAAATTTGAATCAAAGCAGAAACGGAGACACTTGGTAGAAGGCATTTTAACGTCTGCTCCATCCACCGTCCACTGCCTGACCCCCTCCATGGCGTCTCTCTACAGTCAGTGCTCAAAATTCCATATGTTGGCAGCTCGCTCTTTCCCTAGCCAGTCTATTTAATTCTGGGCTGAGTCTAATACTTAACAACTATTTCTCTGACTCTTAAATAGTTCTTCATTACATTGACTTGAAAATTGCCTTTCTGTGACTTCTACCCTCTTGATAACCAGGTGTTAGATGAGAAAAGCATGCAATTTGAAATCACAGGCCTTAGTTTGAATCTCTGTTCTGCCATTGACCAACTATGTGACCTTCAGACAGTCGATTATTCTCCTCGAGGCTTCATTTCGCCATCCGTAAATTAGGCAGTTAACATCACTCTCACTGGTCATTTTGAGATTAAGCAGAGCTGGTGTATATCGATGTTATTTCCCTCCTTCCCTCGGTCCCTCCCTATCCTAGCCCTCAGCTTTACAAAGAGATCCTGGCAATTACTATTGTCTTCTCTGCGAGTGTTCTCATCTCCAGGGTAAATAGACCCAGTTTAAGTCCACAAATGTACTTTGAGCTACTTGTGTGCTCTTCACTTTGCTATGAGAGAGGAGATTTCCCTCTGAGTCACTGATTCCCCTAATCATTATCAAAGTGGGAAAAAAATCTCTCTCTCCCTCCCCACAAAAGCTGGGGTTCCACACTCAGAACCCACCCAGTGTTTTAAGTTGAGTGTTCATATGGTGGGGTCTGCCTGCATAAATAGAAACATCCTTTTTAGTAGTCATCAAGTTTTCTCTTCAAGAACTGTTACACATTTTACAAATCCAAGGGGACAGGCCCAGTTAGATAAGAGTCTGCCAGCCCTGGCTCTGGCTGTGTCTATTGACAGCTGGGTTGGCACTGAGGAATCCTTGGTTTCCCCCAGAAACACATAGGAGGACCAGAATGCAACAGCTGCTCTGTACCTTGCCAGGGCTTGAGGCAGTTGGTCTTGTGAGTGAGTTTTTTCAATTAATGACCTTACTCTATGTGGAATATTAAAGGTGTTTTTGTTTTTGTTTTTAACCCAGTACGACATGCTAGCAGCTGAAGAGATTTAAGAATATTAAACATTCCTCCTCAGCCTCAAGATGACAGTTGATAAACATATAACCATAAGATATCAAAAACTTCAAAGGATGGGAGGAGAGATGCAAGCCCTGGGGTGATTAACAAATAATGAGGAGGAGTGAGCGTAGTCAAGCCGCAGATACCCAGCGGGGCCTAGTACTCGGGCCTCTGTATAAAGCCGGAGAGGCAAGCAGGACTCCTGTAATTCTGTTCACCCTAACAACTAGTCCTTAAATGCTCTCAGATGTATGTAACAGGGGTATTTATATTATCTTAGCAAACAAAGTGTTGTTCCAGAATTGTGAACAGTGGTTTAGTTTGGAAAGATTGGGTAATCTAATCACTAGCTTTGTCAACTTCCTCAGTACTCAATCCCTCAGGAGGCCTCCTGCCTGGTGTGGTACTGTGGTTGTCAAACTGTGTCACCGCCAACACTCATGTTCCAAGGAGGGTCTTTTGGGGGTGGCTGGATGGAAGCAACTGGGTGGGCTTCCCAGGCTCTCTCTACCTGCTTCAGCGAGAGCAGCTCCACACTTACCTACTTTGTATGTTAGAGAACCATTCTGTTTGGAATAAAAGGGGTTCTTTTGCTTTAAAATCAGAAACTTGAAAAGCAGTGGCATCATGATGTTTGCATCCTTTCGTAAGTTGCTTTTCCACTCAATGGTGTGTTTCTGAAATGTTAATACATATAGATAGAGTTCAATCATTGTATGAATAAACCATAATATATTCGTTCCCCTGCTGATGGATGTTTAGATGGTTCCCCATTTTTCACCATCTCAAATAATGCTTCGGTGGAGTTGAGGGCATTTTCCGTATAGACACTGATGGGTGGTGCCCTCTAAGCTGGACCAGAAGGGAAGGGACAGCAGGAGGGGTGGATGGCTAGTGAGATGTGGAGAGTGGACAGAGGACGAGAAGCTGCATGGATGTGATAGAGCCAGGACGCCCCAACAGTCAAACAGGGTCTGTGAGCTGCGGGATCCAGAGGTAGCACAGATTAAGCGATGATGAGGCCCAGAGCATCATGGGGGACCAGGTGGCTGAGGGTAGGGAGGAAAATAAGCCTGTCAAAACCCAAGAGGCCAAGGTGTTAGCTGGGTCGTTCGCTGGGTGTTTTAGTTTGCTCTTTTAGCTCCATTCTGCATCCTTCACTGTGCCCACTTAAGTACAGTGTCAGTGGGCCGCCTTGCCCTCTGGCTGGGAGGCACACAGCCTTGACCTTGGAAGGAGAGAGCACAGCTTATTTATTCCCTCAGCTCCTCCCAGCAAGGTCAGTGCAGGTGGTCTGCATCCATTCACTGAAAGCCACAGCTCCCTCCCCTATAATTCATCTTTCCAGTTCCAGCAAATGCTCCCTCCCTTGCTCTGCCTGTGATGTTAAAGCAGCCTGTTTGGGGTCCTGCACTCTCTTCCTTAGGTTTCCTCCATGCAAACTTCTTTTCTTTTATTAACTTCTTTTCCTCTATTCATCTGTTAAACTGTGCCATCTCTTTCTTGCCCAATAGGTGCAGACCAATCTTACGGATACTGAAATCACTGAAAATGATAACAGGAGGAGGGGTGGAGAGGAAAGTAGTGAGCCGGGTGCTAAAACCTAGTGAGGGGCAGTGTCTGTGAGTTTAAGTAAAATCAAACTACCCCACATTTTTGTAGTTTGTCTGTAAGCTCCTTTAAAACCAAAAGCCCTGCCTAATCTTTATGTGAATTCCTAGGGTTTGAATAATATCTGGCATGTGGAAAGCATTTAAAAATTAAGATAAGTTGAATTGAATAGGACTGAATTAAATTAAACTGAATTGAATTTTTCTGAATAAATGAGATTGCACATTTTAAACATCATGGGTTCCCTTCTCCACTGCCCTTACCCCCCCCACTACCGCATATGGTTTTTAGAAGCTTCGAGAACATCAAATAACAAATTAGATCAGAGACTGAGTTTCTGAAGTGAATAATGAATATTAAATGTTTGCTTATACTAGCATCTCATACAGCAAAACACTGAAGTTATGAAGATTTTGTGATATGTTCAGATCCCCATAAGATTTCAGGATCCACTTTCTTGATAATATGAGCATTTTTGCTCATGGAAAACTTTGCTTCCTGTTTCCAAGACAAAAGACAACTTAGAGAACTCTCAGAACATGTTAATAATTCATTTGAAAGTAATTTTGATAGACACGTATCTTTTACATTGCCTCGAATTATAATATTAAGTGGAAACAACATATGAAATCTTTTTGAATTTGAATTTGAGTTTTAATCAATCTAAAATACTGTGTGTAAAATGTCTTTGTAACAAGATGAGTTAAATCTCTTCTGGCATCAGAGGGTGCTCTCTTCAAAAGTGGATTCTAGAGATAGTTAACCCAGGGAAAAGACAAAGTAAACATGATCCATTTGCATTTGGGGTGGGGCAAGCTTTTCCTCTCTTTTTTCCTTTCCCTGAGCACTGAACATTTGATCCTTTCACTCTAACCCTGTGTCCTATTTGAAAAACATTTCCAGTCAGAACTTCAGGCCAAATTGAGGATAATGACCAATTTGGGGTTTGCCAAAATCAAGTATTCAGTTTATCTATATCCTGTAATACAGGGGTCCCAACCCCTGGGCCACAGACCGGTACCAGTCCGGGGCCTGTTAGGAACTGGGCCGCACAGCAGGAGATGAGCGGCAAGCAAGGGAAGCTTCATTTGCCACCTCCGCATCGCTGGCACTACCGCCTGAACCACGCCCCCCACCCCCCAACCCCACCCCACCCCTGGTCCGTGGAAAAATTGTCTTCCACAAAACTGGTCCCTGGTGTTAAAAATGTTGGGGACCGTTGCTGTAATAAGAAAAGTCATTTTAAAACAAAGGATATTGTTAGCATTTACAAATATGAAATTCTGATTGTTCTAACACAGCAATAAAAGTTATTACCAGCAATCTTGATTTGGAGTAGCCCCTATCATAAAAAGTCTAGATCTAGTAACTAGTGGATTTTAACATATGACAAATGAGGGGACAGTTTAGAGTCTACCCTGCTTATCATCTCAGAAATGCATTAAGCTGGTCATCAGAGGAGCAAGTCTCTATGGCTTTGCTGTCTCACTGCTTGGTCTGGACTAGAAGGTTCTAGTGGTATGGCTTTATCTAGTCTAAGATTTAGGCTGTTACTTTTCATTTCTTTTTCATTTGTGATATCGATTTGAATATTTTTGACAATTTTTATTATCCTCATTTTATAGATGAAAAAACTGAGGTTGCTGAGTGGGTGATTTGCCCAAGGTACCTCACAGCTAATAAAGGATGGAGATAAGATTCTGACCTTGATGCTGTGCCTTCAGATTTGCTGTTTCTACCATGTCATGAATGCTGACATTCCTCCTGCCCTGGTGCACACTGCCCAAAGCACCCCGATTCTTTCAGCCTCCAGGAGCTATGACTAATCCATGGGATTCTTTACTTGTTTGTTTGCTTAATATCTTTTTATTTGAAGGGATGTAGTTTGTATTTTATTTGAAAGGATTATTTTTATTTTATGTTCATAGGATCATAGGGTGGTTTTTTCCCCTTAAAGAGTTTTTAAATGGGCTTCATTTTCAAGGAACTGAGCTGTTTCCTGTGTTCGGGCAACTCCTGTGGTCCAGTTCACCGAGGTTATAGGCAAATGGGCTTGGCAGACCAGGCATGGGGGTGGGGTCGGGGTTTCTGTGGGTGAGGCTGCTGACACTGGGGGTAGGTGCCCCTCTCTGGGCTGACCGGTGGGTAGGGTTCTGTGCTTGCCCACTTCCCCTACAGCACAGGCACTTTTTAATCCATCTCCTTCCTCCTGGAAACCCTCCCCCCTCTTCTGCTAACACTGCACTCATGGGAGCATAGACTTTTAAATGATTTACTTAGAAACAAGCCCTGGCCACAGCATCGAGCTATCTGGACTCAGCGTCCAGGGCTTGGTGCTTTCTCTCTCCACTACACAATGCTTTTAAAACCGAGCTCTCCCAAGAGTTGATTGTGCTTCCACATAAATCATATTGTTTAGCTTGCTAGAAATTTCCTTGGCTTTCTGCTTATCGCTCCAAGAACAGTTAGTTCCCTGCTGCTGCTGCCAAGCATGTAAACAAACGTGTGTCTTCTTTCCATGATGACAGGCGCATCTCATCGTCCTGAGCAGAAACCCCTCTCAAGAGGAGGCAGCCGTGTCCGCACACTCCGTCGCCTGTGCTGCTGTCGCTTCTGGGAGGCCTGAGCACCACGGTGAGAGCGAGAGCGAGCCTTCCGTGGGGTACAGCGAGGCCTGCTCCCTGCCTGTCCCATGTGCGTCGGTGTCTGTGGGCTAGCTGCCTTTGGGATGGGTGAGCAGGTGGATGGAGCTGTGACAGACCCTTCAGAGAGCCTTCTCTGTTAGCTTCACCAGAGTCCAGAGTCCTTTGGTTTCTATCTTTTTTCAGCCTTCCTCTAATCTTTTACTCTCAAATACAGCAAATCTTCATCCAAACATAGCTATCAGAGCCCCAGAGAGTTCGTGCTGGGCTTACAGGGAAATCTACTGGGCTTTCAAAGGTGATCTATTTTTAAAGGTTGTGGAGCTACTGTGGCAAAGGATCTGACCTGCTGGAACTCCGGCCTTCAGACTCTCACAGGGCTGAGCTTTCAATCAGGATGAACTTACACGGCTTCAGGATTCCAAAAGGAAGTTGTCATTTATGAGTCATATAGTTTTTCTTAGCCCCACATAATAGGTAGAGCAGTGAGCTTGGGAGTTCTTTAATCCTCCATCCTGGGCTCAGAGCATACAATATGCCTCTATTGATGGAGAACATGCATTCTAGTGACTTTCTGTGTTGTTGGTCAGAATATTCAGAAACAGAGTATAACTCATAAAGAAGACAAGAGGTGTATTCCAAGATGTCAGCTAAAAATACTTATGCATTGTAGGAAAATAAGGTCCAGTGTGCCATCAATTTGAAAATCAGTATCTGGAAGGCTTGAGGTTGAGGTTCAGGGAGTAGGAGCTGGGCTAAGATGAGGAGGCTGGTGGGGGGAGAAGATGAAGGAGGAGCCTCAGTGAGCAGCCTGGTCTGCAGAGGTCCCTGGGCCAGCCAGGGGCTCCTGTCCAGGGAGGAGCTGGGGAAGGGGATACCAGTGTTTATCTTTCTGTCCATCCCACCTTAAAGATCCTTCATTCTGGTCTCCCGGAGCTTTGAGCACCTTTTCAGAGCTGGAGGATAGAGAAGGCAGGCGACCTTCCTTACCCTAACTCCCTAGAACACTCCATACATAGCAATCAACTTCAAAACCTTCAAAGAGCCAACATTTTAACCAGTTTATTAGTGGCTAAAATTCCTTTAATAAGGGAAAAGAAACTTCCATGCCACAAGTATTAATAGGATACTTAAAATGCAAACATGATGGAAACCCCTAGATTAGCAGGAGTCACAAATCTAAATGTCTATAGGAACCAAGTAAGCAATGTGAGTGAAGCAGGTAGTCATTAGAAAACAGTAGCAGCAGCAAGCATAATTATAAATGGCAGCTAACTGTTGGCTGTAATCTGAGAGATGCAATAGGGAGTGGTGAGGACTGTGGCAAACTGGAGAGTCCTGTCCCCTGTCGAAAGTGCACAGCTGTTATTCATCTCCAGCCCATTACTGTCATGTGGAAAGCAGGCTTGTATTAGCAGGTCTGCTTTTTCAGGAGAAGGCAGAAATCTGAATTTTTATGTGAAATCAATGCATAGTTGATGGTCACCAAGTCAAATATGTTTCAGGCTCTGAGGGATGCAAAACAAGTGTGAGGGCTAGATCCCTAACTTCTGACCCGGGAAGCATGAGTATAATAAGTGGTTGTCAGGTCCTTCCTGTTTTTCTTGGGGGGCTCATGGGTTGAGAACTGGAAGTTTCTGAGCATTTAAACTGCTGGGGTGTGGGGGAGGGGGTCTACTCCCAGAGAATACCAAGCAACTACAGGAGGCTAAGGCCAGAAACCATCTTTGCCTAGAGGGATTCCGGTTTGCCAGCATCTCAGCTAGTGCTCAGTGTACACACCTGATGAATGTATGGATTAGGTGGGAAACAATAGAAATCGTGTCCCTAAAATACATGTTTCTTGTAGCTTCAAAGTTAGACCATTCTGCTTTGTGTAATTATAGAATCAGAAACAATCCAATTATGTATGTTTTTCTAAGTTTTCCAGTCTAAATCTGGTGTTGGTATAGCCTCCCCTGTAAATAGAGAATGCCACTAATACCTACTTGATACAGATAATTAGGTCTGTGAAAATTTAATGACCTCACACAGTAATAATAGCTAATTCTTACATAGTACTTACTATCATGGTTCTAACCATGTTACATTTATTAACTCAGTTAATCCTCACCACAGCTCTGTGAGTTTGGTACAAGTGTTCCCAGTTTTCAGATGGAGCAACTAAGGCACAGAGGGTTAGATAATTTCCCAAGAGCCATAGCCAGGGAGTGGTAGACTTGAACCTATGCTCTTGACCTCCATGCTATATTATAAGGACTGGCACTGCACATGCCTTTTCCCTTCTTTCCCCTCCCAAATAGTGTGTGGCTTTGGGGAGAGAAAGGGACTTGAGAAGAGCAACGGTGGCCCAAGGAAACCAGTTTGAGTGCCATCTGGGAAGGGGCCAGCCCAGGAGCGTGCACAGGCTCTCAGCCCCCCATTCTGGCCCGTGTCTCTTTGGCAGCTCAGACTGTTTGGTGACCTGCACCCAGAAAGCCGACTTGCCAGTCAGTATCTGAAGGAGGAGGAGGATGAATAGGGAAAGATAAGAAAAAAACTTCCCCCAAGAGCAGGGAGTTGGACAGTTGCAACTGGCTTTGCAGATTAGGAAGGGGGTCATTTCTGCCTGAGGCCTGGAGGATCGATTGCTTGAAACATATTGACTCACAGAGGCATCAGGAACCCGAACCAGCAGGAATCATAGCAACAATCATACTAGCAACAACGACAACAGCAGTAGCAGGGGTCGAGCGCCCGTTGTATGCAGGTGCCGGCACTCTCACGAACATGCCCATTTAATCCTAACAAGCCTTGGAGGCAAGATGACCTCCCATTTTACAAAGGAGCTAACACAGCCAGCTCTCCATACCGCCAGCACCATCAGTCCATATCCTCTCTACTCATTGCTCTACCCAAGAAGGACAAAGCCCCAGTCAGTGTAAGGATGCTCCCTTCTCAGACTCAGCTTCCACTAATCAGAAGACACTGGAAATGTCTATCACCTTGACACCAACAGGAAGAGAGTTTACTGAAGGCTTGAAGGTGAGTCAACACTAAGTGAGGAGGCTGGGCAGAGAAGCTGTCGGATCAAAACAGATGCTTGTGCAGAGGCAGCATGAAGCCCTGGAGCAGGGGCAGAGAGGAGCACCAGCCCTTGCCCCTAAGGCCTCAAGCCAACCATCGAAATGGGCACATCAGAAAAGAATCAAAGCAAAGAGAAACCACAGACTATTCCTACTGTGTTAACAGGCTTGAATGTGCTGCCGTGGGAATCTTTGTTCCCTTGGTGACAAACATGGGGAAGACGGTGGACAATGAGCTGTCTGGCTGGCATTTTAAGATAGTTTGTTCCGGCTCTTATCTGCAAGTGCCTAAGCACAGTGGCCTGGGCCCAGAGGGTACAGCCGTGTTACATGCATGGACTCAGCTTCCCCGAAAAAGCAGGAAGGAGCGGGGTCCCCCGCAGCCAGGAGCTGCAGTGGCAGTGGGCAGGCGCCTTCCCACCATCTTTCAGGGTGCCTGGTTTTCATGTCCCTGCTGTCCCCTCACACACGGCCAATGCAGTAATGAGAGAAACCCACCCAGGGCTGAGGTTTCTCCAGGCCTCTGCTACCTCCTGGAAGGGGAAAGGAAAGGCAGGAATTTGGAATTTATCTTTGTCTGACAACTAAGGGGGGGACCAGCCTCCCCACCCTAGCTCTCAACCAGGCAGGACTCTCTGGCCTGGACTTTGGTCATTTGTGGTTCAGAAGTCCCAGCCAGATCTCCTGGGAGCACATCTGCACGTTCCACGGAGTGCCAAGGAATCCACGTGCATGGGGATCTCAACTCTGCTCTCCCATGCTTAAACTAGTTTGTGCCAAGTACAGTTTGTTTGTTTTTTAAAGAATTGTTAATAGGAAAAATTTCTCATCTAGGGATTCTCCATAGCCTACTTGCTGAATGTCCATTGAAGGCATTGCCCTCGGACAAACAAAACGCCACTGGCCAAGAAGCCAGTGTGTTTCAGGCTCCACAATCAAACTAATCCCTTTGCTCTGTGCCTTCCTTCATTCCTTATGCAGACAAAACTGCCTTAGAAGTCACGAAGGATTGTGATTGCATAAGGGCTCCCAATTCAGGCTTGTAGAATGTCACTAACCTGAGCCTGGCCAGCTTCCCGGAGCAGCCATAGACAAACTTGGTATTAACAGCTCTCCCAACCCTGCTAAGTCTCCGGGCATTGGCCTTGTGTTTATAACTCTTCTCCTAAAGCGTATTAAAATGAAATGGGCTGAAGCCAAGTACATTTCAGTGTAAACCTTTGAGAGGAAGAGCCCGCTGAGCACGGGCGGCCTTGTTTGGAAGTGGCCCCATCTGTGGCCTGGACTCCAGCAGGCCAGGGAGCTCTGTAGGTTCCAGAGACAGCAGAAGGGAATGGGCTATGCCCCTGCCCACCTTGGGGCAGGGGGTGGGATCCCTGGCTATATGGACAGACTCATGGGCATGGGCTGCATTCCGAAGATTTAACTCCCTACGCACGGATACGTATGTCTCCTGGGCCCCCACTTGTCCTGGCCTCTCCCCTCCTTTTATACAGTAGACACGAAATATGTAAGTATCTGAAGGTAGGCTCTGTATCTCCATGGAGTCTCCTCTTTCTTACCCTCCGCGATCACCGCTTTTCTCAGCTCTTCCTCCTGTGGCCTGCTTCTCAGCTTGCCCCATGCTGGGCCCTGCCCCACCCACAGCCTACTCCCTGCTCATGGGGTTACTGATGCTCCTTGAGCCCCATGTGTCTCAGAGAGACTGGAAATCAGACAGACGCACCCAACTCCAGTGGGCTCCTGACAGGTAATGTGGCCACCTGGGAGCAGCCACGGTAAGGTGGTCTTCACCTTCCCGTGGCCCTCCTTGGCTGCCCCTGCTGCCTCCGTCACCCACTTCCAACCTGAGGCCTCCAAGTGGGCCTTGTGGTGCAGGCCTGCAGTGGGAATGAGTGTAAGCTGCTGCTGGCCACACCCACCCACCTCTCCCTTCCTCCTCACTATTCCCCTCTCCCTCTCTCTTCCTCCTCGGCCTTCCCACCCCCCTCAAGTCCTGTGTGTTCTGAGAGACCCTTCCTCAGCTCCTACTCAGGGCCCGCTTCTTATTACAAAATGCCCAGCCAGCCTGAGCCTGGTGCCTGAGCTCCCCAAGCAGATGTCAGCATCCATCCTGCTCAGTGCTCCACAGGCCAGGTGGGAAGGGGAAGCAGCAGAGAGAGAGCGGTGGGTGAGGCCAGAGAAGAAAAGGGAAGCCTCTTACCCTGTTTTCCACCATCGTTAGTAGGACCCCCTCTCAGAAACCTCTGGAAGGCACCTTAAAGCACATCCCATGTAGAGGACTGGGGTCCAAGGTGTGTCCAGCGTCACGCTGGCAATTAGAGGCAAAGCAAGGCCTTAGACAGAGGCCAGGAGCTACCTACCTGACCACACTCCAGAACCAGAGAGGGCGTGGCTCTGAGGGTGCTCTGTCCTCAGAGGTCCAGGGAGCCCAGAAGCCCCAAAGGTGGGGGCAGGTGGGGGCTGCAGGGGTTGGCAGCTCTTGAGGCCAGCAGAGGAGTAGAAGGTGTGGCCTTTTCCACCCCAATTCTGTGCTGTTGGTCTCTCTTCACAGAGGGACAACCTGTGGCAGAACTGAAACCTCACTGAGCTTTGCTTACAAACTGCCTTTCATCTTTGTGTCTGAGAACAAAGTCTGTGGCTTTATCCCTCTCCTAGGGAGGATGATGGGCTCTCTGATAACCACTTTTATGAGGCTCTGGTTTTTCACTTTTGTGCTGGCTAATAATTTATGTTCAGAACTTCTCAGAAAAGCCTAAGTTATTTATACCCTGACTTGGCTTCAAAACATATTATTAGGGCAGCTTATGGAAATGACATATACTTCACCAGGACAAGCAACTGTGGCAACAGGCCTGAGGCGCTGGACACCTGATCACTACTGGGTGGCCCCAAGTGGGACTCTGGGTGGTGTTGGGGGTGGGGGGCAGTCCTGGTCAGCTTCCTGGTGGTGAGGACATTCAAGGCAGGCAGTCCCTATGGTGACTGAGCCCAGACCAGGCCTGTGGGCACCAGGCACTATGCAGACACTTCATGCACACTTTGCTGTGTGAGCCTCACCCAGCCTGCCGCCATCTTGATCACCTTACTCTACTGATGCAAACCTGCCCCCAGAGATGGCCATGGACTTCCAGGGACCACACAGCTCAGGAGCAGCAGGTCTACTGCTCCCGGATGCCCTGTCCAGGCCCTATGAAAATGTTCCTCTTGAAGGTGGTCTCCAGTGTGGACCACTGAGGGCCATGCAGTGAGGAGTCAACCTGTCCGGGGCTTCGTCTGTCCTCCGGCTACTCTGTGGCCCCCACAAGGCTGGCGGGCAGCCTCAGGGCAGCTGCCTGTGCAAAGCCTCAGGCAGCTCCCAGCAGGGTCTAAATGGGTTCAATCCATTTGTTTGCTGGGTGATAGCACTCCTCTGGGTTAATGCCAGGCTAGGATTTGAGACTTTCCATATTCAAATTCCTTGGGGTCCTTAATGCTTTTTGCAGTTAGTGCAGAGTACAGTTTCCGAAGACTGTTACAGAAGATAATTGTCACATTGTACACACAGGCCTCCCTCATAATGAGAGTTGTCCTCACTGTTCCAACTCTTGCCTTGGGACAGCCTCAAGAAAATGAGCCCAGGGTCACTGGAATTTATTTTTATTAAAAGCTTCCTGACCTCCTGGGTGCCAAATCGTAACCCCACATTCCTCTTGCTCTTTGAATGGAGCCCTGTTTTCTTTTGCCTGTATATGAACATGCAGATGGAATAGAGTCTGAAGGGGCCTCCCGGAGACATTAAGCCACCTTGCCCGCTGGGCCACACTTACCCCCTCACCCTAACTCACAGACAGCCCCAACATTCTGCGGGAATGAAAATGGGAGAAGATTCATGGCCTTGGAACACCTGTGCCACTAGGGCTCAGATTTACAAGCTAAGTCATGCTCCTGTGCTTTGGAAAATGACCTCATCTCTTGCCGAGGCCACCAGCATCAGGTTGCCGAGGCTCTTTGTGAACACACACCCAGCTTCAGGCACAAGGTCTGTGCCAAGAAGTGGCATCCCACCCCAGGGGCTGTGACCTCCTGTCCCTCTGGAAACCCCACTGTCACTTGTGCCTAGTGGACCTCCTGGGGATGCCCACTCCCAGGAGAACCAGCTCTGCTTCTTAGGGAGTCACTCCTTAGCTGTAATAATAGGACAAATTTGCTCTCCCCTCAAAGACTAATCATGGGATTCATAGTTCAGAAAGCTGATTTAGGGGCCTGGGGGATGGGGGAAAATAAGTCAGGGTCTTGCAATAAAAGAGCTTTCCTATATCCCAGGTAAAAATAAAAGTGGTTTCAAATTTACAGACAGGGAAGATGCCCACAGTGTATGCCCTGGACCTTCCACTCTTCCCGAGCCCTAGGCTGTTCTCATATATAAGGGTCCTGACATGATGCCTGAATTGTGGTCCGCTTGTATGTGACAACAGCTGTCAGAGACACCCCCTCCCTGGCCTTGCCCCCTGGTGACTAGAGACCTCCCAGGAACAGAAATGGAAGAAACTTGGACCTTTTGAGAAGCTGAGGACTCTGAAATGGGGAAAGGGAAGCAGCAACTTTAGGAGCTGACCCCAGAGGGCAGATTCCCAGTCAGGGCCTGTCTCTGACGTCTTACCACAAAGCCTAGCTTTCTTCCACTTCAGTAGCCATGTAGCCTTAGTTTGAGTAATAAATTCCTTCCTTCCCCCAACCCCTTCCTTCCTCCCTCACTTCCATTCCCTCTTCCAGTGATCCAAATATGCTAACAAGCATCCTCTTTGGAAAATGTGACTAGGCCTCCCTGAGTTAGAGGTTTGAGCCATTTACACACTAGTGTGAGTTAGGCCAAGCAGCTTCCTTTCTCCCAGCATCCTGTGAGATCAGGTACACAAAGGAAAGGGGCATCTGGCACTAAGCTCTAAGGGACCAGCCCAAATGGGGTGGTTTTGTGGGGGGAGGGGGGATTGGTCAGCATGTGACTGCCAGGGGAAGGAATACTAAGAGGTGGGAGAACTTTACAAGAGAGGGGCTGGAAAGGGACAAAGTGCAGCTAAGTCCACCTGTGTCTGGGAGACCAGCTCCTTACTCAGGAAAGGAGGGAAATGCTTCCCATCCCTTTTGATCTCTTCCTTTTTCTGAGCCTGGCACCACTTCTTCTGCAAAAGCCCAGGGTCAGAAACTCAGTTCTTACCTGTTCAGTCCCAATTCCTTCCTATGCCCTTTACAACTACAGGTCTTCAGAGCAAGGGCTCATCTCTGGGGAACGAGGCTGAGACTCGGAAAAACTTCTACTCTTCAAGAAGGGCTCAGTTACATTCTTTGGTTAATTCCCAATTAGACAGAAAATTAAAATATCAACAGTACTCCATTCCTGAATAGACTTGTTAATTTTTAGACATGGAACATACATCTCTGTAGTGCTTTTAGAATCAACAAAATAAATGCCACATCATCCCCACATTTGCTGTCATCAGATTATCAAAGCAACCAAAGTTAATACGTAGTTTGAACATTTAATCTGTAATATTTTCTCCCATGAGCCAGCAAGGACTACAGAGATGTAACATTCTTCATGTACAGTAGTAAAATTTTCTCCTACCAAGAAAAACTTTGAGTAATACTCTAGAAATCCATCTGCTGGTCTGGCAGTGGACAGACCCCCATTGAAAGAGTGGAGCAGGGACTCCAGTTCAATAGACTTCTGTCCAGTCACACAGTCTGGGGCCAGTCAGCACCGAGACCTCTCTGAAAGGCAACACCTCCCAGCCTAATTCTCGCTTCTATCTGGCAACCGCCTAGATCCTAAGCAAAGTAAATCTTGCAGATAAATGAAACTTACTTGTTTTCACACCTAAGTTTTCTTTAGGTTGCCTGGATTTGACAGACACATTTGCCAAGTGTTTACTTCTCTCCTTTCTACAACAGATCACATGGGATGTACTTGAATCGTTTCTGGAGACCCACCATGCTCATTGTGAATTTCAGGGCTGTTCTCAGAGCTCTTGAGGTGTACAGAGCCGTTTATCTGCACATGATCCCAGGCTTCTGTGCCTTTTGACCACTCTGTCTGTTTTCCAAGTGTTCCTGTCCTCTGCACGTCCATCTCTGCTTCCAGTGTGCCTGCTGGTCAGCCTAGTATGGATGAGGGAGGCCCATAGCCACAGTGATCGAAACTGTCCCTGAAACTAAAATGGTTTACAGTTACTGAGCACTGACTAGGTGTCAGGCACGTCATCAGTTGTGTGTGCATTAACCCATTTACTCCTTACGACAACCCTATAATGGAGGCGCTAGCCTACAGGTTCCTCTTTGAGGTGAAAAAGCCGAGGCCAACAATGGAGGCGCACAGCCGGAAGGCGGCAGCGCTGGAGCCTGACGCAGGTAGCCCCTGACCTGCGGAGCCTGCCCTCCTTCCCACTCACTCCCGCCTCCAGAAGCGACCACAGTCTGCGCAGGCCGGCCCCATCCTTGCTCCTCCGTGAATTCCGGAGCCCTGCGTTCATGGAGGCCTCTTTGGAAGCACCTGGCATTCACATCACAGTCTGAGAAAAACTAATTTGGGGCCCACTCTTTGGAAGAATATCCAAATAGATAATACACTGTCCTGTCTAATCAAGAAAAATGGGGAGAAAGCACAAAAACAAAATTAGAGGTGAGAAAGGGAAAATAACCAAATACGGAGGAAGTCTAAAGAAGCCAAAGAAAACATCTGATCTTTTTGCTCATGTGTATTTGTGCTACACAGTACATATGAGATTTCCAAATGGAAATCTTAAGTAGACCACTGTATGTATGGTTCACAATTGTCCCCAACAAACTTTATGTACTGTCACGTGTCCCCGTGAGTTTGTCTCCAGCAGGCACTTCGGGGTGGCAGGGGGAGGTGTCCCACGTCCCTGAGGGAGGAAGACAATCACATTTCCCTCTGCTAGAGCAGTGGTCAGCAAACTTACGGTCCACAGGCCAATGCAGCTCCCCACCCATGTTTGTAAACAGTTTTCTTGACAAACAGCCAGGCTCCTTCATTTCACATGTCACCTCTGGCTGTTTTTGTGCTGCAGTAGAGACTATTTAGTCCTCAAAGCCTAAAATATTTACCATCTGGTCGTTTACGGAATAAGTTTGCGACCCCTGTGCTGGAGTCCTATAATTTTTCCACTTTCAGGCTAGTTTCTACTTTATAGACATTCTTTTTCTTATATTCTTTTCCATTATGGTTTATCACAGAATATTGAATATAGTTCCCTGTGCTATACAGTAGGACCTTGTTGTTTATCCATCCTCTATATAATAGTTTACATCTGCTAACCCCAAACTCCCAGTCCTTCCCTCCCCCACCCCCAGTCCCCTTGGCAACCACAGGTCTGTTCTCTATGTCTGTGAGTCTGTTTCTAATTCATAGAGAGGTTCATTTGTGCTATATTTTAGATTCCACATATAAGTGATATCAGATGGTATTTGTCTTTCTCTTTCTGACTTATTTCACTTAGTATGATAATCTCTAGTTGCATCCATGTTGCTGCAAATGGCATTATTTCATTCTTTTTTATGGCTGAGTAATATTCCATTGTATATATGTACCACATCTTCTTTATCCATTCATCTGTCAATGGACATTTAGGTTGTTTCCATGTTTTGGCTATTGTGAATAGTGCTGCTGTGAACATAGCAGTGCATGTATCTTTTTGAATTATAGTTTTGTCTGGGTATATGCCCTAGAGTGGGATTGCTAGATCATATGGTAATTCTATTTTTAGTTTTACCTAAGTAAAAACAGTTTGGAGACAGAGCTTGCTAGGAATGCATATTTCTCTTTACGAAATGTCTCAACAGGATTCATTAATAAATGCTAATAGCTTCTTTTCAAAAAACGTCTTAAGATTTTGTACTTATTCTATCAAAGAAATGGTCTGGCTTCTTAGTATCATCCACATAAAATGAAAATGAACTATGCTTAAGACTTAGAGGAAACAAGGTAAGTGGGTTTTTCTTTTTTCCTAAGTGGTCCACAGTTTCCACCATCTGCCAGGCCCTCTGATGTTTTTTTCCGAAGAAAAAAATAACCCTGGGGGATTCTAGATGCTTCTTGCCTTCTACAGCTTTCCCAACATCCCCTCCAACATCAGTGGTTTTTTGTTTTTTGTTTTTTTGAGCTTGGCAAGACTCAGCATAATAAATTAATATGAAAAGGTGGAAAAGAATTAAGTGCTAGAAGTTTCTACACTGAGTAACAGTGAGGAACCTCCACACTGTTTTCCATAGTGGTTGCACCAACTTGCATTACCACCAACAGTGTAAGAGGGCTCCCTTTTCTCCACACCCTTTCCAGCATTTGTTATTTGTAGACTTTTTAATGATGGCCATTCTGACTGGTGTGAGGTGGGACCTCTTTGTAGTTTTGACTTGCATTTCTCTAATAATTAGTGATGTTGAGCATCTTTTCATGTGCCTACTGGCCATCTGTATGTCTTCTTTGGAGAAATGTCTATTAAGGTCTTCTGCCCATTTGTCTTTTGGGTTGTTTGGTTTTTTTGTTGTTGAGTTGTATGAGTTATTTGTATATTTTGGAGATTAAGCCCTTAGTTTCTACTTTAATTTATTGGTTCAGAATTTCCAAACCAAGGGAATTCCCTGGCTGTCCAGTGGTTAGGACTCTGTGCTTTCATTGCCATGGGCCTGGGTTCAGTCCCTGGTTGGGGAACTAAGATCCCACAAGCTTTGCAGCATGGCAGGAAGGAAGGGAGGGAGGGAGGGTGGGAAAGAAGGAAAGAAGGGAAGGAGGGAGGGAGGGAGAGGGATGTGGAACAATTTAAAACAAAAAACAAAAAAAGAACTTCCAAATCATGTAGGTGGTGCAAATTCAGCCCTCAAACATGTGCGTGCCTCACGTGCAGTGTCCCAGTTTCTTTCAGATGCTCTTTTTCTAGCCATGGCCTCTGGAGGGACAAACTTGAGGCTTCTCCTTGGACCAGCGCAATTGTTCTTATCTCAATTTTAGGGATTCCTGGCTATATTGGTTTTCTTTTGCTGCATAGCAAATTATGGTTGTTTAAACACCCAGTTTAAGCTCACAATTCTGTCAGTCAGAAGTCTAGCATGGTAAGGCTGGCATCTCTGCTCAGGCTAAAATCAAGTTGTCAGCCAGCTACATTCTCATCTGGATCACGGGGTCCTTTTCTAAGCTCATCCCTGTTATTATCAGGATTCAGTTCTTTGTGGTTGTAGGACTGAAGTCCCCATTTTCTTGCTGACTATTGACCTCTCTCAGCTCCTATGGGCCACTCTTGAGTCCTTATACCATGGTCCCCTCCATCTCAGCAATGGAGAACCTCCTTTTCAAATCCCTTTCATGCTTCGAATCTCTCTGCCTTCCTTTTCTGCCTCCAACTGAAGAAAACTCTGCTTTTAAAGGGCTGGTGTCATTAGTTTAGGCCCAAGGGGTAATCTTGCTTTCTCACAGTCAACTGTGCCATATAACATAATCTTATGACAGGAGTAATATCTCAGCATATTTATAAGTTCCACCCATAATCAAAGAGGAGGGCATAATCAAGGTTGAGGGTCATTTGGGGACATCCTAGAAATCTGCCTATAACACTGGATTTTTGCAGGGAGCCCCATTCCAGCTTCCTACCACACACAGGCCTCAGGCTTCATCTCCAACCCTACTCAGGCTTATCAAACCCCATCTTGGAATACAGTACACCTTTTTCCTAATCCCCTCATGGACCATTCAGCTTTAGCTCCCCCTCCCTGCTTTGGCCTTTAGTTTCCTCTTCATTTTCCATACCTGAAATTTTCCTTTTTTTGCTTTCAAGATTGGCAAATATTTACAAATATTTTTGTTATATTATAACCAGTATGTTTAAGTGTTTGGAATGGTTCAGGTTTTTCCTTCAGCAGCATGTCAGCCATATTTTCCAGAATTTTAGGGTTATCAAGCTACATTCCAAGATTACAGAGTCCATTAAAGTCAGTGGATCCTTGGAGTCCTAACCCCAGTGAGGAGCAACCAGAGTTTTATAAAGAATTAATGGTTAATCAATCTGAAAACTTAACAATGTGTCAGGTCTAGGGGATAGTTTCCCTGTTTGCATTAACTTTGCTTACTGTATCACTGGGAAAGGGAAGATGTATGAAAACCAATGAAAATAAATTGCAGTATCTTTCTGAGAACTAGACCCTGTCTAATAAAACAGTCAGATTAATTGACAAAAGACAGTTTCCTTAACTGGGTTATCTTGTCCAATTACTTATTATTTTCAGATAGATCACCATCACTAAACACATAGTTATTCTGTTTCCATTTCAAATCTGCAAGCTGTTTTCAAAATTGTTGTTGTGATGCTTTTCTTCAGATGTGGCTGAGCAGTATTTTCAGGATAGCATGGCTAATCTTAAGGATGCTGAAGGGATAGGAAAAGCCAAATTTCTTTCAATTCAAGATGATTATTGCCATTTTCTACAAGTCACTGGACAAAAAGAGGTAAGTGAGTTTGGACCACAGCTGACTAGTTATTTACCTGGGCGACCCAGTTGATATCCAGAGGGCTACTCCCGCACTCTGAAAGCATTAAGCATCTACCATGTGCAAGGCATGTGCCAGGCTCCACGGGGAGAGGGATAAATAAGGCCAGGCAGCCACTCTTGGGCAGCTCCCAGATATTCGCTCTCGGGAAACAAAAGAGTTCATGAGAACGTAGATGCCATGTCCACCTGTAGAGTATCTTAAAGGACTAGAAACCTTGAGAACTCAGTGGACAGACTCTGCTTACCGCAGCCTGTGGTTCTGGCTGGCATAGAGGGTGGAAGTTAGTATGTCTAATTCCTCTCTTATTATCTTAGCTAATGGATGAAATTTGCATATCTAATAAGAACTGCACAGTGCAGAAGTTACAGCTCACTGTCCATTGAACCATACAGGCATGTTTTCCATGGCTTGTAAAAATGGAACCAGACCCAGAATTTATATTCATTGGTAGTTTAAACCCTTGGGAACTTATTCCATAAAAAGCCTAACAACTACCAGACAGCCACATGCTTGATTTATACAGATTTTTTTTCCAACTCTAACCTGTCAATGGGACTTCCCTGGTGGTCCAGTGGTAAAGAATCCGCCTTCCAATTCAGGGGACGCGGGTTCGATTCCTGGTCAGGGAACTAAGATCCCACATGCTGTGGGGCAACAAAGCCTGCACACCACAACTACTGAGCTCGCGTGGCTCAACAAGAGAGCCCACATGCCGCAAACTACAGAGCCCACGCACCCTGGAGCCCGTGTGCCACAACTAGAGAGAGGAAACCTGCACACTACAACTAGAGAGAAGCCCATGCGCTGCAACGAAAGAGCCCTCATGCCGCAACTAAGACCCGACGCAGCCAAATAAATAAATAAATATTTTAAAAAAAAACAAAAAACAAAAAACCTCTAACCTGTCAAGGCAAATCCTTGAGATGAAAACCTTTTTATTTCCTCTGCTGTTCTGTAGACCTTCTCCCCGACAGCTCTCTCCTAACCCTTAATCCTTCACCCTTCTCTCAGTTGATGTGAGTTTAAGGAACATAGGTTTTTAATCTAGATGCACGAATGTTCGTCAGGCCAAAGTCGGGCTACAGTAACCATAACAAATGGAGTTTCCATATTTTTCTGGATCACCCAACCAAGTAGAGAGGGGCCTTCCAGGGGCCTCAGATTCTAGAACATCTCTCAAAGTTCTATGTGGAGTGCTCAGGGCAGAAATCTGAGGAGAATTCTGCCCCCATTATGCCTCACCCCTTCCGGCTCATCAGTCATTTTTACCTTCAAAATGCCCCTTGAATCCATCCATTGGTTGCCATCTCCACCTCTGTCAGTCATCATCTCCCACCTGGACCTCTCTAACAAACTCTGGCTCCCCAGCTGCTCCTTCCACTATTGCCCTTTTCTAATCCATTCTGAATAAGGAAGCCATGGTGATCTTTGCAAAAAGCAGATCTGATCAGTGGACCCCCATTTGTAAAATACTACACTGGCTTCTCAGTGCCCTTAAGATAAGCCAGAATCCCACATTGCCCACAATACCTTGCACGTTATGGATTATGCTGACATTTCCAGTCTCATTTTGCCCCCTCCCCTGATCTGTGTTCCAGCCACAGTGACCTTTTCTAATCCCCACTTCTGGACAGTGTCAGCTTTTGTTTCCTGCTCTTGGAAGGTTCTTCCTCATTGATCTCCTGGCTAATGCAGATCCATCCTTCAGGACTCACCAGCTTGCCTGATTCCCCTCCCTCAGTCTTCATTAGATTCTCCCCACTATTCTTCATCATAGAATCCTGTCTGATATAATTATATAACAGAGTAATGTATTACAATAAAATATTGTGGACGGTTACTGTCTCTCCCTGACTAGACCAAATTCCATGACAGCAGGGACTCTTTTATTCATGGTGGGGGAGCGTTGAGCCAATGGGTGGATGGATGGATGCTTGGCTATGGGCTGCCTGACTGCTCTGGCTGCCACAGGGCATCCACCCTTTTCCCGTTTCCTGTCTGGCTTCCTGCCCTGGTGCCTGTCATCACCGCTGCCACACCTCACTGCCCTTGCCCAAGTCACCCAAATCAGTAGCATTGATCTAAAGATGTACCTCACTTCCTGAGGCCTCCCCTGGAGATTTTAGCAAACTGGCTTTTTTTATTCTACAGCACCTGCCAGCCCTTCTGGTGCCCTTATAAGAATAGACAAAGCTGCCTCTTCCTCAGGTGGGTGCAGCCCGTGCCAGAGCACATTGCTTAGAGAGCGGAACATGGGCCGGACTTCAGCGCTCCTCATTCTCCTGCCAGGCACCCTTGTGTGTGACACAATCTGTCCAACCAAATGTGTCACCTTGTGTTATGCTCACCCTTGGTTACAGACCTCACTGTGGGTTCCAGCAGGAGCTGGCCAATGGGGCTGGGCCCAAGGACAGTCCCAGGCACGAGCACAAGGGTGTGCTCAGACCACCTCAGATGTGTCACAGCCTACATGTGGGCTAGGACCCTTTGCCAACAGGAAGGTGATCTTTGGGATGGAAAATGCTTTTTAAGGTAAAATGTAAGTGAAGTTTACTTTGCCACAGGTTAAAAGATACTCCGTGTTAAGATACTCTTCTAGTTGTGCTGCTCTGCTGCTCAGGAAGCTTCTCTGACTTCTTATTCCCCACAAGAAAATCTAAACTCCTCAGCCTGGCATGAAGGTCTCCACCACCAGCCCAGCCCGTGACTCCTGCCTCATCTCCCTCTGCTCCTCTTCCTACTTCCTCTGCTGTAGTCAAATTAGTCCCCTCACTGGCCTTGAATGTGCCGTGTGCTTCCCCCAGCTCCCACTGTGCTCCCAGGTTCCCATGCCCTCTTCTTAGTCCACCTAAATCCTATTTATTCTTCACTTCTCTCCATTAAGCTTTTCTAACTCTCAGAGACTGTCACAGTCTCTTTCCTTTAAACCCATATCCATGTGGCATCTCTTCCGTTGCCATCTCGACTTGCCATTCAAGTTCATGCACATCTATCTCTAGTTTCCCCAATCAGGCTGTAAATGGCGTTGAGAGCTTCATTTAGGAAAAGGTGTCTGGCTCTTCTTTCCATCATTGGCCCCTCCAAGCCTGACAACCAATTTTCATGGAAAAATTGCCAAACCCAACAGTTGCATCACAGACACTGGGAAGGGACACGACAGGCTTTAGCATCAGGCAAGACCCATACCAAGGTGGGTCACACACTTCACAATTTACAGTTTCTCTTTCCCAGCAGTGATTTATATTTCCATCTGAGAAATTGTTTCTGCCTTAACAGTGCCTTTTACCATGGTTCCCTGATCCCACCCCCAGCATCTAATTCATATTCTTGCCAATAAAATGAGTAAAGGCCTTGCGAACTTCTCTATCTGGGGAGCGCCAGCAGGATGCCTTCAGGGCTATGCGGTGGGCAAGGCTCCTTCACTGGTTCCTGCTTTATTCGGCTCTATTTTTCTTTTAAAAGTTCCACTTATTTCTCCCATATTTTTTTTTTTAAAGATTTCCTTGATGTAGACCATCCCCAAAGTCCTCAATGAATTTGTTACAGTATTGCCCCCGTTCTGTGCCTTGGCTTTTGACCGTGAGGCATGTGGGATCCCAGCTCCCCGACCAGGGATCGAACCCGCACCCCCACACACACTGGAAGGCGACGTCCCAACCACTGGACCAACAGCGAAGTCCCTATTTAGCTCTTAAATTGGGCGTTTGCGATCTGTACCTGTAATCATGCTTTCATGTAGAAGATCGTAGAAGACTTTCAGGAGAAACATGGGAGACCGACATACAGGGCTTTCCCTCTGTATGTCTTGGTGTATGACTGAAGAGATTAATACCAACTCATATTTTGTATTCCATGTTGGTATAAATAAATCAGATAAACCAAACAAGATGTCAAATATATTTAACTTTTCACCATGTTGGAATGTTTGCTTTTGGTTTCCTGAACTATTTCTTGTGAGAAATGGAAAACCCTGGAATATGTTCTGGATGTTCTGTAAGTAGATAAATGCCAGGAAACTCTGTAGTTTTCACTTACATAAGAACATCACTGTGCACAGAGGGAGAAGAGCCTGCAACTAAGAGGGATTAAAACTGGCAGGATCCAGATCCTAGATCTGCCACTGATGGGCTGACTCTGAGCAAGTTTCTTGACTGCTCTGTGCCTCAGTTTCCTCCTCTGTCAAACAAGGATTAAAATTGTCCTTATCTAAAGGAGATGGTGCAAGTTAAATGAGCTCACACACATAAACTGTTTAGCACGGTTCTTGCCACATAAAGGACACGATGCAGTACACGTTAGCTTTTCTTCTTACTACTCAACTAAAATGGGTTCCTGTAACATCTGAGATGGCTTTTTCTCCAGGGGTCCTTTATGCATTCTCTCTTCAGAGTTCAAACCATTCCTGTTCCTCACAACCCCCCCCCCCCCTCACCCCATGTATATTATTTCCTGATTCCTATTTAAGGAGGAAAGTAGGCTCAGCTCATGAGACACTCTACCCAAATTCATTCCCCTAAAAAGTGAAAATACATATCAGTTACATCATTTTCTTAGGAGGCACTGATCTTTATCCAGCTTTGAACTTTTTATTTAACCAGACAGCTTTTTGTTCCTTTCACAGAGAGCTACCTCCATCCTGAGAGAGTCCCTGGAGGCCAAAGTGGCAGTGTTTGGCGATCTCAGTCCCGAGGTGGCAGAGACATACCGGCTCCTGGGCGGGGCTGACCTGGCACAGGGGAACCAGAGCGGGGCCCACAAGAAACTGAAGAAGGTAAAGCTGCAGCCCAACTAATGCGGGAAAAAAACCCTCCCACCCTTCCCCACAGGTAGCTTTCTCTCCCTCCACCACACTCTTTTTTTTTTTTATAACCAAATTGACTCTTTTTTTTTTTTTAAGTTTCATTTATTTTTTTAATTTTTTTTTAAATTTATGGCTGTGTTGGGTCTTCGTTTCTGTGCGAGGGCTTTCTCTAGTGTGGCAAGCGGGGGCCACTCTTCATCGCGGTACGCGGGCCTCTCACTATCGCGGCCTCCCTTGCTGTGGAGCACAGGCTCCAGACGCTCAGGCTCAGTAACTGTGGCTCACAGGCCCAGCTGCTCCACGGCACGTGGGATCTTCCCAGACCAGGGCTCGAACCCCTGTTCCCTGCATTGGCAGGCAGATTCTCAACCACTGCGCCACCAGGGAAGCCCCACACTCTTTTTAAATGAAACTTTACAAGTGGCTTATTTATGTAAGATGACATCACTTTTGCAGTTGATCTCAGCTCACACTTTTTGGGGCAAAAGGTACAGTAATCCTCTTATGCACATAGATTTTTAAATAAATTATCAATTATTCTTTACTATGAAAATAATTTTAAATTTGTACATAGCATAATTTATCAATCTTATTTTATCTTACTCTTTCTGCACACCCAGTTTATAGAGGAACTCTTTGTGTGTTCTTCTAGTACTTATGTTTATTTTTTTTTTAATTTGGAGTTTGTGTGGATGGCATGAGGTATGGATCTAATGTTATCTTCTTCCCAAATGGCTGCCCAGTTGTCCAGCACCATTTTATTAGAGTCCATCTATGCTCCAGTGAGTTAACACTTTAGTCACATACTACATTTCCACATGTACTTGAGTCTATTTCTGAATTTCTTTCTATTCCACTTTTCTCTTTGTTTATTTGAATCCCAGTACCTCATTGCCTTAATTATAGAGATTTCATAGCATGATGTAGTACCTGGTAGGATTAGACTCCCCTCGTGGTTTTCTTTTTATTTTTTATTTTTGGCTGCATTGGGTCTTCATTGCTGTACGCAAGCTTTCTCTAGTTGCGGGGAGTGGGAGCTACTCTTTGTTGCGGTGCACGGGTTTCTCAGTGCGGTGGATTCTCTTGTTGTGGAGCATGGGCTCTAGGCGTGTGGGCTCAGTAGTTGTGGTGCACGGGCTTAGTTGCTCCGCGGCACGTGGGATCTTCCCAGACCAGGGCTCGAACCCGTGTCCCCTGCGTTGGCAGGCGGATTCTTAACCACTGTGCCACCAGGGAAGCCTCCCTTGTGGTTTTTCTATATCAGGTTTTCTGGATATTCTGGCATCTTTATCTTTCCACATGAATTTTGGTATCAACTTATCTAGCTCCATAAAAAGTTTGGTGGTATTTTTTGGAGAATTGTTTTATTTGTAAATGGACATTGGGAGGATTGACATCATTATGATGTTGAGTCATTCTACCAAAGAACAAGGGATGTCTTTGTATGTGTTCATGTCTACTTTTGTATCATTCAGGCACATTTTAAAGTGTTCCTCATATAGGTTTTGTACATTTCTTACTAAGTTGATTTCTAAGCATTTTATCTTCTTTAATGCTACTATAAGTGGAGTTTTGTCCACTGTTACACCTTTTGACTGGTTATTTTTGTGTATACGAAGACTATAGGTTTCTCTGTGTTAATTTTATATTCTGCTAGTTTGCTTAATTCTTTCCTTGCTTGAGTTAATTTAAGCACCGATTCTCTCAAGTTTTCCAGGTGTACTGTTACATCATCTGCAAACAGTTTTACTTTCTGTTTTCCAAGTTTTATGCCTATGATTGATTTATTTTGTCTAATTGAATTGGTTCATACCTCCAGAACAGTAATAAATAATGTGGAATAATAGGCATCCTTGGGACTTCCCTGGTGGCGCAGTGGTTAAGAATCCGCCTGCCAATGCAGGGGACACGGGTTCGAGCCCTGGTCCGGGAAGATCCCACATGCCGTGGAGCAACTAAGCCCGTGTGCCACAACTACTGAGCCTGCACTCTAGAGCCCGTGAGCCACAACTACTGAGCCTGCGTGCCACAACTACTGAAGCCCGTGCGCCTAGAGCCCGTGCTCCACAACAAGAGAAGCCACCGCAATGAGAAGCCTGCACACCGCAACAAAGAGTAGCCCCCGCTCGCCACAACTAGAGAAAGCCCGCATGCAGCAACAAAGACCCAACACAGCCAAAAATTATTAAATAAATAATAAATAAATTTAAAAAACAAAAACAAAAACAAAAAACAAACAAACAAAAAATAGGCATCCTTGCCTTGTTCCTGATCTTAATGGAAATGCCTCTAGTGATTCCTCATTTAATATATGCTGGCTTTGGACAAAGATTTATATATATTTATCATGCTAAGGAAGTATCCATGAATTTCTATTTTCATGAGTTTTTTTAATTAGAAATAATTGCTGGGTTTTTTTTTAAATTAGAAATAATTGCTGGATCAAAGGCTTTGTCAGCATCAATGGAGATAATCAGATGATTCTTCTTAGATCACTTAATATGGTGCATTTTATTATAATATTGAGCCAACCTTGCATTCCTGGAATAAATCCCCTTAGTCATAATGAGTTATTCTCAATGTGATGTTGATTCTGTTTGCTAACATTTATTTTTTGCAAATATTTTGCACCAATATTTGTAAGTGATATTTGTTTAAGTATCAATGTTATTTTGCTTCATAAAAATAATTTGGAAGTTTACCTTTATTTTCTATGCACTGAAGGATTTTATACAACATTAAAACTATCTAGTCTTTGAAAGTTTGTACCACGTGTAAAACTCTTTAGGCATGGTGCTTTTAGGGGGGAAAATTCCTTGACAATTTTCTCTATTTCTTCTACAAACAAATTGGTCTGTTGAAGCTTTCTATCTCTAATGGGGTCATTTTGGTAAACTGTGTTTTTCTAGGTAATTATCTATTTCATTCACATTTTCAGATTGATTTGTATAGAGATTTGCCAAGTAGTCTCATGGATTTTTAAAATTTTTACTTTTTTAATAGTTATTTTCCCATTGTAATTCTTAGATTTTTATTTGGATTTTCTCACTTTTTTTCTTGACTGAGTTAGTTAGTGGTTTGTCTATTTTGTTAATTTTTCTAAGAAACAGGATTTGAATTCTATGGATAAATTGCCTTCCTATTCTCTATTTCATTAATTTCTGATTTTATCTTTATTCTTTCTTTCTTTGTGACTTATTTTGTTTTACTCTGTTGGAGTTTTTCCTATCTTTTTGAATTGGGAATTTAATTCATTTGGGTTTTTATTTTTATTGATATAAGTGTTTTAGGCTATGAATTGTCCTCTTATTATTGCTTAAAATGCATCTTATAAGTTCTGTCATGTTGTGTTTTCATAACATCAATTAGTTTTAAAATGGTGAAAACCTGGGAACCTTTAAGTAATATAACTGACCAAACTGAAAGAATTAACTTCAGTTCTGAGTGAGCTGTCCTATAGGTCAAGTCTTTTTTCCTCTTTTTATGACTTCTGATTCTGCTGCAAAAAGCACCAGATTTGGTAATATGTGTGGTGCCTATTTTTTAATGAGACAACATATATTTATCATCAATTAGTCAACAATAGTTATTGGATATCTTCTATGGGCCAATTACTGTGCTAGGCAGAACTGGGGAAAGACAATGAATAACCAAGATAAATATGCTTCTTGTCTTTGTGTGACTTTCTAGCCTAGGCAGGAAGATATATTAAACCAATCATTTCAGATAATTTAAACATTACATATGTGCCAAAGACATTACGGTGAGGGAAGAGGTGAGAAAGGAAGCTGAGGGTGGCAGTTGCTCTGGGTTTCTCCATCCCCCACTTTTAAGCTAATGCTTACTGAGTGATTGTTATATCTCTGGCAGTGAGTTAAATGATTTTTATCTATTAACTCATTTAAGCCCTATAGTAACCCTAAGAGTTGGATACCTCTACTCTCTGTTTTTACAAAGAGGGAAACTGAGGCTGAGAGGATAAGTGTCTCAGCCTTGATTGCAAAGCTAGGAGTCATCAGAGCGGGGATTTAGCACCAGGCAGTCCATATTGTGCAGTCTACTCTATGCTATCATCTATTTCACAGCTTGGGCTTCCAAGTAAGATTTTGTTTGAACAGGGGCTTCTTGTGCTTTAAAAAAGTTTGGAAATCAGTGGTACAGTGGAGAGAATGCCAAGATAAGGATATGTAGGAGTCTTTGGGTTGCCACTGACAATACAACTCAAATTAGCTCAGGTATAAAGGACTGTCTATTGTCTTATGGTTTCCAAGGAAGCGCTGACAGGCACATGATTAGCAGGACAGGAACACAGCGGAGACTTGGGAGGAAGTGCCAAGGCCAGACTCGAATGCCACCAGGGCTCTCTCTGCCCAGGAGTCCTGCCTGCTTCTCTCTGCACCTCCCCCTACTCCTCTCTCATGGCAGCATCTCCCCTCAAGATGGAAATCATGGTGGCCAGCCCCCCAGAGTTTTACTTCCTACCCCTGCTGCCATTTCTCAGTCACAGCTTGGAAGTTCTCAGGGAAAAATTGAGAGGCCTGGCTTGGATCCAGTGCCCACCCCAGATCAATCAGCTGAGGCCAGGGGTGTGGTGGGGAGTAAGAACATGGTGCCTTCGAGGCTGATGGGTGGCCCGCAGTGGAGGTGGTGCAAGAAACACGGTCCCATAGTTAGAAGACCTGGGACAGGGTCACTAGAGCCCCTCCCTATTTGGGGGCATGTGCATTGAGTATAATAGGCATGCCATAGCCCCTTCCCTTAAGAGAGTCCCAGTCCCAGTTAGGGGAATTACAGACTGTAAACCCCTAACTCTGATATTATGTGCTCAGTATTGTGCTACAGGTCCACACTGTGATCAACGGGAGAAAGGGGATTAGGGAAGGTGTCCAGATAAGTATTCCTGAAAAAGAGCATAGCCTAGCAGAGACAGGAATTCCCATGTTGGAAACGAGGTGGAAGAGGAGACTCAGGGGCAAGAGAGTGAAGCCTATTTAAGAAGCCAAAAGCAGTTGGGGTACCTGTCTGCAGAGGAGCGGCTGAGAATGACCTCGCTGCCATGTTTGCAAGTTAAGGGGCTGAGACTTGATCCTTTAAGCTGGGGTCCCAAACGTTGACCTGCAAGCTGAATCCAGCCCACTACCTGTTTTTGTGTGGCCCCTTAGTTAAAAATGGTTTTTTACAGATGATTATAAAATCTGTAACCATTTTACAGGTGATCATAAATTGATTTGATAGAGAACACTGACTTTGAACCACAGCTAAGTGAAATTTCATCCTCCCCCCAAAAAAAGAAATCCATTATTTTCATTAGTAGAACTAGATTACCCAAAAAATGTACTTATTATTATTATACTTTAAATTTCATCGACAAAAGTTTGTGGACATTTGTTTCCTCTCTTGCTAGGTTAAGTACCTACATAGTAGCTCGATTTTTATCTCTTGGCCCACAGAGCCTACAATATTTACCACCTGCCCTTTGCAGAAAAAGTTTTCTGAACCTGGCTCTAAGCATCTGGGAGCCACTGAGAGAATTTTAAGTAGGGCACAATAGGTCTATATTTGTTCTTTGGATTTTTTTTTTTTTAAATCACTGTGAAGACAGTGTTGAGAATGGAGTGGAGTGGCCCAAGAATCGAGGCAAGAGGCCTCAGTTTTCTCATCTGTAAAACAGAGAAAACAGCAACCCCAAGCCCTCCTTCACTCCCACAGTTGTTCTGAGGCCGGTATGAGGCAAGGTGAGTGGGGCTGCTTTGGTAAGTGCCAGGCCCTGCCCGGGTGCAGAGTGCAGTCCGCTGAAGGGCCCAGGTGGAGGAAAGGGCGGAGCTGTCCTGGCCAAGGCACACCACCCGCCCTTGGGAGTCTCCACTTTGCTCCCCCTTCCTCATTTCTCCCCTGAGGAGGGTAGACGAAATATGGAAAAACTCTTCTGAGGGTTCAGCCTAGACACTCAACTCCAGAGAGGGGAGGGACCCAGGAATAGGGGAGGGGGGCAAATGTTAGCAGACGTGCAAGAATTTGCGTTGGAGCCACATAAACCTTCATGTGGCCCTGCTGACTCCAGTGGGGCCAGGCTGGTTCCATTACTGACCACACACTGGGGGCCAGGCTTACTGCTGCTGTGGCAGCTCATACATCGTTCCCAACCCTCACAGCAACCCTCCAGGTCAGACCTTAATAGCTCTGATTTACAGACGAGGGGCCTGAGGCTCCTAGAAGTGAATTGTCTATGGGTAAGTTACTGTTAAATAAAGCCCACATTTTCCTTAATGCCAGTGGTTTGCCAAGCGTGGGTCTTAAAGCCCCTGCATTAGGTTCACCTTCTGAACCAGAGTCTGGGGCAAAGGGCCAGGGGCCCAGGGACCTGCATTTTAGCTTCCAGGGGGAAGTTGAGAATCACTGCTCTGGGCCCCAGGCCCACCCACGGGGCTGAATATCAGCTCAGCTCCAAGAAACTCCAGGTTTCATCACTCCCAGAGCCTGCAGTGGAAGTTGGTGACATTTTTACCTTTCATTTGGCCTCATTAACCAATCAGTCCTAAAAACAATGATTTTGACATTTTAAAGCTATCATCTGGCCGCTTGCCGGAGTCAGAGAGAAAAGGGTAGAAACGTGTATGTCTGCAGGTCATGGCCGCTGTGGTACACACAGTCCTTATTTCCACTGGTCCCCGCATACCCACCTGAGGACAGGGCTGGCCGCTTCATGAACACCAGGGCACACACAGGGCTTTAAACGTGCCTCTCACATCTGCTCCTGAGCTGGACTTTCTCAGATGCCGTATTCAGTGCTGGGCTCCGCAGAGCCAGCAGCAGCAGCAGCTCTCAAAAGCCGCTGGCCCAGCGTTTCTCTTGTTTTTATCACAACAACAGCTGCATCCCCCAAATTTTCAACTCTGGAGCAGGAATCCATTGAATACTGGACTTTCCAGATGTGCTCTCCTGTGCTGAATGGCCCAGGCATGGTTCTGTGGGCATGAAAAACAGGAAGGCACGAGAAACAAAGCAGACAGTGGGATTAAGTTACTGAAAAGAAAACCATATTATTGATCTTTCTTCCAAAGGCATCTGCAGGGGAACGTTGGAGAACTCTGTTGGCTCCAGCTGGAAATTTCCACTGCAAAAGTTCCCATTTTTGCAACATGGAGAACTAGATTTTCATCCAGGTAAAAAAGGCTGCAAACAAGAATTCACAAAGACTGTTTCCTAGGTCAGAAGCATCTCAGGACTAATCCCAGGCCCAGTTACCAGGGTTGGGTCCCGTCTTAATCTGGCCTCGCTGTCGGGTACTGTCATCGTCAGGGTTCCATCCACCGCCTGATTACTTTATTGCTGTGAACATAAACATTTTCCATAAAAGAATAACAATTTTATGTGACCACTCTCTCCAAGAAATTCAAAGCCCACTACGATGAATCATTTGAAGAAAGGCAAAAGAAAATGGTTTGTATTCATAGGTTGACTGTGAGAAAGCCAACTCTGGACAGGTCTTACGTGGCCACAGGTCAAGTCTCTAGAACAGACTGTCAGGTCCTTGCTGTTCCTCCAACTGGCCAAACACACAGAGCCTCTGCAGGCGGCTGTATTTTATACATGATTCATGTCCTGTCATTCCATCAGCGGCCCGCCTAGTTTCACTTTCCCTTTAGCTTTTGTGGTGTTTTCCTTGTTGTCCTGGATACCAGGCAATCCAGAGCCAAGTTTGGAGTCCCCGCAGAGCCCTGTGTTAGCCCATAATGCTTTCAAGGGTAGAGTCTCATTCGTCCTCGATCCCTTGATCTTGATTTTTCTAATCATCTTTGACTAACCCACTGCTGGGCTGCAACAATCCACCTCAGATCCCTTTTGAAAGAAAGGAAGGTCATAATGACATTGATTTTGTATACAGAATCCTGTTCTTGGTTTGAGAAGTGTGCTTGAAGACACTTCAAGCACTCATTAGTTACTTGGAGATGTTTGTAAATTGGTTGATATAGTATAAGAATGGAAGCTGATGGTTAAAGGGGTCAAGGACTTAACCTTCTGTGGGGAAAACATGGAGCCTCCCTTGCCTGCTATAGGCTGGGTGGAAATCAGAATTCCAGGTCTCCTGGCAATAGGATGCCCTGTGTCGTCAGCTGCCAGGAAGAGTTGCTCTCCTTGGGGTCGGGCCCCCTAACTATGGCAGCCCAGGCACAGCGCCTCCCACCTTCCCTGTCCCTTAGAAAACATATATAGGCACTGAACACAGACTGCCCAGGACAAGGCTACATTTGCTATGGAAAGCTCCTCCAGTATGGAAACGCTTCCCGTGGCTTCGTGGGTGCACAATGCCTCAGGAGTTCCTAAATTGGCATCAAGGTCTGGAGGGTGCAGAACTGTGGGTGTGGACAGACCATCCTGGCCTGAGACCTTCTGGTGTTTGTCAAAACCTCATTGGATGCAGGAGAACTGTGAGTTTATGGGTGGATTGCCAGGGACGGAGAGAAAGGCAAAATCTCCTTCCACATAAATTCAGTGTGACCTTTAGCAAGTGGAAAGAGTGATGCTGGGAATGGCTGGTGCTACTGCACCAACTCAGGAGGGACTGGGCGGATGGCCGAGCTCCACAGCAGGAGGGAGCTGAAAAGCTTAATTTTAAAGAGGGCTCGATTTCTTGCTCTATCTGGCTCAGAAATAGGCAAGCCCGGCTTTTCTACAAACAGCTGGCTGTCCACTCTAAAAATAAAGCCTGAATTTATATGTGGGTACGCAGCAGGAGGCCCCTCCACAGGAAGTCCTGCTGATGCATTTGTTCTCTAAATATTTGTGTTGCAGTTATCCTGGAGAAGGATGATGGTAGCTTGCTCCAACACAGTGGCCAGGGGCTGGAGCAAAGTCGTGGGGGAGTCAAGGGACATCAGTAGGATATAGAACCCATGGCACTTGGCAACTCAGAGGTGACAAGTGAGGGAGACAGCAAGGATGACACCTCAACTCCAAGACAGGCATCGTAGCTACTCGGGGAGGGCTCTTCAGACGGGCCTCCCTCCCTTTCTTCCTCCTCTCCCATTTCCCTTGTCCCGGGGCCCCTGGTCCTACTCTATCTGTACTTCTTTCATGGGAGGCTTCCTACCCACCTGTGCAGCAATCCTTGGGTCTGAGAATTAGTGGGCTTCCAGGTAAGAGAGCTGCAGGTGCGTGTTTGAGTGTGTGTGTGTGTGTGTGTGTGTGTGTGTGTGTGTGTGTGTGTGTGTGAGAGAGAGAGCGGGGCAGGGTATGCTGCCTCAGACACTTGCCACTCTTCCTGACTGGAACCCCGCCACCACCTCCCCCCGACCTGGTGCTCTTCACATGGCTGACTCCCCATCCTGCAGGTTTCAACTTGAATGTCACCCCAGAAAGGCCTTCACTAACCCAAATACCCTCTACCACTACTGACACCACCCCCCCTTTATTCTTTCATAGCCCATGTTCTTTTTTCTTTTCCACAGCTCTTACCATGAGTTGTTATGCTATGTTTGTTTACACATTTTTAAATGCCTGGCTCCCACACTACACTGGAAACCCCCATCCTCTGCTTCATCACTGAGGTGGACTCAGGGTTGGTGTCTGGCAGGGGCTCAGCAAACATCTGCGGGAATGTGTGCCTGCAGCAGAAGACTCAGGTCCAGAGGACAAGGCTGGTTTCTGAGGGGCTTGGGAAAACCAAGCCCCACCCCCGTGTGACCCTGTTTCTATAGGACAATGCTGTCTGATGAACGGTATCTTGGTTTGTCCTTTCATTTCCCCCAGTAAGTGATCATTTCTGCTTGCCTTGTAAAGATTAGTAAATGAAAAGCATATTTGTGTTTTTCTAAACATTTAAGACATTTCATACTTCCATGTATTTTGGTTTCTGACGTCTTCTTTTCTTCTTAATACTAACCTTGAGAATTAACATGAAAATAGCAGCACAGTTCATGTGTTCCTGGGTAACTTCTCCTCCATTGACATACTCTAGCATCAGATAATATGTGTAAAGAAGAGTAGTGATTTCAGATTCTGAGCGTTAGAATCGTTTGAAATTTTTTACCTTTCTCTGGCTTTCTCATTTCACGTAAAGACAAAATACACAGGCTTGGCACAGACCTTTCCCAGGCAAGAAAAAGTATGTCTTTCTCCATTTTCCATTATTGAGTTGCATAGCCTTGCAACTGAGATGGCTCTTTAGCTGCAGCCTGGCCGCAACGCCTCTGTTAATAAACAGGATGTGTCCCAGCAGCACTTTCACTGTTGGAAATTTCCCAATAGAGATGATGATGTGATGTCAGGACTTAAGACCGAAGGTTGAGGGAGAAAAGGAGGGCTCAGGCACCCCAACCCACTTCTGCAGGGGCGTTGCCATGACAAGAAATGGCCCTGAGTACCAACTGTAGATTTTCAGAGATCCCCCCAAAATCAGAAAATATGCTTCCTTGTGAGTTCAGGTTTTCTAAAACTGTTGTGGTTTTCTAAAGCCAGAGTAGACTGAGTCAGCTAACCTCCAAGCCGCAGCTGCCACTGAGCCCACACAGGGCTCAGTCCACACAGGGAAGGGTGCGAGCTATGTCCACACATATGTCCACACAGGGAATGGTGCGAGCTCTGGGGCACAGAGGTGGGCCGCAGCCAGGAGGACAGCAAGCCGGTGCCTCCTATCCAGATTCCTTGGCTCCTGGGCTCCTTAGAAATCTAACTTTCAAAACTCAAAGTCGTGTCAAATATAATTTTTAAGATTCTCATCAAATGCTTAAGACTGCGTCTTAACTCCCCTGGCTTTATGAATGACACCTAAGAGAAAGCAGCACCTGGGGGACAGCACTCTTTCTTTCTGCTCTTGAACATGCCCAGATTATGACGGTGGAGGTCTGTAACACTGCACCCACAATGGAGCTTCCCTACCAGAGGTTTCAGTAGCCCTGTGGTCCAGCCATGTCCTAAGGTTGTCATATAAGAATTTCATCAGTTGACCTTTTGCTTTACTTACTTATTCATTCATTTAGCAAATATTTCATCTTAGGTGCTAGGGACTGTGCAAGGCCCTGGGACACAAAGGTGAGCAAGACAAACATGGCCCCTTTGGGGACAGCTTGCAGGCTGCTGTGAAAGCTCGAGTTCCCTTTTGTCTTCCTGCAGGGAGAGAGAGGAAAGCTCCTTGTTTGGTATCTAAGGTATAATAAAAACACAAGTGACTTCTCCCAACCCCTGCAGGTAAAATCAAAGAGAACACAAGCAATATAATGGCTTCCTAAACTTCATCTGGATCCTCAAAATTTGTTTTTTGTCCACTCAAAAGGAAAACAAGAAACACCCTTTGGAGGCTGATTTCAGACCAGAGTTCACTGGCCTCCTTGGAAGATTCTGGAGAGTACAGAATACCTTTATTTATGATGGAGAATGTTCTCCTATCAAGGTTTGAGGAGTTCTTTACTTAGTTCAGGGAGATGTTTACAATGCCTGGCTGCCAGGTTCAATTAACATTTATTGACTTTGTCTCTAATACCTGTTTTTAACAAAACCTACCTCACGCAAAAATGCTTAAACAAATTTAGCTAAGAGCCACAGAACACTGAAAAATTCAATTTATGTTTCTTAGATAAATATATAGCTATGTAAGATGTTTCCTAGTAAAAGTCAGTAATGGATTATTTCACTTTTTAAAAAACGTAGCATTTGAAGACCAGTTCAATTACTGGATGAACCACTTTTTCCTGTCTCAGGTGCCTGGTATGGCCTCCCTGGGCATTGTCATCACAAAAGGGATTGGGGCTGAGGGTCTGTTTCCCTCTCCTAGTTGACATCACTTTACATCTCTTCCCTCTTCAGCTAGAGTTTTGGGCAAAGTCCCTTAGTGAGTATAAGTAGCCTTAAAAAAAACCCTAATAACACCAGAAAGAGAAGAGTCTTGACTGCTGGGGCATAGGGGGTAGGATAGGGATGGGCTCACCTCTCTCTGGGCTTGATTATTGAAAAGGGCTGCTTTACCCAACCACGACCCTCTCTCCTAACTCCACTCTCTCTACTATCCTAACACCCCCAGTGGAAATGAGCTACAAGGTCTGGGATAGATGTGGTTAGCAGAACCGGTGAGAATCCGTGTAAGTCCTGTCAGTTGCCATGTCCTTTTTCCCAGGAATCGTGAATATTCAGCTAATAGTATAATATCTCCTTCCCTAGAGGATGAGGGGCCAGGGAGAAGAAACTTCAATAACCAAAGGAGTATGATGGAAATTCCTCCTGAGTTTCAGATTTTGGAGGCCATCTCTTAAGGCAGAGCGTCCTGAGACCTCAGATTTTCTCAAATAATCATTATAATGTCAGTAAAATTCTAATGCTTCAGTGAATGAATTAACACCTTTGCATGTCAACATCAGCTCGTCTCAAAATGAGCTGCATCTGAGGCACTCATAAATATGTAAACAGGGAAGTTTGGGTGGGTTTAAAATTAGACCTGATCTTTTACACCGAGTGAAGGTATCCCTGGCCAGGTAGGAGAAAATGAAGTCTGTCTGGCAAGATGTGTTAGCCCTGGAGATAGACCTCTCCCCGACTAACATGGATGAGGGAGAGCATGCTTGCTTCCTGCACGCTGTCCCCATCTGAGCCTTCTCTGCCGGGCTTTGGGTGGCGAGTACCCAGGCTCCCAGCAGCTGTGAGCCAAACGGGGAAGAGTGCTAAAAGAGGTTACATCAAGTGTCATGAGTGTCCCTCTCCATCTTCTTCCCCTCAGAGCAACACAGAACTTGCTCACGGTTCCTAAATTTCCAAGGTCACAACAATCTCTCTGTGGATTAAAGCAACGCTAGCTCAAACCCAGGGAATGAGCAGCACATTGCCTAGGCCAAGCCAGGGCCCCAGTGCAGATTCAGAAAGTCCGGGGATTGCTGGGCGGAAGGGCTAGGATCCTTGCCTTGACAGAATTTGGATTATATACTAAATAGAATAACAGGAAAATGTTTACTCCTTTTTTGGTGTTATATAATTCAGCTAAGAAATAATGAATATTTTCTGTTATATAAAAAATCCTGCCATAAAAATCCTGCCATATTTTCATCTAATAATATTTCCTTCCTCCAAAAGACAACCACATTCTCAGATTCCAGAACCACATTCTCAATTCCTCAGATTGAACCGAACATTCCGATGGTCTTGATGTTTTCCACAGCTCATAAAGACAAAGGATTTTGGCTGCCTGCGTGTTAATTTTCCCAAAGACCTAAAAACAGTTGCCCAATCAGAATGAATACAGTCTTTAGTATGATGTCCCCAAACCATCACACTTTTTTGACTCTAGCTGCTACCATGTAGAAAAATGAATTCAATCTTTTAAAAATATGAAATATTTCAGATATAAGGAAAAGTATGAATAATATAACAAACACCTCTGAGTTTACTATTCAGTATAAGAAATAAAACATGACCCATACAGTTGAAGCCCCCTCCCCACCCCATCTCCAGATAACTACTATCCTGAATTAGATATCATTCTCATCTTTATTATTTTACTATGGTTTTATTTTACATACAAATATGCACACACATATTATATGCATTCATCTGCTATTTTCTTTTTCCTCTCTACTTTATAATCATGAGATTCATCCATGTGGCGACATACATCAAAAATTTGTGTGGTATCATACATAAATGATACACATATATCACAATTTACTTATCCATTACTAAATATTCCCAAATTGTTCTACAAAATATTCCCAAATTGGCTGTACCAACTTTAACACCCACTATCAGTATATAAAAGAGTTCTTGTTGCTTCGTATCTTTGACAAAGCTTGGTGTTATCATTATCAGACTATAATTTTTGCAGTTTGGTAGGTGAAGGGGCAATCTCATTGAAGTTTTAGTTTGCATTACTGGTTACTAGTGAGCTTAGGCATGGTTATTAGCCATTCTGTTTTCAACTTCTTTGAATATCTGTTTATATCTTTTGATCATTTTTCTGTTGGTAGGCTTTTTTTCTCATTACCTTATATGAGTGCTTTATGCTAATCCTTTTCCAGTTTTGTGCAAATATTTTCCCTCAGTCTGGTTTGTCTGTACCTTGCCTAGGGTGCATTTTGGTGCACAGATGTTTTGAATTTTAATATAGTTAAATTTCATCAGTCTTTTACTCTTGGTTTGTCTGGATCTTGTCTAAGAAATACTTCCCTACCTCAAGATCATAAACGTATCCTTCAATATTTTCATCTCTAAGTTCCAAGTTTTAATTTCACACTTAGTTCCCCAATCTATCTGGGATTTTTGTGTTTGATATGGGGTAGGGATCCATTTCCTTCCATTTGGAAAACCAGTTCCATTTACTGACTAGTTCAGCTCTTCCTCATGGACCCTTCAGGGCCACGTCTGTCAATCTATCAAGTATTAGACTCTCTGCCATGTTTTGTTGATATATTTGTCTGTCTCTGGATGAAAACCACACCGTCTTAATTACTCTAGTTTTATAAAAGGCCTTGACATTCAGCAAAGCAAGCTCCTCCATCTCATTCTTCTTCAAAATTATTTTGACCATTTTGGGCACAACTCTCATCTCTATCCCTGGCCCAGTATAAGCAACCAAATGGCAGGACAATAAGCAGAAGGGAGAAATCAAGCCAAAGCCAGTCCTGGATAATATACAGCTGAATATTTAACTCCTAAATAAATCAACTCCTAAGAAATTGCTGCATAGTAATGAATATAGAAAGCCCATATAAGATAAAGTACTTCTTTACAAAAAACCAAAAACATTTAAAAAAGAAGAAAAGTTGTTTGGGCTGTAGCAAGGGTCATTTAAAATTAGAATCTAGAGACCCCTCCTCTGGTCAATAGCAATGTTCTTGCCTTTATTTTCTAGAAACATAACTTTTAAACATAGTTTTACATACGGATAGTCACAGAGAGTTCTATAAAATAGTGCTAAAACTGTACATTTGTTTCCTGGATCCCTCAGGGCATCCAAATTGAAGGTCAGACTGTTCCTGGAAGAAACCCGGAATACACTAATTCCGTCATAGCATGGGTCTATGAATGAAGTATTCTCTCTCTCATTTAAGGGAGACTTGATTTTCCTGCAAAATGCTCTCAGTGACATTACCATAACCTCACAATTACTACTTGGTGTTCTGCAGTGTCTTCAGATCCAGACCCTCTTATATGGACCACAGGACAAGAGGACTCTGGCCACCCAGCAGACCATGGATGTCCTGTCCAAGTGAGTTGGCCTCCCCTCACACTATTTCCCCTGCAATCAGAATCTCAGATGAAGCTGGTTCTCTAAGGTTCTGCGGAACTTTCCGTGGAAAGTTTTACTAACTGACTTCCCCATAACTCATAAACTATGCAAGCCCAGTTCCTTGGAATACCCAGTTGTGAAATATCTTCTTGCCAGATATTAGGAAGAAATTAGCTCTTGAAGAATGTCAGAAACACAGGCTGGGATTCGTCCTCCTGCAGACTGGCCGCCTGCAGGTCATCTCACCTGCTGGAGGGCAAGGGCACAGAGCCCTGCTTGGCCTGCGGGAGCCCTGCCTCAGGCTGCCCGAGAGCCCTCTGACTTCACCTTGACGGCCGGCCTTCTGGTTTTCACTATGGCACAGCCTGCGTACCCAGAGCCCACGGACTGACGGCCAAGGCCCTGCTCAGGGAAGTGCCGCAGGCGGGACACAGCTAGCGGGGTGTGGCGGGGGGCTGTCTCGGAGCCCACCCGCTGGGCCTAGGCCCCTTTAGCAGCTGAGGGTTGACTGTGTCAGCTCAGCAAGAATGGTCACAAGAAATTAGAAAATGGGAGAAGAAACCTTGCGTTTTCTGTTCCTGTGCCACGAGTCTCTTCCCATTTACAGTCCCTCCTGAAGCTCCTTCACGAAACGTAGCTCAGCAACCGCCAGGCTTGTCTTCACAGCCGCGAAGACTGGGTGCAAAATGTGGGGAGGTCGAGGGGCGCCCCACTCACCCCACCCTCTGCTTGTTCGCAGGGCCCCCGAGAAGGCCGTGAAGCCTCGGCAGCCCCCAAGAGCCAAGGCGGCCTTCTGCACCTGCGGGCCGCAGCACACCGCGCTGGGGAAGGCCAGGCCCAACGCAGCCGACTGAGCCCACCCCCACCAAAAGCTCTGCTCATGCCTGGGTGCTGACACTTAGGGTGCTCTATAAATCTCTCTCCATCCAGGAGGTGGACTTCAACAGTCATTGGACAGATTTTCTAGGCTGTTTGCTCCAAACGCAACAGCGATCCCATAAACCTCCCATGGGCCACCTTTTGACAGTGGATGCCCTTCCCGGTGATCTGGTGCCGCTATAAAGCATTTTTCTTTTTACCACCTTAGTGGTTTTTCTTGCCAGCAAGAATTTTTACCCATCAACACTACTGTGGCTGAAAGGCTTCTCTTCAAAAGTTCGAAACTTCCTGTGTAGGAAAGTAGACTCAACATCTGATCATGTATATATATATATATATATATATATATATATATATATATATATATACACACACACACACACACACATACATACATGGTGTATAGCCCCTTGTGCAGGCCTGGAGTCAGATCTGGAGCAGTAAAATTCTGGGGAAAGCCCTTTCTTATAGGAAGGTAATAGGGATTGACAATAAAATGCTAATAAAAGGAAATTTGTAAGTCCTGGGGTCAGTATGTGTTTGTAAAATGAAGCCGCCTCAGAGCTCCTTGGAGCCTGGAAAGGGGCACCGAGGAAGCTTCTCCTCACTCGTGCACTCAGACGCTTATTGAATCTGGTTGAGCACCCAGGATGTACCAGGCGTGTGCTAAGAACTGAGGGCACGACGACAAACAGTACACAATCCCCATCCTCTCAGAGCTTGCCATCCAATGTGGACGCTAGTCATTAAACATATAATAGTGGAGTTGGTTGATGACAACTGAGAGAAAGAGCCCGGTACCACAGGGTGGGTGGTAAATGGCCCTGACTTTTCCTAGAGGTCAGGGGAGGCAGGTGTAAGGGAGTGAAGAGAGCTGAGCAGGAGTGAGGCGGGCACGGAGGAGCTGCAGGGAGGGATGCTGACTCCCTGCTGCTGCCAACTGTGGCCGCCACTCCGGAGAGCTTTTTTTTTGGAGTTGGCACAGCCCTTGGCCCCCTACTCTCCCAGTTGTGTTCCAGGTTCAGCATGTAGGCAGTAAGAGGGTGAGGTGGGATGAGTGCTCATGTCCACAGTGGTCTTTAGTCTCTTGGAGGGGGGCGCCATCCTCATTCAAGAATGGAAAGATAGAGGGGCATGTTTTGAGCACCTCTCTCCATGCTGTCAGTGGTGAGGTCCAGTGCCGGAACGAGGTGAATGAGCGCACAGAGGGTGGGAATGCGGTGTAGGCAATGCTGTTCCTTCTCGTCCCCATCCTAATCCCATGGGCTAGGGCCCAGCAGGGCTGCAGGCTGCTGCTAATATGGCAGCAGGATGCAGCACGGCCCCCTCCCGCTCCAACACCCAGTAGGAAAGCCAAAACCACTCTGGGTCCATTTGTGCTGGCCACCTTGAGAACTGATGGGGGAAATAAACCAAAGTTTCGTGGCAGGGTGGAGGGAGGCTGGGTCCCTTGTCCTCGACAGCGTGACAGCTAACTATACAGGCCACCCCTGCTCGTACTCACCCATCCCAGATAGGCCTGTGGGATGAAGGCACCATTCAAAGAAGGCGTGAGATGTCACTACTCACCAAGTGTTCTATCTAGGTGAAGACATGGGTTTTGATGTGGATGGTGGAAAAGCATTTTAAGTATACATCACACAGAGTCTGCCTCAAAAATGTTTGTGCACCTCAGAAATTCCTATGCTGAAGCCCTAAAGCCCAATGTGAAAGTATTTAAGCTGGGGCCTCTGGGAAGTAATTAGTACATGAAGGTGAAGCCCCAAAAATGGGATTAGTGCCCTTGTAAGAAAAGACGCTAGAGAAATGATCTTTCTACCATGTGAGGGCACAGCATGAAGGCAGCCGTCTGCAAACCAGAAGAGGACCCCCACCAAGAATGAATCCACCAGCACCTTGGTCTTGGATTTTGAGCCACCAGACCTGTGAGAAATAAGTGTCCATTGTTTAAGCCTCCGGCCTGTGGTATTCTGTTAGAGCAGCCTGAGCAGACTAAGAGCCCATGCTAGGTTTTTGAAAAAACAAAATGTAAGTTATGATGTTATTTCTTCCTCTATTTCTTGTAGGATAATATTTTGGAATCACAGAAACTAAAACACTTTTTAAAAAATTTAGCCACCACCCTGAGAAAGAATGAATTTAGGAATGTTCCATCAAATGTCTCCCATCTATTAAATGTTTTAACTTCAAAATGAAAGGAAGAGTCTAGCTATTCATGTTTTGGTTTATTTTGTTTTTGTACAAGGCTACAAACAGGTAAGGGTATCTACTCCTTTGTCTCAAACTAGTTAACTAGCACTTTTTTCATGCTCCTAAGAGATGGCCATGATTAGCCATTCCGGTTTGCACTTAAGGTTAGTAATGAACCATCATGGTGTGCTCAGGACTGTTCTCATTTTAGCACTGAAAGTCCCATGTCCCAGGAGATCCCTCCATTCAAGGCCAAACGGGATGGCTGGTCACACTACTGTCACTAGCTTTCCAGGCTGTCATGATGACATTCTTACCACAAATTGTCCAGTCTGTATTTGAATACGAGCCAGTGGTTTATGCTCTGTCTGCCATGCTTTCTAGTTCTGTGCTAACAATATCGAGTTCTGATTCAGGTGAGGAATTAAAGAACTGGGACTTTTCACATATATTCTCCCCAGTGATTCTGTGCCACCATAAAAAAAACATGCACATAAACACATATATGCTTTAATTAGAATTTAAATAAAAACCACAAAAACACCTACTGGAAAACATTCATTCTCTTTAGGAACAATGTGGGATTTTTTCTTAGATTTTTATTTTTATACATTCTTATGACATATCCCTTCACAGGTGGTTAGCAAGATCAGCTTTTTGGATGATTCCATTCTAAATATACATTTTAAGCAAACAATATCAAAACAGCCAGTGGGAAGGTGAAAAACATTCCATTAATACTGTTTTGTCTACACAACAATAAATGTGAAAAGACTGGTTGTGTCCTTACCCTGTCCCACCACACAGTTGACTACTATTGTCTCCAGAGTGACTGGTTTTAAAGGACATGGAGCTGTGGCATGACCTGTCACAGGGTCAAGGGCACACCCTGCTCCTGGGTGTTCCAGAGACTTAGTAACCAACAACAGCTCATGACTCCATATTGGTAAATACTCTTGTCAGGATACTTCTTAAAGATATGCATTCCAACATGGAGATAAAAATTAAGATCTAAGACATTTATTTTCCAATGGAGGTCGGTCATGACTTTAATAAACCTATTCACATTAGCCCTCATTTCCAAGGTCACAAGCTAGGAGAGTGACATTAAACTAAGCCTACTTAGACACACATAATAGACTCCCGCCATCATCAGTCTGTCTTGCCATCAAACAGTAGGCTGTCACCTTGACCAAATTCTCACCAATAAATAACTTATACAAATCATTACCAATTACAACTAACATAAAATCAACTCATCTTTATATTAGAAACAAGAAGTCTTCATTGGCAAAGCTGTCACCACCATACCAGTTTCTGACAATCACTAGTGCATTTGGCAGATAACAAAGGTTTACACTTGCAATTCAAATCAACTTTCTTTCTATACACTGCTTCACGGTGTTTTAAAAATAGATCACCCTGAAAGCTGTGCTGCATTGATCCTCCACTTCTTGATTAGGAAAACGCACTCTCCCTAAACTACTTGTTGTAGCCATTCCTGGCAGCTGAGGCGATATGCGTTGTGGAGGTCTGAGGGCCATCAGTGAAACCCAGAGGGAAGACCCTCAAATTCCATAACCGCCCTCCATCATCATGTCCTACCTGAGGATGACAAAGTTAGGGGCGGTACAGTTTCGACAACATTAAGTGAAAGAAGCTAGTTTGGATTAAAATACTGTGCTCCTAGAGATACTATTTTTATGTGATGCTACACCTTTAAAGAAGGAAGCTTTAAAAACAATACCTTTATGTAAAATAAAACAAATCCAGCAGAACACACCCATTCTAGTATCTTAAACTCAGTGGTGTATATCTACAGGGCCACACTCTGTGGCCCAGAAGAGTAGGGCCTCTGCCTTCCTCCAGGGCCCTTCCTGGGTGCTTCAGGGCTGGGCGGCAGGAGAGGCACCCAGTTCCCTCCCCAAAACATCTTATTCTATTTAGTGTATTATTTGTTTCCCTGGACAAAACACCGCCACTGTCATGATTTCTGTCGAAAGTGCAAAAACCTCCATGAGGTTGGTTGCCGTTTTTCCACCTCTAACTCTTTGAGCTCAGAAAGGCCTCCACCCCATCATCAGTGGGTTGGAAAGGGCTTCTCTGGGAGGCACAGCCCACCTGGGCTTTCAACTTTACTGTGCACGACCATCCCACGAGTCCAGCTACAGTCTGAGCATCAACGTTCTTTTTATTGTCTTCAGGGTCTACCTCCCACCAGTAAAATTAAATGTTTAGAAGCTAAAGTGCAGAAAAGCTCAAGTATACCCTGGTAAGAGCTGGCTACTCCAGAACTTAGGTTATAACAAAAAAGAGTATTTAGACTGTGCACTAAACAACCTAGTACTGCAAAAAATTGGTACTGTAAGCCATTCCCAATAATCATCCCCCCAGCCCCTGTCCCTTCCAGGACCCAGTGCAGGGTTCCAGGAACTCATGCAAACATAGCTAGTGTGCTGATCTGATATACTGCAGGAGGCTGGAGCTGTCCTCTCCATAAATAAAATACTATATTATTTAAATTTCTGCACATAGAAAGCAATTCATTCAAGTCTTTAAATGAATTTAACTCTATGACAAATAACTTTTTCCTAAGATGAAATCATTTAGTTTTTTTTTTAATCTGCTTATTTCCTATGATTTCTTTTTGAAAAGACTTTGGAAAGAGAAAAATGTATTCATTTTTCCCTTAAAATGTTAGTTTACTATTTCATGTTAGCACATGCAAATAAAATTTACTCTTAAATATATTACTTTAATCTCATTACCATTTAGGCATCTTACCTAGATATAGTTTCAAACAGATGTGAGGCATTTCTGTGACCTGGTGCAAGAATGGTAGAGTAGAAAGAAAACTCCAGAACAAGGAGCTTTTAAGACTAAAAAGATAAAAAATGTTTTTGTCAAAGTTCCAACTCAATAAAATTCCAAAGCCTTTTAAGGCATGAATTAGTTTGAAATGTTTACAGATTATCAAGTAAATTGACATTGCCTGGAGCACTCTTTAAAGAAAGTAAAAAAGGGGGGAGGTTTTAATAAAGAGTGCGCCTCCTTCCCCTAAAGTAAGTAAAGGCCTTTGTGCGTCGGTATGTTACCAAGTAAGATGGCATTTAAAACAAAACATGTTTATCAAAACCAGTGTCCCTCATTCTCCTCCTCCTGATCGTCTAGATAGAGGAGGGCAACCTTCTTTTCATCCGAAATCACTGACCTTTGGTCTACCATCCTCTGCAGCTGCACCATCTTATCAAACTCAGCCTGCTCCTTGCCCTTTGCCCCGGGGGCCTGGTGTCTGTCCCCAGCAGAGCCCTGAAAGCTCACGCCAGCTGCCAGGTCATTCCTACTGCTGGCATCTCTCCAAGCATCACGGTCAGACACACTATGAGCTTCTGCTTCCGTCCCTGTGGGGAAGAGGACTGTGGCCTCTCGGGTCCAGCGGGGGGTCGTCTCTACGTTACTCACGTCCATCTGAAAGGTAAACGAAGTTTCTTTGGGCCCCAGGGCAACGTGCCTCAGTGTTCTGCCACTGTCTGCGACCTCGCCTACCTCAGGGGAGTCCACCGAACCAGCAAGTGCAAATGTTTTGGAAATGGGTCCATGGAAGACAACGTGTGCAGAGGTGTTGGTTTCTGCAGGACCCAGCTGAATATGCCTAAAGGATCTGCTCACACCTGATGTCGCTTCTGCCCCTGATGTGTCTCCTGAACTAGCCTCCTGAGGCGATTCAGAAACGGCCGTTTGGAAGGTGCTCTTTTCAGTCATCAGGATTTTCCTACCCACAGTGTAACTACGGGTGGCCTGGGTCACATCTGCCGAGCCCTCTCTGTGGGCTTTGCTTTCTGAGTCGCTAAATTCCGAGGGTGGGGGAACTATCTGCTCGGTGCCTTGATGCCTCTGAGGCACGGTCTTGATGTGCCTGATGGATGTGCCATCCCCTGACCACACTTCCGTGCGCACAGAAGCTTCTCTGACACCCAACTCCATTCTGTCTGAAAGGGGGGCTGTGAGCTGGATCTGCTCACTGAACCCCTCCCTGGGGCCTAACTGAAGGTGCTTCACAGAAGTCTGGGTACCCGCTGACCCTTCTGTTGAAAAATAATCACCAACCTTCCCTGCCTCAGAAGCGGGAGCCTGAAAAATAATTTCCCTCTTAGAATGAAATTGTTGGGAGCCAAATGGCCTGTGCCTCCCCGATCTGTCAGGATCTGTGGAAAGCTCTGCCGGGCCAGGCTCTTCTGAGTCCCCGGCCCCCGGACAGGGAGGGTCAGGCCCTGGGAAGAAGACTTCTCTGGACAATTGACTTTGATCGGGACCCAACGTAAGACGCCTTGCGGACAAGCTGGCTCCCGCCGAGCTTGCTGCCCAACTCAGGTCACCTTCCCCACTTACCTCCACCACCTGGGCGGCGGGTCCTTCGGGTGAGACTTGCTCAGTCCTCCAAGTTCCAGGGGGCTCTATTTGAACGTGCCTCACAGACTGACTGACGTCCTCCAGCACATGTGACTGGGCAAAGCCCCTTGGGCTGGTGACTTCCACGGTGGCCGACATGGGGCCCTGGGAAGTGACCAACTCCGTGCGGGGAGAGGCCCGGCCAGCGTCGGCCTCCTCACCAGAGGGGCTGTACAGCTCCTGGGTGGCCCAGCGCTTGAAGCCGTGGCTGGCAGCCGGGGCCTCCGCTCTGGCCTCCCCATCTGGGCTGCCAGGGGCCGGGCTGTGCCGCCTAGCCAGGCCGTCTCGTACCACCGACTCCACGGCCTTCTCGATCTCACCCGCTTCATCCCTGCTCAGCTCCTCCAGGTCTAACTGATCGGCATCCACCGTCTGCGAGAGGTTGACTTCGGCCACTAAGGTCACAGCCCCGCCACCCACAGTCTGGACTTTCTTTACATCAACGGAAACACCCCCAGGCCCGCCCTGACCCTCTCCGGTGAAGGCGGACAGCTCTTCCTTCATGCGCTCCGGAAGGCTCTCCTCCAGCTGCTCAATCACTTCCACCAGCTGGTGCCTGGGCTCCTTGAAGCCTCCCTTAATGGATGTGTGGAATTCATGTGGTATTTTAATTTCCTTTTCAATGACTATGGGTTCAGCATGAAACTCACCACTTCTCGCTTGTCCTTTCCAGTGAGTAGAACCCATGTCCCCCTCCAGAGATGCTTCTGGAACATCCAGTGGCTTCACAACCTTCTCTCCCAATGCATCGTCCCCCTCCATTCTTCTCCGAGACCCTGGCACAATTTCATCTTGCCAGGAGTACCTGATGGTGGACTCCTCCTCGATGTGGATCTGCCCGTACACAGAGCCTTCAACTCTCTCGTGGCCACCAGGGTATTCGTCCGGAGTCGACACCAAATAACTCTGCTCTCCCTCCAAGTCACCTGCCTCCGTCACTTCTTCAAAGTGAGTTATGTTCTCTTGGGGCTGCCTGGTCTTTTGACCTTCATTCCCTGAGCACGTGGTATCTGTTTCTCTGTAAACTTCCTCCTCAACAACAAGCCCCTTGGAGCCCGAAGACACGTCATCGACCTCCTCCACTTCGAATGGTGTAGAAAACTCATCCGCTTTCTCGCCACTGACATAGCTCACGGGCTCCTCGATGATCTCCACGTTGACGACCTTTGCTCTCCCCTCGCTCCCCTTCAGACCAAGACCGATTATATCTCCGATCAAATGCTCAGCTGATTTTCCTTTCAGCTTCACCTCCTTAGCATCCTTGCTTAACAGGTAGTCCAGGCCAGCTTCATCTGAAATGTCGACCTCTTCAGTCAGTTTTGACTCCACGACTATCTCAGTCTTTGTTTTCCTGTCACCGGGAAGCTCTTTCCTGTCCATGTAAGTGACTTTTGTGTCTGGAAAAGAATCAGCAGATGCTTCTGTTTCAGGAGAGTGGGTAAACTGCTTCAGGATACTGGAAACGATGTTCTCAGCTATGGTTTCAGTCATGGAATTACCTTTCAGAGAGCCTGCAGTGTCGCTGGTGCCCAGCCTGAGCCCCGCCTCTCTCGTTTCCACCCCTCTAGGTGTTCCATCACCAGCATCCTTCTTTAGGGGTGTCTGGAGACCTTGGGGGGCCGCCTCTGCTGTGCTGTCCTGGGATACTTCTAGACTGATTGGTATCTCTCTCTCCCTCACACTTTTCTCCAGTGGCTCCTCCTTTGCCTTTTCCTTCATTTGCTGGCTTTCTCTCTTTCTTGCTTCTTTATCTAACTTTGTAAGTTCTTCCCACCTTAAGTTTCTCTCCTCTGAAGCCTTCTCTTTAGAATCAAACATTTTCTCTTCTCTCTTTGTTTGGATGGTTCCCGGTCTGTTTCTCTCCTGCTCCCTTGTGGCTTTAGCTTCAATTTTCTTTCCCAAAGTGATGGTCCTCTCATTTGCCCAAGTGCTCTCGGAAGCACCTGACGCCACATCGTCCCGGCGTTCTTGGTAGGACTCTTGGGCAACGGCGGACTCTTTGGCTAAATTAGTGGGGGGGCCCTTTATACCTTCGGTTTTTGGTCTATCAGGGAATGTTTTCACTTGAGCTTCAGTATTTCTTAAAAGACCAGGGGTTGGAGAGAAAGTTCTGAAGTTGGTATGACTGCTGGCAGTTTTTTCATAAGAGTTGTCCTGCGGGGTAGTGATAAAGGAAGAGTATCTGGAGCCCAGGAAGTCTCTTCTGGCAGCGCTTCTAACAGCCGTCTGAGAACGTGGCGCCAGGCTGTGATTGAAGCTCGCCGAATGTGCTTTCTGCCTTGGAAACAGATTTCTTTCATTTTCCCTCTGTAATACTGAGGTGGTATATTGATAGGGCTTGTTTCTGAATTCTGTAGAAATTGAACAGTGCATTAAAATGATAGTCATCATTACCTTTTTTCATCTTAAAAGCATCACAACAGATCAAATCCCATCCCATCATAATATACACTATTACCACAGGAAGGTCATTATAAATGAGATATTTTCAACCCCCAAATTATTTTTTTCTGGTAGTTTAAAGAAACCTATGACAATAAAATATAGCCCTACGAATGCTTCCACACAACACTTTTCTCCAATTACTGATCTTAAAATATTCATGCATCTTAAATATATCAAACGTGTGATCGTAAAGCATGGCACATGTGCCAGAGACGTTAGGGGTGCTATTTATGTGGCAGAAATTTCACAATTTGGAATCCTTCATTTCCACTTTGTTGAGATAACTTTATTTTACTGATTAGCAGAGAAGAGCTTCATAATTACTACAGAGTACATAAATACTAAACACTGAATGGCATAACCCCTCCACCTTTTACTATTTTTCATTTGATTGCCATGTTAGGCCAACAAATACTGAAGAATTTAACTTTTTTTTTTTTAATTCCTGATTTCTTCTATTTTTATACTTTTTTTTTTTTTTTTTAACAAACATTTCATTTGAAAAGGTGCCAAAGCAGGAAGCCAACCAATCACCAATACTACAATCTGTCTTAATGTCATGGTCCTGGGGTTGGGAGGCAGTCCATGGGGCTTCCTGCTTTGCTCTGGACCATCCGCAGACATGCTACCCAGGGTACCTGCTCTTAGGGGTGGCAGCTGGTGGCAGGAATGTGGCCGGGCCAGGAGCATCATCCACCCTGCAGGCACCCCTTTGTGCCCACCCACACCCATCTGCTGAGCTGGGCAGAGGCTTCTCGCCCCCTGGGTCTCCCCCACGGCAGCCAACCAACCTTACTCTCAAATTCAAAAGCAAACTTGCTGGACACTAAGACCAAATCCCTTCCAGTCACAGATGACTGGAACCAAAATTATTCTGAACCCAGTGACCTGTCAATCTGTGAAGTGTCTAACAGGGATGTTGTTTTTGAAAATAAAGATGGGGAGTGTTATTTTTTTAAAAAACTACCACCTATCCAGATTGACTGTTATAATCACATTCTCCTGACAGCAGTAACCAGTACATACATGTAATCCCAATGTACCATGATTTTGAACATGGCAACACTCATGGAGCCTGAAACTACACAGAGTAAGGTGTATACAGAACATACTGCACATAATGTAATCTGCCCTTGCTTAGCCAGAAAGCTTTTTAAGGTTTTACAGGGCTGGGAAAACTTTAAAAAAAAAAGTCATCCTACAGGTTCTCCGGGTCTTTCTGATGAACATTAACTCTCTAATGTCAGTTCTGCAGCTACAGGAAGTACGGGCTTTGTGCTGCAGCTTTTGGCCTGAACTGAGGCTGACTTCAGGGCACTAGGTGACACTGCCGCTCACATCACCCTGAGCTGCCCACACAAACCTAGGCTGGTGGAAACAGTGTAATCCTTCCCACCTCTCCCGCCGGTAGGGTCACGAGTTCCAGTGTTGATTGCCTGCTGTACAAAGTAATACCTCCCTAGGTTTGGGTTAAGGCTGTAAGTCTTTGGTCTGTAAAGGGTGTTCCCTCCACAGGGTGTGATGAACAAATCCACGTCCACCTCTCACCCTTCACACTTCCCAGCTTTCCATCAGCCCTCTCCTCCCTCACCACGTTGGGTAGGAAGCACCCTCAAACACTGGCTAGATGAACAAATGAGTTAATGAAGTCCTTTCCCACACAATTTCATTTGCATTATTATTGAAACTATGGCCCATTAAATAAAATCTATTTGATACCTGAGAGGGACAAATGACAGGTATCTGAAAACTCTTATCTAACCCCAACTCTTCCAGATAATGATGCTTTAACTCTTTATCCATGGAATGAACCTGCTCAGATAGACAGCATCTTAATGTTAAATGATAAGCTTTCCTTATATTTACCTTGTGGCACATTTTCAATGCGCTCAGTCAAGATCTGTATCTCCGGATTACTTTCTCCTTCCAGTAAGGCTCTGTAAAAATTATTTTTAAAAAACTCATTAGGAAATAAAAGACAAGAAGTGCCTCTGTTAGCTGTCGATCTGGTCAATGATACACTGTCACAGTGTCATGTGTCTGCAGATGCTGCACCACTGGGACGCAAGCCTACCCCAGCAGACCTAGCTGGAGAGAGCGTCTATCAGCTAAATGAACAAAATGAGGGGGCCAGGGCTTCAGAAGGACTGGAGAGCCAAGGCCTTCTAGAAAACCCTTCCAAACCCAGGGCATGGAGGAGGAGGAGACAGAGGGATGTGAGCCCAGGAAGGGAGGTCGGGGGTCTGGCTTCCCTGGGAAGCAAGGAAGGGCCCATGCCTGGCAGGTCACCCTGGACTACAGGGACCCAAAACAATTACTACTACCCCACTGGGGTCTCTCTGGAGTCACAGGTCAGGGGCTGACTAAGGGCAGAATAAGGACTGACATTTGTTTGTAAATAAGGCAGCCAGACGGCATCTGCAGTTTTCATACTGGGTTCCATGGGGACACCTTAGAGATGAAAAAAGAGGAGAGATGGAAAGGGCAGGCATAAGAGGAGAAGGAAGAGCTGCAGACCACGCCCCTCCACCACCTAGGCCCCCAGGGGTCTCATTCCAGGCAGCATCCAGTTATCTCCTCTGATAAAATGGCAAAATGCACTGGACTAGGTGGGTTCTTTGGCCATGTCTAGCTCCCAAAGTGTAAAACTTTAGAGTCTTCATTAAGTTGTTATTCACGTCTATGACTCAGAGCCCTGAGGAGAGAGCAGAGGTCAGGCCCCATAGTCCCAGCACACCACAGTGGGTCAGTGCGGGATATCCATTGTTTGGAGACCCTAGGACGTGGGCTGCTGCGGGCACAACAGTTGTTCAGTTGCTAGGGCAACGTGTGAGGTCACTAACGTCAGTTCCAAGAAATATACTGCATATGGCAAAGGGCAAGCAGAAGCGGGGCCCACTTGGAAATGCTGATCTGACCACTGAGAGCCAGGCAGCCAAAGAGGGAAGGGACGCCAGAGCTGGGTGGGGACTCTCGGCTCAGGCAGACCAGGGCCAAGTTCTATTTCCACTGATTCAAACGCAGTGATTCCCACAAATGCAAGAACCCTGCAGGCAGGTGGAAGAGAGCAAGGAGGCCCCCCTGAGGAAAAAGCAAAGACAAGGGTGAGAGGGATTCCAGTCCAGGTGTGCACGGGAGGGTTCTCCTGCAAGCTGCGACTACAGCGTGCATGTGTGGACGCAGGAAGCCGAGGGGCCGTGTCCAGAGCCCTGCCCTCCACGCCAGGCGAGAGCCAGGAAACAGGACACCAGCCCATTAATCCCACACCCTCATGACCAAGCATGTTCGGTTCCAGGAACACAAATAGCTTCCACTGCCGAGAAAATCCTGAGGTCTGTATAGAATAAAAGGAACACGTTCAAGGTAAAAGTCAGCCTGGGAGGGTCTGCGCCCCAGGATGACAGCAGCAGGAAAGGTAGCATCCTACAGCTAAAGGTCCATGGGGGGCTACTGAGAAGCCAAGTCCTATTTCAGATCTTCCCTCTGCCTGCTCGGGAGGAAGCCGCAGGTACCACAGGGCTCCCACACTAGCTGCCCAAGTCAGGACAGAAAGTGCTTGCAGGGCATCCAGATCAGCGGAGAACTGATGGCCGGGGTGGGAGTGGGGGTGGGGGGCGGTCAGGATAAAGAAGATCCTCCTGGGGGAAAAACTTCTTCCCTCTCCCCTCAAAGGGGAATGGTTTTGCTTCTCTTTCAGGGAAAATCCAAGCCATCACCAAACTTTTACTGAGTTCAGGACCCTGAGTCAAGTACTATCGTTCCTAGGAGGGGGCACCAGACCCCGAGGGGTGACACAGCGCTAATGCTCCTGTGCCCAAGGCCTTCACCAGCCCTAAGACTGAGCACCAAACAGGCTCTAACCCTCCCCTCTATCTCACCAAGTCCTCCTGGGCCGACGATGGGCATCCTGGCCCTACAGGTGAGCAGACTGGAGTGCAGGCCTGCACTCATCAGCAAGAGAAAGGGAGCCCAGGCCTGGGCACTCAGCCGCCCCTGCAAGCTGCCTGGGCCTCCCTGCGGGGCCAGAGATGGTGCCATTTCACATACATTTTAGAACAAATGCTGCAGACAGACCCTCCAGACCATATTAATGAAAGCAGATCCAACATCTCTTGGTGATTTCAATCAAAATGTCCCTACAGGGAAGAGCAGCAGCTCCCACTAGGGAAGAACTCAGGTCCACAGTGACTCCTCCTCCCAGTGGCTGGTCCAACAGGCAGGAGCCACCTTCTCCACCTGGGCGCCCAGCACATGGCCTCACAGGCATGCTGAGACACTGGTCCCTGAATCCATGCCTTTACGAACCCCCCACCCCCCCCACAATGACACATGACATCCCGTCTCCACCAGCACAGCTCACGAGACTAGGTGGCAGAGGCATAAACAAAACCCCTGGGGCAAGGCCAAAAAGGGTCAATTCCCTCAAAAGCTCTCAAAGGAACGTTTTTAAGGAACAGACTCGTACAACTTTAAGGAGCAGGTCAAGCGTTCTCTGGTTATTTGGGGAGCGGTGGAAGAAAACTGCCTGGGACCCACAGTGCCAGTGAGAAATGCCAACCGCTTGAATCATGGGCTATAAGTGAACATCTCACACAGGCCCACAGGTTGGCAGCCTCTCGAGAGGCAGGAAAACAAGCAAACATGTGCTGGAAAACCAGGTCCCTGGCCTCACTAAGGTGGCGGAGACAAGCCCACAAGTTGGAAGGGAGCGCTAATGCGGCCCCTGGCTGGGTGCCAGGCCCTAACAGACCACCCACGGGCCAACCAGCAGTGGGGCTCCCGTCTGGGACAGATTATCCTGATGGCAGCTCAGGGCACATCTGCTGTTGCTCCACACAGTGGGCAGAAGGCGGCCACCCTGCACGCCCACCAGAAACAAGGACAAGCGTCAGGGAGGAGGGAGAGTCGGAGGATGTTTCCAGAAGCTAGCCAGTGGGGGAGCCTGCCTGGTCCTGGGTGGAGGGATGTCTCACGTGGTGCTTCCTGGCAAAACGCAGGCTGTGGGAGGAAAAGGGGGAGGGGCTGGGAGAAGGAGCTTCCCTGGGCCCCAGCTCCAGAGAGGACAAGGGACTGCCTGTCACTCTAGACTGGGGACTGGAGGGGGAAGGGAGGAGAGAGGGGCATAAGTCCATCCACAGGACCAGCATCACCATCTGGTTTGGAAAGGGTCTGTCCCAAGCACAGGCATGTGAAAGACAACAAGGAGGCAGTGGTGCCAGGCAGCCTCTGGTCATTCCCTCTGTGCTCAGGATGAAATCACATAAGGAAAGCCCATTTGTCAATTCCAGAGACAGAAAAAAAAAGACTGACATAAAGAATAAGATTACTAATAAAGCAGAAAGAGGAAGCACAGGAAGTGGTTAACAGAGAAACCTCCAGAATCAGGTTGCTTGGATTCAAATCCTGCCACTTCCTAGTCCTATGACCTTGGGCAAGCCGCTCAAACCCTCTGTGGCTCAGTTTCCCCATTTCTGAAACAGGGAGCACTCACAGGTTTGCGGTGGTAATTAATAAAGTGATTGGAAAGTTCTTGCAACAATGGCTGTCACAGAATATGTGCTCAATAAATATCAGCCATCATCATCATCATCATCTACATCATCTTCTATTGACCTCAGAAGAAAGGTGATTTTCCATTAACCAAAGTAGTTCAAGAAGGGAAGAGATTCTGGATTACCTAAAGTCATGGTTAACTGAGGGCTAATTCATTTACGCAATGATGTGGGTAAGGCTAACAACCAAATGTATCCGTTGATCCTAATTATCTATCCTTAAAACTACAAGATTTTACTAACTTCAAATTTTTCACCTAATAACCAGGTAAGTCTCAGTGTTAACACATTTTTATAGGTTTTCCCAAAAATAGGATTCAACTTTAAAAAAACAAAATGGGGACTTCCCTGGTGGTGCAGTGGTTAAGAATCCACCTGCCAATGCAGGGGACACGGGATTGAGCCCTGGTCGGGAAGATCCCACATGCCGCGGAGCAACTAGGCCCGTGCGCCACAACTACTGAGCCTGCGCTCTACAGCCTGCGAGCCACAACTACTGAGCCCACGTGCCACAACTACTGAAGCCCACGCGCCTAGAGCCCGCGCTTCAAAACAAGAGAAGCCACTGCAATGAGAAGCCTGCGCGCTGCAACGAAGAGTAGCCCCCGCTCGCCGCAACTAGAGAAAGCCCGCGCACAGCAACGAAGACCCAATGCAGCCAAAAATAAATAAATTAATTTTTTAAAAATGTATTTCTCCAAGAACTTGAGAACTTCCCAAGAAATGTTCTCCTTTGAACAGAAACATAAAAAGGTACAAGTGATCTTAAAACAATGGAGCAACCAGAAACATCATTAAAATGATGAAATTAGCAATGTTAAGCGTTATCTGTACTGCTTCATTAGCAGTCTAAACCTAGAGACTGAATATTCTCAGTTAAAACCCGCCACCTCTGCCCACTGCCATCAGAAAGAGGAAAGGGGGGCTCTGCACATCCTCCCCCAGCACAGACATACAAAGAAACTAACCTTTTAAAAGGACTTTGCCATAAAGTCCCCAGGCAGGAAACCTTTGCACTACATTTTTGTATCTGGCCAAGCAAGACTCCCTTTAGTGTTTTTTGTCTGAGAAATCTTTTGGCCCTGCTTTCCATTTTTTCAGGTAAAACTTAGAATTGTTATATTCTCCACCCCCAAAACATAAAAAACAAAGCCTCTTTTTAAATTTTGATGGAGATTTCATCATCTGTCCCCCAGATAAGAAATCCAGGATGGGCCCCTTCTTACCCTCAGTTTTGTGGTTTCTGGACTCAGTTTATTCCTGGGTTATTTTTGCATTTTTTTGTTCCAATTTTGACTATCTTCTTTTTTCCAGTATATTTTCTAACAGCTTACTCCTGATGATTGGGTTCTGTTTTCTTTTTTTGGGGGGCGGGGATGGGGGCGGGAGTGCTCTATTTATTTTTTAACTGTGTTTCTGCAAGTTCTCAATCTATAGCTTTTGGGCTTGATCTTTATGTCAGCAGTAGAGGGGTTTGGGACATGGTGGGTTCTGAATACTGTCAGTTTCACCATCTTCAGATTATACACTAAGTCTGAATAAGCCCACTGAGCCCTCTCCACCTGCTTTGTGGAAAGGGCTCAGTGTGGGGTGGTCTAGTTTAGAAGACTGTGTGCCCAGTAGCACGTCTGCCCACGTTCCTACCCAGAAACCTCCTGCTCCCGGCCCCTCCATCACTGCCCCCACCAGCCCTGAGTGGAGGCTCCCTCGGGTACCTACCTATGTCAGGTCCCGAATCTCCGACCACCACATGCACCTCCCGAGGCCTCCGCCCCCACCCACAGACACACATACCCCTTCCACCCCAGGCCCAGACCCTCCTGCACTCCACCTGCCAGCACCTGGCTCCCCTCTCCTCGGCTTTGGCCCCGGGACCACCCCATCTCAGTGGCCTGGCAATGGAGGCCCCTGCAATCTGCCTCCTTCCAGGCCTCTGCTGACTCATCTTGCATTCTCCTTCCTCCACTTATTTTCTTATCCTGACTTGTGCACCTGGAGCTCCTTCCTGACACCTTTCTGCCAGTCCAATTCCTATTCCCCACTTTCCCTGCCCCTTCAAGGCCCAACTCAAATCCCACATCCCTTGAAAATCTCTCTTAATTACCTCGGCCTGAAGCTCTCCATTCCTTCTCCTAACCATCTTTATCAAACTCTGTTCATTGGCAGTAAACCATGTACAGTATTTTCTTGGAACATGCATACTGTTACTTTAACATCTTGTTTGACTTTTCACCTAACCATACTTCTCCCTCCCTCCCTCCCATGCCACCCCCCACTTCCCACCTCCCCCTCTTCTGTGTCTGTTCAAATCTCTGCCATCCTTCAAGATCCAGATCAATCTCATCTCCCTCTAGAAACCTTCCCCGATTCTCACAACTCCCTTCTGATTCCAGAAAACTTGCACTTGTGTGTCTTTGGGGAACGTGTCTTGTTTCCTATGGTGTAGGAGGCTACCTCATTCTGTGCAGCCTTATCTCAGCACCCGGCCGCACGCTTCTGAGCCCCTCTGAGCAGGCATCACACCCTGCATACCGAGCATCTCCAGAGCAGCCTGAGAGCACAAACCCCACCCAGCTCACAAAACACGGCTTCACGGGTGTGGCTCTTATCCACCCAACATACATGGCCCTCAATGACAGCCCCCAAAACCAAGCTGCCCAGGGACGCCCGAATGCTTGGCATTGCCACAGATGGCACGCGAGGTCAGTCCTCAGGTCCTCGCCCGGGCTGCCCCCTCTGCCTGGAAAGCCCTTCCCACATGGTCTCTTCCTGGCTGCCCTTCCTGCAAGACTTGGCACTGCCTCTTCCAGGAAGCCTGCTCTGCAAACTCCATCAGCCCCCCACAGCACCAGCCCCCCACTCAGCCTGCCTATCCTTTGTCTTGTCCTCTAGGCTGCTGTGAGACAGGCTTAGAGCTTTCTGGATGCCCGTGGGCTGCTCTGCAAACAGTAGTGTGCACACAAATCACCTGGGATCTTGTGACAAGGCAACTTTGATCAGTAGGTCTGGGGTGGGCCCAAGGTTTCCCACAAGTTTGAGATGCCTAGTGATGCCCACACTATGGGTCTGCAGGCCCCTGTGAGCAAGGCCCTGGACCAGTGTTTCTCTTCCCTGGACGTATCTGACCATCATCCTCGGAGCTCTAGCTCTAGCACTACCATGCCTGGGCCCACCCTGAGCCAATCTAATGGGAATATCTAAACTGGGTCCAGGAGCCGATGCTTCATCAGCTTCTCCCAGTGATGCCCATGTGCAGATGCAGCTGAGAGCCACGCCCTGTCCTGTTTCTGAGAATCTCCCCTTTCATCACTCAGCCCCTCGTATAATAAGCACTCACACGTCAGGAAAAACCTCGAGATGACATGTCAGGCGGATAAGCATCTCCAGCCCCACATGACACCACTGGGGACAGGCAGACAAGAGCAAGCACAACTGTGCCAGCCTGTCTTCTCCCACACTTCCCCCTTCTCTCAGCATCCTCAGCCCCAGCCCAGCCCCACGGCTTCTGCCCATCATCACCTGCAATGTGGGAGCAAAGGGCTCATCCTCACATTCACCTGCCAGGCCAGGCACCACGGTCTCCCTGGCCACCAACTGGCCAACTTAGTTTTGGTGAAATCCTCCAGTCTTAGACTCTGAGGTTCACTTTGTTTTAATTTTATTATTTTGTTAAATTATATATTTACGTATAAACTGTAAGTCTATCCCTATAAATTATGAGTTGCACCATTTTATTATTACCTTAACGTTTCTTCTTTAAGGTTTCCGGAAAGGGCCAAATATCTGGGTTTGGAAGGACTCACGATACTTGAGACCTGGCCTCAGCACAGCCCGCAGAGTCCAGCCGTGCTGTGATGTGCTTTCAGCTTTCCAGAGCCACAGCCCTTCTCTTCCATGTGTGGTGTGTGAGCAGTGGCTCACACACCTCACATGTCTGTCTGAGCAGTGCTAGAGGAGCGGCCACTTCGGGGAAACACAACCTCAGCCACGGCGGGCGAAGCAACGCCTGCCACAGCACTGGCCACCTCAGCCCCTCTGGACAGGGCTGGTGAGCAGTCACACTGCACGGGACCCTGGAACGTGGTCCCCACGGAGCTGACTGTCCCTGCCGCCCTCAGAGAGGCAGGGTGTGGGAAGAAGGTCAACTTCCCGGAGATGGAGGGTCGAGGTTTGTAAAGATCAAATGGGCACTTGTGAAGAGGAATTTTCATACCTGGCCTCAGAATTTGGGCAGCAGCACAAAGTACTGAAAGAATCATGTAAGACATGGCAAGGGTTTATCTTCAGGACACTTATCAGTGATAAAAAATGCTAGGCTTTGGCTGATACAAAGAAACAGGTCATATTCTACCGCCTGTACGTCTTTTAGACCTGCGGGCATCTCCCAGACTCAATCCTAAGCACTGGAGGGCAGGGGGGAGGCAACAGTTCTAACCACAGAGGCTGGGGTCTGGAGCTGGGCAGGGCCGGGCATATGCAGGCTCCTGGGCTGAGCTCCCCATTTTCCCCACGCAAACTTGGACTTCAGGAAGGCACACAGTGAAATCAATCACTCACTTCCCAGAAAGGACCGATGCTTCCTAAACTCCTAGGAGAGGGCCAAGTCAATCCCTAAACGGGTTAAAGAAACGCCCGGCCACAGACAGGAGTAAACTCTGTCCCTGCTGACATGAGCGAAAAAGGCTCGCGACCAAGAGAAAAGCTAGAAAAAGCTAAGCCTTGAGGAAAGCTAAGCTGGTAGGGTTGTGAACACCTACCAGAGAGGTAAGGCCCTGGCCTCTCAGGCAAGATGCCCACCTGTGCCCTCTGACTTTTCATGACAGAGAACTGGGGGCAGGACAAAGCGAGGAAGGAAAGGGCTCAAAATCCCAGAGAGATGAGGCATAAAATCAAAGTCTCCTGACTCCAACCCAGAGAACTCTTACAAAAAGGAAACAGGAAGATCCAACTGCCTCTGTAGAGAAAAGACCTCACCTGACACCAGGTGTCACCTAACAGGGGCACAGATGTGGGTTTTCTAGGCTGACCCAGCATCCGCTCTAGAACGATGCCTTGTTTGGGGTACCTCCCACCTGAATCTCAGTCCATGTGACTCATAGGAAGCTGACCCCTTTCAAGCACTTCGTTCCCCGAGCCAAGGATGGACACGTGACCCAGCAGAGCCAGAGGGGGTCCAGGAGTCCTGCTAGGATGGTGGGAAAGAGCCCCCTCCTCTGACCACAGGATTGGGGGTTTCAAGGACAAAAGCCTGGAGCTGCTTGGGGCCCCTCCTGCCACTGTGGGGGCAGAGCAAGGAAGGAGGGGACAGAGAAGGCAGGGACAGCCTGCCAACAACCTCATCCGGGCACCTGAACCTACCATGCCCAAAACTAAGGACTTTTTCAGTTATATGAGTAATAAATGCCTTTTTTGACTTGAGCCAGTCTGAGAAGGGTTTCTGTCACTTGCAAGTGAAAAAAATCCTAATGCTTCCTTCCCCCAAATAAAGCACGACTGTTTTGAAGTTTTCCTTATTAGTAAAGCTTAGCTTATCTCACTCAGCATTTGTTTCAATACCCTACCAATTTAATTTTGCAATTGTTCACCCCATGAGATTTCCAAGAAGATTGTGGAGATGGACTTTGGGAAAGACAGGCTGGCAAGTGCCTCCTCTCCCCTCCCCCATGCCCTGACCAGCATCCCTTCTGCAGGACTCAGGCTGCATAGCTCCCAGAGCAGGGACCCAGCAAGGCCCCCACCAGCTTGGCCCTAGGACCATCCCTCAATTCAGCCAGAGGCTCCTCCAAGGGCTGTCATGCTCGGTGGGTAAGGCACAGGCCCCTCAGCAGCCTGGATCCCTGCTTCCAGGCCCCTTCCCTCACCTGCAAAAGGGGTGTGGTGTGTCCACCACCAGAGGGTGACTATGGGCAGTGAGCAGCTGCGAAGGACTTACCACTGCGTCCGGCAAGCAGTAAGGGCTCAGTAACGTTGGCCACCATGATCATTCTCACAAGTGGGGAAACTGGGTCCCTAAAATTCCTTCCATTGTAAGTGTCTGAGATCTGGGTCCCTCGGTACCAGTCCTCACCAATCAGGAAAGCCGCAAGGTGAGGGGTGCCACCTCAGCCAGAGATGGCTCAGCCCCGGGGGGCAGGAAGGGGGCGCCGAGGGCAAGTGCCACTCTGTGACCCACAGGCCCCTCCAGGGATACCGGGCCATGTCCTCTGCCCCTTTGAGGGCTCTGTGACTGTTTCATCTGGCTTGGTCAAATTCAAGTCAACATCTTGATAAACAAAGCCAGTCGCCTGCAGTGCCATGCTGATCTTTGGGCAGAGACGCAGTACTTTTAAGGCCAAATCCCTGTAGACAGAGTCAGAGCCCTGGGATTTGAAGCAACAGCACAACAGGCAGATGGACTCAGATCTTCGGGGTTCAAGTCCCGGTACCCCCCTTTCTAGCTCTGTAACTAACACAGAACCTAATCCCTAGGATCCGAGGAGTTGACGTGTGCAAAGCTCTTCACCAGTTCCCAGGACACACGCAAAGAGCAGGCAAGGGTGCAAAACTTGGCTACTCCCACCATCAGGGGATGCCTGCCCCGTGATCTGAGCATGGCCCCGCTCCTCCTTCCCTCTCTGGCCCTGGACGCCTCACTTGGCCACACCAGGGCTGCTCTCTGCTGTCACAAAGCCACAGCCACTCCACGGAGGCTGCAGGGACTTTCACACTGCCAGCTTCAGCTTGGTGGACTCAGCGCAGCATCCTTACCTATAGGTTGCCACCTCCACACTGAGGCCAGTCTTCACCTGCACGAGCTCCTGATAGTCCCGCAGCCGGTCAGCCATGGCCAAGGTAAGGGCTGCCTTCTCATCCTCCAGGCAGGCAATCTTTCTCTAAAGAGAACAGAAGGTTTTGGGATCAGAGGACTGGAGCTTTGCTGGGTTGAACTTAAGGTACCAAGAGCTCAGGACACAAAAAGAGATGAAAAATCTCCAAGTTTATTAAAAATGCAGTCATTGCAAGGATGATTTTTATTTATTTATTTTTTTAATAAATTTATTTATTTATTTTTGGCTGTGTTGGGACTTCGTTGCTGCATGTGGGCTTTCTCCAGTTGCGGTGAGCGGGGGCTACTCTTCGTTGCGGTGTGCAGGCTTCTCATTGTGGTGGCTTCTCTTGTCGTGGAGCAAGGGCTCTCGGCGTGTGGGGTTCAGTAGTTGTGGCTCACGGGCTCTAAAGCGCAGGGTCAGTAGTTGTGGCGCACGGGCTTAGTTGCTCCGCGGCATGTGGGATCTTCCCGGACTAGGTCTTGAACCCGTGTCCCCTGCATAGGCAAGCATATTCTTAACCACTGCACCACCAGGGAAGTCCCAAGGATGATTTTTAAATACTATATTTCTCCCACCTGGAAGGTTTCTTTTTTTTTAATCAGCGCATAAGGAAGATGTGGCTAGGACACAGGCTTCTCTTTTCATTCTCCCTAATAATAATGAATGCTTGTAAAGCATCTCTACAGCTTAGGGAAGTCAATATATGACACTAGTGAAGTAAGATGTTATTTAAAATAGGCCAAGACTAGGGACCTCCCTGGTGGTACAGTGGTAAAGAATCCACCTTACAATGCAGGGGACGTGTGTTCTATCCCTGGTCAGGGAACTAAGATCCCACATGCCGCGGGACAACTAAGCCCATGCACCACAACTACTGAGCTCGCGAGTCTCAACTAGAGAGCTTTCATGCCACAAACTACAGAGCCCACGCACTCTGGAACCCGCGTACCACAACTACAGAGTCCACACGCCCTGGAGCCTGCGTGCCACAACTATAGAGAGAAAATACGCACGCCACAACTAGAGAGAAGCCCGCACACCCCAACGAAAGATCCCGCATGCCTCAACGAAGATCCCACATGCCACAACTAAGACCCAACGCAGCCAAAAATAAATTATAAATAAATAAATAATAAATAAATCTTTTTAAAATAAAAAATAAAAAGAAGTTTTAAATAAATAAATAAATAAATAAAATAAGGCAAGACTAGAAAGCAGGGGTTTTACTATACTTAAAACAGAATTTACTCAGATCTGAAACAGAATTTCCCCCATACTCATGATACAGAGTTCTTTGTTTCACCTAGAAAAGCTACTTTAAAATCATCTGGGAAGAAAAGTTATGTTAATGTGACAAGAATATATTCTGGGCATAAATGTCAAAAGTCACACCTGGATATAAACTTTTATGACTGTTCTCGTGTAGTTTAATAAGTGCTCCCTGGGCACGTGTTCACATCGCCCCCATAGCACTTCCGCTCCCTCCTGGTTAATTGCATCTGTCCATGTCCCACCACCCAACCCCCCCCCCCCACCTGGGAGACACTGCAAGGCACAGCCTGTCGCTGTCTCATGCATCCCCCCAGCCCCCGCCTCTAGAAAAATGCCCTTCACATGCAAGTCACACAGCACACAACCAGTGAACTAGATTTAAAATGAAATGATCAAGATAATATTACCCTCCTTAAAATGTACTGTTTTCTTTTTTTTTTAATAAATGTATTTATTTTTATTTTATTTATTTATTTATTTTTGACTGCGTTGGGTCTTTGTTGCTGCACATGGGCTTTCTCTCGTTGCAGTGAGTGGGAACTACTCTTTCGTTGTGGTGGGCATGCTTCTCATTGCGGTGGCTTCTCTTGTTGCAAAACACGGGCTCTAGGCATGCAGGCTTCAGTAGTTGTGGCACGAGGGCTCAGCAGTTATGGCTCACAGGCTCTAGAGCACAGGCTCAGTAGTTGTGGCGCATGGGCTTAGCTGCTCTGTGGCATGTGGGATCTTCCCAGACCAGGGATTGAACCCGTGTCCCCTGCATTGGCAGGTGGATTCTTAACCACTGTGCCACCAGGGAAGTCCCCAAAATGTACTATTTTCAATCGACAATATATTTTAATTAATAAACATAATGGCTTCATTTGTACCATTTTACAGTTTTGCCCTACTCTGCATTACAATTTTATATAACATTTTACAGTTACGCTGGGGAACAGTTAACTGAACAAATATTTAAACTTTGAATAAGTCCATATACTTTAACTTTTCGTTTGCAATGAAATGTAGCATTATTCCTGAATACAATTAACAGGCTACATTTTTAGACATTTATTTTTGTGGAATTTAAAAATTATAAGACAACGGGAGAAGGAATCTATTTTCATTTCTCATGTAATCCCTCCACCAAAGGCACCTGGCAATATGCTGGCAGTCCAAAGTAAATATGTAATGTCTATGAAACTAAGGAATGAATGTAACTAAGTCCCACACTGGATTTACCATCTAAGAAGATGCATGAATGATCAGCATGTAAATAATTCTGCTTCTCATAGCAGTTCTATATATCTAAGCTAATAATTGTTGCTAGGTTCTTTTTGTTTATACAAAGTATGCTAAAAACAAAAACTGAAGCCACTTAGCTTTTAAAGCAAAGGAGTAAATTTAAAAACCGCTAGCTAGTATCCAAGGGTGGGTAAGTGTAAACACCCTCCAAAACTGGCATTATAAATAGATAAAGAGGTTCATCAAAGCAGACCATTGGCCAGTCTTGATTTAAGTGACAGTTGCCAGAATTTAGTCACAACATTCACACATTCTATAGTTAAGTCTCAGTGTTAAAAGCCTATGTTCCGGGCTTCCCTGGTGGCGCAGTGGTTAGGAATCCGCCTGCCAATGCGGGGGACACGGGTTCGAGCCCCGGTCCGGGAAGATCCCACATGCCGCGGAGCAACTGGGCCCGTGAGCCACAATTACTGGGCCTGCGCGTCTGGAGCCTGTGCTCCGCAACAAGAGAGGCCGCGACAGTGAGAGGCCTGCGCACCGCGATGAAGAGTGGCCCCCGCTCTCCGCAACTGGAGAAAGCCCTTGCACAGAAACGAAGACCCAACACAGCCAAAAATAAATAAATAAATAAATAAATATTTAAAAAAAAGCCTATGTTCCCCCATTTTAGAGGGAGTATAAACTCAGGTACAAGGTTACAGTATAAAATGTTCTGTAAACATAAATATATGACTCCTTCCTACTACAGGAAATTCTACCTAAATATTAAAATCTGGCAATGTGTAGTAATGCCTTCTTCACAAAAAAGTTTGATTGCTGTTAAAATGCTTAGAAAAAAAAAATCAAACACATTCAATTCTCTAACTACAAGCCTCCTAAGCAGGTCAAGATCTCCCAGCCATGCCAAGGAGGTAACACGAAGATTCTCTCCCTCCTGGGGGTACAGAACATTTCTGCACCCCGCAAAATAAGAGGAGGAAAATCAAACTGTGTTTAAGTTAAAATAAGTGCAGTTCCAACCACATTCCCATGTGAGTCAACTCTTCCTAAACTGTCAAAGGAAAATTCGTTGACTTTTGGAAGCAGGAATATAAGAATTATTGGCTCCCAACAGTCTTCACAGAAATTGTAACCGATCCTGCTGGTTGAATAAAGCCTCAGACTTGGCTTCCACTTCTCCAGAAGTTTTCAAACCGTGGGCCAAGCCAAGGCACTGGAGCCTGAGACACAGCAAATTCTAACCCAAGCAGGAGCAGTTTTGCCAAATGTTAGAGCTGTGGAGAAAGGTCACCTTTCTAGTTGCTATTTAGAGAACGTTTGGGCAGCATCACAACTGGTGATGAAATGTAGGCTACATCAGGGAAAGCATGCTGCCCTCATTGTCCAAAGAATTCACTTTCTCTTAACCAAACTTGAGCAGCTCCTTGCTGAGCAAGTCACCCAGACACAACAGGAAGAGCTTGCAAGTGTCATGGTCACGCACTGAGAATCTTGAACGTTAGAGAGCTTGAGGGAATTTAAATTCTGTGATAACCTCATTTAGATGCAAAAACTAGATGTTTGTTAATAACAAGCATTGATTGGATGCTAAGTGTTTATATCTCTGGCCCATACAACACCCTGAACTCCAGACCCATCATTTATGTTACAAGACCAGGTGGGTATCTCAGAGGCATTTCAAACTGAAATCTGCTCTCCCACCCAAGCCTGCCTTCCTGCACCACCCCCCTTCCTCCAGCTGCTCAGGCCCCAGGCCCTGGAGCGGACTTGATTTCTCCCTCTCTCTTCCACCACATCCAATCCATCCACAAACCCCATGGGCTTCAACTTCAGGGTAGATTCCTGCCTCTGCCCTTCGCTGCTGCCCCTGGCCCAAGCCTCCAGCACCTACTGCCTTGACGGTGGCAAGTGTCTCCTAAAGAGGTCTCTCTACTCCCACACGTGCCCCACACAGCCTATGTGTATCACAGCAGCCAGGGAGACTCCATGAAGACACGGGTCACCACCCACCTCTGCGCAGAGCCCTCCAGCGACTTCCCACATGCTCAGAGCCGAAGCCCAGGTCCTGTAGAGGCCACCTTCGCCCACTCGCCCCAGCCACACCTGCTCCTGAACACTGAACTGTTTCCACCTCCAGACCTGTGCAGTCAAGGACTTTCTCTGTTTTGTTTCTGTTATGCTCCCTGCTGTACCCCCAGCACTTAAGAGGCAAGCTTGGCACACCAAGTACTCAATGAGTGAACTGAATGGGGATGCACCCTGTGGGCCATTTTCATTACCCCTAGTTCACAGATGGGGAAACGGAGACACAAACAGTGGCAGAGCCACAATTCAGACCCAGGTAGGGCAGCTAAACCAACTCCATTCCTATCGAAAGAAAGTTCTCATTCAGTCATGTCTTGGGGGCGTGGAAGCTGGCCACAGTCAGCCTTGAGGCTAACAGTGCACTTTCACGAGCCAAAATCTCAATGTTTATGGGATAAGGCTGGTGTAAATCACAAACATCTTAGTTTTTGTCTGAAGCCCCTTCCTGCAGACTGGGAGACAGGGTGTATTAATTAGGCTTCAAGTGATCTGAACTACATATAAAATGCTGGGAACTTGGATGTCATTTCAGCAAACTTTTCTCTGGCAAATCTGAGGCGAGGGGCCTACGAGAGAGGTCTAAGGCATGTAGGCCATCTGGGAAGGCCCATTTTTCCCAGAAAGAAAGTCCTAGTGAGCATCTTTCCCCCTCAAGCTGCAGTGCCAGCCCAGAGCCTGGGCACTATGTGGGCGTTCCTGCCTCCAGATGAGGGAGAGGGGTTCCCATTAAACCGTATGGAACACGTTAAAAAGTAAATGAAAGACTTAACACTAAAACTATTCTGACAACAGCTAGCTGGAAGGGTCTGAAAGCATTTTAGGACTGTAGATTAACAGGCACCTCTGTGCTATGCCTTAGGAAGAACACTGATCGTTGTTCTATGAAAGCAAACTGAATACTGGTTTAAAGTTCATCTTTAATAGAACAGATAGAAGAGAGGGAATATTGCCCAGTGGTTAGTTGCTCAGGCAATTGAGCATGAATCAAACCCAGGCTTAGCTACTTACTAACTAGGTGACCTATGGGCCTCAGTTTCATCATCTGTAAAATGGGGTAAATATTAGTACCCACCTCCTAAGACTGATGTGAGGACTGAGAGTGAATACACATGTGATGGGCTTGGTACCTCTGCTACCTGCCACACAAAAAGCTCTTGATAAAGGCTAACTCTTAGTAATGAAACTTTTATTACAGTAAATTAGTTAAATCAGGTTTTATGATATTTTCAGTCTCCCCAGGCTAAGCTTCTATAGAATTTGAAAACATCAGGGGCTTGGGGTTAAATCATCCATATTTACTCTTTAACAAAATATCTAGCATTTTTACGCTTCTTAAAAAAATATACTAATACTTGGTATTGAGTCTTTTGGAATGCAACTTGAAATATGGTTGCTTTAAGGTAACTGGTGAAAGATTCAGGCTATGGATAAGGAAACATGCAGTACAATGAAACAGCCACAAATTGGAACTGAAATATATCCAAGTCCTTACAGACATTTTCCTTACTCTTTACTTTTAGGGGAAAGAAGCAAATTCCAATAGGAGAGATATCACTGGACAGGAGGGTGGGATCCTAGTTCTGGGGCAGGTGTGACCCCAGGGAAGTACCCTGGAGTCCCTGTGTTAAAAAAGGTGATTTTGAACGGCACTTCAGGTCCCCACCCGTTCTGGAATCAGAGGAACTCTGTTTTTATCTGTTTCATATCCGGCGGTGCACTTAAGAGTTAACTGCGGGGGAAAGGTTTCTGCTGCTAAAAAAGAACACTGAAACCAGAGCTTCCAGGTCCAAAATGAGCCAAGTGAGCTATGATGGCAAACGAATGGTGGGGATTTAGCCCACAAAACACGCCTCAAAGAAGCCTTTTCCAAACCTGCCTGCACAGCAGGGACCCTTGAGGTGGTAGCGGGGGTTCCCTACAAAGGGGTTCAGGGGGCAGTGAGTTTGGCAGGCACTTCTCTTTGGTTAAAAGCTCTGTGAAAGCTTACATTACAGACACTTTTTAACTTTCACTCAACACAGAGCATGGGGCCCCATGGAACTGGCATCCCTGGCCACCATCATTGGAAAGGGAAGCGCTCTGGAGTCTAGAGTAAGCTCCGGAAATCAGCACATACTTCACCGGCCCCTCCCCTTGTCCCACCTACAACCCCAGCAGAAGGCTTTTGAAAATTATGAGGCAGAGGCCAAACAAAACCTATGATCCAAAAGATTAAATCCCAAACAACTTTGTACTGTATTGCTTTATATGATTCCCCATCCAGACTCTAGTTCTTTGAAGAGTGAAGCCCCAGTACAGTGCTAAGGACCAGGGGTAGTCAACAGATAACTGCTGATTATTTGTGGATGCCTGTGAGGTCACCAGAGGCCTCTATGCCACAACTGCCATGTTTCCTTTACTTCTAATTTTTTTAAAAGGCACAAAATCACTCCAACACAAATTTTTAATTTGAAGCTACAAACTGTTCCCTTTAAAATATTTCTGAATTTGTGTGGATGTTGTCTTAAACTGTCATCCTAAGAACTGATGACAGCAGGATTTGGGAATACTTCCAATTCTGGCCCAGACTGGGCAGGACCAGGGCTAACCCTGGGACTGGACTGGGTGTACAGACAATAAATCCAGCCACAGGTGTCACCGTGTCAGTGTCAGAAGTCTGAGCTCTGCTTCTCTGAAACAGTAACTGTTTATATTACCTGTACTTGTAATAACATCCTGCCATAGGGACCTGCGTTACCACAGCTTTTACACAACCCAGAGATCGGACATCAGCTTGTACTGTGAGAAAAACATCTCTGATCTTAATGCTCTTCTCTGCATTAAGATTACTGCCCCTCCTAAGAACAAATGAGGCAGTCGCCCAGGGAGCCACCACCAGCTGCTTCCAACTGGGAAATCATCCTGGCAAAATAAAAACCGATTTGTAAAACAAGTTAAGTTTTCCCCAGGGGAGCCCTAGTGCCAACGGGGCTGCCATTCTGAACGGCTCACGATAAGGACTTGACCATTGCCTAGAAATCTCCCAACACTGAGACTTGTCTGAGAAGGAAAGAGCTGTCACCTCTGGAAGTCACTTCTGGGGCTTCTTGGTTGACTTTTAAGTGAACTCGGTCTTCGAAACACAGGAAATTGAAAGAGAACCTAGAGCTTGAGAGGGTCATTTGTCAGGATGCACCCAGTCATGTCAAGGGCCAAAGAAATTGACAACCAAACAGGAGGGCAGGGACGGGTCTATCCAGCGGGACCTGCCACTTGGCACTCGCCCACTGAGTCGAAGAACCAGGGGTGGCGAGATGCCGGGACCCTGAGGCCCCACTGCAGAGCAGGGCGGTCCCTTCGGCGCCTGGGTCCCCACCGGCACCCTCTGGGCCGGCCCCGCCCGTGGGCGACGTCGCGCCTGGCATGAACGAGCCGTGGTCCGGGGAGCCCCACCGCTCCCCCGCGGCCCCCACCCGCAGGGCGCGCGGGCCTGGGCCGGGGGCTTCCCAGCGCACTGACCTGCCGCTCCTCTGCCCGCAGCTCGTACGCCTCGCGCACCCACAGCAGCTCATCCTCCAGCTGCGCCCGCAGCTGCTCCATCTCGAGCGCCTCACGCCGCAGCGCCTCCGCCTCCTGCGCGTACAGCCGCGTCTCCTCCTCGGCCTCGCGCCGGCTCTCCTGGCCGCGCCGCAGCGCCTCCTCCAGCTCGCGCACCTCGCCCTCGTACAGCTGCACGGTCTCCCGCCATGAGTCGGCCACAAGCAGCGCGTAGCCGTTGTGGACCTCCCGCATGCGCGGCGGGGGCGCGGTGGGGCCGCCGGCGCGGGCGCGGTAGCGCAGGGTCAGGCCGGCGGCGCGCGCGCGCAGCTCCCGCACGTCGCGTTCGTGGGCCTCGTCTAGGCCGCGGCGCTCGGCCTGCAGGGAGCCCAGCAACGCCTCGAGGCCGGCGCGCGCGCCCAACTCCTCCTGCAGCTCCCACCGCTGCGCGTCCAGCTCGGCGTCCAGGCGGCCGCGGGCTGCGCGTGCCTCCTCGCCCAGCAGCTGCAGCTCCTGCAGCTCGCGCCGCAGCGCGTCGCGCTCGCCCTCAGCCAGCGCTGTGGCCCAGCTCAGTTCGTCTAGCTGCTGCCGCAGGCTGCGCGCCTCCTTGGCGAAGCGGGCTTGCGCCTCGGCCCACAGGCCCTCGTACCCACGCCGGCCGCGCAGCTCCTCCTCCAGGAGCAGGTTTTCGCGCTCCAGCTCCCGTACCCGGCACACGTAGTCGTACAGCCGGGCGTTGAGCTCCTGCAGCTCGGCCTTCTCGGAGCCCGTTTGCAGCCGCCAGGACAGCATCTTGATGGTGTGCGGGTCTCTCCCAGCCGGCCGGTTCCCTCCTACCCTGGTCTTGTCCCCTCTGCTGTGCCGCTCCGGCCCCGCCGCCACTCCGGAGGCCCGCAGACTGGGGCGGGAGCTGGCGAGAGACTGCACTTAACAGGCCGGGAGGGCGGGAATGGGAGCGGGCCACGGCCTCCAGCCAATCAGAGCGCGGCCGGGCGCGGCCACTGTGGCCGGACAGCGCCCCCTGCCGGAATGACGGTGGCGCCGCGCGGCTGTCCAGCCCAAGGCGTGGGCTGTCGTGAGTCCTCGTCGCCGGCTGTCGGATAACGGCGGGCAGGACTCGCAGAAAGAATGCTGAGGAAGACTCCCCGTTACTGTCCTTCTCCCATCCACCCAGGTGCACATCGTCACCTGACCGTTGCTTGTCAGGCCACACAGCTGCTGTGATGTCAGCACCCAGACCTGTATGGAAGTCCCATCAGTACGAACGTCTCTAGGACCACACTGGGGCATCGGGTACTGTAGAGCGGCTCACGGTTGCCTGGACTCAGCCTGCAGCCATTTGTTCTCAATTCTTCAGCTCCCCACGTTACCAGGGGTTCTGCTGTCCCACCTCTTCCGGCTTGGCAGGGTAGGAGGGCCTTCTCAGGGACCAGTGGATCTCCCAGCAGGATGCTTTGCTCCCATTCATTAGGTTTTCTTTGCCCCGATACCCTTCAAGGTCTTGGATTTTGAAATTTATGCCCTCCCCCCTACTTATGCTTTAAATCCTGTCCTGAGAAACATCTGCTACAGAGTATAGCAGCCCAGTTTGGAAAAGAGCTATAGGGCACCAGGAAATAGCAGGAGGAAAAAATTAAGTACCACTGGTTAATCTTTCAAAATCATACCGTACTGCATCATACTTAATTCTCACAAAACTGTAGCTCAGAGAAGTTGAGCCACTTTCCCAAGGACACACAGTTCCTATATTTGGGAATAGAAGTATTAGAAATTGTGACCCCAGAAGCAGACTTGAGCAGGAAGGGTCCAGCCAGGAAACAGAGGCACACTCAAAGGGAAGGGAATGATTAATGGGATGTAATAAAAGTAAATACTTACAAAGGGGTGGATGTGATGGAGAAGCATTAGGAACCAGCAAGAGCAAGAAGCCAAGAAGCCATTAACCCCCTAGAGGCAGAGGAAAGGAACGGTGTTGGCTGAGCCTGGAGGAACAGGAGCTGCAGAATGCATCCCAGGACGGAGCAGAAGGAAAACCCAACCCTTCCCTCTTGCTGCTCTCCCATCTCCTGCCAGTGCCTGTCACTGTGGAACCCAGAAGTCACTGGGGCCTGGCAGTGGTGTGCTGGGGCCAGATCCTAATGGCTTGTGAGAGCCAATTGTTAAATTATCAGGAATTTTGTGAGCCAGTTGTTAAAAGCTTTTGTTAGAAATAACAGCCAGCTATTATTAAAAATTAAATTATGTATGTTTACCATTAATTATACAAAAACAAAGGAAATAAATACTTATATCACTTCCTAGTTATTTTACTGCATTTTACTATTATCTGTTCTTGAAGTTATGGATGTCTAATATCCCTGCAGGATGGAAATGCTATATAACCCGTGCTACTGAGTGTCTCTACCCAACTCTGCGTTCACTGACTTTGTGTTGGTAGCTTGAGTATTCAGACTGCAGAAATCAGTAAATGGCTTGTTAACTGTCAACTTGATTTATTATTCTGTTGATTGTCTAGACTTAAAGAAGTGATGGAGAACATGTTAATAATGCAGATGAAATTTAGTGTGTTGTGTCTGTAGCTACTGAATTTTGAATAGCACAAAAATTTGAGGAAATATCTTTCTAGTGTTTCAAAGCTATTATCCGAGTTAGCAAAGAAGTTGCTTCCTGTTGAGAATGAAGTTTCTTAGTTATTTCACCTTTTTCCTTGTTGAGGTAAACAAAAATATCAACCAACATTCATGTCATGCTACACTCGTTTGTCAATTACAATCACAGATTGATGAGGGACACCAGAGTTCTGCAAAAAGCAATGAAAGCATTCTCCAGGAATCAATTTGCTATATGGAATTTATTATAAGTATTGTATATTTTATTATTCTTTGTAATAAAAATGTAAAATTGCCCCGACGTCGCTACCATATTAACAAATACACTTTTATATTAATAGCTTAAGGCCAAAAAAAAAGTCCTGCAGCCCTCTTTTTATTATTGACATATTGGCGTTCTTCTATTCAATATAGTGGGTAATCTAAGCTGTAAGTATATGTATATATATATGTGTGTGTGTGTGTGTGTGTGTGTGTGTATGTGATTAAATAAAATCACGTTTACTTTGAAGTTTTAAAATTGCCCGTAAACATTTTTTCTAGAATTGGCCCAATATAGAAGAAAGTGCTCCCCACCACGGTGAAACAATGGTTTAGATTTTTCTTTTAACCACAGCCCCCTCTGACAGGTTAAACACCTCCAGGACTATCTACCTCACCTGTTACCAATTTTCAATAAAAACAGAACTCAGGAATATCAGAGAATTGGCGAGAAGAACTTTTCATTTTAGCCCCGCTTACTGATTTCAGTAGACCCATAGATGCTTGTCTTCAGCTGTGCAAATGAAGCGTGGTGGGATGCGGAGTTCTCTGCGGCTGTGAGCCGCGAGCCCTGAAGGAGAGCAAGAATTTTCCCCAACCTCCCGGCAGGGGGCGCTGCCTGACGATGGCGAGCCCAGAAAAACCTCCAGGGCCGCTTCAAGCAAGAATCCCCTCCTCCACCCTGCGCAAGAGGCGCTGCGGATGGGCGAGACCCGGCGCCCAGGCAGAGTTTCACCCGAAGACCCAGAAGCAGGAGTGCTGCGCAGGGCTGGAGGGACCAGCCTTTTTCATCAGCCCCTGGGCTGGGCTGGGGAAATGGGAATGGTTGGTCTTTTCTCTACTTGGAGAACCTGGAGCCGAGTGGCCAGTGGACCACGGGCACCCCAAGCGTGGTGGAACAATTCGGGGTGGGGGAGGGAACAATGACTGGATTTCCCCCCAAATAGTTCATTCCCCCCCCCTCCAACCCCCATCCATTGTGTAAGGGGAGGCAGGCAGAAAGCCAGGCCAGAAAGGTATTCCTGACTTTGATCTTAAAAATGCAGGTTTTAACGGCTCGGAGAGGACTTCTGTCTAGACAAAATGTCAGGGAGGAAATCCTGCAGGACGGCAGAGCAGGAAGCTGAGGAGAGTTGGGTTTCCAGGGAGATAAAAAAAGATTCCCTTAGATAGGAGATGGAGAGAGTGATGAAGGGGAGTGATGAAAGCACAGTAGTTCCTGGAGAGGTTCTAGAAAGGGGAGCCTTGTGCTCCTTCCTGGGCAGAGCCCCAAGGAGACAACAAAACCCCAGCTACGTCGTGGCTCCAGGAGCAGGGGCCTTGTGCTGGCTTCCCCAGTGCACCCTTGGGGAGTTAGCGGGCCTGAGGGAAAGAGCTGCAGCCTAGGCCAGGAGGGCATTTCTGAGGTGCCCACCCCCAGCATGAGTGAGGCCAGGAGCCCAAGCACCACTCAGAAGCGGCAGAGGACCTAAGGGAGCCATTCAGACAGGGATGGGGTGATACCAGCAGAGCCACAGCCAGCTCTCAGATGCCTCTGTGCAAATTAGAAAAAGGTAGATGAAGGAGCCGTAGGTACATGGCCTAGACTGTGGGTGTTGGTAGGAAGCAGCCCTGTACCTACATCCACAGCTCAGCAAGAACAGCACAGGCTGGATTTCAGTTCCACTCATTCAGGTACGTTTGTACAGTGGAGAACCCACTCGACTGTCCATAGGGGCCCACTGTCCCAGCTTCTGCCTATGTGGATGAAGACCATGGGCTCTATGGAGTGGAAGGCTAGTGGATGCCAGCACAGAGAGGTGACATAAGGTCCAGGTAGGTCCCCAGCCCCACAGAGCCTTGGCTCTGTGTAAGTCTTCTAGTGCAGCCCCAAGGAAGCTTAGAACCTTAAACTGATAGAGATTGAGTTTCCATCACCCTGGTGGAACTTGGGGCCCTAAATAGAAAATAGGTGGAGATATAGAAAAAACATATAGATATAGAAAAATCTGCCGTGATTCCCTACACACCCATGTTTGTGACCTGGGAGGCACATCTACCGCCCTGTAGGTTTGGCCAGGTAGCAGATGAAGCAAGTGGAGGAAGGGAAGTGCAGGGGGCTGACTGGAAGGTCCGAGCTGGGCAGGCTGGCGCAGAGTGAACAGAGCTACTTTGTGCCCTGGCACCTACCAGCAGCATGGCCTTGGGCACAACAACCCCTCTGCCTTACCCATGTAACAACGAAGACAAAATAGCACACAGAGAACCCCTGGGGTGGACAACCAGAGCTAGTCCTTGCAGGGCCCTCACTGTGTGCCAGGCACTGTTCTGAGCTCTTTACATAGATTAACTCACATCATCAGCACAGCCACCTAGGAAGTAGGTACTAGCAGCTCTATTTCAATGATGAGGAAAAGGAGGTGCAGTGTGGTCAGCTTGGCCAAGGCCAGGCAAGTAACAAGTGGCAGGATTTGGGCTCTGGTCTCACCCATTCCCCACACTGCCCATTGTACTGTGTGAAGCTCATCGTGCAGTGCCTGGGGCACAGCACCCAGGAAATGTTGGTTGTCCTCATAGGTGAAGTTCTGAAGCCCAGGAATCACACGGAGGCTAAGGAAAGCTGGAGGAGATGCTCAGGACCCAGGGGACCAATGCAGATGACAGGCAGCTCAGTGGGGTCCCCAGGAGAGTGGGGCTAGCCAGCAGGAGGGCAGGCCTGGTCTAGACCTTGAACTTTCCACACCCAGGTTCCTTGTTGTTAGAGTGAGGATAACCCCTCCTTCACTACAAGAACTAAAGAAGAAGAGAATATAAGGCCTTCAGGACACAGCATCTTTATGCCCTACCTCATTTGAAAAACTGAATCCAGCCACTCTTGCTTAGAGCCCAGACCGTTCCCCATGCTGTCACGGCTCTTCTGGCTATTTCGAGAGGGCAGATCATTTGTTTATCACTGTTTCATAGGAGCACAACAGGTGTTTGTTGGGGTAGAGGCTGCCTGTTTTAAAGGTGCAAAAATAGCATTTGTCGTATGAAAAAAAATGCGCAGGAACTTAACTTGCACAACCTCCCTCTCTTATTTGGAAAGTCATGACATATACAGTACATTACAAATGAACTTGGGAAGGGCCCCAAGTGGTAAAGAGACATCCCCTGATTAATCTTCCCAACAGGAACAGAACAAGATTCACATTTCATCTTAAGAACTAAAAAAAGAAGAATCTTCCATCAAAGAACATCATGTTTGCTGTTACTGCCCTGAACACATTTTCCATGGAGTTCATCAGTGGTGGCCATGGTGGGATAATTCAAAACCAGTTACTGAGTCCCTCCTCTGTGCCAGGGGCAGGGCTGGGCCCTAGGGACACAGAGCAGAAGGGGACACAGCCCCTTCCTCATTGACTCGGGGTCTGGGGAGTACAGGAGGCTTTGGGAGGATGCTGTCTTTCCTCAGTGCTGCCTCAAATGTGTGTTTCCTCTTCTCTCTGCTAATCACCAGTCACTAAGCAAGACTTCTCTTCACTGTGTATACTTGGCTGCTCCAATCTCGTGGCTTTGAATACCAACCATATACCAATGACCCTCAAATGTGTCAGTCCCAGATTGCTCTTCTGAAACCACTGTGTCTTGGGCCAGGGCTCTGTTTAGGACATGACCCTGATATGTCCCTACTCTTACAGGAGAGTCAGGAGGATGCTCTGCGTCCCTGAGTGTCACCGTTAATTTGAACCTGGTCATGGGTACGCAACTGCTTTGGAAAGAGATGGCTGTTCCCTTTTCCCCAGTGTAAATGGTTGTCCTCCCTTTGGGGAAGGCCCTGGAGATCATATCTGTACTTACTCATCATGGAGGTGGTCAGGTCCTGCCTTCTGTCAATGGGATCTGAGAACTGACTCAGGCCTGGTAATCAGTCAATGACCTACCATGATTATGTATGTATTCACGATGTTTTTGTCAGCAACCTCATTTGTCTTTCCCAAGAACACCATGTTCTGCGGGTCATCTCTGTAGATCCCGTAGGTCACCTCTCTTACCCCGGGTTACCATTCCAGGGTGGCTGCTAATCATAGTAATTATACTCATCTTGCTCCTGATGCCTACAGGCTGCCACCTGCCCTCTGCTAGGCCCGTATCCAGTGGTTCTCACCAGTGTATCAGGGGTGCTCCAACTAGTGCCAACAGCATGACCTAGGAACTTTTTAGAAATGTACATTCCCCAGCTGCAAACCCAAACCTGCTAAATCGAAACCTCTGGCTTTTGACAAGCCCTCTGTTTGAGTTTAATGCCCATTAAAGTTTGAGAACCACGGCTGCCTTAACCCCCCAGAGAGGCCCCCATCTACCACCAGCCCCTCCTCCTGCAGAAGAAGCCACCATGGAGCTTCTCAACAATGCCTCGTCCCCTCACCTGTGGGTGCCTTATCAAGTTGGTAGATGACGTGTCCGCACGGCCTCCCAAGGAACATGGCCAGCCAGGTGGGTTTCTGTCTAATGCCCACTTTTGAATCTTTTGTTCCATTCCTCCATGGTTTGCCACAGAAGTTCTGGCATCTCTACGTCATTTAATGTGGGCCGGCCCAGCAGCATACCCACAGTCACCCAGGGCTCTGTCACAGTAGAGTGACCCCACACCAGACAGACTCCCTGACCCAGCCCCCTCAGGACTCGCGCAGGCCTGCTGTTGCAGCCACTGCTGGTAGCCAAGCTCTGCAGCACCTTCAGTGTGTAGCTTCTGTCCCTCCTGTGCAGACCCAGCACTTCCCCACTTGGTTTGCTGAGGTTTCAACCTAAATATAGGTCTGGGGGACAGGAGGAAGATGGTGGTCAACCCCTAAAGGCAAGCATCATCCTGGAAGGTACCTGCCCTATTTGTGGCCTCTGCATGGTCTTCTTGCAGGAGGCAGGAGGGCGCTCTGTATTCCAACAGGAGGAGAAGGTCACTTCTGCAGGCCCAGGGGAATCTGGAGGTCCAAGGTTCTCACCTGTAGTACCCAGATACTCCCGTCCCTAGTCTCTGAGTCCCACTCCTTCCCCAACAGGGACCTGAGTTTGACATAGGAGACTTGCCTGGTGTGAGAACTCAGCCTTCTCAGAAGTGCTGCCTCTCTTACCCTTAGAAAGTACCGTGCCTGGACTTCCGTCCTCTCTGCCTTGGAGAACAATCAAGTAGCTGCTCTGACTCTCACACTTTGCTTTATATTGCTGACCAGTAGGGCTGAGACCAACATTTCCTTTCTTAAAGAATCAGGGGCACTTAGCAAATAGTCATCTGATTCCACAGTTTTTCTAATTGCTGTTTCCTCCAGACCTCTCCAAAGTCCACACCGTTGTACAGTAGTGCATCCCCTTCTGCCTGTATCCTGTCCTAATTCATCAAGGAGGAAAGTCTTAGCAGTCACACATGACAGCATACTGGGAACTTCTCCTACCCAATCGAAAAATGAAGTTAAGAAGACAACTCCGTTTACAATGGCATCAAAAAGAATAAAATACCTAGGACTAAAGTTAATGAAAGAAGGTAAGACTTGCACCCTGAAAACTACAAAATATTTTTGAAACAAGTTAAGGAAGACCTTAGTAAATGGAAAGACATCCCGTGTTCATGGATTGGAAGATTTCATATTGTTAAGATGGCAACATACACACATACATACACACATAACCCATGTGTACACACATATCTGTATTTATTTTTCTATCTACACACAAACATGGGTGCATATGAATGCCTCCAAATCCCATCCACAAGGTTCATTCTAGCCTCCCTTCTCCCTTTGCTTATCTGTAACTTCTTTCTCTGACAGTGAGAAGCCTGGGTCTCATTCTCTACAGTATATTCACTTATTTGTTCAACCCTAGTATACATGTAGTTTCTCCATAGTCTTTCTAAAGCCCAAGTCAGATCACTCCTCTGCGCAAAACATTCCCACACCTTCCCATTTCACTCAGAGTAAACCCTAGTCCTTGACCTCCTGTGGCCTCCAGGGCACTACCAGATGTAGACCCGTAAGACATATCAACCTCCTTTCCCTTGTGATTCTGCTCCAAACACCTTGGCTTCCTTGTTGCACCCCAGAGGCTGCGATGTTGGGAGGGGTTTAGACTGAAAACAGAGAAATAAGGGAACTTGTTGGGGATAGTACAACTATTCCATATCTTGACTTTGGGGGTGGTAACATGACTATATACATTTGTCAAAATTCCTTGAACTATACACTTAAAATCAGTGAATCTTATTGAATGTCAAGTACCCCTCAATAAAGTTGATCCTTTTTTAAAAAAGACCTTTATACCAAGCAATAAATGGTCTTTTTTAAAAAGACCTTTGGACTTCCCCGGTGGCGCAGTGGTTGAGAATCCGCCTGCCAATGCAGGGGACACGGGTTCGAGCCCTAGTCTGGGAAGATCCCATATGCCGTGGAGCAACTGGGCCCGTGAGCCACAACTACTGAGCCTGCATGTCTGGAGCCTGTGCTCCGCAACAAGAGAGGCCACGACAGTGAGAGGCCCACGCACAGCAATGAAGAGTGGCCCCCGCTCGCCGCAACTAGAGAAAGCCCTCGCACAGAAACGAAGACCCAACACAGCCAAAAATAAATAAATAAATTTTAAAAAAAGACCTTTATACCAAGCAAGTATATCACCCTTTTGAAATGTTTACTGTGTTTCTCAAATAGTTTTTAAAAAACATGTAACTGGTAGGATTTTCCATTCTTTCATCCACTTCTACCTAAAATCATGTCCCCTTTCCCCATGGTATGGTGCCTATGGTGAACACTGTTGGGTTTTAGCAGAGGATCCAATGTGATTGGTTAGATTTGGCTGCCTTTCTCTCCTCTCATATTGGGCAAAATTGTTATCCATCAGTGGCTTTCAAACTGTTTTGGTAGTGGCCACAATGAAAAGGAAGTATAGTTTACACTGAACACATGTCCAAGTCACAGAAACAAAAGTACTACAAATTATTACTTATCCCCTCAATATTTTAATCTTTTTCTAAATGCCAATTTGGATCTACAAATTTAATATTATGACTCATTAATGAGTCTTAACTAATAACATCAAAATTCCTCATCTAAATGATACCATCTACAATTTTAATCAATAACATTGGCCTGGCATTCATCAACACGTGGGTTTTCTAAGTGCGACGGACACGTACTGTAACTGACCTCTGCTGATCGTCCCTCTGCCCCCACCTTCCTGAAGGTTCCTGGCCCATATCTGGGAAATGCAGCCCTCAACCCTAGGCCACCCTTTCTCACCTCTTACCACCTCCTCAATAGTTAATTGCCGAGATCAACTCACAGGCGGGTAAATCAGTGGGCAAGGATGATTCTCCAAAATGAGCAGACATCAACTTACCAACTGTATTTAATTTTTTTTTTCCACTGAATTTGGGGGTTGTTTTGATGACACAGATAGTCAAGAAGCTGCTTTGGGCTTCCCTGGTGGCGCAGTGGTTGAGAGTCTGCCTGCCAGTGTGGGGGACACAGGTTCAAGCCCTGGTCCGGGAGGATCCCACATGTCGCGGAGCAACTGGGCCCGTGAGCCACAACTGCTGAGCCTGCGCGTCTGGAGCCTGTGCTCCGCAACAAGAGAGGCCGTGATAGTGAGAGGCCCGCACACCGCAATGAGGAGTGGTCCCCACTTGCCACAACTGGAGAGAGCCCTCGCGCAGAAATGAAGACCCAACACAGCCATAAATAAATAAATAAATAAATGCATTAAAAAAAGAAGCTGCTTTAAGGCAGTCGGCATGTGTGGCGGCGGCAAAGAGCCAGAGGAGGGGCATGAACGGGGGAAAAGAAGAAGAAGCTTCTTTATTTCTTGATTACAAAGTATCAGCTCCACCAGTAAAAACAGCAGTGGCAGCTAAGGCAAGTGGAGCTCTCAGAAAAACTGCCAGAGTCCTCCTTCTGGACAGCCCCAAAGTTTAATCATCAGTAGCCAAGAAGTGATTCAGAGGCAAACCTTTGACTAATACTGCTGTGTCTGAACCTCAAAGAGTTAGATTTGAAGCTAGCAGGGTCGCATCATGGACTCTCAGCCTAAGTCCCTTTTTCATCATGTTGTCAAAGATCTACTCCAAGGCCCAACTCAAATGTCCCCATATCTACACGCCTCCCACACGGTGCCTGTGGGAGTCGGGCCTTCTCTTGAACTCTTGTGGCCATCAGTTGTAAGTGTCTGAGGAAATGTGCTGGGAAATCTCTTTCAGGGTACCCTGCTCCTCACCACACCTGTGATCTCCAGAGCAGGAACCCCAGTTGTATTATTCACCCTGGAATCTCCACGCTGCCTGGCCTGGTCTTGCTTTTGGTAAGCACCTAGTAAGCAAAATAAGTAGCTGCTAAATTGAAATGTCCTAAAATATGGAAAGCCCACGTACAAGTCTTGGTTTGATCTTGGCCAGCTCACCTCACCTCTCCCGGCTGCAGCTTCCTTGGCTGTAACTGAGAGGATCAGACTGTGTTATCTCTGAAGTCCTGTGGCAGCCGGCCTCCAAGGTGGCCCCAATGACCCCACCTCCTGTCATTCCCTCCCTCACTGTGCCTGGGAGAGTGGGCATGACACTTGAGTTTGGGTTATAAAAGACACTGCAGCTTCCTTCTTTGTCACTCTCTCTTTCCTTTGGATCACTCACTCTGGGGGAAGGCTGATGCCATGTCCTATGAAGCCCTTTGGAGAAGCCGAGGCAATGAGGAACTCAAGTCTCAGGCCAACAGCCTTCAAGAAACAGCCATGTGGGTGAGCTTGGAAGTCATCCTTGAGATGATTGCAGCTTGACTGGACCTCACGAGAGACCTTGAGCCAGGACCACCCAGCTAAGCCACTCCCTAATGCCTGACCCTCCGTAATGTGAGATAATAAATATTTGTTGATTTGAGATCATCTGTGACACAGACATAGATAACTAATACAGACCACTTCTGGCTCTAAAATCCTATAAGCCTAAAGTCCCTGAAATATATTTATCACTTTCAGGGAAAGCCTGATTAATAGCAATTGTCAATCTTCCCCCTCCCACCCCCAGCCAGAATCCATAAAGAGAGAATACAAAATGTGTCAAAATATGTTTTGGAGTAACAATATTTATTTTATTTGTGTTTGTAAGCGTTCCCAAAGCTTTCTTGATTTTGCTTTACTGAACCCTTTATTTCACAAATGAAGGTGGAAATACAGATAAATTAGGTGATTGGAATAATGCAAAGGTTCTTCACAACATTTGCATCTCTTCAGTGGTGAATAAGAATGAGGTACAGGCTTGCTTGGTTTCGCTCCAGCTTCATCTTGAGAAATGTGTCATGAACAGTGGTGACACTGGCACATATATTCCCAGGCAGCTAAGGGCCCAGAGAAATCCCAGGGGGTGCCTAAGACAGGGCAGCCGGCGACAAGAAGGGAACCTGCAGTGTAATAAGTCACCTCCAGAGAAGTAGCTAAAGGTTGGACAGAGGGACAGTGGGCAGTGGAGCTGCCACGTCAGCCTGGGTTAAGAAAAGACTTTTGCGAGGACAAAAAATGACAGGAAGTGATTTTCTGTTTAAAATGAGTACATGGTCCCATGATAAACAGGGGGACGGGAAGGAAATTAAGAGTGTGGAAGGTTCATAAAGGAGGATCGTGTCTCCTCTGGCCATGGGCATGAGCCTAGGTAGCTCCCCAGACGAAAACAAATAGCTAATGATCTCAGAAATCTGGGTGCAGTAATGAGTTTGGGAACAGTGTAAAACGTGGCCAAGAGGGAAAGGAGAATGCCTGACTCTGACAAAGCACATAGAGAGGTCTGTTTTACTCATTCATGTATCTGTAGATTTGGTACCTCCTGGAGGAGATCATCAAAATAGATTTATTGAAAGGACGCAAGTAAATGGGAAAATGAAATGAGGAAAAGAGGCATAGACAGGTGGGAGATGACCCTGGCAGAATAAAAGTGTGTTCCTCTGAAAGTATCTGCTTCACCAAACAGAATATCATTTCAGTATTTTCTTATTTGGGTAATATTGGGAATTAGAGAAACCCCATCTTGAACTTATTAATTGCCTTTTGGATCAAAGAGATCTAAATGGTCTTAACTGGATAAGAATTTTTGGACCTTTTGGTATTGTTACCAAATAAAGCTGGAGGTTGGACCAAAAATAAGAGATGAGAACCAGAGGGAGAAGATGATGGGATGCTCAGCCTGTTGGTCAAATCTTTCAGGGGACTTAAGACCCCAACGGTGCTTTGACTGGGCTGCAAACCTACTATGGATTCAAGCAAATCTGGCTGCTTCACCAAGATCACCCCAGCAGATTTCTTCCTCCCATCAACACATCCCTCTCAAAATCATAGACCACTTGCAGCTGAACACATTTTTGCTCCCCTATATGAATTTTTCCTTTGTTAATGGAATAAAGACGTGTTTGGGAAATGAATAACGGAAAAGCCTATCAAAATGGAAATACTAGGGAATGGAATTCTGAAAGATGAAGGAACTTGGGTATTTTTTTAGTGTATTAAAGAGCAATTTCTCCCCCTTATATTTGCACACAGCATGACGATTAACTTTTCTGAAAGTGAGTCTCAGGATAGATGTGATAATAGATGTGAAAGCGTCTTGTGTTCAATAAACTGTTGTTGTACCGGTGATGGTAGCACAGTATTTTACTTATTCTCACAATGTGCCTGTCAGGAAGGGAGGAAGCAAATGTCATTGACATTTTGCAGCAAGATGACCAAGCCATGGAGTTTTTAACAACTTGCTCAGTGTGATAGGATAGGATGGGTCAGAGTGATTCACTGGGTAATAGTACTAGGCAATATCTTGGGTCCTAAATATGCTTTTCCACTGGGACTGTCTTGAGGTTTGGCACAGGGATCTCAGTGATGGGCAGCAGATCCAAAGGGAGTCAAGTCTTCACTTGCCAAGTTAGTGGAGGGCCATGGAGAAAAGGTAACCCAAGATAACATAGATACCCAGAAGTAAGTCATGCTGAACTTTGTAAAGCAGGGCACAATGTTAGGAGGCCCAGGCAGACATGACTGTGGGGTCAGGTGAAGACCCGGTCATTATCTAGGGTTTGATTGGACGTGAGGCACAAAGACTCAGGGCGGATCCGCGGGAAGGGAGTGGATAATATTTGCAGTAACAGCCAAACTCCCCTTCCCCATTCCATCCACTAGACTTTCCATGGTGCTCAGCGAAGGGACGACTCCGCAGAAAGTGAGGAAATGCAAAGATTCAGGTGTTGGCCTTAGCTTTTCTAATGGTCTCAGGGGTTACAGAAGAAACTGTGGTGTAAGCAGCGGATCTGGGAGAACTCTCCAGGAGGAAGAACACAAGGTTTTGCCTTCCACCCTCAGCCCTCAAACTAGAAAAGATACCCCACATTTAGTGTATTAGAAGTTTCTGAGAAAGCCAGGAGTAGGGTGGTGGTTCCCAAAGAAGGGCTTCTGTGCTCTTATCCCTTGGGAGGTTGGGAGGTTGGGGCATCCAGAAGGACAGAGGACTGGTCTGGGAAAGTGACAAGATTCCAGAAGAAAAATATGACCATGCAGTGAATCTAGACAAAAACGCTCACAGACAGTCCTGTATGTTTCCTGTATGTCTAAGGATGGCAGGAAGAAGAGAGAGAGAAAGAAAGCTTAACTTGAAGGGGTCAGGGAGGCAGTAGCATGCCCTGGGTCAGCCTGTGACAGAAGAACAGACAAAAGCAAAGGTATCTTACCAAGCTCCTGAAAGGGTCTCTCTCCATGGCTTCTTTCACCCAGGCTCACCTCACCACATGAAATACCTTACCCTCAACACCTGGGCACCACGCAAGCCCCCTGAAATACAGGTGCAATATTAGAAAGATCCGAGGACCTCTCCAGATTGATGAGATTGCATATCTACCATGAAAAAGGCTCAGATGACTTTATAGAAAATTGAGGAAGTTACCCTTCCTGCACACCTGAGTTTGTAGATTAAGAGCTGAACCTGTGGCATTATGCCAGAGTATTAGGGAGCCCAGGAAATGGGCACAGCTCCACTCCGGGCTGTGGTTGCAAACTGGCCCCTCCGGTGATGATAAACGTCTATCTACTTTGTGCCTTGTTAATCCCCCTTTTTTTTCTTTTCCCCAATTTTGGCAGACATTGTACTAATCCATCATGGACAGCCCTCTTCATGAGGCTCTGTCTGAATTCAGCAAAACAAAGTGTGATAATCAAGTGTGAGGTTGGCCTTGTGTAAAGGGAAAGGAGCAAGCTTACCAGTATTCGCCATTCCAGCCTCTCTCAAATCCCAGGAGTGAAAAGGTCTGAAAAACTGAGATGTGGAGACCTAAGCAAAAGGTCCAGTTACTCAAACACATGGGGAATTTTCTAGAAGGGCAAGAAAGAGCTCATATTGCTAAGCTAGGGGTCTGACCATCCCAGATGCTTGGCCACTGGGCACAAGGCAGTCCAAGATGGTTTCCAATTCCCACGGTCGGTGCTGCCAGCCTGACAGGATGTACTGGGAGTCATCTTCTTGGTGTCATGATGGGGGTGGGATGGGGAGGGAGGGAGCCTATTGGTGGGCAGGGATCAGAACAGACAGAAGTGGGGAAGACGATCTGGCAGGGAGAGATACAAGGTGGCTTCCAGGACCTGGAGTCATTTTACGATTAAAAATATTATAGGATAATTTTTTAAAATGTACACTCCCACTAGAGATAAGTGAATCTTGGTTGTATTATGAAATACCAACGTTTAAAAATTGAAGTTGATTTACAATATTGTGTTAGTTTCAGGTGTACAGCAATGCAATTCAGTTTTATATATATATTTTTTCAGAATCTTTTCCATTATAGGTTATTACAAGATATTGAATATAGTTCCCTGTGCTATACAATAAATCCTTGTTGTTTATCATTTATACATAATGATGTGTAACTGTTAATCCTATACTCCTAATTTATCCCTCCCTCTTTCCCCTTTGGTAACCATAAGTTTGTTTTCTATATCTGTGAGTCTGTTTCTGTTTTGTAAATAGATTCATTTGTATTATTTTTTAGATTCCACATATAAGTGATATCATATATATTTGTCTTTCTCTGACTTCACTCAGTATGATAATCTCTAGGTCCATCCATGTTGCTGCAAGTGGCAATATTTCATTCTTTTTTATGGCTGAGTAATATTCCATTGTGTGTGTGTGTGTGTCTGTGTGTGTACACATATATATATACACACATATATGTATATATGTACATGTGTGTGTGTGTGTATATATATATATATATATATATATATATATATATATATATATATATATATATATATATATACATACACCACATCGTCTTTATCCATTCATCTGTTGATGGACACTTAGGTGGCTTCCATGTCTTGGCTATTGTAAATAGTGCTGTTATGAGCATTCAGATGCATGTATCTTTTCGAATTAGAGTTTTTGTCTTATGAAATACCAAGTTAGTTGATATCATTAAATAAACTAAATATCAGTTTTAAATCAACTAAATATCAGTTTCCAGGCAGCTATCTTCTCTTCTGAAAGGCATTGAATTTAGAAACACACTTATATGACAATGAGATAAAAATCAGTACATGTGTCAGATTTCCAGCTCACTGCTTTAAAAAGACATATTCTAATAAATGAAAATACATTATATGTAACTAACACTCCAGTTATAGAAAGCCAAGTGAAGATGCAGACAGAAGAAAATCCATGTGTAAAGCTATTAGCTCTTCTGAGATGCTCCACCAATGCCATTCTTTAGGGACCATTGAAATAATACTAGCATGTGGCTTTTCATTCAGATTTATCCAGCAATTTACAATGGAACAGAGGTCTTTGTTTATATCATATAACAGAATTGAGAGCAATTAAATCATTTCATCCAATTGTCCATCACTGCTAATAATTTACTTTACTTACAGTAAAGGAGGTCCATAAAAGAATGACTGGATTCTACTGCCATTCATACTATCACTCCTAGTACTTATAGTCAAGGGTGGAAAAGCCACCACCACCAGCTCTGAGGATGGGGTGACGATCCAAAGAAGTACTGTACATAGCTGGTGAACCAAAGAAACATAGGATGTCCAGGAACTAAACCAAAAGGCAGCCTAGCAGGAAAACTCAAGCCTATAAATACTCAAGGCATATGCCCCTGGGGCTGGCCTCTGTCTGCCTCAAGCTTGCCTGCCTTCATAAAGTGGCTTTAGTAGCTTGTGGATAGCAAAAGAAATATATTGCTCAATTTGGTTCTAAGTAAGTTTTGAGTTTCTGGAGTAGATTTTAGTTGAAATGTGGAAAAGCACAATCCTCACATTATCACAAAGTGAACACACCCCGTTTCAGTATCAAGATTAAGAAATAGAAGACAGGCAGCACACAGAGCCTCCCTCATCTCCCCCCTAGGCACTCCCTTCCCCCTTTAAAGCCATAGACTGCTGTAGCCATTATAATGGAATCACACAATACACATTCTTATGTATCTGACTTCCTTCATTCAACACAACAGCCAAGAACTGGAAACAACCCAAATGCTCAGCAACAGAAATAATGAGTAAGTAAATTGTGATCTATTCATACAATGTAATACAACACAGCAACCAAAACGAGTGACCTGTTGCTACCTGCAGCAGCATGAATTACGTTCACAAACATAAGGTTGAGTGAAAGAAGCCAGACTCCAAAGAATATACAATCAAAAACAAACAAAATGAGCTACGGGGTTAGAAGTCAGAGCTGTGGTTCCCTTTGGTGATTATGAAAAATGTAATGTTCCGGGAGATTTTCAGTATTTTAAATTGTAGCCATTATAACGGGTTAGGGTTTAGGGTTAGGACTGAGAGTAATGTTAGGGTTTTACATTGTCCTGATTACTGATGAGGTTGAGCATTTTTGCATATTAGCTACTCTTTTGTGACATATCTGTTCACATCATCTGCCCATTTTTCTGTAGGGTTGTGTGTCTTTTGCTCATTGATTCTTTTTTTACATATTCCAGACACAAGTCCTCTCTTGTATCTGTGGTTATACCTCTCTGGTTATGTACTGCAAATCTCTTCTCCCACTCTGAGTCTTGCCTCTTCTTTTTCTTAATGGTGTCTTTTTAAAAATTGAGATATAATTCACGTTCCATAAAATATACCGACTTAAAGTATACAATTCAGCGATTGTTAGTATATTCACAAGGTTTTACATCCACTATCTAATTCCAGAACATTTTCATCAGCCCAAAAAGAAACCCCATTCCCACTAGCTGTCACTTTGCATTCTCTCCTCCTATTCTTAGCAACCACTAATCTACTTTTTGTCTCTGTAGCTTTGCCTATTCCGAACACTTTGTAGAAATAGAATCATACAATATGTGCTCTTTTGTGTCTGACTTCTATCTCTTTGCATAACGTTTTCAAGGTTCATCTATGTTGTAGCATGTGTCAATACTTCATTCCTTTCTGTGGCTGAATACTAACTATTCCACTGTATGGATGTAACAAATTTTGCTTATCAATTAATCAGCTGACGGACGTTTGAGTTGTTTCCACTTTTTGACTCTTATAAGTAATGCTGCTATGAACATTCATGTACAAGTTTTTGTGTGAACAAATGTTTTCATTTCTCTGGAATTTAAAGGTAGGAGTGGAATTGCTGAATTATATGGTAACTGGATGCTTAACTTTTTGGGGAATGGCCAAACTTCTCAAAAACAGTCTCACCATTTTACATTCTCATTAGCAACATACGAGGGTTCCAATTTCTCCACATCTTTGTCAACACTTGCTTATTGTCTGTCTTTTTGGCTATGTCATTAGAGGATGTGAAGTGGTAGTTCCTTGTGGTTTTGATTTGCATTTTCCTAATGACTAATGATGTTTAGCATCTTTTCCTGTGCTTATTGGCCATTTGCATATCTTCTTTAAGAAATGTTTATTCAAATCCTTTGCACATTTTTAAACTGGGTTGTTTTTTCATTGTTGAGTGGTAAGAGTTATTTATATATTCTGGATACAAGTCACTTATCTCATGTATGATTTGCAAATATTTTCTCCCATTCTGTGGGTTGTCTTCTCACTTTCTTGATAGCATCCTTTGAAGCACAAATTTTTACAATTTTGGTGAAGTCTAACTTATCTGTTTTTTTCTTTGGTTGCTTGTGTTTTGGTGTCATATCTAGGAAAACATTGCCTAATCCAAGGTCATAAATGTGTGCACCTATGTTTTCTCCTAAGAGTTTTATAGTTTTAGCTTTGGTCTATGGTCCACTTTGAGTGATTTTGGGGGGTATGGTGTGAGGTAGGTATCCAATTTCATTCCCTTGCATGTGGATACTCAGTTGTCCCCTCATTATTTGTTGAAAAGACTATTATTTCTTCCACTGAATTGTTTTGGAATCCTTGTCAAAATCAATTGACCAAAAAAAGGTAAGGATTTATTTCTGGACTCAATTCTATTTCGTTGATCTATATGGCTATCCTTATGGAGTACCACATTGTCTTAATTGCTGTAGCTTTGTAGTAAGTTTTAAAATTAGGAAGTGTGCATCTTCCAACTTTGTTCTTCTTTTTCAAAATTGTTCAGGCTGGTCTGCGTCCCTTGCATTTCTATATCAAATTTTTGATCAGCTTATCAATTGCTGCAAAAAAAAAAAAAGCAGCTAGGATTTTGATAGGGATTGTGTTGAATTTGTTGATCAATTTGAGGAGTATTGCCATCTTAACAATATTAAGTATTTCAATCCATGAACATGGGACGTCTTTCCATTTATTTAGGTCTTCCTTAGTTTCTTTCAATGACATTTCGTAGTTTTCAGTATACAAATCTTGCATCTCTTCTGTTAAATTTAATGCCAAGTATGTTATTCCCTGTGATGCCATTGCAAATGGAATTGTTTTCTTAATTTCATTTCTAGATTAGTCATTGCTAGTATACAGAAAAACACTGAATTATATATGTTGATCTTATATCCTGTGGCCTTGCTGAACTCATTTATTATCTCTAGGAAGTTTCTTTGGTATAGATTCCTTAAGATTTTCTATATACAAGACCATGTCATCTGCAAAAAAGATAGTTTTACTTCTTCCTTTCTAATCTGGGTGCATTTTTATTTTACTATCTTCCAAATTTCCCTGGCTAGAACCTCCAGAACAGTGTTGAATAGAAGTGGTGAGAGTAGACATTCTTGGCTTGTTCCTGATCATAGCATTTCATCATTAGGTCTTCTACATTAAGCATAATGTTAGCTGTAGGGTTTTCATAGATGCCCTTTATCAGATTGAGGCAGTTCCCTTCTTTTCCAAGCTTGTTGAGTATTTTTATTATGAAAGGTATTGGATTTTTTCAAGTGTTTTCTCTGCATCTATTGAGATGATCATGTTGTTTTATTTTTGATTCTATTAATATGGTATATTACATTGATTGAGTTTCCTATTTTGAACCAACAGTGTCCTTTGATGAACAGAAGTTCTTAATCTAAATATAGGTCAATTTATCAGTTTTTTACTTTAGGTTTTATGTTTTTGTGTCCTGTATAAGAAATCTTTGCCTATCCCAAGATCATGAAGATACTCTCCTGTATATCTTTTATATGCTTTGTTGTTTTACCTTTCACATTTAGATCCACAATTCATCTCTAACTGATTTTTTGTGTAGACTGTTTATAGAGATCAATATAAATTTTGCCCATACTGATTTCCAATTGACCGAGCGCTATTTATTGAAAAGATCATCCTTTCCCATTGCTCTGATGACTAAAGTGTCACTCTTGTCACAAATGGAGCATGTGTGTATACTTCTAGACTCTCTATTCTGTTTCACTGATCATTTGTCTAATCTGGCTCCAATGCCACGTTGTCTTAATGATTGAGCTTTATAACAAGGCTTGATAATGCTATAGTGTAATCCTCTATTTTGTTCTTTTTCTTCAAGTTTAGCTTGGCTATTTTTGGCGCATTATATTGCTGTATAAATTTTACAATCGACTTGTGAATTTACACACACACATAGACCTATACATGCACACACACGAAATCTGGAATTTTTATTGAGATTGCATTGAGTATGTAGATCAGTTTTGGAGAGAACCGACACTTTTAGAGAGATTGAGTATCCATTTGAGTCCATCGGTAAGGAGTTTTTTAAGCCTTGTCTTTTCTATGATTATTTAATGAGAATAAGTAAAGATAATTATAAAAATAACATTTTAAATAATTACTATATGCTGGATGTTTGGGCTAAGTGCTTTATGGGTATTATCTTATTTTATTATAAAAAATTGCCAAAAAACTATGAGACCTTCCTGAAGAAAGCCATAACATTTTGTTAAAGACATAAGTACAATATTTGAATAAATGGCGAGGCACACCATGTCCTTGGATGAGAAGAGTTAATCATCATTAAAGTGTCAGTGATTTTCAAAGAAATATTTACCTTAAGCTAATTCTAATCAGAATATCAATGGTGTTTTTCTAGAGCTAAACAAAAGCATTTTAGCACTTATATTTTAAAAATTCTAAATATTTTAGAATTGACAACAAAAAACTTTAATTTAAAAAAAGAATATTAAGGTAGGATTACCTTACCAGATATTACTTTCCAAAACGCAAATGTAATAACGTTTAAAATCTGTATGGTTTGGCTCACGAATAAGCTCACAGATCAGAAGACCAAAAAGTCAAAAAGATCTGGGTATATATTCAAATCTACTACATGATAAAGAGCATTTTCGCTCCATGCAGGGAAGATGGTTTATTTAATTAATGTTATTGGCATAATTGGTTATTGATCTGAAAAAAAATCTCAGCCATGAATAAAATCATTATGAATGGATTAAAACTTGAAACAAAAAAGCATAAAACAAAAAATAATAGAATCAATTTAGGAGGAAATTTGCATAGCCTCAAGACTGGGGAGGAGAGAGGTACTTATGCAATACAGGGAATCTAGAATCCATAAGGAAAAAGACGGATAAGTTTGAGTATAAAAAGTTAAAATGCAAAAACAAACTGGAGAAAGTACTTGCAACTTTCTTGACTGATAAGTGAATGTCCCTAATATACAAGGAGCTCCTGCAACTGATTTTTTTAAAAAAGTTCAACACAGTGGAAACATGAGCAAAGGGTATGACTGGCAACACAAGGAAGAGGAAATAAAAATGGCCAACAAAACCTCAAAAAGCTCTCCAGACTCTCTGTTAGACAGTGAACTTACAGCTTATATCAACATGATCGCATTTTTTTCCACCATTCATATTGGTAAGAATTTAAAGGCTTCAAAAGCACATTCAGTGCTTATGAAGGCATAGAGGAAACAGATCATCCTATACAATGCTTGTAGGAGGGTGAATTACTTCCTTTTGGTAAAGGAAGCTGACTGGCAGCATCAGTTAAAATGTCAAATATATCTCTTGAACCCAGCAGATCCATTTGGTGGATGTTAAACTTCAAAGTACGTATGTTCACAGGTGGCCTCTTGCAGTTATTGAAGAATAAGTTAGATCTATTGTATGGATTATATGGAATGTCTAGAACGTATTTAAGTTGAAAAAGCAAGTTGTAATGTTATAGACTCTTAATAACATACATTTAAATAAAATTTATTATGCAGTAGAGTCAGTTGTAAGTGATTCACATGTATTTACTCATGGAAACAACAGGACCAGTGAGGCTGTGCCCCGATCAGTCCTGGTTTATTGATGTAGCACCAAAAGGTCACACAGCAGGTGTGTGGTGGAGCTGGCATTGGAACCCAAGCCTCTAATTCATGTCTGTGTTTGTAACCTCTCTGGAATTCTGCATGTTGATCCCATTTTTTAAAATAATCCAATTTTAGAGAAAAAGAAAGAAAAAAGAAACCTGTATATATGAAATATTTTAGATGAAATGTATGATACGAAATTACTGCAAGAAGTTTTCCTACCTTTTAATGCATTCTTTCAGTCTCAAGGATCACTGTTCTCATTGGAATCATCTGGGAAATTTAAGAATGCTGATGCCTGGGCCCCACTCCCAGAGATTCTGATTTAATTGGTGTGGAGTGTAGCCTGTGCATCAGATTTTTACAGGCTCCTTGGGTGAATTTTAATGTGTAGCAAAGTCTGAGAACCACTGGCATGGGTAGTGATGGCATTAGGCTGATGCCCAGTTTTGGAATAGTTTGTCATGGGATCTGTGAAGCTATTTTTTGCAATTGTCCTGTTAACCACTAGATGGGGTATTGTCCACATGACAGTAATTCAGCCACCAGGTTTCTGCAGAACTCTTTTTGGTAGGCGAAGTAGGAGGCATCCATGATGCCACCAGGTATTCTGCCAGGCTTTGGCCTCACACTGTATTATGTAGTTAGCATACATCTTTGTAAAGTTCTAGGAAGAAATTCTCATCACCTTTTAAGCCTGGCTTTCCCTCAAGTCAGAGAGGCACGTCTCCTTAGTTTCTTCCTGTCTCTGTGTCTTCTCTTAGACATGAATTACAGAAAGTCATTCTTTGTGGAAAGGCCACACCCTCTGTTGTTTGGCTGCAAGGGTAAAATGGAACGATGCTCTTTGGAAATCTCCTAATTAAAAGTATGTAACTGACTGTGTAGTAAATAGCCAGGAGGGCAATATTTAAATCCCACTTACAGATTCAGATTAGTGGTGGGAATAAATAGGACAGTCAGGAGAAAAGAGCTAAGAAGATTTTCATCCCCCTAACACACGTCTGATTCTTCCAGGAAACAAGTATCTCTGAGCTTAGTTTTTCTCCCTTTGATCTCAAAATAAACAACAACCTGCACATTTCTTGGTCATGCACTTTTGATTCATTAAAGAGCTGTATGCTGATTTCCTGTAAGTGTTTAACTCATAATGATTATGGGCAAAGTCAAGAAACATAATTTAAGGAAAAATTTGCAGTAAAATTACCCTGAAAACTGAGTGTAATTACTGTATCAGTGTTTCCACTATTTGGACTTTTTCCCATTAGAATTTATAAACAATGTTCTTAGTGAATGTACAATTTACATGTTTCCCAGAACAAAGAACTCCAACTCAACAAGGAGGGAGAGGGTAGCTATATCCCAGAGCAGGAAATTAATGTGAAGGCCTTGAGATTTCTGTCATAGCTATTCATTCACAGAGCAGTCTATAAACTGTGAGGCCCTGTGGACCATCCTACCAAAAATCTGTACCACAATCTATATGTCAGGGTTCTCCAGAGAAACAGAACCAATAGGGAATGTATTTATATAATTATATATATATAAATATGTGTGTGTGTGTGTGTGTATTGGCAATTCCTTATAATAAATTTCTCCACAGTATGGAAGCTGAGAAGTCCCAAGATCTGAGGTCAGCAAGCTGGAAGCCCAAGAGAACTGATGGTGTAAGTTCCAGTCCAAGTCCAAGTTCAAAGGCAGAAGATCGATGCCTCAGCTAGAAGACTGTGAGAGTGAATTCTCCCTTCCTCACCCTTTTTCTTTTTTTTCTATTGAGTCTTCAATGGATTAGATGGAAATCCAATAGCTTTCTCAAAGTGTGTTCACAGAATTTTAGTTCCTTGGAATAGAAGTTAGACATTGTTCATACAGGCAATTTGGTATAAAAGAGTTCCAATGTCAAATAAGTTTGGAAAATCCTGGGCAAAATACTTAAACAGATTTCCTTTCTGCAGTCCTTCTCAAAGCCTTTAGTATGTCAATGTGCTTTGTGATTATCTAAGAATAGTTGATACTTTGTAAAGCTTTCCAAACTTATTTAACACAGTATCTTGTTTGGCATTAGCACCTCTCCCAATACTGGAATAGTGCTTTATAAAGTAGGGCAGAGCAGAAATTGTATTTTATCAGATTTTGTACCCCAGTCTCTAGCTCAGTGCCTGCCAGACAGAAGAGACCCAATAAATGTTTGAGGGCCTATTCAATGAAATGGTGAATGATGGGTGAAAGGGTAGTAGAGTTATAGCCAAGCCATAAACAAATTCTACACAAGGCTAGCCTGAGTCTATGGCAAGGAATTCCTAGCCCACTCCTAGAAGGCCAGAAGATCTGAAAAAGGTTTTGAGGACATTGGAGTCAGAGCTCTCACCATTATGGAAGATGCCACAGGGAGAACAAGGTGAATTAGCTCTTTCTTAGTGAAGAGGATGCCACCTATGACTTGCCCATATACCCTGTTCCTCCCAACTGCCAGCACCTGCATTTCTGTCTGAGGTTTTCTTCTGCTGCAAGAGCCAGCTTTGCTGTCCATTCAGCAGGCCCTGGGAGCAGCTCTCACCAGAGATCAACCGCAGTTGGTGTATCAATACCCCAGCTCCCCACCCCCCAGATGGGCTAACTCAGTGCTGTGTTTCACCACTCCCAGAGCTCTCCACAGTGGCAACTTGATAATGCACTGGCCCCTCCCCATCCTTGCCTCACTTCCCCACCCCCCTACCAGGATCCCAGGGATCACCTCTCACATGTGCTACTTGCTTCTGATCCTTGGCTCACGTTCTGCTTCTGAGGGACCCCTAAAATGACAGTGCTCACCTTTCCATGGACCCTTTCCTGTCTTGACTCCACTTCAACTACAGGACCTCAGGACCCCTGGAAATTCCCCCTCAATTCATTCTCAAAGGGGAACCTCCTGTTGGCTCACAGCCCCACTGACCAGCTATAGTCATCCCAGCGTGTGTCCCAGTCATGCGTTCAGCTGGTATTAAGGAAAGACTCAAGGATGCACCCAGTCCTGTGCCAGGCACTGGGTGGGGGTGGGGGGCGGGGGGGGGCGTACAAAGGTGAGAGAGACAGGCTTGGAACCAGCCCTCAGGAAGATTCCAGGCTTTTAGGGAAGACAAGCACAAATCACATTAACACACAAGTCAACACACAACGATAATCTTTAAGAAGTGCTGAAAAGTAAAACCACAGGGTGTCATGAAGGAGAATAACAGGAGGGCCTAATCCAGTCACAGGTGTGAGGGAGGCTTTCCAGTGGAACTGAACTTCTTGTTGAGATATGGAGGATCAATAGGAACTGGGTAGGTCTTGGGGGTGGGGCGGGGGGTGGGAAAGACAGATCCAGGCAGAGGGAGCAGCATATGCAAAGGCCCTGAGAGGAGTGTGCCCCTTTCCATGCCAATAGTCCTGATAGGTGGGCCTCCCAGGGTTCCCAAAGCCATCAATCCCATCCAAGGAGCAGGAGCAGGAGTAGGACTAGAAAAGCCCCCTTCCTAACCCTGTGCTAAACTTTGTTCTCTGGGGCCCCACAGAGGCTCATGGATGTCTCCCCTGCAGATTGAGGAGTCCACCAGCTCCTCTCTCTGCACGAGAATTGCACTCCCCAGGCCCCTTAGAGATGGGCTTGCTTTGGCCAATGGAATGTGAGCAGGAGTGATAAAGTCCATTTCCTAGAGGAGGCCTTTATGAGCTGAGGCACAATTGCTGTGCTCTTTCCCCTCTGCCATGGCAACTGACAGTGTTCCAGACGGGTCAGCTCTGTCTGTCTAGGATGACTGTGACACATCAGCTGACCCTCAATAATCACGTAGCATAAGCTAGAAATAAACCTTTGTTGCTTTAAGCTACTGAGATTTGAGGGTTCCTACTGTGGCATGGTCCAGCCAACCCTGACAGATAAACTTGTAAAAACCTCTCCGGAGAAGACACGCAGAGCACACACAGGCAGGGTAGCACAGTGGACACACAGGCAGGGTAGCACAGTTGTTACTGCACTGTCCCTGGGGCCCACTGGCTTGCATTTGAATCCTGGCTCTGCTATGTTCTTGCTGAGAGACACAGGGCAAGTTGCTCAAGCTCTTTATGCCTCTGTTTCTTCATCTATAAAATAGTAATAATTGTATTTACTGCATATTCTTGAGAGAATTATATAAGTTCATTCATGTAAAGAGCTTGGAAAATTGCCAGGCACAGAGTAAGTGCTCAATAAATATTAGCTTTAATATTAATTTTTCTTAAAAAAAACAAACAAGAGTTGGATGCCACAGGTGACCTAGATCCTCCCTTAGGAAAAATATTACCCAAAAGGAAACCTTGCTGGCATCAGGCCTCCAGGAGAGGCAACCTTCTATATGCAAATCCAAATGTCTCCAGGGAGCCAGCAGTGGCATCAATGTGTTAGCTCTTTTTTTTCACATTTGATAGGTGCCCAGGTACCTAGAAAAACTCGAGTCTGCTGTAATAAAAACAATGGTGCAAATGCAGTGACAAGTAACAGCTGATGTTCAGCTTCTGTGCTGGGGGGCCGTGCATAACATGGGTACTGTGGGGGGAGAGGAGCCCGAAAGAAGTCATGCCCCATCCAAAGGAGCAGCTGGGGCCACCTGCAAATGCAGGGGCAGTGATGCTAGATTTTCAGAGTTGTTTTTTTAAATAGGAGATTCAGCTTTTAAAATGTGAACTTGTTTCTTTTTAAAACACTGTGCAGGGCAAACACATCATATTAAAAAGTTGGATGCAGTCTGTGGTTTACATCTCCTGTTTTCAAGACCTTGCTCTTGCATGGGGCAGATGTTCAAACATTTGCATCACTATATGTTTAAGTGCTTGTTTAAATGGCTTTTCCAGAACCTAGGTAACACCTTCCCAAAGACCCACTTAGGCCTCCACCTCCTGCAAACATAAAATCACTCCCATTTTTGAAATGGCCATATTTTCAGGCTCCACCACTGTCTCAAAGTTGCACAGACTGCGGTCCCTGTCTTAGTCTGAGCTCAAACCAACATGAGCAATGTCGACGCAAAGACTCGGCAGTATTGGGAGAAGCAGCTCCTCCAGGCTCCTGGCCTCAACACGGGGGCTGAACTGGAGAGGTGGCAGTACAAACAGGCCCTGTATCCCCACCAGCTCCACGAGCCTCCCAGGGCCAATATTTGGAAGGCGTAGGCTTTTGAGGCAACTTTGAGGAAGTGGTCCCTGTTGCAACCCTGGAACAATGCTGCGTGACATCCATTTATCCCTTTGGAATCTGTCCATGTCCCCCACCCCCACCCCACCGCAGTCAATGGTCAGCCAACAGTAGGTGTGTGCAGTCTTGGGGGAGCAGGTGTGGGAGGTCTTCCCTCTCTCTCCCTGCTCTCCCACACGATGGAGAAAGATATCGGAGAGTTGAGGAAGCCACCACCCCACCCCCACCTCTTGTCTGTTACCCTTGGTCTGGGGCGACTGTGATTTCACATCAGCTGCAGTAAAGCAGGAGGATCCTTCAAAACTGTTCCTGGTGACTTCTAAGTTGACACCAGGCAGATCACTGAAATTTTACTTTTTGATGATTCAGTCTCTTATCTGTAACGTGGGTGTAACAATAGCATCTTCAGAGAGTCACGTGTCACGTAACTCATTAACATTTCTAAAACCCAGTGAGCTTCTTAGGGGGAGAGATGGTTTACCCCTCTGCACTACTCCATACTATCCCATACGTGAATCTCCATTTTCTGGTAACAGAATGGGAAAAATGCTTTTGAGAAACATGATTTAAAATACTTCACGATGATGCATTAATACTTCACACGACTGTCAGTGTTTCTCACTGCAAATTATCTTTCCATGTAGGTTTCTCCAAACAGAGCTGGCAGATTTTTTATCTCCCCAATCCGACCTCAATTCCAATTCCAACCTTTGTCTGATTTCTTGCATGTGGTCTAAACACATAGCCCCACACAAACATGGGAACAAATTGGTTTTTTTTTTTTTAAATAAATTTATTTATTTATTTTTGGTTGTGTTGGGTCTTCGTTTCTGTGTGAGGGCTTTCTCTAGTTGCGGCGAGTGGGGGCCACTCTTCATCGCGGTGCGTGGGCCTCTCACTATCGCGGCCTCTCTTGTTGCGGAGCACAGGCTCCAGACGCGCAGGCTCAGCAATTGTGGCTCACGGGCCTAGTTGCTCCACGGCATGTGGGATCTTCCCAGACCAGGGCTCGAACCCGTGTGCCCTGCATTGGCAGGCAGATTCTCAACCACTGCGCCACCAGGGAAGCCCAACAAATTGGTTTTTAATCATGTAGAAGAGGGAGTGCAGGGGGTCTTCACTGGGCAGTGAAATGTGGAGAGCCTAACATTCTGGAAGAACAAAAAAACCTTTCTAGAGACATTTTTTACCAGAGTCATACTCATTAATATTAAAAGACATTTGCTGCCACTTTAAGAGATGAAGCTTTGTAACATGTCTGTAACTAGTGCAGAACAAATTAATTTATTTCAGGTGGGTTCCTAGCAGCAGCTGGGGGAAGCTTTTGGTTACACCTCCATCCTTCCAGCAGATACACTGGGACTGACTCTTCTGTGGGAACTTGAAGGCATGGCAAGGGCTCATTACCCCCAAGGAGAAAGGAGCCAGGTATTCTCCCATCTCTTCCAGGCACCCACTGGAGCAAAAGACATGGGCTTTAAGCACAAGATGAGGATCTGGTTACTTCTATATTCTTTTGTTACTCTCCAAATATTCTTGGCCCTGCATTTACAAGAATGGACGTACTGGGGGGCAAGGGACGTGGGAGTTAGGCATGGGGTCCATCCACACGTGCTTGCCAGCCCCTGGTGACCAAGAGCACAGAGATGGGCCTGAGCCAGCAGGGGTCAAGAGGCCAGCCAGCTCTGGGCAACTGTCCTTCAATAGCTCATGGGAACCAGCTACTGGGGCTCCCCAAACATTGACAAATGAAAACACAGCAGTCCAGTGGCTAACCCAGTTCTGATCAGTCAGATGTCCCCTCTGACTGGTTGGTGCCTGTGCCTTTCAGGTTATTCAATATTTTGAAAGTTACCCCTGCCCATGGGCATGGAAGAAGCTAATAGGTCCCAGTCATCCATGTGCATGAGCTCATTAACCTTCACACAGTTTCACTCTGTAGAAACTGTTAGTATGCCCCATTTCACAGGTGAGGAAACTGAGGCTCCAATTATGTCATTTGAGATCATTTAGTCAACCAGCTAGAGAGGGAGGATTCTCCTCTGTGAGGCAAGATTCCAGGCTGACTCGCTCATCTTTGTGCTCCCAGATCTGGCACAGAGTAAGTGCTCAGTAAATATCTCCTAGATGAATGAACAAAAGAGTAAATAGCTGAATGATTGTCCAAGGGCCCACACTATTCCATATCATGGTGATGCCTCCTTGGGGAATAAAGGCCCTTATGATTTCTCATATTTTGCCTCCTCCAGCCCCTGATAATTGAGCATCCAGCTCAGAGCAAAGAAGGCTGGCAGGGGAGCCAAGCTCACATAGCACCTTGCCCTTTGCTAAGAAAGATATGTCTCCTTCCTCACCATGGCCTCTATTCAAGCTCTGTTCACCCCTGTGGCTCCAGCAGCTCCAGCAGCCCTGCCACAGGGGTGTGTGGCATCAGCTCTGTCCTCACTGGCTGTGTGTCCTTGACCAAGTCTCTGAGTCTCAACTTCCTCATCTGTAAAATGGGACAAATAATATAGCTTACTGTGCAGATGGGATGAGCCCAGATTTCTGTGGGGTTTAGCATGGTGATCCTCTTACAATAACAGAGCAACTGCAGGAAATGTCTTTCAGAATGTTTGTAGGGGGTTCTATGCTAGTCTCTCTATTTTTGAGTATTTGGAAATTTTATAATATTTTTAAAATAAAGGTACCTTTACAGGTACCTCAATGATGCATTAGGACTTGTTTCTAAGGGAAAAGGAGGTGGAAGCCCCACTAGGGCTCCAGCAGGTCTGCAAGGGATGGAGAGGGCAGTGCAGGGAGTGATGCAGAAAAGCCAATATTTCCTCCCTGTGTGCAGGAGGTTTATCAAGTTCTCAGCAAACAGAAGATCTGCCTCGAGGTTCCAAGCTGAATCCACTAAACCAACAATGAAAGCCCCATTGTTGGGAATCCAGAAAAGCCAAGAGTTTGATAATGAGAATGTCCTCATTCATCTCTTATCCTTCCTGGATTCATGCTCATTCTTCCATTCCCACCAACTTACCCAAGATATTGCTCTTAGACCTCTCCTCTCAGCAACCTGCAGGGTCTGCTGCCATCACCTTCGTGCAGGCATAACTTTTTCCTTTGTCCTTTCTTTTTGACCCCAAATATTTAACCCATTTCTGGGCTCTGTCCCATCCCCGCTTGCCCCCACGGCTGTCCTCCAAATGCAACTGACAGGGCTCAGAGAAGGGCTCTGGGGCAGTGCTTAGTGCCGTCCATCAAATATTTCCGGTTCTTTTTCTAGACGATGATAGGATTGGAGTTGGCCGTGTGACTTGCCCTGTGACATGGAGTTAGCTATGTGACTTGTTTTGGCCAATAAAATGTGAGTGAAAATGCTGTGTGTCACTTCCAGGCAGAAGCTTTAAGAGCCAGCAAACCACTGGCCAAGCTCTTTCCCTCTGCCATGCAGCTGGCAACATTCCAGCTAACAGTTCCTCTGTCAACCTGTGTCCTGGAGTGAGGCTGATTGATGCAGGGCAGAGTCCCCAGACTCCTAACAATGGTCATGAGCATGATTGAGAAATAAATCCTTTTTGTTTTGTGCCTCTGAGATTTGGGGGTTGTTTGTTACCACAGCAGGACCTGTCCCAAACTGACTGATGGAGACTAGATTTCAAGAGTGGTGAGGCTATTATTAGAAGAAACGCACAGGTCATGGCTAATGGTTGATGACTGGCCTTCCCCTCCAGGATCCTGAGAGACAGAAGCAGAGGTGGAGGGTGGGGAAGCACAGCCTCACAAGGGGGCCTATTCAACAGTCGTTACCACTCTGGTGGAAAGACTTCAGAGGAGTCAGTGTGGAACACGTGACTGAACATGGCTAGGCTGCAAGACAGGATAGGAGGTGGTCAAAGGATGCTTTGTTTCATCTTACCTCCACAAGCCAATGTCACAGTTCCCTGCCCTTGGGGTCCACTCCCAGACTCACATCAGCACCCACCCTCCCCCACACCATGCAAGAACTTAGCTAATCCTTTAAGATCCCAGATCATGACTGAAACTAGCATTGACATTCATTGCACTCTGTCCAAGAATCAACCCATTTCCCTTTCTACCAGTGCCTTCCACCTCTCGTGTGGCAATGAATATATAAAATTTTAAATGCTTTTGGTCTGTGTTTTTATAAACTCACATAAAGATGCCAAACTTCCAAGTGTACAATTTAGCAAATTATCATCAGGCCAATACCCCGGTAATTATCACTCAGTTGGTAAGTTCTTGCAGGATGCTAAATTGGAACTTCCAACTGAGGCACGGAGGCCCATAGAGGCTGCATTCCTAAGTGGTGAGCACAAAACCAGACACGAGTCTCAAAACCAGGGCCCACTTGAGAGTTTAGAAGAATTGAGTTGTTGGCTATTAGAGAAGATTTGTGAAGAACATCTCTCTGGAGAAGACTGAGCTAAAAGTACGGACACCCCCACCCAAGAGGGGAGGAGTGGAGCTGCTTCCTCCTTCCTTCCATCGAGAGAGGGGCTTCCAAGGGACCACATGGAGTGTTTGACGTGAGTCCCTTGCCATAAAGGGGAGCCAGTGGACTAACTGCTCAGGAAATCTTGAGGACAAGAGATCAAACTCTGGTAGGATTGTTTATTAATGATCTATCCTTAGAAAAACTACCTAGACAAAAGACTAGGTTCAGCACAGTGCCTGGCACCCGTAGGATGCTCTCTGTCCACCATAGTAGCCATTATTGTAATTATTCTTGCCCTTTGGCCTTGAGGCTTGGTAAAGGGGTAAATCCCTCCTGGAGAAGGCTTCACTGCTTCATGACTACTTATTGGATAATTCAGGGCTGTGTCTTTGTTCTTGGAGAGCTGCCATCACAAGCACAACAGGGGCACTCTCTGAGATCTGAAGGGAACAGATCTAAATATCTCTTCCACCACCCATCTCTGCCTCCAAACATCCTCCCCCGCCACCTTCTTAAGTTCCATCATTCGCCCTCCTTTGGGTATTACTCTAAAAGCTGCTCTTGACCATAGGAGGGACAGCACATTAACCTATGGATTGGTTAGCGCCTTGTATTGCTCTGGGCTATGGATACGTGCCATTTTCTTTTGGGCTGCGTGGCATCTCACCTCCTTCCTTTCCAGGGGGTTCCCCACCTTGGGAAACTCAGTCAGCAGAGCACATGCAAGGATGTGCTGAGCGAGATTCACCAGCCCACCAGAGCCGAGATTCTTAATTTCTCAGGAGTCTTTTGAGCTGGGTGTTAAATGGTTGTTAGATAAAAATTGGTCATGGTGGGAATTTCAACACCATAGAGGTCAGCAGATTGCCAGAGATCAGAGCTTTTCTCACTGGAGAGCAGATTGTTAAAAATTTACCAGCCCACCGCTAGGCACATCACCTAGGCTGAGCCTGCTGATCCCATGTGAGGCTTTGAATCTCGGGCAAGTGATCCAAGACAGAATCCACTTCCTGCAGTGGCCTCTGGCCATAGCAGGGGTGTCTACTTGGGGTGGGGGGGAGGGTGGCAGTGCCCGGCGAGCCCTGGCATGACCTAGGCCAGGTCTTCCTTCTACCTGACTTCCTTTGTTCCTGCCCAACTTCCAAGCCTCCTTCTCCTGCCTTTCCATCAATTCCAAGAGCTTCCCTTTCCTGCTAAGTGAACCAGTCAGTTCCTCCCGAGGGGTCTGCCAGATAGAGATGGCTAATCACCTGGTACACAGAGGTCCCCGAAGGAGGAAACAGCTCTCATTTTGATTTCTCAAGGGGAAACCCTGCTTGGGGCAGAGCAGCCTTGGGCCCATTCACCTAGCAAACATTTATGGAGTACCTTCTTTGTGCCAAGCAGCAGATATCTAACAACTAATTACGCCATTAATTCTTCTGTGGATTGTTCCATCATCATGAGTTCATACAAATCTATTGATAACTATTCAAACCCCACAATGGGTAAAGTGCTGTGCAAGATACTAAGAGACATACTGACAAAGTTGAACAATCTGCACCACCCTTCCTGAATTTACAGTTTAGCTGGTGACATAGGTATGTGCTCACGTAGCTGAATATCTGTCTGGACACAAGTTCTCACTTGTAAGGAGTTTGGGGAGTTGTAACTTCCAATTTTAGGGATCAGGAAAGGCTTTCTGGACTTGAGAACAGCCTTGACCATGGCCTTGTGTGTGTGTGTATCAAGAAATGTTATTTCCTTTATCTATTTCTTTTTTTCAAAAGTAAAATAGCTTTTTTATTGGAAAATAACATACATTCATTCCCAGAAAGGGTTCAGCAACATACAGAAAACATACCTGTGAAATGAGCCACCTGCAACCCCACCAGCCACAGGTGACCACAGTTAGCACTGCCAGGAGCGCCCTTCTGCACAGCTGTGTGATCCTGCTATGCTGCTACGCTGCATGCTGTTGTGTAACCAGCTGTTTTCACTCAACAATATGTCATGGACATTTTTCCATGCCAATTATTCCCAATCTACAACACTATTTAAGTTGCTGGAGAGTATTCCATCACATGGCTGTACTCTAAATTAATCAAATCCCCATTGATAAACATTTAGTGTTGCGGACAAGAGCACAGACTCAGGAGCCCCACAGTCCAAGCTTAAATCCTGGCTCTTCCACTACCCAGCTGGGTGATCTTGAGTGGGAACCTATCCTCTGACTGCAGGTTCCTCTTCTATAAAATAGGGGTATTAAGAATACCCACTGCAGAGGAATGTTGTGAGTAGATATTTGTCAAACATTTATAACAGTTTCCAGCACGTAGTAAATGCTCAATTAAGGCCAACTCTTGTTGCCATCATAGCAGGGCTGTGACCATCATCTGAATACATATTCCCCATTACCTACCTAGGATAGAACTTAGAAGTGGAATGAAATAGTTAAATGGTAAACAGATTTTAAATCCTGATAAACGTCATCCAACTGCCCTCCCGAAATGTCCCCACCACCGCTGGGCAGAAGACCTGGGGTTGGTAGGAGGCAGTGAGAGGGGCAGCCACTGACTCCTGGCCTGGAACACAGTCACCCTCACGAGTCACCAGCAAACCAGCCAGTGAGGTCTCCCGACTTGCCCAGTCTTCTGGGTGGCATTCTGGAATACAAAGCAGGAGGAAAATTAACAGCAAGTCAGGTCAGACTCCCTTTGATTTCTAGAAGGAAAACTAGAGTTGAGGCCATATTCAAAAATATAGGTCAAATCTTGGTTTCTGTGGTTACCAAACACTGTCAACCACCAGTGAGTCCCTCCCTCGGGGGTGATGCCAGGGTTCCGAGGCCTGGCAGCCGGGTCTGGCTCCCCTTGGTCTGCGCCCCGCGCCCCGCCGGGCCCAGGGACCCGCCCGCTCCGTGGCTGCGCGGGCCGAGAGGGTCTGCAGGGAGTGCGGCAAGGGGGCGGGGCCCGGGGCACCCGGCCCTCCACTTCTTGTGGTGGGGGGAGCGGCTTGGCGGTGCTGCCGATGGGGCTGGGTGTCCCTCGGACGGCGGCCCTGCCCACCCGCCCACCAGGCTCTCCGCGCCCGCGGCTGCAGGGAGCGCCCCGCCTGGGCACGGGCCGTGCCCGCCCGGAGGAGGGAGGAGGCCGGCCGCCACGGGAACAATGTGGTCGGTGTTTTGTGGACTGTCAGCCTCGTTCCCGGATCCTCCTTTCCACGCCCCTTGGCCAAACCGCCACAGGCCCGGCACGCAGAGGGAAGCGCCCCCTTATTTGGTCTTGGAAAGAAAGGGGAAAGGTTATCCTCAGATGCCTGCGGCGTTGGGTCATCGGCCGGCAGTTTTTGGCCCGCGCCCGGGAGCAGTGCCGGCTCCCGCCGGTAGGTGGCGGCGCCGGGCAGCGCCTCGCAGAGATGCCCGAAGTCGTAAACAAACCCGCAGGTTCCGGTACCTCGGTCTCGGGGTCTTCTTTTGTTAGCGCGCCGGGGGCGACGGCGGGGGGGGGGAGGTGGGGGTGACAGGGAGAGGGAGGAGGAGGGGGCGGGCGAGGAAGGAGGAAGAGCGGGAGAAGAAGAAAACAAAGCCTTTTTTTTTATGCGACAGTCAAGCTTTCAGAATCGGAAAATCTGCTTCAGTTTGAGGGTGTGACTTTGCCGTGTGGATTTCATGTGAACCCTTTGCGAGTGCACGAGGGTATGCGGGCTTCAGGTGTACGATTAGCCGGGCGGTGGGAATGCAAATTCCTTTAGGGACGTTAATAAGGTACTAGGTGAGGATTAGTACGAGCTTGGAGGGTTCCTTTCTTTCCTCCCTCCCTCACCCCCTCCTTCCCTCCTCCTGCCTCCCTTTGCCAGCCTCTCAGGTGAGCTGGGGAGGTGAAGCGAGCCACCTGCCTTCTCTCGGCCGGAGCAGGACGGAAGCGGAGGTCCCTAAGCACTAAGCACGCGCAGGCCGGCACTTGCTGACCCCCGTTGCTGACCTTCACACCGTACCTGCAAGCTAGGACTGACTCTCGCCATTTTACACGGAGTTCTGAGAGGCTAAGGTCACGCGGACAGCAAGTGGCAAAGCTGGGATTTGAACCCCTGTCCTTCACACTTCAAAGCCAAGGCTGTCCCACAATGAAGGGCACCTTACCTCTCCAGTGCGTCCTCCAAATAAAGCTCTTGTAATATGTATCATTCTCCAAAGTTCTGTAAAAAGAACCAAAACATTAACGTGATTTGAATTTCCTCAGCAGAGAAAAACAAAAGCCACTACCGTGTGGAGGTGACTCTGGAGGGTGAACCTGCTCCCCCGGGTGGGAAGGAAACCCGAGGTCAGGGGAGCCAGGGGTCTGGAGCTTCTGCTTTAACTGCTTCGGGGGCGCTGTACTTCTTCAGGGAGGCTCTGGGGCAGCATCCCGTGAGGTACCTGCTACTCCGCAGAGCACTCCAAAGAGGGGCCTGCCAGGCGGGAAGCTGTGCTAGCTTTTATTTTCTATTTTAGGCAAGTTGCAGGCAGCCCTTTTGTTTGGCTGAGCGTCCCACACGCTCCCCGTGCCCCTGCCCATTGTTCCATCTGTCTCGTGAGGATGGGGGTGGGGGGCTGCCAATAATTTTCACTTAGAAGACCTGTTTCGGGTTTCTTCATCTGGAAAGAAATTAATTTTCCAAGCCACACAATTATAGGCAACTTTTTAAAGAGTTACTGGCGTGCCAGTTTCATGTTTAGATTAACCGGTGCCAGTTTTTCTTTTAAAAAAACAAAGTTTGTGTGAACAAAGTTAAATCCAAGAAATGTGGTTTTTCTCTATCTCTCTCTTTCTCATGAAATAGTAAAATAAGAAAAAAAAAAAACGTTGCTTCTACCAGTTTTGGGGGGTTTCCAGGTTTCCAAGAATTTACTTAGCTTGCTACATAATATATTTCTGTGGAAAAATTACAGCAAGAATATCTTTCAGATCATTGCTTTCCAGTCATTGTTTTATTGGTTCCCATATTCCATGAAAACTAGCACTGTCTGGGTTTGCCCCGACATTCCAGAGCCCAGGTCCCCATCCCAGGAACCAGAGTCCTTCTCTGGATGAGGAATATGGCAGCCATGGCTGTTGCCTTGTCCTTCCCAGATGTGCTGGCAAACCAGAGTGTGGTGTCCTCTGAGCCCTCACTCTGCACCTCACTCTGCGCTTCATTCTCCCCAACATCTTGATTTGGTTCCATTCTGTTGCCTGGGTTCTGCTCCCTGACTATGCCTTGAGGCAGGTACCCACTGTCATCAAAGGGGCTGCCCTGTTTGGAGGGGCAGTGGCACCGAGCAACCCAGAATGGACTTGGGGAACAGAGCTATGCAGCCTTGACCATGCTCCTTTACTCCTGTGCTCCAGCTGTTGTGAGGATTTAATGATTCTTCATATGCAGGACTTAGGAAGCAGAATAGGGCACACCTCCCAGGGTTGTTGGCAGGATCAAATGAAATGATGCCTGTAAAATCCTTAGCCAGGGTCTGGCACCCAGAAAGGGCTCAATAGATGTTTGGTGAGTAGTATAATCAGCTACCTCTTTTTGAGGGTCAGCTATCTGCCATTTAAGGCACTCTACATATGCACTTGAATCCCATGGAAAACCTAAGATGCAGTTAAAATTATTACATGTACAGGTGGGTTTAGTAAATTACCCAAAGTCACACAGCTAGTATGTGGCAGGGCCAGGATCTGTCTGACTCCAAAGTACGTGCCCTTTTGATTATGGGCAGCCTAGGGAGAAGGAAGAAATCATAAATGACTGTTTGTGTGGTGAGCTGAAAAATCTTTATGGGAAGGGGAGTTATAACTGAATCAATATGAATAACTTGCGGTTATCCTTGTATCTTTGGGGTGACTATGGAAGACAGTGACATAATGCTGATTACATGGATAGATATAAGTACCAGTGGACAGAAGCCACCTTTGGGTCTCCTGATTGCCCTCTGCCTAAATTCCCAAAGCCTCGTGGGGCCCTTCTAAGCACAGGCTAGAGATGGGTCTGTGTACTGGCTCTATGTACTGATCAGGACTCTCTGTTTCTGCAAAAGACAGAAACCCAACCCAAACTGGTTTAAGCAAAAAAGAGATATAATTGGCTTATGAAACTGATAATGGAAAGGTTCAGCTTCAGGCATGGCTTGGTCCAGGAGTTCAAAAATATTATCTGGACTTAGCCTTATCCATATCTCAGCTCTAATTTCCTCCATGTTGGCTTTATTCTCAGGTTGGTTCTCTCACTGACTTTTTTTGGCCCTCATTGGTCAGACCCAAGTAAACTTGGGTCCTTAAAAGAAAAAATCATGGTTCTCTTTATTAAAAGAAGGTAGGGATGCTGACAGGCAAGATCAATAGATGTCCACTCCACCCTGCCTACTATGTAGCACCATCAATCAGAAAGATGATAGAGAAAAAACATTAATAGTGAACATTTCTGACATAAAGGACACTCATAAGTCAAACAGGCAGGGGAGGGGTAATTAGAACTGTTTCCAGTTACGCAGAGGACCCAAGAGCACCCAGGATTCTCCAGTTTCAAGTCAGGCTAGGTAATTCTAAATGATAGAGTAAAACCTTGATATCATAGGGATTGTGTTGGAAGGTCTTTAGAAATCCTCAGTGTCCTACTGTAGCAAAATGCTTTTAAAATATAATGTATAGTAATATAAATATAATACATAATAAAATGCTATTACAATATAAATATATACAAATATATGTAAAAGTGTATATGTGTACATATATACTATTATAATATAATGATATATAAATTAATGTAAAAATGCAATAAAGTCCTACTGAACTAACTGCACTAAAGATCCTTGCAGACCCTTAATGAGAGTCACCAGGCACACAACTATAAATAAAACATTACAATCCACAGGGTGGATGCTGGGCTGTTGACTAGGTTGGTCACAAGATGCGTGATGATTTGTTCCTTGCACCAATCTGATGTAATTCAAACTGGTGCCTGAGTGAATTGGCAAATTATTAGATGTCACGGACCTTTGGTCACTTCTCGAACAGTCAGGCTTGAGAATGTTCACTGGATAAGTACAACGTGCTGCTTTCCTGCCATTGAATGTGTCCTGAGCCAAGGGTGAGGCCACTGAGGCCCGGATGTTCCGGGCACCCGGGAATGGGATTGGAAAGTGGGCAGGCTTCCCACCTTCTGCCTAGAGTGGGTCTCCCAGCCCCCACGCTCCCCCTCTGGGCCTTGTCCCCACTCCCCATCCTGTACTGTCCCCATCATTGGAGTGGAGGCTCTGGACCCCATTCAGAGGAGCGAAATTGCCCTTGATGTCAATCAGGGGTGTCAGTCCAGGAACACTTCAATGTCATGTCCACCACAAGAACAAGGAGCAGGTAAAACCCACCTGAACAGGTGTCTGTATCTCCGGAAAGTGTTCACCCTCCTCCCATTGTCTCTCCTGATTCTCTGGCTGCCAACATTATTAGCTTCATTTTTACACAGAGGGAACTGGGGCTTCAAGAGGTTCCGCTGTCATTGCTCCAAATCACACAGAGAGGAAGAAAATGAGACCAGATTTAGTCCCAGCCCAAGTAATCCATATGTTCCCTTATCAAGTAGTTATTGCGCATTAACTAGGTGCCAGGCAGGGTGCTGGGGCCTGGGAATTCCTTGAGGAGCAGAACAGACTGCCTCAGTGAGTTTACAATCTACCAGGAGACAGACTTCGTAGAGCCATCATAAAGCGTACTATGTATCAAGTTATGCGTGGCGCTGTGAAGGTGAGGTGCCCAGAGTGTGATGCCTGGAACGGGGAGATCTGTCTTCACCTGGGCTCCCCTACAAGCTGATCCTGAGACAGGGTTTGGGTGCAAGTTGTTCATCTGGGGCGAATGTAGAGAGGGAGTGGGTCAGGGCAGGAAATCAGTAAAGGACACATCAGTGGGATACTGCCGCCTGTGGGTAGCTGAGCTCAGTGTGCCTGGGGACGTTCTGAGAGATGGTGTAGAGCACCAGCGCCCCACGACCGAGTGATGTGGCTGGGGGTTTATCTCCAGCTCCTGTACCTCATTGATTGAACGGTATTCGTAGGGGTGTTGACTCCCCAGCACTTCCAACCTGCATGGGGAGCTGGCTGAACCTTAAAGCAGCCAGAGGGGACCTTCAGGCAGACAGAGGTGGGCACTGGAGGGAGGGAGCTGTCAGCCCATAGGGACCCTTTCTCCAAAGCCCTGGGACTCGACTCAGCGGCACTGACAGCACCTGCTGCACTAATCCCATAACTGGGCTAAGGGCAAAGAGGGTAGGCCAGAGGGAACAGAACATGCAAAGGTGCAGAGGCTGGAGGGAGCCCAGGGTCTGAGAACCAGGAGGAGGTCAGAGCGCTGACATGATGGTGCACGGGCTGTGGGAGGAGGCTGGGAGGCTGGGAGCTACCTGAGGCCGGGGAAGGCTTTCAGGAGGTGGGCGGCTCACCTTTTAGGGGCCCCTGTCTGGCTGCAGTGTGGAGTATGATTCGGAGAGGGTCACAGATGAAACTGGGTAGGAGGTTCTTGTGTGTATTTTGGGGGGGTCCGGGTGAGAGACGACGCTAGCGGGCCTGGCGAGGTGGTGTTTGAGTTGGAGGGGACACGGTTAAAGTCGGCAGGACTCCTGCTCTCTGCTTCCTCCACCCGTATCCCCCCACACATCCGCCAAGGACAGGGTGTGGTGGACCTTCGCTGGACCCGCTCCTGTTGACCTCCCATCTCAAGAGCAGGATGAGGCCTACAAAGAACACCAGAAAGAAACTAGGGCATTTGCTTTTACGAGGTGTATGAATTAGGGCTCCTGGGAGTGAATGCCAGACAGGAACTTCAGCCAGAAGGACATTCACTAGAATGCTCTCAGAGCTCCAAAAACTTGTACAGGTGGAGGGACCAGGCTTGAGAAATGGACGGGGACCAAACGGGCTCCAGGCAGCAGGAATCCCCCGTTCTTTCATTCCTCAAACACTGAGTGCCTACTACATTCCGAGCATCGTGCAAGTGCTGTGGATAGAGCATTGTGCGAGGCACTGTCCCTCCTCTCTCGGGCCTACATTCTTATGGGAGAAACGAGCGATAAACGTGACAAGTGACGAGAGCTCATGAAACCGGTAAAGGAGGGGACTTCCCTGGTGGCGCAGTGGTTAAGATTCCGCCTGCCAATGCAGGGAACACGGGTTCGAGCCCTGGTCCTGGAAGATCCCACCTGCCGCGGAGCAACTAAGCCTGTGCGCCACAACTACTGAAGCCCGCATGTTACAACTACTGAGCCCACATGCCTAGACCCCATGCTCCGCACACAACAAAAGAAGCCACCGCAATGAGAAGCCCGCACACCGCAGCGAAGAGTAGCCCCCGCTCGCTGGAACTAGAGAAAGCCCACGCACAGCAACAAAGACCCAGGGCAGCCAAAAAAAAGGGTAAAGAAGGGCACGGGGATGTGTAGAGCATGGGTTCCACTTTAGATGGGGGGACAGGGAAGTTCTTTCCAGTGGAGCCCTCAGAGGAACGTCTGAGTGAAGAGAGGGAGGAGGCAGGCAAAGCTGGGGGAAGAGCATCCCAGCAGGAGTGCAGAGGCTGGGGTGGCTATTGCTGGCCTGATGGAGCAGGAGAGGTTAGGATTGTGGATTTTGAGTGAAATGGCAAGCCACTGGCAGGATTTGAACAGGGGGCTGACGCGATCTGGTTTACACGTTGGAAGGATCACTCTGACTTCTGTGTGGAGAACGGATCATAGAGGCCCAAGGAAAAAGCCCAGTTAAGAGGCTACTGTAGGGATCCCAGCAACAGATGATGGGGGTGAGGGAGCTGTTACAGCAGGAAGTAAGAAGTGACCAGACTCAAGACTTTCTTTAGAGGCTGAGCTGACAGTACTGACAGATTCATGTTTGAAGGAAAGAGAGAAGTCAAGAATAACACCCAGGTTTCTGGCCAAAAGAGATGCCATTTACTGAGATGGGGATGGCTTGGGACAGCTGGGGAATCAAGAGCTGTGATTGTATGTGTTGGTGTCATGATAAGTCACACAAGACCTTTGGAAGGATCCCTGGGGTTAGATATATGCTCCAACTATCCCACATCTTTGTGTCCCTTCCTCAGGATCCAAAGTCATTTGCATGCTCCCTAGCTGATCTCAGGCTGGACAGAGAGGCCCAACCTTTGGGCGCTGGCCACCCCCTCCCAGAGAAAGCCCACCCAGGGAACTCCCTAGAAGAGAGTCGGTGCTGTTAGGAATGGGGTCGGGTGTTGGACGATCCAAAATGAGCAAGAATCCACTCTAAGAAGACAAGTCTGAGGGTAAAGACTGCCCGTGGAAGGGCAGTCCGGTCAAGCAAGAGCCAGCATGTGCTGTGTGCTCTAAGGTCAGGGGCTAGGACAAATGAGCAGAAGCTCCAGGGAGGCAGATTTCGATTTGGTGTAAGACAGAAATTTCCAACACTTTCCAAGGTCACCTGGGCCACTGGGATGCAGCCATTCCCTGGCACTTGACTCATTTAAGAGTCAGCTGGCCACGTTCTTGGATGGATGCGGAGGAGAAAGCTAAGCATAGTAGGTGACTGAACCAGGTGAGGGGCTTGAAGTGTTTTGACTGAGCACTCCCATCAAGAAAGTATTTTGAGGCTGCATCTCCAATATCTACATGTCTGTGCTTGTTCATTCCAACGTATATCGTTCTACCAATATAATTATAACTATGCCTACAATAAACCATCACAAAATAGACTTTTAAAAGGATGAGCAACAGATGAAATAAACTTGTCTTAAGTTAATTTTCATTTTATTAACAAAACTAAAAATCTTTTATCAACAAAATATTAAATTAATTATTAATATTTCAGAGCAATGTGATTGAAAATATTTCATTATTTGTTTTATTGGTTTCCCACTCTGTAATGTGAAAGCCTGGTTCTAAATTTAGTTTACCTGAATACTTGGTTTTAATAATGGTTGAGTTGTACAAGATAATTTTAAAAGATGCCTGGTTCCAAGCAGCAGACAGACAGCATTGGCCATAGTTAGCAGTTAGTGAATCATTATTTTCGTTTTTCAGCCCCACCCATCAATTGGTTTAAACATTTTAAATGAAATGTGGTTAGTAATTCTATATCTCCTTTGATGTTAATCAGTTATTCTTGAAATGGAATTAGAAGGTATTGCAGTTTTATATATATGTATATATATATTTTTTTAATCTTGTTTGGATGCTGAATGTTGTGTATTTTACATTGTCATGGGTTTGGTTATATTCTTATTTATTTATTTGTTTATTTATTTATTTATTTAGGCTGCATCGGGTCTCAGTTGCAGCACGCGGGCTCTTTGTTGCGGCATGCAGGCTTCTCTCTAGTTGTGGCACGCAGACTCCAGAGTGCCCGGGCTCAGTAGCTGTGGCATGCGGGCTTAGCTGCCGCATGCGGGCTTAGCTGCCCCGTGGCATGTGGGATCTTAGTTCCCTGACCAGGGATAGAACCCGCATCCCCTGCATTGGAAGGTAGATTCCTAACCACTGGACCACCAGGGAAGTCCCCTTATATTGTTTTAACTGTGATGAAATACACAAAATCTAAAATTCACCACCTTAACCACTGTTAAGTGTACAGTACAGTAGCGTTAAGTACATTTACATGTTTTGCAACCAATCTCCTGAATTGTTCATTTTGCAAAACTGAAATTCTATACCCATTAAACTATAATGCAGTTTTATATTTTAATAATTGGGCACAAAACCCAATTAAATATTTCATTTGGTTTCTAGATTTTAAAGTACATACCTAGAGGAATTCATTGTGACCACACGTATAATTTTTTTTTGCAACAAAATCGAAATCACAACATGTTGGAAACATTTTAAAACATCTGTTTCAAAATGATCTCTTTGCAGAATGTTTCTTTCAACAAGCAGTTAATTTCTAATTCATTGTTCCAAGTGGCACTTTTCCTTGAAGGTACAGATGAAATCCATTTCTTTCTTCAATTATGCCTGCTATGTACCTATATTATTGAAAGCAGCTTGTCATCCCAGAAAAGGTCAGAAAAGCTGGAGTATTTTTCTTTTTGTTAAAAAAAAGACAACACCTGTTTCTTAAGGTCACCACCTGGTATTATACCTTTGTATAAAAATTTGACTACATTTAAACTCCTTTTCATAAAATTAACCACACTGATGACACCTTGAATCACTTTGTGTATCTTTGCTTTTCACTTCTCTCATGCAATGCTTTGCCTGTGGGTGAAGCAATGAATGGTCTTCATTTGCAGAGCTAGCTCTGAAACCTGACCCTGGAACTTTTATTTAAAAATTGCAATCAAGGCAACCATCCCTCCTGCAGTTACATCTGTACCGTTTTCCCACAAAACATCATCTTGAATAAAGTCATGATACTATTGAGAATATGTCTTCTCTGCTACACCTTTCCTATAATAGTTTCCAAATAACTCAATTCCTTATCTTTTCAACGTTAAAACAAAATTTAGCAAACACCATGAACTGATACATGTATAAAACCACAGTACTTTCATCCAACTGTACAGCAAATATCCCATATTGTGTATTTTTAAATACTTGTACTTTAAAGTCTCCAGCAATATGCTCTATGACTTCCAGCAGTGTTTGCTGACAAATGAATGTATTTTAGTTTGTCTTTATTTTTCTTTGTATTATTTTTACTATTTTTATGTGAGAAGAAGAACAAATATTCATAAATGGCATGTGAGTTTTGGACTTCTGCACCAAAAAACCTTAGAAGAGGCTTCTAAACATTTATTATTACACCTAATGAAATATTTTAAAGTTTGGATAGATAATTTTATTAAAGATTGCTGGGAAAGTTGTAGAGTGTATCTTTGTGTTCTAGATTTTGTTTGTTTACATCCACTAAAGCACACAAGTCTTACATATACAGCACAAAGAATTTTTACCTATGTATCTACCAGTGTAACCGTGACCCAGATCAAGATGCAAATCATCTCCTGAGCCTCAGAAAGCTCCATTGTTCCCCTTTCCTGTCAAAAAACCTGCAGCAGTAACTGCTGTTCTGACGTTTACTACCATGGATTAGTTTTGCCTGTTCTTGAACCCTACATAAAAGGAATCATATGTCTTCTGTGTCTACCTTCTGTTGCTCAGTGTTTTTGAGATAAATCCAGGTTGTTGCATGTATCAATACTTCACCCTTTGTCATTGCTGTGTAGTATTATTCCAATGTACAAATATATTAATAAATCAATATTTGTTTATCCATTCTTCTACTGGTGGACATTTGGTTTCCAGTTCAGGGAAATTATAAATAAAGTTGCTATAAAAGTTCTTTAATAAGTTTCATAGAGTAGGTGTATGTTTAATTTTATTAGAAACCGCTAAACAACTTTCCTGTTTATACTCCCACCAGAAATGGATGAGTTCAGTTGCCCTAATCCCTGCTAACACTTGACGTTGGTCTTTTAAATTTTAATCACTCTGGTTGGTGTCTATTGATATCACATTTTGTTTTAACTTGCATTTCCCTGATGAGTAATATGGCACATATATTTATTGATCATTTGCATATCTTCTTTTGTGAAGTACTTGTTCACATATTTTGTCCATTTTTAAAAATTCATTGTCTTTTTTGTAGAGATGGCCAAGAGGCACATGAAAAGATGCTCAACATCACTAGTTATGAGAGAAATGCAAAACAAAACTACAATGAGGTATCACCTCACACTGGTCAGAATGGCCATCATAAAAAAATCTACAAACAATATATGCTAGAGAGGATGTGCAGAAAAGGGAGCCTTCCTACCCTGTTGGTGGGAATGTAAATTGGTATAGCCACTATGGAGAACAGTACGGAGGTTCCTTAAAAAACTAAAAATAGAGCTACTGTATGATCCAGCAATCCCACTCCTGGGCATAAATCCGGAGAAAACCATAATTTGAAAAGATACATGTACCCCAATGTTCATTGCAGCACTATTTACAATAGCTAGGACATGGAAGCAACCTCAAAGTCCATAGATGAAGGAATAGATAAAGAAGATGTGGTATGTGTGTGTGTGTGTGTGTATATATATATAAATAAAACAATGGAATATTACTCAGCCATAAAAAAGAATGAAATAATGTCATTTGCAGCAACATGGATGCACCTAGAGATTGTCATACTGAGTGAAGTAAGACAGAGAAAGACAAATATCATATAAAATTGCTTATATATGGAATCTAAAAAAAAATGGTATGAATGAACCTATTTACAAAACAGAAATAGAGTCACAGATGTAGAAAACAAACTTACGGTTACCAAGGGGGAAAGGGGAGTGTGGGATAAATTGGAAGATTGGGATTGACATAAACACACTACTATATATAAAATAGATAACTAATAAGAACCTACTGTATAGTACAGGGAACTCTACTCAATACTCTGAATAACCTATATGGGAATAGAATCTTAAAAAGAGTGGATATATGTATTTGTATAACTGATTCACTTTGCTGTACAGCAGAAACTAACACAACATTGAAAATCAACTATACTCCAATAAAAATTTTTTTTAAAAGGGAAAAGAAAGAAAAATTGGTTGTTTTTTTTCTTATTGACTTATAGGTGTTCTTTATATATTTTGGATCTGTTCTTCATTAGAATGTACTACAAATATTTTATCTCACTCTACAGTTTGCCTCTTCATTTCCTTAATGGTGCCTTTTGATGGGCAGTTTTAAAGTTTGATAAAATTCAATTTATTAATGATTTTATTTCCTGGATTGTCTTCTGTGTCCTATTTAGGAAATCTATCCTACTTCTAAGTCACGAGGATAGTCTCCTATGTTTTATAGTTTCACACTTTCCAGGTCTAGCTTATACATTTAGGTCTAAGATCCGTCTGACATTCATTTTTTGAGGCAGGGTTCAGGGTTCTTTCCCCTCCCCATAATGTAGATATTCAGTTGTTCCAGCACCATTTTCTGAAAAGTGGATGTAAGTTTTCAAGTGTCAAACAAATCACAGTGACTTTATTTTACCATTAGCAAGTGTCTCCAGAATCAATGCACACTTAGGGTGATGTTCATCTTGAAGGACAGTGGATATAAACCCCTGTTTAAAAGACTATTCTTGGAAAATAACATTGTTTGAACATCTTTCATTATCTCATCATTATTTTTAACTTGCATTATGACTAAGAGATCATACTAAGGGTAGGAGAGAGATCAGTTCTGCAAATTTGTTTAATTTGCTCATACTTGCATTATTATAGTATATGCTAAATATAGTGTATAGTATAACCTTTTAATATATTCCAGGAATCTTTTTAACCTGCTTATTCATTTTGCTAAAAATTCCCCACATTGATTTGAGGGTTTGTCTCTTTCTCTATAAAATGTGTCAATTTTTACTGTTTATATTTTGAGGATGTAATACTAGGTTCACATATATTTTAAATTATTGTATATTTCTGATGAATTTAGTCTTTTATCACTGTGAAGTGATCATCTTATCTCTGGTAAGACTCGTGGCCTTAAAGCATATATTATCGCTATTAATATGGCCACATCAGCTTTTTTTTGTCATTGCTCCAACCTTTCAATTTCAATTTTTGTGAACTTTTGTTTTCAATGTTTTTCTTAAAAAAAGCATAAGTTGAAATATGGGAAAAAATCAGTCTATCTTTTTCAGTTAACTGAACCATTGAACCATTTATATTTTATGATGTATTTGTGTTAAATTTAGCAACTTATTTTGTGATTTCTAATAGTTCTATCTTGTATTAGTTTCCTAGAGCTGTCAGCATTAGTCTGGGTTCTCCACAGAAAAAGAACCAAAAGAATATGTTTGTATTTATATTTACTATAATGAATTGGCTCGTGCAGTTATGGAGACTGAGAGTCTAAGATCTTCAGTCAGAAGGCTTGGAGACCAAGGAGAGCTGATGGTATAAGTTTCAGTCTGAGTCCAAGTCCAAAGGCAGGAGAAGACCAATGTCCCAGCTCAAAGACAGGCAAAGAGAAAGAATTTTCTTACCCAGCTTTTTATTCTATTCAGACCTTCAGTGGATTGGACGGGTCCCACCCACATTGGAGAGGGCAATCTGGTCTACTTAGTCTACTCATTCAAATGTAAATCTCACCCAGAAACACCCTCACAGAAACACTCAGAATAATGTTTGATCAAATATCTGGTCATCCCATGGCCCAGTCAAGATGACATATAAAATTAACCATCACACTACATAACAAAGTATCACAAACTGGTTGACTTAAAACAATAGAAATTTATTGTTTCACATTTCTAGAGGCCAGAAGTCCAAGATCGAGGTGTTGGCCAGGACCATGCTCTCTCTGAGATTTCGGGTAGAATCCTTCCTTGACTCTTCCTAACTTCTGGTGGCGGCTGTTGATCCTTGGCATTTCTTGGCTTGTGGCTTCATCATTCCAGTCTCTGCCTCTGTTGTCACACAGCCTTGTTATCTCTGTGTCTGGGTCTTTTTTCCTCTTATAAGGACACCAGTCATACTGGATTAGGACCCATGCTACTTCAGCATTACCCCATCTTAATTACATCTGCAAAGACCTTATTTCCAAATAACGTCATATTCACAGGTAGCAGGAGTTAGGACTTCAACATATCTTTTGAGGGGACACAGATAACACATCTATTGCATGTCTCCTTTCCTCTCCTTTCCTGCCTTCTTTTGGATTAATTTTTTTTGAATTTTATTTTATTTTATATTTTATACAGCAGGTTCTTATTAGTTGTCTATTTTATACATGTTAGTGTATATATGTCAATCCCAATCTCCCAATTCATCCCACCACCACCCCACCCCTCTTTCCCCCCTTGGTGTCCATATGTTTGTTCTCTACATCTGTGCCTCTATTTCTGCCTTGCAAACCAATTCATCTGTACCATTTTTCTAGATTCCACATATATGCGTTAATATACAATATTTGTTTTTCTCTTTCTGACTTACTTCACTCTGTATGACAGTCTCTAGGTCCATCCACATCTCTACAAATGACCCTATTTCATTCCTTTTTATGGCTGAGTAATATTCCATTGTATATATGTACCACAACTTCTTTATCCATTCATCTGTCGATGGGCATTTAGGTTGCTTCCGTGACCTGGCTATTGTACATAGTGCTGCAAGGAACATTGGGGTGCATGTGTCTTTTTGAATTATGGTTTTCTCTGGGTATATGCCCAGTAGTGGGATTGCTGGATCATATGGTAATTCTATTTTTAGTTTTTTAAGGAACCTCCATACTGTTCTCCATAGTGGCTGTATCAATTTACATTCCCACTAACAGTGCAAGAGGGTTCCCTTTTCTCCACACCCTCTCCAGCATTTGTTGTTTGTAGATTATCTGATGATGCCCATTCTAACTGGTGTGAGGTGATACCTCATTGTAGTTTTGATTTGCATTTCTCTAATAATTAGTGATGCTGAGCAGCTTTTAATGTGCCTCTTGGCCATCTGTATGTCTTCTTTGGAGAAATGTCTATTTAGGTTTTCTGCCCAAGACCTAAATAGACATTTGGATTGGGTTATTTGAGCTGCATGAGCTGTTTATATATTTTGGAGATTAATCCTTTGCCCATTGATTAGTTTGCAAATATTTTCTCCCATTCTGAGGGTTATCTTTTCATCTTGTCTATAGTTTCCTTTGCTGTGCAAAAGTTTTTGTTTCATTAGGTGCCATTTATTTATTTTTGTTTTTATTTCCATTACTCTAAGAGGTGGGTCAAAAAAGACCTTGCTGTGATTTATGTCAAAGAGTGTTCTTCCTATGTTTTCCTCTAAGAGTTTTATAGTGTCCGGTCTTACATTTAAATCTTTAATCCATTTTGAGTTTATTTTTGTGGATGGTGTTAGGGAATGTTCTAATTTCATTCTTTTACATGTAGCTGTCCAGTTTTCCCAGCACCACTTATTGAAGAGACTGTCTTTTCTCCATTGTATATCCTTGCCTCCTTTGTCATAGATTAGTTGACCATAGGTGCATGGGTTTATCTCTGGGCTTTCTATCCTGTTCCATTGATCTATATTTCTGTTTTTGTGCTGGTATCATATTGTCTTGGTTACTGAAAGTTTGTAGTATAGTCTGTAGTCAGGGAGTCTGATTCCTCCAGCTCCTTTTTTTTCCCTCAAGATTGCTTTGGCTATTTGGGGTCTTTTGTGTCTCTGTACACATTTTAAGATTTTTTGTTCTAGTTCTGTAAAAAATGCCATTGGAGGGACTCCCCTGGTGGTGCAGTGGTTAAGCATCTGCCTGCCAAAACAGGGGACATGGGTTCAAGTCCTGGTCTGGGAAGATCCCACATGCTGTGGAGCAACTAAGCTTGTGCACCACAACTACTGAGACTGCGTGCCACAACTCCTGAAGCCTGCATGCCTAGAGCCCATGCTCCACAGCAAGAGAAGCCACCACAATGAGAAGCCTGCACACCACAGAGAAGAGTAGCCCCAACTCACTGCAACTAGAGAAAGCCCACACGCAGCAACAAAGACCCACACAGCCAAAAATAAATTTAAAATAAATAAATAAATAAAATTTTTAAAAAGTGTTTTAAAAAATGCCATTGGTAATTTGATAGGGATTGCATTGAATCTGTAGATAGCTTTGGGTAGTATAGTCATTTTCACAATCTTGATTCTTCCAGTCCAAGAACATGGTATATCTCTTCATCTGTTTGTGTCATCTTTGATTTCCTTCATCAATGTCTTATAGTTTTCTGAGTACAGGTCTTTTACCTCATAAGGTATGTTTAACCCTAAGTATTTTATTCTTTTTTGTTGCAATGGTGAATGGGATTGTTTCCATAATTTCTTTCTGATCATTCGTTGTTAGTATATAGGAATGCAAGAGATTTCTGTGCATTAATTTTGTATCCTGCAAATTTACCAAATTCATTGATTACCTCTAGTAGTTTTCTGGTGGCATCTTTATGGTTATCTATGTATAGTATCATGTCATCTGCAAACAGTGACAGTTTTACTTCTTCTTTTCCAATTTGTATTCCTTTTATTTCTTTTTCTTCTCTGATTGCTGTGGCTAGGACTTCCAAAACTATGTTGAATAATAGTGGCGACAGTGGATATCCTTGTCTTGTTCCTGATCTTAGAGGAAATGCTTTCAGTTTTTCACCATTGAGAAAGATGTTTGCCGTGGGTTTGTCATATATGGCCTTTATTATGTTGAGGTAGTCTCCCTCTATGCCTACTTTCTGGAGAGTTCTTATCCTAAATGGATGTTGAATTTTGTCAGAAGCTTTTCTGCATGTATCCAGATGATCATATGGTTTTTATTCTACAGTTTGTTAATATGGTGTATCACATTGATTGATTTGCATATATTGAAGAATCCTTGCATCCCTGGGATAAATCCCACTTGATCATGGTGTATGATCCTTTTAATGTGTTGTTGGATTCTGTTTGCTACTATTTTGTTAAGGACTTTTGCATCTACATTCATCAGTGATATTGGTCTGTAATTTTCTTTTTTTTTTGTAGTATCTTTGTCTGGTTTTGGTATCAGGGTGATGGTGGCCTCATAGAATGAGTTTGGGAGTGTTCCTTCCTCCGCAACTTTTTGGAAGAGTTTGAGAAGGATGGGTGTTAGCTCTTCTCTAAATGTTTGATAGAATTCACCTGTGAAGCCATCTAGTCCTGGAATTTTGTTTGTTGGAAGATTTTTAATCACAGTTTCAATTTCATTACTTGTGACTGGTCTGTTTATATTTTCTGTTTCTTCCTGATTCAGTCTTGGAAGGTTATTCCTTTCTAAGAATTTGTCCATTTCTTCCAGGTTGTCCATTTTATTGGCAAAGAGTTGCTTGTAGTAGTCTCTTATGATGCTTTGTATTTCTGCAGTGTCCATTGTAACTTCTCCTTTTTCATTTCTAATTTTATTGATTTGAGTCCTCTCCCTCTTTTTCTTGATGAGTCTGGCTAAAGGTTTATCAATTTTGTTTATCTTCTCAAAGAACCAGCTTTTAGTTTTATTGATCTTTGCTATTGTTTTCTTTGTTTCTATTTCATTTATTTCTGCTCTGATCTTTATGCTCTCTTTCCTTCTACTAACTTTGAGTTTTGTTTGTTCTTCTTTCTCTAGTTCCTTTAGATGTAAGATTAGATATTTTATTTGAGATTTTTCTTGTTTCTTGAGGTAGGATTGTATTGCTATAAACTTCCCTCTTAGAACTGCTTTTGCTGCATCCCATAGGTTTTGGATCGTCATGTTTTCATTGTCATTTGTCTCTACGTATTTTTTGATTTCCTCTTTGATTTCCTCAGTGATCTCTTGGTTATTTAGTAACATATTGTTTAACCTCCATGTGTTTGTCTTTTTTACGTTTTTTTCCCCTGTAATTTATTTCTAATCTCATAGTGTTGTGGTCAGAAAAGATGCTTGATATTATTTCAATTTTATTAAATTTACTGAGGCTTGAGTTGTGTGTGACCCAAGATGTGATCTATTCTGGGGGATGTTCTGTGTGCACTTGAGAAGAAAGTGTAATCTGCTGTTTTTGGATGGAATGTCCTATAAATATCAATTAAATCTATCTGGTCTACTGTGTCATTTAAAGCTTATGTTCCCTTATTAATTTTCTGTCTGAATGATTTGTCCACTGGTGTAAGTGAGGTGTTAAAGTCCCCCAGTATTATTGTCTTACTGTCAGTTTCCTCTTTTATAGCTGTTAGCATTTGCCTTATATATTGAGATGCTCCTATGTTGGGTGCATTTATATTTATAATTGTTATATCTTCTTGGATTGATCCCTTGATCATTATGTAGTGTCCTTCCTTGTCTTGTAACATTCTTTATTTTAAAGTCTATTTTATCTGACATGAGAATTGCTACTCCAGCTTTCTTTTGATTTCCATTGGCATGGAATATCTTTTTCCATCCCCTCACTTTCAGTCTGTATGTGTCCCTAGGTCTGAAGTGGGTCTCTTGTAGACAGCATATATATGGGTCTTGTTTTTGTATCCATTCAGCAAGCCTCTGTCTTTTGGTTGGAGCATTTAATCCATTCACATTTAAGGTAATTATCGATATGTATGTTCCTATTACCATTTTCGTAATTGTTTTGGGATTGTTATTGTAGGTCCTTTTCTTCTCTTGTGTTTCCCACTTAGAGAAGTTCCTTTAGCATTTGTTGGAGAGTGGTTTGATGGTGGTGAATTCTCTTAGCTTTTGCTCGTCTGTAAAGCTTTTGATTTCTCCGTTGAATCTGAATGAGATCCTTGCCGGGTAGAGTAATCTTGGTTGTAGGTTCTTCCCTTTCATCACTTTAAATATATCATGCCACTCCCTTCTGGCTTGTTGAGTTTCTGCTGAGAAATCAGCTGTTAACCTTATGGGAGTTCCCTTGTATGTTATTTGTCTTTTTTCCCTTGTTGCTTTTAATAATTTTTCTTTGTCTTTAATTTTTGTCAATTTGATTACTATGTGTCTTGGCATGTTTCTCCTTGGGTTTATCCTGTCTGGGACTCTCTGAGCTTCCTGGACTTAGGTGGCTATTTCCTCTCCCATGTTAGGGAAGTTTTCAACTATAATCTCTTCAAATATTTTCTCGGATCCTTTCTCTCTCTCTTCTCCTTCTGGGACCCCTATAATGTGAATATTGGTGCATTTAATGTTCTCCCAGAGGTCTCTTCGGCTGTCTTCATTTCTTTTCATTTTTTTTCTTTATTCTGTTCCATGGCAGTGAATTCCACCAATCTGTCTTCCAGGTCACTTATCCATTTTTCTGCCTCGGTTATTCTGCTATTGATTCCTTCTAGTGAATTTTTCATTTCAGTTATTGTATTATTCATCTCTGTTTGTTTGTTCTTTAATTCTTCTAGGTGTTTGTTCTTTAATTCTTCTAGGTCTTTGTTAAACATTTCTTGCATCTTCTCAGTCTTTGCCTCCATTCTTTTTCTGAGGTCCTGGATCATCTTCACTATCATTATTCTGAATTCTTTTTCTGGAAGGTTGCCTATCTCTACTTCATTTAGTTGTTTTTCTGGGGTTTTATCTTGTTCCTTCATCTGGTACATAGTCCTCTGCCTTTTCATTTTCTGTATCTGTGAATGTGGTTTTTGTTCCACAGCCTGCAGGGTTGTAGTTCTTCTTGCTTCTGCTCTCTGCCCTCTGGTGGATGAGGCTATCTAAGAGGCTTGTGCAAGCTTCCTGATGGAAGGGACTGGTGATGTGTAGAGCTGGGTGTTGCTCTGGTGGGCAGAGCTCAGTAAAACTTTAATCTGCTTGTCTGCTTATGGGTGAGGCTGGGTTCCCTCCCTATTGGTTGTTTGGCCTGAGGTGACCCAGCACTGGAGGCTACAGGCTCTTTGTTGGGGCTAATGGCGGGCTCCCAGAGGGCTCATGCCAAGGAGTACTTCCCAGAACTTCTGCTGCCAGTGTCCTTGTCCCCACGGTGAGCCACAGCCACCCCCCGCCTCTGCAGGAGACCCTCCAACACTAGCAGGTAGGTCTGGTTCAGTCTCCTGTGGGGTCACTACTCCTTCCCCCTGGGTCCTGATGTGCACACTACAGAGTGGAGTCTCTGTTTCACCCAGTCCTGTCGAAGTCCTGCAATCAAATCCCACTAGCCTTCAAAGTCTGATTCTCTGGGAATTCCTCCTCCTGTTGCCGAACCCCCAGATTGGGACGCCTGATGTGGGGCTCAGAACCTTCACTCCAGTGGGTGTACTTCTGTGGTATAATTGTTCTCCAGTTTGTGAGTCACCCACCCAGCAGTTACGGGATTTGATTTTCTTGTGATTGCGCCTCTCCTACCATCTCATTGCGGCTTCTCCTTTGTCTTTGTATATGGGATATCTTTTTTGGTGAGTTCCAGTGTTTCCCTGTCAATGATTATTCAGCAGTTAGTTGTGATTCTGGTGCTCTCACGAGAGGCAGTGAGTGTGCATCTTTCTACTCCGCCATCTTGAACCAATCTCTGGATTAATTTCATCATTCCATTTTTTCCTTCCACTACATTCAAAGTTCTACATTCTATTTCCATTATTTTAGCTGTTATTCTAAGAATTACAATATGTATACTTAAGTGTAAAGATAATCACCACCTTTACCCTCTTCCCAGACAATACAAGGACCTTAAACCACTTTATCTCCACTTCCCTTCTCCCAACCTTATGTAACATTATTATCATGTATTCAATCTATTTTAAAATAATCTTCTTACTGTAAAATAAAACTCAGAAGACAGAAAGCCACATGAATCAAATGTATGGCTTAATGAAAATTTTAAGAAAAAGACCATTCAGGTCAGAAGTAAAATTTTGCTGGCCACCCAGAAGCACCTTTGTATGCTTCTTCCCAGTTACAACCCTCTCCTCACCAGTTACATGGTCACTACCTTCATTTCTGTACTTACAATTTTCTTGCATTTCTTTTAAAGGCAGTTTTATCACCCAAATATGCATCCCTAGACACTAGAGCATTGCATTGCCCATTAAGTTTTTTTGATATTTTTTTCAATCTAAAAGTTCTTTTTCCATCTTTTTCTTTTCCTTACAGTTCATGCCTTGAAAAACCTGGGCTGTGTGATGAGTAGTTTAGTTTCCCACAGGAGTTTTTTTTAAAATCACATCCTCATGGTTCAATATCTTTCTCTGCCCTCTATATTTCCAGAAAATCAGGTGGTTGGATCAGATTTGGGTTTGACACCTTTTGCAAGACTCTAGTTAGAGTTTGGCAAGACTACAGAGGTACATAGTGTCCAGCTGTCACCCTTCTTGATGTTAGCAATCATTGATGTTTAATGCCTAAACCTATTAATTTGTTGGGGGTTGCAAAATGGTGATATCCTATCTTTTTTTTTTCTTGTTTTTTAATAGTTGTAATACTATTATAAGAAGACACTTCTCTATCTACTATCTTGTTACCCTGCAGTACAGTTCATATGGGAAAGACAGGAAAATCCTGGAATCTTTTCCTTTATTCAGCAGTTTTCAAGATAATAAATCAGTTTCCAATCATCCTCTGAGGGAGACCAATTCTTTTTTTTTCCCTCAATATTATTATGAACTCATGAATTTAAACATTATTTTTACTGCAGCTCAAATTGTCCCAGTGGGAGCCTCTTCAGGTTGGTTCCTGAGTCCTTTTGACATGAGACTAGGAGTCTTTAAAAGCTTCATTATGACCTGATATGACAAGATGTTCCAGGTTCACCTTGCGAATTTTCTGCACCAGACCTGGATTCAGGCATTTCTGCAAGAAGTCCTGCTTCCTTTTAGTAAGAAATAGAACTTTAAGACCACAATCTCAGCACTGGGAATACTCGTTGCTCTAGGTTGGTCACCGTTTTCTTTTCAGTGGAACTAAACACACACACACACACACACACACACACACACACTTCTGAGGTTTTCTAAATCTGATGTATATCATTCTTTTCATGTCCTGTACACAAATGTACAAATATATATTTAAAGATAAAATATCACATGAATCAATATTGATACTTCTAATCTAATTCAAAACAAGATTTTATGTAACTTCTCTATTACACCCTTATCTCCTCTCTTCTACACCATGAATCCTGATTCTCAAGAATATGAAAGATGATATATTTATAATTTCCCAAAATTGGTCATTTGTCTTATCCTAATTATACTAACAATAGACTTGAAATAAAAATACTAATAAATTACTAATATGATTATTTAAAACATTAAAATAAATCCTTTTGCATATGCCCTTTCCATCTTATCTACATTTTTTAATAGTTGTAGTACATATCGTCAGAGCCCATGACATTACAGCCTATAGTCACCCCCTCTAAGCCATCACTCAGTCTTAGTTCTACAGGTTACTATAAATTTAATCCTCACCATCTGCCCTCACATCCATGAGGGTTATTTTGGTTGTCTGAAGCTTATTCTTTAGTAAATTTCTCACAAAATTCTCATGGGAACAAAATTCACTGAGATCTTGCACGTTGATAACTGTTTTTATATTTGAAATTCAGTTTTGCTGGATATCAAATCCTGGGTGTTTTCACAAACACATGTCATTTTTCTGGCATGATGTGCTGCTGTCAAAAAGTCTGATGGTAATCTAGTATTCTTTTCTTAAAAATTCCATTCTCCCTTTACCGATGCTCAAAATAATTTTCTAATCTTTTCTTTAAAGTCCACTAATTACAGTAGAATGTCTCTAGGTGAAAGTAACATTTGGTTGATATTCATAGGTACATGGTATCCTCTTTTGACATGTAATTTTTCTTTTTTTTTCTAATTTTAGACAAGTTTTCTTGGATTATATTCTTTAATATTTGTTTCGTTCCCTTGTATGGCTTGCTTCTTCAGATCTTCTATTATCCATATGTTTAGTCTTCTTTGTTATATTTAACATTTGTCACTTTCTCCCAAATTTTTTTATCCCTTTCTTTGTTTCTTTTTTATTTAAAAACTTTTTTTTCACCTTATGTTTGTCTTAAGGTATTACTTGTTTATTTTTCCTTGTGTTCCTTCTAGTTTAGTCTTCATTTCTGAAATGACTTTTTTCCTTTTATTTCTAATTATTTCTTAACTATTTCTGTCACTTCATGTCTAAGTTTTTATCATTCTGATGTATTTTCATGACTTTTTATCATTTTCTTAAATTTTTTTAGCTTCATGTGAAATAGGAAATTACATTTTTATCTATTTTATGCACATGGCTTTTTATGTTTTTAATGTCTTTGTTCCTTTTTTTAAAAATTCTAACTTTGTCAAATATGATCATATTGTTTTTTCTAATTGTTAATTTTTAGGTGAAATTCATTTTCCTGACTTTGAGAATAAAGCAGGATGTTACATACTGCATATTTTTGCCCCTCAAATTTATATGTTGAAGTTCTAAACCCCAGTGTGATAGTATCAGGAGGTGTGGTCTTTGGTAGATAATTAGGTCATAAGGGCTCAGCCCCCATGAATGGGATTAGTGCTCTTATAAAGAGACCTCAGAAATCTCTCTCACCCTTCCACCACCTGAAGATACAGCAAGCAGTCTGCAGCCTGGAGGAGGGCTCTGAGCAGAACTCAACCACGCTGGCACCCTGACCTCAGTCTTCCAGCCTCCAGAACCATGAGAAATAAACTTCTATTCTTTTCTTATATCAGTCCAAGCTAAGACGTGGGGTTCAGAAATTTTTTCTAACATCATAAAGCTCCCTCTTTTGTTGTTTCTGTGTGATGTGGAAAATCAGATGGCTTACTTTCTGAGATTTCCTGTCTCTGGTCCCCTCTCTTATTTTGGTCTGGGCTTTCTGTTTTCGTCATCTGTATTGCCTTTATCTGGCTTAATTTTAATTTGACTTTGCAGCACTTTCCCTCCAGTGTTGGGCCTGGAAGGAAGCCCTCGAGAGACAGTTTTTAGAGTTCATGAGCCTCATACTCACCTAGTACTGGCCCCTCTCAGTTTCAAATGCTGTTCTCAGTTGGCTTTCCAAGCTTTTCTGTAAATTCCAGTTGGGATTCTGCTGTTCTTTGGTATTTCAAATGCTACTCTGTTGCTTCCTTTTTCTTCTTCCCACACAGACTCCAATACCATGAAGATCTTGGAATTATTGGTGGTTTTTCCACACCCACTTCTATTTTAGGGTTTTGGGGATATCTTGTCACCAGTTCTGTTATAAACATTGTCTGATGTTGTGTAGAGATTCAGAGCAAGTAAAGAGCTGCCACCACTACAATTTTCCCTTAATCTCTGTCTCTTTTTTAAACTTCACAAGACACTATTATTATTTTATACAGTCAATTTTTGCTTAGAACTAGCCACATATTTTCTAACTTTCTTGGCTCTTCATTCCTTCTTCCTCTTCATTCTGGGATTAATTTCTTTCTGCCTTTAGAATTTCTTTTAATGAGAATCTACTGGTGGTAAAGTCACTGTGTTTGTTTGTTTCTGAAAGTATGTTTATTTTGCCCTTGACAGATATTGTCTCTGAGTATGGAATCCTAGATTGGTATCCATTTTTGTTCATCCTGTTGAAGATATTCAACCGCCTCATGACTTCCATTGTTAGAACTGATAAGTTAGCTATAAGTCTGTCACTCTTTCCAAGGCAGTATATCTTTTTACTCTGGCTCTTTTTATAATTTTCTACTTATTTTTCATGTGTTGCTGTTTCACTGTGATATATCTACATTTGCATCTCTTTTTATTTATACTATTTAAAACTGAATTCATTATGGAGTGATTCAGTGTTAAATTCTCAGCCATTATGTCTTCAAATACTTCCTCAGATCGTTCTCTCTGTTCTCTCCTTCAAGGACTCTGCTGAAATGGCTGTGAGACCTTCTCATGTTATCTTCTATATCTTGTAACCTCTATTCTGTATTCATCTTTTTGCCTCTTTGTACTGCATCCTGGAAATTGTCCTCTAACCCATCATCCATTTCATTAGATTCTTTCCTTGGCTATGTCTAGTCTGTTTTTGTGTGCATCCACTGAGTTCTTCATTTCAATTCTTGAACTTTTTATTTGTAGAAATCTTAATTGGTTTTTTTCCCAAGTCCTCTATGTCACTTTTACAGTTTCTCATTCCCTGTATATATATTTTAGATTGTCTTTAATCTTTTTTTTTAATTGGGCTATAGTTGCTTCACAATGTTGTGCTAGTTTCTGTAGATTGTCTTTAATCTTTAAACACAGTAAGCATACTTTCATTTCCAGTACATAAAGTCTTGAGATGTTTCTATTTTATGTTGTTTCTTATTGTTCTCATTCACAGTGCTTATTTTCTTATGTACTTGATTATTCTTAGTTATGTGCTGCTTTTTGTCATTAAAAATTATTTGTAGGAATAACTTGAAATCTAGAAGGAAAGGGCATTTTTTACAAGAAGATTTGCATTTGTTTCTGCTGCGTACACCTCAAAGCACTACAGTCTGAGATTCTTTCAAATGAAATTCACAGCAGCGTTTTGATCCTCCCAAATGATGTTACTTTGAACTGCAAATCCATGCAAGGGTTGGGTCACTTCCAGATCACCCATAACTTGAGAGAGTATCCTTTTGGAGTCCCAGTTTATTTGGGGGAGGGTTTATTATGGCTTGATTTCTGTACCTCTTGCCCTAAGATGTTGTAAAATCTAATGCTTAATGTGCCTAGATCAGTGAATTCCTTAAGAAAAAGGGTTTTCAGGGTTTCACTTTTCCATCAATTTTCAATTACCTTGTAATTCCTAACTATGCTGCCAATTCCTTGATATTTTAAGAAGATTTTTAAAAATCTATTTTAACTAGCATTTTTAGATGTGAAAATGAAAGTAGGAGCATTAGTCCAAATAGCTCATCATTAACACATCCAAAGATTCCACTTGTCCATTTTGTTAGAGCTAGTTTATGTAAAACTAGATACCATCATATAAGAAGCCACTTAATCTGGTACTTAGATTGCAGTGTATTAGGATGAGACTTCCTCTTATCCCTCAGGATTCCTGGTACCTTACACACTGGGGATGTTTGACCAAAGGAGAGCAGTAATGTTATCCACATATTAGATACTCATTAAAGGTAATTTCTTCCTTCATTTTTACATAAAAAATAAAAAGCAAAAAGTCTAATATTTCCTTTCTATGGTCCCAAAGGATCATCTTGTGTATCCCTTTTTGAATTTGGGTTCTGCAAACCCAGGGGTCCTATGGCTCTATCAAAACCTGCTCCAAGAACTGATCTGTTGTCACTGATGTTTGGTCGTCCCAACTCCAGCTCTTTCCTTTGCTACAGGAGCTCTAGGCCAGCACATTTAAGCTTGCTTTCCAGTGTGTCTGCAATGCTACAATTTGACTTTATTGGGGACGAACATGTCACCTCCATTTGCATAGAAAGCCCCTTTTTAAGTTGTGAAATGAAAGAAAATGTTTATTCTTGATCTTCAGGCATCTGAAAACAGGTGTGTGAGATTTGGGTGTGTTTTTTGAAGGTTTTGGCATGGGGATTTCCCAATATCCTTCTGATGACTCCACTGGACAGTTTTTTACTAGGCAGATGGAAAGCTAACCTCTGTGCTGCCACTGTCAAGCTATTTCCCCTTCTTGTGGTGCCGAGTAAATTTCCCACCTCACAGTTTCTAACATGTCAAGGAGTGGTCTTAGGTTCCCATTTAGTGGGCTTTTCAGTGAACCTGCGTGTAGTTCCCTCATTTTGTGTTAGGAGGAATAAGTAGGCTTGCCCTGAGGCAAGAAATCTGGGTTCTTCCCACCTGTTTGTTGCTGACCTGCTGGTAACCTTCAGTAAATTGCTCAGCCCATCCAGATGCAGCTTCCACTTCTGTAAAGTGAAGGGGGTGATTTGGCTTGATGTTCTTTAAGACTCTAGTCCTCAAACAATGATACATCATGGATTGATATTCTAGGATTCTCTCCCGTTCCTACGAGGGTTTCTATAATGCCTTAAAGGTGTAGGAACTGAAAAATCAAAGCAACTCTGCTAGGTTAGTTTAATTTCTAGTAAGTTTTATGTGGTCAGCCACAAAGCTGTCACTGAGGCTGAAAGTTGAGTGTGCTACCAGGACAGATGTCACATAGATATTACGTCTCAAGTTTAATAAAAGGGGAAAGAATTTGGCATCGTGTCTTGGATTATGTCCAACAATCACTGCCCCCTCTATTTAAAAAAATCTGAAATCATCTGGCAAAATAACAAGTACATACACCTTACCAAGGTATTACTTCATGTTAAAGCTGCTCTTTTCCTCTCCCCCCAAAGACAGTCTTTGCTTAAATTTCTTTTTCTTATCCTATCAACAAAACAGCAGATCATTTTCCTTGCTTGCCTTTCAGGGATAAAGTCTAGACACAAGTTTGTAGTGTGCTGTGCTCTCTCAAGAAAAAAGTAGGTGTCACACTGCACTGCTTTTCCTTTTCTTCTCTTCACATTTTCTACCATCTAGTTTTCACAACTTAAGCTTCCATTTAGAATCTGGGAGAAATTCTGTTATTTTAAGGCAATCATAAAAATTTGGAATGCTTTTACTCTAACTCGTCTTTGGAATGTTCAGGGGAAGGAGTGTCCCCAGTGGACAGGCTTGGTCAGGATGCTGGTTGTTCTCAGCCTCCTGGTTGCCTCACGTCCCACCTTGGAGAGAGCCAGTGCCCTGCCCTGCTACCCAGCTCCCGGCTGCTGGTGGAGGGTGCGCCTCCTCCATCACCCCATGCAGCATGGTCTTTTCCTGGGCTCATCCCACTCCAGTCATTTTCTCTCTTCACCACATTTTTGGATACCCCCCTCACCGCCCTTTTTTTTTTTTTCATACCTCAGTGGGTAGACTGGTGGGTTTCCAGGATTCCTGAAAAAGGTGTCAGCCACCATCTGTTCAACTGCTTTTCAACTCGGGAACATGAGAGTTAGCTTGACATTGGTGCGAGATTGTGGTGGGACTCAGCCTCTGAGAAGGATGTTCACATCCTCTCTAGGATCTGATTTCAATAGCAGCGAAATACCAAGGCAGGGCCTAATTGCTTTGTGCCGGGGCTCCTTTCGGGGAAATCGAAACTGCAAAAGAATCCCAGAAAATAATGAAAACCAGAGCTTCATTTCTGCTGTGATGGATTATCAAGTTTCATCATTTGCTTCAAGTCCGTCCTACCCTCTCCTGTCTCTTTCTCTCCTCCCCGGGGACTCCTTAGCCTAGAATGATGAAGTGATGTGACATAGTCCTCTCTCTGTTCCCATGGACTCGCCCACCACTCCAGCACCATGATGGGTCACCCCAAAGAGCAGGGACAGAGACCAGAGCAGGACGGTGTGTGCCTGAGGTATACACATACCAGATGCTGTCTGTGCCTTGTCCAGGTCACTTGGACCATGTGTCTTCAACGTGGGCAATAGCGCCCCCACCAGAGAGAAAATTGGTACAGGGCAAGGGGTGGTGGAGGTGATGGTTAATTTTGTTTCAACTTGACTGGGCCACTGGCTGTCCAGACATTTGGTCAAGCATTATTCTGAGTGTGTCTGTGAGGGTGTTTCTGGGTGAGATAAACATTTGAATTGGTAGACTGAGCAAAGCAGATTGCCCTTCCTAATGCGGGTGGGCGCTATTCCATCAGTTGAAGGCCTGAATAGAACAAAAAGGCTGACTTTCCCTCCTGCCAGACTATCCTGAGTTCAGAAGTCACTTCTTTCCTTCCTTGGGATTTGAACTGAAACATCAGCTTTCTTTGCGTCTCAAGCCTGCTGGCCTTAGGACTGGAACTACGCCATCCCGGGTCTCCTGGGCCTCCAGCTTGTCAACATCAGGTCTTGGGACTCGTCATCCTCCATAATCACAGGAGCTAATTCCTTATTTTATAAATATATATATTTATATACTTTTGAATGAAGTCTCACACACACACACACACCTTGTTGGTTCTGTTTCTCTAGAGAACACTGACTAACACAGGGGACAAAAAAAAAGTCTTGCATATTTTAATGGTTTGCAACCCCCCCCTCCAAAGGACAACAGTACATAAACAGATAAACAATATATTTGCAGTATTAAAACTTGATGGGGCAGGGGAAACTAGGAAAAATTGCTTTAAAAGTCTCCTTAGAGTGGTAATAATTTTAAAAAAAAAAATTGAGAAACACTGCTTTGGACCCTGCTTTTTCATGTGCTCCAGATTCCTACCAACTACCAGGATGTGCATTTCTGTCCTCAAAGCCTTTCCCCCATTCCTCAGCATCTGTCAACTATCACCTGACGGGGGTTGGGGTGTAAATGCCCCCACTCTTGCACCCCTCGGGTGCATCGGGCGATTCTGACCTGTGTGTTTTCCAGTTTGCCCCCGAGGGTAAGATCCAGCTGCCTTTTGTGCTGCTGCTTAAGAACATACCCATTCTCTGCTGCCTCTTTTCCTGCCTCACTCCCCCACTCTCCTGCTGATTTCCCCACACCTTCCAAATAAACCACCTGCACCCAAATCCCCTCAGGGTCTGCTTCCGTGGGAGCCCAAACTAAGACCATACATACGTGTGTGTGTTTAGTGATTTGTAACTTCATTAGTTAAATAAGTAAAAGAGAGTCTATGCATGAGAGAGTGTATCATACAAAGATTATAATTAATCCAATTCTATGTACCTGAAGTCCACTGAAACATTTTTTTTAAAGCATGGACTTTGGAGCCAGACTGCCGGGCTCCCCCACTTTCTAGCTGTGTGACCCTGGGCAAGTTACTTATCCTCTCTGTGCCCCAAGGGTTAGCTACTATTTCTGTTGTCGTGTTGTTCTTGCTGAGCACGTGGTTACTGCCAGACTGTGTACACAGGGCTTTGTCTTTCTCACCAAGAGAACAAGAAAGGAAAGCAGCAGTTAAAGTTTTACTAGGACTTTCTGAACTAGAAGTCACATTTTGTCTAAGAAGGCCCAGACGTTGGTCTGTCTGTACTAACGTGTTCTTACTGTATTAATAGTCACATTACTTAGCGTCTACCCAGAGTGATCCCACACCTCCACCGCTGGGATTCAAAGATCCCCATCTCCAGTAAAAGCCATGGCCAGTACTTGCCTTACGACCCACTTGGCTTCTGAGTACAAACAGAATTATTAAACAGGTAGGCACTGGCCTACTATAATGCACCCTATTGGGCAAGAGGTCCCTCCAGCATGAGAAAAATGCTCCATGTTTCTTTTCTCTCAATTTGCAGCAACAAATGTAGGTGATGACCTTCATACAAGGTCCTAACAATGAGAGAATGCAACTGCTTTAAATACCCCCCAACAATGGGCAAGAGGAAGTTAGGATCCTTCCCTCCCATTTTTGAGCTTCCAAAGAAATGTTTGGCTCTACTGTAGTTCTGATACTGATGAAATTTATTTGGGAGTCAGAGATCCCATAACTTGATAAAATGTTTAATGCCTCTATAAAAACCTACATGGTAATTTCTCTTTGTACCCAAGCTGTTCCATTTAGATTTATACTCTGCATAGACTGCTTATTAAAAAATGGAATCACAACCCACAGAACCCTCTCCTCTCCCTGTTCACGCTGGAACCCAGATCTTAACCGAAGGCCCCAATTTCCCCTGCATATACTCTTTCTGTTTCTTTCTTCCCATATGTGACTTTTTCTTTCCCCTCTCCATCTGGCCACCACCTCACCAACAGTCTGTGGACCTTCTCTGAAATAACAGTTTCCAAAATAACAAAGGTCAGTGATCTTTTTCTATAAAGGGCCAAATCACAAATATTTTAGGCTTTGCGGGCTGTACGGTCTCTGTTGTAACTACTCGACTCTGCTGTTGTATCATGAAAGCAGCCACAGACAACACATAAACAAATGAATGTAGTTTTTCCCAATAAAACTTTATTTATAAAAACCAGCAGGGGCCAGACTTGGCCCATGGGCTGGAGTTTGCGGATCACTGCTACAGAACAACAAAAGCAAACGAAATTCATCATCTGCCAGATCCACTCAATAAGGTATGAAAAACTGGCCTTGCTTTTTTAAATGATTTTTTATGTAACTCCGTGTACACAAGAATTTCTATATTTACTTCTGAAGCTGCTTTGAGACACAGCCAGAGTTGTCCTGCAACATTCTCCAATTCACCACACTTTGTCAATTGAAAGCAATAATTAGGCTCCTCGTATTCATGCCTTCATGTCATAAAAAACCACACACTGGCCACTAAGGTCACACCCGTTGGGACATTCATCAGTGCTTCTTGTCTCACTTCTCTTCTTTCTGCACACGGTATAATTTTGTTTACCACATTAGGCACAGTAACAAGGTTTTCCTCTACTACGGACACACAATCAAAAGAAAAAAAGAATACTGACTGCAGTCACTTTGGTCCAAGACATCTGTATGGCAACTGTAGAACAGAAATACAATTTCTCTGGTTATTTTCTCCACTCTCCTGAGTTCCACTGTGCACAAAGACTTGTCATTGTGGTGACACAAATAAGACTTCATTACCACCCCCATTCTGATCTTGGTAAACAAGTTTATTTACACTCTAGCACTGCTGAAGAATGAAGTCAGAGAGAAAGGTTCAGGGTAGGTGGCCCTGCCTTGTTAATTATGGCAGCGGTGCTGACAAAATCCCCAGCACCTCGGCTGGACAAGCTGCTTTCAGCTGCCTGGGGTTAATGCAAGTGCGGGTGTGGGCCTGTTCAGGGAGGCTGGCAGCCCTTGTAATCAAGGCCTGTCACAGTTTTATTTAATGATATGTGTGGTGGCTGTTTCTGGCGGTTTTTCCTAACTCCTTGTTCCTTTGCTCTCCCAGTGCATATGAAAAGGATAAATCAGGTCTCCTCAGTGACATCTGATGGCTGGTTAGCTATCAGTTACGTCGGGGTGTTGACTTATAATTACTTATCAAGTAGTTCTCGAAGTGACAAAACCTGAGATGATGTGGCTCCAGGTGTTTATCTGAGATTGTGAGAAAGAACATGTTTAACCGTCATGTTGAAAAAACACTTGTGGAGATCTGGCCATGTTTCCTTCTTTGAAAGCAGGATGCACATAATGGGAAAATCCACCTAAATGTCCAGGGTCCTGACGCAGGACTGGCTGGTGGGTCCTCACACTAGGAAATGAGGAGGGAAATTCCAGCTCCTGATGCTGTGAGAGCTGGGAAACTAGGTGGTGGTGGATGCAAATGTGGATGCAGACCCCTGAGATGGCCCCACCTGCACAGAGGAAGCCCCAAGCAGGGCAGAAGGGACTCGTCACCCCTCTCCAGCCTTCTGGTTCAACACTGGGCACTTCCTCTGGGACAGCCACGCCTGGTCCTGCTCACACTCCTTGGGGCAGCCAGTGGTGGGCATCCTACCACTCTGGGGGATGGAGAGGAGCACCTGTTTGTGGTCTGTGAGCCGGACACCAGAATGGTCTTCCCCCAGAGTCAGTTGGGTAGGGGTCTGGAGCAAGGATGAGACCGAACATTCACAGAGTGCCAGCCATGCTCTGGGCGCAGCGATGAGTGCCTTACGTCATGTGGTTGCATGTCATGTAGATTACCTGAGACTCTGACAGCAGCATTATTCACACTCCAGGCAGGATGGTTTCCTCCCAGCACCCTTTTCCTGGGAGATAGGATAGAAGACGAGCTGGAGACCTGTGTTACATACTCACACCGAAGCTAAAATAAGCAAGGTTTGTGTCTGGGTGGGTTTCCACCCTCAGGCGTCTGAAGCCACCTCCCTCTAGTTTCTGTAGGGGGAAAACCTGATGGATCTGACCGGCCTCGAGCTGGGAAGTTTTTGTGGGAGAGGGATGGTGCAGTGTCAGGGTTAATGGAGAGGGGGTGGGGAGAGGATGTTGCAGGAGGAAAATGAGGGAGCGTGACCAGAGAGGATGGACCCATGGACGCACATCTGAGGCCAACTCTGGACTAATACCAACTCAGAAAAAAAAAACAAAAATTTAAAAAATAGATCCTGCACCCCCTCTAGACTCTGGCAGTAAGATTTCTTTCTGGTAATGAACTGGACCAATGCCACAGGGCTCCGTCCACTTTAGAGATGGGACCTGAGGCTCAGGGGCTGAGTTTGTGGCCAAAGGTTCACTAGCCTGGGCACTGGTCACATCCTGCCCTTTCCCAGCCAGTGAGTCCTTGGGAAGGGGCTGAGCATCCCACAGATGAGGTTTAACAGCCAACGAGAGTTTGCGGCAGGTAAAGAGAGAAGGTTTCAAGCCACAAGGAGCTTTCAGTCCAAAAGGGGAGATACGATGAGCTGGCAAGTAATCCCCCCCATGAGACTGATAACTTACCTGGTACTCTCATGTGTTCAGCTCTGCTCTATGTGCTTCATATACTTTAACTCATTCAGTCCTCACAACAGTGCTATGGAGTTGGGACTGTTACTATCCCCATTTTAAAGATGAGGAAACTGTGCAAAGAGGTTCAATTATGTGGACAAGTTACATACTTTGTTAAGTGGCAAGGCTGGGATTCTGAGGCCCATAGTTTCAGAAGGGGAACGAGAATGAAGGAAAATGAAGACCCCCCCCCCCCAGCATCAAGACAGAGCTCTGCAAGGCAAGAGCACTTCCATCACTTCCAAAAATAACTGCATTTACAGAGGCTTTACATTCAATACATCTAGTCCTCATAAGATAGGGAAAACTGAGTGTTGGGGGAATAATACAACTTGGAAAAACTCACAAAGCTAGTAGGGCAGAGTTGAGATTCGAACTCAGATCTGTTTGATTTGCAGCTTGTTTTTTTTTCCCAACTCTCCAACTATTGGCTGACTTAGAGGATGAAGGGACACCCTTAACCCTTGCAGATTTCCATGATGCCTTGTTCCTGGGAGATTTCTAGAGTTATGAGCATTTATTTCCACATATGCGCCAGGCAAGATTTCCCAAGAATTGAGGTCTAATCATGGCAGCCGTCCAGAATCTGGTAGATGGTTAACAGTTGTTTCTGTGGCATTAGTGCTAACTGGGGGTTATAACACCACTGAAGAGCTCAGTCGAAGCTGCTAGCTCCAAGGTCCTTTCCACACTCCCAAGAAGCTAAAGAAAAGGTGAGATTTTTAAGACCTGGATATGAGGAATACCCTGGTACCTTCATACCAATTGTTCCACTCATAGTACACTAGCAAGACCACCTTTTAACCATATGGAGTGTTGAAGACTCCATGAAAGAGTCATTCTGAGATTAGTTCATTTGTTTTTTAGTTCAAATGGGCCAGGTGGAGTTCTAAGAAATTGCAGAGATCGAGGTTTTTAATTGTCTACTGAGAAGATCACAAGAGGAAAGGCTGCTGTCATAGATGCTGAATGTAAGTCATCACCCTCTTGCTAATTGAGTCATCTGTCAGGTTAGTGTGGATTTTTGCAAGTCAAGGTACCCAGCCTTTCTAGGCAGAAGGACTGGTTACCCGAAATAACCTGGGCTGGAGGCATCAAAGTACATCCTTGGAGTGAGTGGCATTTTGGAGGCTCTGAGGGTCAAAGCTGGCAAAACTAAAATTGTCAGAAACCCCAAGGGTCAAAGGCAGATACACACTGAAATAAAACAGGGGCAAAAAGCAAAGGTAGGAAGGCATCTAGAGGACCAGGCAATCGTCATGCTCTCTTGTAAGATTAGATTCACATGTGTTTAGCAGACAATCCCAATTAACAAATAAGAATTATGGAAGTTACAGAAATCACAGAAAGTGCACAAAGTGGGGTTTGTTTCTTTCTCATGCAGAAGAAACATTGTGGACTGTTTAGGGTTAGTATGGCCAATCTGGTCCACAATGGTCTTGAGGACTAACTTAGGGTCAATTCTAGCTGCAGTGACAGGAAAGTGCCCCCCAATGTTAATGTCTTAACACAATAAAAGCTGTTTCCCCTGGTTATTTAATGATCCAGTCTAAGTGTTCCTGATTTGCAGGCATCTTTCCTCCATGTGGGTCCAGTGTACTGTAGGCTCTAGTAAGTATGTGTTAAATAAACCTATTTAAGAAATGTATTCAAGGAGTCAGGGACACGGGTTCCTTCCATCTTGTGGTCCTGCCATTCCCTAAAGCCTCAGAATCCTCTGCATGTGGCCAGATGATGGAGAAAGAGCTCACATGATAGGGTTCTGAGAAACAAAGGAGTCGATATATGCAAAATGCTTAGAAGAGTGCCTGGCTCATACTAAATGTTCAATAGTAGAGAGCTGGGGGAAGAGGAGGGGGAAGGAAAAGAAGGTTCCTTGAAGCAGAAGGTTCCCCAAAGCATAAATTTCCCAGAAGTTTCTGCTTATTTCCCATTGGTCAAAACTTAGTCACATGGTCACAAAGCTGCAAGGGAAGCTGGGAAGTGTAGTTTTTATTCCAGAGACTCATATGACTGGCTAAAAATCAGGGGTTTATTACTATGGGAGAAAAGGAGAATGAATATTGGGGGACAACTAATAGTTTCTGTCACATTCACTAACAACCTGGGCAAGGTTCATTTTTCATGGCTGCTAAGTTCTCAGGGAATGGGCAGAACCCCCTGGTTTAAAAGACGCAATGGCAACCAGAGACAAAGTCCTTAGCCAGGACCATGGAGTGACAGGCAGTTTGTAATCTCAGTCCTACTACCAGGCACACTGGCCTCACCACTGTCACCATGCGTGTATCATCAGAGGGACTGGGTGCCATCCATCAGAGAGTATGTGGGAACTCAGCTACCTCCAGGACTGAGGCTAACTCACCTAGGATGGCCCCTGTATTCATCCATCTAAACACTCCCTCTTGTCTTCTTGATCCTTCAGGCCCTGAGTACCCCAGGTTCCTTATTGCAGCCTGGGACCTCCCACCTTATGTCCCATTCATGCCTGACTGCCCAGGCTACATCCAGGCTTCCCTCATCCTCTGCCCCTGGTGTTACAGGTTGAATTGCATTCTCTCCAAATTCATATGTTGAGGTCCTAACCCCAGTACCTCTGAATATGACTTTATTTGGAATTAGGGTCGTTGCAGATGTAATTAGCTAAGAGGAGGTCATAGTGAGTAGGATGGGCTCCTAAAGACTGGTACCCTTATAAAAAGGAGAAATTTGGACACAGACATGCACACAGGGAAAACGCCATGTGAACGTGAAGGCAGAAATGGGGGTATGTGTCTACAAGCTGAGGTATGCCAAAGACTGCCAGCAAACTCCCAGGAGCTGGGGGAGAGGCCTGGACAGATTCTCCCTCTTAGCCCTCAGAAGGAACCAACGCTGTTGACATCTTGATCTTGGTCTTCTAGCTTCCAGAACCATGAGACAATAACTGTCTGCTGCTTAAACCCGCCAGTCTTCGGGTACTTGTTATGGTAGCCTGAGCAAACGAATACACCTGCTCTGGCTCCAGCTCACCATCAGGTCTTGAGCCAAGCCTTGCTCCAACCTTCTAGGCGAGGCCTCCTTAGCTGGTCCCAGGCCTCGGCTTTCCCCATTCCAGCCCCACCCCACCAACCCCGATCTGCCCATCTGCTCTCCCACTGCTGCCCCAGGTCTCTGTCACTGAAACCCTTCAGGCATTGCTGCCAGCACAGCTGGTGTTGATCTCAGTATTCAAGGACCACACATGCACGTTAAGAATCCTCCTCTCACAAAACCGTCTACAGCCAGAGAGTAAACTCTCACCTCCCCTTAGGCTTTATTTGTGCAACAAAATGCAACAGGGTTGAGTATCTTCCAGATAATCTGATTAATATTGACGGTCACATTGAATAATTAGGCAGACCATTTTCTTCGCGGGGGCAGGGTGTTTGCCAGAAACAGAGCAAGGAGTGGTTTCTCAGTCTTCCTCTTTAGGATGCGTGGATGTAGCTTTTTGTGCCACCCAGTTAAGCCAGAACTTCCAAGATATCTGGGCCATCAATGTGAGAAGTCTCAATTGCTACTTACAAAGTAATTTCTGACAACAGAAATCAGTGAATTTCATGAGGGAGACACTTAGGAAACAAGTGAAATGAAAAGGCACACAACTAGCCTGACCATCTCCAAAAAGAAAGTCCCGTCACTGGGAAGCTCCAGGCCATCCAAGCAGAGGGGCAACCGCCACGTGCCCCCGCTTCCCAGGGTAGCCCTGATTTCAACGATTCACTTCCCTGAACAACCTAAGAATTCTCATACCTATGTGTTTTGATTTGGAGTTCCAAAAATATGGCTGCCATAGAGCCAAGGCTTCCCAGAGGGCACAGTGGAAGGCGGGGTCTGAAGGGTGCTGCTAACGTTCTGAGGAAGGGTCACAACCTGACGGAACAGCCAGGCCTGGAGTGGGCGGCCATCCCAAAGGCCCACCCGGGCAAATGCAGTCAAGGGTCTCCTCCCCCAAGCTGTGAGGCAAGTGCCGTCTGGTTAAAATGAGCATCTAAGGCAACCTTGAAATGGAAGAGAAGTCCCAAATGGATAACCCAAGAGAGGGCATCCAGAGGACAGCCGTCAGTCCCAACTGCCCACTTCCTACACTGCTGAGTGTGGGCGTGGGAGAGAGCATCCCAGGTCTCTATCACTCTCTCAGCATCAAACCCCAGGGAGAGTTGGGGGCACAGGCCGCACAGGAGGACGGTCCAGGAGTTGTAAGCTCACAGTGGAACTCTGGGCATGTCCAGGGCCTTCTTTCTGGCCTGGCCCCTGCTTTGGGGAGCCATGAGAGGCTTTCTCCTCTGGCTAATGCCTGCACCTCCCTGGCATGCCCCAGCCTGGGCTCTCCATGCCCCCATCCCCTAAGTTCTGCAGGTCCAGGGTTCACGGCAAGATGTGGTCCTGGGTACCTGGGAGGCACGCTTGGCACTCAGGCACTGCCCCCATGAGAGGATGAGAGAGGATATGCTCCCCTTGGCACTGGCCACAGTGAAGAACAAGGACCCCTGCCTCATTTTAAAGGAAGGGTGACAAAGGAACAAAGGGCAGGGGGGGATCCAGTCTGTGTTGGATCAAAGTTTTGTTTTTTGTTTTTAATTTTCAGATGAATAATTCAGTGGCTATGCCAAGGTTGAAATATTTTTCTGTTTTCAGTAAGATGTGAGAAAAGGAAATGAATTTTAATGAAATGTTTTGGTTTACTTTATCAGAGGCTTCCAGTATCGTGGGATTCCCACGCCCTAAACAGATGTCAACTGTTTTAGACTCTTGCCTGCAAAAGGCAAAAGAGAGCCGTGTGGCTGCCCTGCTCAGTCCTCTTACATCCCCATTTCCTGGACAGGAAGAGCTACCTGCGAACACCAAGCTGGTAGAACTTTGAAGCCATGTGAACTCCAGAAAACTAACATTACAAGTGATGATTATGATGTGTTCACTGAAATAGACCAACAGGTCTCCATAGGTGGGAGCCAGGCACCTGTCCCATGTTCCTGGGTCCTGTGCACCCCTGTCCCGTTAGGCGGGGCAGACTTTGGCAGACGGCCCAAGCTCTCTGAGCCGACTGCTCCCAGGAAGGACTACGCATCAGACGATTCTGAAAACAGGATTTAAGGGGAGGAGGAAAGATGGGGAAAGATCTCTGTGGAGACGGCAAAGCCATCAGGTGGAGGTGACGTCACAGACGGTGGAGAATATGCCAGAGCATGAGCTAATATATAGCTGCAGGCTCAGGACATGTCTGTAGCAGAAGTTTCTGAACTAAGTCAGCAACTAACAGACCACATGGACTCTCTTAAATGGGATTACTGGTGAGATTCCTCCTAATTCAAGAAAATGCCTGCCTAAAATGAGTTGTCATCTATAGATCAATCAAAGGAAGGACTTGCTAAGCCCTGAGCACTGTGCTAGTTGGAGGGATGGAGAGGTAAGCTAACCAGATCTTGCCTGCAAGGGCTTATGAAAACGTGCTTGTCCAGGCAATGACTACGCACTGACAAACCAAAGAAAACCCAAAGACATTCTGTGATCAAGCTCTGTCCCTGGGGTGTCACCTTGTCTAGAGACCCAAGTGGGTATCTAAAGAGAGAAAAAGAAGAGTAGTTGTTGAAAAAACACAGCCGTAAAAGATTTCTGTCATCAAAAGGATCTCATAATAATTCCCTTTTCACATACTTCTCCATTTATTTAAGGTTTTCTAATCATGTTCAATTTGTGTATCAACTTCACTCTGGTAAGGAAAGAGGAAATGTCTTTGTCGTGGTTTTACTGGTGATTTAGAGGGGGCACTGGAATTCACAATGCCAGCTTCTCAGGAGCATCTGTGCTCTGTTCTCCTGATTCATGGGGCTGGGGGGTGGGGTGCGTCTAGCAGGCAGAAAATGTGAAGCACATGCCTTCTAGTGAAAGCCGAGCGGGAGACTCCCTCTTTCTTATTTTCTTTCCCTGGGTCTGATTCCCTAACAGAGGAAAGTTCCCAAGCCTTCCTAGTGGAAGGCTACTGTGTTAACTACTTTCCCCAAAGTGGCTGATGTAGGGACAGATGCTGTTGATCAACTTGCTATTTCCTCTCTGCCTTGGGCCTCAAATCCAACATCCTTTGGATGCTGTCTCTATGCTGGGTTGGTCCTTAAAACACACTGCCCAGGCCATTCGCCATTTTTTGTGCTCAATGTAATCAACCCACACTACAGAGTGGCAAAGCAGAGGCCATCATCCTCTCTCAAATCTGAGAGGGTGATAAAGGGGATGCTGGGAGCACAGCAAGAACAATGTCTGTGTCCCCAGGCTTTGCAGATACCTGATATCCCTGAATATGGTAAACTGGTGAAGGGAGAGGATGAGGGGGGACCTCGTGTAGACCTGGATTAAGAAATGGATTTGGGGGCTTCCCTGGTGGCGCAGTGGTTGAGAATCCGCCTGCCAATGCAGGGGACACAGGTTCGAGCCCTGGTCTGGGAAGATCCCACATGCCGCGGAGCGACTGGGCCTGTGAGCCACAACTACTGAGCCTGCGCGTCTGGAGCCTGTGCTCCGCAACGAGAGAGGCCACGATAGTGAGAGGCCTGCGCACCGCGATGAAGAGTAGCCCCCACTTGCCACAACTAGAGAAAGCCCTCGCACAGAAGTGAAGACCCAACACAGCCAAAAATAAATTAATTAATTAATTAATTTAAAAAAAAAATATGTACTTAAAAAAAAAATTAAAAAAAAAAAAAGAAATGGATTTGGTCAGGAAAAAAGGATCACCAGAGCAGATGGAGAGCCCCAGTGTGCAGACAGCTGCAACTAAGGGGTGAATGAATCAAGAAAAAACAGTAGAATTTAATAGAAGCCTGAAAAAGATAGCTACTTCTTCATCCTGCTATTAGACAAGCTGGTTCTAACATTTATGTGGGAAAAACAAACTAGCAAGAATGGACAGGAAAACTGTCAAAAAGAAGTACAGTGAGAGAACTAGTCCTCCAGATAAAACATATTGATTGCAAAGCCTCAATAATTAAAATAGTATGGAAATGGCCAAATAGTCAGACATACCAGCAGAATAATAGAAATAGATCCAGAGACATACAGGCATTTCATTTCTGATAACAGAGGCATCTCATTTCAGTGGAGGTAAATAGTACCATTTTAATAAATGGTCTTAGGACAAATGGATAAACATCCAAAAGAGATAGAGCTGGATCCATACTTCACATTGTACATGAGGATATGCTCCAAATGCATCAAAATTTAAATGTGAAAATGAGATCACAAAAGCATAAGAAGAAAACATGAACAAATTTCTATGGAACCTTGGAGTAGAAAAGGCTTGCCTATGATTTAAAGAACCAAAATCATTAAAAAAATTATTACATAAAACAAAAACTTTTTAGAAAGGAAAAGTAGTATAGCAAAGACAAAAGACAAATGGGAAAAAATATTTGCAACTCATACCTCCCTAATATACAGAGCTCTTAGAAATTGAGAATTATGAAAAAATGAATAATCTAATAGAAAATGGGCAAAGGATTTGAAGAGAGTTCACCAAAACAAACAAAAATGGCTCTTAAATTTATGAAAAATGTTTATGAAGGAAAGGCAAATTAAAACTACACTGAAATCGCTTTTCACTCATTAGCTGGGAAAACCCAAAAGTTTGAGAACATACTTTACTGGTGAGGCTGTGGGCAAACATAGCTGGTGGAAATGCAAAATGGTTCAAATCTCCTGGAGGGCAATCTGGTGCTCAAAATCTATCAAAATGACTAATGCACTAATTTTACCCAGCAATCCCACCTCTGGGAATTTCACCACATGTGCAAAATTATGCATGAACAAGATTCATCATGGTAACATCATTTGGAAAGGGGAAAAATTAGAAATATCTCAGGCGTCCGTCAATAGGAAAGTGGTTAAATAAACCAGGGACCATCATGCAGCTGTTTAAAAAAAATCAAGGGGCTCTTTATATTCTAAAATGGAAAATTCTCCATAACATAGTAAGTGGAGAAAGCGAGTTTTAGAACAGTTCGCTACTACCTTTCCTGAAAGAACAGGGGGAGGGGGGAGGTGGTAAATAAGATTGCCTATCCGTATTGACATGTATTTGCATAAACAACATTGGAAGATTACCCGGGAAACTAGTAAAAGTGCTTATGGGGGACATGGAGTAGAATAGAGTAGTCAGAGGTGGGAGGACTGAGCCTTTTAGTCTGGGTGTAGTCCCTCAAATGAGGTGTGTTCAAAACCTTCCCAGGGAAACCAAGTAGATGTATTAAATTTCAAATAAAAGCAATTTTTTTTTTAGGTAATAGGAAGAAATTCTAATGAGAAAGAACTTGCTCTGAATCTCCAGCTAGCCCAAATCTTTAGTCTGAGTTCCATCCTCCATTCTGTCAAACCTCAATAAGAAATTCCACCAAGTCTGGAGTTTCCTGAGAAGATAAGTTACAGCTGATTTCCAAGTTTAGTTCAGCTATTTGCTTAGTATAAAAGCCCAAACCAGATTTCTACAAAACAAACAGTACGATTACACCATGACTGTGGGAATACACATATATATGTCTCTTGTATGTCTGGCTTTATGTTATAAATATTTAAAATAAAGCAATCCTTTATGATGTTTTAAAAGGGTATGAGAGCCAAATTTACTTGTTTGCTCACTCAACATTTTGGGGGCATGTATTGGATGGAAGGTTCTGTGTCAGACCTGCGGGTCCCTCGGCACTAGGGGAGAAGCCAAGATCTTCGAATGGGCTGCGTGACCAGCCTGGCACACTCTGGCTCCAGCCACTCACCCTTGTATTCTGTACTCTGACAACACAGGTCCCTCATTAATTCCTTGACTGTGCATTGTCCCTCTGCTGGATGCTGTCCATACCGTTGTCGTCCAGAAATCCTCTTCCCCTAACTGCTCAACAAGTTGACTTCTACTCATCCATCAGGTCTCAGCTCAAGAGCGGATCACACAAAGCAGATCCGTGGCTGCCAGGGGCTGGGGGAGTGGGGGACAGAGGGTGACTGCTTATGGCCACAGGGTTTCTTTTAGGGTTGATGAAATTGTTCTGAAATTAGACAGAGGTGATGGTTACAAAACTCTGTGAAAATACTAAACCACTGAATTGCACACTTTAAAGGGTGAATTTTATGGTATGTGAATTATATTCAATAATTTTTTTTTTAAAAAGATCCTTCTTCAAGGAAGTCTTCCTGGTTACATCAGACACCTACTGCCTCAGAGGACCCTCTGATACCTGTTGACAGGTATCACAATTAAAAAGAGTAATTGTGTCACTTGTTATTAAATGCAGTGGTTTACTGAGGGCAAGGTGCTGGGAGGGGTACATCTATAGAGAATTTAAAAGCGATAATAACACCAACTAAAAATTAATCTCTTTACTATGCCATAACCTGGCAGTTCTAAATAATATCAATGATAAAATACATCCCCCCCTCCAAAAAGAAAAATTTTTTTTGGTCTAAGTGCTAAACAATCAGGGATGACTATTGAGTTTAAGTGATATAGTGTGTAAGCTTCAAATGAACACATTCTTACTACTTATCCTTTAGTAAACATTGTATTCTATGTGGAAGTTAATTCAGAGAATTGCCAATTACAGCCAGTCCCCCACAGGTGAACCCAGCTACAGGGCTTCGTTTTGAGATAAATTTTTCACTGTAACAGTTGCAAATGGCTCAGTTGGTGTTTCCAGCCCTGTGCTACTACAAATACCTACCTTTAAACCATAGATTCAAAATAAACACAGATAGCACACTGATTATAAAGACAGGAACAGAACTTGCAGTACTTCAATTCTATTGAAGTTTTTGTGTTTTAAAACAATGAAAGTGAGAAGTGCAAGGTGTAATATTTTCGTTTGGTGAGTGCAAATTTTAGTTCATACGTGAAATATTTTACTGAATTTGACACTGAAATGCATTCTTCATTTCTAATTTTTGTTTGTTTTAAACGAAAGAACAAATCAAGAAAGTTAAATGGTTACAACAGTGTTACCATATGGTAGTTGCCTAAGTTGTACCTTTTACAGACATTATGGTTTTATTAAAATTAACTTATTAGTTACAGAACAATTATTTACACAAAATAATATTATATGAGACTGTAACCAAAGGATCAAAGTTTAATCTCAAATAGATATAAAAACTAATGGACAATCAGATTCTTCCTTTTTGCACAATATCTACTTTATTTTTATTCTTTTTTACTGGCAAGATTATGTAAACAAATATTGAATACAAGGAAATTTTCAGTGTCTGCATTTCTTTGCTGGCCATTTTGCTATTCATTTGATTTTGTGATTATTGCTGAAAGTAATTTTAGTCATATAGAGGAGGGGATTATTTTCTAATACTCCTCACTCTATTTGATTAAATTAGTAATATTCATGAAGGATATATTAATGGGCTACATATGTCTTTGACTATATTCCTAAATATTTTGAATGTATGTTGAAAATATAATAAGGTTGTATATTTTTGAAGAATATTCATTTTTATTTAAAATATCCAGGAGAGGGCTTCCCTGGTGGCGCAGTGGTTGAGAATCTGCCTGCCAGTACAGGGGACACGGGTTCGAGCCCTGATCTGGGAAGATCCCACATGCCGCTGAGCAACTGCGCCCGTGAGCCACAATTACTGAGCCTGCGCGTCTAGAGCCTGTGCTCCGCAACAAGAGAGGCCGCGATAGTGAGAGGCCCGCGCACCGCGATGAAGAGGGGCCCCCACTTGCCACAAGTAGAGAAAGCCCTCGCACAGAAACGAAGACCCAACACAGCCATAAATAAATAAATAAATAAATAAATAAATAAATAAATAAATAAAATCCAGGAGAAATATTCTTCAATGCTGGGCTGTGGTAAATTGCTAAATTTGTGAATCAACTCTTTGGTGAGTCAGCCACTCAGGGAGTTGTCTTCACCCTTATGAGAAGGACAGTGTCATCTCCAATTATCTCCTTGGGAAAACTGAGATGTACAGAATGTGAAATAATTTGCCTACAGTCAGAGCACCAGTAAGAGGAGCTGGGATCTGAACCCGAAGCTTCTAACGGGACAGCCCACTCTCTCAGCCGTGATATTATATTCCTTCTTTGCACATTTACTACTAAAACTAAAGTTGTCCAGGAAATGCCATCCAATTGTACTTTCACCAGAAATGCTGCCTAGGTGAAGATGAATGGCCAATGGGGATACAGAACCCTGATCTACACGCCGGTGAGTCAAACTCACACTTTACCTCATCACCAAGGATTTGGATCATAAGCAGGCAACACCGCAAATGCCAAGGACCTGCTTCCAGGGCAGTTCATTGGGTTCATCCTCCTCCAGACTTGGTCCTGGACCATGCCATGTTATTCATGCTTCAGGGTCTTTCCCTCCCATCCCCTGCTCCTGATATAACTAACTCTCATGCTATCTCCTCAAAGAAACCCTCTTTAACTATCTTATCTAAAGTTACACTTTCCAACCACTAAACAATCACTAACCATTGCCCTGTTTCATTTATTTTATAGCATTGATTTTGCTCATTGTCTATGTCTATCTACCTATCTTCTTCCTTCCTTCCTTCCTTCCTTTCCTTTTCAAATCACTGCCAGGCATATAATAGGTTCCTAAAAACTATTATTAAGTTATGTAAATAATGATCATATGAAAGGATTAGTAATGTTGTGCTAAGAAAGATTCTGAGGTCACATCCAGGCTCCGTGGGACTGTACTGTAAGAGATGAGCCATGCCTGCCTGCACAGGATGTGGGGAGGGGCAGCACACCTCTATGTGTGGGCCCTAGACTGCTATGTTATCCGAAACAGCGGTATGGGCTAGGGCTCTCCCCTCATCAGCACCCGTCAACACACGAGCATAGGCTCATTCGCTGGTGGGGTTCCTCAGCTCTCTCTCTGGAGATGGAGAGCTATCCCTTGAGGAGGAATGGTGACTGCTGCTCTAGTAGGTCGCTGCTCGGATTCAAGAGAGTGAAGACTTTGGTTTCGCTACTATTCTCACCTTCATGTGGGGACAGGGGGTTCAAAGTTCATAACCCAAGACTCTCCCAGCTTCCCACAGCCTGAGTCTGAAAGCAAGGAGTTCCTGAAAAGGAGGCAGGGGAACTAAAAAAAAAAAAACAAAAAACCAGTCCCAGCTGTATCTGGTTCTCTCCTTCCCCTCCCAAGTCATTAACAAAGGCTGACACTGTAGTCTTTATCAAAAAATCTTGTTCCCTAAGTGGTGATACAGAATAATTATCTCAGCATGCAATCAGCACAGGATCTTCTTCAAAGCGATTTGTGGCAAGGATATGCATTTTTAAAATAGATTAAATTTTCAAGAGCTTGTCTCTTAAAGCTGGTCAGAATGTATTTACAATTCACCTGGTGAGATGATGCATATCTCTAAGCTGGAATTCTCTTTCATTAGGCCTTGCTTAATTGAATGAAGCAAAGTTATTTTGGGATTGTCCCAAAAGAAAACCTTTTACCTCAAGGCAAATGTGTTTTAACAAGGCCCTACAGGTACATAAAGCCAGGTTTCCACTCATCCGAACCCTCTGCTCCTCCTTTCCAAAGCCTACCACCCAACTTCATTTGTTTTTAAGTGAGGAAATTGCTTATGGAGTTAACTGTTGCCAGTGAAAGCAACAAGTTGGCTTTTTTTTTTTCTTCTTCTGTTAAAACACCTTGTCTCCTTTCTTCTTTCCTTCCTTCCTTTCTCACAAATAAGTTGTGCATAAGCTGGAGTGTGCTTGCAATCAAGGGCAAGGTCACAGTATAACCAGGAATGCCAGATTCAGTCCTGTTTTCACACTGGGTCGGCTCTAGATTTTAGGTTAGTTTTGTTTTGTTTTCCTTTGTCAACAGAAGCTGATTGTCTCACAGTCCTGGATAGAATTTAGGCTTTTGATATGTCTCCATTGGATCAACTAAAGGTCAAAGACCGTGACTCTGCATCCCCCGACCCCCAACGCTAAGGGTGTAGGACGCTGCAGTGTTTACCATGCTCTTCACTCAGAGCCAGGACACCTGTGTTCTCCGTATTCACGTGCTCCTCGGGCCCCTACGCTGGGTTTTCTTTCAAACGCAGATTCGGGTTCTGGAGGCCTAGGTGAGGGAGAGGCTGGTCCCAGAGCCACACGCTAGACTGCAGAAGCTGCGAGGGATAATTCACGTGATAGTTGTATCCTTTAAACCGGGAGAGGTCCCTCAACCTCTAACACAAACCCACAAACCTGAAGCAGAGCTTGCGTGGTCTGCTGCCTGCCAGCCACCCTATAAACAGTTTCTCCCGGACTCTCTGCTCCTAGTGCAGAAGAATCTAAGAATCTGTCTAGAAGAGTGACTTGTCTCCCCTGGCAGTTTCGCAGTAGGTTTCCTTGACTCAGCATAAACTCCTCCAGTTCCAACAAAAATCAGAGGCGGCCGGAGCAGCATTTACTCCCGTCCATCGCCATCCACGCGGTCATGTCCTAGTATTGAGCTGTTGCTCATATCAAATGTCACTGGGGATGACTAACGTTGGATGCTGATTAGAAGCCTTCAGCCTTATTACGGTAAATGAGCCCGTGCCGACTCAGAACAAGTCATCTGACGGGTCACGTGGACGGGAGAGGCCGGCCCGCCCCCCTCTCCCGTCCTCCGTGACTCAGTGTATCACACGGTCCTCCGCGAAGGGCAGCAGTTACATAAACGCCAGCGAGTTCGCACCGCGCCGCGGGGACGCCGCGTGAACCCCGCCACCCAGACACCGCCTCTTTTAGCTCAGGCCCGAGGTGGGGGCGGGCCCCGACCGGGCCCCGACCCCGACTCCCCGGCCTCCCCGGATTCACAGGAAGGTCTGCGGGGCATCTGAGGTTTTCCGAGCACAAAAGCTGGACCCAAGAAGTTTCTCACGCAGGGAGTAGGCCCGAGTTGTCAACCCAGCAAAGACACCCTCCATCCTACATCAATTCTGTATTTCAGAGAGAGCGATTCCTCCCCCATCCCAACGCCGGCTGGGGCAGGGAGGGCGGGGCGGAGCCGGGGAGGCGGGAGAGACTTGGTCTCTTATATAAACTTGTAATTGGCTCTGGCTCCTGCGGCTCGGGGCACTGCACGACGTTTCCAACCAGATGGATTGTGAGGCCCGGCAGCTTCCTCCTCCTCCCACCATCCCCTCGCTGCGCAAGCCCCACCCTCCGCCTTCCCTAGTCTACTCAAATTTCCCTTTCTTTCCAGTCCTCCCCTGCTTAACGGATGGCACCCAGAAAAGCACTATTATTCGAAAATGGTATTTGACTATTAAGCTAACGTTATGTCCCGCCTGCCTGCCCTGCCTCCGAACCAACATCTAGGAACAGCTCACTAACTCAAGTGGAAAATCAGTGATCCAAGACCAGTGGTCCTCAAACTTTTTTGAGTGGGCCTCAGAAGGCCCTCGAGGGTGTGTGTGTGTGTGTGTGTGTGTGTGTGTGTGTTAAACTCAGAGTGCTGAGCCCTACCCCCAGAGTTATACTCAGTAGGTGTGGAGGGGCCCCGGGAATGTGCATTGCTACACATTACCAAGTTTTGCCCATGCTGTCAAACCACTGTTATAGACGCGGGTGCGGCTGCAAGTTACATTTTTTCCTCCATTAAAAAAGGTTTACCGGGGCTTCCTTGGTGGCGCAGTGGTTGAGAGTCTGCCTGCCAATGCAAGGGACGCGGGTTCGAGCCCTGGTCTGGGAAGATCCCACATGCCGAGGAGCGACTAGGCCCGTGAGCCACAACTGCTGAGCCAGCGCGTCTGGAGCCTGTGCTCCGCAACAAGAGAGGCCGCGAGAGTGAGAGGCCCGCGCACCGCGATGAAGAGTGGCCCCCACTTGCCACAACTAGAGAAAGCCCTCGCACAGAAACGAAGACCCAACACAGCCATAAATAAATAAATAAATTTTTTAAAAAAAAGGTTTACCAAACAAATTAATAGTGTGAACAAGATGTCAGGAAGACCAACCTCCTCTCAAGAATGCTCTGGAATTGTGGAAGCACGCATTTACAAACAATCCTGTTCGTTAGAAATCATAACATCCATCCTTGTGCATGATGAAACACATGAGCACCTCAAATTAGTAACCAAAGGTGGCTCACTCCAGGAATTTGGAAATCAAGCATTTTACAGCAGGAGGTGACCACGGAGACAGGCCAAAACCTCACCTCACAGGTGAGAAACGAAGGTCAGCAAGGCAGATAGATTTGTGTGGAGAGCTGGGAAGGCCAGCATTCCTGTAAGCAGGTGTTACTATCTGGATACATCCAAACCCCAGCTCCACCGCTGGTTAGCTGTGGAATCTTAAATTTCTCTCAGTTTCCTAATCTGTGAAATGGTACCAAGGTCTATTTTGCTGCAGTATTGTGAAAACTACACATAATGTATGAAAGCCACATGATTGACATCAGGCTTGCATATGTGTCATGTTATTGCCATTATTATTAATGGTCAAGGCCACTGTGCTATTTAGCAGGTGAGCTAGTACTCAAACCCAATACCTCTGACATCTAATGCAAAATAACTTTTTCACCACCCTAGTGTGTAGGAAATGTTGTTGTTGTTGTTGTTTGTTGTTGGTTTTTTTAAAATATAGGCACTTAAACCTCAAGTTTTTCTCTGATTCCGAAGCATTTTCTCCTAATTACTCCAAATAGGTAAAGTGCGTTGGACTTTATGGTTGTTTATGAGCCTAACTAATAGTCACAGCCCAAGAACCAGGAGGATTCGAGATGCCGCTTTAGAGCTTTTGTGAAATACATACCCTGAATTGGCTCCCTCAGTCTCTCTCCTGTTTTTTAAAACCGACGTTTTCAATTGTTGGGGACAGGGCCAGTGTTAGGTAAGTTACTCCTACCAGGGCTCCCGCCCCCTCTCCATCCAGGGCAGATATCCCTAGAATGAATGGATCTTTGAAACTTCAATCTAAGGCTTAACATTGCCCCCTTTGGGCCCCTAAATGGGTGATATTCATGCCTAAAGAGCTTCCCCTGTATTTTCAGCAAATAGGGCTGCTAGTCACACCTTTGCACCTGCTTTTACCAAGCCCTCCTAGAGACTCCCTGCTGCTTGGAGAGCCATAGAAGGGAAAAGGGCTGGGGGTTGTGAGGAAGCAGTCAAATAATCAGGGTGGATAATTAGAAATATAGAATCCAGTGTGGCCCAGAACACCACCGTTGGTACATGAGCACATGGCATTCACATTCCCATATGAAATGAGATGCTAAATTGGTAATAGCCTCCCTGGGGTTCAGTTCCCTGCCGCGATGCCTTCCAGGATGTTCATTGGAGTTTAGGTGCATTAAAATATCACAGCGTAAGCTCACAAGTGAGGCATCCACTCAGGCTTTTGACATGGATGCTGAAATTCTGTAAGGAAGAAAAACTTCTTTCCCACGAAATCCAACTGCAAGTCAGTATCAAAACAGTCACTTCCAAATGAGATCACTGCTACTGTGAGCAGCACTGTGACATCTGAGGCTTCTTTTTTTTTAATTTTTAATTTTTTATTATTTTTTTTAATCAGTCATCAATTTTATACACATCAGTGTATACATGTCAGTCCCAATCGCCCAATTCAGCACACCACCATCCCCACCCCACCGCGGTTTTCCCCCCTTGGTGTCCATACATTTGTTCTCTACATCTGTGTCTCAACTTCTGCCCTGCAAACCGGTTCATCTGTACCATTTTTCTAGGTTCCACATACATGTGTTAATATACGATATTTGTTGTTCTCTTTCTGACTTACTTCACTCTGTATGACAGTCTCTAGATCCATCCACGTCTCAACAAATGACTCAATTCGTCTGAGGCTTCTTAACTGCTGGAGTATACACAGAATGAGTTTTGAGCTGGTGATTTTAATTCTCAGAATTTGTATTTTTCACAATTTCTTTTTCTCCCGCTCTCCAACCTGACTCTGATTCAGCCTTCAGTTTTATTTCATAGTTGCTCTTATTTTTTGATTCTTCTCCCACCTCCATCTTAGATTCACTTGGCCTTTAAGATCTTTAATTTCCACTTTGGTCCCCAAAGCTAGTTGGATTATGAAACCACAAGTCTGGTTTTAAAATCCAATCAGGCATACTGAGATTTGTGTGCCTAATGTGTCTTCAGGTAGGTGGAATCTTTAACTAGATAGGAATCTATTTTAAATCAATATGGTGTCTGAATATTTATTCTCTGTTTTCTCAAGTTATTGTCAGAGAGCAGTCACGTATTTTTTCTTTTCATCTCGCTATTTTCCTTCTGGGTCAGTAATTTTTTTTTAGCATGTCCTTAGGTACTTTGATAGAAAGATTTGATTTATCTAACCTTTTACAAGTTCAAAGGCACAGCTCCTGTTTCTTAATATTGGAGGTGAAGTTTTGATTGTTTTTGTGACAATTATTGATGTATATAATATATCCAGACCTGTCATTTACAGTTATATCCAGAGAGGTGGTGTTGATATAAAACTGAAATAACTGCTCACTTGGTTCCCTTTCAAAGTTGCAGCATGATTGTTCCTTGTGGGTTAATCACTTGGGTGTTAAATATTTTCTCATCCAGCAAGCACACTGAGAACCTACTGTGCCAGACCTAGTGCTCCTTCAGGAATCTGGTGATGGGGGTAAAATGTGAACAGGTTTGATCTATAACAGTGCCATGGTGGGAAGCAGTACCAGGGGCTATGGAAGCCTGAGCAGGGGCATCTGACCTGCCTTTGGAAGGTCAGGATGGCTTCCTAGAGTAGGCGGCACCTCTGCTGAGTGTTAGAGGAAAAACAAGAGGTCGATGGACAGAAAAGTGGGTCAGTCAGTTAAGATGGTGCTTGAAAGCATTTTTTATATAAGATCTTATCTGTCTACAAATAACCAAGATCAAAAAAAAAAAAAATTAGTGGCTGAAACAGGTAGAAGTTAGTTTCTCTCACACATAAACAAAGTCCAAAGGTGATATGGAGGCTCAATGGTGTTCTTAACCCAGGGTCCTTCTATTTTGTTGATCGCTTGGCCCAAGATGGCTGCAGAAGCTCCAGCCGTGACAGCTTCATTCCAGGCAGCATAAAGGTAGAAAGAAGGAAGGCCTTCTCATTTTAAGGAGGCCTCTTGATATGCCATACTTTCCTCACTGATCAAAATTTATCACATTGTTCCACATAGCTGCAAGGGAGGCTAGGGAATGAGGTCTTTAACTGTATCTGGCAATATGCCCTGGTAAAGTCAGGTTGTCAGTAAGGAAGAAAAGGAGCTATTGGGAAGCAACCAGCTGTTTCTGCCAGAGCAGTTAATTGTGGGTGGAGAGAAGGCTGTGTGAACAAAGGAGGGAAGGAAAGCTTATATTGTTTCAAGGGAATAGATAAAGATAAGTAGGTCAATTTGGTTTAGAGTTTGGTTTGCCAAGAGATCAGGCTGGAGAAATAAACCAATATAGGTTGTGGGAGGTCTTGTAAACTGTGCCCTGCTGAGGAGCTGGAGTGTTATCCTGAGGACCATGGGGAGCCAATGAAGGAACTTCATCCTTGAGGTGGAGGGGGAAATGCACTGGGAGGTGAGGGCAGGGTGTCATTAAGAGGTGATGACAGCCTTTCAGGAGAAACTACGACAGGCTGAACCAGGCAGTGGCATCAGGGATGGGCAGAAGTGAACAGATTCAAAAGATTAGAAGGGTAGAACTGGTCAGGTGGAGGCAGTAAAAGAGAAGTGGCTAAAGATGGCAAACACCCAGGAACCTGGACGGATATGGCACTATTCTCTGAGATGACAGGAAATGCTAGAGAAGCTGGGTGAAGAAGGTGAGCTTGGTTTGGATGCACTGTCCCAAACATTATATCTGCACACACAGTCTGGCTTGATCCATTTCTTTAGCAGTGTTGTTCCGGTGTAATTTATATACCATAAAATTCATCCATTTTAAGTGTACAGTTGGATGAGTTTTAGTAAATTTACGTAGTTGTGCAACCATTATTTAGTTTTGGAAGACTTCCACTGTACCAGAAAGTTCCCCCATGCCCATTTATAGTCAATTCCCTTCCACCCCTAGCTCTAGGGAATCACTGATTTGCTTTCTGTCAGATCCCCTTTTAAAAATATAAGTTCAATAAGATGATACGTGAAGTGATTCCCTGGTGGGGAGTCAAAGGGCAAAGGCGGGGGAGGCCATGATCCCTCCGGAGAGGATACAAGAATTATGAGGCTTTTCAGTCTGCACCCCCTCAAGGGTTATGCTCCCTTCCTCCTCCAACCCTCCCCCATAGTGGGCCACTGTTAGAGTCAGGGATAAGGGATATTCTTCAAGTATTCTAGGGCAGAAAATGGTAGGAAACCTCTGAGCTTGCTGGGTTTTAATAATTAGCTTAATAGATATTGTATTTTACTATTTTCAACCGGATGTTTTGGCAGTTATATAGACAGAACTCAGATTTTTGGTTATGTTCCAAATACCAGATAAGATGGTATTGAGAGCATACTTTATACAACATACCACCTCAGGCCCATCCCCTGGTTTTCTCACAAACAGTGTCTCAACAGTCCTGAGACACTGAACCCAGACACTGCTCCCTGGATAAAGTTTTTCAAGTGCAGTTCAGCAATTTACAAACCAAAGGGGTGCCCTGGCCTCCCTTGATACTATAACCATATTTTTTGGCTGTGAATAATTCCACACTTAAAAGCAGACAGATGATTGTTGTTTTTAGTGGCAGTGCAACCCTACTGAAATGGTTTGAGGACACATCAGTTTGAATATCCCCTGGTTTTCCTCGGGAAGACTGTTAATCAGGAACGCTTTTTCTTAGTCCTTGACTTTCAGCTTGTTATAGATATCTAAAGTCTCTCAGATACCATTTCACTTTTATCTATCTTGAGTAATGTCAAGATTTCTTAATTAGTTGTTAACACCATCAATGCTTTGAAGCCTAAGACTGCTGATTTAGAAATGAGAATTATGTAGGCATGTTTTGCTCCCTTGATTGTCTCGAAGCATTAAGGATTCAAAGTGGCTTTTGGATAGGACCGTGGCTCTAACATGTTTCCATCCTTCAAAGAGGCTTCTCCACTGTTTTAAACTCCTCCAATCTTTCTGTCACTTGCAAAGATAGGAAAAGTGATATTAAGCACTGCAGAAACCATAAGCTTTAAAAACCATCATATCAAATATTCTTCAAATTCAACGTTCCTTCTAGCAAGCATCACTGGGATTGCAGCTCATTGAAATCAGTGCACAACCTCTCCAGAAATGTGGCCCAAACAGGTTACCATGGATTCCTTTATCTCACAAATATTTTTTGAGCACCTACTATGTGCCAGGCCCTGCACTAGGCACAGGAGATTCAGCACTGATCAGGACAGGGAAAGTCTCTACTTTCTGGGGCTGACCTTCTGGATAATTTCAAAGTAGTAAGTGAAGTAAATAAAACAGGGTGATGTGCTGGTGAGTGCCTGGGGAGGGTCTTCTTAGAAGGGCATCAGGGAGGACTTTTAGAGGAGGTGAATTTACACCGAGCCCCAGATGAAGAGAAGGGAGCAGCTGAGGTCAGGAGAATTCCAGAGAGAGGGTGCAAGAGAGGACATAGCTTGTCATGCTGAAGGCACTTCGAGGAGGCTGGGGGTCTGCAGGAGTGTGATCTCGGTGAAGAGTGGTATGTGATGGGGTGACCGCTGGGCAGGATCTGGATTAGCTCACCTGTAGCCCATGGCAAAACATTTGGATTCTATTGTAAGAGCCACAGAAAGTCACTGGGGGGCGGGAGGGCATGAAGCAGGCTAGTAGCAAGATGCCCTTTGCTTTGCAGGAAAGTCACTCTGGCAGGTGAGTGAAGGTGGGACTGGGAGCAGGGCAGACAGGAGGCAGGGAGACAGGTTAGGGAGGAGGTATTGCATAATGGAGGCGAGAGGCTGTGGTGGCTCTGAATTGATGGTGGTGAGGCAGGTGGCAGGAAGAAGCATGACTGGGGACATATTATGGAGTGAGAGCCCCAGGATGCAGTGGTGGGTGCAATGTGGAGGGGGTGATGAAAGAGGGGAATCAAACCTGATCCCAAAGTTCTTGACTTGGACAACTGGATAGATGGCTGTGCTGTTTACCAGGGTGGGGAGGAGGGTAGAAGGAGCAGGTGTGGGGAATCAAGAGTTCTATTTTGGGGCTTCCCTGGTGACTCAGTGGTTAAGAATCCACCTGCCAATGCAGGGCACACGGGTTCAAGCCCTGGTCCGCGAAGATCCCACATGTCGCGGAGCAACTAAGCCCATGTGCCACACCTACAGAGCCTGTGCTCTAGAGCCCGTGTGCCACAACTACTGAGCCCACGTGCTGCAACTACTGAAGTCTGTGCTCCTAGAGCCCATGCTCCGAAACAAGAGAAGCCACCGCAATGGGAAGCCCACACACCACAACGAAGAGAAGCCCCCACTCGCCACAACTAGAGAAAGCCCGTGTACAGCAACGAAGACCCAGTGCAGCCAAAAATAAATAAATAAATTTATTTATTTAAAAAAAAAAAGAATTCTATTTTGGACACGTTGAATCTGAGATATCTATTCAGTCCATCAGTCAGTCACTCATTCATTCATTCACTCACTCATTCATTTGACTCTCCTAGAATGTGCCCTCTGTTCTAGACACCAAGCATTTTCACTCGGGTCATCAAGATAAACAAGCCAGAGTCCCTGCTTTCTAGGCATTCCTAGTCTAGTAGAGGAGGCAGACATATAGGAAAAGGGTCATGATATGGGTGATCAGTGACATAATAGAGGTGTGTTGATGGACCAGCCACGCCCAACCGAAGGGGCAACCACCTCTCTTGGGAGGGGAGGAGTGGTGTTGCTTAGGAGAGGGGAGCTCTTTGAGCTGGGTCTTGGGGGGTGACAGCAGCCAATGAGTTTACCAATAAGGGGGATTTTCCTGGGGCACTGGAGATGGTAGCCGTGGTGGGTCAGTAATCCAGCCCTGCGAGGGAGAACTGGGAAAGTGTGCAACCCTCAAGAGGAGCCATAGAACCCCAGTGCCTGGCATCTCTTTTGAACCTGGACCAAACTGAGATAGTGACATGTACTGGATATCATAGATTTTTAAAAATTATTATATGAACAAATATACCATATTATATTGGCTCCAAATAAGAACCCTGTAAAGGAAAATGTATTTTCAATAGTATTTCTGGTGTTGTCTCTCCATTTGTAGCAGGGACACAGGGAAGTTAAGGAACTTGCCCAGAGTCACTCAAGGGGAAGTGCTCAGCCAGGATTTCATCCCAGGAGGCCTGTCTCCAGAGCCAGTCTGGCCCCCACCCCCAAATGTGCCCTCCTGGAAAGATTAGTGAGTGAAGATGAAGACATTGCAGAACAGTGGGTTCAGCGTGATCATGACTCCACTTATGTTCACAGGGGGGAAAGGCACTTAACCACAAACGTATTCACATATACATTCTGTGCATTCAATTTTTCTAGAAGGATTTAAAAAAATCCCAAAACTTCAAGATTACCTTTGGGGAATTGGAATGAAGTAGAGGAAAAGGAAATTTTCACTTTAAATTTCACATCCTTCTACTGCTTAGATTTTTAAAAAGTGAGAAGGTATTAATTTACAATTAAAATATTAAGATAGGTAGTGCAGGCAGGGGTGTGCTAGCATCCATGGTCCACCTCACCACCGCTCATTCCACCTTTGTGGAATTTTTAGGATGCTGGGTCATTTTCCCTCTGGTACCCCAGGGCACACGTGGGTAGCAAGGACCTCATTTTTGGAAGCTCATTTTTGAAAATTTAGTTCCTGAATCTTCTTGCTTATACCTCACACCAATCTCTGTCATCTCTAGCTTGGGACATGAGGTCTAGAAAGAGGTCATCAAATTCTTTCATTATTGCCCCGGGAGGAACATTCCTGATTGTCCTTGCTCTGAGGGATTGCAATACAAGCCAGAAGTGTTTTAGGGGTAGAAACCCCAGATACAAGACAATCTTGGATGACTAAGGATGGATAGAGAGTACAGGTAACCCAAGTGGGGCATCTCCATGCAACAATAAAGAGGAAAGGAGTGACTGAAGTTCAAACATTTCTTTTCTATATTATTTGCCTGACACCATCTCAGTGTGATAAATACCTTAACCACAGATGTGGCAAATAGGTTTCACCACAAGTGCCAAATCCACTCAACTGCTATTGCACTAAATTGAGAAAAATTCCAAGACAAAATCTGTTCTCTGCAGAAAAAAAAAAAAAGAAAAAAAGGAATTAGTGATTGATTAGTGATGTCTGCCATGAGCAAGGTATGGGTAACTAAGGTATGGATGCCAGCTAGCTCTCATCCCTGCTTGAGTTCAATCCTGCCTTTGGCTTTTTCTTCAAATGAGATGAGTAATTCAGATTCTTTCCGCTGATATTTATCTCATTCTTCCCCCTATACTCATAGCACTTGGTTCATACTTCTGGAACCATACTTGCCACAGCCTGCCCCATGCCTGAACCAGTCCCATGTGTGCCTATCTCTCCTTCTAGCTCACCATTCCCAAGGGCAGTGGCCATATCGTATCCCGGTTTCCAACCCCAGTGCACTCTTGTGGCATTCTGCACATAATTGGCACACAGAGAATGTTTATGGAATTGAAATACATGGAACTGAATTTTGGTGGGGACCCTGAGAGAGACATGAGCAACCTGGCCAGTCCTGAGGAATCATAGCAAGGGAGGGGAGAACCTGCAAGAGGGGGCCAAGTCAGAGCGCCAGTGTGTAATAAATATCAATTCCGCTTATTATCTTTTGTATTAGTTTTCTATGGCTGCTGTAACAAGTCACTATAAACAGTGACTTAAAACAATAGCTTCATTCTCCTACAACTCTCTAGGTTAGAAATCCAACTGGATCTCACTAGGCAAAGATTGAAGTGTTGGCAGGGCTGCATTCCTTCTGGAGACTCTAGGAGAGAATACTATCTTTGCCTTCTCCAGCTCCTAGAGGCCACCTGCATTCCTTGCCTTGTGGTTCCCTTCCTTCTTCAGAGCCAGCAACACACAACGTCTTCAGATCTTTTTAGGATTCTCTTTTTCTGAAGGCCTCTTCCATTTTTAAGGACCCTTACGATTACACTGAGCCCACTGAGATCCTCCAGAATAGTCTCCCTATCTCGAGGTCAGATGATCAGCAATTTTAGTTCCATCTGCAATCTTAATTATCTTTTGCCAAGTAAAACAGAATATTCACAGGTTCCAAGGATTAGGACGGGGACATCTTTGGAGGAGTTGTAATTCTGCCAACATCTTTTAATAAACTTAAAGACAGTTCTGAACCCCCAGCTGGTGGAATTGAGGGGACATTTCACCCAACTCAGAATTGAAGCTCCCTCCTGTTGCCTCACAAAGATCAGAGAGGCCCACAGGGCCCCAGGGGCATGACGGGAGGGCCACTACACTCCTGTCCATCATAAGGATGGCATCACTCAAGCTGTGACGTCCCTGCAGGGGGCCTTTCAGTTTCAGTAGCATTGTCCAGTCTGGAAACCTTAGTGGAGGAGATCCAGCTTCCTGAGACCCCCAAGAGCCTTGCCCTTTCTCCTGCTCCTGCGTAAAGACCTCCAGCAAAACCCATCCAGTGAGCTGGGAGGGTTTCATGACCAGATCCTCCTACCCCAGACACACATGCTTTGAGCTTTTAGTGGAGCAAAAATCCCTGAGGTAAAGACTTGCAAAAGGCCTGACTACTTGTTTGGAAATGAGGTGGAGGAGGGAAAAACACAGAAAGGAAACATACATTAATACCTCAGAAATGTCTCAGGCCACACCTTTTGCCCAGTTTTGCCTGGGGCCGGCTCCACACCATAAATGCCTCATTACAAGCCTGCCTGGGGCACTCTTCCCATTTGGAGCTGCTCCTCTCTAAGCCCTGGGCAGGAGGCAGCCCCCCGCCGCTGGCTGCCATGATCTGATCGTAAATGCCCAGGCCGGGCTGGGCACGTCAGAGCGTCCCCTGGGAGCTGGGGAGTGTTTACACGGCTGGCAAGGAGGCTGGCCTCAGCGTGAGAAGAGGCCTGTTTAGAGTAGAACGCCCGGAAGGATTTATGGAGGGCCGGCTGCTGAAATAGAGCAGTCATTAAGGAGAGGTGAGCAGCCGTTGGAAGCGGGAATATTTAGTAATGACATGGGCACAAACATTGGTCAGGGAGGGCCTTCCTAGAATGTGCTGTTTTCTATTTGCTTTGTGGGGGAGGAGAGTCTGCTGCCTTTTTTGGAAAATGGGGATAAAAAGATGTGAATTTAGTGCTTGTGAGAGGCAGAGGAAAGCTCTGGAAGCAGAAGTCCTTAACTCGGCCCCAGAGGCACAGGTGGGCTTGGCTGTGACCCTGTGGGCCTGCGGTGGGGCCGAGGCATCGGGCAGAAGCCTGCAGGGTGGACCGGCCCTGGAGACCCACCCTCACGCCACCCCCAGAGCCAGTGAGAGACTTCTGATTTTTCCATCTAGTCTGTACCTCATTTCACCTGCAAAGACCAGCAAGACAAGCTTTTACTCTTTCCCTTTTAGGATTTGTTTTAAAATTCCTAACACTCTTGAAATGTCTTTACCTTAGAGTCTAAGTCTTAGACAAATTTTCATATGTGCTCCTTGAGAGTATTTACAAACTCTTCTTGAAGTTTTTGTTACTTTTCTGCGTTGACTTTCCCCCAGACACCGGTAGCTGCATCAGTAATAACTTCCTTAATAAATTCTTGCAATTGGAAGCCCTAAGTGTCGTGGTCTTGTTGTGCCGGCCCAGCTCCCCTTTCTTTAGGGAACATCCCTCCCTCATCTATACGGTCCTGCTGTATGTCAATCAAGGGACTCTCATCTCCCTCCAAAATGATGGGCATATGACCTAGAGCAGACATGGTGATTGGTCAGGAGTAGCACGTGACCCAGTCTTGGCCAATCATAGACCACTTCCTCTGGACACAGTGATTGGTCTAGGATGAATACATGACCCAAACAAGGACAAAATGAGTGCCACTGGGAAATGGATGAACATTAATTTGAAAAGAGATGTGCTTTCTTCTGGAGCAGTTAAGCTGGGCCATCTTACCTGTCCTCAAGAGGGGGCCTGTCTAGAGTAGGAGAGAATGGAGCCATGGCATAGGGAAGGAGAATGGGGATGGGGAGGCAGAGGGATCTGAAGTTATCATCTGTGCCCTGGGATGAAGCTGAGCTAAGAGTCAGTAACACTCTGGGGCTTTGTAGTTGGGTGAAATCCCCTTTTGATGTTTAACCTATTTTGAGTTGGGTCTCTGTCACTTACAACCCAAAGTTCCTAATACATTTAGCAAATATACTTTGTAAAATGGAAAGACATTTCGTATCTCCAAATGAGCATTTAAAATATTGTTTTTCCAGTTTTTTTCCTTTACTCCTAATGGCTCAGTCCTTCATTTGCCATGTGTGTACCTAACTCAGGTGCTACCAAGTCCTCTTCCTCCTCTGTCCTGAAGCTTGGTGAGACCAGACTGTTGACCTGCCTGTACCTGCAGGCCCTTGCCCTGGCTCTCTTGGCCAGCATAGGCAGCTGCAGCAGCTTGAGGCAACCACCCTGTTGCTGATGATGAAGTGCCTGTTAGAGAATGGAAGTCTGTGCCACAATGCTGATGGCACAGCATTGGCACAATGCCCTGATGCTCCCAAAGCTGGACCAAAATGGTGCAAAAGAAGGGAAGTTAGTCACCTGGAGGTAGTATGGTGTAGCGGTTGAGGGTATGTTTTATGGGGCCAGGGTAATTGTGGTCCAATCCCAGATTTAACACTTACCAGCTGTGCAAGGTTGGCCCTGTTCCCTAAGTCCCCTGTGCCTCAACAACCTTATCTATTCAATGGGGCTGATAAGGATATGGAACCCACAGGGCTGGCTGAGGATTCAATGAGCTGTTATTGTTACTAATTGAACCCGAGAGCCCAGAAGCAGGGCTGCTTAGGCCAGAGTCTCACAAAATCTTTCATGAAATTCCCTTTCTTATCTGTGTTACTTTGGCGAGTCACTTAATGTCTTTCAGCCCAGTTTTCCTACCTAACAACACATTCCTCATAGGAATGTGTGAAGTCTGGATGAAATCGTGCTTGTAAAATGTACATATTAAGCACTCAGGACACATCAGCTATCAGGGTGAGATATAGTTCTTTCCCAACAAATTAAAATTGACCTACCTCAGCTGTCTTGGCAAAGCGCAAACCTCTCCCAAGTGCAAGGAGCAGCGAGGGGAGCTTGGCCTGAGATGGGGAGTCAGAAGTTCTGCTCTGGGAGAGGGGACCCAACCCTTAGGCGCATGCGCAAACGGATGGGGGGGGCGGGGCTCCGCCTTGGAGGTGGTTGCTGTGGCAACTGGTTCCAAAATTTTGTGTTTGCTAATTACTTATTTTAATTCAAATGGAATATCCTGATGCTTTGCTGAAAGGGTTTCTTCCTTGTCCTGTATCACACAATACTCTACTTTTCCAGGTCAGGATATGCATTTCCTTGAAACTTCACTGTTCTTAAAAAGTTATGTATTTTGAAGGGTTCAATTAACTTATTGTGTAGAAATAAATCAATATAATTTATTCATGAAACTGTCTTAAAAGTCATCACGTTTTACCTTTAAGCAACTGTGGTTTTGACTCGATATTTATTTGATAATTTAGACATTGTATAATTTAAAATGTACTATCATTATTCTATGATGACTTGGCTCACGCAGTATATTTTATTCTGTCCCTCAGAGAAATGCCGAAGCTCTGGAAACAAATGATTGTTAAACTTGTATTTTTAAAAGAAAACCAGTAGGCTTTTTGGTAGTTTTAAAATCAAATAAATATTGAGATATTTAAACTTGCTTGTTAACCATTTTTTTTCAATGATGAAGTGTGAACAATTGGTAGAAGCAATAGTATTTCTAAACAATCTTAGTTGAGAGGATAGGAATCGCAGACTAAACACAGCCTTGCAGAAGGAGGAATAGAGGCATGGGTGGAGAAGGCCAGGGTTCTACATGCACAGAACTGGCTATGGCTTCTCTGGGCACAGAGGGAACCTTTGCAGATCTGCCCTCAGACTTGATGGGCTGGCGAACCCAGGAGTGAATGAAAGTTCCCTTCAAATGGCTCTTTTCATCCTGGAATCAAAAAGGACTGCTCAGAGCCCAGGTCAATGAGCCGTCGTGTAACCACAGTCAGGCAGCCACCTCTGAGATGAAACACAAACCAAGGTTCTTGCCAGAATATTCCACCAAGGGGATGGGCAGCCACTGCACACATTTCCAAGTAGCCATGTGCCATATTCTAATGTTTCCATGTCTGTGCCGAATGTTTGGGACCTTTAGTGCTCTGTTTAGCACTTTATTCTAATCTGCCTTGTGTTTGTCTCTGTTTCCCATCTCTCTTGTTTTCTCCCCCAGCCTTGTTGGGAGGCAGGATGGGGCAGTGTAACCAGCCCAGGCTTTAAAACCAAAGAGACAGGGCTCTGAATCTCAGCTGAGTGCCTTAGTCACCAAGAAGAATTCAACACATCTTTACTATCTATGTGTTTGAAAGTTTTAATTTTAATATCCTTTCCAGCCCTCAGTTTCCTCATCTGTAAAGTAATACTAGCACCTGCCTTACAAGTTTGTTGTGAGGATTAAATGAGATAACCTGGAGAAGGCACCCAGAACACAGGTTGGCACATAGTAAGTTCTTAATACATTTTAGCTATCATTGTTTGCATTTTTATCATCATCACTGGAATAAATGAGTAGCCTTCCAAGGTTTTAAATGCCCTCCTTTGAAGAATAGTCACTCAATGACAGTTTGTTGCATGATGTTAAAAAAATAAGCCTCCTTAAAAAAAAATAAGTCCCACATCATTACAATCCCACACCAACTTGCAGAGATGACACTTTCCTTAAGTTTGAACACAATAAGGGTAAGGCAATTAAAAATGTAGCAATAAAATAAACATCAGCCTAGTGCTCCTACCCAGCAAAATGAAAAACTGGGGGAAGGGGGCATGTAAGTGAGAGGTTCTATTTAAAATAAATTATACTCATTCTGATCCCATGTTCTCTTCTGTGTCATATGGGTGGTGGTCAGTTTCAGAAATCCCTCCTGAAGAAAGTTCCTTTTGATTCTTTGTTGCTCATTGGGATTGCATCACAGGTGGGTAAGTTTGCCCTGCATGTTTTCTCTCAGGAACCCTTCTTATGCCCAGTGGCTGGCCCCATACCTTTCTGCTCACTCTTAAGCAATAGGTACTTTAAATTACAGATCAAAAGCATCCATGCCCAGACATAGTCAACATTTTAATTGTCATTCAAAGCTCAGACTTCTCCCCTTCAGGCAGCTGAAGACAGAGTGGTCACATGTCAGGGATTGCCTAGAACAGTCCCAGCTTATGCCTGTTGTCCTGACATCTTGTCCTTGTTAGTATCTCTCCTGGATTTCCCATTTTTAATAAAGAATTATTATTAATATTTGTATGAAAGTAAGTGGCATTGGTAGATCTCTATTGGTCCTTTTTAGTTCTTTTAACATCTCTACTAGAAGCATGCAAGACTCATGCACAATGAGTAGAGCTCTCACTTCAACATAATGTGAAAACTAAAAGTTTAGTGAAACTGTCTTTTCCCAGCCCTTCCAGACTCAACATAACTAACACCTCCCTTTCAGGGACAGCATGCAGGGTGGTAGCTAATAGAACAGTGTGTTCACACACAAGCATTTGGGGACAGCCAGCTCCTTCCATTAACTATTTGAAATGGGAAAATAATCAATGCTGCTGGGCCGACCGGCCACTTGGTCTATCAGCCAGCTGTACCATGGTCTGGGGTAAGTCACAAAGCTGCCAGGCTTCCCTGGCAGAGTCAGCATAATGTGGGAAATCATAGGTTAGGTGTGAGAGAAGAAATTCGTGCAGAAAATAGAAGTTGTGATCCTGCTAGAGAGCATTTAAAGAGTAATTTGAAAGTTTTTGCTATGGTGGTTTTGTCACTTATTATATGGTATAAATCGACAACTATTATTAATTGGTAATGCTTTTTATTTGCAATAAAACATTTTAGCATCAATGACCCCCAAAACAATGTAAATGTGTGTTTAATGATATGTTAAGTACTGAATTTTCATTCCTTAAGGAATTAGATGAATATATAACTTGCGAAAATATTTGTCGACATTTGCCAATCCACCAGGGGAGACGCAGCAATATTATTATTTATTTATTTTTTAAACATGTTAATTTCTTTTTTATTTATTTATTTATGGCTGTGTTGGGTCTTCGTTTCTGTGCGAGGGCTTTCTCTAGTTGTGGCAAGCGGGGGCCACTCTTCATCGTGGTGCGCAGGCCTATCACTATCGCGGCCTCTCCTGTTGTGGAGCACAGGCTCCAGACGCGCAGGCTCAGTAGTTGTGGCTCACGGGCCCAGTTGCTCCGCGGCATGTGGGATCTTCCCAGACCAGGGCTTGAACCCATGTCCCCTGCATTGGCAGGCAGATTCTCAACAACTGCGCCACCAGGGAAGCCCCAGCAATATTATTGACCACATGAAAACCAAGAGACACCAATCTGCCAGAAGAGCACGAACATCTATTATGTTTAATGCATGCAGCTGCAGAAAGGGTTTTATAGATCACTCTGTGAAGCATGATTTTTATTTAGATCAAATATCTTTCTTATAGATTAATTTTGCTTATTTTTGATCCCACATTTTCTTGTGCACATGTGAAAAGTAAAACCATGGCCGTTAATGCATTGACTCCTTTGGCAGCAGAAGAATTTTTGCAAACAGTCAAGTGATGCCTGATTTATATCAGTGACATCAGATGCTTCAAACAGAAAACCAGTTAACTCTAATGATAATTTAATATTTTCATCCAATGCATGGAATCAAAGTCCAGTTTTTTTTTTTATTGGTAAAGATTTTATTGGTAAAATCAAAAAGATTGCTAACACACTGTGGTGGTAATCATGTGAGGAAGAGGCACACTTGAACATTGCTATTTGGATATGATAGATGTACAATCTCTATTTAAACAATAAATATCAATTAAAATGTAATATATACATTTTTGGCACAGAAATTACATTGATAGATATTTCCCTTATAGACAGGCTCTATAGCAAATAATACTTTATTAAGTGTTATTCATTGCAAAATTTTTCTATGATTACAAAATTCTGGGACAAACAAATACCCATTAAAATAAACCGGTTTAATAAATTTTGGTACATCCATTTAGCACAATACTTGCAACCACTTACAAAAAATGAGACAGCTCTTTATGTACTGATATGCAACAATCTGCAAGATACTTTTTAAATTAAAATATAAAGAAACAGGACTATTGTTTATAGTTATGCAACATTTGGTTAGCATATCAAAGTCCAGTTTTGGGAGGTTCACTCTGTCAACAATGAAACACTTTTATAGATCTAAATCAGAAGTTCAACATTGAAGATGAAATTATTTCTTTTTTACAGTGATAATAGGATTACAAATTTTGGTGGAGCATAGAACTGTGGTTAAAACATTGTTATCTCTAAATTAGGAATTTTCTGGAGCAGAAATGTATTTGGAATTGATTGTAATGCACAGGTAATTTGTCATCACATCTAAACAAGCTGACACATTTTATTTTCAAAACAGAAGTGTTGGTTATCTATTTATCTATCTAGCTAGCTATCTATTAGAAGTTGAGCTACAAAATTTTTGCAACTGAGATGATGTTGAATACAAACACATATGTCAACATGGCAGTACGTATTTAGGCTTTTTGTTTCTTCTGGCAGTTAGTCATGAATAAAATTTCAGACATGTTAAAGCCTTTAAAAATATTTTATAAATCAACCAAAATATTCTGTAATGGAATTAAACTTTCCCAAAGATGAGTCATCTAAATGTTGGTTGCATTTTTGGTTACACTTTTTTCCAAACAAATGATTCTAACAAGTCAGTTGGAAATAGTCAACCAAGTACTCCAGGAATGGAGCAACAACAACAATAAAATTAGTTTTTGAAGCTTTTTAGTGAATTGCAATGATTGAAAACAATGCTTAAAGCAGGAAGATATTACATTTTTTTCTTCACGAAAGCAAGGGAAGCACAATGAGATGCCATTTCATACCTACTAGGATGGCTATCATAATAACAAATAAATAAATAGAAAATAATGAGCGTTGGTGAAGATGTGGAGAAATCAGAACCTTTGTACATTGCTGGTAGCAATGTAAAATAGTGCAGCCGCAGTGGAAAACAGTTCGGCAGTTCCTTAAAAAATTAAATACAGAATTACCAGATGACCCAGAAATTCTACTCCTTGGTAAATACACAAAAGAATTGAAAACAGGTGTTCAAACAAACACTTGCACAGAAATGTTCATAGCAACACTATTCACAATAGCTAAAAGGTGTAAATAACCCAAATGTCTATCAACAGCTGAATGGATGAACAAAATGCAGTATACCCATACAATGGAATATTATTCAGCCATGAGAAAGGAATGAAGTACTGATATATGCTATAAGGTGGATGAACCTTGACAACATTATGCTAAGTGAAAGAAACTAGAAACAACGGTCACATATTGTATGAAATATGAAATATCCAGAACAGGTAAATCCATAGAGATAGAATGTAGTTAAATGGCTGTGGGGAGCTGGGGAGAGTGGGGTATGGGGAATGACTGCTTAATTGGCACAAGGTCTCTTTTTGAGATGATGGAAATGTTTTAGAACTAAATAGAGATGGTGCTTGCACAACATTGTAAATGTAGTAAATATCACTGAATTGTACACTTTAAAACAGTGAATTTTATTTCAATTTTTAAAAAACAAAGAAGAACTGAACATATTAAACTAAATGGTTTATATGATTTGGGGAAGGGCTTCTATTTTTAAGTAGATGTTTAATATTATGTTTGATAACAGAAAGGAGTATAATTGAAAAGACCTAAAATTTTGCAGCACTTAAACTTGGTGAAACAGTAAAAGAGAATCATAGAGATAATTTATTTGACTATTTTTGTCTTGTACAAATGTTTATCAAAGAAAGATTCTCTGAATGAATGCAGAATTATAATACCTGTGAAAATATTTTGGCTAAAATATTTGCACATTTCAAATCCTGAAAAAATAGAATACTCCATTTAACACTATTTGCTCTGCAGTTGCCAGGTACCTTGGCTCCTGTAAAGAGAGTATTTTATCAATAAAATTATTACGATCTATAGAGAAAGCTCAATTGAAGATGTTGCCAATTTCAAATTTATTGTTATAATAAATGCATAATAAAATGCATCTTTGAGGATGGTTTCAGTCAGTTTTACGGGGAAAAAAGGACCATATTGAAAAAATATGCTATTAGAACAAAGCTGAGAAACTGATAAAATGTTAATATGCACCAAGAGTAGTTATTCTGCTTATTTCTTAAAATTTCAGATAATCAACATAAAGGAGTTTTTATATTTTTCTTTAATATATATATGTACATATATAATTTTGTTTTAGAGTAATAATTATATTTCAAAAATAGTTTTTGAATAGAACTATTTTTATAATATGATACCAATTAAGTATCCCAGTTTGGATGGTCAGTCACAGGGTCACCCAGGGAAGGCCTGGAAGACAGATAAAGGAGACATGTTCCAATTCTGCTCCATCTCTTCCTGTCTTCCCTCCCACATTGTCTAAAGAAGGTGGAGAGAGAAGTAAGGAGACAAGAAAGTCTTTACTTGGCTGGATTTTTTTTTTTTAATTAATTAATTATTTATTTATTTTTGGCTGCATTGGTCTTCGTTGCCGCGAGTGGGCTTTCTCTAGTTGCGGCGAGCGGGGGCTACTCTTCCTTGTGGTGTGTGGGCGTCTCATTGCGGTGGCTTCTCTTGTTGCGGAGCACAGTCTTCAGTAGTTGCAGCACGCGGGCTCAGTACTTGCGGCTTGTGGGCTCTAGAGCACAGGCTCAGTAGTTGTGGCACAAGGGCTTAGTTGCTCCACGGCATGTGGGATCTTCCCGGACCAGGGCTTGAACCCGTGTCTCCTGCATTGGCAGGCGGATTCTTAACCACTGCACCACCAGGGAAGTCCCTGGATGGTTGTTTTGAGCTAACTTTTTCATGGGCACTTTCCAGGGCTCTTTGAAGATTCCCTACGTTGGGAACCTCCACTGAAGATCCCCATAGGTAGGCAATGCATATTCTTTGGCAACCACTGCCCACCTGGCCCCCACCACCACAATTTTGTCCCTCTTGTTCTAGCTATTGGCATCCTGCTATTCGGCCAGGTTGTCCTGTTGGATTTAGAGCAGGACATAAAATGGCTCCAGAAACAACATGAATGTCCACTGACGGGAACTAGTTGAATAACCTGTGGTACACAGGGGATTCTAAGTAGTATGCAGTAGTAAAGAAGAATGAGGGAGACCGCAATATAGACATATAGGGTAAACGTTAGGATTTACTGTTAAGTGAAAAAAGCAAGGTGGAAAACAGTGTTTAAGGGTTTAGGGTATATATATATATATATACACACACACACACACACATATATATAAGTGCATTCGATTTCAAGAAGAAACAATAGAAGGATAAAGTAAAAACAATTAAAACGGTTTCCTGTGGAAAAAGGGAGTAAAGAGGGTCAAAGCATGATAATGAGTGTACCTTGGCATATGGTTATGATTTTGGATCATATGTTTACTTTACATAATTCAAAACAAAGTTAAATCAAAATGGTGAAAATCAGCCCCACAAAATTGAAAAATGAGTGGAAATGACTTTGTATAACTGTATGTTGTGCGGTGGCATAAGCATCTAAAGACAAAAATTCCATAAGGAGACTTTAAAATACAAAATTTTGACTGTATGGTGGTGATGGTTGCATCATCACTTAATGCCAGTGAACTTAAAAATAAAATGTTAAAATGGTAAGTTTTATGTTGTATATATTTTACCACCATAAAATTTTTTTTTTTTTTTAGAATTTTAGAAAGCGCAGAAAACTGAAAAAGGAGAAAATAAAGTATCCTTGTTCCTACTAGTTAGAGAAAAAAATGTGTTTCTAACTCTGTCCACTGAAAAGGCCTGGAAGCAATGGTAAGCCAGTAGGAAGAGCACCCTTAGCTCCCAAACTGTGGTCTCTAAATAACATTTCTCACTAAAAAGAACCTGGGTTCCTAAGAGAAATAGCCGATTATAGGTCTGTTGCAATACTCAAAGACTAATGCAGTCATGTCAAAAGGACACAAGAGAAGTTTAAATGAGTTCCTGCTGGCCAAATTTAGGACAATTTTGCATGAGAATAATAATGACCATGGTTGATTGTAACATATTGAGTGAACACATATGAGTGAATAATAGAAGTCAATGAGTATAAGAAAAAGGAAGCAGCTCTTCCTTAAACAAAAATGTCAGCTAGTAAATATAGAGGTGTAAAATTTTAAAATCGCCACTGTGCAAACTCTGGTGTACCAATTGATTCAGGCAAGGTCTTTAGTGGTGGTAAAACCATTAGGGGAAAAAATTTTAGGGAACTGGATATTTGCATGATGTCAAAGCAACACTCTGCAGGTTACTCACTTATTTCAAAGGAAAAAAGATATCTTCATAGTGAGAGTTCTGGAGGTGACCATCTTAAATGAATGATCAAGCTTAACAACACTAAGAGGGGAACAAGCTGACATTTTCCCTGCCGTCTGGTATGATGCAGTTTGAAAAAAGGAAATGCTCAAGACATTCTTGCCAAAAAATAACAAAAATAAACAACAAAAAACTAAGCTGAATATGATCAAACATCTAGACTTAACTTCCAGGTCATAGAAAACGCAAGTTCAATGACATCACAAGGAAACAGATAAATTTACAATCTGGAATGTTCTAAAAAAAAAAAAGCCTGAATGCATGAAAAAAAAATCAGTGTCAGTGTCATCCAGCACTCATATATATTTTGGTCTCTAAATACCATTGCCAACTAAAAGGAAACAGAAATCTTTGGAGAATTGGCCAATCCCAGGTCGGGGGCAGGAAAGGCACAGGAAGAACCATACTTGTACCAGGGAGCAGGGAAGCTATCAAAGTCCTTGAGGGGCACATGAAAAGAACTCAGGAACCATCTTGAAAAGGCTCTCACTGGCCAAAATTGGGAATTTTGAACAATTAGAAGAATAAAGCTGCAATGAAAGGAAACACGCCAAATAAGCTCAAAATCAATGAGTCCATGATAATATTTTCAAAAATAGTTAATCACTATTGGATTTTGCTAGACACCAACTCATGACTCTAAAATATGCTAAATAAAGGCAAAGGATCATGCATTTATACTGTCTTCCTTTTAACTTTCTGTCTTTCTTTTATAAAATTTATTTCAAAGCTACTAAATAGTCTGTAATGCTAACTTTTTCACAAGTGTATTCTAGATACAGAAGGAATGATGGAGCTATCACCACTTTGCATTCCCCAGTGAAATGGACCTAGGCAATGAATGGCTACTATATCCACTAGGAGAAATGCTGATGGGGAACTTTGTAATCATGGATTAGCACCTGGCCACACTGATCAATCCTAGTATCAAAAAGAGATAACAGGTTGTAAGGAGCCCCTTGAAGTGATGTGACAGGAAGTATACAGCACCACCTCTTCAGTGTTGTTCTTGCCAAAATATTGAGCCCAAATCTAATTAAGCCTTTAGATCTAACCACTAGTTTATGGAAAATACAGGGGACAGGAGAACATGCTAAAACAACCTGGATGCAATCAGCAAAATCCAGAATGTGAGAAACTCTACAGACAAATCCCAGTTTCCTCAACAAAAAAGTAGCAATTAAAAACAACAGAGAGAAGTGGGACTTATAGATTAAAAGAGTCTAGGAGACATATGCACCTAATGCAGTGTGGGGAAACTGGGTCCTGATTCAAACAAGGGGAAAAAAGAGATAATTGGGCAATATTAAGGAAGGAGGGAGGGAGGAAGAGAGGGAGGAAGCAGGAGGTTACGAACACGTTCTTCAAGCATATTCTTCTGTAGAGATGGGCTATATCAAACAGCGCTCCCTGAGCTATTCAAGACACAGTTTGAAACCCTGAGGGATCTCTGGGAAGGATGTGGCTGAGTGGGCTTGAGGAACACCAGGACCCACCTTAAGCACAGGAGCTCCTGCCTCCCCATGCCCCACCCCAACCCAGGCAACAGGAATCATTCCAGTGCCAAACCTCAGCCCCCAAATCATTTTCCTCACAGAATCCAAAGGAGGTACCCCAAAGCCTTAGTTTCAGGAGCTGTCACTTACAGGAGCTCTTTCCAAGACCCTGAGGAAAGGGGGTCCCTACAGTGTGGTCCTGTGGTCATATATTTTTGTAAAATTTACAAACCAAGAGTTAAACCACACGTGGATCAGACCGCCGTCTCTCTCCATTCCAAATCGACCTCCCTCACACTTTCCCTCCTGCTGGCGCTGGAATGAGCATGGGGAACCTGAGTGGGGAAAGACTTTTAGTTTGGGTTTAGTGGGACATACATGTATAGTTGGTTATCAGTCATTTTGCCAGGTGTTCTCGTAGAGGAAGGGCTTCCACGGATATGTCCACCTCCCACTCTGTTGATTTACCTGGCAGGCAGAGACCAGAAGGAGCGTGTCCTACAGCACCTGGCACCAAAAGTCTGTGGGTAGTGCAAGAGCAGCAAGGTCTGAAATGCACAGAAGGTCTGAAATGCACTAGAAGCCTGTATGTGGAAAATTCTCCCAGATCTTACAAATTATAGATAAAACTTGATGGAGCTTATGGCACTTTCCCCAAATTTACCTCAATCTTTACAAGGCATGTGGCACTACCAAAAATGAGTTGTAAGGCTGAAGGAAACATTTCACAACAATCAAGAATAAAAAATACATTTTCATCATCCAACAATTAGAGTAATGACTAAGTAACTTTCTATAGTCTATATAGAAAATATATCACAAAACTGTTACCATATGAAACTGTGATTAAAAAGTATGCAGACAAAAGATGTTACAGAGCTATGTCAGGAAGTTAATTAAAAATATTATGGGTTTTGAGGGGGAAGGGAGATCTTATGTTGTGGTATTTGCAGCTTTAAAAAAGTTCGTAATTTGTCACCATTTCTTTTCTCATTCAAAATTAATATTCTCCATTAAACTTAATTTTATATTTATAATTTTGTGCTGTTTTTCATAAAGAAAACACTTCCTTCTACAGTATCAGGACTACAAAATCTGGATCCCTCCTGAACCCCCTAACCAGGTGGGGTTACCCTACTAATGCTCTAAAGACACCTCATACTTTTGTTTAACAGTTCAGACTATGGTTTGCCGTTACACATTCCTTATGGTGAAAATTCGATTGATACATATACCGTCCCCCAGACCTTGAGCTTAAGTTCCATAAGGACAGGGGCCACTTCTGGTATTGTTCTCAATTATAGTCCCTGTTTCCCTGTGCTCAGCACAGTGCTTGGCACATAGTAAATCCTCAATAAATATTTGTAGAATGACTTAATGAATGAATATGTAAATATGTCTTCTCTCTTTATCAATATTAAGTAGTGTGTTGGTCCATCAGTCAGAGTCTCTGATGGTTTGTATACCAGTTTCCCAGTTTCAGTGGGTGGCCTAAATTGTGAAGCTGGTAAAGTATTGTCTTGACATGTTTCTAAGTATCAGCTGTTCCCATTTTTCAAAGGACAGTTCATCACAAAATTTAATTTCATATCTGTAATGTGTTACACTGCAAGAAACTTTCCTTATTTTGTTACTTTAAAAGAAACAATACTTCTTTTGGGTCTTCTCGAAAAATAAGTATTTTCTCCCTTACATACTAAATCTCTGCTTTTATAACTTTGGCTCTAAATCTTCTTGAAATACCCTAATGTATGAAAATTAAGTACATCAGAGGGATTTATTCAGAAACCTAAAGGGCTCTCAGGAGCCTGGGGTGGTCCCAGCAGTGTGTTAATGATGGGACCACTCACTAAAATGGGATGAGGAACACTTCCCCGGGTGGTTCTGAGGATTGATGCGGGGAAGGGAGACATGTTGGTTTGAAGGTGCTTTTAAACCTGTAACATTTTTTGCAAATAATAGGCATCCATCATCACCACCACCACCACCATCATCACAGTGTTTTGCCAGGGTTTTGATATTTTAAAATATGTAACTTACACCAACTCAAGATATTGACAGGAAAATCTTGGAAAAAAACATAATTCTGTACATTTATTCCTTATAATATTTTAATGAAAATCATATTTTTGTTTAAATTAAATTTTTCTTCTCTAGAACAAGGATATGGTAATTTTGCCTGTACTATTGCTCAATTTTTTTAAGTTAAAATTGAGAGTTCTTAGGAATAATTTCCCAGAAACAATAATCCTCTTATTTCAATTCATAGAATCCACTGCCAGTTTATTCTTCAGTAATTTTACATGAAGAGAAGGCTTGATTTCTTCCAATACTGTTCCATCTTTTGATGTCTATTAGCAACTTGTGAGCTAGAACATAGAATTATTTTTGGAATGAAAAAGCATCCTTTTGTTGAAAATGCTAACAATGGAATATATATTTCAGTCTTGTCCCTGTGTAAAGCATAGTAGGGGTACAATGTATGCATGAATGCATGAAAACAAGGAAGCCCCTATTAACTTCCTCACCCAATGTCAACCAGAAAGGGTTTTAAAAGCATTCCTTTTTCAAATTAAAAATAAATACAATAACACAAATATGACCTGACACTTCTGTTCAGCTCTGAGTTTGCTTACCCATCATTACCCGTAAACTCCAGCCAGGATTGGGGTCATTGACAGGCATCCAACCACACCTAACTTTCCCATCTCCCTCATTAAAAACTATTGCAGAAACACAAAGATTTCACAGTTATTGTATTTTTACCTGACATGAGACAAGTAAATATAAGCTGATGGTTCTTCCTATTTACCACTGATCTCTGTAATATGCCTGCAGGTTTATCACAGTCAGATTGACATCCACAAAGGTAAGTTATGTCACTGAAGGAAATTTAAAAAAAACAGAAAAGTACAAATCTTAAAATAAAAAATACTATAACCCCACCTCTCAGAAATAGCATACTGTGAGTATCTGTGTGGTGGTCCATTCAGTCTATTTCCTAAGCATATATGATGATTATCATGTTCATGACTGTCATCAGTCTGATTTGTAAAATGCTTTCCTCATGTGCATCATAAATGGTATTTAATAACATTAAATATACTCTAAACAAAATTTTAAATATCTACATGGTAGACAATAATAACTGTGCCATAACTTAATTCAGTATTTGCTGACATTTGTATACAACTTTGAGAAATCTTTTCATATACTCAGGATACATCCTAAAAGTGGAATTTCTGGAACAGAAGGTATTCATGTTTTTAAAAGCTTTTAATAAATAGTTTAAACATGTTTTCTAGAAGGCTTCAAATAATTCAAACCCCTGATAGCCTTACCAGTGTTTGATATGATCACTAAAGCAATACACTTAAAAGACAAAAAAATTTTTCTGCATTATTTTAACTTGCCTGTTTGATAACTAATGTGTTTGAATTTTTAAATATATGTTCACATCGACAATCTGTGTGTGTGTGCGCACACAGTTTTGGGGAGAGGGGATCACCTCTCCATCTCTACTAGGGCAAAGAGTTGTATTTTCCTTATTGATTTGTATGAATAAGCTTAGTTTTTAGAAACAGCAGCAAAAGACAAATTTCCAGAACAAGCTGATTGGATTGGCAATAGATTATTTGTTATACTATGTGAATACCATACTAGTCTTTTGGATAAAACACTCACTGAGCACACGTGCGTGCACACACACGCACACACACACACACACACTCTGTGCAATGGCAGTCTGTAGCCAACATATTATAACCCCACCCTTGACATTTCAATATGGGGGGGTGGTCCAAGGAGTAGGGGCCAGCCCTCATCTCCACCTGGACAGACCCCTGTCTCATGATGCATCCTGAAAGAGTACTTCCAAGGGCAGAGCTCCAGCCCATAACCATATTTCTGTCAGAAACATTTCCTCCTTGTGACCGTCTCCTTAAGAGCACAAGGCATCAGGCAGATCCCACCATGTACTAGCTGGATGACTCTGGACAATCTCCCTCTCAGGGCAGCCTCAATGTTCTCGTTTAAGAAATGGGAATGATAGTAGGATCACTTGCATGGATTATCGTGACAATAAATGATCATAGAGAGCTAAAGGACTTTGTGTCACACAGAACGCATCTTACATGTTTAACCAGCGTTCCAACTGTATGGAGGCGATTGACTTTTTCTTATCAATTTAGAAGGAAAACTTTACATTTTAGAACCAGCAACCAAAACTAATTTTCCAGGATGACTTAACTAGCTGGTTGGTTGCTGATGATCCAGTTATGGATTCAAATGCAAATAATACCATAATTCTTGGATAACACACTCACTAAACACCAAAAGTAGTATTATTTCTATTATTCTTCTGCAGGACTGGCAGGTGGGGGAGCCCAAGAGAGAGAAGAGGAAAGAGGGAAGTGGGCTAAGAGCTGGGCACCACTGAGCACAATTTTGGCACTGTGAGGGTTGGATAACAGTCCCACCCATCCACCCACAAATAACCCCAGGCACCTTCTCAAGACAGGAAGATCACCATCAGTCTGGTCACAAAGCACACACAGATCTCTCTTCCTGAAAAGGTACAATAGATGCATATTCCTTACGTGCGCAAAGCTCTCTGTGCTTCTGGTCCTATCTGATGTTGACCCAACGTGGCAAAGCAGAAGCCACATGGAAAGCATAAATGGAGCCCACATCCCCCGCCAAAATGCTCACTGCAGACAGACAGCTGGCCAGGATGCTGTTGTTAGTGGAGGATATGCGTGTCACTGAGGATTCCAAGGAATTTGGCTTGTTCTGGGCTCTGCCTCTCCAGCAAAATGATTTCCACTTGTTCCCTGCATTACAGGCTTTCTCGATTATGTGAAGTGGTGGTATCCCTTCCCAGCACAATTGACAACACTAATAAAAATAGATAACGTATTTTTAAAACCTACAGCAGATTGTCATGGCAATAAATAATTGTATCATGTTGCTGTCATAGCAACGAAGTCTGTGTAACAGAGACAAATCAAGCCTATATGGAATTTTTCTAAATTTAGGTGTTTGAAAAGAGTTAAAATAGCCTATAGTCATGGAGAGGTGCATTAAAAAATCCTTTAACCTTCATTGGAAAAAATATTTTTAGCCTTTTAAAAAAAACTGAATTGCTTATTGTTATATTTCTTCATTCTCTTTAAATTATAAATTGACTTCCCTTTTTGTTCATTTTATATATATATATATATATATATATATATATGTATATGTATTCTTAAGAGCTTTAATGAGCAGTAGAAGACTAGAGAGCATTCCCTCTCTCTTCTTCAGAAGTAACTTACAAGGTAGCATTTCATAATTCTTGTACTTTTGCCTGGCAGCTAATGACAAAATATTAATGGAATAACAAGTCACATTAGCTAAACCATGCCATACCAAATTAATAGCTAGTTTCCATACTCTTGGCTCCATTTTTCAAAAAAAGCATTTATTACTGCATGGTATCTAGTGTGCCATTAAGAACTACAGACACCCAGAGCTGACTATGATTATTCTCTGACACAGTAAACTTTCCCTCCTGACTTCGACTAATTGCTTATTTGTCACTTATGACAAATAAGTGACATTGCCCAAAAAGGGGAGAATGATTTTTTTCACGGATATGTAATTATTGTGCCATTAAGAGAAATCTCCATATCTAAAATAATTACATGAAAAAATCCTGCGGTTTCCCACGTGACAAAACAAGACTTCTGTCATTTTTTGAAATTTTCTTTTATTTGGTTTTAATGAAATAAAAATATTTCCCTTTTTCTTCTGTAAAGATTTCTTCTACCCAAGTCCCCACCAGTGAGGGGCTGTCAAACTATAGAAACAGAGTTCATTTCCAAGTTCAGCTACCTACACGCTTTGTGAACTTGCAACATCACTAGACAGTACTATTTAACTCTTTATTTAGAAAAAAATAAAAATGAGATCAGAAGTTTTTAAAGATAAAATAATTAAATGAGATAGTACAGGCAAAGTATCTAATACATAGTAAATGCTCAGAAATATGTTAGCTGCTATTTTATTTCATATCAAAGATTGAATTACATATTCAACTTTGATAAGAGACTAAAATGATGAGATCCTTAAACATCTATGATGTAGGAAAAAAACTAATATAAGGATCGTAAATAAAGTATTATAAATCAATGACTCTAATGATACTTTTTTTTTTTTTTACCATCTTGCTTTATGATAATTTCCATGATTTATTTTTCTCACACGAACTTTATTAAAAGGTGAGTGTTTAAGAGTGAGCAGACTCTGACTTTACCGGGGGGAATGGTGTCACGGAAGGACAGCATTCACCCCATTGACAGCCATTGGTTTCGCTGCCTGGCTCCCTGGAGCCAAGTGGGGCTTCCTGGAAGGCAGGAGACAAACCTTTAGTCTCCGCAGCCCCAGCTCTTCGCCCAGAACCTAATGGCTGACAATAAATGTCTGTGGGAGAAACCTGTGAAGGAACTTGAGAGATTATAACTTGCCCAAGAAACCAGAAGTGAATATATTCGTAAGGATAAAGTGGGCAGCACAGCACGCCCAGGAAGACGGTCCTGCCTCCTTGAGGATTCCTCACCAAGAGCTGAGCCCTGCCCATCTCGGCAGAACTGTCCTGTTCTCAGCAGCCGTGTGTCACACACAAGCGCCAGCTCCATGTGTATGGAGAGAGAAAACTTATTTGGGGGTGTGGTGGCTTCTACTTTTCTGCTTCTTAGAAGATTTCTTTTTGCCTTAACTCTCTTGGGTTTCGTTTTATTTATTTTATTTTGTTTTGCTTTTAAGAGGACTTAGATGCCACCAAAGGACAGCCGAAATTTTCGATAATATTTTACAAGCAAGTCATGCCTTTTAAAGTTACACACCTATGGAAAGTTACTACAAGTGGGAAATATCCTCCACCAAACACATAAAGATACATAGCTTTGTCATTTTCCTTACTGCAAAACCAAATTTCATAGATTTACCACCCCATGTATTTAGGAAATAAACTTCAATATATACTCTAAAGAAGGAAAAAAAAAGGAATAAAATTAATAGATGTTATTTCTAAGTGATGGAACTATGGGTGTTTTTCATTTTTCTTTTTTACTTTTTACCTCATTCCTAAAACTAATATTTTTATCTGAAAAAAGAACATTCTGAGGGGAAATCAAATTCATCTGCATGTGTATCAATTGTCCTGGCTGTAACTGAAATTAAATCATAGCTATGGCATTGGGCCAGATAGAGTGTGTGACCCCCTCAGATCCTGTGGGTTCAATTTCCACAAGTATGCACGCCAACTAGGAAGAGGTGGCAAAAATAAAGTGATCCTCTTTTTTACCTTAATTACCTTAATTGTTATATTTATTGTTTGGTACTATCATTATTGTTATCATTGCATTACATATGACATCTTTTAACATTTTCAAATTGTTTTCCCATTTGTTATTTTCTCCTAAGACTACAATATGACTTTATCATTTTACAGAAAAGAAGACTGAATCACCCCATATTTGGTCTTCAGAACCATTTCTTATACCGTGTCTCTCTAGGAAATCCAAAAGCCATTTGGAGTTGACATCGATTTATAAGTGGCATATGATTTTTGTGTGTATGTTAGAGGTGGCAGCAAATTTATCTTCCTAATTACGTTTTGCTTAGCCTAACATAAAAATCAGCTTGCATTTTCTGAGCATTCACCAGCTGGGAAGTAGAGAGTGTTTTACGATGGAGGGAAGCTGCCTTGAGATACAAACTTGGGCATGTTTCAAAATAAACAAATAAAAGGGGGGAAACATTTGTGGCATGTGACCAAGCATGTGTTAATATCTTTATTATATAATGAGCTTAGGCAAATTGATAACAGCAACAGCAAAAACCCCCAACAGATAAAATGGGCAATATTTTCTATTTCTATATTTTCTATGACTAGGAAAAGAAATATTTATAGTTGAAAGTATAGAAATGTTTGTTCAAACATTGTATTTTTGCTTGACTCTCTAATAACCAAAGAACTTCAGTTTAAACCAATCAGGGTGAGGCTCGTTTCCAAAACGAGCATGTAAAAATATGAAATCAATATACGTAATCTTGAAAATTATCCTTCTTGAAAATCAATCTGTCAATATCTATATGTATTAAGAGCCATCAAAATGTCCTATCATTCTACAGTTTTAAGGCAAAAATTACCTGTATGAAAAATGCAAGAAGACATTTGTGATATGTAAAAGGACTGTCCAACAATGTGGAAAATACTCCTGATAAAAGGCACACTCGAAAAAAGGAATACAAAATTGCATGTACTCTATGATTATAATGATTAAAAATGAAAATGAGAAAACAATGGAAAAGAGACACTCAGATTACAGTGATTGGAGGGTTTTATACTTTTTACTCTCTTTTTTTCCCAAATAATGATCGTGGGGATTTTTTTTTTTTCTCTTTTAATTTTTATCATTTCCATCCCTTTCTCTTCTCCATGCTTTAATGAAAAAAAAAAAAAAAATACAGCCATGCCCCATCCATACCTGGAACAAGGGGCTGCTATGCTAGAAATGTGATGGAAAGTAGACGGCATCTCCCTCTAGGTTTAAAATGTGTAAATGCTACCATATCAAACAATAGTAACTTGCACTTTTTAAAATATAGAGTAATATCTTTTTGTGTGTGTGTTCTTATCATCAGGATTACAGAGTCTCAGAAATGCCTTTATTCAATTACCATTTAGAGGTTTTCCTAGAGGGTGATTCTGAGAATGATCTATTTGAACAGAATTTCTCTCTCATAAAATGATACTTGAAAATGTTGTTCTCTGGGCCATTCACCCTTTCACAAGGATCTATGTGATCAATTCCTGCTTGAGTTTAGTGCTAGGAAAATTTTTTACAGAAGTGGATTAATTTGTAAGCTCTCTTAAAAAAAAAATCACCACTCTTTAGCCCCACAGCATGGACAAGAACTCTTTTTTTTTTCTGTTATCTTGGAGTCTCCAGGGAGCTTTGAGCCAAAGTCATTGCCTATTTGACTATAATCAGCACTGAACATCTCTACTTTCTGTTTCCTTCAGGTTATCTGTGTCCTGTAGTTTTAATGCTTTGATGTTTTTTTCTTGAAGTTTTCTCAGAAGTAGATAGGTACAGAAACTGAAAATGAACACGTCAAGAAAAGGATTTTGTTACACAACAGAACATACTAATTTTTTTTTAATAAAGATGCAAACGATCTCAACGAGCAGAAAATGAGAAAAATCAAAGTGTTCCTCCACCCAGATCTGTTTCCTAGAAGTAACCTGGTTTGGGCTATATTTCTTTATATCTATGAATAGACAAACATTTTTTTTTCTTGAAAAGGAAAGACATTTGAAACATTTGTTTTTAACACTGAATTTAATGTAGTCTTCAAATTTTAAACTTTTTTTAAAAGTTTATTTTTTTTAAAACAGAGTGTGACATCCTGGCGTGTGTGATTGCTCACAACTCCACACAAGTGGACACAGGAAGGTTCAGGTGTGTTTTCCAAAAGTCGAAGAATTATGTTCTGTGTGGCAGATGAACTGATATTTTACATCTAGATCAAGAAAGTACCCATATTCAAACATTTAATCAAACTCTCTCAAAGACTCTGAGCTGCTTAGATTGGCAAATTCAAATGAAACCCTTGGGGAAACATAAAGGAGAAGCCCTCAGTTGTTGTTTCTGTGTTTGATTGCTGTGTGTTTATGTTTTGCTTTGATTTTGTTTTTTCCTCTGGTAGGATGGACCTTGCTTGTATCCTGATAGCTCAGACATGTGACAAAAAGCAGTGCTTTCCAAAGGCTGCTTTGGATAAGCGTTTCTGTTGCCTCTTTTCTCAACAGGAAGCTCTAATTGACTCCTGGAAAAGAGTGGACACAGCATCTAAAACTTAACTCTCCACACTTTCTGCTTAAAAAAATAAAAAGAGAGAAATCAACCATTTTTTACTAATGAAGAAGTGGTAGAATTCTTAGTGATTTTAGTTTTAGAAGACGTAAAGACAACTTGGATGTATATCACACTTCACATTATGAAAATTCTTGGAGTCAAGTTTGAAAGCTTAAAAAAAATTAAAATTAACCTCATAAGCATAATAAAGTTACCAAAGTGTTATATAAATATTCGTATATAAAATGACCTGAATTTTAAAAAATTCTTTCCAGAAATAGGGGAATTTAACATCAGAATTATTTGTTATATTCATGGCTTTCTTTTAGATCTAGTACTTATAGGCAAAGAATATGTTTGCAATTTGCCAAAAATGCATAACAATATTATTTCAAAATAATAGAAGAACTCGAGGCTCCAGGTAGGATAATATTATTTAAATGACTATTGATGATTTAAAGTTATTTTCAATGAAAAGAGAGGGTGTTACCCCTGTTAAAACATGAAATTATTTGATAATTCATTTATTCTATCTGCAATCAAGCTGAAAAAGTCTACATTGCTTACAAAAGAGGCGTTCACTTATTTAAAAGTCTACATTCTTTTTAGGATACTTATTTAACATAAGAATTTAAAAAATCTGTTGGAAGCCAGACGGACACACTGCACAGGATGACTAAAGAATGGGGTTAGGATATCCTATGTACTAACAGGAAATAAACACCCCAAATCAAGAGTTTTTATAAAATATAAGAAAAGGTAAAAAAAAAAAAATTCATTTTAAGTACTCATGTGAATACTGCACAATTCTCATTTGTCACAATCTCTTTTTCATATAATGTTTGATATTAGTTTCAGGTTATGATCAGGAATAGTACTACTCTGCCATGATTAAGAAAAACTTCCTCCAAACATAAAATCTGAGAAAACACACATGCACACACCTTAAAAGCAATGTTTTCTTTTACATTCAAGTTTTTAAGTTTTGTATAAGAGGAATTTCAAAAATACATTTGACTTTTAAAATTTAGCATATTTCTCTCTGAAAAATTGTATCCTTTTAGAGTGAGTGGTTAAACCAATTGCAGTATATCTACAGCACGGACTATCACTCAGAAGGGAAAAGGGAGGAACTATTGATGCAGGCAACAACTTGGATGGATCTCAAGGGAATTATGCTGAGTGGAAAAGCCAATCCCTAAAGTTTGTATTCTATATGATTCCATTTCTATAATATTTTTGAAATGAAAAAATTATAGAAATGGAAATGATAGAAACGGAGGACAGATGGGCAGTTGTCAGGGGTTAAGGAGGAGGGAGAGGGAGGGAGAGAAGTGGGTGTGCCTATAACAGGGCAATGGAGGGATCCTTTCAGTGATGGAAAATTCCTGTATCTTGACGGAAGTGGTGGATATTTGAACCTACAAACGTGATACAATTGTATAAAACAAAAAACACACACAAAAAAAGGAGTTCAAGTAAAACTGGGGAAATCTGAACAAACCTGTGGATTGTATCGAGATCAATATCTTGGTTGTGATGTTGTACTATAATTTTGCAAGATATTACCATGGGGGAAACTGAGAAAAGAGTACATGGAATTTCTCTGTCTTACTTCTTACAACTGCATATGAATCTACAATTATTTCAAAATAAAAGATGTAATTTCTTAAAAAGTTTTGTTGTTTTAGGATTGTGCCTCCTAACCCGAATTAAAACAATGTATTGCCTCTCAGAATAAAAATATTAGTAAAACATATGTGCTGGGAAAATACATAATATTCCCGCATGCCCCGCAACTTTCACTCATCCTAAGGACACCCTTGATGGGGTTGCATAGGCCTTTAACTTTCGGAACAAAACAAGTCTGACAGACCTGAACTCCGAAAAGCTTCTGAACACTCAGAAGCCCCAGGTGATGCCACGCTTCTCCTGGTCCCGTTAGATGTGCAGAGAAACCCTTTCAGATACCCCAGAACAAAGTTCTCATCTTCTTGTTACCACATATAAAACTATCAAGCTTCAGAAAGCACACATTATCTAAAACATTTTTTCCTTCTGTGGACTTTCCTCTCTCCACAGCAGGCATTTTTGTGTATAGATGTGACCGGAAGAAAAGCTCCCCCTCGCACAGCCTGTGTTCTCTGTTCTTGGCGTGTTGCATGTGTAGGAAGCTCGCATACCAGCTTTATGTCCTTGTCCATCATGGTCCACAAATAGCTGTACACCTCTATCCCCAACTTAAGTAGCCCTTTTTGTCCCACGCTGTGAAAAAGTCCAAGAAAACAATTGTTTGGAAGAGCTTTGAGCTCCCTTAGTTGTAAAGCCCTTAGTTCCTCCTTGCTACGCTTTATAACTATGTTGGGATTCTCCAAACCAGATGGTCTCACAGGGGAAGCTGTTAACAACTGCTCTAGAAAGAAATAACTCTTGCTGTTTCTAAAGTCAAATACTTTGGCCATTAACACACTGAATAGTTCTCCTAATACATCTCTTTCTATGCCAGAACCTGTCCAACTCCTGGCTCTGGATTGGTTTTCACTGTCATTTACTCATGTTCTTTCCTCCTTTCCCCTGCTTTTATCTCCCAGAAGGCATGCCTGCTTCCCTTTATCTTTTCCCCTTCAAGCCTGTTTAGCCCACGCATCTCCATAGCCACTAATTCAACAGGTCTCTCCAGGGAGGATGCCACCTCCTCTTCCTTGTCAGAGATGAAGCCTAGGAAACATGACTGCTTTTTGTTGTTGTCGGAGATGAGCTACTGAAGGAGAGAGTTGCCAAGAGTTGCCAAGATCCTGTGGACAAGTCGATGCAAGAAATGTTAAGGCTCTTATCTGTTTAGAGAAGGCACAGTTCACTCCTTGATAGGGATACTTAGCCCTTTGTCTCCCAATAAAGCCAGGTTGAATTAGGATCCTCAAGCAACTTCATAATTCCAAGGGGACTTTGGAATTATGAAAAATAATTTTGAAGCTTTCCTTTCTTTGTTTTGCCGCAATAATAGTTTTTTGGGGAAAAACTGTTAAAAAAAAAAAAAACCCTTCTTGACGTCATTTAAAATGAGGTGGGGGGAGGCTCATGCTCTACTCTGTTGGTGATTCAGACTCAGCACTCCCTGCAGGTGAGGTTTGAAGATGTTCACTGGCCTCCAGACTCTGTCACCTCTCTACATATTTGTGGGTCCCGTGGCTCCATCAGAAATTTGGCGGTCAACATACGCACATCCTACTGGGGGGCAGTGTCGGTCACTCATTTCCCCCACTGGTTAAAGAGACTCTCTTCTCTCTCCCTTGCTTCCCCATCCACACCTATGGGTGACAGGTGTGGAGACACCCGGGTCAGATGAAGAACAGAGGAGCTCACCGTGGGAGCCAGCTGGATCCGGCATGGACCTTCAGTCCAGCACTAGATCCAGGCTGGAAGGCCAGCCCCTGCTCACAGACTGCCTGCTCCAGCCTTGGAGTCCTTCTGGCCCCCCTCGTCATCAGCACCCTCCTTAAAGGTGTTCTGACTTGGTGACCCTATTCCTGCCCCACCCCCACTCTCCCTGCCAGCCTCCCTGAGCTTCAGGAGAAAACGGCTGGACAATTGAAATTTGTACTTTATTTCCTAGCTCTGCTTTCCACTCTTAATATCCACAGAATTGTAAAAGAAAAAAAGCGGTGGGGGGGAATTATTTCCAATAAGATTTTGTGCATTTTAGGGCTAGGCATTTTGGTGACATGGGAAACAAAAACATCCATCACCCTGGGCTTCAGAGACCTAATTAAAGCAGTCAGTCTGTGTGAAACAAAACACTGGCTTCTGCTCATGTCAATTCAGTGGTCTCAGAAAGTCAAACCCCTCATCCCCAAGTCTCAGTTTCTCCTTTTGGAAAATAAGGATATTGAAACACATGATTTCCAAGGTTACTTTCAGAGCTAACATTCTTAGAAAATATAAATGAACTCTTCCAAAGAAGAGGGTTAAGATGAAGTTCCTGAGAAATGCAATGTCATTTTAAAGGAATTAGCAAATTTGTGTATTAAAAAAAACCAGATTCAGACACTAAGGGTCTTGCGATCTGAAAATTTCTATCCAAGGACTAACAACTACAAGGTTGCATAGAGAAGTAAAAGTGATCACAGTATGGAAGACTGATGACTGAATACTACAATATTTTTCTTCAATTGAACGTCCTTCCAGGTATAAGAGTAAGACCAACTCACGCCTATCACATTAATATTGTTTAGGTCAGTCTCTCTCTGATGGTGACAACGCTGAGAGTATCTAACAATACAAGGACAAACAACTTGTCTACAAAGTAAGTATAAATTGTCAAAGAAAAAAAAGGAAAGGGAGAAAAAGGTCAGCCCTGATTTTTTTAAAAATCACATTAACCTATCATTCTAGAACAATTTTGGCAGACCTCCTACCACTAAAAATGACAGCTGAGTTATGCTTTGTTCTGAAAATCTGCATGTGATTATTACCTAGACGATTAAGTTTGGTTAAATTGTAGTTTATGGCTTTAGTATTAAGTTCCAATTAAACTTGCTTCTCCCATTATTTAGTAAAAAATTTGGTTTCTGTTTTAAGTGGATTTATTTTAAGCGGTGTTTCCCGCGCCCCCCTCCACCCTCTTCCCCTCCTCCCACATCAATGGCCGGACAATGAGAATTCATTGAATTTACTAAGGAAGAACAATAGAATGTGCCGACTTAGAGTGGCTGATAAGCTCAAAGAAATCTCCAGGCAAAGTGGGTCACCTAAAACTTGCTCTGCAGCACCAACAAGAAAGGGGTTTAGGCCAGCACTCTGGTGGGACGAGAGCTCCAGGGGACTTGTCTTAAATCCTGTTTGGATAACAATAGGCATTGTTTACTGAGGGCTTGTGCTTCAAAGCTTACAAACACCATCTCTTTTAATCCTCATGATAATCTTATGAGATAGCTACAATTATGGCCCCAGTTTCACAAAGAAGCCAGCATAGAGCTGTCCCGAATTCACACATCCACTAAAAGGCTAAGGGAGATATAACTCAGGCTCCAGAGCCCCTTCTTGTCTGAATCAATGTTTCCTAAACTACACAAAGCTGCTAGAGGGGGGCCAGAGGCTTGGGTCCTTTTGAAAAGCTCCCAGATGATGCTGCCATGCAGCCACAGGAGAGAAGCACTGACTCAGAGCATACGAATTTCTGGGGATCTTGTTAAAATGATAATTCTGGTCCAGAGTTCTGTGATTCTATAGATCTAATAAAGTCCCAGGAGAAACTGATGCTACTGGTCCTGGACCACACTCTGAGGAGCAATTAGAAGGTCTCTCAATTTGGGGACGGTTTTGAAGGAGCTAATAAAAGTTCTGGGAGGGTTAATCCCGCACCTTATCTTCAAGCCACCCCTCGGTGGCATACCTACAAGGGATCCTTGAAAACTCACCCTCAGCCAATTTTCCACAAGTAGGTGCCTCTCTCCCTTCCTGTGATAGGGGAAATAAAGGACAAGTTAATCTTTCATTATCTTGAGCCATGGAGATGCCAACTTGATATAGGAGGAATGAAAAGGAAAGTCACCTCAAGATGCCCTCCCTATTCTTTTCGCACGCAGTTAGGGTTCTTATCATCAACCTGAGGGGCTGCCAACCGGGACTCAGGACTAAGGAAGCACTGTCTTTCCTGGCACTTCAAGGACAAATCTCTACTTTCCAAAGGGACCCTGAGGGCATTTTATTTTCTTCCTGAACTCCAGGATCAGTATCCCTGGGGAAGGAATAGATAACTGGTGCCTGGAAGAAACCCAAAGCTCGTGGAGGAATATTGCAACCCTCCTCCCTCCAGCTCACCTGCCCTTAAATTAGCCCGGTCTCCCTGAGAAGCACACGTTGCTGTTATTAAATAACTATTATTGTTTAACAGTAACTGAATGCATTGTGTACAGAAAAGATACAGTCAGTACCAGATGGACCTAAAATCAAAATGATACAAACAGGCACCAAACAGACACACTGAAAAAGCCCGTGTGCCAGTGGATTACATAAGGCTAAGGTAGTGGTGGATGGTGAGGACCGCAAGATGTTTATCGTCATGACGATATCTGGGTAAAGAAGGAGCTATGCAGTTTAACTTCAAAGTGGATGTGAAGAGTCGTGTATATATTTGAGGGCTGGAGAGACAAAGCTCAAATCCTGGAGAACTCAAAGCATTTGGCTTCTGCCACTTTCAGAGGGATGCGTGCAGGACTGCGCCTGCGCGTGAGAGTCTGTGTGCAGATTTAAAAGGGAGTGTTGAAGAGGGAGCTATTTAAAGGTAATAGGGATAATACCATATTTCCTTTCGTTATGTCGAATTTTTTGTGGAACTGGATTACACACCTTCAGCATCTTTGCCATGACGCTTGGACTGTTTCACTTACCAAGAGCAAGCCCCGAAGTCCCCGTAGAATGCGTCGCAGAGGGACCCAGGGAAAGAACGGCACTGCACATCGCTCCCACTCTGCAAACTCCTCTAGGTCCTAAAAAAGTACAGACCTGGGCAGGAAGCTGTCTTCTCTCTCCAGAGGTTAAACTGTAAGTGGTTTATTCTTTGTTTCTTCTGCATTGTTCTGTGTTAGTTGGAAGGTTGCTGAAGCCTTAGTTGCTGGCAAGACATTAGAGGTGGCCCTGCAGTTTGAAGCCTCTGACACTGCAGTCAAGCAGCTGGTGGCCTCCTGTCCCACATCTTCCCCCTCACCAAACCTACACCCGTCTTCCACACGTGGGACCCTGCCTTTCAGGGGATGTCAGACCTGTCCTGAGCCACCTTGCTTTGAGGAAGGGTCCCTCTGCCATACCCAGTTTGATCAGTTCCACTTTCTTAGCACCCCTCACCCCCAAAGAGCATCCTGGAGCAGAATCTATGACTCACATGGACCGAGAGCCACTGTCCTGAGCCCTCTAAGGGCAGATCATGAAGGACAACTGGAGCACACATGTCCAGAGAAATGCTCCAGGATGCTTTCTAGGAATTTAATGGCATTCAAAGGAAAAGTTAGGCCCTCTGGACTCTGTAATACCCCTGTAAAAACCAAACCAACATTTTAAAGAATCCTAACATCTTCCACCCACCACTACATTCTAAACGCTCATTAAGATGACATCTTGCTCCAGAAAAGATTCCAGTTGGCATTGTGAGATATTTCTTTTTAAAAACTACTTTAATATCTGATGTGTGAAAAACATTGAATTAAATTTGCCATTTGTAATCGGAACTAACATTAAGCAGGGTTTATCAACAAGGTTGACAATTTCTTGGGTAAAAGAAAAAAGTATACTTCCAGGTAAATTTTAGATTTTAAAAAACTTGAGACAAGAGTTGACTTTGTGAAGAAGTAGTTGCCTCTGTTGTGTTGTCCAGAGGAGGCTGCTCTTACTCACCATGGGTCTGATTGTATAATTGGTGTCTTTTCCACCAGACTGTGAGCTCCACAGTGTGAAGAATGGGGGAGTGTGTCTGTTTTGTTCACCGTATTATCCCTGGCACCCAGCTCAGAGCTTGGCACCACAGTAGGGTTCTAACAGCATTTGTTGAACAAACTAATTTTATACCTGACTCCTGGGAAAGTCCATCCATTGCATTAAAGGTGGGGGGCAGGGAGCTCTAATGCTTTCAAATTGATTTATTTAATTCTACTCAGAGAAAAGCATTCCTTTCACTCAGCATTCCAACTCTGGTTGAATATACAGATCTTAGTCATATTGGCTAATATTAACTGAGGGTTTACCATTGCATAGGTTATATTCTTGGATCCTGATGACACCTTTTTAGGTAGATAGGTGTTTTACAGATGACAACAGTGAGGTCAAATTGTTGCCTAAGATCACAGCACCAGCAAGAAGTAGAGCAAGGATTCAAGCCCAGGCCATCTGGCCCCACTTCACTGTCGATGTGATTCTGCAAACCCATTCCTGGGAAAGAATACTTTGGGTTTGGATGATGAAGACAAACCATCTGCTTCCCCTAAATTGTATATTTTTAATTTAAAATCCAAAGCCACCAGGCTCCCAAATCAGGATCTACTGGATTCAAATCCTAGATCAGAACATGTGACTTCAGGCAAATTACTTAACCACTTTGAAGGCTGAAAAAACACCGATCTTCTAGAGACGATGTGTAGAATACATGGTAGGCACACAACTAATGCTTACGAAGTACATTTTGTATCACTGTTGTAGTGAAGAGAACACAGGGCAACCTAGTAGGCTTTTCCCTTCTTCCTTCTTCATACACACTGGGAGGAGTATAGATTTTACGTCCATGTCATGGAGATGAAAGATATTTATGGACAAATAAAGGCATTTACCAACAGAAAACAAAGAGAGGGGCATGGGTCCGTGATCTGCATAAATACAGACAGCATACATGCTGACAGATATTTTGTGCCTAGAAACCAGACTGCTGCAAAACGAGCCCTTCTTATTTATAGCCGAGGATGGACATGCTGCAGGCTTTGCAACTGCGTTTTCCTCTTGCTGCTCAGAGGAATGGGGTTTCAGACCAAGTCCCAAGTTTTTAATGATAATCCACACCAAGTTTTGGATTTAACATTTCAAGGGCCCCTATGTCATGAACTAAATATGTGAAGTCCAAAAAACTGGAATGGAATTTAATTTCCAGAGGGATCAGGACCTTTTGTGAGTAATTGAGTACCTTGGGTGCATACAATGTGCACACATGTGCTGGAGAGAGCTTTAAGTAGGAGGGCAGAGCGGAGGCCTCCTTAAAAAAAAAATGCTAAATACAATTCTGAGAACAAGCAGTCCCCTATATTCCTTGAGCTGGAAAGAATTGGGCATACAGGTATGTTTACAAAGACGGGGCTCACTGAAGAGGTTTTAAAGACTAAAAAAATTTTCAATGGGAAATAATGCCTTCCCCTCCCCCTCCTTCCCCTCCTCTTCCGCCTCCTTCTCTCTCTCTATCTCTTTCTGTCTCTATCTTTCTCTGCTCATTCACACATACACGTGTACACACACACACACACACACACACAAATGCTGTACCATCAAGGATACCATCCTCAAGGCTGCTGGCTGGCTTCTATGGGTGCTCACTTCCCAAAGAATGTGTTCTTTTGGGTTCCCCTGTAGGAGGCCTCTGGTCCTCTCTCCTGGCCTCTGGTCTGCTTTCTGTTGGTCGCTTTTACTCTCACATTCTCTCCATTGAAGCCCTTTCCTGATTTATACCGACAGCCTGAAATCCTACAAATTTGAAGCTTCCACACTGTTTCCATAGTAAACACATAATGCATTATTTAATTTCTTCTTAAACTACAAAAATATTTCCTTAAAAACAATTGTAACAGGAACTTGGCTACGTTTTGCAATGGGAAATAAAGTGGCCAAGGAAAACCTCAATAAAAACTCTGGGAAAGCACACAAATTAGTCCTTTCATTTACATTTTTGTTTCCTTACAAAAACCTTCGCCTTCATAACTTTCGAATTAGAACAGAAAGCCAACAGACAGAAATCATTTTGAAACAACAAGTGAGTCATACAGAAATTACAGACAGGTCTAGATAATTTGAATTGTTTCTGTCTTACTTTTCCCTTTATTTAAAATACTATGTTGTTAAGAAAGTTAACAGACAACTAACAGAAGGGGAGAAAATATTTGGAAATCCTGTTTGATAAGGGACTGGTATCCAGAATACATAAAGAGTTCTTATAACTCAATAACAAAGAGACAATTCCATTTGAAAATGGGCAAAGGATCTGAATAGACATTTCTCCAAAGAAGACACACAATGGTCAATAAGTGCATGAAAATATGACCAACGTAATTAGCCATCAGGAAAATACAAATGAGATACCACTTCATATCCTCCTGGATGGCTATAATAAAAAAGACAGACAGTAGTAAGTGTCAGTGAGGCTGTGGAGAAATTGGGATCCTGATACAGTGCTGCTGGGAATGTAAAATTGTGCAGTCACTTTGCAAAATAGTTTGGCAGTTCCTCAAAATGTTAAACATAGAATTACCTTATGACCTAGCAATTCCACTCCTAGGTATCTACCCAAGAGAAATGACATATGCACCCACACAAAAGCTTATGCGTGAAAGTTCATAGTGGCATTATTCATAAGAGCCGAAAAGTGGAAACAACCCAGGTGTTCATCAACTCATGAATGGATAAATAAAATGTGGTATAAATAGAATGTGAATATTATTCGTCCATGAAAAGGAAAGATATATGCTACAACATGGGTAAACCTTGAAAGCATTAGTGAAAGAAATTGTTCACAAAAGAACTCAAATATGATATGATTCCATTTATATAAAATGTCGAGAATAAACAAATCTATAAAGACAGAAAATAGATTTGTGTGTGCCTGGGGCTGGGGTGGGGACAGTGCGGAGTGACTGCTAATGGGGGTGATGAAAATGTTCTAAAATTAGATCATGGGAGATGGTTGTACAACTCTATGAATACACTAACACCATTAAATCATATGGGTGAATTTTACAGTATGTAAATTATATTTCAATAAGTGCATTTAAAATTTAGTAGTAATACCATGTTAACATTTCATAACTGTGCTAAACACCTTAATTTAGCATTTTGTTCATAACACACCTCAGTATACCTGTTAAACTGTTTCTATCCCTAATGGCAGAAACAATTGTATATTTTGACATTAACATTTGAAAGTAATGACAATGGTTAGGAGTTAAACTTTTCCACTTTTCTCAATGTAAATACTAGGAAATGCCATCAGACAAAGAACAGAATTCATTTTCTTTGGACAGCAACAAAGGATATACTTTCCAAAGTCTTTCCCTCTGAAGAACGCTAAACATTTTTTTAAAAAGCAATTCTTTTGAAAATTAGAAACACCCCTTAAGTGTTTTCCAAAGTTTTCAAATAAACACACCCTAACAATTCTTTTACTTTCTCAGGCATCAGCTAAATATTTTAAGTGGGGGTTTACTTGTGCTATTTCCCCACCCTACCCCCCAGGGCCTTGCATGCAGGTGGTGCCTTATAAGTGTTTGTTAAGAAAGCCTATGACAAAGTTAAGTGCCACCTGCCATACAGGGTAGTAGAACTGCTGGTTACACTATCTCCACCGGATTCACAGAGAAAATATTGAATGTTTTTCATGCATTTGCTCCAAGTGTGAGAGAGACCATGTCTTGTCCTGTTCTTTCTCCAGATTCCAGTTCAATATGTGCTGATCTATGGCACATCTGGAAAATGCAAGGGCATGTGGCAGGTGATTTTCAGGGAAAAAATATGAGGAAAGTGGTACCCATCCTCATGGCACCTTCAGCCTACGTGGGGAAGATGATCTGGTGCACAGATACAAGTGCGAGCAGGACCTGAGTCCACATAGGGTGGCGTCCCTGAGTAGTGTGGAACTGGGGGAAGGCAGCAAAGGGAACGAGGGGTGAAGAGTGTCCTTCCAGGCAAGAGGGACATCATGGATAAAACTTGGAGCTGAGAAGGGAAAGACAAACCTGGGAGAAGAGTCTGGGAAACGATGGCGATATCTCAGGGAAACGACAATCCCCATTTTCAGTGCAACTGTGTGGGCAGCCCTGCTGGAAAGGGGTGCAGAGGGAGTCAAGAGCATCTGTGAAATACAGACTTGGGGTGTATACAGTGACTTTGGCTGCTGATTCCAAGGGATGCCTCTCTTCACACATGAGCTTAGAGGGGGGATGTGAAAGCACCCACGTTAGAGGAGAGCCTGATGCCCAGAGCGGCAGGTGGTTCTGCGTGGCCGGGACTGGAAAGGACCAGTAGCTTAGGTCTAAAGTGCTGTACACATGCTTGCTGCTGTTATATCGGGTCACAATGGATGATGATTTATGGAAACATCGCATCATGGTCCAAACAGAAACAGAACGTTTCTACAGTGTTTGGAAGTTTGGGAGAGGCTTGAGAACACAGAAATGGCAATTTATACATAACGTGTAAGGAGCAGCAAAGACTCAGAGGCTGCAGGCAGCAATAATTCCATCTTCTAGGGATCCCAGGCAGGGCAAGAAAGTTAGTGGGCATCCCAGTCTCTGTTTCTCTCACCCCTTGACCAGGGCATCTCCCGTGTGAGTTTCCAGTAGGTACTTCAACTGTTGAGTAGGTGAGTGAGCTTCTTGGGGGTGGGAAAGGACCCCCTTTGAGGTGCAAAATGTCTCAGGAGGGGAGTCCTTCTTCCTCATTCGTTTGTTACTAGAAGAAAGCATTGCCTCCTCCTGCAATTGAAGGAACTGTCTAGAGCTTCTCACACAGTGATGGATGAAGGATTTTCTCATCACCACTGAGAGAAAGTCAAGTGAGGTGGTGGAGATAGTTTGGGAACCATGGGGTCATATCTCTGATCCCCCACTACAAGGCCCTATGTAAACCTCTCCTCCTCTAGAGCCTCCCCCACCCCCATCCCCACCACCCCCACCAGGAAGATGGCCCATCCTTCTCTCGCTGCCCTCACCAGATTGGCTCCTAATTGCTAGTCTTTCCTTTGACCAGAAGACAGAGGTTGCCCAGCCATCATCTTTGTGTTTCTAGCTTTTAGAACTATGCCAGCAAATGGCAACCTCCCAATAAATGTTTGCTGAGTGGAAAACCAACTGTCTCTTTGATACCTAATGGTAATTCCACATGGAAGAGTCACCACTGAAATCTTTTGTCCTTGCATTTCATTTTATTTTTGAACACTGTCTTATTTTCTTCTTTGCCTTCATTGGGGTCTACCTGGGCAGAAGAGCCTGGTGCCTAGCTAGGGACCTGCTCCCTTGGCTGTGGCCTTTGAGAGAGTAAAAAGTATGTCACGGGACTTCCCTGGCACTCCAGTGGTTAAGACTCCACGCTTCCACTGCAAGGGCCACGGGTTCGGTCACTGGTCGGGGAACTAGGATCGCACGGTGCAGCCAAAAGAAAAAAAAAAAGTGTCAGGACGTAGGGGAACCCAAAGATCACCTGGTCTAACCTCTTAATTTTGTGGATGAGGAAACACAACTCTCCCAAGTAACCTTGATCTAACCCTCCTCCTGATTCCTGCCCAGGTCTCTTAGTGAGATCTTTTTATATATAGGAGTAGATAAGATATTGGGTAGGAATGGATTTCTCCAACTGCATGGGTGACATAAGGATGATCACCTCTCGAGGCAGGAGGCCTTGGTTTGAGTCCCAGCCCCTCTGCAGCTTTGAACAACTCAGGTAAATTTGCAACTGCAGTCTGTTCATTTAGAAAATGGACAAGAATGATCATTATTATTATAATTATTATAATGTCTTCGTCACAGAACTATTGTGAGACATTTTATCTGAAGGCTCTTTGAAATATGTAAATGTCTTATAAAAGTTAGTTATTGTTATTTTTGTTCTTATTCTCAGTAAGTGTCCAAGGCTGTCTGAGAAAGGAGAATACATCTTACAGTTTGGCAGTGACTTTTATAAATGTGGAAAGATTATAAGGATGGGAACTCAGAGGATGCCTAGGGTCATTTGATTTGCAAAGACTTCCTGAGAGTGTGGCTGGATTCACACCCACTTGGAAGTTGCCAGGTGGTGGCTGATCTGGTTGCATAGAAGCCCAAGGCAAGGGGTTCTGAAACTCTGGGGCCACCCGAGTGATACCAAGCATGTCCTCCTGGCCCAGGTCCAGACCTCTTCCTCATCCAGAAGGGAGAGACGTATCCATTGCCTCAATGCCCACCTGCAAGGATGGACTTGGGTATGTTTATATCCTTAGGGAGCCCAGGACACCATCTCCCTAGGTTCTTGAATATTAGCAGAAGCTTTTCAAGGATGAATTCTACAAATCAGGACTGCATATGTGAATAGAATGAAGAAAGGCGAATTTAGAGTGCCTTGGAAGGCTACAAAAATGATTCCTTCCAGTAACGCGGGCCCTTGCAGTTCATCTGAAATCCATTTTAGCTCATCCCTCCAGGACGAGAACACTCTGGGTCAAGTGTCTAGGGCTGAGGTCAACTGTGTCTCCCATTCACATTCCCGTGGCCAGCTTTTTCTACTCTGCTGGACAGCAAGGTCCCCCTCTGTCACTACTGTGGGTGACAACCAGGAGAGAAAACAAGAGTGGTTATGAATGAGGTCATGGCCCCGGGAGGCCAACGAGCCACTCTTACTCCCACCTTCTCCCCATTAGGAGAATATACGAACTCATAGGACCCAGGCCCTGCCCCTTGGCACCTGAGTTTTTCTTTTCCGTCATGAATCATCTACCCATTATTCTCAAGCTTGCATCGTTTATAAATTAACAGATTCAGTGGCTGAGATGTACGGTGAGTTTTCTGGGTTTATCTCCTATCCTTCAAGTGTTCTTACAGTTTCCTTTCTTTGACTCATATGCTCTTTAATTTTACATCATGGAAAAAATTAGACATGACCCCAGAGAACGAAGACTGCCATCTCATCCCTGGCTTAGCACCTGCTGGCAGCACAAAAAAGGACACTGTTCTCCTTGCATCTATTTTTTATATAACCATTTATAACTGTTTCCCCCCAAATCCAAAAGCCACGTGCGCTCAGTTCACACACTTACTCCTTCACCAACAGATTCAGCTGTTGTCCATTGTGTGCCAAGCCCTGTTCTAGGCACTGGAGGAGTGGCAGTGAGCTTAAAGGGACAAAAATCCCTGCCCTCACTGAGCTTTTATTCTTCAAACGCTACACAGGACAACTAAAATTCAGGGGACATGAAATTAGTGGAAACATCACCCTTAATTTCAACTGCTAATGGTTTAGAAATATCCTTCAAGTGCCTTTTTTTTAATGTCTTCATTTTAAAACCTTAATTATTAAAAAAGGTAATATATTCCATTCTCTCTACTTTTCTGTATATTTGAAAATTTTTAATAATAAAATAATTTTAAGTAAGTAATACAGGTAGCTGGGTCCTCTCCACCTGTGCCTATTCCCCAGAGGAAGACAGTTTCCCCTCCCTGCCTCCTTCCTTTCCTTCCAGAGTGAGTCTGCAGATGTGCAAGCATATTTCTGTGCCTGCTTGGTTTCCTACCTGTGAATCCTAAGACGTTGGCCCCCTGGACATGACCTGCCAGCTGAACCCCACCCCACTGCCCCACCGCAGATGATTTGGGTGGAGGGGACGGGGGGAGCCCTTCCTCAGGGCTGTGCCCCCTCTGCTCCATGAGAACTTGGCCAGTGCCCATGACCTGGCCCAAGGCTGAGAAGACCAGCATGAGCACCTCCCGCCACCATCGTGCAGTCTGGGCACAGACCACCACCTCTTTGAGCCCCAGTTTTCTTTTTGGTGATGAGTGCGTGGCACTCTGCCTGGTCTCACGAAGATCATTGTGGGGTCAGGTGGGTTGGGACAGAGTTCTACTTGCAGTGCATTTGTGTGGCAAAAAATGGTCCTAGACCAGAGGTCGTCCCCTTGGTGGCATATTAGGATCACCTGGGAAGATTATATATTTCATGTATACACACACACACACACACACACACACACACCCCTTGATTCCTCACCTGGACCAATTAAATCAAACTTGCTGGAGCAGGAGCCCAGCATCGGCCATTATAAAGCTGTCCAGGTGGTTCCAGCAGGCAGCTGGGCTGTGGGCCAGGACTCAGGAGCACACTGGCCCTTGGCAGTTTATAGAGGAGTTCGTATAGACAGGGGTGGTGATTAAATAGTAGTGTGTGGGCTATTTTTGCAATTCCAGTTTAGGGAGACATGGTTGTCACAAGGTTTGTGTTTAGGATCATGGGTGTTTAATAAAAGTTTGAACCCAAAGTGTTGAAACTTTGACTGGAAGGGGCACCAGCTGGGTGCTGGTGACAGAGGGACATTAAACTTGCTGTAAACTGATGATTTGAGCATTTTACCCCAACTGGGTTGTACTCCGATAGAAGCACTAGAAATTACACAGACACACAGACACACACACATGCACACACACACTCACACAGATTGCCACAAAAAGGTTAACAGTAGTCATCTCTTAGGTGGTTAGATTTTGAGCTCTTTGGGTTTTTTCCTTTGTACTTTACATTGTTCAACTATTTTACTGTGAGTAGGTATCCCTTTACAAAAATAATAAATTTTTATAAAGAAAGTCAATGGAGAAGAAAGATAGGGCACAAAAAAGAGAGAGGCAGAGAGGAGAGACATTTTATCATTCGTCAGGATAGCTCTGCTGGTGTCTCACATTCATTACAAAGCAAAGGGATTATTTGCTTCTTATGGAACGGCAGTTCCCTAGCAAGTCATCCAGCCTGGTCCCTGGTAATAGACTTCAATCCTCAGCTTGAGTGTCCTTCCCAGGTCCTGGGACCCTGACCTCTGCTCCCAGCCTTCCTGAAACTGTGGCTACGAAGACCTTTCCTGAACTTGGCCGAGGCGAAGGCCTCATTCTACGTTAAGCTGGAGCATAGGTGGCTCACATGGGGCACCAGGCATCTGTCCTGGGCGTTGGGAGAGGGACGGGAGAAGTCCAGGCACACACTCCTCTCTGTTGGAGGGAGGTCTCCACTGGGCGCATGCTTGAATTCCCTAGTGCCCCCTCAAAATTGCCCCTGCTAGCCAGAGGCCGGGAAGGAGCAGGTGCTATCAACCCACCATGTAATCTGATAACGTGAAAAAGTAGCAATGATCACCCCGCTGTAGAGAAAGTGCCCTGAAATAATTTTATTTGATTATTATTGGTGACTCTTTTGTGATTGATTGGTTGATGGAGGCAAAAGTGCAGTAGCTTTGTTATTCTCTGTCAGTATATCCTATAAACTCAAAAAAAAATGTTTTTAAATAAACTATTGACCATTGCCCTGTAAACAATGACCAAGGGCTCCATTTCAAGGAGGATTGCCTACAGCTGTGTCAACAGAGGTTGTATGTTCCCTACCCACTAGTGTGACTGCCCAAGACAGCTTGAGAAATACATGTAAAAATCCCTACCCTCCAGTCCGAGAGTGGCTATGGGTTTCTCCTGCCTCCTTGAGAGTCGGAATCAAATCAGGTGGCGATGGTCCGAGCTCCTATTTTACCCACACCTGCTCTGAAGTTTGTACAAGGTGGGCAGAGTGCAGAGTCTGCAAGATGTGATCCCTGTCTCCTTGCCCCAGCAAAGTGAGCACTGAGGAAAGGAATTCTGTGCAGAAGTAGCTTTCTTTTTATGCTGGCATTTGGTTCCTGTGGCTGAGCTTTTTAACCCCACTGGGATCGTACCCTCTCTTTCATTCTGGGTGAGTGCAGTGGGGCAGCACCAAATTAAGAGAGGGCTGAGTTCAAGTACAGACTCTGTGTAACCTTGAGCAAGCTTGGGTCTCGAGCCTTTATCTCTGCAATGGGAATAACACATGGGAGGATAGTTTTCTCTTGGGGTCGGTGGGAGGATTCCATGAGCTGGGCCAAGTGGAAGTGCCTTGCAGCTGGTAAATCACCGAGCAGTCAAAGATGGTTTTGATATAACGACATGCTTACTCCCTGTCCTACCCCGTCTTCTGTTCTCCACACAACCCTGGCTGCCAGTTTTGTGGTACTCCTCCTGACTTAGGGGTGCCCAGGGTGAGGATTTACTGGGTTGGAGGAGGAGAGAGAAAGTGCCAGATTATTTGTTTATATGCTTATTATTGGTCTCGTCACATTAGCATGTCAGCTTCATGAAGGCAGGAGACCATGTGTCCATTGCTGTAACTCAGCAGCTAGGATGGTGCCTAGACCCCCTTACCAACATTACAGATTATCAATATTATATCAGTATTATCAGTGACATTTATAATCAACATATTATCAATTATATATCATAGAAAATAATTTCAATGATATAATGGTACCAATGACATAATAATATATTATCAATTTTATAAATTATAAGCCCCCCCCATTAAGGAGGAGTTCCTGGGCCCAGAACTTTACATCAGCTATGCTTGAAGGGTCGCTGCCCTTTGCTACTTGTCACTGGAACGCTCGGATTTCAGATTTTCCTGCTTTACAGCGTCCTAGTGGTGCACAGCCCTGTCAATCACTGATCTTGCCCTCCCCTCACCATCTGACTGAGCTAGGATGCCACACTTTACTTCTCATGGAAATCTCCTCAAAGCTTCCAGAGCATCCCCAGGAGCCTTCCTTCTCTCTTAATAATTTTTTGACGAACACTAGAGAAACTTTCTACTCTACAAGGATTGTCCAAAACCTTTTTTTTTTAAATAAATTTATTTATTTATTTATTTATTTATGGCTGTGTTGGGTCTTCGTTTCTGTGCGAGGGCTTTCTCTAGTTGTGGCGAGCGGGGGCCACTCTTCATCACAGTGCGTGGGCCTATCACTGTCGCGGCCTCTCCTGTTGCAGGGCACAGGCTCCAGACGCGCAGGCTCAGTAGCTGTGGCTGACGGGTTTAGTTGATCCGCGGCACGTGGCATCTTCCGAGACCAGGACTCAAACCTGTGTCCCCTGCATCGGCAGGCAGATTCTCAACCACTGCGCCACCAGGGAAGCCCCCCAAAACCTTATTTTTTAAACCTGTACTGACCTTGATCCCATTTACGTCATCAGATGAGTTCTCCTACTGGCGACACTTGGAGGGGCTAGGAGTTCCATAAACTCTTCCTTTAGTTCAAGCTCTGCCCTCAGACTTATCTCAGTGTTTCTTTCTTTCTGTACGAAGGTCTGGGAGCCAGATCCAAGGGACCTGGCATGAAACTGGGAGACATTGTGCCTGCCTGGCATACAGTAAGTACCTATCACGTTTTAGTTGGATGACTGAACACATAGTAAATGAGATTTGTTCTTTCTAGAACCTGGAGCTCAATAGGAAGGTGATAGAGAGTGTCAGAAACTTGAAATAGGAAAAATGAAGTTGAGGTTTGGCCTGTAGTAAGAGGAGCAAGGAGGCTACCTGCTGGAAATCACAGGAGACAGCAAGGAGCTGGGGACAGAGCCAGGTGTCGACCAACCAAGAACCAGGGCTGGTGAACTAGCTCTTTCTGTGTCCCTTGTCTGCGGCCCTTTTATTTTCTTGTAATTTTTAAGAAAGTTCCTTGTGAAAATGCCTCCATCCTGTGGTCTTTTCTAAGGGAATAGGGGAAAGGTCTGGGAGCTGTGATGAGCCAGAGGTAAAGGAAAGGTGGGAAGCCTGCCCAAGAAGGGCTGTGACCACCCAGCCTTCCGTGTCCAGGGAGCCCTGTCCTCTGCCTTTTCTCCTTATAACAAACCTGCTATGTAGTCAGGGTCAGCTACGGAGAGTTTATTGAACACAACGGGGAGGAAAACACTCAAAGGGAACCCACCAGGACAGCTCTCCCCTCCTATGCAAGCAGACAGCCTGTGGACCAACATTTTCCACAGTGGGAAAAGACAGCCAGGATTCTCTAGGTGAGGCAGGCATTTCTCAGATAGAAGGTTCAAGATGAAAGCAGACAAGCAGTTGCTACCACAGGACATCCTAGAGCCATTTCTCCATGTAATAGGCTGAATAATGGTCCCCAAAGATGTACAGTCCTAATTGCTGGAAACTCGCACAGTAAAAGAGTTTTGCAGATGTGATTAAATTAAGGATTTTGAGGCAATAGATCATCCAGGTGGGCCCTAAATGCAATCACAAGAGTCCTTAGAAGTGGGAACTGAAGGAGATTTGACACGGATGGAAGGCACTGTGAGTAGAGAGGCAGAGAGTGGGAGATACGGCCAGGAGACAACGAATGCCAGCAGCAGCAGGAAGAGATAGGGACAGATTCTCCTTTAGAGCCTCCAGAGGGAACATGGCCTCTGGACACCTTGATCGTGACCCAGAGGTACTGATCTCAGGCTTTTGACCTCCAGAACTGCAAGAGAGTACATTTCTGTTGTTTTAGCCACCAAGCTTGTGGTCACAGCAGCCATGGGAAAACAGTATGATGTGTTCATTTAAGACCAAATTACAAGTTTCCTGAAGGTTTGGGACTCCGTCTGATTTGTTCCCTGTTTAATGTCTAGTCCCTGAATAATCCTGGGCCTTGGTACACGCTCAATAAATATTTGTGGAATAAATGTTGGATGTTCATGAACCTCCAAGAGGAGGGCAATAATTTGTGGTGCTTCTCAAACTTATTTATTAAAAAACCTTTTTCAAAAAACATCTTTTGGTAAAAGGGTTGTTCACTTTGGGAAATACTGATTTCTTTTTTGCTGAGTCTTTGGGAAGGTGTGGAGGGAGGTGTTGAAATGGTACATTGTACATGCCTGGCTCCTCAGAGGGTAACCATGTTTTCCCCCTGGGAATGGTCAACATTTTACAAAGTGTCCCATAGTCTGTGGGTGATGGGAACGGCTCGTGGCTGTTTTGAGCTCAGATTGTGAGGAAAAATATTTATGGGCATGAATGGCTCCGATCACACATTTGTATGAACAAAAACGTGATGCTTTGAAATGTTTAAATGCTACACAGGCACTATTTATAGATTCTCCGCTGAAAAGGAGAGGCAGTCAGAAATGTCATGCTTGCTCAGCTTTACAGTAATAACACTATTTACTGCAGCGATACAAATAGGAATGCTAGCAATATTTAGCCGTGGCATCCAGCTTCCTGTTTCCAGTGCAAGCTAAAGCGGTGTTTTGTGTGTCAACTGCAAATTTTCAATTACAGCTCTCCTGAAGGGGCCGGCTTCCTTTCTGTGCACAAGAATGAGAGAAGCCCTTACTCTCTTTTGCCATCCCTGGCATGTTTATCCCAGGCTTTTAAAAGAAAAACACACAAAGATAGTACTCAGATTTGTGGGCACTTTGGTTGTATGGGTGGCAGTGGATACCGCTCTTTCTCACAATGACACACAGTGGTGGGAACCGCTCCTCCCTGGGCATGTGTTGTTTTGAATTTACTCACAAGATGAACTACTGGGAAGGAGATTAAGAAACACAGGGATGAACAAGTGAAAGATCTGGGCAACAGGCAGGTGGTAGTGGTGGTGAAAGCACTCCCCGTCTCTGTTTAAGAAAGATTTTGTTGTTGTTGTTATTCAGAGGGCTTGTTTTTCTTGCAAGAAAATATAACTGTATTGACAAATTCTAAGAAGCTCTGTAAGAGAGGGAATTACATACCCAGATGGAAGGAGGTTGCTGAGAAGCAGAATTATATTTAAATGATTAGTAATGAAAGGTCAAACTTCAAGAAATCAAAAGATGTCTAAGAGAGCTTTTTAACTCTGAGCTCACAGGATTCAAAGAATGAAATGTGTTCTCATGTTTGTCTCCCTTTCCAACAGTTGAGAGCATTTAGTTATGTTTTGTGATCAAGGTCAATTACAGTAATGGACAAGGTAGTTTGCATTTTCCCTGGGTTCCACTGGTGATGTCAGTCATATGGGAAGAACAATGTTCTGAGTAGATGATGGAGTAGATGACAGAGTGTTCTGTTGGGTAACTCCTTTCTGTTAAGACCGTTGAGACACCAATTAAAACATCAGAAATCTAGAAACTCTTAAGTGAGTATAAAAGCTTGAGAGAGAAAGAGATGAACCTTCTTAGGAGCTATGTAAAAGGAAAGAAGAGTAAACACTTTAAAAGTATGTGAAAACCTTATTCAATGCACTTGGTTAATAGCAGGAAAACCATTAAAGCCTCTGTCTCTCCGGTAAAGAACGATGACAAGAATCACAATCAGGATATAGCCGACCTTCATTCTCAGATGAAGAAGAATGGGAGAGAATGACCACTGAATCTGGCTGGGGTTTTAAAAACAGAAAAGTTGTGATTGCTTTCAACAGAATAATCTAGAACAGACTAGGAGCTGAGTAGTGGGGGTGGAGTGGACAGACAGCACTACAGAATATTGAATCGTTAAAACAAAGGATAAGCTGGAAAATAATAAAGAAAGACTAAACCCTCCAGGAATATCATGAATGAAAAAAATGCATGGGACTCGGAGTTGAAAGTATGGTTTTCCAAAACTGACAGTGAGGTGGCTCGTGGCAAAAGGTTAGTAAATGTGAGCCATTGCTGATACTATTACTCCTAAGGAAACAATTTGTGCCCCAGACCATCATTTCAACTGTGAGCGAACAGAATTTCCGGAACTGATTAAAGAGCTGAGACTGGAAGCTGAAACAGTGTTGAGTGTACACTTGATTTCATAGGTATTTAAAGTATTCCACATCTCATTCCAAAAAAGAATCTCCGCTGTATGGGGCAGTTACATAATAGACAAGCTATATATAAAGAAAGAATTAGTTCAATCGATGTATAAATAAATGAACGGAGCTCTGGGATAATGGAACCATCACCAGAGGTTGGCCCTTTGACTACCCTCAGCAACTCTTCCAGAGTCTCAGTTTTTAGAAGAGCCTGCAGTCAGTGGCAGAGATGTAGTTTGAATTCTAAAGTCCATGCTTCTCCTAGCAGAAAGGGCCCATGGAGTCTGACAAGCACAGAAAGGCTACTAACTCTAAACCTCCCAGGACAGAGAATGCAACCATGCTGTCTCAGTGTTAAGTGTGAGATGAATACAAGCCACTATTCTATTCATGTTCTTATTTAAAATGTAATTAAGAGTGGTGATTTTCTGCTTTGAAAAAGTGCTTTAGATTAGGATGAGATCAAATGTAGCAGTTGTAGAGATGGTAACCTTCCCAAAGGCAGTGGAAAATTATCTAGAATGTTCCTAAAAAGAAAAGAAAAAAAAAAAAGGAAATTCTCACAGATTATCTACTAGATTTGATAGCAGAAAACCGTTCATAAACTCCTTAACCATACACCTCATCTTCAAATAGCATTTCCAGCGTCATGGCAATAAACGATCAGTGTCAATGACAGAAAAGTACAAAAAATTTTTAAAAATGATTTCTGTCAGATATACAAGCTATGAGGAATGGAAAAAGGAAAAGAGGAGAGTGAAAAAATTCTAAGTGTCAGATTTTTCTCAACAGTTACTACTATATAAAAATATTTGTTTTCTTTTTAGAATTGAGTGGTGTAAAAGAAGCTTAAATATGACTGTTTCCGAAGTGAAGAGACAAAAAAGAAATATAGCCAAATAATAGATAGTAAGAAAAATAAAATATGGTCACAATGGTTTTAAGTATAACGATTATAAGAGGATATGCCAATGGTTTACATTTCCCTATTAAAAAAAACCTTTCAGGTTGTATTTAAGGAAAAAAAAATCCAAGAATATTCTACATAAAAGATAAAGACAAGTAGATGTGGAAAGAGTAAAAATAATTGGTTGAGTCAGAAAATATCAAACATATTATGATATCAGAGCAGAATACAAAGCAAACAGAATGAAGCAATAAAAGTGAGTTTATTATATGATAAGGCAAAATAATCAATGAAAACAAAAGGTGTTAAACTTTATATGAACTAAAACACATTGCAACAAAGAAGATGAAAGAAACTTAGAATTACAAGATGAAGTTGAAATAAAAATTGTAGCAGAAATCCTTATCTCGTCATAACAATAGACAAAGTAGGGGAAAAAAGAAATAAGAATTTGCAAAACTACGATTAATAACTGAATAATTGAATGAGCAATTTTATGGTGTGAATTTAAAGGGAAAACACAGAATACGGAAAACTTCCACAGCAAAAAAATTAACAGGAAATTTCAATAAAGGAAAAATACCTAAAATGTTAATATTTTATTTTAAATTTTAAAAAATGGCAATACCAATGAAAGAAAGATATTAACTGTCACCTGGTCAGGGAATAAATTTGAAATACAATAACAAATCATTGTAAAATATGGAAAACAAAGGTGGTACCCATCAGATCCTTGAACTGAAAGATAAGATATGTTTAGAGAAAACTCACTTCTTTAAAGGTCTTTATTAATAAGAAAAGCAAAATTTCAAAAACTAGAAATATACTTCTAGAAGAAGAACCAAGCAAAAACCTCCAGGGGAAAAATACATGCAGAAGTAAGCAAATGTGACAAGAAATATTCTCTGAAATACTACAGCAGAGATTTCTCATTTTGAGAAGAAAAAAAATTTTTTTAATTCACTAGTAAATTCAACGAGGAAAAAAAATTAAACCAGAAACATTTAAAAAACAATTAAAAGAGACTAAAAATCATTTGGGAACATGTTGCCCATTTATAATGGTGATGCATTTGGACACTAAAGTAAAATAGATGATTTTACCAAGGTTACAGAATTTTAAATGATACAATAAGAGGCTGAGAATGTGAACAGACGAATTGCTAGCGAAGAAATGAAGACCATTAGCCAAGAAACTGCTTTCCTTGCTACAATGACACAATAAGTTAACTGGAAATTTTTTCAAATTTTCAAATAAAACTAAGAATAACTCATAAAAAAAAATTAGGTTCAATATTTCTTAGCTTATTCTAGCAGAAAAAAAAAAGATCCTGTTCTTAAACCTGGTTAACACTACAAGGGAAATCTCTCTTTAGATGAAGTTCTTACAAATGTGAAAATATCTGTAAATAGAATGTGACCCTATTTTTAAAGTATTTTTAGCATGAACAGGTAAGGTTTATCATAATAATATGTCCAGTTTTGTACAAATAAAGTTATGAATAAAATACACAATTTAAGTAACTTCAGGAACAAAATTCATATGGCCTTAATAAAAGATTAAAATATTTGATAAAATTCAATGCTCTTTTTGGTAAAAACTTAAGAATAGAAATCAGAAAATACTTCTTTAACAAACCATATTTCTAAAACCTACCAGTCTGTAGAAGAGAAATTTTTGAAGCATTCTATTTAAAAACAGGCAAAAACAAAGATGTTTTTTATTAAAATTATTTAGCATATCTTTGGAGATTCTTGTTATCCTAACAGTGCTTCAAAAATGCACTAAAGAATCAATATTATAAAATGAAAAACAGAATTTTAAGTTGAACCTGAAGAAACGAAGGATTCCAACTGAAAGTATTAGAATTAAAAAGAGTTCATGAAAGTGTCCTGATAAAGACGAACTCCACAAATCTCCAAAGCATTTCTAGTAAAAACCAGCAACTAACTGGTAATTGGTTTGAGGCAGTCCCATTCACAATACTAGCAAAAATATATAATATTCCAGAATCACCCTCAGTCAAGGCGTACCAACAAAACTAGAAAATGCTAATTTTTAAAAGGAGATGTGAAGGAAAAAAACTGCCCTATTGGGTGATTGAATATAAAAAAGAATATATTTTCCTACCTGTTAATTTTTAGATCTGATTTACTTTCAATGAAACCTATAAAAATACTTACCAAAATATGACAAAAATTATTCCAATGTTTTGTCTCAAAAATAAATATGCACAATTGGTAAATACAATTTTAAAAGATTTGTCCTCATTATAAAATACCAAAAACAAATAAAATAAAATGCATGCTTATGGAAAAAATTTAGAAAGCCCACAATAGTATAAATTAGAAAATAAAAATCATTATGGTTTTGGTTTAAAAACAGAAACAAATTTAAACACAAGAGAGAATGCAGGAGCAGGCTTATATATAAGAACTTGGTAAATGATAAATATTAACAAAGCAAATGGAGAGGTAATGATTATTTAATGGTTGCTTTGGGGATAATTAGAAATCAAAATGAAGAAAAAATTAACTTAGACCTAGCCTTCATAATAAATAGTGAATGGAGTAAATGGTAAATTAATAATGATAATAACAACAAGAAAACTAGGAGAAAACAGAATAGAACTATGTATGAAAATAATTGTGATGATTCAAGCAACAGAGAAAGTAGATTGATGGAATTCAATTTCTAAAAATATTCTATAGATAATAAAATATTTGAAATAAATGGTTGGCAAATGCTTATTATCTAAAATAGATGAAAAATTTATTAGGATAGAACTAAGCACCAGTGCTCAAGAGACAAATGTTAGAAGAAAATGGATGGTTTAAATGAAATAAAATACCAATAGGAAATCAACATCTGATGAACGAACCACCTTTTCTAAAATTTAAAGAAATTCAGATTGAATCAATGTGTCATCATTTCACACCCACTAAATTAAATTAAAGTAAAGTGAATGACAAAACTCATTGCTAGCCAGGCTTTGGGGAAACAGAGAACTCTTGTTTGTGGATGACAGTAAAATTTGGTTTGCTGCTTCTGGAAAGAAATCTGACAATGCATATCACAAACAAACAAAAAAATGTTCCACTCAGAAAAATTTGCCTCTCAGAATTTATCCAAATAAAATTAATTTTTTAAAAAGTCATGTACAAAGATACTTATAATAGCATTGTTTAAATTTTCAAATACTGAAAACAATTTAATTGTATAGGAAAGGGAAATTGTAAATGTTGAAATGAACTATCATGGTGGTTAGTTCTGGACTACGTGGGTATCCCACTAAACATACAGGATTTTGTTTGATAAAATAATTATTCTGCTAAAGAAAGTTTGAAAATTAATCCTTTCCAAGAAACAGAAAAATTTTAAGGTGATTGCAGGTATATTGAAAAATGTGTAAAAAACAAAAGTGAAAAAAACAGAACATAAAAGTGTATAAAAATGTATAAAACTATGGATAAAGGCAGTGTAAAATCCATTAACATATAGAAAAAAATCAGAAAAAGGCGTAAAATAATATAAATAATTGAAGATTTAATCAAATGATGTGGATATTGTTTAAAAATTGTTTTATTAATAAAATTTAAATCTTAGGCTGAAAAATAGAAAAGGATGTATTTTTAAACCCCAACTCATACAGAAATCATGTGCTTTTTGTTATGCATTTCTCAGATCACACCTTAGCAAGACCACTACTGAAATCAGAAGTACATTTACCCCATTTGGGGGAACAAAGCAAAAGGAAATTATTTCGAATCAGGGATCTTTTCTGCTTCTCTCATTCATTTCCTGGGGATCTTTTTCATTTAGCAAAAATTGCTCAAAGAAGAATTATGGGTTATTCAAGCAATCTGAAACCAAATCTCTTTTGACTTATTGATGTTTATAATGAGGCAGTGTCTATATTGTTATTTCTGGTATCAATTAACATGATATTTAGTTAAATACCTTTGTGACATTTTGTTTAAAAAGTAAAGCAAAAATATTTCAATCAACAACATCACCATTCTTCCACTCTCTTATTAATGTTGTGTTCGTGTTATAAAAATACATTTTAAATATTTTTATATTTTTAATAACAAATTGTTTAGGATAAATGCTATTTTTAATAACAAATACCATTCACACTTTTCATTCTTAGAGCACCTACAACATTGCCATACAGCATCTCTGTGCATTTTAACCCCTTACTTTCAGAAAGGGAAAATGAAGTCCTTTCTTATGTTCTTTTCAGAAGGGTCGTTTGAATGGAAACTCTCTCTGCAGTTAGTTCTTTCTACACTTTGCCCTTTGTCACGACACTTTCACATCAGACAAGTCACAGATCTGACACAGCGGCCACATTTTTGGAAGAGCAGCTTGGGCTGTCTTGGTGAATGCTCAGGACCTGGGGCCGGAAGTCCTAGGTGTGAACTGGTATTTTGTCCAGGTTTCCTGGAACCTCGGAGTCTGCACATATAAAACGGAGTGAAAAGGATGACAGTGCATGCACTACCAATTTCACACGTTAGTTCTGAGGCTCAAAACAAACTTTTTAAAACTAGATAACACATGTAAAGACTAAGGTGCTACGCAAACCCAAGGTACTGCTTTATTAATACCTGAAGACAATATTTCTTGTATTTTAAAATCTGAGTATAGTTCAAGAATTGAGCACTCAGTCTAAAGTTACCATGTTCCAGGCAATAGGGCTGTCTGCCCATCCTGTCCTGCCTCGCATCCCGCACTCCTGAGAGAGAAGGCACACTCACTGAGAGAAGGCACAAAATGCTAACCAGCAGCCCACTCCCCCTTTACTGCCAGCTCGCCTCCTACCCAGATCCCAGAATCCTCACCGCCCCACTCCACAACCACTTGTTTCAGATGGAATTCTGTGGCGTGGGCAATCCTACTTCAGAAGGACCTCACCTCTTCCTGCCCATTTGTGAGTTGCATTTGCACCGTTGGTGTTTCTTCTTCCTCGTGTTCCAGACTGCTCCACCTCTGGCCCTCAGAGGTTCATTAGAGATGGAACTCAAAGAATGAATGGGTCTGTATTTGAGGAAATGGGTGAGGAAGAACATTTCACGGCCAAAGGAAAGGTAGGAGCAAAGGTAAAGAAGCTGGAAACTGAGTTCCTAGGTGTGGCTGGAGGGGTCTTGGACCCACACCTGTGGGTAGGCAACATCAGATGTAACTTCCCAAGGAGAGCCCTAAGGGTGTCTCCATCCAGATAAGAGTGGCAGAGAATGGCTAATCATTCTAATGTACCAGATCTCTATTGATTTCTTCCATCCCTTTTTTTAATCTATAAAAGTTACCATTTTTCTTTTCTGTACCAATACTATCACTAGCCCAATATTTTTGGAATTCCATCATTTCTATGGAATTTATTCTTATTAATTTCGAAGAGACTTTTATAAAATGAGACACTCACTGTTGGTGAAGATGCAATAAAATCTCACACTTAGCTATGAAAATGTAAATCACAAAACTTCCTGCAAGGCAAATTAATAGTACATGTACATTAGGAGATTTTTTTTAAAAATTCACATTCTTTGACCCAGTAATTTTGCTTTGAAGAATTTATCCTAAGGAAATAATGAAATGTTCATAAAAGGTATGACAAGGATGTCCACTACAAAATTATTTAAAATTGAGAAAGTATTGAAAACACTTTACATATCCAACAATAGTTGATTGGTTTAAATAAGTTAAGGTTCACGGATAAGAATGGATTCTATTGATTGTAACAACATTCACTGAGAAATACCTGCTCCTGTACTGGGTGATCCTGGGTATGTATCTGCATACATATACCTATGACCAGAAAAAAAAAGTGCACAGCCTATTGTTCACGTTCATTATCACTGCATGCTGAGATAACAGGTGGCTTTCATTTTATTTTACTTTATAGGTTTTCCAACCTTTCTTTAATAAGTAATTGTTGCTTTATTGGGGGAGGGGCTTGAAGAAATTGCCTTTTAAAACTTTCTTTTATTATGGTAAAATATACATAACATAAATTTTGCCATTTTAACTATTTTTAAGTGTACAGTTTAGTGACATTAATTACATCCACATGTTAGTTAATTATCACCACTATTTCCGAAAATTTTTCATCTTCTCCAAACAGAAACTCTGTACCCATGAAACAGTAACTCCTCCTTCTCCTCTCTTCCCAGCCTCTGATAACCTGTAATCTATTTTCTGTCTCTGTGAATTTCCTTTTGTATCTGTTTTATTTCACTTAGTATAATGTTTTCAAGGTTCATTCATGTTGTATCATGTGTCAGAATTTCCTTCCTTTTGAAGGCTAAATAATATTCTGTTGTAAGGATATACCACATTTTGTTTATCCATTCATCTGTTGATGGACACTTGGATTGTTTCCACTTTTTGGCTATTGTGAATAATGCTGGCATACAAATATTTGTTCAAGCCCCTGCTTTAGCAGTGGAGTTTCTGGCTCATATGGTAATTCTGTGATTAATTTTTGAGGAAGCTGCTGCTTTTTTATCAGGAAAAAACAACATATTTTAAGATCTCAACGTGATTCAGATTTTAGGAATATAGTGTAGGAAGGGACAGTTTGATGTTGATATCTATTGGTTGTAAAATTGAATGCCTCAAAATGTTCTGGGTTTGACACGTGCCCACACCAGCTAGAAACCTATGCCAACTTTAGAAAATGTCAATATAAATTTAATTTACCCAAATATCCGTAAGAGCTCTATGTATGCCAAGTATTTCAAGGCTAGAAGCTAAAAGAAACTTTGTGATCACTAACTCTTTTTGGAATGTTTCAAGTTGCAAAATCACCCCTGAGAAAACCACATCATTTACTTTATTGCAATCTTTTGCCAACACTTAGGTCTTTTCCTCACATTTCCACACACTAAATTTTCAGTTCCAGGCAAACTCCAAGTATTTTTTTTTTTTTTTTTTTTGGAGTTAGGTACCTAATTAAAAAAAAAAAAAGTCAGAATGTCACTTTTTAAATTTAGTCTGAAATGCAATTCTGTTTAAGGAAATTTTTCTTAGGTAACTTGTCAGAAAAGCATGATTGATTGCTTATGGCTTGAATAGTTTAACAATGAGAATCATGGAATTTAATAAAGTATATTGTTTTCTCACGGGCTTAAGACTTCTAGAAAGGATCCAATTCAAATATGACGTTTAACCTTCCTGAATTTTTTCCACAAAAATCTTTTCTAATTAAACTGGCAAATGAAGTAAATCTGGTCCACGGTTTTCAGCACAGGGGTTATCTCTTTTTGTCTGCTTTGAAAACTCTTATGTACATAGAGAAGGTTCTAGAAATAGGAGAATGGATAACGTATGGAGAGGAGAACAAGAATCTTTACAAACAACTGAATTTCAAATTTTTCTAGTTGTACAACCTAACTGCATAATCTAAAACCACAGTTACCTAGGATGTATTTCAGAAAAAAAAAAATCCAGTGTTTTTATGGTGGAGCAGACATGTAAAAAATAGACTTATACAGAGAGTGGGGACGTTGGGAGGGGAACATAAAAGTAGCAATTTAATAGGCAAAGGATTCATATCTAGAATGCATAAAGAATTCCTATAAGCTAATAAGAAAAAGACAAACAATTCAGCTTAAAAATTGACAAAGTGTTGAGCTGGTAATACCCAGGAGAGGAAAATGGAATGGCCAATAAGCATATAAAAATATGCTCGGCTTCACTAGCAACTGGGGAAATGCAAATTAAAACAACCATAAGAAAACATTTTATACCCATGATATTGCTAAAAGTAAAGTTTAACAACATCAGGTAACAGCATGGAAGCAGGGAAATCAGAACTCTCCTCTCCTGATAGGAGTGTAAATTGGTGAAGCCACTCTAAAGAGTAATTTGGGAAAAATCTAGAATAGTTGAAAATGTACATCTCCTGTGACCCAGCAATTCCACTGCTAGGTATATACATGTGCTTAAGGAAATAAGTACAAATTCCTCCACTAAAAATAGCAAGTTTTATGGGGAAAACAGGGTTGGGGAAGACCACTCAAAACCTGTGGAATTTGTCATGCAAGAACTAACAAAAACAAAATTTTAAAAAATCATGACAAAAATACAGTACAGTTAATCCACTGCTGGCATTCACCCCTGGAGTCCTAGATGTCTGTCCTTCCAGGCTCCTTCCTTTCTGGACAGGTAAGTGTAGATGGCCTGCGCAGAGAGCACTTTCATAAAAATTTAAAATATGGCTCTGGGGATAGCCTTCTATTCTATTTTTTTAATACAGGGGGAAATGCTTCTGATTTCTTCATCTGCACTCCTGTCACTATCTGCTCTGAAGGAAGATATTTCTGTAGATTTTCAGCTCAGGTCTGTATTCATTGTTAAGACTTTCTCTTTTCAGTGCTTCGAAACAGTAACATGTTGGAAAAAATCACATATGAGCCAGCATGACCTCCATGTTCTACCAACACCCTTCCCCTATTCGCCAATGGTGTATTAAGTAATTTGTACAAAATGTAACCTGAGTTGTAATACGGATGTTCATTACAGCATTGTTTGTTAGTGAAGAGCTGGGCAGGGGACCCCTAAATGCCTCTCACTTGGGAATGAATAAGGAAAACATGGTGTATACAAATCATGGGATGTTACATAATAACTAAGGCAAATAAACTAGAACTACATGCGCCAACATGAATAGATCTTGAAAACATATATTAAGTTTAAAAAGCAAGCTGCAGAATAAGTAAAATGTTTTAAATCATGTAAAATAATACTAAGGATTACATGTAGTAAAAGTGTAAAAGTATAGATCGGAAAGATACATACCAAAATAATGACCATTGCTTTCTCTGAAGTAGGCAGGAAGAGAATGAAACCAGAAAAAAAACATTTGTAAGTTTTATTTATTTTAAGCAAACAAAGATCTCAAACAAAAGTGAGAAAATGTTATCATTTGCTGCAAATCCTGGCTCGTGGGTAATGCGTCTCTTCAAAACTCTTCTCCTTATTTTTCTGCATTAAAAATTTCCCCAATTTAAAAAGTAGGAATTTAACACAGTTTAGCAGATATGTTACTGAATGCTTCATATGTGCACATATGTCCCTGAGTAACACTGATGAAAGGAGTGACACACAAACTCTGCCTGCAAATCCTTTGCAATGTGCGGATGGTAAGAAGGGTGTGAGGGTGTGGAGGTGAACAGCTGATTCCACCTCTGGGACCCAGGGTGGCTTGTTCCTGAGAGATGTGAGGCTCTGGACTGAGTAGTGCTCAAGGGGAAGTTCTCTCTTTAAGGTATGACCTATTGCAGAAATACAAGTTTTGGGGGGGTTGCTTTGTTTTTGTTTTTTAACTCCTTTCCAAATGAAAACCCAATTACATGAGACAAAGGAACCCAATGGTGTAATCAGAAATGGCACAGGAAACCCTAATTCTACTAATTTAAAATGTTATTGTAATGAGGCAGAATTCAAGTCCATCCATGGAAAAATGTTAATTCTCCTTTGCTAAATAAATTCATTTTGTAAGTAGTGTATGAAAAGTGTTCTCTGTGTGTTTAAGACAGAACTTCTAACACTATAACATTACCACTTTTGGAACACCTCTTACCCTCTCCTCGCACTTCAGTTTCCCATCTGTGAAAGTGGCCGTGGTAATGACCACCTCTGTGGGTTAAGGAAAGGGAGATGGTACATCAGGTGCAATTCTGGCCCGGAGTAAGCACTCAACAAAGGTAAGTCCTCTTACTCCTCTTTTAGAAGAATCTACTTCTATAAAAGCAATGTGTATGTTACACTAATTACAAATGGTCATTATCTGTTCATTAATGTAAAATTTCTTTCATTGCAATTTCTTACTCCAATAAAACTTATTTTTATAATTTTGAAAAGAATAAAAGATACAGTCCATTTAAAAGTGTCTGCATTTCAAATACTTTCCTAATTCTCACAATTTTCTTATATCACAGAGGTAAATGAACTTGCAGTTCAGAGAATGCCCACAGAGGGCCTTAGGGATCCTTGAAGCCCAGAAATTGCAAAATTGTATGCTCGAATAAAGGTAGATTATTCCAGGGAGAATGTCCACAGCTTTTATCACGTGACCCCCCCCGCCCCAGCCACCCCTGTAATTTTATATTGTGTGTCTTTCACTATAACCCAGCTTTTCAATTATATACAAAATGTAAAATTTCCTGCCTACCTTTATGATAATAAAAATGGCTAAGGAGGGGGATGGGAGTGGGGTATGGTGATAAAAGAGAATAAATCAGTAAATCAAGAGAAGAGCCTGGTGCAGAACAACAAAAGCGGGATGAACAGCCCCACTCCCTCATCTGTGGCCCATTGAAAAGCAAGAAGCAAGCAGAAGCAGCAGCCCAGTGGCAGTGGATCCATGATAAGCAAGTGAAAGGGATGATATTTATAAGAATATTCAACATATCTTTTTTGTTGTTGTTGTTGTATACATTTTTCTATTGTCATAGTCATGAACCAAGAGGAAATGTTTAATGAAAATTTAATGTCTCTATTGCAAACATCAAATTTTGGAGAGCAAGGAAACGTCTCTGCACTACAAGTGCTGCAGATCCAGGAGGGAGAGGAGGAAGTTCTGGATCCCATGGAAAATGTCCAGACCCCTCTATCTTTCTTCACTCTCACTCCCATAGGCTGGTGTACTCAGACCAAAAGAAAGTGCCCTGTGCCCTTCTCCCTTGGTCCCTCAGTGATGACTTTGGTGACTTTTCTTGGCTGTGGTCTTTGGAGATTCTTCAGAAGTTCTCACCTATTCCCTCCTCCTGAGGTCAGGAGGCTTCTGACTGACAAGGTCATCCAGTCACATCAACACCCCCTTTTCTTCTTGGACATGGTCAATTTTCCCACGGGCAGGGGAGGGCGGCCTTTGAGGGGCCTCAAAAGTTTCCTACTCTGGTAATGGGATTTTACCTAGCAGCAGTGTTTACTTCTGAAACGAGGGCCTTGGCTGCTTCGCCTCTAGCAAGCCCTACAGACCCCAGGCTCAGCCTCCGCCTTCATCAACCTGAGGCTCCTCCTTCCCCCGCCCTCACTCTCTGCCTCATTGCCATCCACACGGCACAGTCTCTTGGGGGTATCTGGTAACAGGCAGTGATTTTCAAACTTTTTTTTTTAAGTAGTGGAATTATTCTTTCCAAATGAACTATTGAGCCAAAATCCAACCTATAAAACAGCTTGAAGCAGAAAACAGAGTTTGGATGAGGAACTGGTCATATCTTTACTGACTGAACTCAGCCAGAGAGGGGCTCTAAAGCACCCCACAAATCCCAGGAACACCACTGAGAAATACTTGATAGAAGGGAACAGAGCAGTCACTGGTCACTCACCCTGTCATGTTTCTTGATTGCAAACAGCAAAACCCAGTTCTAGGCCCCCTAATCAGTGAAGGAATTCATTGGAAGGCTGCTGCATAGCTGAGAATTATAAGGAAGGCTGGGAGAACCAGGCTCAAAAAAAGAACCAGAAGGGTCTAGATCAGCTGAGATTCTGAGAAGGTCATGCATGAACATACAGTTTATATACCACACAAATCCAGGGTGCCAATCGCTAGACTTGTGCAGTGTACAACCTGCACAGCCATCCATGACAATCCTAAGCAGGGCCCTTGGGATCCCTTGGGAGGTGGTGTTCATATGGTAGGCAGTCCAGGACAACAATGTCCTTCCTGCTCCTGTGTGCCAAGTACTTTACCTATTTCAGCTTATTTCATCCTCTCCACAGCCTGCAGACATCATAAAAATCATTGGGGGCCCTAGTTAAAATGCAGAATGCTAGGCTTTGCCCCCTGGGATTCTATCTGATAATAAAAGTTCTGGGTGGCAGCCTGGAAAGTTCCATTTTACAAGAACTTTAGCTGATCCTGATGGGGGTGGTACAGAAAGCATACTTGGAGAAACACTGGTGGATGTGCCAACTTTTATTCTTGCCATTTTACAGATGGGGAAAGTCTCACCTACCTGAGATCACACCCCTGGCACCTGGCAAAGAGGGGATTTGAACCCAAACCCTTCTGGCTTCAAAGCATGTACACTTTTCATTATACTCAAGATATTGTCTCTCCGTACCTGTTTCCAAAACGCTAGTTCCCTATTGTCCCAAATGTCACTTCATATGTTTCTTTAAAGTGATTTCATTAAAAATAAAACTTAGATTTATTTTAAAAGAAAAAATGTTTATTTCCATAAATAGAAAACCAATGTCATTTGCTACTTGCTATAAATGGGAGTTTACTATAAAAGTCACAGATCCTGGGCCCACACCTGAAAGGCAGGAGCTTTGCCCATCCTGAAAACAGCCGGGCTAAAACAATGCAGCCTCCACACTGAGACCACTTGCTCACCCCTCCCTACTGACAAACAGGCAAATAAACTTGACATTCATATCATACACATAAGGTTTTCTTAACTTGAGGTGCAAGTATGGGCTCAGAGGTGAGATTTCCCCACCATGGGACAATTTTTTCATGCTGCTTGAGCTATGTAAATGTTTTCCTGGGTTGAGGGTCCTTGGCCCTCACAAGTCTCAAAGGAATCTGTTATTCAAAAGAAGGTAAGAACTGCTGTTGGGAACGAATGTTTCCAATCTTGTTTTTCTCTTTAGCTCCCATCCCATGACTCTCCTTCTTGCCCAATCGTCAAGAATCCCTCCAGGTGTGCTTTGGTGGTCTTCATCCTTTCTTTGTGGGCCTCGTTTTGAAAGGACATTTTGTCCGTGTTTCCAAGACTGCCCCTGGAAGGGTACAAGGAACCAAAAGGGAGATCTGTGCTCTGAATGGATATATCTTCTCCTTCAGATGTCTGCTCTGTAATTAATCTGTACCTTTGCTCTGGATGTTGTAATAAGTTGAAGCATTTCCCTACAGCTTTTCTTCTTTAAAAAATTATAAATGGAGCAATAAATAAATGGATGGCAGATGGTGAGAGCCAGGTTTCTCACTACTGGAGTGGCAGCAAGGGGAGGAGGTCAGAATGACCCATGTGCTAATGGATTAGAGTTGGAGACTCAGTATGAGACTCTAATATTATTTCATGTTTAGTTTAATCTAGAGACAGATAGATATGTGTAAATACACAAGTCAGTATACACACACATATTTCCTTGTTCTGTCAGCTGAGGGGGCCTGGAAGCAATGACACCCCAGTAGCAGCAAGCACACCCAGTACCCAGATTTTGGTTTCTAATAGAATTCTCCAACAGAAGGAACCAGATCTCTTGGAGAAATGATTGCTTCTAGGACTAGGGAGGAGATATAGAAGATGACACTGGAGTATCTTGAAATGCCAGAAAATAAAAAGGAGCTGAAAAAAACCCTCCGAGAACCAACAAAATGCAATGATGGGGGTATGTCAAAGGGACCCGGGAGCCAACCGAAAGAACTCCCAATAGCCAAAGCTGGAAAAAACTGAGCAAAACAAAATAAAGTTGTATTGGATTATAACCCAAAATATGAAATAAATATACATGAGTTCATACTGATGCAAATAATGACTAAAGAAAGAAATAAATGAGGAGAATAGACACATTTCCCATGCAGAAGAACTCCAAATAATTTATGAAGAAACTCCACCGTGAAGGAGGGGGAACATAACTTCCTACTCCTTAAGCATAGTGACTTGTTTTCAAAAAGGACGGTATGGAAAGGGGTGGGGGAAGAGTAACAGTGGAGAAAATTAATAAATTCACCCTCAACCAAGTGGTCAAGGTCAACATCAAGAGTGATGTCAGGATGACTGTATGTATCCTTGATATGATGTGACAAGAATGCCACTTGATATTTGTGATCTTCCTCCCCAAAATGCATTATCCCAGTCTGATCATGAGAAAAACACCAAATTCCAGTTGAGGGACAGTCTACGAAACACCTGACGAGTACCTTTCAAAGCTGTCAAGGTCATCAGAAACAAGGAAAGTCTGAGAAGCTCTCACAGCCAAGAGAAATCCAAGGAGACATAACATCCCTTGTGATGTGGGATCCTAGCTGGGATCCCAGAACAGGAAATAGACATTACGGGAAAACTGGGGAAATCTAAATAAAGTATGAACTTTAGTTAAAAATGATATATCATTATTGGTTCATTACTTGGGACAAATGTACAATAATAACACAAGATGTTAATAATAGAAGAAATTGGGTTTGGGGTATACAGGAACCCTCTGTACTCTTCGCAAAAATTCTGTAAATTTAAACTGTTCTAAAATTAAAAGTGTATTTAAGAAAAGGCAAATGAAAATTACAAAATAGTTCAAGTGTAAAGAAAAGTTCAGAAAATAATTGAATAGACACACATGATGTACCTATTATCTTGGTTTAACGGATACTAACATTTTGCCCCATTTGCCTCCGATCTCTTTTGTCTTTTCAAGAAATATAATGTTACCAATGTAGTTAAAATTACTCTCTATCCCTTTCCTTTCTCCTTATTCCCAGAGATAATGTCTGAAGTTGTTGTTTATCATTTCCATGCACATTTTATACTTAGGCTACATATGTACATTTCCATTAACAAGATATGCTATTGTTTTTGTGTCAATAGTTACATAAACAGTAGCACGTGGTTATTTAACTTTTGCAAATTGCTCCTTCACACGATATTGGTTGTTAAATTCATCTATGTTGATCACTTATATCTAGTTCATTTATTTTGACCTCTGTATAGTATCCTATTGTAAGTCTAATGCACCATTTTTCATCCTTCCCCTGAGGGACAATTAGGGAAAGTTTTTTTTACTGTTGAAAATAATGTTCCAGTGAACACTCTTGTATGTGTCTTCTGGTGCGCATGTCAACAGTTTTTAGGGTATACTCTCTATGAGTGGCATCGTTGGGTTTTGGGGCAGGTGCCTTATGGATATTGCCAAGTTGCTCTCCAACGTGGATGTACTAATTCATCTTCCCAGTAGCAGTGACTAAGAATTCAATTCCACCATTCATTCCTGTGAACAGCTGGTACAGTCTAATTCTTAATTTTGCCAACCAGGTTGCTTAGTATATTTTCATGCTTATTGGTTGTTCTGGTTTCTTCTGTGAATTGCCTATTTATAGCTATTGCCTTTTTTGTACTGAGTTGCTCATAAATTTCTTACTGAATACATATTTAATTTGTTACAAAGGTAATACAAGGTTCTCAGATATCTTAACCCAATGATGTACTGAAGCAGGCTCATAGGGTCTCGCAAAAGCCAGTTGTATATCTCTTCAGAACTCTGCTCAGTGACCTCACGTTGGTTACTTAAATTAGCCATGGTGAAATATTTACACAAGGAAAATTGGCAAGCTCTACAAGTCAGGGCTCCCAGTACCCACCCCACGTAGCCTATTGTTGGACACACAAGCACACCAGTTATCTTAACCTCCACCTGACTCCCACTTGCTTCAACCATCTCCCACAATATGGTTGGTTTGAAAGCAATCCCTGACCTTCTAACTTGACTTTTCAGCCTATTGGAACTGGGCCTTGGACCTCTTTCAGGAGCTATTTCATCAGAGTTTCTATAATATGATACAGGCAATATCCTATTAAACTAATACATCTTCAACTTTGAAGCTGTTCACTATTCGTTTAAAGCAAAGGCAGGCTCCTTCAGCGGCCATCACACACAGCTATCCAAGCCCAGAAGCAGACTCCAAATATCCAGTTATCCTGGAATTGGAAGGAACCTCAAATGTTACCCTGCCGGCCACTCAGTCAATTCAGTGCTTCTTTGGACAGTTTCCCCTGCAGGTGTGGATCCATTCTCTGCATGCCTACGATGATGAGCTCTTTCCCACACAAGGCAGTGCTGCAAGCAGAGCCTGAAAGATAATGCTACTTATTTGTTTCTACTGGAAAAGAAGAAACATTCTTAAAAGTAACTGATATCTGCTTTCCTTCCCATTGGGCTAGCTCTGCCCATTGGAATTACCTGGGTCAAGTCTAATAGTCATTTTCTAGGCATATGAAAACAGAAGTCACATAAGACTTCATGTCTCTATGTCTTAATCATTCCCCAAGGGATAAAGGAAGCATCCCTTTCCCATTCTTGCCCCTGTGTCAGTATGGAGTTCTCTTGTTGATCAGTGGTCCTCCATGGACAAATGTAAACAACCTGATTCTCCATATGTGGTCTCCACACTGCAGAGCAGCAGACATCTACATAACTTCAAGATCTCACTTATTTGTAGTGTGTCCATGAGGCCAGCAACAGAGTTTGGCACTATTAAGGAGCCTGACACATGGATTTTTTTTTTTTTTTTTTGCTGAAGAAATGTACCAATATATTCTATAGAATAAAGCTCCACTAGAACTTAGTATCCAGAAGAGAACACTTTGCAGGAACATTCTCAATGATCAATGAGGGGATTATCCCTTTTGTGGGTCACCCGTGGCCACTTGGCGTAGCCCCTGCTGTGGTGATATTTTTGCTTGTCTTTCCATACTTACATTCTTGGAATACATATGGGAATTAAGAACTGCTGGGAAAAAAGTGTTCTGCTCTAAGAAACCCTAATGTGTGAAAAATCTGCATTAATAAAACAAGTTAGGAAACAACTATTCCTTGAGTCTGGCTTCTGTTGCCTGTGCATTGATTTACAGGCTATTAATTACTTGACAAAGAAGTAAAGGTAGGAGCTGTAGTATGGGATACCAAGGTAACACTCTCAATTAAAAACTGAAGAAAGAAATCATGGTATTTTAAGAAGCAGAAAGGTCTACTCCAATATGATCATTTCACAGAGGAGAAAACAGGTAAAGCTACCTTCACAGAGTCACAGAGCTTTGCAGAGTGGGGCAGGGCAGGGCAGAGGAGCCGCTTGTCTCCTTTTGGCATGTTGCTGATAAAACATCTCAGAGCTGGTGGCATTAATCAGAGTGAAGAGAAATTTTGATTTAACCCCACTTTTCAGGTACTTCTAAGATGCATTTCAAAGATGAAGAAGCATCTTTTGTGCTTTCTGCCAGCCAAGGATCCTTAAGATTGAAAGTTAACTACGTGGAAGAGTAAAGATGGCACAGCCATCTCAGAGACCTAAGTGAAATAGACAAGTGAAAAAGATGGAGCTAGTACAGCGCTCCTGGTATTGCTTACTTTCACACAGATAACTGCAAGGGGAGTTGAACACGCCTCACCCTCAGGCTAGTGACAGTTTGTGGAAGGCTGTGCAGCAACAGAAGCCTTCCAGCTTCCACCTTGGATCCATGGCGAGCACAAGGGTGCCTGTCACTCCTGGCCCAGGCCTGGGTTTTCCAGGAACTTCCCTTACTGATGTTACACTGGAACATGGTTCTGGAAGTAGTCACAAAAAGATGTCCCACTGTCCCTGTCCAATGTGGAGGTTTCTGAAAACTCCACATTGCTTTTAAAGTATTACGGAGGAATGTAGCACTTGCAGCCCCGTGAGCTGGCTATCTGTGCACATCTAAAATAGAAAAATCTTTTCAAGCTGAGTATAAACAGATCTCAAGGAGACTGGGACTCACCTCGCTGTGGCTGTGCAGAGACCGGAACCATCTAGAGATCCTTTGTCTCTTTCCTGCCCCTGGATTGCTTTGTGGAGACACCCTTGGTGGCTTCTCCAGCTAAAGCCCTTCGCAGGAGAACTTAGGCAGATGTATCTCTGAAAGTGTATTGATTTGTAGAGACAGCTGTGGGCATGGAGGTTGGAGATGAGCTCTACTAACTCACATAATAGCAAAAATGGAAAGCATTGTGCTAAGCTTTTTTAGAACAGCTGCAAAATTTCTAAATTACATAATGCACTCTTTAAAACTTAAAATTCAGATATGATTACACACAACGAAGTGCATCCATCTTAAATGTACAGTTCAATGTGTTTTTGATGAATACATACACTACCATGCTTTTGAGGCTTATCTATGTTTTTGTATGTATTAATAGTTTGTTCCTTTTTATTGGTAAGCAGTAGTGTGTTGAATGGCTATATCACGATTTGTTTGTCCTTTTCCCTTTTGAGGTACATTTCGGTTGTTTCCAGTTTTTTACTATTATGAATAAAGCAACTATCAACATTCCCATACAGGTCTCTTTGTGAATATATTTTCATTTCTTTTCGTTAAATAGCTAGGCGTAGAATTGCTGGAGCATGAGTTAGGTGTATGTTTACTTAACCTTATAGGAAACTGCCAGACAATTTACAGAATGCACTCTTAATGAACCTGATTACCTATGAAGTGAATTCTTTGACATTTTTTGTTTCATGATTTGTTTTTGTCTTGAATTGCATTGATAGGATATGGGTACATATTCCTTGAAATATATCCTTAAGGGTAAGACCTTGATTAACTATACAATTTTAGTGGTTCTTTAATGCTTCTGATTTGTTTATACAAACAGCTTGGAATCTGGAAGAATCATATTGGAAACCTGGGATGATCTCTTTCATGAATTTCTCCCATATTTTTCTTTCTTATCTACCTTAATATTTTATACATGCAAAAATATGTGTAACATATGTGTTAGTTATAAAGCATAATTATAAAATGGAACTCTGTAAATCTACCACCCCATCTGAGGATGAACATATTTCCAAGAACATTGCATGTGCCTTTGGGGTTCTCCCCACTTCCTCCCTGAAGTAACCAAGATCTGGATTTTGTGCTCTTTATGAATCCTCTTGCTAAGACAAAAACAAAAGCAAAACAAAACAAAACAAAAATATTTTATCATGTATTTGATTGTCTTGCTTTAAAATTTGCCTCATAGTTTTTGTTTTCCCTGCTTTTAAGAGCTTTATCAAAATGGTATTATGTGTATAGTTTTTCGGAACTTGCATTTCTTTACTTAACATATTGTTTCAAAGATCTGCTCATGTTGTATGTGGCTGTAGTTTATTCACTCGCTGTTGAATGACATTCCTTTCTGGGAATATATGACAATATATTGTATTACTTGTCAACTGTCATTTGTGCTGTTTCTCATATTTTTCACTTGGTATATATTACATTTGGCAGGGGGGATCTGGTACACTTAGCACAGTAATTTGAGATATAACTCTTTTCAAGTAAACAGTTTTTATAAAGTGAAAATGAGCAACCTGTTTCAGTTCCAAAGTAAGGGAAATTTATAAGATACCTGGGGAAAATTGCACAAAACAAAATGTGTGACGCATTGGCAGTGCAGTTGTAAAGCAAATACTCCAATTAATGTTTTACTACCTGATTTTATTTCCAAGGCTGAAAAAATAAGCTTGACTTTGGTATGTAGAATGTAATAATTGAAGAAAATGCAAATCACCTTCTTTGTGTAATCAAGGTAGAGCTGAAAGGCAACCTAAATTTTGATTTTTTTTCTAAATATTAAGCTATATGATAAAAAACATTTAACTTCACTGTCTAAAATAATTTAACCTTATTGACGTCCTAGCACTTTAGGAAAAAAAACATTTAAAAAAATCACAAATAAAAGCTCATTTTGGTTAAAAAAAAACCCCTACAATTTAAATAACTGTATGCATTTCTCTTTATTCCATATACCCCCTTATGTTCTCAGGGACAACTGAATGAATTTACTAATACTAAAATATATATTGTGTAGTATTTAAAGATCTTATATTAGCATCATTCTTTTAAAAAATCAGCTCTAAACTTTTGTCTTAATTTACAAGTATGTATTACAAAATTCTGAATATTAAATATAATGAAAATATAATATTGATATTCTTTTACATTTAATTGCAGAATGGATCTGTAGGCATTGAAACCAACTTCATATAGGGAATTGTCTGAAGAAATATTTAAAAATTAGTAGACCAAATTTTAATTATTCATATGGTAGTGCCTACTTTTAAAATGATACATGCTAAATTTAAATTTCTTTTTAAAGATTCAAATATATTTCTTTCTTTGTTAATGTCCAGGAATATCTAAAACTGGAACATTTTATTTAAAAATTCAGCTGAATTTCAGTTAAACAAAACAATCCCATATGAATGACTTTCTTAAGTAAAGAAAGATTTATTTCCCTTCTATCCAACTGACTCACTGAATTGAGCTAAAAATTTCCAAGGGGAAAAATGATCTAGGGAATAAATACAGGGGGAAAAGGGCTAGGTTTCCATTATAATAGCTTTTGACTTGTTTTCAGCTCTTAATTTAAAAAATTATTTACGAACGATGGGATGCATAATGTAACGCGGAAATCTTTTACAATTAGAGTAAAAAACAGAAACCTACTTTCCTTTAGAACAGATACCCTCTTACCAGACAGCCTGACTGTTTATGATACTAACACTTCTACTCAATCTCGACATTCACAACTCTTTTGTTAGCCATCTTCTTTTTACTTATTATTGACAGCAATTAGCCTGAGTCATGAAACCGGACCACATTAAAGGCGACACGTGGTCCAATCACTATTTTTAAAAGTCCACGTATTTCAAACTCCTCTCTCTAGCCATTGCTGGGCTGTTTCCCGCTTTGAGGACCTGGTCACCACAGCGTTATTCATTAGATGGCAGTCCTAGTGCAGTCTCTCTTTGGGGAAACCCCTCCTTGGGCACATTCAAGAAAATCACAGAGGAGACTGGGCTGGTAGTTTCTAGTCACTTACAGAGCGAAGGAGGCAAGAGAGACGTGCCCGGGAGGACCCGAGGCAGGTGCGGGTGGGTTTCCGCAGTGACCACTCATCGTGCTTGCGTGAGGCGTGTTCGCCTGTCGCGAACCCAACCAGGAGACCCGTCTCGGCCCCGGTCCCCCCACCCCTTCCTCGGGGAGCCCCCTCGGACACGCCCACTAGCCTCGGGGCCCCCGGAGCCCCACACCGTGCACGCGCCCTGGCCGCTCCCCTCAGCCGCCCACGTGGTGGAGCCAGGAGAAGCGCGAATCCGCGAGGATCTCTCTGGCCCCGCCGCGGGTCTCGGAGGCCGGGCCAGCGCTACCCAGCCCGGCCGGCCCCCAGTCCGGGCCCCCATATTTCCTCTCCCGGAGGGAGGGAGGCGACACTCCGCGGGCCAGCCCTCCCCGGCTTCTGCCGCGCCCCCTGGCGGCCGCCGCGGGGACGCGCGCTGGGCACGCGGGGCAGCCTGTCTGGGCTCCCTTTCCCCGGCTCCGGGCCCCAGCGGGCCGTCTCCCCTTGCTCCCGGGGCCGAGCCACGCGAGCCGCGCCCTTCGCCCTAGCTGCCCGCGAGCCCTGGAACTGTGGGCTCCCCGATGGCGACGCCGTGGCCGCCCCAGCCTTGCGCGAATGTGCCCACTTAGTAGCCTGGGGGTCTCCTTTCTCCCAGGTATGCCCCTCCCGCCACGTTCGAGCTTTCCAGCAGGCTGCGAAAAAATGCCGCATGCACGCACTTATTTATTTCTTTTGCAACAGCTGCAAGAAACAATGAAGCTTTTCAAGAACTGGGGAAACGCGTTTTCCAGCTTTGCTGTTGTTGTTTTCAATGAACCTCTCGGGCCCCGCACTCCCCGACCGCCCCCACCCCCCACCCCAGCCCCTCCTCCCCTCCCCCCCTCCCCTGCTAGCTCCTCCGCCAAGCCCGGACCGGCGCCGGGGGCATTGTTTTTGGAGTCTTGCGGGAGGGGAGGGCGCGTGCAGGGTGGCCGGCGCAGTGCGGGTGGGGGCGAGAGCGTGTGGGCGCGCGCGCGCGTGTGCCCGCGCGGGCAGGGGGCGGGGGCGGTGCTTCGCAGCTTCGCATCCCACGCCCGGGCTCCGCTCCGCACTGCCCTGAGATCCCAGGCTCCGGCTCTTGGCGCGCGCCGGCCTGGGCCGGGCCCTCCGCGCGCCGCGGCTGCGGCTGTGGCCGCTCCAGTGTGCGCGCGGGCGAGTGTGCGCGCGGGCGAGTGTGCGCGGCCCCGAGAGCGCGCGCGCGCGAGCCCCCAGTGTGTGGCAGCGGCGGCGGCAGCGGCGCGGCGAGGCTGAGGCTCTTGTTTACCAGCATTAACTCTGCTGAGCGGAAAAAAAAAAAAAAAAAAGGAAAAAAACCCGAGGAGGAGCGAGCGCACCAGGCGAACTCGAGAGGCGACCGAGGGAGAGGGACGCCGCCAGCGAGCCTGCCCCCGGCGCGCCCGTGCCCGGAGCTTGCAGACCCTCGGCCCCGCTCCCCGGGCCCTCCACGCCCCTCCCGCGCGAGGGGAGCTCCACGGCGCGCCGCGCGCCTCGGCTTTGACCTTCAGCGAGCCGGAGCCCCCGCGCGGAGCCGGCGGCGGCGGCGGCGGCGGCGGCAGCGGCGGCGGGCGGGGGCCGGCGCGGGTCGGGCGGCGGCGGCGGCGGCGCTGAGCCCGGGCGGCGCGGCGGGAGTGCTGAGCGCGGCGCGGTCGGCCCGCCGCTTTGTGTGTGTCCTGGATTTGGGAAGGAGCTCGCGGCGGCGGCGGCGGCGGAGCTGAGGGAGGAGGCGGCGGCGAGCGGAGCCCGGAGGAGGAGGAGGAGGGGGAGCCGCTCATTCATTTTTACTCCGTATTTCTGCCCCCCGGTCGGCCTCGCCCGCGACCCGGACTTCGGGGCAATCTTGCGAACTGCGTCGCGCCCTCCCGCCGCGGAGGCTCGGGCGTCGGACAGCCTCTTCCTCTGTCTGGGGTCGGGTTTGTCCTTCCTCGCCGAGACGGATTTGGGCTTTGCCCCCTTTCTTTGCAGTTTTTCCTCCCTCCTGTCTCTTTGGGTTTGAAAATGGAGGCCGACGACGCCGACAGCCCGCCCCGGCGCGCATCGGGTTCCCGACTTCGCCGAGTCCTCGGCCGCGGCTGCCGGCGCTGAGGGGCCGCCCAGCGCCGCCGCCCGCCCCGTCCGCGCAGCCCCGCGGACCCCCGGCCGGCGCCGCCTTTGGAGTATTGTTGCCTTCGCCCTTGTTTTTGGAGGGGGAGGGCGAAGACTGAGTTTGAGACTTTTTCTTTTCGTCCCCACCCCCCTTTTTTTTTGAGAAAGGGGAATTTCGTCCCAAATAAAAGGAATGAAGTCTGGCTCCGGAGGAGGGTCCCCGACCTCGCTGTGGGGGCTCCTGTTTTTCTCCGCCGCGCTCTCGCTCTGGCCGACGAGTGGAGAAAGTGAGTATGTGCCCGCCGCCCGCGGCCACTGCGGGAACTTTTCCTCTGAGGGGCTGCGCCCTGTTTGCGAAACACGAGTTGCCACCGTCGCAGCTGTCGGGCTCCCGGTCTCGGGAGCCGCGGGGCGGGGCGCCGAGGGGCTCGGCCGGAAGGCCGGAGGGGCCCCGGGGCCCAGGCTCGTTAGTTTGGAGCCCCGCGGGCCCCAGCTCGGCGCATCCCCACGCGGGAAGGGCCTCGGTGGCTTTTTCTTTCGCTGTCCCGAGAGCCCTGCCCCGGGGGTCGGCTGTCTCCGCAGCGCTCACTCCCGGGCGGCCCGCGGGCTCCAGCGGGGAAGTTCGCGCCCGGCTTCCCGCACCTCGCGCCCCTCCCGGCGCACGGGGCCGCGCACCGCGCAGGCGGCGGTGACAGCTCGCGCGGCCACCTCGCGGCTGGGGCAGACTCGGTGCCCGGTGGCGGGAGCGGGCAGCCTACTGGCCTTGGGGGTGCAAGGTGCCCTGGAGGAGGTGCCTGGCGGAGAGGCTTCGCAGCCCCAGGATAGGTTTCCAAACATTCTAGCGCGGCCTTCTGTCGCACAACGCGCTTTGTCCCTTGGGCTCTTTGGGTTCCTGGCCTTCTCTGTGGCTTTCGCCGGACCCGCGGCGGGTCGCCAGTCCCCGGCTTCCCAGGGCTGCTCAGTGCTGCTCGGGGGTGCAGGGAGCGTTCCCGCCTAGGTCCCCCACCCCTCCATGCAGCCCCTGGAAAAGTGCGAGGTCGGGGGCCCTGCGTCAGTTGGGCTCTTCCGGGGAGCGCGTCCGGACCCCCAGTTCAGAGGGTGCTGGGAGCTTGTCCCAGATTCTGCCGGTGGGTGGACGCTCTCCTCCTCCTGGCGGGGCTAGGGGTGGTAGGGCAGCATCCGAGTGTGCGGGAGTGGGTGTGTGGTCGGAGCCGACTTGCATTTCCATACACGTGCTCTCAACGCGGGGCTGTAGCTGTAGCCACACGGCCGCTCCGGGACACCGAGACGCCGGGCCCTGGCGAGAGGTGTCGTGCGTCGTCGTTTAAGGGGCGCCAGGATCTGCGGCGGCGGGGGTGCGGAGGAGGGTGTTTTGTTTTGCGACCGCGCAACCTTGGGCTGGGTTTCGTAGCCAGAGTTTTGTTGCACTCCCTCCCCCGCTGCCCCGCACTTCCTTTGTACATAGTTAATAAGCAATATCGCTCCACACGCTGTCGCCTGCAATCTGATAGCTTTTGTTTTGGTAGTGTCGGGTAGGGGTAGGGAAGTGCGGGGAGGGAGGGAGTGAGAACTTAGGGCCCCGCGGGGTGTGGAGGGAGGAAAGGAGGGAGTCCTGTTCTTCTCAAAACATTGAAGTGAGGCTTACTGGTACATTCGCGATGGCAGGGTAACTTGAACGCGATTAAAGTTTAAACGCAGTCACAGAACTGGGGCTAGGAAAGACGAGGGCGTGTTGGTGAGTAATGCTTGCCGAGGGTATGCAGGTGGTGCCAATTAACTTTGAAAAATCACGACGGAGCCTCGAAGAGTGGGGGGGGGGGAATCGGGAGGCAGCGGGGGCTGTCTGTCCCCATCATAGGGGCAATTCGGAAAGGCTGTTCCTGTAAACAAACCCTTCTTAAACGTTTTGTAAGAAATGAGTCCATGACGGAGTAACAGCAGATTTTTATAGAATTAGCGTGTTTACTTCATGGAGTAAGACTGTGATTGAGTCCGGACCTTCTACAAGTCTGAACTCTCCTGTTCTTTGTTTTCTAAACTTTCCGCTGGCTGGATTGGGCGAAGGGCTTTCGGCTCCCTTCTAAGGCTCACAGATAGTGTTTGGGGGGACAGAGGAGGGTTTCTAGCCTTTAAAAGCTAAATATAGCTTAGGAGACACAGGAGAGTTAATCCATTTTACTACAGCATGTTGTTAAACTGTGTCGTGTCTCTGGTTTTATTGTTTAATGTTAGTAAGTTCTGAAATTCACAACAGCAGGAATGGCCTTGCTTCTCCCATGCAGGACTGCGGCATTTTAAAATAGGATATCATGTTTGGAGTTCTTCGTGAAAAATATTCTTTGTGAAAGGTGGTTTTTTTCCCTGAGAAAACAGTCAGGAGGGGTAGGGGCATTTAAACGTACTTTTGTAGTCCTAGATGCCAAAGCTTTGCTCAAGGATCCCTTGAAAATGGTTGGTTTCTGAAAACTTGATGGATGGCCAGAAAGCACCCCAGTCCTCATTATGGTTTGTTGAAGTTCTAACTCACTACCTGCCCCTCCCTACAGCTTGGAAGTTTTCAGGAGTAAATGATATGCTCAGTGTCAGGGTGTGTTCAGTTCTTAGTCCAAAAGGTGCTGGAACGCTTACTTCTGATAGAAATAAACCACTGAGTCCTATCAGAGACCAACATTCTTTTGACTGTCTAGTATAATATAATAGAGACTGGGGTGCTGTTGATTAATATTGTGTTGGCCTGTTTAGGGATTAGTGTTTTCTCTCAGAGTGTGATAGCAGTAGGGATGATTTTTTAAATCTTTAACTTAGGAAATCTAGACGTTTCGAAGCAGATGAAGTCATACAGACTTTTGTATCAATGTACTGTGAACAGTGCATCTGAAGAAGGGAGGTTTGGGAGTTAGGAGTGATAGCCAAATAATATGCTTTTTTTATATAAAAAAAAGTCAATGTGCACTTTAAATGTATTGTGGCCATCTCATTAAAAAGATCCGGTCATCTTTCTGCCCCAGGCACAGTCATATCTTATTGTCAGGGAAATGTAGGTATGTGAAAGGTTGGTGTTAAAAGAAGTTGCTGTTTTATTACCAGGAGAAGAATCCAGAATAAGAAGTTTGGAAAGAACCTAAATAGCAAATTATAGTTTAGCTTCTCTAGAGGGAAATAGCAAGTAAACGGTACTTTTGCGGAGGGGTGGGGCGTGGGTTTGAAGTTTAAAAGGTTATATGTTTGATTTGTCAGAAGGATTAGAAAAGTCCAACGTTAAGAAATATGCTAAGGTTGACTGGAAGAACATTAAAAACATGCTAAGTGGAAGAAGTCAGTCACAAAAGACCACGTATTGTATGATTCCATTTATATGAAGTCCAGAATAAGCAAATCCATAGAGACAGAAGGTAGATTAGTGGTTGCATAGGGCTCGGGGAGGAGGGGGTGGGGAGTGGCTGCTAATGGATGCAGGGTTTCTTTTTGGGGTGATGAAAATATTCTAAAATTAGATTGTGGCGATGGTTGCACAACTTTCTGAAAATACTAAAAACCATTGAATTGTACACTTTAAATTAGTGATTTTTATGGCATGTGAATTATATCCCAAATGTAATGTGGGATTTTTAAAAAAAAATATGCTAAGGTTGAAAAGAATGCGTTGTGTTCCTTTGAACATAGAATCTAGATTAAAATCATTAAGTAAATTTGTCCAGCAGGTTGATGTCTCTCTTTTTTTTATTTATGGAGTTTTTCAGATCCATGAACTACAAACTGATCGCTGAAGCTCTAACAACAGAGATTCAATGCCATAGGAGAAAAGGACAGACAGGAGAAAAGAATCTTGGTTAGACATAGCTCACATTAAGGATTAAGGGGTTGGGTTAAAAAAACGCAAGTGCTAGTAGTGAAAGTCCGATTTGTGACAGTAAAATCCTTAACTGAATCTGAAACGATGTTGGTCTTTCCAAGATGAGAGTTTAGGAGCCGAGTCTGGATGGCATTTTCTATTCCAGTTTTCTTACATATGTTTTCGAACAAGAAAGAATGTAATGTTTAAGATGATAAAGAATTTCCACTGTCTTTTTTTTTGATATCCCATATTAACCACCCTAGTAGTAAAAACTGAGGAAGAACTGTTCATTTTAATGCAGTGGGCTTTTTCTTCTTTGTTGCTTGTTTTATTTCTTAAATAGCTCCAGAATCTGAGCAGGAAAGAGAATCTTTTTAGGATACAGCAGCTTTTTCAGGTATACAGTGATTATTTTTTTTTTAAGTTAAAATTTCTTATTGAACAAAAGATTAAAAAACATAGCAAATGCATTTTTGTTTTCAAACTGTTCTGTCTTTATCCAGATTTACCTTGGCCTTTTAATAGGAAAAGACCTGAAGAATAATTGTTGTTTATTATTTGTTTTTGGTCTTCCTCTGAGGCTCAGTTTACTAATAAAAATGTTTCCTGTTCTTCTTATTGTTGCAAGATCAGGGCAGTAATGAATATCAACTGTATCGTTTTCACTTGTTGCCTTAGAGTTTTGCCAAGGAGAGCCCTCCAGGGACAGTAGCTTCCTTTTAAATCTGGTTTCATTTGTTTTGTAAGAATGAGCTGTAAGAAGCAACTGAATCCAGCCAGCACTTATTGAGCACCTGCTGTATGGAAGCTGGATCCTTTGTTAAGTGATGCCCGAGCCTGCACAGAAAGAGAACTTCACTTTTGTCCTTGGGGCATTTTGTATAATCGTGCATGAAACAAAGTTTCTTGAAAATTCAGATCTTTTTCAGACTCAGCACAGGGTACACAGTTCTCAAGTAACATTTTAAAGGCTCTTTAAAAACATTTCTGTAGACTTAAGACAGGAAGCAAATCAGTGTTGTTGATCTTCTGAAGGCCTGTGCGGCACCGCTTGCCTTATTAATACCTTCCCTCTTATTGCATTGTCGCTGGCAGGCTGTGACATCCATGAGAGTCACCCATCTCGATCAGCTTCTTTTAACACTGGTTATGGCAATTGTGATTAAAAATGGACAGTTACCATTTGCCAAAACTTTAGTAGGAGTTACAGGTGTATACATGAATGTTTCACAGCACGTTTTGAGTTGTAAGGAAGATGGGACTTAACTTGGTTTAAATTTTTTGGATTTACACATTGCTTAGTTAGCTTTCTGGAAATCTTTAGAGAACTTTCATAATTGTAAGGCCTTATTTAATTTAAAATACTTTGCTGATTTTAAAAGTGTGAGGGGGTAAGAAAGAGATTGAGGAGGCAATTAAATCTTGAAATGTTTTTTAATTGTAAAATGTCCAAGCCGTGTTTCTCTCTGGGTTGTGATTTTTTTCGATTTGTTTTCAAAACTCACTTAAAAATCAACCCTAGTTCATAGAAGAGGTATTTGTGCCCACAGGCCAACTTGCTTTGAACTGCTGTTCTTAGCCAACTTATGACAGGTGCTATCTGAGTCCAAGAGATGCATGCCTCTCAATTGTACTAAATATATAATAGTTGCACACGTGCTTGGGATATAGTTTCTTGATTTCTCTGTCTGAGATGTTCCAAAGGAAAATTCTGAACACTTTAAAGACAACAAGTTGAATTATGAATGAAGCACTCTGACCTCTCCTTGAAAATGGTGTTTGGCATCTGATTATCAAGAGGAACTTTTCCAGTTATTTGTAAAGAAATGATTTGGCTTAAACTAAGGTGGCGGGGGTGGGGGTGGGGGGGTGGGGGGGTGGGGGGGTGGAGTGGGGAACAACAGTCCCAATGTTTTTGCACATTGAGACTTGTTGACATTTGGGGAGGATTTTCAGTATTTGGAAAGATTAAAACTTTGAAATAAGTACCACCCTTATACCAACCCCCAAGGATCTGGAAAGAACTGATTTCTTCTGAGGAAGGGGCATACATTTGGTGTAAAATGGTTGGTAAACAGAAGATCTTTAAAAACAAGTTAGGTTGTTATCTCAATAGATGCACATTCCCTGGGCATGGTGAAGTTCGTTTCTTTTGATAAATTGTTTTGGTTATATTCGACTCAAAATATTAACAGTGTCTTTGATTTTGAGACTTTTGAAGTTTGAAGACTAAATTGTTTTCTATTTTTTTTTCTATTTTTAAATCATCAGTTTTACTCATGTTGTAAAATCCCAAATAATACGTTTAGAAGATTTCTCTACTTTTTCCACTTCTGCCATCTTCACTTAGGGCTTATGAAATTGATTAATTTCAAAATCTGAAGGAAATATTGATATTTCTTTACTTGAATTAAATGGTTTTTTCTCTTTCCTTTTTTCCTCAATAAATACACGTTGAGTACTTATTGGACTCAATTCTTTAAGTTTAAAAATTTGTTCTGATATCATAAACTATCCTACATATGATTTTAAATATATGAGTCAAATCATAGAAATTACTTGCTATGTTTGTTTAAAACGCTAAAGAAACAAACTAGTAAACAAGGCTTTCATTTTTCTCTTTTTTCTGCCCTGGACTAGAAGAATTTTTAAACTTATAGGTTGCTATTCAGATTTTACTGGAACACAACAGAAAGTTTCTTTTATGATGAGGGGTGAATGCCTATGATTGCAATAACTTTTACGGTGTATTGTTGCTACTATTTATGATGGGGAAAGGTAGGTAGGGATGCAGGGACTGCCTTTATTCTCATATTGGTCCTCTCCTTGGTTAGTGCTGGTGATGGCTACTTGGTCAGTTGCTGGGGATGTGTCCATGGAGCTGAGTGTCCCACGTATGATTGCTGATGGTTTCTTATTTGAAATAGATTGGAGGCTAGCCACATAGGGAAAATGTGCATGCATAAGACAGGTACCACCAAATGCTGCAGAGATAGCTATACCTGCTTTAAATTGTTCACATTGTGATAGTCTGGAAGTCTTAAAAAATTTTTTTTTTTAATTTAAGCATTTGTATTTTAAAGACTTGAGAAAGTATTCTATTCCTAGTCCAGAAAGTTCTTGGGAGAAGGAGGTTTGAAAGTTTATTTTTTATATCACTCCTTAGCCTCTTAGTCCCCTTAACAAGACAAGCATCTACTTTAGTAATAGTTATATAATAAAAAATGCCACTTGTTCAGAATTGTGTGTGTGTATTTCCATCCATTCATCCGAGTTCTGACAGTTTCAAGTACATTATTGTTGCTGTTTTGTATACTTTTGTATGGCTACTTTTTTTTTTTTAAACCCATCACTAGCTTTCTTTAAACTGGCTTTGGAATTATTTGTCAGGTTGGTAATTCAGGTGTGTGCATACTGCTTTCTAAATTACTCTTGACGTGAGAGAACAAATATATGTTGACAGTCTTAAAGCATAAATGTTTTATAGAGCAGAACTTTAAAATTTTCCTTAGATATTTTGGATGCCTACTTTCAGCTTATCCTCTCACATAAAATACAGTCAGTGATTTGTCTCTATAAAATTGATTATTGGAAATACATGTTAGACTAAGTACATGAGACAGTACCAATTTGAGTTAGGCAAATTTTAGTTAATAACACTTCAAGGGAGAAAAGTGTGATGATGATTAGGGAGAGATGAGTTTATAACAGTTTTTCCGAAATTGGAAGTATCCTAGTGACCTTTAATAACCTCCTGGAGAAAAGTAGTAAGCATAGAAAGAAAGCCCAGGTGAGAGGTCCATGAGCTACCTTCCTCTATCAGCTGGCAATTGTTTTCTTAAGTCATCAGCTATTAATTATATTTAGGTTGCAAAATCCTCAGCAGTTGTGCTCAGATTATCAGTGTCATCCTGTGTTTATTCTCCCCACCTAATTTTCTGGGGTCTCATAGTAGTGGGTTAATACCTACCAATAGCTCACAGACTCCGAATTTGAAAGAGAAACACAGATTGTCATGAAAACAAACGAACAAAGAGACCAGCGACAGAGGAAGGTCTGCTGTTCAGGTTCCTTAGTTCTGTTGTCTGATTTCTGTGGATAATGAGTTCATGGCACATGTGAGGTCACAACATGGTATAGTTTAATCACAGGAAATTCTTTTGTATTGCTGCTTTACTTTGTCGAGCGATATATTTGGGATTTTCTAACATTACCTCAGTAAGAATTTCAACAACAAATGTTGGATCAGGATGGAATTCCTAGTTAAATTTCAGTTCATCAGCCCTTTTCTGGGGAGACTCGTTCATTGAATGTTTCCTTTCTACCTCACTGAGTCACTTGAAATTGTTCAGATTTGTGCATTTCTGGCTCCACCCTGGTCCAGTCCAGACCTGCATGGACTCTTAGAGGAGATGCTTGGTTGGCCTCTGGGCCGGGCACTCTGACTCCTGCACCCTCCCTCTGCTTTGATGGACTTGCCAGCCCCAGATACTCAGCATGTGCCTTTTGTGGTGCCGCATCATGGTCCAGGAATCAAGTCCAAGGGCCCCCATCTCAGGCTGTAATCCATCCTACTGAGTGAGACTTTGCTGTAGGGATCCCATGTGAATTCCCAGCACTCTCCAGCAATGGGCTCTAGCTGTGCGGTGAGTAAGCCCATTCCTGTCTCCATGGTTTTGCACCTGCTGTGTTCATGGCTTGGCATGTTTTTCCTCTTTACTGCTCCCTGTCCCCCTTCCCCCTCCATACTGAATAGTGGAAAGTGCTACTCTAGAGCACAGCAAGGTCACCTGGTTCTAGTTTCTCTTTCGCTGCCAATTAGTTCCCAGGCCCTGAACAAGTTAACTTTTCTGATTCTCAACAGAAATGTAGAGACTTGAAATAATTGGGGGAGAGTTTTCTCCTTTTCTCATTAAACAACAAAATAAAATCATCTTCTAATATATTTAGAAAATTAAGGTCAGGAAAATTGGGGGGCGGGAGAGGAACTTTTTTTCATTTAAAAAAACCTCTAGGTTTCAGATCTGTGAAATAGGGACAATACTGTAACTGTCTAAAGATGGGACACTGAGTCAGTTAATTCCTGTCCCTCGAATACCTTCCTGTGGTTATAGTACATCTGAGATGCCATCCTTTAATTTCTAACTCAGATTCCTTCTCCTTCCTGAAGCTTTTCTTGATTACCCTCATTTCTATAGACCTGACTTCCCCCTTATTCCTTTTGATGTCATACCCCCTGCTGTGCCGGTTAACAGTGATTTATTTTGTCTGGTACCTGAGCTGTTGTCATTTTATGAGGCTATAGAGAGCAGTGCAGCCAAAAGGCTTGGGTTTGAATCTCAGCTGCTCAATAGCTAAGGTCTCAAGAAAATTGTTTAATCTTCCTGTGCCTCAGTTCCCTCATCTGTAATATAATAATTTTTTAAAATTAATTAATTTACTTTTGGCTGCACTGGGTCTTCGTTGCTGCGCGCAGGCTTCTCACTGTGGTGGCTTCTCTTGTGGCGGAGCACGGTCTCTAGGCACGTGGGCTTCAGTAGTTGTGGCTCGCTGGCTTCAGTAGCTGTGGCTTGCACACTCTAGAGCACAGGCTCAGTAGTTGTGTCACACGGGCCCAGTGCTCCGTGGCATGTGGGATCCTCGCGGACCAGGGATTGAACCTGTGTCCCCTGCACTGGCAGGCGGATTCTCAACCACTGCGCCACCAGGGAAGCCCTGTAATATTATAATTTTAATAGAACCTATTCCAGACATTTATTCATAAAAACGAAGTGAACTGATACATATATCAAGTGCTTAGAACAGAGGCTGGCATGTACTAAGCCCTCAGACTTTAGCTTGCTACTGCTCATGACATGACATCCTTGAACAGAGATGTTATTTGGGTAGTGCCAGAAATATAGGACGCACTTGACATTTGACTGCCATTGTCAGAGCCTGGGACATAGTAGGTGCTCAATAAATGTTCTGTAATAAAGCTTTATTTTGCTAAGGTGCTTATTAACAGGATTGCAATTTGCTTGTTAAACACAGTTGTGTGATTTTACCTTTTTTCAGTAAACGGTGGCCAGTGCCTGCAGTGCAGCATCCATTTCAGAGATCTGTTTATTATACTTTCTCTCTTAATTCTTTCATTTGTCAATTTCTGCTGGTGCCCAAGAAGTGTCCAGTGTGCACTTTGCCCACCTCACTAATGCATAGGCGCCATCTAGTGGCCAGAAAGGAAATTTAGTCTCTTGGGTCCTGAATTAACAGTGCCCTATGGATGAAGATAGCAATTACCCCACTGCCCTTCTTAGATTTTGCTGTTTGGCTTGGTTCCTGGGAATCCGGTTTGCAGGAAAATGTGGAGACTGCAGGCTTCTGTAGGAACCGTTGGGATATGGTTTTGAATTAAGATTGTTCTACTGCATCAGTGAGCTAGCATGAGAGAATTAGGGTCTTCCTAAGTGATGTCAGCAACTTTGGCAAAGTTGTTATATCTAGTGTGCCTTTTACAATTTGGGATTTAAGATGTTTTTACAGAACTTTAGAAAATGACAACTTCTAAAATATTTCTTTTGAGGTTAGAGATTTAAAAAACCTATTGATTCATTTTTAAAAATAAGCAAGATTTACTTACTCTTGTTCTACTTAAAATATGTGGTAAAACTTTAATATTATTCTTAAATGTGTGCCCTTGGGCAGTTTTTATGTGGTTCAGGTGTTTACCAGCCAGAAATCCTAATAGAGAATAGTAACAAACACTGTTATTGCTGGCGTTGGGTCTCACATTGGTTGTATTTTGTTAGATATTTTTCTATATTTGGCTTCATACTTTTTGGGTATTTTCAGAATCCACTTTCTCACTTCCTTAGTTGAGGCTACACTAAGTTAGTGTATAGGTGGCTCTTCAGTTTTACATTTCGAAAGTTTTAGACTGGTCTCTCCGTGATTGCTTTTTATTATTCTTAATTTGGAAGTCATTGGTTTGTCTGTCTGATAGAGGACTGCAACCTGCCATCATCTAAGACATTTTGAACAGCAGCTCCGGCTGTTTCTGAAACAGGCTGTACCCATTCAAGTCTCTCTGCCTTGGCAGGTGGGAGCCTCTCTGCTTGGAACAACTATATTACCAATTTGCCCTCTGGCAAACTCTTTTCAGAATTAGCTACAGTTCCCCCTCTCTGGTGGCCTTGATCCTGCATGCTGGATGGTCTCACGGCTCTCTCCTTATACCCCTATTAGTGCATCACCCCCAAATTGTTTTATCCCACTGGTCGGGGAACGGAATGGTACCTTGGTCATCCTTGAATTCCCAGGACGCGGCCCAGTGCCTGGCACATAGGAAGACCTCAAGAAACAGAACACTTCTTAAAGGGACAAACTCCGTCCCTCTCCCCACCCCCCCATTCACCTTGAAGCACTCTTTACAACACTATTTACAACAAATTTATTTTCATCTTGTCATGATCACTTTGCCAGCTGAAACATTTTATCAGGCCAGTTACTACTACATAGAACTTGAAAGCAATCTTTAAAATCATTGTTTCATCAGGCTTTTTGTACACTGAGGTTAATAAAAATTTTAGAACCCCTGGAAAGGTCACTTGTGATTCTAGCCCTGTGTCAAGGCTGCCTCATCCCTCTGGAGGGAAGCCTTGTTCCAGAAGTTCCTTATAGATAGGGTTTAATGAATCACTCATCAGCACCAATTGTGTCGGTGGCAGGCTTCAAACTACGTGGAGCTGGGCACGTGATTGGAGGCAAGCAGTCGGGCTGGGCTCTGCTGTGTGGTCTGCCTGGCTTGGCCTGATGCAGGGGAGCAGGGGGGAGCCTCAGGGGTTCTGGTGGGCACTGCCTCCTCTGCAGCTGCTGACCACTCACACTCTTCCCTCTGAATGACAGGGACCCCCTAGGCTGTTTCTTATGGCTTTTCCAGTTCTCAGATCCTGAGACATTGTAGAGAGAGATGAACTTCTTAGGAAGGTCTGGTTGGAAGCAGCAGAATCACTGTGAGCAGACATTTGCTTCTGTTTCTTGCATTGTTTTCTTGTTGAGGCCAGTAGACTTTTGCATTGGATCCTGGCAGGGACAGTAGCTAATCTTAAAGACCTCTGTCACTTAAGTGCTCCCTCTCCTTTAGGGCTCTGGACAAGGCCTTTGACGGCCTCATTGTAGGGCCATTGAAGGTGAAGCCTGCTCCCTGCACACCTCCCCTCCCCCGGAAGTTTACTTGTCTAGGATGGTGTGACGAGGACTTCTGAACATAATTAACACCTAAGAGATTATCGTTAAAAGCTTCATACCCTTGAGGAGACTTGTAAGATGGGATATTTCTTATAGAATGTAAACATAATCATTTGAACCTGGCACATTAATTTCAAGCATAGATTGTAAAAGAGTCTTGTAAAATCGCCATGCGAATGTTGAACAGGGTGGATGTGAACTCACCAGGACAAGCCAGCACGGTGCCTGCCCTTCATCTGTCCTTGTTGTGGGGCTGCCTATGCGCAGCACTGCCTGCCTTTGAAGCCCCCATCCCCGCACGTACCCCTCTGTCTCCCTTTCTCAGATGTAGGCAGGTATTGGAGCAGGAGCTCCAGGCCTCAGTGTCCCCATCTGTAGTTTGGGATGATGTGAGGATTAGCAATAATGTATCTCAGGTGCTCAGCAGAACCAGCTTGTAGAAAGCATCCAACAGATGCATGTTTTTGTCTGTCTTTTCTCCACATGCTGTGGTGGCCCTGCCGGCCTCTCCCCAGGGCTCCAGGCCCCGGCCTTCCCCCCATGCTAACCACTGGAGGATTGACCTCCTTTCCTATATCTACAGTGAAGTTTTGAACTCATGAAGTGTGTGGGCTGCAGGGGTGGGGACGTCGAGCTGCTGAAGAGCACGAGAGGCTGTAGGGGGACGTCTGACTTCAGTGCTCCTTGAATGTATTGACTCTCAGGGTCCCAGGGGCGAGGCTCCTGGTGGGGCAGGGCCTGTGGAGGTGGGGTGGGCAGGAGAGCCAAGCGCTCTGGGAGGGGACTCAGCCTTTTGAGCGTCAGGGTGTTCCCTGGGAGAGAGTGTGCAAGGGAGACCTCTCTGGCCTCTTGGTGGGGTCCCTGGCATGAACCAGTGAAGGTGTAGGTGAGGGAGGCCCAGGAGGAGGCGGCTCACACAGCAGAGCCCTTCAGAAACAGCTGCCCTGGACTTTAGAAATGTACACACACATACGCTTCATCTTTGTTGGGGGCATCAGGGGTGCCTGGTAGGGGTGAGGACCAGGCTGAAACTGGGGGAGCCAACACGGCCTCCAGACTTACTCCTCTCCTCTAAAAATAAAAGTGAAACCTCTTCAGGTGAGCTTGTGCGTTCATTGCCGGACGCTGCTTTCCAACTTTCCAAGGGAACCCAGTCGAGCGATGACCCTGGTTCCCCTCCGAGCTAGGTCGTGGGCCTGGCTGGCCGTGGCCTTGGCCTGCTGCGATTGGGGTGGGCAGGGCCTGGCCCCCTGCAGTGCTGGCAGACCTCGCAGGGCTGTTTCCAGGCCTCACCGCACCACCCGGAGCAGTGAGGAATGATTTGTTTGAAAGGGGATGCCAGCTCTGTGTCCAGGTCTGGGCTTTGCTACTGGTGCTTTTTAACGCGTATTGATTTATGCTTTTAACTCGACCGGGCACGTTATAGTTCTCCTGAGAAGCAGTTGCTGGTCCTTAGCTGGGGGTTGGTGCTGGAAGATTCCTGCTGCCTGTTCTGCAGCTGTTTTCACTGGACAAATAACCTTAAAAACACGCCAGTTTCAGAGGCTTCCTGAAGGGCCTGGGTACTCTGGTGCTACTTTCCTGCTATCAGCATAGTGAATTCTGAATTTTAAATTCCTTTTCACCTGTTGGAGCAAGCAGAGCCTAAGCGTCTCAGAGTGTCCGTTTTCCTCAGTTGGAAAGCAGGCCTTCTGCTGTGCCACAGGCTGCTTTTCTCCCCGGTCATGTTTGATGGTCCAGATTCCCTTTGGAAATTTGAGTTAGAGCCTGGAGCCTCTCAAAATGAGAAGTCTACTGATGGGATGTTCCTGGGACACCTTGTTTTCCTTCTCTGCCCCAGTTTTCTCATCTGTAAAATGGGAGTTGATAATGGCACCCATTTCAGAGGACAAGACTAAATATTTCATGAGCAAATACACATACATTCCTTTGAATGTATGACATTCCTGTCATCTGCACTAGGGGTTAGCTCTTCTTATTTTTGCTAAGGATGGAGGAGATACACATTAAAAGTTGTTTATTTCCTTGAAAAATAATCGGTACCCTCCTGGTGTGTATGGATTCCGATGTTGCGCTTTTAGCATCATTTGCCTTCTCTGACCTTTACATTAAGACTTGAGCTTCATTTTACTTAGAGGAGTTTCACGAGTGCTTGGTCCAGCCTTATCTTTGGGGATAGAAGACACTTCCCTCCCTTCTGTCCCTCTCTCTTCCTGTTGTCGCTTCTGTCTCCAGGGAAGGGCGTGAAACATTCTCCTCCAGGAGAGGCAGTTATTTGAATCCCAAGAAAGCCCAGGTGTCAGCACTACAGGAGAGAAATGAGTCATTCCCACAGTAGTGTGAAGCGTGTACAGCCCTGCACTGTCTTCCTTCCTCAGGAATAGCTCAGGTAATTAGGGGTCAGGCGGCCTTCTGGGGAAGAAGCAGATCTGCATGAGAAATGAGGGTGGGAGTCATAGCCCCTGCCCAAATTTAGGACACAGGATCTGAAACACATGAATCTACTTATCCAGAAAAACTAATTAAAATATTTAAAATAGAGAGTGTGGAAAAATTGAGAACCCGTGGCCCTTGTAGGTCAAGGGTTGTTTGCAGTAATGGGAGTCCCAGAGCCTGGGTCCCCGGCTGCCAGAGAAGGTCTCAGCGAGGGGGTGGGAAGGCAGCCACAGAAATGGTGCCTGGTTAGTAAATGCTTTGCTGGAGAGCTTCCCCTAGGACAGAGAGAAGGAATTGCCCTCTTGCTCTGCTCTCTTGGGTTGAACGGGGTCTCTGCTTACCAGAATGGGGATCCAGGTTTAGTCCTGCTTCAAGAGCTTGTTAAGTGGGCTTGGGTGGTCTCACTAGGGGGCCATCACCTTTGGTGGTGTTTCTAAGAGAAATGTGTCTTGAATCCAAACCACTTACTCAACCAACTTGATGAAAACAACCCACAGTAAGAAATGGTGCTTTTCTTAGGGGGAGGAGTTAATTCCTTTGGTTTAAAACTTATTCCTTGAGGCCAATAAGCACATGAAAAGATGCTCCACATCACTAGTCATTAGGGAAGTGCAAATCAAAATGACAATGAGATACCAGTTCACACCCATGAGGATGGCAATTATCAAAAAATTGAAAACAACAACTGTTGGCAAGGATGTGAAGAAATCGTAGCCCTTGTGCATTGCTGGTGGGAAAGTAAATTGTGCAGTCGCTGTGGAAAAGTGTGGTGGTCCCTTGAAAAATTAAACGTAGAATTGCAGTCTGATCCAGCAGTCCTATGTTAGTATATAGCCAAAAGAATCGACAGCAGGGAGTCAGAGATATTTGCACACCCATGTTCATAGCAGCAAATAATTGTTTGCAGTAGCCAAAAGGTGGAAGCAACCCAAGTGTCCATCAATGGGTGAATGGTTAAACAAAATGTGGCCCATACAAGCAATGAAATATTATGCAGCCTTAAAAAGGAAAGAGGGTCTGACACATGCTACAACAGGGATGAACCTTGAAGACATCATGTTAAGTGAAATAAGCCAGACACAAATAAACAAATACCATATGATTCCACTTATATGAGGTACCTAGAGCTGTCACATTTATAGTGACAGAAAGTAGAATGGTGGGTACCAGGGGCTGGGGGAGGGGAGGATGGGGAGTTAGTGTCTGATGGGTTTGGAGGTTCAGTTTTGCAAGATGGAAAGTGTTCTGTGGATGGATGGTGGTGATGGTTGTGCAACAGTGTGAATGTATTTAATGACACTGAACTGTGCACTTAAATATGGTTAAAGTGGTACATTTTATGTTGTGTTTATTTTACCACAATTTCAAAAAATCTTATTTCTTGATTGGTTCAACTATGAGTATATGCCATGTGGGAGAGTGGGGGAGACAAACTGAAGAAGGCCAAACCCTGCCCGTGGTGGCCACGGTGGAGAAGCAAGCCAAGGGTGTCGCAGGTGCCATGGGAGCACAGCGGAGGGTGTGTGAGGTCAAGGGAGGCCTTACCAACAAATGTAGATTTGAGCTGAGTCACGAGGGATGGGTTCGTTTTCCATAATGAGAGAGTATTGCAGATCATGTTTTCCTTTCAGGGGAAGCAAGTCAGGAGTCAGACTCTCATGCCATCTACTCACAAATGAAATTTATTACTAATCAGCCATGTGACATGTAATTGCTTTTTCATTTTCTTATTTTTCCAGAAGAGAGATTTGTTTAGATATTTGGTTTCCTCACTGATTAGACTGGAAGTTTTTCATTTGCTTTGACAGCTCAATTTCTTCCTGCACACTGTCTCCCCCACGGCATAGGGAGCCCTGAAGGAAAGGGCTTGACCTCTGCAAGCAAGAATGGGAGCATCTCCAAAGTAGAAAAGAGCCAGCGCCTTCCTGTACAGAAGAGAAAATGGAGGCCCCAAGGGGTGTGTTACTTGAGGGCACAGGGCATGTGTTGCACGTCCAAGGCCAGGCCCGCCTGCCCACCATTCCAGCAGATGCTCTCTGGGCCTGGTTCTTTGTCCTAAGTTGTCACCCTCTAGTTTAACCAGGAGTCAGGGCTCAGGCCTGGACCTGCTGGATTCCAACAAGACCGGGAGGTAGGCAAGCCTGTTTGGCTGTGAAATGACTCTTCTCCACCCTGCTCAGTTGAGCAGTCTCTAGGTGTGGACGCTGTGGGAGGAATCTTACTGCTGGCAGCTCAGCCAGGTTTGGAGGTTGGACTGGTATTTTCCCTGCATCTTGGAAGCAAGCCCGAGGGACCACTCTTGTCTTCCCCTGGGCAGGAGGTATTGTCACGTGACAAGAGGGTGGTGTACCCCTTTCCCAAGTTAGTGATGTGCTCTTATGGAGCTGGAGGGATGTCTACATCGGCTCAGGCTTTTATGACAAATTACCATAGACTGATGGGTTAAACAACAGACATTTATTTCCCACTGTTCTGGAGGCCTGAAGTCCAAGATCAAGGTGCTGGCAGATCGGGTGTCTGATGAGGGCCTACTTCCTGGTTTGCAGATGGCCATCTTCACGTGGTATCTTCACGTGGTGGAGAGAGAGGGAGGGAGAGAGAGCATGCTCTGGTCTCTTCTTTTAAGGACACTCATCCCACCAAGGGGCCCCACCCTCATGACCTCATTAAACCTAATGACCCTCAAGGCCCCACATCCTAATACCATCCCCCTGGGGGTTAGGGCTTCAGCATATGAATTTTCGGGGGACACAAACATGCATTCCATAACGATGGGATAGTATATATGTTACATTATATTATTATAATACATATAATATATATATATTTGTTCTTGGCCAGTTTTGAGAGTTGGTTACAGGTTAGGTTTGAAAAACTAAGTGAAATTCAGTACCTAAAAGTATATACTTTCAAGATGGCACTAAGCACATTTGCTTTCTGATGCTTTGGCCAAATGCCTAAAACGTATGGTTTGTCTTCTGGGCACCTGAATGCTTCTCTTAAAGTGAATGCTTCTTGAGAGGAACACAGTTATTGGGAAATCTCCCATGACCCCATTTCTGCCATTTTTGGACAAAGAAGTTGCTGCCTTTAAACTCTGAAGTAGCTCCTGGGGGGAATTGTACTCCAGGACAGCTTAACTTTGAGTTTTTGAAAGCTCGGTTCCTTGGTGAGCACTCATCTTTCAAATGCATGGAATGCAGTTCGGAGGCACTCATCTTAACTTCCTCAGGGTCTATTTTGTAAACCTGACTCCAGCATGGTGGGGAGGGGTTGATGTGGGCTGTGCTGAGGACAGTCCTGCCTCTGGCCCACTTGGGAGTCTGAGCGGTACTTCCTCTCAGCACATCCAGAAGGCTGGATGACTGGGGAGGTGACTGTTAATTGTTTATAAGCATGAACTGTTTACAAGTCATACTTGCTATTTTCAGTCTGACCTTGCTATTATGTTGTTTTGTTTCTGTTCACAGCTGAGTTTTAAGCTGGGTAGGATTTAAGGATGAGTCACTCCCATGACGGTAAAATCAGTATCGATCAAGCCTTCCCATTACCTTCCCGTTAATCCTGTGAGCAGTTTAGAGACGGATGGGACCATCTTAAGACTTTTGCTAGGAGGATCCCTGCGTGCGGGTTGCTGCCTGCGGTTTGGGCTTCCTTAGGACTCGGTTAGCCCCTTTAATTTGCTGATCTGAAACCTGCAAGGGACGTTTATCATGCTTCTTGGATCCTCCGCTGCCTGAAAATGGGGCGTGTTTAAGTGAAGGGGATAGAAGCCCATGTGAGGTTTTCTTCCCCGCCCCGAACTCCACCATGACCACCCATTTGAATGTTCAGTGAGTGTGTGCCAGTTATTTGTGGGGAATTTATGATCCTTTTCTTGCCGCCCTGGGCTCCTAATTGAAGACCGATTTGCCACCTTTTTCTTGTCTTGATCAGAAAGTTGCCCTGAGGGTCATGTGTGCGTGGCAGCTGTGGATTCTTATGGATGAAAGGACAGAGAAAGGTCGAGGGTTAGATGTATGGGCAGGGTGGTGGGAGCAGGGCGGCAGCGGGACCACACGGACCAGCCTTTTCTCGGCCCTGGGAATTCAGGCCCCAACTCCCACGAGGGCGGTGGGCGAAGAGCTCACACCCACCTTCCTTCTGTCCTCTCAGCAGCCCTGCCAGGTAGGTGTGGAAGTAGAAGGCTGCCTGCGCTGGGCCGTGCAGCTGGCTCGGTGTCCCAGCTTCGAGTCCTGAGCGTGGTCCCAGAGGCCGACCAAGCTGCATGGGGCCTGGAGGGTGATCTGGCTCCTGGAGGGGCAGTGGGTCCTGTTCACTCATTTCGTCTTTCTCTCTGATGCCAGGCCCACCCCGGGCGCCTGTGAGAGCAGGGGCTGAGGGCGCCACTTGGATGTGGCTACAGTGAGCAACAGAGTGGAAAGGTTTGGTGATGCTTTTACTGCAGAGCCGAGGAGGCGAACAGGTCGATCAAGGGCTTAAGGGATGTTGAGCTGAGCTCGATAGAGAGAGTCTGGTTTTGTAGGAGTTGAAGAGAGACAAATTGGAGTGTCTGGATGTTCAGGGACCTGCCAGTGGTAGGAAGGTGTCACAGATGCAGCTCCAGCCTTAAAAAGAGCTTACTGTGTGGCTGAGAAGATCCGGCCTGCACAGCTGCTGGGAGAGGCCTGGGCACCGCAGTGAATGAGAACAGGGTGAGCAGAGTGGGAAAGGGCGGTGGAAATTGAGGGGGAGATCCTGAGGCCCCCTGGAAGAGGTGCTTGGAGGACCAGGATTTCACTAGGCATGGGGTGAGCTGAGGTTAGGACCTTAACAGCGTGCGGTGGGGCTTGAAGAAAAGGCTAGAGAGGAGGGTTTGTGGAGGTGGTAGTGGAGGATGAGGCTGGAGGCAGATTGGGAATGGTTTTGGGGGTCCTCAGAGGCCAGTCTGAGGGATGTGGTTGAGTCTCAAGGGCAAAAGCAGTTCATTAAAGACTGGTTCTCTTATTCGTGTAAGTTAAAGAAAGACACTGGCGGCCACTGGTCTTTGTGAAATAACCCAGACCTTTTTTGGGGAGATGGAGGAGACCAGTCCCTCCTGTATGCGAGCATGGCATCGCATTGTACATTCCGGGTGTATTTGCCTGTATTTGATTATGACAGATTTATTGTGATGCCAGACAAAGGCCTCCCAAATTATCACATCTGATAGGAATAAGTAGAAATGACTTCATTTTCCATTCTTTTTTCCTTTGCTTCCCACCCCAGATCAACATTTTTTTAAACATGTCATCGCATACAACCTGCTAGTGGAGGTGGTATGTCTGATCCCTGTAGGAAATAATTGGGAATATTTTCCAGGCCCTGGTAGCTTTCTGGTGTTTGGACTGTGAGGGCTTTGGAATGGAAAGGCATTTCTGATTGAGTTGTCATTACTTTTGGAAGGAGGATGGTGGTGAGCTCTTTGCCCTCGATCAGCGTGGTAAACTCCTATGCAGACGTTTGTTGGGTGTCTTTGCAGAGAGTGAGCCCTGCACTGTTGCTTGAGCTCCATTTGAAACAGGTGAGGGAGCGATGTCCCCCTCAAATCTGCATGTCTGAAAGCGTTCGCACAGTTTTGTTCTGTGGGCCTTTGAATTTTTACTCAGATTTAATAGAATCTATCAGGTAGAGTCTTTCCCGAAAACAAAAGTGAGCGTCATTATCCATCAATTGTAGGGTGTTTTGAGATGTGAAATATTTAGGGTCCTGAGTCTATTGCAGGCTCCACATTGGGAGGGAACAAGGAGGCTGAAGCATGGGGTCGGCTCTGTCTGTGCCCATCAGGACCTTTCACCCCCTTCTCTTGAGCAACATCTTAAACAAAACCCCATTTGTAGACAGTAAGTCCCCACTGAACCTTTAATTATGGGGGCAAGGTATGTGTGGTGGTAAGGGGCATGAAGCCAGAGGTTAGGGGCTTACTCACTGGTTAATTTCCCTGGCCTTTCTCTCTCAAGTCTCGGCTCTTTTAAGATTCAGAAAATAATGCAAAATGCCTAAGATTTCTGAAATTCCTGGCCCTGGAGACTTGAAGACATGAAAGAGCCAGGGTTTTCAGGCTGGCCATTTCAGCATCAACCATTTCCCACTTCCTGATTCATAGCTTCCAGGATTTGTAATGTCTGTAGACATTTTTTTTCTCTCTCTCGTTTAAAAGCAGCCATTGAAAGAAAAAATAAATAGCAAAATTTCCATCCCAGAAGTTCTACTTCCTGTTGTTGTACTATTGAGCTCTGAAAAATAGCTTCGCAAGTTTAGGCTCTTGTTTGGGCTATTGCAAAGGAATTCTTGAGATCTTTTTTTTTGGACAGGCAGTATGAAGGTGATAAGTTACAAGAACTTCAGTTTAATCAGCACAGAAGTGCACAGGCGAAATTTAAGTTCCTTCTTAAGCTTTGTGGTGTATGTGTGAATATAACCCAAGCAACAGTGAGTTCTCTAGGGCACACAGACATTTGCAACAATGCCACTTGTTTCCCTTATAATGTTAATGTTTATTTTTGAAAGACTTGTTCAGGTACAAATTACACTTTGTGAATATAAAAGAAGTGGGAATATTTATAATTCCTGCAACAAGGGAGAAAGATCCAAAGTAATCAACAAAATGATGGAATGTCAGCCTTCACATTTTTTTTCCCACCAACCCTTTTCATTAAATAAAAGTGCGGATCAGCAAAAGTGTCTCAAGTTCAAATGCTTCCGTGCTACAAATTTTATTCCTTCTATTTGAAAGTTCTGATCTAATTTGTGATAAAAGTCAACATTTTTAGAAATAGAAGAACCTTTTCGGCTTTAAGGGATGATATCTTAGCCACTGAAGTGGTTCTCATTGTGTTAACTAATTCTGGCCCCAGAATCATTTCATCTGTGGTGAATGGTTTCCCCCCGCCACCCCCAAATCCAGGGGCCTAAAAAGTTGAAGCAGATATCTACTGATACTTGATCTGGGCTTTCATGAAGATTAATGAAAATGTTTCTGGGTAGAATTCCTAATGTCCAGTTCCCATTGTGTAGCTCAGTACCTGTTCTGTGCAGATGCTGGGCTGTGTTTTCATCTAGGAGCATGTTAAAGTGCTGTTGCCTGCCTTCTCTGGGGTTATGGTAGCATCTGTTTGGAGGGCAGGTGGTTTTACACAATCTGGTTAATTGATATATGGTGGAACAGCCCATATTCTGGGGGACTCTTCCTAGAGGTCATAAACAGGAGACATGTCTTTCTGTTTTGTCTTTCCTCAACTGCCCATCCAGTGGGGGAATACAGCTCTCTTATCTCTAGTTTTTGGGGGCTCTCTCAACAATAAAAATTGGGGGAAAAAATACTCAATCCCTGGGTATAACTTTTAGTTTTTAGTGATTTTTTTTTTTTAAAGCACAAAGACCTTTGACTCTCCGTAGCCTTACACATCATCTTTGGAAACACCGCGTTTATAACGAAATAGGTGGTAACTGCTGGATTCTCCCACACGGGGTACAAACTCTAAGTTACAGTTAGACACACCTGCCTCACCTCTGGCTGATGAAGAAATCTTTCTAGTTTCTGCTGATGATGTAGAGAGAGCTCTTGGGAGCAGGGTGCTCTGAATTAGCAGACGGAGCAACTGCTTTTTAAAATTGCTGTTCATTCTGTGAAATAGTGGATGTACAAATACCTAATAAGCACCCCCTCTGTGTCGGGCTCTGCTAATTTTGCGTGTTTGAGGCCAGCATGTTCTTCTCTCTGGAAATCTAGAGAGCTCCCTTTTCTCCTCATCCAGTGAACTTTCCATTGTCATTGCAATTTCTCTAAAAAATATTTGTACAACTGTGGAACCATGTTTCTCTCGTGTAGTGAACACTGTCTTGGGGGCCATAGACAAGTTTAATTGGCAGAATGAGTTGGTGGTGGTCTCTGGTCAAAATTTTAATGCTATCTATAATAAACCTGTATGTTTAAAAGTAATAATGATAAATTTTCAGCTTTTGGGGGAGAGTGGATTTTAGTCATGCTTTAAAATTACTACAGAATCTAATTCTTGTATTGAGACAGCATTTGTTACCAAATCATAATTACACATGCCAAAAGGACAAAACAGGTGATCATGATTGCTTTAACCTAAAATTTTGGAAAGAGAAACTGAAGGCTCCATGAATGCAAGAATTGTGTTCACTGTTGGGTCCATGGTACTTGGCACGTGGTGGGTTTTATGAAATGCAAAGAAACGGAGACCAGAGAGTTCTAAGATCACAACCAAAGCAAAACTTCCTGCCCTCTCCCACTTACTGCACTCCCGATTGAGCCCATTGCTTCTTGTAGATGAGCCCTGCAGTCGAGAGGGTTCATATAGCTGTGAGAATTGATTCAACAATCACGTGTGCATATGGCAGTACAACCATTTCACATATTTGACCTGTTTAAAGATAATGTGCCACTGTGATGAACAATGAACCTTTAATTAGGGGCAAATATGCCTGCCATCTTATGCTACAATTATTACATTTATTGCTTTTTTCCAATTATAATAGTAATAAATGGTTATTAGGGGGAAAATCGGAAACTATCATTGGGAAAAAAGGAAAATAAAAATCATCTGTAGTCAATCAGTGTAGAGGTAAACATTGTTAATAGTTTGTTGTAATTTCCTAAGGTCTTTTATTCCCCTTCAGCTTATGTGTGTACCTGTATATTTTAAAAACAAAATAGGTGTTCACTCTACACAGATTTTTATCCTCATTTACCCCACTTAGCATCACATTGTGAATTTTTGTCTCTTGCATTATATTTTTATCATCTGGAATATGGTCTTTAGTTAAATAATTAAAATTATAATTGTATAATTGCTAAATTTAAGCATTTTACAATTTTTGCCATTAAAAATACTGTGATAAAATCATGTGTACTATTGTTCATCTGCTACTCTTATTATTTCTTTGGGTTAGACTCCTAAAAGTTGAAAGTATGGAATAATAGGACTTCTTTAAGTGTGCATACTTTTGATCCTAGATAAATACTGCCAAATTGCTTTCCAGAAAACTCCTAATTTAACCTCCCAGCAACAGTACCTGTCACCCATGTTCTTCACCAGTATTGAATGCTAAATTGAGCCTTGCAGTTTTAGCATTTAAAAAATTTAATCTCACCGTTTTAGTTTATGTTTCATCTTTTTCTTTTAGTTCTTTAATGCTTCGAGGATTTATTTTGTATTTCAATAAATTGAGATACCTCTCCCGTTGATTATTCAGTTTTCTCAACATGGTGATGTTTTATTTTTATCTTCACTGGATTATCTAATATATTTTATATTATAGGATCTATTTTAAAACTATCTTTTCCCTCTGATCTGTGTGCTGTTTGTGGTAAAATCATACTATCTTACACATGGTAGCTTCATTATATATATTAATATCTTCTAGGAAGAATCTCCACTCAGTGAAATATTTTTGGAGAAGCATTCTTCCACCTGAAGTTTTGCGTGTGTGTGTGTTGTTTTGTTTTGCAAGTCATCTTCTCCACCACTCTCCTAAAAAAGAAAAAATCCATTGGATTTTGGTTGTGATTGTTAATAAATCAATTAAGGAGAAGATAACATTTCCAGATATTTGGACTTCTCAGTCAAGGACATTTCATGGCTCTCTTTATTCAACTTTTATTTATTTATTAAGAAAGTCATAGAGGTTTATACTTTTCCCTTTGGGTTATTCCTAGGTAATTAACACTCTTTTGTTGCTATTGTGGAAGGAATCTTTATTCCCCTTTATATCTTTTAACTGATTATTGCTTGTGTGTGAGGAAAGCTGTGGAATTTTGTATATTTATCTTGTATTTACCCAATTCATTGATTGCTCTTGTTAGTTATAGTTTCTTTCAGTTGATTCTCCTGATTTTTCTATGCAGAGAGTCCCTGATGACCAATAAGGATAACTTTGTCTCCAGTTTTTTCAGTACTTTGTTTCAGGTATGTATCATTTAGGAAGATGATACATCTTATTTAGGATCCTTTATATTTAGGATAAATGGCTACAAATAACAGGAAATCTGCCTGATAAAGGCTTAAGCAGTCAAGGCTGCTTTTTTTCCAGTTTAAAAAGTCTAGAGGGAAGCAGTCTGTTGCCACTGCAGTGTGCTCAAAGAGGGCATGGAGGACCACAGTCCAGGCTTCTGTTTCTCCATCCATCACTGTGTCTTTGGTCCTCATGTCACAAGATGGCCCCTGTGCCTCCAAGCATCACATCTGTGTTTCAGGCAGGCAAGAAGAGGAAGGTATAAAGGCAAAGGGCAAAAGGGCAGAATGACTTGCCAGCAAGTCCTGCTTAGCCAACTGTCACTTCCTCACATGGCCACCCCTGGCTAGAAGGTGGGAGGTGGTTAGTGGGCCTGCTGTGGGGGTGGGGTGGGGGGTGGGTCAGTCAAGCAGTGTTCGCTGGCTGCAGGGTCTTATTGCATTGGCTGGTTCATCTGAATAGTATTAAATGCTGTTTATGGGGAGGTTTGTCCTTTTTGGCTTATATTGATGCTAATGTTCCTGGTATTCCTCAATATGTATGATATCTTTTGGTTTAAGAGAGGTTTTCATCATGTTGAAGAATTATCTGTCTAGTTTTCATGGGTGACTAATTAGGGATGGGTGTTGACTGTCATCAGATGTTGTTTTGGTATCCATTTAGATTCAGATGTTGTTGTTGTTATACCCATTAAGGTGATGTGGGAATAGATTACCTGGTAGTCATTCCTCAAATTCCTGGGATAGACTGTTTTTGGTTGTGTTGGGTGACTGTTTAGATTCCTAATTTGGTTTGCTTACATTGCATTAAAATTTTTTCATCTCTATATTTAAGTGAGATAACTCTATGGTTCTCTTTGTATGCTGTCTTTTCCTGATTTTGCTATCAGGATTATGCTAGCTTTGTAAAATGAATTACCAGTGATTACCTTTTTACCTTCTCTGCAACAGTTGATATAGTGGCAATACAGTGTCCTTTGAAGGTTTGAAAGGGCTCACTTATTAAACAGTTGGAGGCTGATGCTTTACAAAATGGATTGTTCTGTGACTACTTTAAAAAATTCTTCCATGGCTATTGGTCTGTTCCAGATTTCTGGGGTTTTTTAAAAATGAATTTTGGTAGGTTAAAGATTTACAACAAATCAATCTAATCACATTCAAAAATTACAGCTTAGTTGTCTGTAGAGTATTCTTTCTGGTGTTATTTCTTCAATATGTGTTTTCTCATTTCTATTTTTAGTTACTTTTCTCTTTTATTCTTGGTTAGACCTGCAAGTGCTTTCTTTGTTCTGGGCCTCCTTCCCTAACCCAAAGAACCAGAATTAATTACTTCCTTCTTTAAGCTTCCTTAGTATTTTGCTTATGTTAGGATTTTGTCTCTTTACACATCTGCCTTGCTTATCAGGAGCAAGGATCAGGAGCTCCCTTGAGGCCAAGCACTCTGTCTCCTTTCTCTGCACTCTATTTCTTACACACATCTGTCTATCTGGTACATGACACACACCTGCTTGTTTAATTCTTGCTTTGCATCCACCATTGGCTGTTGCTGTTGTTATAAGGGAGGTTTTCATTGATTGTAATCTGTGCATTGGAGTTGCATTGACCTTGCAGGCTTTATGGAGAGGAAGATGCTTGCATATTTGGGTTCATCCCAAGGGGTAGCTAGCCCCTGGATAAACCTCCAGGTTGATGTAGCATTGTAATTTGCTGGGTAGTTGGGGAACTCCAGAGGGTGGCTTGGATAACCTCATGTGGTTCCTGGCTGCAGAGGTGGGAGAAGAGTTGGGACACCATCACCCTGGGTGATGTTCTATGTGAGGGACGGCTTGGATCCTCTTGGGCTCATGCTCCAGCCTCGGAGCTATAATAAGGGCCACTGAGGTGAAGGGGTCACAGCACCTATAAGAAAAGGTGTTGTGACACGCCCTTCACCTCAGTGGAGAATCTTGTCCTTGTGTAAGTCTGGCTCAGTTTAATTTGAAAATTCTGCTGTGTCTGTGATTTAGACCTGTATCAAGCCAAGATCCTTGAATTTAGGATTTCTCTGATGTCATCTTGATTATTGTCTGGTACACGTGACCACAAGGAGACTGTCATTATTCAGCATGGGTTGGGTGGGGGAGGATAAATGCTATGATTTCTGTTGGGTCATGTAAAATCGATCTGGAATTTTGATGGAGCCCTTGTACTGTTTCGTTTGAGCTGGGTGGTTCTCCATGTAGGGTGGAGAGTGATTAGGAAGGAGTTGGCTGCCCTTGAGGATGCCCTCAGTCACAGGATCATCTGAGGGGGGGGGCAGGATTGATGAATGAACGACAGGGTGGATACGTGAGCAGCCTGCACCCTGGAAACATGCAAGGGGCCTGCCATTGCCATCTGGTCACACAGAGTATTCAGTGGTGATCTGGTTTGACATGATTTTGAGTAACTTCCATCTCCCAGTTGATACTAGGGATCTTGGATTTACAAAGGTGATCTGAGTTGTTTTCCAGGAAGGGCTGGGAATGTTCTAGGAGAAATGTTTGCTGAGGGTATTCTGCTGGGTGAGCTGGTGTTCCATTTAGGGCCCAAGGGGACCAACCTTAACATTGAAAAAGCATGTCTGTGCTCTTGGATTATTTTTTTGTGGGGAAAAGTGTCAAATATAAGAGGAGTCTTTTTCTTTAAATAGTTGATTCAGAAATGTTAGAGGTTTAATTGAAGAACTTGTCTACATTTTTACGTTTTCCTTAGGGACATAGAAACTAATATCTTTCTCTGGGTTGCTTTTAAAATTAATGGCTTGTTTTGGGGTCTCAGATGCAGTGGATGGTAATACTGAACTTTTCTTGCTGTGCATTTTGCTCCAAGTGGGCTCTTGGGCAGTCCTTCCCTACCTAGCGTCGATTAACCTCTTGTGTCAGTGACCAAGATTTACCTGCCAGTGCATCTTGTATACACTACACGGTACTGGGGTGATTGGTTTATTTTTCTCTCCCATCATTGTTACAGGGGTTCTTTAAAGCAGGGAGAATGTTCTTTATTTCCCTAGGGTCTGACAGAGTGCCTGGCACATAGTAGGTGTTCATTAAGACAGGTGGAATTGGGTTGGGATTACTAGGTTTTAGAGGATCTGACTAGTCTGACTTCAAAGGGAGATAAAGTACCTTTTCAAAGGTACACCTCAGCGATTCCTCAAGTGATCTGGATGTTTACTTTAAGATTCAAAAAGTAAAGTGTTCCGTTTAGTAGTATAAGTCTTTCACAATCTGATGTTATCCAGTTCTGTTGAATCTCCTCTGTTGTCCCAGATTTGGGGGCCGTTCCTGCTTACAAGGCAGGGAGGTGGCTGGCAAGTCCCCTGGATTCTACAAAGGGATGTGTCTTCCCTGGGCACTGCCCAGCTGGGTTGCAGCTTGTTTATTGCCGTCAGTTTTTTTTTTTTTTTTTTAATTTTGTAGCTACTTTATTTATTTATTTATTTATTTTTTTTATTTTTGGCTGTGTTGGGTCTTCGGTTCGTGCGAGGGCTTTCTCTAGTTACGGCAAGTGGGGGCCACTCTTCATCGCGGTGGGGGCCACTCTTCATCGCGGTGCGCGGGCCTTTCACTATCGCGGCCCCTCCCGCCGCGGGGCACAGGCTCCAGACGCGCAGGCTCAGTAGTTGTGGCTCACGGGCCCAGCTGCTCCGTGGCATGTGGGATCTTCCCAGACCAGGGCTCGAACCCGTGTCCCCTGCATTAGCAGGCAGATTCTCAACCACTGCGCCACCAGGGAAGCCCTTGCCGTCAGTTTTTAAAGGATGAGGTAATCTTAGCTCAGCTTAGTTCCATATACAGTAGTTTTGTTTGTTGAGGAAATTGTTGTCTATTGAAGTTTTTAAGATGTCAGGGATGTTATGAACTGCAGTCAATTGGGTATCCTCTTATATAAGTGCATCTGACAAGCCAATTTCACAAGCACATCTCATCAGTCACAGTTGGATGGCAAGGTTTATTGTTTAAAGTTTTTTGTTGTGTGTGTGTTTTAAGTAGGGGAGGGAAGCCGCTATATAGAAACCAAATGGTTTTAGAGGCCAAGAAATGGCACGAAGGCATGGATGTTTAGAAATCTGGACATAATTCCTCATTCCTCTTACTCTCTTCCTTCTTGATCTCTGGGACACTGAGACACCTGTTACTTGAACTTCTTGTTCAGAATATCAAGATGTAATGAAATGCAAGTGTTGTGACCACCTGGTGGGTATGGATCCCTAGAAGACCCCTGGAGGCTGATGAGGCCCCTCGGAGCAGCATCTTTAGCAACTCAGCCTCTGAGCTGAGCCAAGTGCTTTGTTTGTTTGCAAACGGTGCTGCCCATCCCTTAGCCAGTTGTTAAATCACTTTGGATGTGTTGACAGCCTCAAAAAAGTCACAACTTAAAAAAAAAAAAGTTCGGGACTTCCCTGGTGGTGTATTGGTTAAGAATCTGCCTGCCAATGCAGGGGACACGGGTTTGAGCCCTGGTCCGGGAAGATCCCACATGCTGTGGAGCAACAAAGCCCGTGCGCCACAACTACTGAGCTTATGCTCTAGAGCCTGTGAGCCACAACTACTGAAGCCTGCGCTCCGCGACAAGAGAAGCCACCGCAATGAGAAGCCCGCGCACCACAACTAGAGAAAGCCCATGAGCAGCAACGCAGACCCAACACAGCCAAAAATAATAAATAAATTTATATATTAAAAAAACAAAGAACCAAAGTTTAAAAAAAAAAAGTTCAAATTTGAAAAAAAAGGTAAGGGAATGATCTCCTAGGGAGACAGCCTCTGCCTAAAAAAATGAAAGCTTTAAAGACATAAATTCTATGTTATACACAACTTGTAATTTTGATCGTTTTCAGTTGTGGCTCCAACAGCCTCTGCGATAGATCTTAAATATGTTTATCACAGCTGGAAAAATGTTTTATTGTCATCTTTGTTTATCATAATATGCCACCTATCTGGTTGTGTCTTACTGTAGCTCTGCTTCTTTGTTTTATGTTTTTTAATAGAAGGGGTACAGATGAATGTAAATGATACCTAAGAATTGAAACAGGAAAAAAAAACCCAATGTATTCATCCAAAGCTCTTACCAGGTTATAGCTAGACGTCAGCTGGCAGCCTCCAAGCTGTGGTTTATTGAATAATACTTAATACTTAGCACAGTCCTCAGTGAAGATCTTTTTATGGCCTTTTCTGAATGTTTTACAAACATAACTAAAGCTTATTCAGATGAGGGCAGGGAGCTTTCTTTATTTTCTCTTTTAAAAGGAGCAAGTTTGGCCATTGGGATGCTACCATTTAGTGAACAGAAGGAGAATTGCAGTTGGAGGAGCCCCTCCGTGTGCTGAGAGCGTGCGTGGGCTTTGGTCTTGGTAAATCTGGGCTTGCATTCCGCCGTTTAGTGACTGATTTGGGGCAAATTATGTAGCGCCCCCCACCCCCACCCCCCGAGCTTCTAGATGTTTGGGAAACCCTGTGAAGAGTTGGGTCCCACAGTATGCATTCCACATATACATTTTTTCTTCCTCTTCTTTCCTACATGATTTTTCATAGCCTAGATTTTTGCCCTGCCACTCTGCAGATAACTGGGTGCCATTTGTTAACATAATTTGAAAATTGCAAATTCATTTTAATAATATCTTAGTTCAAGTGTAAAGAGGAAAGTCAGTTTTATGGCCCCAAATCATACTAGAAAGCTAAATAGAAACCAGTTTTGGATTATTTTAATTTATCTGTTTCTTTGCCATTCCACCCGATGTATACTGGAGGATTGAATTTCACTAGATTGAAAATCTGAAGATTGATTGGCTCCTAGCATTTCAGAATTCCATTTAACTTTTCAGCAGGAACTCTTGGCTTTTAAGAATGATGCCGTGTTTGAATTCATGGTTAACCTCACCATGATTTCCGGGAAGTGAATGGAAACTTGGCTGGCGGGTACGTGAGCCCAGCAATGGTGCACTGTGGTCTTTAGACCACCGGGAATTGGCCCTGTGGGTCCTCGCTGAGGCTGCAACTTACAAGGGCACAGACACCCAACTTCCTGCTTGAGCTGATTAGTGCAGGGGGTTAAAGAGAACCCAGACTCTTGCTCCTCTGGGGTTTTCCATCCTTGGCTTCCTGCTGGACTCTGCTTCCAGATACCCTCCTGGGCCTCTCCTCCTCTGACCTGCTCTGTGCCTGCCCTTTGGCATCGTCCCAGTGGCCAGGCACAACCTCTTTCCTGGGCCTCCAGGAGCAGCCTTGTCTGGTTCGAACAGTGTCTGTATCTGCAGAGTGTCTGCCCGGAGTCTCTCTGAAAATGCCTTTTGAGAGCTGGGCCCCCGGGTGGTGCCTTCAGAAGACTGTGGAAGATGGGAGAAGAGTGTGTAAGAGACCAGCGTGCTCCTGGTGTGCAGATCTGTTCAGGGCTGGCAGTGGGTCCCAGTGGTCAGCAGCTACCTTCTCCTGCACCCCGTGCAGCCTGATCACCAAACCTTGGGGTTGCAGCCTTTTTGCATGGTGGGGCAGCTACCACTGTCTAAAACTATTGGGCTGGCCAAAAAGTGCCTTCGGTTTTTAAGTAAAAATGAAAGACAACGTTTTTCATTTTCACCAAGAACTTTATTGAACAACGTGTTCACCCTTTTGTTCCACTACCTTCTGCCATTATTCAGGCAATTTCGTAATTCCATCTTCCCAAAACTTTTTGTCTTTTTGAGCAAAAAAACTGTTCCGGGTGCATTTTACAGTCTTCTAGGGAATTGAAATTTTTTCCATTAAGAGAATTTTAGACCTAAATAAATGGAAATCCAAGGTGCAATGTCTGGTGAGTACAACGGATGAATCAGGACTTCCTAGCCAAGCTGTAGCAGTTTTTGCCTGGTCATCAAAGAAACATGCGGTGTTGCCTTATTCTTAAGGAAGTTCACGCATTTTCTGTTGACTAATTCTGGACGCTTTTCATCGAGTGCTGCTTTCAGTTGGCCAAATTGGGAGCAGTACTTGTTGGAATTAATCGTTTGGTTTTCCAGAAGGAGCTCACAATGGAGAACTCCCTTCCAATCCCACCATATACACAACATCTCTTTCTTTGGATGAAGACCGGCCTGTGGTGTGGTTGGTGGTGGTTCATTTTGCTTGCTTCGTGATCTCTTCCGTTTCACATTGTTGTACAGTATCCACTTTTCATCACCCGTCACAATTTATTTTAAAAACGGAACCATTTCAATTACATTTAAGTAGAGAATCCTATGTGGAAATACGGTTAAGGTTTTTTTTCGCTTATGTGGAACCCAAACATCAAAGCGATTAACATAACCAAGCTGGTGCAAATGATTTTCAACGCTTGATTTGGATATTTTGAGTATATTGGCTATCTCCTGCGTGGTATAATGTTGATTGTTCTCAATTAATGTCTTGATTTGATCGCTGTCAGCTTCAACTGGTCTACCCGACTGTGGAGCAGTGTCCAGCAAGAAATCTCTGGCACGAAACTTCGCAAACCACTTTTGACACGTTCGATCAGTCACAGCACCTTCTCCATACACTGCAGAAATCTTTTTTTGCATTTTGGTTGAGATTTTACCTTTCTTGAAATAATAAAGCATAATATGCCGAAAATGTTGCTCTTTTCCTTCCATCTTCAATATTAAAACGGCTACACAAAAATTCACCAATTTTGATGTCTTTTTTAAAAATGCACGCTAATATGACAGCTGTCACATACAATCTAACAAAATTGTTTTGAATGAAGTTAAAGACAGCTAAGTGCTACAAGAGCCATCTTACGAAAAAAACCAAACGAACCTTTTGGCCAACACAATAGTTTGAATTTTACTTAGAGCAGTGTCAGGAGCAATTGACGGCACTTTTTTTTCTAATTTTAATTGTATACAAAACACAAAATTACCTACACATAACATAAAATGTATGATCTTAACCATTTTTAAGCATACATTTCATTGACATTAAATATATTCACATTGTTGTGGAACCATCACCACCATCCATCTCCAGAGCTTTTCATCTTCCCACACTGAAACTCTGTACTCATTAAACACTAACTCCCCATTTCTGTCTCCCCTCAGCCCCTGGTAAATACCACTCTACTTTCTGTCTCTAACAACATGACTACCCTCAGGAGCCTCATATAAGTAGGATCAAACACTTGTCCTTTTGTGGCTGACTTATTCACTTAGCATAATGTTTTCAAGGTTGATTCATGTTGTAGCGTGTATCAGAATTTCTTTCTTTTTAAAGTCAGAAAAATATTCCATTATATGTATATGCTATATTTTGTTTATCATCTCTCAATGGATACTGGGGCTGCTTCTACCTTTGGGCTATTGTGAATAATGCTGCTATGAACATGGGTGTATAAATATCTCTTCGAGACCCTGCTTTCAATTCTTTTGGGTGTATACCCAGAGCTGGAATTGCTGGATCATATGGTAATTCTATGATTAATTTTTGAGGAACCACAGTACTGCTTCTATAAAGGCTGCATCATTTTATATTCCCACCAACAGTGCGCAAGGGTTCCAGTTTCTCACCATCCTTGTCAGCATTTGTTATTTTGTTTGCTTACTTGTTTATTGGTTGGTAGTAGCCATCCTAATGGGTATGAGGTGCTGTCTTATTGTGGATTTGATCGAGGACACTTTAAAGTTTTAGCAAAGTTCAGTGAAGTATTTGGACTTTTTATGGACACACACTGACTTAAACATGACGGTTTGGGTAGGAGGAGAGGGGAGAGAGTGCGTGAACCACAGTTAGCAGCTGATTTTGTACTTGTCATTTATTTGCCCGGTGTTTACTGAGACCCGCTGTTCCTTAGACTTGGGATGGGTGGGCCCTTGTGAAAGACAGAGAATAAATACAGTCTCTGCTGCCCAGGGGCTCATAGTCCAGTACCAAGTGAGCGCCTAAACCCACAGGTTTAGGGAGATGAGTGCTGCCAGTGTCCCATGGCCGAGCAGAGAGGGAAGGGTCAAGTTGGCACCAAGGTGAGTGTTGAAGGCTGGTGTCGAGAAGATGAGTGTTTTGTTAGAAGGAGCTCCCGGGAAACCTGTGTACCTGATGTGCTGGAGTTTGGGAACCCAAGGCGGCTCCATGTATTGTCCTTGGAGGGGGAGTCCAGGAGCTGAGGCTGGAGGTATTGGCATGGTCAGATCACAGCCCTCACAGGCCATTCTAAGGAGGTTGGGTTTTATCTGGAAGGCACAGGGAGCCTTTGAAGGACTTGAAATAGAAGAATGGGCACCATCAGATTTGCGTTTTTGAAGACTGCTGTGGTAGCAGGATAGGGGGTGCGTTGTAGATGGTTAGGCTGGTGACCCAGCCCCCAGCCAGGTGCTGTGTTGTCATCAGGGAAGAGGTGGCAGCAGCAGCAGCCAGGACTTGGCATCAATGCCGTCGGGCTCCAAAACTGTTACTGTGTAATGGTAAATTTAGACAAAGAAGTAAAGCTCTTAACAGTTATAGCTGCAGAACTCTGTCTCATTTTGCCTTCATATATTGGCTTTGCTCTCTCTGGCTTCATGGGGAAGGTGGAAGCTACTCATCTCTCAGCTGGAGTTAAAGTTCCTCATGATCCCTGGCCCTGGTTTGGTGATGCGACTTGAGTGTATGTGGATGTGGCAGCACAATTGGCTCACCTAGAGATGTTTGCTTGTGGAGCCGCAGCAGGTGCCACGTGCTCTGTGGTTCCAGCATGAAACAGGGGCTGCTGGACAGGGCGTAGGGTCCCACTGGTTGAGGGCTCTGCATGCCTGCTTGGTATTTAGAGGAGGACGAGGTGGCTGCTGGCTGGGCTGCCAGTGTGTTCTATGGTAATCTAAACGTGGATTCTTGTTTTGTGAGCAGAGTGCAGGGTTTGGATTGTGACTCCAGCCCTGGCCTGAGTTCATAGTGAGCAGCTGTGCAGAGCTCTTACTCTGGTTTACTACGCAGATTGTTACCTGGGGGTGTTATGACGCTACTATTTCACGTATGTACCATTGTGTGGAATTGGCACATACGGGGATGACTTTTTTTTTTTTTAATCAGTCATCAATTTTATACACATCAGTGTATACATGTCAATCCCAATCGCCCAATTCAGCACACCGCCATCCCCACCCCACCGTGGTTTTCCCCCCTTGGTGTCCACACGTTTGTTCTCTACATCTGTGTCTCAACTTCTGCCCTGCAGACCGGTTCATCTGTACCATTTTTCTAGGTTCCACATACATGCGTTAAGATACGATATTTATTTTTCTCTTTCTGACTTACTTCACTCTGTATGACAGTCTCTAGATCCATCCACCTCTCAACAAATGACTCAATTTCGTTCCTTTTTATGGCTGAGTAATAGTCCATTGTATATATGTACCATAACTTCTTTATCCATTCGTCTGTCGATGGGCATTTAGGTTGCTTCCATGACCTGGCTATTGTAAATAGTGCTGCAATGAACATTGGGGTGCATGTGTCTTTTTGAATTATGGTTTTCTCTGGATATATGCCCAGTAGTGGGATTGCTGGATCATATGGTAATTCTATTTTTAGTTTTTTAAGGAACCTCCATATTGTTCTCCGTAGTGGGTGTATCAATTTACATTCCTACCAACAGTGCAAGAGGGTTCCCTTTTCTCCACACCCTCTCCAGCATTTGTTATTTGTAGATTTTCTGATGATGCCCATTCTAACTGGTGTGAGGTGATACCTCATTGTAGTTTTGATTTGCATTTCTCTAATAATTAGTGATGTTGAGCATCTTTTCATGTGCTTCTTGGCCATCTGTATGTCTTCTTTGGAGAAATGTCTATTTAGGTCTTCTGCCCATTTTTGGATTGGGTTGTTTGTTTTTTTAATATTGAGCTGAATGAGCTGTTTATGTATTTTGGAGATTAATCCTTTGTCCGTTGATTCGTTTGCAAATATTTTCTCCCCTTCTGAGGGTTGTCTTTTCGTCTTGTTTATGGTTTCCTTTGCTGTGCAAAAGCTTTGAAATTTCATTAGGTCCCATTTGTTTATTTTTGTTTTTATTTCCATTACTCTAGGAGGTGGATCAAAAAAGACCTTGCTGTGATTTATGTCAAAGAGTGTCCTCCCTATGTTTTCCTCTAAGAGTTTTATATTGTCCGGTCTTACATTTAGGTCTCGAATCCATTTTGAGTTTATTTTTGTGTATGGTGTTAGGGAGTATTCTAATTTCATTCTTTTACATGTAGCTGTCCAGTTTTCCCAGCACCACTTATTGAAGAGACTGTCTTTTCTCCATTTTATATCTTTGCCTTCTTTGTCATAGATTAGTTGACCATAGGTGCATGGATTTATCTCTGGGCTTTCTATCTTGTTCCACTGATCTATGTTTCTCTTTTTGTGCCAGTACCATATTGTCTTGATTACTGTAGCTTTGTAGTATAGTCTGAAGTCAGGGAGTCTGATTCCTCCAGCTCCGTTTTTTTCCCTCAAGACTGCTTTGGCTATTCGGGGTCTTTTGTGTCTCCATACAAATTTTAAGATGATTTGTTCTAGCTCCGTAAAAAATGCCATTGGTAATTTGATACGGATTGCATTGAATCTGTAGATTGCTTTGGGTAGTATAGTCATTTTGACAATGTTGATTCTTCCAATCCAAGAACATGGTATATCTCTCCATCTGTTGGTATCATCTTTAATTTCTTTCATCAGTGTCTTATAGGTTTCTGCATACAGGTCTTTTGTCTCCCTAGGTAGGTTTATTCCTAGGTATTTTATTCTTTTTGTTTCAATGGTAAATGGGAGTGTTTCCATAATTTCTCTTTCAGATTTTTCATCATTAGTGTATAGGAATGCAAGAGATTTCTGTGCATTAATTTTGTATCCTGCAACTTTACCAAATTCATTGATTAGCTCTAGTAGTTTTCTGGTGCCATCTTTAGGATTCTCTATGTATAGTATCATGTCATCTGCAAACAGTGACAGTTTTACTTCTTTTCCAATTTGTATTCCTTTTATTTCTTTTTCTTCTCTGATTGCTGTGGCTAGGACTTCTAAAACTATGTTGAATAATAGTGGTGAGAGTGGACATCCTTGTCTCGTTCCTGATCTTAGAGGAAATGCTTTCAGTTTTTCACCATTGAGAATGATGTTTGCTGTGGGTTTGTCGTATATGGCCTTTATTATGTTGAGGTAGGTTCCCTCTATGCCCACTTTCTGGAGAGTTTTTATCATAAATGAGTGTTGAATTTTGTCAGAAGCTTTTTCTGCATCTATTGAGATGATCATATGGTTTTTATTGTTCAATTTGTTAATATGGTGTATCACATTGATTTGCATATATTGAAGAATCCTTGCATCCCTGGGATAAATCCCACTTGATTGTGGTGTATGATCCTTTTAATGTGTTGTTGGATTCTGTTTGCTAGTATTTTGTTGAGGATTTTTGCATCTGTATTCATCAGTGATATTGGTCTGTAATTTTCTTTTTTTGTAGTATCTTTGTCTGGTTTCGGTATCAGGGTGATGGTGGCCTCATAGAATGAGTTTGGGAGCGTTCCTTCCTCTGCAATTTTTTGGAAGAGTTTGAGAAGGATGGGTGTTAGCTCTTCTCTAAATGTTTGATAGAATTCACCTGTGAAGCCATCTGGTCCTGGACTTTTGTTTGTTGGAAGATTTTTAATCACAGTTTCAATTTCATTACTTGTGATTGGTCTGTTCATGTTTTCTGTTTCTTCCTGGTTCAGTCTTGGAAGGTTATACCTTTCTAAGAATTTGTCCATTTCTTCCAGGTTGTGCATTTTATTGGCATAGAGTTGCTTGTAGTAGTCTCTTAGTATGCTTTGTATTTCTGCGGTGTCTGTTGGACCTTTTCCTTTTTCATTTCTAATTTTATTGATTTAAGTCCTTTCCCTCTTTTTCTTGATGAGTCTGGCTAAAGGTTTATCAATTTTGTTTATCTTCTCAAAGAACCAGCTTTTAGTTTTATTGATCTTTGCTATTGTTTTCTTTGTTTCTATTTCATTTATTTCCGCTCTGATCTTTATGATTTCTTTCCTTCTGCTAACTTTAGGTTTTGTTTGTTCTTCTTTCTCTAGTTTCTTTAGGTGTAAGGTTAGATTGTTTACTTGAGATTTTTCTTGTTTCTTTAGGTAGGCTTGTATAGCTATAAACTTCCCTCTTAGAACTGCTTTTGCTTCATCCCATAGGTTATGGATCATCGTGTTTTCATTGTCATTTGTCTCTAGGTATTTTTTGATTTCCTCTTTGATTGCTTCAGTGATCTCTTGATTATTTAGTAACGTATTGTTTAGCCTCCATGTGTTTGTGCTTTTCACGTTTTTTCCCCTGTAGTTCATTTCTTATCTCATAGCGTTGTGGTCAGAAAAGATGCTTGGTATGATTTCAATTTTCTTAAATTTACTGAGGCTTGATTTGTGACCCAAGATGTGATCTATCCTGGAGAATGTTCCGTGCTCACTTGAGAAGAAAGTGTGATCTGCTGTTTTGGGATGGAATGTTCTATAAATATCAAATCTATCTGGTCTGTTGTGCCATTTAAAGCTTCTGTTTCCTTATTTATTTTCATTTTGGATGATCTGTCCATTGGTGTAAGTGAGGTGTTAAAGTTCCCCACTATTATTGTGTTACTGTCGATTTCCTCTTTTATAGCTGTTAGCAGTTGCCTAATGTATTGAGGTGCTCCTATGTTGGGTGCATATATATTCATAATTGTTATATCTTCTTCTTGGATTGATCCCTTGATCATTATGTAGTGTCCTTCCTTGTCTCTTGTAACATTCTTTATTTTAAAGTCTATTTTATCTGATATGAGTATAGCTACTCCAGCTTTCTTTTGATTTCCATTTGCATGGAATATCTTTTTCCATCCCCTCACTTTCAGTCTGTATGTGTCCCTAGGTCTGAAGTGGGTCACTTGTAGGCAGCATATATATGGGTCTTGTTTTTGTATCCATTCAGCAAGCCTGTGTCTTTTGGTTGGAGCATTTAATCCATTCACGTTTAAGGTAATTATTGATATGTATGTTCCTATGACCATTTTCTTAATTGTTTTGGGTTTGTTTTTGTAGGTCCTTTTCTTCTCTTGTGTTTCCCACTTAGAGAAGTTCCTGTAGCATTTGTTGTAGAGCTGGTTTGGTGGTGCTGAATTCTCTTAGCTTTTGCTTCTCTGTAAAGCTTTTGATTTCTCCATCAAATCTAAATGAGATTCTTGCCGGGAAGAGTAATCTTGGTTGTAGGTTCTTCCCTTTCATCACTTTAAGTATATCATGCCACTCCCTTCTGGCTTGTAGAGTTTCTGCTGAGAAATCAGCTGTTAACCTTATGGGAGTTCCCTTGTATGTTATTTGTCGTTTTTCCCTTGCTGCTTTCAATAATTTTTCTTTGTATTTAATTTTTGCCAATTTGATTACTATGTGTCTCGGCGTGTTTCTCCTTGGGTTTATCCTGTATGGGACTCTCTGCGCTTCCTGGACTTGGGTGGCTATTTCCTTTCCCATGTTAGGGAAGTTTTCGACTAGAATCTCTTCAGATATTTTCTCTGGTCCTTTCTCTCTCTTCTCCTTCTGGGACCCCTATAATGCGAATGTTGTTGCGTTTAATGTTGTCCCAGAGCTCTCTTAGGCTGTCTTCATTTCTTTTCATTCTTTTTTCTTTAGTCTGTTCCGCAGCAGTGAATTCCACCATTCTGTCTTCCAGGTCACTTATCCGTTCTTCTGCCTCAGTTATTCTGCTATTGATTCCTTCTAGTGTAGTTTTCATTTCAGTTATTGTATTGTTCATCTCTGTTTGTTTGTTCTTTAATTCTTCTAGGTCTTTGTTAAACATTTCTTGCATCTTCTCGATCTTTGCCTCCATTCTTATTCCGAGGTCCTGGATCATCTTCACTATCATTATTCTGAATTCTTTTTCTGGAAGGTTGCCTATCTCCACTTCATTTAGTTGTTTTCCTGGGGTTTTATCTTGTTCCTTCATCTGGTATATAGCCTTCTGCCTTTTCATGTTGTCTATCTTTCTGTGAATGTGGTTTTTGTTCCACAGGCTGCAGGATTGTAGTTTTTCTTGCTTCTGCTCTCTGCCCTCTGGTGGTTGAGGCTATCTAAGAGGCTTGATGGGAGGCTCTGGTGGTGGGTAGAGCTCTGGGGATGACTTTATAACCCTTTTTTTGGGGGGGGGCAAGGCTTACCTCTGCTGGGTGTGCTGCATGTTCTCTAGAAACATCTCTGCTTGGCAGCATGCGATGAGGGCTTCATTTCTACCCTGCCACCAGCTAGTGGGGGAGTTTTGAGAAAGTCATCTAATCCCCCTAGACCTTGGTTTATTCATCTGTGAAGTGGTTTATAGATGCTTAAGGCTCGAGAGTACTTGGTTAGTTATCTGTGACTCAGGGGGCCCGAAGATGAGGTTCAGAGCTCTTTTTGAAATTGCATGCAAACTCTGAGTGTAGTTTTTTGGAGAAAAGGCTCTGGTTTATATCAGACTTTCTGAGAGACCCAGGTACTAAAAAAGAAACCATGATTAATCTCAGAGGCTCCCTTTTAGCCCCCGTGCTTCCATGCATCAGCATCTGCATTTGGATGGTTCCTCCATGGCCTGGCCTTTCCTTCCTCCTCCCCTCCTCTGTGTAGTGGGCGTGACTTTGCCTTGCCCAGTTGTCAATGTCAAGTAAGCAGAACCTCAGCCAGTGTTAGCAAAATTAAATCACTCCAAAAAAAAAAAAAAATCAATGTTAGTGAAGTTAAGTCACTTGATCTTAAAAGCAATTTGGAATAACAATTTTTCATCTTTATTGCATTATTTCCTCCCTCTAGATATCTTACAGTTCTTTCTGTCCGTTTGCTTTTGAGTCCTTTCAAGGAGCAGCATCTTTGAACAGTTGCAGTAGGTTTTTGGATGCTCCAGTTGGGGACCCAGTGGTTTGTCCTAGGTTGATTAATCAGAAAGTATTAATCCAAAATATTAGAAATTGTTTGCTCAGGAGGAGACCTTGCATAGTTTAAAGGTGATTCAGAGGCAAGTTAAAATCTTGCCATACTTTCCTGCTGTTACGGGTATCAGTTACCACGTTCTCCTAGCTCTGCCAGGATGCTCCAGGGAGAGCAGTGTCCACACTCATGGACCTTGTTAGACAGACAGATTCTGTTACCAGTGGTCCAGCTAACGGGTGAGTGAGGGCTGAGGGCCACGGCCAGGGTGCTCCTTGATGGTGCTCCCCCCCACCTCCCACAACCTCTAGGCTGTGGGCAGAGGAGTGGGCGTGTCTGGCCCTAGAATCAGAATCACAAAATGTTTGTCGGCTCCTTTGGGTGTGGTTTGGGGCCAAGGAGATGGAGCAAGTATGGAATGAACTGCGAGGATTTATTGTCATTTTGATGATGATGATTATTAAAAAATACATGCTTCTGGTAAAACACTTAAACAGAAGGTGAGGAGCGAAAACGCCAAGCTCTCCTGTCTCCACTCTTCTCAGGCTCTTCCTTCTTCCATCCTACTTCCCAAAGGTAAGCTTCGCAGATACTCACTACATGGAGCAAACACGTCGTGTCCTGGGCGTTTTTTAAACATAAATGTGCAATTTGTGGTTTTTCAAGGTAATGTATCTTGGATAGCTTCCTGTAGCAGAGAGGTCTATTTTGTTTTTTAAATGGTTTTGCATGTACATGTAATATATGAATATGTGCTCCTTGTAAAAATTAAAACAACCCAGAGTCACAGAGTAGAGGTGATAGCTTTCTCTCTCCTCTCCCTGGTATCTCTGAATCCACTCCCCCTGCCCCTAGAAGTAACCACTGCTAACAACTCCGTATGTCTCTTCCAGGCGTTCTCTCCTGTGTGTTTATACACCTGTCGGCAGGTGAGGAGGGAAGCAGCCACAGAGCAATACCGATAGTTTAACAACAACAACAAAAAACGTAAATACGATCCCTATTGTCATGAGTGTCATCCTCCCTCTCTCTGTCTCTGTCTGTCTCTTTTTTAAGTGAACCTGTTCTGTTAGAATAGTTTTAGGTTACACAGAAGTTGCTGTGACAGTACAGAGTCCATATATACTCCTTAACAGCTTCTCCTGTTAACATCCTACGTTGCCATGGTGTGTGTGCCACAACTAAGGAACCAGCATTAGCACATCACTATTCATTAATGAAACTCAACACTTTTTAAAGATTTCACCAGTTTTTGCCCCGTGTGCCTTTTCTGTCCCAGGATCCCAGGCAGGATCCCACATTCATTCATTTAGTTGTTGTGTGTCTGTCACCTCCTCTGGTCTGTGACGGTTTCTCAGACGTTCCTCGTTCTTGGTGGCTGTGACAGTTTTGAGGAACACTGGTCAGGTTTTATGCAGAGTGTCCCTCAATTTGGGTTCATCTGATGGTTTTCCTGTGGTTAGACTGGGATCCTGGGTTTGGGCAGTGGGGGAGACCCCAGAGGTGAATTGCCCTCTGTCAGAGTATCCAGGGAACACACTATCAACATGACCTACCCCCAGTGACGTTAACCTTGACTGCTTGGTTGAGGTGGTGTTTATTGGACTTCTCTACTGTAAAGGGGTTTAAAAAATCAGCAACATATTGATACTCTCTGTTCTTTTTAATTGCTCTGTATTGATCACTGTAAGGAGACCTTGCAGTTTCTTTAAAAGATGGACATTTAGGTTGTTTCCTGGTTTTTGACTTTATAAATAAGATTCCAGGGAATGCTTTCACATTTATCTCTCTACCCCACCTTACGTGAGGGATGGGTTCCCAGAAAAGGAGTTACTGGGTCAACGAGTTTCGGGCATTTGGATGTTTGGCTGGATGTTGCCCTCCAAAATGGCTACATGCTTGCATTCCTGCCGAAAGTAGGGGAGTCTCTGTGCCCCTCTCCTCACTCATGCTTGGTGTTAGGAGATTTATACTTTTTGCTATTCTGATAAGTTAAAAATGTTTTAGTTCTCATTTGTCTAATCATGATGCCCTGGAAGTCTTACTGAAGATGGATGACCACGAATACTGGACTCACCAGGAGCATTTGAGAAACCAAACTCTGCTAGAAATATAAACAAAATAAAGATCTCTTCTGCAGGAATCAGAGCCTTTATCTGAAATCTTTCCCACAGGCCCCAGCATTTAAAAGTGGAAAGCACTCAATACGTGTTACCCCGGGTTTGTTGTTTTCCATCTGATACATTGGCGAGAGCTGCTGCCTGATGGTGTGCGTGTTTTGATGGGAAGAAGTACATCTTGCCTCGAGCACCAGGGGATCCGGGGTGAGGGAGGCCTGGTGGATGCAGGAGTGCTCAAGCAGTGGGAGGGCCCTGGATCCTTGGTCTTCAGGGTCATTACATTTTGCCCAGGCTTTGGCCCAGGTTCCTTTGACCCGTGTCTCCTCTCTCAAGGCATTGACCCTGGAGCACGTAGCCGCAGTGGTGTTCCCTAACCCTGGGGCCTGGTGGACCAGCAGGCCTGGTCCCATGCGAACACCCTGTTCTTACTGCCCCCCCTAATTGCTGCCCACCAGCTCCAGCCACAGTGCTGTGACTGGGAGACATGTTAAGCCTCAGAGGCTGGGTCTGTGCTGAGCAGAATGCAGCAGGCACAGGGGTGGGGATGGCCACGGGCAGACGCTGACCCTGCCTGTGAGTGGTGCCATCCGCACGTGGGGAGACAGGATTTGCCGACTGTGGGGACTTGAGACGTTGGTCTAGCCTTTTTTCTCCCTTGCAGAACAACTTCATTTCAATCCCACACTCGTAGCTTGGTTCTGTGCAGCCCCTGAGTGTGGCTCCTGTCCAGCTGGCTCTCCCTCCAGCCGTGGGACGCAGGGAACACGGCCGCAGAGGACCTCCCCTACCAGGGGTTTGTTTGTCGCCTGAGAGAGGGTCGTCTGTTTTCTGTTTCCCTGCTGTCCGGGGTAGAGTTCTTAAAGGCGGCATAGTACATTATCCTAAAGAGGAGACATGGGAGAAAGTTTGGACTTTCTCAGAGCGCCTAAGGTGGGACCACCCAGCAGCACCTGTCTCGTTTCTGGTTTCCATTTGGAAACGTCCATTATCCAGTACCAAGGAGCACTTGAAGGAATCCCATTGCACTTAATTGCCATACTTTTATGTCTCCAGGTTTTGTTTTTGTTTTAAAGCATAATTATTCTTGTCTATACCATGCTGCTGACTTTTAAGCAAATTAACATAGTACAGGCTGAGTAAGGATGCAGGGAGACTGAATTGGAGGGTTGTTCGAGGGGTTACCCACTGCATCATTTGTTCACGTCCACCCATTCCATGCCAGGCTCTTTAATCCTCTGTGACAGCCTAGCAAGTGGGCATGCCTGTCACCCCTCCACCAATGAGAAGGAGCCTTGGGCAGGCTCCAGGGTCCCAGCTGTGCTGCTGGTGGCTTTGTGAATATCTGCCACTTTCCTGGAGTGAGGGGTGGTGGCAGCCTGGCGTTCCCCCATTCCCCTGGGACCTCAGTGTGCAGTGGTCCCCTGGCCCCAGCACCCCTGAGCCCACTCACCTGAACGGCATGGGTGAGAGGGATGCAGATGCTGTGGCTGCATTTGGCCCCTTGCACCTCACTAAGTTTGCTTTAAAGGCAAGTGTCGCTCAGTTTCTCAGAGTTCTCCAGGTACTTGAGAATTATATTGTTATAAACCTGAACTTGTAAAGAAAAAAAAAAAAAGAGCTTCTCAACTGCTGTGAAAGAGCATATAGATTTTTTGATTGGGTGGTAACTCTCAACATTAGGGCATCTTGGTGTGATCTGAATTTCAGCACCAAATAAAGACTGTGTGCGCTAAGGTTGAGGGGGCCGACTTCTCTGTGACTTGCAGAGGAAAGTTTGACCCGTTTCTGAGTAGAATTGTTATAAAGAACAGCGGATACGTGGAAGGAAATCTATTTGAGAACTGAGATTAAAAATGGGTATGTGATTTCATGGGAACACAGGGGGTGATGAGTGGCAATTGTCTGATGGAGTTGAAATCCTGCATTCCGAATCTGTGAGCTCCGCCTACATCCTGCAAGGAAAACTTTGCCTGTGCAGGAAGAGTTCTCGGAGTTGGACGAAAGTGTATTGTCTGTCTTTATTTTTTCCCCATGGTTTGTGAACAAAAACAAGAATTTGACGTTCTGCAGTGGAATTAACTTGTGGCAACAGTATATGCTTTTCCATGGAATAAGAGGTCAGAAACAATAGCAGTTTTCCCCCAAGGCAGGGTTTCATCCCTTTACATGTGGGTTGAGGTATCTGTAAGGCTCTTATGTGAGGGGTCAGGGCTTTTGGGGTTGACAGAGGTGTCCACCCTCCGAGCTTGGTCAGATGGCTCTCGAGGTGCACGGGCTGTGGAAGGGCCTCTCTTCTGGTCTCAGGCCCCGGGGGGTAGCATCCTTGCCAGCCTTGCAGTATCTCTAAACAGGAATTTTCTGCTCAGAATCATGTGAGGGAATCCATATGTAAGCCCCAGCCCTGGCCCCTAGTGACGGACCGATCCCAGGTGGGTCATTTGTTGGTCAGTGTCCTCAGCTGTAAACAGGGCAGATATCATCCCCACAGAGTTACCAGCAGTCGGTGAAATCAAGCTTATAAAATCTCTGAAATGTGCAGGTCCACAGAAATCTTTATCACCTCTTTAGGCAGCCCATTCTGACTTCAGATAAATCCTATTGTGTGTTCTTATATGGAACCCAAAGCCTTTGCCTTGTGTTGGTTCTACATTCTGTGTTCTCATTCCCCATCAGCTTCACATAGAACCCAGCCAGCCCTCCTTCCTGTGGACCCACGAATGCTTGCTTTCTACAACTGTTACCTATGAGATGGATTTCAGGTCCCTCTTCCTCCTGGCTGTCACTTGGATGCTCTCCCATTTTCTCTCTTCTCTTTTAAAGTGTGGCGACAGAAACCTAGTTTTGGGGACCTCTCCTCTCCTCTTACTTTACAAAGCCTCCCCGAGTATAGTCTAAGACTGGCTGACTTTTTTTTTGGCAGCCAAAACGCCCCATCGTCACATACAGAAATTGTATCCAGTTAAATCTCCTAAGTCTTTTTCACACCTCCTACATTTGTGCATTTCTTTTTTTGCATCCAAGTGTCCAAATAACATTATTTCCTCTATTGCAATTCCAATCTGTTGATCTTTTTATCTCATGACTCTGTCATCCAATGTATTTGCCATCTCTCCAAGAAACTTGTCATCCTTGAATTTGATAAACATTTTATCTGTGCCATCCTTCAAGTAATTGATAAAGATGTTGAAACATACAGAAAGAGCCTCGTGGCCTTCCACTAGAGACCTTTGTGCCGTTCATGAGTCAGCACATCGGAGGGTGAATTGTGCATTTACGAAGCTATTCAAATGTAGTTCTTATTGTTTCACCTTGTTGACAAGGGTATGATGAAATTTTAACAAGGCACTGTAGACGAAGTCTTATGCCCCTCCAGTCTACCAATTTAAAAAGTCCTCAGGCCAAGAAGGAAAAAAAATCCAAATTTCCAAGTCATTGTGGTTTATGATGGTTTATGGTTTATGATCCATGGCTTCACTTTGCAGCAGTGTTTTTCTTCTGTTTCTGCCTTTGGTTGATAATATGAGAGTACAGGGAGGGAATGTTACTATGGTGGCTTGGGTGTTGGGCTGTTATTTGGAGCAGAGTGGGATTGAACTGCTTGGGAGAAAGGCATTTAACTGATCTTTTGGGGAGCCAAGGTCTGGGAGGGCACTGGTTTAGGATGTGCACTCCTGGCAGGATGCTGGGAGTGTCTTCCTGGAGGCTGCTGTCTAGGCACCCATGGCATGGATAGAGAAATTCTGAATGCAGAGGGTACCAGGTAAAGTTGCAGCATCTCTCAGTGAAGGAGTCAAGGATGCGATTGGCCTCCAGATGCTTGGATAAGCACACAGTGGAAGAAATACCTGTCCCTTGGAGAAGAGGTGAATCTGGAGGTGTTAGAGCAGCATAATAAATGCTGAAGCTGTAGAAAATACAAAGGCTTTGGCAAAAGTGGGAGTGAGGACTTGAGGGCAGGAGCTGCGGCAAGGGGACAGGCTGGAGCGTGACGGAATTTTCTCGTGCTTACCCCACCACATTTTACAAGGCAAGAGCTGCGTGGAGGTACGGCTGTATCTGGCTATAGGAAATGACCTGGGAACAGCAAAAGTTAGAAAATTGATAAACTAGTGTGAGAATTCTGCCCTTGAATCACATCTGACGGAGAGGTCAGCCACAGTCTAGTTTGCAGGGGTGGGGCCTTGCAAGTGGAGTTTTTAGCTTCTGCCCACTTTGTATAGAGGTGTCTGCAGGTGCCCATCTGTCTGACCACTTAATACCTGCCTTGTGTGCTCAGAGCCCATTTCCATGGAGAGTCTGTGCAGGACTCTTATGAGGCCCCTGATTTGTGCCTTGAGGTCTCTGGTTGTACTGGGTGCAGCCCCCCAGTTATACCTGGCCTGACAGCTTATTTCTAAATGCCCCACCCATTTGTGGCAGAGCTGCTTTCCTTCCCACTGGGTTCTCTTCGGTCCTGGGTGGTGGATGGGCTGTGTGGCCTGCTTTTAGCTGTTCATTTACACTTGTGTGACCCATGAGGGGCAGAATAAAAACAGTGAAAATTCTCCCCTGTGCTTTTAAAAAATTGTGGTAAAACACACATAACATAGAATTTACCATCTTAACCGTTTTTAAGTGTACAGTCATGTTAGGGTTGTACAACCAATCTCCAGAACTTTCTTCATCTTGAAAAGCTGAAACTGTACCCATTAAACAACTCTCCATTCCCCCCTCCCCCCACCACTCTGTTTTCTGTCTCTTTGAACTTGACTAGTGGATGTGGTGGAATCACACAGTATTTGTTCTTTTGTGACTGGCTAATTTCCACTCAGCATCATGCCCTTAGGGTTCATCCATGTTGTAGCAGGTGTCAGAATTTTCTTTCTTTTTAAGACTGTTTCATTGTATGGACAGACCACATTTTATTTATCCATCCATCTGTTAATGGACACTTGGGTTGCTTCCACCTTTTGGCTGTTGGGAATAATGCTGCTCTGGACATGGGTATATAATCCTCTATACTTTGGTTTGGTTACTGACCACTGCCAGAATGACCATTCCCAAACTCCATATTTTTATGATACGCCCAGACCCCTCACTGGTTGTACTTTTCCATTGCCTTATGAGTGCTGGGACGCTGGCTCCCGCTGGGGTTTCCCTTGGCTTCTTTAGTGCCTTCTGTTCCAGGCTTCCCTTTGCCCCCCCTGCTTCCCCTCAGACCTCTCCCTTCCCTTTCTCCTCTGCTTAAATCTCTGCCCCCCGCGCCCCCACCCCCCGCTCCGGCCCTGGGCCCAGCTCCATGTGGTCCCTGCTGAAGTCAACAGGCTGAGCACACTTCTTTCTTGGAGCCCCCGCTGTGTGTAGCTTGCGGTGAGCGCTTGCGTGCTTGTCATGGGATAACTCCCTCTCTGGGCATCTGAGCTGGGTGTCCTGTTATGTTTTGTGTGATGGTTCTCTGTAGCAGGTATGCGTTGGCTCCTTGGGCATCCACAGGGGTGTTATGTTTGTCTGAGTGTGCATCCAGCCCGCGGTGCTGGCTGTGTTAGGGTCACTGCAGGCGAGCCCCGGGCTCTGCCCTGGGGGACACAGAGTGGGTGGTTTTCGGGCCCATCAGGACTGGCTGCTCGGTGAAGGCAGGAGTATGTTGGTTTTGTTCACTGCTGACTTCCCAGAACCTGGAAAGTACACGTTAGCACTTGGGAGGTGTTTTATAAGTATCTGTTGGAAGAATGAATACATCTAGTCCCATACCCTCATCTGAATCAGGAGGAAACCGAGGCACGGCAGTGAAGGACCAATGTCAGGCCAAGTGGTGGGTGGTTGGAGATGGAACCAAGAGTTATCTGGTCCCTGAAGACCGACCTGGTGCCACTCCCCTCCATCAAAGGCCCCCAATCATATTCAAAGTCTCAGCAATTCAAGGGGCTGACCTTTAACACCACATCCATGAAGAATCGTCTGAAAGTACAGGGGGAACAGAAGTGTGGGGTTTCTGCACTGATGATCAGCTTGTTTAGATAACTGGCTAATTGAAAGAGTACAGGTCACTTAAGGGTACTGGAGCATCGTAGAGCCAAGTAAAATACTTTTAAAATGAGTATGTGAATTCTAACTGCAATGATAACGTGTTCTACAAAAGCCAGTGAGATAGAATGGGGGCCACAGGGGCGACTTTTATTTTAGAAGGCTTGCCTGTTTCTGAGTAGAAAATCCGAAATCATAAGGAAGAGGGAAGAGAAGGCAGACGAAACACATTTTCCAGGTCAGGCTGCAGCATGTCTGCTTGCCTCTGTTTGGTTCTACTGTATACCTCCCGCAGGGCCTGGGCCCCATAGCGCCACCCACTGGCTGCACAGATTCAGGGTTTGGAGGCTGGGGCGCTGTCCCACCTGCACTGTGGTGTGCCTGGGTAGCGGTGAGGCTCCCACAGGGCCCGTGGGGGCCTGAGCAGGTGGCTATAACCAAGGGAGTCTAGTCCCCGTGTGCTGCTTCATCAAAAAGGCAACCAGCCGTCAGAACTGGAAATAAGTAGAAAGGATGGGAGGCTTTCATAAAGGCACTTTTGAAATACAGAGACTTAGAAAGAATATTGGGCTTTCGATATTTTAAGATCAGAAAGGGATTTGGAGTAACCGTCAGAGCAGGCAAAGTTGTTTTTAATGAAGACCCAGGAAAACAGTTGGTGCGCCTCTGTTGAAGCAAATACAGCTTCCTTCTTTACCAATCTGTCTGGCCCCAGATGCTGTATGTGATGGGGACGCTGGGGCTTGTGTTCCCTACAGCCTTTGAATTAATTCCCGGTAAGTTTCCATTTCTTCATTGGCAGGCAGGATGTAAACATCTCACTTGTCTTTGTAAGTTCTGTGCCACATTGTAGCACTCTGTTTTCAAGTTCAGAGCCTTCAGGACTACATATTATGTGTGCATGGCTTTTTAGGTTGTGTATAGTAGACATGGCTCTTATGCGGGGCAGTGAACTTGTTCACTGCACATTGCAAATTACACTTGATTTTTAATTTCTGTCCCCAGAGTCACCTGTGTAATGCAATCCCTTACATTCTTAAGATGGCCTTTAGTTACTGAATGTGCCAGGTGGCCGGACTGCAGTCTGTGTAAAATATAAATGTACATACACAATGTAAATACATCCTCATTGATACAGAAAGATAAAAGGCTTAACATGAATTGTGTCTGTTTACATTTACACAGAAAATTCTACTTTAACAAACTTTGGAGTATCAGTAGTGTTTGTTATCACAACATTGTCTTTTTTTCCTCATCTCTGATTTTTTGGTTAGTTGCAGTCTACTGAGGAGAAGCTGGTAGAAAGAAACCCATGCCCTGCCTTCCCTGAGCACAATAGAGGGTGTGCTGAGACCTTGACTCAGGGAAGGGGCCGCAGACTCAACAGCCATGGGTGGACTGGGGGGCACTAGGGGCACTCCAACTCCACCCCCTTTTCCTTCTGCTTTGCTGTGCTTCCTACATTGTGTCTATGGGATGCTTGGGGATTTTCTGGTGAAGATCACATTAAGAACTATAGGTGCACAGGCTTTTCCTGCATCACATAGCAAATGCAGTGGGCAGGGAGGGTAGTGACAGGTAAGAGGGGGCGGTTAAAGGATTATTTTCTGGGGCAGCGGTTCTCAAAGGGTGGTACCCAGGCCAGCAGGATCAGCACCACCCAGGCACTTACTAGAAATGCAAGTTCTCAGGCCCCTGCGTTCTGTGTTTTACCAAGCCCTCCAGGTGGTTCTGATGCACGCTCACGATTTTGAAGACTGTCCTTCAACCTGCAAAATGAAATTGACCTACTGAGCACTTGTCTCAGTCTGCTTTCTAGCATCTGCCCTGCTGTTACCCTTGTTCCTTCCCTGTCACACAGGCTATACCCCTGGGGTTCCCCTGAACTGCCACCAGCCACCTCCAGGTATGTGCCCCCCTTCCCCCTGCCCGCCTGCCTTTCCGGGCAAGACCCTACTCATCTTTCAGGTCATCCTCAGGGATCCCCTCCTCTGAGAAGGCTTCCTGATCTCCCCAGAGGTGGGGAGTCATGGGCCCCCTTCTTTGCAGTTCCTGAGTCCTGTTCATTGACTATTAAAACTTTTGTTTTACTTGCCACTGGCTTGAGAGGTGGTTGCTATGTCTCCTTGCACAAAACTCAGCTACACATGGATCCTCTCCTAATCTCTTGAATCGGTGTGGCTTTCACAGAGTGATAGCGTCTAGAGGGAGTTTTGCAGTACTAAGTGATTGGTTCCAAAGAGTTACTTTTAAGGGAAATAAGGAACGCTTATCCTGGGCCGATGGCCAAGACATCGGTTTTGTTATGTTGGATTTTACCACCAGAACCAGAGATGACAACTGGTTCACGAACATGTTTTTCTTTCATTATTTGCCTGTAGACCTGCAGGAAAGTGATGCTAATTATACTTCCCGATGTCTTTTATTTCCAAGTACAGCTAAGACTGTCCCATGTCCCATATTTTTAAAGAAGAGTTGATGAAAGTGGAGAACATTTGAATTAGATAACTACCTCTGCTCTTCTTTAATGGAATTGATGTCAGAAGGCTAATCCACAATTTTGCTCATTTCCCCCCTTTTTTATATATTAGTAATATTTAGGTGGGGACAACACAATGGATGAATGCTTTTATTAATGTTTAATTTATATAGTAATATTGCCTCAAGCTTATTACTGTCGACAGGAACACAAAAGCCCTTATCTGATTCTGTGACAGCCTCTGTGGGGTAGGTATGAACAGCCCATTTTGCAGGTGTGGAAAATGAGGCTTAGAGACGGGAGGGATGTGACCCGTTGAGGTCAGGAGCCAGGCAATAGTGCTCCAGGGCTTGGACCTGAGTCACCCCATTTTTCTTTTTCTAGGACCCAGGATTGTGTTTAATATTGAGCATATGATAGAGTTGTAATTGAATTTCTTGTATAGCTCTTCCAAATACTTAGATACACAGCTTTTGGGGGGTTTCTCAACAAATGCTTTTCATTAGCCCTTCTTATATTAGCAGTTCTTAGGGATTTATTTTCCAAAGATGTATAGTTTGTTTATGCCATTCACTCAAGTCCCTAGAGCAGAAATTCTGCCTTTTTGATGTTTTAAAAATACCTAGGGGGCTTCCCTGGTGGCGCGGTGGTTGAGAGTCTGCCTGCCAATGCGGGGGACACGGGTTCGAGCCCTGGTCTGGGAGGATCCCACGTGCCGCGGAGCGGCTGGGCCCGTGAGCCACAACTGCTGAGCCTGCGCGTCTGGAGCCTGTGCTCCGCAGCGGGAGAGGCCGCGACAGTGAGAGGCCCGCGCACCGCGATGAGGAGTGGCCCCCGCTCGCCACAACTAGAGAAAGCCCTCGCACAGAAACGAAGACCCAACACAGCCAAAAATAAATAAATAAATAAAAAATTAAAAAAAAAAAAAACCTAGGAATTTGGGGGGAATAGTATTTCTTTCAATGGAAAGACTATTTACAATGGTATTTTGGGGGAAGTGACTTCTACCCCACCCCCTTGCCGGCCCTGGCCGGCCTGCCCGCCTGCCTGCCTTCTTCCCTGCGAGGTGGCCAGGCTTGGGTCCCAGGCCACCACTGGCCCCTCCAGTCCTCTCCCTTGCCCGCACCCTGCTCCCTGCGTTGATGGTCCTCCGTCTGTTTCGGTTCTGCTGTTGCTGTTCACTGGCTTCAGGGCTGCTGCCCAGGCCCCCATCCTTACCTTCCAGCTGTGCTCTTTCCCTCTGCTTCCTGCTTGCCTTCAATTCCATGAGCTTCGATGATTCTTTGCAGGCCAGCCTGCAATCTCACATGCCTGTGCCTTTTCTAAGGTTTGCGAGTTCTTTGGCTCTCTGTTGCTTTGAAAAGGGAGAAGCAGTGTTTTACAATTTCCTTTTAATCACCAATGAGTAGTAGTAGCAACGGTATGCCTTTCCTTCCTACACTGTGTGGAATACTCACTCCCTCAAAGCTTCTATTATTTCGCGGCACAAATGAAGCATCCTGTATTCTCTTTCCTGTTTGTGGCGTGTGCCTTCCGAGCACTGTGCTATCATTAATGGTCCAACTGGGTTTTCCCTTTTCAGTTCCTATCACAAAACACCCCGAAGACTGACAGTGTCACTCATGGAATCCAAAATGGCTGGCGGTCGGGTCCTGCCTTGCACTTTGTGGCTTGGGCTTGTCTTTTCTTCAGGAATGAGTGGGTAGTTTCTTCCTACTTTTCTTCTATAAATGGGGAAAAAGTGTCCAGTGTGGAGGCACCTCTTTCGTTTGAAGAAGCTGTTGGTTCTGGCCCTGTAGTGTGGCCTCTGTGAATGGAATGGTCTATACTGGCTGTGGAGGGGAGCCAGGAGGCAGAGTAAAAGGGATTCTTCCCTACTGTCTGGTTTGGTGGCCATAGAAAACTTCAGCAAACTTTAGTTTTGTGTCTTTATGCTCTTTCCCTGGGTACTGAATTTTCTGGTCTATTGGAAATGATAGCAAACATTTATTGATGCTAACACTTGCTAGTATCATCAATATATGAATATCAGTATGAATACAACAATAATAGATTGCATCCAAGTACTCCTCTATAAAAACTTCTGTTTACTATTTAGGAGCAAACTAATATACTTAATTTATAATAGCATGGAAGGCATATGAATGTTTAGACTGGGCATAGGAAGGAATAAATAGTACAAAAGAAAAAAAAAAGACTTTCTCATTGAGTCATTGGCCTGAAGCTGGGTCGTATGTCTTGATTTGGAGAGTCCTCTGGGGGCACATACCTGATGGAGACCTTGTTCTCTCCATTTCACCTCAGGAAAGGGGAGCAGGAGTGGGAAGCAGGGTACAAGGCTTCCTTGGCCCCAGTCAGGCAGCACATCTTTTTTTTTTTTTTTTTTTTTTTTTTTTTACACGGGCTTAGTTTCTCCGAGGCATGTGGGATCTTCCAGGACCAGGGATCGAACCCGTGTCCCCTGCATTGGCAGGCGGATTCCTAACCACTCCGCCACCAGGGAAGTCCCAAAAGAGAGAAATCTTTTTTTTTTTTTTTTTTTTTTAACAGCTAACATTATTTATTTATTTATTTATTTATGGCTGTGTTGGGTCTTCGTTTCTGTGCGAAAGCTTTCTCTAGTTGTGGCAAGCGGGGACCACTCTTCATTGCGGTGCGCAGGCCTCTCTTGCTGCAGAGCACAGGCTCCAGACGCGCAAGCTCGGCAATTGTGGCTCACGGGCCCAGCCGCTCTGCGGCATGTGGGATCTTCCCAGACCAGGGCTCGAACCCAGACCAGGGCTCGAACCCAGACCAGGGCTCGAACCCAGACCAGGGCTCGAACCCGTGTGCCCTGCATTGGCAGGCAGATTCTCAACCACTGCGCCACCAGGGAAGCCCAGGCAGCACATCTTTATTGCAGCTGCTGTGTGCCCGACGTTAGGCCTGGGAGACAAAGCAGTAAACAAACAAGGCAGAGCCTGTGCTTTCAGTGGGGGTAATAGACAGTGATCACTCAGCTAAACACATCCTTTCAGGTATTGACGCTTTTCAGACATGAAAAGTGCTCTGAAATCGATGAAATGGAGAAATGAGGGAGGGAGAGGCAGTGGGGGAGTGCTGGTGAAGCTAGGGTGTTTGGGCAAAGCTCTGAGGAGGTGACGTTTGAATGCAGAGCCCCATGATGGGAATGAGGCAGACATGTGACAGGAGGGGTGGGCGTTGGACCCCAGACCGCAGGGGATGAAGGAAGGCGCTTGGGGGCCTAAGTGCGCTGAGTGAGAACATACTAGAGAAGAGGTAGAAGGAGGCCTAGGCGGTGTGGGCTGGATTCTGGGGAGGCTGTCGCTGTTGTCCAGGCTGGAGATGACGGTGGCTCAGGTCAGAGTGAGAGCGGTGGATGGAGACAGGTGGACGTGGAGAAAGGCACTCAATGTGCGTGTGTGTTAATGATGTGCGGACCGCGCACAGCTGCTGTTTCAGGCACCGGAGATAGAATTGTGAGCTAAATGGAGAATCACTTCCTGTCCTCCTGGAGCTAATGTCTCAGTGGGCGTGGCCAGCGTGAGAAGAAAGGCCAAGGCTTGGTCCTGAGGAGGGTGGACACGCCCTCGGGGGGAGTGGATGGTGTGGTTGAAGAGCTGTGGTGGGAAGAACATCTGAGATTCCCACAGGCTTGAGAGCTGGAGCCAGGAGGACCATTTTTCTCGGCTTTACTGAGATATTATTGACATTAATATATGACATAAACATAAGTTTGAGGTGTATGGTGTGGTGATTAGATACATGTATATGGCAAAATGATCACCAACATAAGGTCAGTTAACACCTCCATCCCCTCACAAAAATACGATTTCTGCACATCTGTGGTTTTAACACTTAAGATCTACTCTCTTAACAGCTTTCAAGTATATAATTCAGTATTGTTCATTATGGTCACCAAGCTGTGTATTCGCTCCTCCAGTCCTATTGGGGAGTTTATACCCTTGGACCAACATCTCCCCTGGCCCCTGGCAACCACCATTCTAGTCTATTTCTATAGGTTTGGCTTTTTTAGATTCCACATATAAGTGAGAACATAGTGTTCGCCTTTCTCTGTTTGACATTTCAATAAGCATGAGGCCCAAGAGGATGTGTGGCTGCACTGGATACCATGTGGTATGGGGGGGAGAGGAGAATCAGGGATGACTCTTTGGTTTTTGATATGAGCAGTTCAGGGAATGGGAGTGTCAGTGACCAAATTTGGAAGCTTGGGAGGCGGACTGGGGTGGGGGTGGGGGACATGAGTTATCAGACTCCTAAGTGGAGCCATGGAGTAGGCAGGTGGATATTCAACTGCAGAGCTCTGAGCTCCGGGACCATGACACGCCACTGAGAATGAACCAGTGTAGGGGTGGCACACGAAGCCTGTTGCCCACGTGAAATGACAGAGGCCAACATTTAGAGGTCAGGTCGAAGAGGAAGGGTGAACAGTGGGTATGTGGGATCAGAGGGCCCTAGAGAAGGAGACAAGGCCAGAAGACTCTGAAGAGGTCAAGTAAGATGAGGACTGGAACTGTCCTTGTTTTTTTTTTTTTTTAACATCATTATTAGAGTATAATTGCTTTACAAAGGTGTGTTAGTTTCTGCTGTACCACAAAGTGAATCAGCTATACGTACACATATATCCCCATATCTCCTCCCTCTTGTGTCTTCCTTCCACCCTCCCTATCCCACCCCTCTAGGTGGACACAAAGCACCGAGCTGATCTCCCTGTGCTATGTGGCTGCTTCCCACTCGCTATTTTACATTTGGTAGTGTATATATGTCCATGCCACTCTCTCACTTCGTCCCCCCTTACCCTTCCCCCTCCCCGTGTCCTCAAGTCCATTCTCTATGCCTGCCTCTTTATTCCTGTCCTGCCCCTAGGTTCTACAGAACCTTTTTTTTTTTTAATTTTAGATTCCATATATATGTGTTAGCATACGGTATTTGTTTTTCTCTTTCTGACTTAACTTCACTCTGTATGACAGTCTCTGGGTCCATCCACTTGACTACAAATAACTCAGTTTCGTTTCTTTTTATGGCTGAGTAATATTCCATTGTATATATGTGCCCCATCTTCTTTATCCATTCATCTGTCGATGGACCCTTAGGTTGCTTCCATGTCCTGGCTATTGTAAACAGAGCTGCAGTGAACATTGTGGTACATGACTCTTTTTGAATTATGGTTTTCTCAGGGTATATGCCCAGTAGTGGGATCGCTGGGTCGTATGGTAATTCTATTTTTAGTATTTTAAGGAAACCTCCATACTGTTCTACATAGTGGCTGTATCAATTTACATTCCCGCCAGCAGTGCAAGAGGGTTCCCTTTTCTCTATAACCTCTCCAGCATTTATTGTTTGTAGATTTTTTGATGATGGCCATTCTGACTGGTGTGAGGTGATACCTCATTGTAGCTTTGATTTGCATTTCTCTAATGATTAGTGATATTGAGCATCCTTTCATGTGTTTGTTGGCAGTCTGTATACCTTCTTTGGAGAAATGTCTATTTAGATCTTCTGCCCATTTTTGGATTGGGTTGTTTGTGTTTTTGGTATTGTGCTGCATGAGCTGCCTGTATATTTTGGAGATTAATCCTGTGTCAGTTGCTTCGTTTGCAAATATTTTCTCCCGTTCTGAAGGTTGTCTTCTCGTCTTGTTTATGGTTTCCTTTGCTGTGCAAAAGCTTTTAAGTTCATTAGGTCCCATTTCTTTATTTTTGTTTTTATTTCCATTTCTCTAGGAGGTGGGTCAAAAAGGATCTTGCTGTGATGTATGTCATAGAGTGTTCTGCCTATGTTTTCCTCTAAGAGTTTGATAGTGTCTGGACTTACATTTAGGTCTTTAATCCATTTTGAGTTTATTTTTGTGTATGGTGTTGGGAAGTGTTCTAATTTCATTCTTTTACGTATAGCTGTCCAGTTTTCCCAGCACCACTTATTGAAGAGGCTGTCTTTTCTCCATTGTATATTCTTGCCTCCTTTATCAAATATAAGATGACCATATGTGCGTGGGTTTATCTCTGAGCTTTCTATCCTGTTCCATTGATCTATGTTTCTGTTTTTGTGCCAGTACCATACTGTCTTGATTACTGTAGCTTTGTAGTATAGTCTGAAGTCCAGGAGCCTGAGTCCTCCAGCTCTGTATTTCCTTCTCAAGATTGCTTTGGCTATTCGGGGTCTTTTGTGTTTCCATACAAACTGTGAAATTTTTTGTTCTAGTTCTGTGAAAAATGCCATTGGTAGTTTGATAGGGATTGCATTGAATCTATAGATTGCTTTGGGTAGTATAGTCATTTTCACAATGTTAATTCTTCCAATCCAAGAACATGATATATCTCTCCATCTGTTTGTATCATCTTTAATTTCTTTCATCAGTGTCATAGTTTTCTGCATACAGGTCTTTTCTCTCCTTAGGTAGGTTAATCCTAGGTATTTTATTCTTTTTGTTGCAATGGTAAATGGGAGTGTTTCCTTAATTTCTCTTTCAGATTTTTCATCATTAGTGTATAGGAATGCAAGAGATTTCTGTGCATTAATTTTATATCCTGCTACTTTACCAAATTCATTGATTAGCTCTAGTAGTTTTCTGGTAGCATCTTTGGGATTTTCTATGTATAGTATCATGTCATCTGCAAACAGCGACAGTTTTACTTCTTCTTTTCCAATTTGGATTCCTTTTATTTCTTTTTCTTCTCTGATTGCTGTAGCTAAAACTTCCGAAACCGTGTTGAATAATAGTGGTGAGAGTGGGCAACCTTGTCTTGTTCCTGATCTTAATAGAAATGGTTTCAGTTTTTCACCATTGAGAACGATGTTGGCTGTGGGTTTGTCATATATGGCCTTTATTATGTTGAGGTATGCCTCTATGCCTACTTTTCTGGAGAGTTTTTATCATAAATGGGTGTTGAATTTTGTCGAAAGCTTTTTCTGCGTCTATTGAAATGATCATATAGTTCTTCTCCTTCAGTTTGTTAATGTGGTTTATCACACTGATTTGCATATATTGAAGAATCCTTGCATTCCTGGGATAAACCCCACTTGATCATGGTGTATGATCCTTTTAATGTGCTGCTAGATTCTGTTTGCTAGTATTTTGTTGAGGATTTTTGCCTCTATGCTCATCAGTGATATTGGCCTGTAGTTTTCTTTCTTTGTGACATCTTTGTCTGCTTTTGGTATCAGGGTGATGATGGCCTCGTAGAATGAGTTTGGGAGTGTTCCTCCCTCTGCTACATTTTGGAAGAGTTTGAGAAGGATAGGTGTTAGCTCTTCTCTAAATGTTTGATAGAATTCACCTGTGAAGCCATCTGGTCCTGGGCTTTTGTTTGTTGGAAGATTTTTAATCACAGTTTCAATTTCAGTGCTTGTGATTGGTCTGTGTATATTTTCTATTTCTTCCTGCTTCAGTCTCGGAAGGTTGAGCTTTAGTACGAATTCGTCCATTTCTCCCAGGTTGTCCATTTTGTTGGCATATAGTTGCTTGTAGTAATCTCTCATGATCCTTTGTATTTGTGCAGTGTCAGTTGTTACTTCTCCTTTTTCATTTCTAATTCTATTGATTTGAGTCTTCTCCCTTTTTTTCTTGATGAGTCTGGCTAGTGGTTTATCAATTTTGTTTATCTTCTCAAAGAACCAGCTTTTAGTTTTATTGATCTTAGCTATTGTTTCCTTCATTTCTTTTTCATTTATTTCTGATCTGATCTTTATGATTTCTTTCCTTCTGCTAACTTTGGGGTTTTTTTGTTCTTCTTTCTCTAATTGCTTTAGGTGTAAGGTTATGTTGTTTATTTGAGATGTTTCTTGTTTCTTGAGGTAGGATTGTATTGCTATAAACTTCCCTCTTAGAACTGCTTTTGCTGCATCCCATAGGTTTTGAGTCGTGTTTTCTTTGTCATTTGTCTAGGTATTTTTTGATTTCCTCTTTGATTTCTTCAGTAATGTCTTGGTTATTTAGTAGTGTATTGTTTAGCCTCCATGTGTTTGTATTTTTTACAGATTTTTTCCTGATACTGATATGTAGTATCATAGCGTTGTGGTCAGGAAAGATACTTCATACCATTTCAATTTTCTTAAATTTACCAAGGCTTGATTTGTGACCCAAGATATGATCTGTCCTGGAGAATGTTCCATGAGCACTGGAGAAGAAAGTGTATTCTGTTGTTTTTGGATGGAATGTCCTATAAATGTCAATTAAATCCATCTTGTTTAATGTATCATTTAAAGCTTGTGTTTCCTTATTTATTTTCATTTTGGATGATCTGTCCATTGGTGAACGTGGGGTGTTAAAGTCCCCTACTATCATTGTGTTACTGTCAATTTCCCCTTTTATGGCTGTTAGCATTTGCCTTAAGTATTGAGGTGCTCCTATGTTGGGTGCATAAATATTTACAATTGTTATATCTTCTTCTTGGATTGATCCCTTGATCATTATGTAGTGTCCTTCTTTGTCTCTTGTAATAGTCTTTATTTTAAAGTCTATTTTGTCTGATATGAGAATTGCTACTCCAGCTTTCTTTTGATTTCCATTTGCATGGAATATCTTTTTCCATCCCCTCACTTTCAGTCTGTACGTGTCCCTAGGTCTGAAGTGGGTGTCTTGTAGACAGCATATATACGGGTCTTGTTTTTGTATCCATTCAGCCAGTCTGTGTCTTTTGGTTGGAGCATTTAATCCATTTACCTTAAAGGTAGTTATCGATATGTATGTTCCTATCACCATTTTCTTAATTGTTTTGGGTTTGTTATTGTAGGTCTTTTCCTTCTCTTGTGTTTCCTGCCTAGAGAAGTTCCTTTAGCATTTGTTGTAAAGCTGGTTTGGTGGTGCTGAATTCTCTTAGCTTTTGCTTGTCTGTATATGTTTTAGTTTCTCCGTCAAATCTGAATGAGATCCTTGCTGGGTAGAGTAATCTTGGTTGTAGGTTTTACCCTTTCATCACTTTAAATATGTCCTGCTACTCCCTTCTGGCTTGCAGAGTTTCTGCTGAAAGATCAGCTGTTAACCTTATGGGGATTCCCTTGTATGTTACTCGTTGCTTTTCCCTTGCTGCTTTTAATATTTTTTCCTTGTATTTAATTTTGGATAGTTTGATTAATATGTGTCTTGGCGTGTTTCTCCTGGATTTATTCTGTATGGGACTCTCTGTGCTTCCTGGACTTGATTGACTATTTCCTTTCCCATATTAGGGAAGTTTTCAACTATAATCTCTTCAAATATTTTCTCAGTCCCTTTCTTTTTCTTTTCTTCTTTGGGACCCCTATAATTCGAATGTTGGTGCATTTAATGTTGTCCTAGAGGTCTCTGAGACTGTCCTCAATTCTTTTCATTCTTTTTTCTTTATTCTGTTTTGCAGTAGTTATTTCCGCTATTTTATCTTCCAGGTCACGTATCCGTTTTTCTGCATCAGTTTTTCTGCTATTGATTCCTTCTAGAGAATTTTTAATTTCATTTATTGTGTTGTTCATCATTGTTTGCTCTTTAGTTCTTCTAGGTCCTTGTTAAACGTTTCTTGTATTTTCTCCATTCTATTTCCAAGATTTTGGATCATTACTCTGAATTCTTTTTCAGATAGACTGCCTATTTCCTTTTCATTTGTTTGGTCTGGTGGGTTTTTATCTTGCTCCTTCATCTCCTGTGTATTTCTCTGTCTTCTCATTTTGCTTAACTTACTGTGTTTGGGGTCTCCTTTCTGCAGGCTGCAGGTTCATAGTTCCCGTTGTTTTTGGTGTCTGCTCCCAGTGGGTACGGTTGGTTCAGTGGGTTGTGTAGGCTTCCTGGTGGAGGAGACTGGTGCCTGTGTTCTGGTGGATGAGGCTGGATCTTGTCTTTCTGGTGGGCAGGACCGTGTCCGGTGGTGTGTTTTTGGGTGTCTATGAACTTATTATGATTTTAGGCAGCCTCTCTGCTAATGGGTGGGGTTGTGTTCCTATCTTGCTAGTTGTTTGGCATAGGGTGTCCAACACTGTAGCTTGCTGGTTATTGAGTGGAGCTGGGTCTTCGCTTTGAGATGGAGATCTCTGAGAGAGCTTTCACCGTTTGTTATTACATGGGGCTGGGAGGTCTCTGGTGGACCAATGTCCTGAACTTGGCTCTGCCACCTCAGAGGCTCAGGCCTGACAGCCGGCTGGAGCACCAAGACTGTGATTGTGGAGGCTTGGTGAATCCAAAATCTGATGTAGTAGGCCAGCAGGCTGGAGACTCTGGGAAGAGTTGCAGCCCAAACGAAGGCTGCTGGCAGACTCCCTGTCCTTGGTTTTGATAATGTCATTGGAGGCTTTGCTAAGCTATTTGGTATCATGACCAGGGCAGAAGGTTAGTTGGAGTGGGTTGGAGGTAACCGGTTGGTGAAGATGCTAAGAGATGGGACTCTTGAAAAACTATGTCAAGTTTGGCTCTGAAGGGGCTGGTGTGTTGTGTATGTGACCTTATGTGAACTACTTGACTCCTCAAATCAAATTCCTCACCTTCCAGCTGGTGATGGGATTACGTAATGTGAGGTACTGTTGAGAGCATCACAGGAAATGAAGCACACTGATGCATCCAGAGCTTCCAGCACAGCCTCTTGGCTGACTGTGGATGTTCTCAGAGTGCTGGTTTCTCCCGTGCTCTTCTGTGTCTGAGAGGCTTCATTTTCTCATCAGTAAAAGAAGGAAATTAGGCCAAATGAAGTTTCCAGTTCTAGGTTCTCACACGTTGCCTGCTTCTCAGGCCGGGGTCTCCCCACTTCCCCCTCTCCCACTGCCTCGCTCCAGTTTCCGCCTGTGGCTGTAACCCCCGCTGGACTCTCTTCCCTTTTCCCGCATCTACTCCGCTTTGATTCTGTCTTGCACTCGATCACCAGATTACTTCTCCAAAAAAAAAAACACCTTGCTTAGCCTTCTCTCTCACCCAAGAGTCTTGAGAGGGGCCTCGTTCTTGAGATGAACGTACCCGTCCCCACCTGTGATCCTTTATAACTTGAGCTCTGCTGGACTCACTTCTTCTGCTCTCCTCTGCACCCCTGGCCATCAGATTGGCTGCCGCTTGAATGTATCTTGTTCTGCCTTTTCTCTGGCCTCTGGAATGTTATACCCGGTTTTAAATCCCACCTATCCCTCAGGAGCTGGTGCGTGTGCAGTGCCCCTTGGTGCTGTGATGGAAAGGACCATCTCTCTGCAGGAAGCTCCAAGGCTACTCCCATCTGCCTTGCTTAGTTCCACACACATCTAGAGTGGGCCTGCAGTGTGCACACACCGACCACCTCCTGCTTCGCCTGACAGTTGTTTATCACAGGTCTCAGCTCCCGCCTCCACCACGAGCCGCCTCTGAGGTTTCTTTGCATCTCCTGCAGTGCCATGCATGTTGGGTGCTTCACAAATTAACAAATTACATCAATCAGAAAACGTCACTTTGAGAAGCTGTAATGGAAGGTTTGGGAATTAAGTTTTAAGAGAGGATAGTAACCAAGGGTTTTTCTTTGTGTATATGTCTAGAATTAAAAAAAAAAAAAAGTTTCCAGTGTTGAGGCTGTTTTATCAAAAGCCTTTAAAATCTGCAAATGCCTTGGCCCAGCAATTCTGCTTCTAAGGATTTATCCTAAGAAAATAGTTTTGAACATCTGCAGAGAATGTCCACTGCAGTGTTGTCTATGATGTGAAAATATGGAGATAGCCTAAATATCCAACAATAGGAGATTGGTTTAAAAAGAAAAGAACTCACGGTGCATATTCATATCCTAGAATTACTGTCTCCTTCTTAAAATGATGATGTAGAAAGGCAATGACTTGGTAAAATGTTCATATGAAATGAAGGAAGTATGTTCGAAAACATTATATTATTGTCCAATTTCCTTTACCTTAAATTATAGAGAAAGGATAATTGGCATAGGTAGTGATATCTTTGGATGTTGGGATTATTGATGATGTTTACTATCTTTTTGCTGTTACCTAACCTTTCTGCAGGAAGCATACGTTCTTAAGAAAACACTTTATTAAAGTTGGAATTGGATACCTCTTTTATTCATATAAATCACATATTCTTATCTTGTGGCTAAGTTAGCCTTCCTGTCTACACTCATGCAGTGTTGGGGAGAGCCCAGGGCTACCTGCCCACGTCAAATGGTGGTAGGAAACATGGGAGCGTGCTTCTTGGGGTCCCTACCTTCCAGGTCACAGTGACTGTTCTCCAGTGTGTATACTGCATGGTGTCCTTTGAGGCTGGCTGCAGGAGTGAGTTGTTGTCCCTTGGCTGCTGAGCTGTGAGTTCAGGTGCAGGGCACTGACGCTCTGCAGCAGGGGTGGGGAGTGTGTGGCCTGGCAGCTGTGCAGTCAGGCCTGGGTTGCAACCTTGACCCTCCCCTGTGCTCCTGTGTGGCCCTGGGCTTTAAGCTGTGGTTTGCACATCGGTGGGATGGGGATGGCATCTCCTGCGGTAGTGAGCGTGTTGCACTGTATCTGGCCCAGACTGGGCACTTCCCAAAGAATAGCTGGCTGCTGAGCTCCCCAGATAGCCCACCTGCAGCCACTCCTAAGGCAGTCAGCAGTAAAGAATGGGGTCTTATTTCTTTAATAATAATATAGGTTTCCTGGAAACTGGTCATGTTGTGGGTTGGGAAATAGTTTTTAAAAAGTGGTTTCCTTGTAACTAAGACCTGTCCCGCCCTCCCCTCTTGTCTCCCTGCAGTCTGTGGGCCAGGCATCGACATCCGCAACGACTACCAGCAGCTGAAGCGACTGGAGAACTGCACGGTGATCGAGGGCTACCTCCATATCCTGCTCATTTCCAAGGCTGAGGACTACCGCAGCTACCGCTTCCCCAAGCTCACGGTCATCACTGAGTACCTGCTGCTGTTCCGCGTGGCTGGCCTCGAGAGCCTCGGCGACCTCTTCCCCAACCTCACAGTCATCCGTGGCTGGAAGCTCTTCTACAACTACGCCCTGGTCATCTTCGAGATGACCAACCTCAAGGATATCGGGCTCTACAACCTGCGAAACATTACCCGTGGGGCCATCCGGATCGAGAAGAATGCTGACCTCTGCTACCTCTCCACGGTGGACTGGTCCCTAATCCTGGATGCCGTGTCCAATAACTACATCGTGGGGAATAAGCCCCCAAAGGAGTGTGGGGACCTGTGCCCGGGGACGATGGAGGAGAAGCCGCTGTGCGAGAAGACGACCATCAACAACGAGTACAACTACCGCTGCTGGACCACGAACCGCTGTCAGAAAAGTAAGATGAGGATATGACTGTGGCTGCCCTCCTGCTTCTCTCTACCCCACCTCCCCCGCCCTCCCTCCTCTTCTGAATGCACGATTGCAACGGGTGGGTACGGCTGTATCGCAATTAGGATGTGGGGTCTTGAGGGGCTTCCTTTTGCATCTGGGAACTGGTAGGTGCAGGGCTGTGGCCTGGCTGCAGGCCATCCCGGCTGCTGTCAGACCGTTCCAGTCACACGCTAGAAACCATCACCGCACTCTTGGGCTAGAGGCTTGAGGAACTTCTGCTTTGAATTTCTGATGAGAAAGGTGACCTGGTGTGCTTGAAAGTGCCTAAGCCCTGGCAGTCAGAGGCTGCATATGTATCAGCTCTTTCATCCTTTGCGTGAAAGGATGTTTTTCAGTAACGCAGGGCTTCCTTAGCGTGAATACACCTGGAATATTGTGGAATAAAGGAAAGGTAAAGGCTAATTCACATCCTGTGAAAGTGGTGACCCGCACCCCGTCCTCGGTCCTTAGTGATGACGTTACAGTGCTTGGGCGTCCTGGTTTATGATGGAGCATAGCCAAGGCGGTGGGGGCAGGGGAACCCTGGACCAGTTTCCAGGAGTCCCAGGTTCAGGCCAACCTTGCAGGTAGCTATACAGCGAGCTCATTTGTACACCCCAGGCTTCTGCTTCCTCTCTTTTCTACCTCTTTCTTGAAGAATTGTGCAAATCTTGTGAATCACTTAGTGAAAGAACTTTGCAATGTGTTTACTGCTCTTGGGGGTCAGGTGGTGGTATTTGGAAGATTCTCGTTTATTCATCTGCTGTGTGCTTATTTTCCTTTGAGTATAACTGAACTCTTGCCTGATTGTGATCGATACCTTGAGCGCCGGGTTGTTGGGTATTGAACTGTGACTCTGGGCCTTTGTCTTCTTGCTTTCAGCAATGTTTAGGTCTGTTGGCCAGGAGGGTTCCCCTCACTGGTTGGAAGGCAGTGTGGTAGCTATAAATAGCTGTTTAATGGCTGGGCCAGTTAGAGACCCAAGGAGCCCATGTACTGTAGCTAGTCATGGAGAGCCAAGAAATCCCAAACTGGTAGGCTTGCCTAAACCCTGAGGTGTGTAAAATAAACAAACCAAAGGCCAGACCCCACAAGTAACATTGTTTCAGTTCCCTGCCAGCCAGGGTGGAAGCAGAGAAAGGATGCTTGCTTTGAAGAGCACACGCTTTCCTGCCCTCTGTCATTGGATCAGCAGGTAGGTGAACACTGGTTCAGTAAGGGAGGGATCCCACTGGCTGAAGCCAGGACCTTGAAGAGCTGAGAACACCATTGGGCCACTTGGAGAATCCCTTTTGGCTAAGGTTGGGGGAAATACTGTGCTAAAGTCATATTTGTTATTCATTAAAATAGTACCCTATCATTAGGTTACCTGCTAGTTCTGAGAAAACAACAAAAAATATTTTCAAGTAGTCTTGACATTTAAAATTTTTATTTTAAAAGAAAAAGCCATCATCAAAGGAGGTGTCATGTGTCGTGGAAAGATGTTGGATGTGGTATAAGAGGCCCGGGTGACCTTGGACCAGCCAGCCCTTCTGGGCTGTAGTTGGACATATTTAGAATGTTCCATTGGGCAGCCCCATATTATTCCTTAGTGGTGATCACATGTGTGTGCAAAACTGATTTGAAAACTCGTAAGGTCTGTACAAAAGGGAGGTGTTACTTAAAAGGTCGTTAGGTGGGCACTTGTTCAGTGATTCAGTCGGTATTTATTTAGGTCTCACTGTGGACTTTGGGCTGTTTCTGGCCAGCTGCTTGTTGAAGAAGCCTGGAGCAGGGGCAAGGCATGAGTTCTGGGCCCAAGTCTAGTAGCCGTGACTAGAAATGAGCAAGTAATTTAAACTTGGCCTGGCCCTCAGTTTCTTCATCTGCAAAATGGGATAGCCCCTTGCCTTCCTCATAGGGCTGTTGGAAGATTAGAAAGAGAAAGAGGAAGAGCTCCATGAGAAAGGACCAGGAGATGGAAATTGGGCCTTGGTGCTTCTACAACTGATGCTGATGGGCCTGCTGGCCAGACACCCTCTTCTCCAAGGCCACACCCTGCAGCCTTCTCCCAGGCCAGTGTCTCAGGCCTCCTGATGTTTTTCTGTGATTTCACAATGGAGTATTTATTTAAAATTAATAACAGCATTCAGGGAAATTGTCTTCCCTTCAGCTTGTCCTGAAAACTCAAGCGTTGGCAGGTTTCTTGGAGATTTTCTAGTTGAATCAGAACTCTTTCCCTTTGCATAGATTCCCTTCTGACCTGCTCTGTCCTGTGCAGTAGCCACTAGCCCCATGTCTCGTCGAGTACTTGAACTGTGGCCTGTCCGAATTGAGATATTTTTAAGTGTAAAATACACACTGGATTTCAAAGTGTAGTATGGGGGAAAGAAAATAAGATATTTCCTTAATATTTTGTATATTGATTACATGTTAAAAATGATGCTTTAGACATATGAGATGAAGTAAAATATATTCTTATAATTTCACCTGTTTCTTTTTACTTTTTAATGTGGCTCCTAGAAAATTTGAAATTGCAGATGTTGTTCACATTCTAATTCTTTTGGAGAATGCCGCTTTAGAGCATGCCGTCAAAGGCCCTGGGTTCTTGCCTGCATCATCTCTCTGGCTGAGCACTGCAGTGCTGTGGTGCTCCATAGCTCTCCAGCCAGAGTGCTTAGGGACGATTCAAGGAGCCAGGTGGAGGGCATTGAGTCCAAACAGAATGTCTGCCTTGGGGTCCACGTTAGTCTTAAGATGGCCCATTAAAAAGATTAAGCATAGAAGAATCCCATTCCATTATTCTTCCCAGGGCTGGCTACAGACGGAGGGGGAGCATCTGGAGAGATACGTCCAGTCAAGGATATGTGTGACATTTTTGACATAACGGAGAAACACTCAATTATGCAGTGCTGATAGGCAGTTTTCACCTGACGCTCTCCTTTAAACTCCCTCTGTAGATCCTGACTCTGCGGTGGCAGGCAACTTCGTCGACAGCCCCCTTAAGGAAATTACTATGCTGTGGGTTCTCTGCCCGCTTCTGTATTTCTCTGTTGTCTTACAATTTTGAGGGGTGGTTTTATGCAGGCTTGAGTTGTTCATTCCTAGAAAGTGATTGAACCTTAGAAAAACGGAGTATGGCTTTTTCCTTTCCATGAAAGTGTAACTGGTGCCCCCTGAGATGCGACACCGTTGTTGACTCCTTCATCCCTGCCTGCCAGCATCACTGATTCTCCTCTGTCTGTGCAGCTGTCTCTTTTCTGGCTCCTCGTCCAGTCTTTAATGGCTGTTTTCCAGAATAACATCCTGGGCTCTCTCTCCGCTGTCCTGTTCCCCCAGAATATCTCACCCACTGCTTCAGCATCCTCCCATCTGCATCTGGCTTCCAAATACCATCTCCAGCTCTGACCTCTCTGTGAGCTCTCGACCCCGTCTGCCGTCATGACTGGACCCCCATGGGCGTTTCAGCATCCGGTGGTCTTCTCTGGCTCCTCACTTATAGCCCAGGGTTTTCCTTGTTTCCACTCCCGTGGGTAGTGTTCTTGTTCTCCGAGCTCCCGTGTCAGACACTTGGGTACCATTTGGATGTTTCCTTCTCCAGCCGGACACCAAGCCCTTTCCATCTGAAATGTTTCCCTAGTCTGCCTTCCTCTGCTCTCCCCGTGTTCGGTGACACGGCCTCTCCCCAGCCTTCCTGCCTCTCTGCCTCGGCCCAGTGACCTTCCCCTTCCCCAGCATACACGCATGCTGACCGAGAGGCTCCCGTCCCTAAAATCCTGTAGAGGAGCCTGTGAAACCCCATGAAGCGGGCTGTGCACCTGGCCTTGTGCCTGCAGGTCCTTGACCGCGGTGGTGTTCTTCCCCACTGACCAGCTGGCCGCCCGCTGCTGGAGGACTGCAGGGCTTTGTGGACTCCGGTGGGCCCTTCCCGAGGAGGAGAAGCCTGTCTGTGGTGCTGAGTAAATTCTGGGCGTATCTTCCAACACTTGGTCAGCGTGGCTGTCCCCCCAGGGGTGAGCACGCACCTGCTTTGTGAAAGATTGATTGTCAGGAAAATACATTTTCCCCCTTGCGCAGAGAAGGGTGTGGAGTAACAGTCCTCAGCGAGCCAAAAGCCTCGAGGATTATGAAATGCGGATGTTTCCTGTGTAACTTTCATGGTCGTTGCTCCCAGGGAGTCACCCAGACCGTCCCCAGCTCGTAACTGGCTGGGAGGGTCAACCATGGGTGGGAGCTCTTCTCTCCCCTGCCCTGGTCAGAATGATTCAAAGCCAAAGATGATGGAGAAGGGTGGGAACCATCTTGAAAGTTGAAGCTTGGCCTGGGGTGCTGTGCTGTTCATTTATTGGCTGTGAGGGTCAACCATGGGTGGGAGCTCTTCTCTCCCCTGCCCTGGTCAGAATGATTCAAAGCCAAAGATGATGGAGAAGGGTGGGAACCATCTTGAAAGTTGAAGCTTGGCCTGGGGTGCTGTGCTGTTCATTTATTCGCTGGAGGTCGGCCACGTCCAAGGAGGGAACGGGGTGAACCTTCTCTGAGCACCTGTGCTTCTTTCCCCGCTCAGTGCGTTGCCTAACTGTGTGTGGTGTTTGCTTGCCTTGGGGCTTTCTGGTACCTGATTTCAGGTATTACACCCCCCTCACCCCCCCAAAAAAAATTCCAAAAACTTACTGCTGAACTTAGTCTCCAAGTACTTTTTAACCTGTCAGGGTGAACAGCTTGTGGTCCACTCGGATCACTATGTTGCCTGTGAGCAGGCTTGGTCTTTGCCAGAAAATCCACCAAGCCTGCAAGCCTGGCTGTGTTGGAAGTTGGCTTCGCTGGTGGTGCAGCCTTACTTCAATTAAAAAGGCATTGACTGGGAACAGCGGTCCCGGAGCTTGTTGCATTTCCTACTGCCTTCGAGATGAGAAACCAGGAAAATAGCAGAGTGGAGCCTTCGAGTGACAAGGCAGGAAATGGCTCCCTTTATTGACAAAAGGAACACATTATACTGCCGTCTCACGGATGGGGTCAGGGACTTCAAATGAAGGCAGGTGGTGTAAAAAAGATAATTCTACATGTTTTCCCCCAAACATGTTCTTCTGTTTTTGTTTATCGGACACTCCTCTCAAGGGTGGTATTGGTGTGTGGGGCGGAATTGCACCCCTTCCTCATTTGCTCACAGATTGGTATGTCAGGCCCGCCAGGTAAAAGTGGGGGGCTTGTTTAAGTGTTTGTAAATCACCTGCTGCATTGAGATGAGGTGGGGAGACAGTTTCTCTGCCCTGAGACTCCATGCATTATTTCATCCTAACACTTCTGGCTAATTTTTCTTTTTTTCTTTTTCTTTTTTTAAGCTTCTTGTGAGGGAGATTTCCCTCTGTGAAATACCGTGTAGTCTGTTGCCACTGTGGACCAGGGTAGGGGCCTGCGTGTCCACGTGGGGCAGAGGAAGGCCTGAGCATCCGGGAGGAAGGGGCAGACCGTCCAGCAGGCTCCAGCCTGTGTGTAGCTCGGAGCTGGTCTCTCTCCCCCTGGAAGGCCCCTGCTCTGGTCAGCTGCTCCCAGTGTGGGGGTTTCTTTATTTAGAAGGGGGTCACATGCCCCTGGGCCTCACTTCTCTGCCTTCTATAGTCACGCATGAAGGTGGCATTCTCTTCTCCCTGACTGGTGACCCTGTTACCAAGATGGAGAGGCACTTTGTGCCCCTGTGTCCCCGGGACCCTCTTAGCTGACCCCGCCTCTTAGTTCCCGTGCCTTGTCGTTGAAAGGCTTCATTCTTGGCTAAGTGTCACCTAATTAAGGTGTCACTCTCCTGCGCTCCCTTCAGAAGTTTGTTTTTTAATAGGGATCTCATCTTAGAGATGAAAAAGCTTTCAGAATAAGTCTCCTAGGGTGAGTTTTGCAATTCTAGGTGTTTGGAAAATATTCTGGAGTCCCTTCCCATCTCATCAGTTAAGCCTTCTTGTAAGACCATTCTGGTTTCTTCCTACTTCTAAAAAGCCTCTTTTTTTTGTTGCGTTAATATTTCTATCTTGCTTTCCTTGTGTGTGTGCCAGCGTGGCATTCTCTGCTAGAGTGGGGATGACGTGGAACGTGTGGGCCCGTGGCTAATCCTGTCCTGGACTGCGTTGCTCAACTTGAGTGCATAGGGTGGTTTGGGACTTAGGTTTGGCTCACAGTGGAGCTGGGAGCCATGACTTGGAAACATGCCTCCTTCTAGCACATGGTGTGACTCCGGGACTCAGGCAGCATGAGGTGGGGTCTCTGACACCATCCTGGGATGGAGTGCCCCCCTGACTGGAGGAAGCAAGAGACAGCCAAGGTGTTCTAGGAACGCTGGGGGCAAGAGATGGAATCTCTGTCTGCAACACACAGGATACAGAATAGGCATCTGTTTATCACTGTGCCTAACTTGGGAATCTAGACTTAAGACATGTACAGATCTTTTATATGGAAGAAGGAACCCCAGGTGGAAATCCAAAATCTAGACCATTCTGGGTTCTGCCACTGGCTAACACATATGAGCTGGACGTTGTCATGAGAGCTGGGGTTTTGTCTAGTTCCTGACAGGCCTGTCTTCTCGGTCTCTGGAGGAATAGCTCCCTGCAGAGCCCTCATAGCTGTGTGAGCTGCCCTGCAGGAGGAGCCGAGGGCTGAGCGCTTCTTAGAGCTCGGGGGAGACAGCTGCCATCTCAGGTCAGGGAGTGATGGGGGCTTCTGGGGCCTGTGTAGGCAGGGAAGAGTGTCCAGGGAAGGTTGTGCTCCTTCGGGGTCGGCATGGCCACTCTTCTGCAGTTCTCAGGGTGTCTTGTTGCTGACCAGGACCTCACTCCTGGTTTTCCCAGCGTATGCATCCCTGACAACATTGTGGAGGCAGCAGCTACCATCACGTGCCTGCCACCCTCTACTTGACTGGTCTTCAGGCATCTTTAGGTGGCCTCACGCCTGGAAGGTGTGGGTTTCCCCTGTGGACTATTATGGTATTTAAGATTGAGATTTGCAAGAATATATAATTTTGTACAAAATGGGATTTAAAAAAAAAGCCTACATTCCAGTATGGACAAGTGACATCATATGGCAAAGGTTTAAGAACAGTCTGTGAATTGAGAGGATTCCATACATTAGCCTTCTGTGTTCCCAGGTGCTGGGGTGAGGCTTCCAGGCTCCATCTTCCATATCTGAAACAGGAATGAGCAGGTTTGGAATTTGTAAAGCACAGGACAGAGGGTACAGCACATAGTAGGTTCTTGGGAAATGGTAGCAGCTGCTATTATTTTTAAAAATTAAACTTAATACCTAAGAGCTGCATTCTGAGGTTATTTAAAATTCTGAGCATTAAACTGGATTGACTGTGTATGTTTACTGCCATGTCTTATATGGTCTTTCTCTGTTGCTTTTTCTAAATTGCAAAAATTCAATTATCATAAATAGCATGGCATAGTGTAGGAGTGGTTCTTGCTAGTTTAATCCAAATTGTTCAAATTGCTGTGTCTGTCCAGATAAGCCATATCTTTAAAGAACATTCGGTGAGGTACGTATGTCTATATGGGGATGCCAGTGGGGCCTCTATAGTTACATGTAAACTCTATTTCTTTGGTTATCAAACCATATGAATTTATTCCGCTTGCAGGCTTGGTGTTGGGAAGAATTAAGAATATCAAGAACAAGATTCTTGTTTGATACTAACATTAAATATTATCTTTTTAAAATGTGTTTTTCGCAGAGAGCAGCAAAATGGTTAGAGTGGGCACAATTTTGGGTAAAGATAACAAGGATGTACATTTTTATTTGTGACAACTGCAGGTCTTACAGAGTAAAGGTAGTTAACTGCCTGCTCCCTGCTGAAGCATGTGCCTGTTTATTCTCTTCTTTGGGTAATACTGTGTGTGTGCATGCGCGTGTGCGCGTGCATACCACTTTATTCTCCCACCCAGCCTCTTCTCCTGCTTTGGCTGTTTTGTTTTATTTCCCTCCTCTCACCCCCAGTGCAGGAAACAAACACTGGGTCTCTCTGTCCTCCCTTAGATCTTCCTTCCGTTCAAGGGGATCAGGTGGGTGGGAAAATGCTGTGCAGGAATGTCAGGCCCTCTCCCGGAAGCCCAACTTCTATTTCAGCTCATTATCCAACAGAAATCGCTTTTTGTTTCTCTGCCGTGGTCACAAGCAACCACCGGGTCCTCTTTCCTTTCTTTGTGCCATTTTTCACGGCATCCACGTGGGATGGGAACAGAGGCAGTGTGTCTGGGGACTCTGCATTAAGACTGTGCAGACAGACCCGACCCATGTGTAGCTGCCTCCCATTTGTTTTTGCAAGTCCTAATGAAGGGACTCGGGTGAAGGCTGTGAGGTTGCTGGAGCTGGTGCAGGCAGGCAGGCCGCTGAGTGTGGGACTGAGGCTGGGCAGCCCCTGGGCCCTGAGCCGTCTGTGCCCGGGGCCCCTGGGAAGCAGGGCCCAGCTGTGACGCGCCTCCATCTGCCCTTAGCAGCAGATCTGTGAACCGAGGCTGCCATTCTGGGTTTCCGGATAGATGCAAAGTGTTTGGATGGTTTTTAGCAGCTGCCGCGACTGGGGAGTGGGGCTTAGTAGTAAAAAGGGGTGAAAAAATAAAAGAAAATTGGGAAGCATAGAGCCTGCAATACAAAAAAAGGCAAGATGAAGGTTGATATTATTAGAAACACTTCCTGGGCAGCCGAAGTGTTCGAATTAGGATTTTTTAATTTATTTATTTTAACCCCAGAAGGTATTAGTGGTAATGTGGAGACAAATGGAAACTCATCAGATTCCTTAGGTCCAGAAAATGCAAGCTTTATTCCTGTGGTTCCCAGTGTGATGTTTCTGTCCTGTTTTCTTGACCTCCGAATGGCCCCTTATGCTTTGCTAAGTCGACGATGTTATTAGGGTCTTAGACTGTTCCTCAGATAGGTTATAGGATGTATTTTTGTTCCCTTCCTCAGGGGACTTGAAATGATTGGATTATTTTGTAATACGTTGATACTTCTTTTAGAAGCATTTGCATAACTGTGTCAAAGAAGCTTTGGAACAGGTTTTTTAGCAGGGTTGCAGGAAATGTCCCTCGTGCTCTCCTCCACTCACGAGGGAAGACAGAGCAGCCCAGATGCAGGATGGGGCATTTCACGCTCCCTCTTTGTAACTTCACTCATGGTCTGGGTGCACTGTCCAGGTGGTACAGTCTAGGTGACATGGTATCATCTTCTGAGATCAGTGGGTTTCCTGCCCCTCCGACCCCAGCCGCCCCCTCCTTGTGGCCATCGTTTCACATTCACTGTGGGAGTCAAGGCTCAAAGGATCTTGACACCATCGTTGCTTATGAATAGAATTCTGAGAATATATCATTTTCTCAGAAGAATGCTTCTTTAGCTCAACAAATATTTCTTGTTTGCTAAGAAAAAAATCCTTGGAAAAGTCATTGGATGCCCAAGATGGGCGACTAGGAGGGGGGTGAACTTCTGGGTCTGCTTAAATAAAGCAGTATTTTATTGAGAGGCAATTGATAAAACAGCCAAAGCCAACTTAACAGACTGTCATTTTAAGATGAATTTGTTTTGCAGGATTAATTTGATTTTACATTTTAGAGACAACAGCTCTCTGGGCCCCACTGTTACTTCTGCCTGTTAGCAGGCAGAGGAAATGGTTAGGCTGCGGTCACAGATTCACTGAATTTCATACTAACGCTGCAGGGTGGGGGGACTTAAGACCCTCAACTTGACTTGGTCCCATGGGAAGGTTTATATTGTTTGTTTGGGTAACTGCAACTCTGTCTTGTTGGGCACTGTTGTCCTAACATGGAAAGCCTCAGAGGTTAGAGAGGAGCCACTGAGGACGTGTGAGGAGGGATTAAGTGGTTGTGAGAGGGAAATGGTGATCGGGATGGTGTTCAGACCCCCTTTCGACTAGTAAATAAAAGGTGAGTGGTTTTGGTGACTGGTTTAGCCTGAGCCAGTGCAGATTCTCTTTTCGTAAACAAGCCTGGTGTATATCGTGCAGTTTTAAAAGTGTAAAGTGTGGACTTTCATATATCAGCTCTTCAACTGCCAGTCTCAAACTCTTCCACCATTATCAAAATAAATGCAGACCTCTCGTCAGCATCTTCTCATCTCTGAAGCTAGGATGGAGAGGCAGGTGGTGGGTAATCAAAAGGCAAGGAGGAGTAGGGGGCCCCGCCCTGCCTCACGATCAGATGGAATTTGCATGGAAATTGTGAACACACAAGCATCATTGTTTATTGCAGAAAGCACTGACCAGACTCCTCTGCTACGGCTTAGCTGAGTGGCCCAATGCCAGCCCTTCCCCTCCCTGCTCCTTGGTTTCCTCATCTTTCCCTGTTGCAGAGTAAGGTGTTGGGGACCTGGGATGGAGCCGCTGGCCCTGGCCTTCAGGAAACACTGCTAGAGAATGAAAACAGGTGTTCTAGACTCGCCGTGGTGTGAAGCAGTTGACCTCTTTTGGGATGGGCCCTACCCTTAGGGACAGGCTCCGAGAGCGGTCCTTGGAGAGTGGGCTGCAATTAGTGGGCTCTGACAAGCTCACCGAGGGGTAGCAGATAGAGCATAGGCTGGCGAAGCATCTCAGTGAAAGGGTAGAAGGAGAGAAAAGCAGTTAGGGCGTTGAGACTAGGAAGTTCAGTACAATTTATGTTGTCTTGTGTCTTTGAAGTGACTTTTTCTGGTCTGGCTTTTGCTGTTACCAAAGTGAATTATTCACAAGTACTTTGAGAAACACCGATGTAATGCAGTTATGCTGAATGAATTTCAATTCATTTAAATCATTCTTTTCAGCTAAAGTAAGCTTTCCCTCATCCAGAACCAGAGCAAGCTGGTAGCCCAGTGAGCGTTTCCTGTTCTCATGGCCAGCGGCTGATGTCTACCATGCTACTGCCGAGGTGCCTTGAGCTCAGAAGCACTTTTGGAGTGATCAGAGTGGAATTGCAGTACTTTCCGAGTAGTTTGGGAGCTGGGTGTGTTTTGCTGTGCACTCTGGTCCTCAGCAGTCTGGCTGTGGTGCGTGTGCACGGCGAGTTTCAGCTGGGCGAACATTGTCTGCTGAGGCCACGCTCTTCATGGTCGCTCCTTAACCATCATCCACTTGTTCTTCATGGCTTGGCTCTGCTCTTCCATGAAACCTCCCTGGATCTCCCTTGTGGAGGGCTCACAGGCCTGCAAGGCTCACGTGCTGGCGATGAGGCTTTGCCCTGTTCCCGGTCAGTGACGATTCCTCTCTGAGCTCTATCAGTGGTTCCAGAAGGCCTTGTTTACTCATCATTTGTCTCCTCCTCCAAATAGATGATGAACCACCGTGGGTTTGGACTTGTGCTCTGTTTATAAATCTTGGTTCTCCAACCTCACAGCCAGAGGGAGAGAGGGTCATGGAGGACGTATTCTGTAGAAATCCGTCTCCCCCTGTGGGCCTGACCCATGCAGAGCATCTGCATCTGAGTGGGTTGGTTCTCATGAAGACTCTGGGGCTGGGCATGAGGAATGGAGGTGCCTGTGACCCGAAGACTAAGGGGTCCTCACTCTCGGGGTTGTGCAAGGGTCAGAGCGAGCCCCTGTTGGAATTTTGGGTCCTGGGCACCAATCTTGGCTCACTCTAGGCTCGGCCCTGAAAGGTACAGGAATTTTATAAAGGGATTTATAAAATGTTTTTGGATGACAAACGTGGTTCTAGTTGGAATGAATAAACCAACTAAATAGCAGTAGAGTTTAAGAGCAACTGAGTGAGTGTCGGGGTGTGAGAGGATGTGGACACACAAGGTTTGGGGGGTTCTTAACCTCTGCTGAGTTGTAAGTTATTTGGGGTCTCTTTCTCCTCCCTACCATTCTTGTTAACACAAATCCAGTCTCATTAATGAGGTGAAAGAGAATATATTATGTGCATCTCATTCCTGTGGTACGGGAGAATGACAAAGAGGTATGAATTGTAAGTAAAATCTAATTTAGGTCTTGATGTGTCTGTGCGGGTTTTGACACTTGTTACCTGGCCAAAATTCCCATTGTTTCCTTCGGTCAGCCTGTTGTGTGCAAGTCCCATGACAGGCAATGAGATGATAGAAACTTAGTATTTTGTTATGAGAGAAGATAAAAACATGGCATTGCAGAGAGAGACACACAGCGTGCATATGCCGTGTGATGAGGCACTCCACATTTTTTGCCTAAAGAGAAGGAGGGGCAGCAAGTGCTAAGAGCTCCAAGGGGGGAGAGTTCTGTATTTGGAGCTTTGCATGGAAAGAGCATTTGCCTCAAGTGAAATGGAGGCCTTTCATGCAGAACGTTCCCACTTGCTCAGTACTGTTTGCCTAGCACTGTATACACGGCCCTCAACTCATGAATGGGTTGCACTTCAGAACTTTGCAAGCTGTGTGGAATGTGGAGGGTATTATTTCACAAAAACAGAAGTCTGAGTGGTGGTTGAGGTCCCAGCCGGCGGCCCTGCCCCAAGCCTGTTCAGCTGAGATATCATTTGTATGTAACTCCTGCCGACAGCTTGTAGAAGAGACTTGTTGAGCTTTATCCCAGAAGGTGGTGCCTTTGCTGACTGATGGATGAGGCAGGGGTGGTGATGGGAAGCTGGTGGTTTCCACTTTATATCTGATTTTAAAAAAAAAAGAATCCCTCCCTGAGGGCTCAGCCCTTCCCAGATGGTCAGGCAGGCCTGGGGGACGAGGCTGGAGTGTGCAGTGGGAACAGGAGCTGGGACTCAGCATTCTGGCATCCCACTTGGCTGGGTGGGAGGATTCTAAGTTGAATCCAGAACACATCCACCAGAAGGTGCAGTTTTTGCCCTTGAAGGACTCAAGTTGGTTTCTGTGGTGGTGGACTTTTGGTTCATTACTCATGTCATGATGTTTATGAAGTGCGGATTTGTGACCTATGTCTGGGTTAGATTCCCTGCTCCACCACTAGGGCCACCAAGCAAGTTTTATTACATAAGGTCAGTAAAGTGTCTGACAGTCTCTGGAACCAGAACGGTCTCAGGACATTTTAGTTCCTCCTCTTTTTCCCACTTTGGATCTGATGTGTTAGGGGGCCTGATTTAAGCTTTTTATCACTTTTCTTATTGTGAACTGTTCTTTGTAAATTGTGACAACAAAGGGATCACAGACAGCCTCCTCCCTCTCTCCTGTCTCTGTCCTCCAGTCAGAGAAAAACTCAGCCTATGATCTTTGGCCTAGAGAAATATTAAATCTATGTTAAGTATGCAGACATGAATGGGCAAAGGAAGGATTTGTGGCAATGAGGATCTGCTGAAACAAATAAGTCATGTAAATAGGCAGAAAGAAATGTGAAATTGATTGCATCTTTCAGCTCCTGGTACTTAATGCAAAGATAAAGTAGCGGGAAAAGGTTGTCACTTGAAGTAATAGAAAGATGAGGGAGTTTTGAAGCTGGCTGGGATTTTCCTGCCTGCTAATAGAGTGACTTGGATTACAGACTATAAAAGTGAAGATGTTTGAGGAGGGCAGTTCCATTTAGTACGGATCATGACACTCCCTGCTTTCTGAGCAACCTCTGTTCCTGAGGGGAAGAAGCAGAAATCCCCAGGCCTGGAAGATATTGGATAACAGCTCATTAAACTCTTGTCATAAGCCTTCATTTAGCGTCGTGGGAAGACTCACAATATCTACATTATGAAACCACTTAGATTTTTAAAAAATGCATGTTGTTAACATTTTTTTGTTTATTAAGTGGAGCAGTAGATTGGAACTGAATGGATTTGATTCTCTCATCCTGTGTCGTACGCTCAGAAGCCCAAGGTTTCCCAGAATTTTTATTGTGGTAGTGAGAGCACATTTAATTAGTAGGTTGGAAAAGCTTTGGAACAGTTTAGGCCCGTCCACAGTTAATTGACTCAGTGATTAACATTTTGAGAAAATGTGAAGAATTAAACAAATTTACATTTCTTCTAGGATTTTATTTTGTTATTTAAGGCTATACTAAATGAGTTAATTTTTGAACTAATAGACTAAAGCAAACTATAGCAGGTAACCACTAACTGTTCATGTCATGCATCACCCTCCAGCACACCCCCAGATTATTCCATGAGCATCACCTGTGAACCAAGAACCTATGAGCTTACAAGATTAATTTTTAAGGAGGCTCAACTTTCTGGATTTCCATGGTAAGGAAGTTTTTGGTGTGGGCCCCAGAAATGAGAGCTTCCTGGGAGGGAGAGGCCATCTCTCCAGATGGGTCAGTGAGGGACTGTTGTGCGTTGTCTTCTGGGCACTGGCAGTTCTGAAGCAGGGGCTACTAGTGCAGGATGAAAAAGCCGGTTCAGGGAGCTGCTGTATGTCTGTGTGGATGTCACAGTGGAAAGAAAGCTTTAGAGATCATCTAGTCTGACCCCTGACTTGGTTCAGAAATCCCGTCTCCAAGGACCTCAGCATGTGCTCTCACGTGTCTGGCCATTTTCACTCTAAGTTACAGCTGTCATGGTGAACCTCTCCTGGGCCCACAGCTTCATTTTCCCATTAAGCTAAGACCTCTGTAGTAGACGCACCCTTGACATTTTTCCTTGTATCTAAACGTATGCTTGACTGGGGGTGGGCTTTCTAGCTGAGAAGGGGCCTGGGTTAGAGTGAACAGGCTGTGATGGCTCCAGAGCTCTTTGCCCTTGTAGAACATGTTCTGGTTTAGGAAGTGAGAAGAGGGCTTTTCCTGCATTGGAGAAAGGAGGCAACAGGAGGCTGAGACCCCTGGTCTCACCCCTTGTCCTCACAGCAGGATCCTTCAGCCCTGCCCAGGTATCTATGGACTTGGTTATTCAAGGGTGTGGTGCCATTAGAACAAAAGAAAAGTCATGGGCCCTGGAATATATAGAAGTTCAATTAGAACTTTGTGTTCCATGAACACTTTGTAGGAACTAGCTTCACATGCCCTGCTTAATCCCCCTGAAAAGTCACAGCGAATTAGAGGGAAACTTCGACTTGAAAAAGGTCTGGAAGATTGAGCCAAGGCTACACCCACGGCTCTGAGGGTCAAGCTGTTTTAGAACCTGCAACACTCCCCTGTCCACCATCTCCAGCTGGGCACACTCCCTCCTTCCCCTGCCATCATCTGCCCTGCTCCCTTTTCCACTCTCAAGGGCTCTGGGCCTGATGAGAGGGTGGGTGAGTGCGCTAGGCCATACCGATAACATTGTGAACAGTGCCAAGAGAAAGGTATTCGCCTGATGGTAGAAACAGAGCTGCAGCATCTTATTAGGTCTGGATCATTGTCTCCTTGTTCAGTATCTTTACGTGATTCAGTGTTTTCTGTGGGATAGGAAAAAAATCCACATCTAAATCCCAGGCATCTAACAATATTGACAAAAGGGCATTTTTGCTAATCTCTGGTTAAAGCTCTTCAAAACCTGTTAGAAGATCCCCCTACATTTGGAGGTTTTGCATATTAGAACCCCACCATGCTTCTGCAAGTCCTGAAATGAGCTGGGCCTCCAAGGAGCCTGTTGATCTAACCGTGGTGGACCCTGGGGTGTGGACCCTGGGGTCTAGCAGGATCAGCTCAGAGGGGAGTTCTTCTGCGTGAGATCTCGGTACAGGTGAACTGACCCCTGTGCCCCCCAGATCCCTGTGGCAATTAGAAAAGACTGTGTTTATGATCGCAGCCAGCCTTCATGAAGCAATTACTACGTGCCAGGAGCCTCTCGAGTGGTCTCCTTCAATCTTTGTCAAAGCCTGTAGGGTGTATGCGGCCATTCCCCTCCCCCCCATTTTTATGGATGAGGAAACTGAGGCACAGAGAACGACATAACATGTGTAAGTTTTCATGCAGCTAAGCTGCCAACCTGGAATCAGACATGCTTTTCTTTGATTCCATAGCCTTTGATTCTCCCCATCACACCATGCCACTTTCCAGGGAGCCGCCATGTGCCGTCCAGTGAACATACACCCAACAGTGACCGGCTGGCCTGTCTTGCACTGGAGAAGGCTAGGCCCCACGGTTGACCGATTCTTGATATCCTGCTCTAGCCAAGGGGCTTCGGTGCACAACCACCTAGTAAAGGTGGTGAGGGTTCTGTTAGCGCGGCCTCCCCACCTCCTCCCTCTTCCTCCTCCCCCTCCCCCCAACCCACCATTTTTACATGATCAGAAAATGTATGACTCTAAAGATAAAGGAAAGATGAAAATGAAAGAGTGACATAAGCATAGTCAAATTACAGATGCTTAATTATGAAACGACTTGTTTCTGAATTTTAAATACTTGTGTCTCAGACTTTACTCCCCTCCCCTCCACTTAGGGTGGATTTATTTTTACATTGATGGATTATTTTCACATGGGGAGCAAAACTTTGAGCTGATCAGTGATCAGGTACCTTTGTTTGGCTGATTTGTAACTGGGAGACTTCTTTTTTTCTTTTTAAAACTGTTCTTTAATCTTGTAAAAATATCTTTAAATGAATGGATGCTTTAGCTCTGGTGAAGGGCAGGTTTGTGAAAAAGGACTAAAGGGATGTGATTTACAGGAAACTTTTTATTCTTTTATTTAAAAACAGAAGTAACAGTCATGCAGGGAGTAATATGAAGTGTCAGGAAATGATTTCTTGAAATCAAATCTTGGATTGCCGATTTCACCATGAATTAGATTCCTGAATGATGAATTGGCCACGTAGCCCTTTTTTTTTTTTTTTTTTTTTTTAAGTTTTCTTTTATTTATTGGGCAAACCAAACTTGTTGCCTGTCTGGTGTTTAGTTCTGCTTCCCTCAGACAACCATCATTTACTCAGAGTTTTACTCAAAGAGATAAAGGTGCACCATGAAACTCTGCTCTACGATCCCTTAGCAAAGTTAGGCCTGAGTCCAGAGCCCAGATGCTCTGTGAGCCCCGTGGCGGGGGGGGGGGGGGGGGGGGGGGGGAGGGGCGGGCAGAGGGCTGTCACCAGAGCTCAGGTGGCCCCACCCTCTGCAGAAGTGACTGTCCTGCCCGTCCTGCGCTGCACCCGGGCTAGAGGGCAGAGCTCAGGTTTTCTTTCTGGGGAAGGGGCCCTGGGCCGCTTCCTCCACCCGTCTGTCCTCCTGTCCTCTGGGTGGGCTGGGCACTGGCGGATTCCTGTGCACTTAGTCACCAGGCGTGCAGCCGCGGGACGATGGTGAGACTGCTGCGGCTGCTGTCGGCTGCTGTCACCCCGAAGGAATGCCCGCTGCCCGACTGCTGGGCTGGAAAAGGTCACCTGCAGGCAGCCCCGCTGAGGCCAAAGGAAGCCCCCTCCTCTTCTTTCCCATCAAAGGAAAAAGGAGCCGGAGCTAGCACTGTGCTCACTGGATATGACCCTTCACCTCACTTTTTAAATGCGTATTTTTGTTTTGCACATTCCTGGGTCTATAAACACACCCATGGCTATTCAAGCTAGGCATGTTAGTGAAAAGCGATGTTTCTGGCAAGAAATTCTCCCCATTGGATCACCCGTCCTTTTGTCACTCTGGGAAAGGCTGGCCGGCTTTGGTGGGGGTGGGAATGGTCAGGTTGGCTTCTTCAGCCCGGGCAGTCTCCTCATCCAGGGCTTCCCTCGAGACCCCTGTTCATGGGACAACAGAACAAGGACGAAGGTTGGCCCCCAGCCTTACCTGTGCCAGCTTGTTGAGCCCATCCTGCCCGTTCCCCCAAAGTCAGCTGCTGGGCGAGACCCCAGGGTATGGCTAGTAGTTCTTTCTCTGAACAGCTTTTTAAATGGCTTCCTTTACTCTAGTGGGGAAGCCAACACCTTTACCCTGTGTCCAGAAAGCTCCTTCTAGTAGGAGGTAGTAGAATCAGACAGATCCAGCTGAGAGTCTTGGCTCTGTTAGCTCCTGGCTCCGACACCTTGGTCAAGAGCTTCCCTTTCTGTGGCTCTTCTGTGAGCCAGGTGCTGGCTTCCTTCCGAGGCTGTAGGGGGTAAAGGACAGGGCTCAGCACAGGGCCTGGCACAGGACCCTTCCTCAGTGTAATACTAGCGGACGCCGTCATGATGCTTTTACTCCCATGGGTGGAAGTGTTACAGAATGAGAGGATTACAAAGTAGGCACAAGAAATTGTATATTGAATGCTTTGGGTTCATGCATTTCCAAAGAGTGAGATTCTCACCACACCGCTGTTTTTTTAAAAGTTAGGTCTTCATATGCTGATATAAATTAAGTGTAAAAAGGTGCAGACCATTGTAGGTAGTGTGAGCCTTCAGGTCTTTAGAAAGAGCATATATGCTGGTAAATGCTGCTACAACCATGAAATAGTTTTCCAAAAGGACTCCCAGACAGTGATAAGCACTTATACTCTGTGGGAAGAGGCTGTAGTTGCTGGGTGACCCCCACTGTTCACCTTGTGCTCTTTTAGCACCGTGTGGATTTTCTGACCATGTGCATTTAGTGCTTTTATTCTTTTCGAAGGTCAACGGGTATTATCTGGACAATAGGGTTATGGTCCATTTTTAAATTTTCTTTGTTATACTTCTTTGCCTTAAAAAAACTGTAATGTGGTTTTTTTTAAGGTAGTTTTTTGTTTTGTTTTACTTTTTTCACATCTGATTGTCCTTCTGTGAGAGCAGGCTCTGTGTGAGGACTTAGTGAAATCCCCAGCTCCCTGGAGACAGTAGCTGGGAAGCTCCTTGCTGTTCCTATTGAGAATCGGGCTTTCTCAGGAATAGAAGCCTGGGATTCACCTTCATCCTCTATAAGAGCCCAAACAGTAGGCGCTGGCAGGGGCCTTGGTCCAGAATGCCCTTGGGACTGTGTGTGTGTGTGTTTCTTTGGTAAATGGCCTTGAAAATGCCGTGTACTTTTGGCAGGCTTGGATAAGGTTTTCCCTGCGTAACCCTTGAAAAGAACAATTCTCACTTGTAACACCCTGTTTCTGCAGTTCCATGATTTTGTAATTAAAAATTTATGGGATCCCAAGGGCCCATTTAAAGGGCGTCTGGTCTTAACAGACTAGGTAAAAACAGAATTTGTGTCATTGGTTCCTTTAATCTCTCAAATATGGTTATGAGTAAGTGCCTCCTACTGGATGCTTGTGCTGAATGTTTTATTGATGAAAGAGGCAAGATTACCTAAGGGAAAGAATGTTTAAAAACCAGGTGGCCTCACATTCTGATGTCTGAGTGCATCCCTGCTTCTCGGGCATTACCTTGGGCAGGTCACCTTGCCTCTCTTGGAAACATGAAAAGGCGTTGTACCCCATCAGTGGTTTGCAGGTTTTTTGACCAGACCCACAGTAAGATGTAGATTTACATCCTAGCCCCAGGACAAAATAAGGATATAACTAAGATAAGTGTTTCCAAAACACTTCTTATCTGATACAGTGCTCACCCTTCCTACCCAAGAAGTACCATAATGTTTTCTTATTCGATTCTAACGCTGGTAAGAGATGCATTCAACTGATTTTGAGAACTATCACTGGGTGGCAACTTGGGGTTTGAAAAACACATTATTAAGGTCTTTTCTAGCTCTGATTTTGAGTTTGTTGGCTCTGAGAATCCTGAACTTAGTACACATGGAATTGGCCTTTGAGGTCAGCTTTCTGTTTTCTTATGAAAATGAGGACGGAAGAGCATTACTTGTTTCTTAATGGCTACTCCCAAGGATGGGAGGGTTATAAGAATTTGAGTGTATGGTCCTAGTGGAAGGGTGTATTTTGTTGTCCATCCACAAGCATTTTTGAATATTGTGATCAGTTGTATCTTATATACTTTATATCACTTCCTACTTTGTAAAATAACTTAAATTTGCCATTATTTTTGTTACTTCAATAACTGACTTTTATACCTTCCTGTTTTTCCTCATACTACTTTAATACATACCAAAAAACTAAAGAATTTATCACATCACTGTAACCACCAGTGTATTATTTTATACTGGAGGCTTTTTATTAGAAAGGAGCTTGATTCAGAGTGACAGCAGATAATGTATGAGTGCTTATTTTGTACTGGGTGCTCTTTCTTTTAACTCACACTTGCAAATAACCCCATTAGCTAAGTTCTAGCCAAGCTTTGTTGGGCATGTGAAATCATTAGATGAATTTTGAAAATAACTTGGTCTGTTCTGAAAGGCTCTATGTGATCCAAACCCTGTGGACTGGTCCCTGGTAACTTTGACGGCCATTTTGAAATGTTACCATAGTGATAATTCTTCTGGAATCTCAAGCCATTAAAAGTGATATGGCTAACTCTGGGCTGTGTGCTATAAAAATAGGTGTCATGGAATGTGTGAATCCTTTTCTCAAGATTATAGTCTATACCAACTGAAGGAATATTTTAGTTGAGCCTAGAATACTTATTAGGGGCTTTTTGCTCTGCTACCTTTTTTCTTCTTGACTCAGGTCATCGATCCACATAATCATTAACCTGTTGGAATGAATGGCATTTAAAAAATTGTTCAATTTTTCCCTCATCTGACTTCAGTTATTTTGTCCCTTGCTTCCTTCTCCCAGTGAATTTTTCAAAAGTTGGGTTATGGCAAAAGATTAATGACTATTGATATTGCTTCCATAGATTGGTTTGTTTAACTGTGTCTGGTGCTCCTTGGTCCTGTGGCTGGAACTTTGGCCTCTTACCCCCCCAGTCGTGGCGCCTCTTCGAGGAGGCTTGGGAGTTGGCACCAATTATGTCCTGTTTCCTGGAATGTGCTGTGGGCACCTCAGTGGACAGAGCACCCTTTCAGCTTTGTGCTGCCCCTTTCACTTCTGAACCCCAGGGTAATAATTAAAAGAGTCTATATTAGTCCCTTCTCTCGTTAGAGGAATACAGGTTGGCGACTCGTAAATAGTGATTAACCCAATGGTCTGGGACGTGAGGCAAACCGCTGGAGAATGTGGTCAGCAGGGACAGTTGACAGCATGTTTACACACAGTTGTGCTGTTGGTTCTATGTGTTGACTGGAGTTACTGTCACTGGGGGCGGGGGGTGGGGGGGAGACGAGCTTCACTCCGCCAAGCGGGTAGCGTTAGACCAACTGTGTGTATTTCACAGGCATGGTCCTCACCTCCAAGCTCTCAGTACCATGCGTGCAGCACTGAGGTTCAGCACGCATTGGCTGGTTGCTGCCTCTGCCGGGCACTGAGCTCAGCTCTGGGGACGTGAAGATGAGGGCGCATAGCTGCTGTCCTGGAGGAGACTCACCTAGTGGCAGAGACTGAGGTGTTAATAAACTACACAGCAGTGTGGCGTGGATTTTATCAGGGCTGTGTGTGAAGTGTCATGGGAGCCTGGGAGGGGGCTGGTCGGCGTGGAGGGGTCAGGGATGGGTCACCCATGAGCAGGGCATCAGCAGATGCAGAGGAGTTCGCTAGGTACTAGAGATTGAGGGGTGAAGTGAATAAAGGCAGTACAGGAATAAATTGGATTGGCAGATTGCCTCAAAGAATGGGGGCGGGGAGGCTGGCAGAAACCAGGTTGTGCTGGGCCAGTTTGTCTGCCTACCTGAGGAGATTGGGCCTGACTTTACAGGCAGGCGGTGGCCAAGAAGCAGGAGAATGCTAAGAGCAGGTGTGTGTTCTGTAAAGGTTCCTGACAGTCATTGGGGGAGGGAGGAAGAGAAGCTGGCAGACTCGGTGGGCGGAGAGCGAGCATAGGAAAGGGTGCCAGAGACCTTTGGAGAAAGATTTAGCAGGACCTGGTGAAGGATGAGGGTGATGGGGACAGCAGAAGAAAAGCAAAGAGCCTAAGGATGACCAGTTGGAGAAACTGAGTGATCGCTGGTGCCATTGACCAGGATAGAGGAAAACAGGATAGAAATTTGGTGGGGAGGGAGGGAGAGTGTTTACAGTTTCAACGTGTTAAGTTTGGGGTGCTTGGTGTGAGCAGGTGGACCAGTCTAGGAGGTTTCTGGAAGCACCAACATGGCTGGAGAGAGAGAAAGCAGTGGATGCTGTTCTGGAAATCATCCCAGGACTTTGGAGGGGTGTGTGGAGTGGGAAGAAGAGAGTCCCCGGGCCCATTTTTTGGATAAATCTTCATCTTTTAAACATTCTGTATAAGAAAGAGTAGCTGATACACAGAAGGACGTCTGTGCATCATCAAGCACCTGGCATATTCCCTGGAGGAGAGCTCAGTGAGCCCCTATAGCAGCAGGAACCCCCAGCCCCCAGTGACCTGGGGACTGGGTCCAATGGCAGCTCTGAGTCTCCAAGGGAAGAGGCTGTTTTGAAGGGCCCAGGTTCTTCCTGTCAGGTTTCAAACAAAGATGGAGGAACCACAGAGAAAGTTTAGGTTAAGCCCCATGTGGTCCAGAGGAGGCCACAGTATCTCAGGAAGGGAAATTCATCCAAGGCCACTCACCCTTTGGAGGAGCCAGACCTCCCCTACTGTTGCCTTTCCCCCAGCACTATCACTTGAGAGAATAATCCTCCAGAAGCCTTAAGCTTATTCTCAGTATAAGCAGTGTGAGCGTAACTACCTGATAAAGGTGAGAAGGGATGGAACCCCCTTTACCCTACCCAGTAGGATCTTAACAAGATCTGGATGTAACACAGGGCTGCTTGTGAGCTACTTCTGCTTCCAAAATCACCATGCTAGGGACCCCTAAACAACGACCAGAAAAGGGTCTTTGGGAGGCAAACCCTAGGGGTTTATCTGGTTTACCTCTGATCACCTCTTCCTTTCTTACAAGTCTTATGTCCAGATAATTTAGTACATTTGATCTACTAGCGGGTGGGACCATAATGGGGCTGATATTACACACCCTGAAAGTCCTTTACAAACATGCCATGGTGGTGATACAATAGTTTCCCGAGCAGCAGGTAACATTAGCCTGCCTCATGGGACCCTCGGATGCTGGCCATGCATGTTGCCATTCTTAGATGGAAGCGTGTGCATTCAATTCATGTAAACTATACTACTGTTTCCATTTGAGGTTTTTGCTGTACTGTAATTTCTTTAGATTTTGTATTTTCCATAATGGTATCACTTAATGTGAAGATCACTCAGGCTTCGTGGCTGGGCATAATAACAGGTATTCATTCTCCTTTAGCAATTTTCCTGTCCTATTAACCTACAGTCACAGGACATGACGTTTTTCATTCAACCTTTTTTTTTTAATGTTTAAAATACTTGGCTATAAATGCATCCTTTTTTATTTCAAAGTAGGTTAGCCTTAATCAAGTCTCAATATTTCTCATCATGCTTTTTTCCTTGAAGTGGAAACACATGGAGAGAAAGTCACGTGTTTCTATCCTCTGGCTCACCTGGTACTGCCCAGAATGGCATACAGAGTTTGCATCCATGGAGGCTTTGTAAAGGTGGCATTAACTTTGCAGTAAAGTAAGTGACCCCAGACCTGTGTCACTTCAGACTTGGTCAAGCGCTAACTGAGCACCTTAAAACTTAAACAGAGGTGTGAGCTTGATAAATCAGTGTGTGTTTTGGACTAATTGGTGACCACCATTCTGAACATTAACTGCCCTTGGATTCCAGGAGGCTGATTGTGTGTAACCTTTGAATACTTCCCTGAGTTTGGACAAGAACTAAATTCATATGGTGCCTTTGTATTTTAAAGGACTCTGGGGGGCCATGAATCACTTTCTTCTAAGGGCAATTTTTGCATTGTTTAGTTTCTACGGTTGTTGTTCTGAATTTGGCATTTCCCATCTATGCCAAGACAAATTTATAGGTTAGACTTGAAAAAAATCTGTACAACCTAAATGTGAAAACCAGCCTGGAGGAAGGACTCTATAACTCTACACCCGATTTCCTGCATTTAAAAAAATGCACTGGTAGCAGTATCCTTTCTTCTTGTCTCTGCTTCCTGGTGACATGTGAGACGCTGGCATGTCCTTGTGGCAGTGCTGATTGGACTGTGGCTCTGTTCACTGTGGTTTCCAAGGTTGGGGGAGATGGTGGTGCTGTTTACTGAAGTGCTCTCATGCCAGGGGCTCCTGCAACGGCCACTTCCCATTTCTTCCAATTCAGGGAGGGCTTCTTGACCTCATGGGAAATGTGTTGTATGGAAATGAAAATGTAGTTTCATTTCCAAGGGGGGATAAACCCATTTCAACTGGTTAATGCAAAAAAAAAAAAAAAGCCATTTTCATCTCACTTAATGGGAAAGTCTGGGAACGGATCAAGCTTCAGGAGAGCCCCTGGGCACTGCCTTCCCCCCTCCCCCGACTCGCCCGCTTGCACGTTGTCTCCATTCTTAAGATACATGTGGTGGTGAGAGGGTTGTTAGCAGCCTCAACCCTGCATCCGCCCAGCTTTGGATTTGGTGCCCAAGAGTCAGTGGTCTGTCCTAATGGCACAGACTCATTTCCTTACATCTCTGTTGGCTGAGCTCGGCCCTGGTCCCTGCACTCCACCAGTGTGTTCCAGGGAAATGATGCTTTGATGGGCCAGCCCAGGCCACGTGGTCCCTGAGCCTCAGGGAGGAAGAGGGCAAGGTGATCTTCCCAAGGAAAATGTGGATGTTCTGATCAGAAGAAAGAAAGTCGCGAAACAACACCCACCCACTGTAGATAGGCAGCACAAGGTTTACAGAAATACATTTCAGCGTGTGAACAGGTTGGAGGTACTTCCAAGGGCAAACAGGACTTTGGTTTCTTTCTCTTAGTGAGTTTAGAGGGAGATACTCTTTCTTCATGAGATGCTTATTGTGGGGCACAGACCGCCTCTAGCTTCTCCCTCCTAACTCTCCTGCCCACTCTACCCAAAGCTCTCTGCCCTGGAGGAGGAGGGCCTGGTGCCTTTGCTCTGTTGTCAAAATTGCATTGAACAGGCACATCAAATTAAAAACTTTTGGGCTCACTCACCAAAATGGTTTCCTGTACAATATTCCCCTGAGGGGGCATTGCAAGTAGTTATTTATCCATTTCATTGATCTATTGTTTTTATTAAAAAGAAAAAAAATCCAACCAACAGAGTAAGTGCAGCCAGCTGCCTAAAGAGTAGAGATGATGGGAGATGATATTTTGATTACATTAATCCGTATCCTGTTAGTTCCCTTTGCTTCTGTCGCTGCCACTGGTGAAGTTACTAATGTGAACTAATTACATTTGCTCTGAAAAGCCAGAATTTTTAATGTGTCTCAGCAAGAAAGGTTAATATTATCAATTTAACAGCATGAATGAAACATTGTGTGTATTGAACTTGAACTGTCCTAAAAGCTTGGATAATAAAAATCCAGTGGCTTCTTTTGTAACTCACTGAATGAACAGCTATTGGTGAGAGATGGTTCATACTTTCTTCTTCTCTTTAAGTCTGACGGGGTGCTAGGCAGGCAGTGCTAGATGCTGTCTGTTTACGGGGCAATCTGGTGTGTGACGTAGCAGACCACGTGACAAAAGGTGCTCCCTCCTTTTAAAAGTGTGGCGAGGGGGCTGCATATGTCTTCCTGATCAGTGGGTGTATTTTATTTTATTTTTTAATTTTTTAACATCTTTATTGGAGTATAATTGCTTTACAATGTTGTGTTAGTTTCTGCTGTATAACAAAGTGAATCAGCTATGCATATACATATATCCCCATATCCCCTCCCTCTTGCATCTCCCTCCCACCCTCCCTATCCCACCCCTCTAGGAGGTCACAAAGCACCAAGCTGATCTCCCCATGCGATGCAGCTGCTTCCCACTAGCTAGCTATTTTACATTTGGTAGTGTATATATGTCAATGCTACTCTCTCACTTCGTAATGGGGGTATTTTAAAAGAGAAAAACAAATCACCTCACCCCCCAGTGCTAACAGACTTCCTGTTTTAAAAGCATCTATGAATTACCAGGACTTAGAGCACAATATATCAATACTTTAAATGTCAGTCGTTTGTCTGGAACCAGCCAGCCCCTAAAAGATAGCATTTTGGAGAGCAAGGTGTTCTGGGAGGGGCACCTCACCTTCAGGGACTTACGTGGCCTAGCCTCTTGCCCACACTCGTGGTCCCTGCAGTGCTCCCTCATGTGTAACTGTTTCCTGCTTTCCTGTGACTGACTCAGCGGTGAACAATGAGAATTGGCAGAGCCCTCGGCTGTTCTGCGCTATCTGTGTCTTGGGAACCGTCAGGTGGCTTTCTCTCCGGGGCAGTGTGTTGAAGTTTTTGGCTGGTGACACTTTGGTGACCAGTTGGTTCCTCGGTGTCATTCAGTGTTGAGATTAGGAGCCCAGAGTGGATCTGTTCTGATGAGAACATGACTATCTCTCTCTGGCCTGAGAGGGATGGTAGAGTAAGTTGATGGCTGGAAATCTGGTAAGATCTGAGGGTGAGGTCTGTCAGATAAATTCCAAATGGTCCTCGGCTAAGTTTTTCAATTGGAATTTTTCCCAAAAAGTCATTTTTAGAAGAATTAAAAAAATGATCTTGCCTCCTTCCTTCCTCTCCCCTCCTCGCCAGTATCCTAGGATGAAGAGAAGCAGGTTTTAGAAATACTTGTTTTCATCATGTATTTTTCAGCATTCTGAGCCTGTTGAGATCCATGTTAATCACCGTTGACCTGAGATCCACTGTGGAGCAGAGGGATGGAGTTAGAAGAGGAGGGGAGGTCTCGGGGGCGTGTGGGTGGGGAGGGGCGGCAGGTTCTGTAACCTCCTCTGGCCTTCTCTCTGGCTCTCAAAGAGTCTCAGGCCAGCCCTTCAGGATTTGTGCCATTTGTGTGGCGCTGACAGGGAAAGGCCCGCCCAGGCCCTTGATGTCTGTTGTGGGCGCAGAAGTGTTTCCCGGTCCTGATCTGAGCTCCTCCGGTCTTGTTGATGAGGGCTGTCATTCCGATTCCTCTGGCTGCCCTTGTCATTCAGGTGTTTCTGTGGTGCTTGGTCACGCTCGTGTGTGTCTGGACTGGAATCCTATGACGGTCCATCCGGTTCATACCTAAATTTGGTCAGGGAGCCCGACGATAGAAAACGATGACGGAGGCAGCAGTTACCCTCGACCTGAGTAAACCATGGTTTATTCCTCAGTTTGGTACTGTTGTAAGGCCAGGGGAGGGGCCGGCTGTTGAAGAGCTTTAAAATGACCGGTGGGATGGGATACCCTATTCAGACTTAGGCTTGTCCAAGTTGCCCGTGCTTGTGCCTGAGGCCCTTGTCTCAGATGCTGTCTGTCCGTGCTGATGTCCTGCTGGACGTGGCTGAGCGCCCACCCTGGCTGCTGGATACCATGCCTGGCACATGGCTCAGGCCTGATAAATATCAGAGAGGCTATTCATGAACGTGTGTGGTCATTTTCTTTATGTTCCAGGGATGGTATCTGAGCTAGAAAATTGCCCCACAGAACTTTAGTCCTGACTTGTTTATTATTAGGCAGTTGTGCCTTTTTGAGACCAAGTCACAATCCATCCCCTCTCCCTACCCCCATTCCCCACCCCCCTATTCAGGATTTAGGTGCATAAATCTCAGTTTCATTTTCAGGTGAATTTCTCTATTAAGGTTATAAAAGACCAAAATGACTGGAAATTCAGACTTGTACTTGAATACCTAATGATATCCAACATTCTCTTGAATGCTGTTTTACAGTTTGCCCAGCATACTCACTTGATCCTCCCAGCGGCCATTTAGGTGGGTGTAATTAACTGCAGTTTACGTTCTGGATGATTGAATGTTGTGCAGTGTCGTTGCCCAAGCTTCTTAAGTGAACCCTCACACCCTTCCAATGCCAGGATGTATACTCTTATACCCTGAAACACAAACAGAACAAAACTAAATAAGAACCAGATCTAGATGACCTTTTGTCCTACTTAAAAATTCAGAGTTTATACTGCTTTAAAAAAATTAGTTATAACTTTGAGTGTGGAAACGACATGCTCGCTGCTTTTATGCTGTAGCTGTACCATCTGGGGGCTGTACTCTTTGCATTTTAGACAGAACTGACCTTGATTAATGCTTGACTCAGGAACTATGCAGAACATCCAGGAAATGGTGGTGGCTGATCTTGGCCATTCCTGGTTTTGTGAAATTAAGGCTCACATGCTGTGTTATCTGGGTGACCTGGTGAAGGTCTAGTGTGAGAGAATCTGCTGCTCTTGTGTTTGTCAACAGCCCTGTCAGCGAATCTTATGCACACATATTATTTTTCCATCATTTTCCTCAAAATGGCACTTCGGGACTTTTCCAGAGTCGAAGTGTAACTGGGGGTATTCATCATAAACAAAATTATAAATTGATAAGACATTATGTCTTTTGATACCAAATGACATTTGCTTGGTGCTTCATCAGACCCTCTGTTAAAAATTTGTCTCTTGAACCTATACTACCGACATGAGATTATTATGAAAATAGTCTGAAAAAGGGTATCTTTGCTAAAAGAAAATATTAACCTCATGACTGGAAACTTGATCTGAAGGAGAGGACGGGATTCTTGTGACTGTATCTGACATTCATCCTGTCCCCTCTGCTATGTACGTTTATGAGGGACGAGGTTTAACAGTTCTGTGAAGAACTCAAGCCTAGAGAACAAACCTGAGAGCATGCTTACATAGTGTCACGTTCTACTCGAAATATTTTGTCTCCATTATGTATTTCAGAGGGTAAAAGCATTATGGCTCAATGTTCTATTAAGCTTTGGGTTAGTTATCTTGATGTTTGAAAAATGTCTTAGCATTCCTGTGTTTGTTGGGCTTGTGATGTAGTTTTGCCCTAACTTACGTACCTTGTGCAGGTGATGAATTCACTGTGGGATGCCTGTGGTTTTATGAACTCTTCTTTCCAGTTTTTACTTTAGAGAATGTTAGGGCGGTGGTTAGGAAGATGATAAATGAGGCCGAGAGTAAATGAAAGCTAAAAAAAGCATTTAACAGGTCAAGAATCTGAAGCTTTTGAGAAGAAAAAAACAATAAACAAGAAACCCAAACAAAGCCAAAACACAGTCCTGAAGCACAACCCATCAAAACCAGGGTTTCAGCATTAACCATAGCCTTGCTGCCAGCTCACACTAAGAGCCGAAAAGCCTTTTGTGGTTGGTTATGTGTGACATAAGAAATCGATGTGTCTGAGAGAAAGAGGGGTTCTCTTTTTGAGGAGAAAAGGACAACAGAGGGAAATGTTTTATTTTCAGTAAATACGCGGCTTGCGTCTCTGTAAGACAGAGCTTGGTTGCTAGTGTTTGGGAGGCAGGAGAGGGGAGGATATTAAAATGTCTGTGCTGCGGAGCTCCCATTAGGGCTGCATGTGTGAAAACATTGTAGAATTCACACAGTTTAGACAAAGTGGTTGATTTAGGAATTACTCCTTCCTGCTCCTTGGCCCCCCCAAGTGCCTCTCCCCCACTTCCCTGTTAGGAATCTGAATTGGCTCTTTAAAGAGATTGAGTAAAATTTAATTATCTAGGGAAACCTCCACTTTGTATTCCACAGGAATAGTCTTTCTGGTGGGCACATCTCAGAATATCTGTAGTCCAAAAAAATCCTTCCTGAGTAGAAATATTCAAAAGATGGTATTTAATATTGCTTCAACTTTTGTTTTTAAAAAAGTTTTATATGCTCTGTAGTTCCCAGTCTGACTTCACATTTCTAGACTCCATATTTTAGAATAACCCTCAACTGTTGTGTTGACCTGTCCATTTTGCTTTCCGTTAAGCTGCCTCCATTGTAGGACTTTTGCTAGAGCTTCACTGTGGTTTTCCTGAGCATTGGGGGTACCCAGGAATCTGTGCACTCTGAAAAAACTTTTGGCTTCTCTGTTCATATCACTTCCTAAAATTTTTAGACACTACATAGAGAAGTGACTTTCTTCTAGGATTAGGTAAAAGAAAGAAAGACAAATACAGTATGATATCACTTATATGTGGAATCTAAAAAATACAACAAACTAGTAAATAAAACAAAAAGAAGCAGACTCACAGACATACACAACAAACTAGTGGTTACCAGTGGGAGGGGAAGGACAATATAGGGGCTGGGGAGTGGGAAGTATGAACTATTAGGTGTAAGATAGGCTACAAGGATGTATTGTACAACACAGGGAATATAGCCAATATTTTGTAGTAACTATAAATGGAAAGTAACCTTTAAAAATTGTATAAAATTTTAAAATCAAATTAAAAATAATTTTAAAAAGAATTAGAGTTAAGCTTTTGGAAATAAATAAATGTGATTGCACAGGTGTAAATAAATAAACAAACAAACAAATAAATAAATAAATCTGTTTTGAGAGCAGGAATAAAAGACTTCCTTCCTGGATGAGGTTTGCTGTCCAGTCTTTCTGCCTGGTTTTCTCATTCCCTTCTTCAGCAACAGGAGGCTCTATATTGCCTTTTACTCAGGTACTCAGAGTGTCATGCCGGAAAATAGTAGACTCTTAGCAAAAGCATCCCCTCATGGAGAAGAAACTGCCAAGTCCTTTCCAGGCCACCGAAGGGTTCTTCAAGTGTCACATCACCCCGTGTTGGAAAACAGACACACTTGTGTACCTGCTGGCTGACACCAGTCCATCGCTGCATCCTAGTCCTGTATTTCCTCACTTTCTGTAGAGTTGTTCTTCTTGGACTAGAGTGACTCTCAGAGTTGTTGGATTTTCCCAGGAGATACTGTGAAGGATCGTCATAAAGAAGCAAAATCAGATCTTGGTCTAAAGCTTTCAGTAAGTAGGTTTAAAGGCGTAGCCCTGGGCTTCCCTGGTGGCGCAGTGGTTGAGAATCCGCCTGCCAATGCAGGGGACACGGGTTCGAGCCCTGGTCTGGGAAGATCCCACATGCCGCAGAGCAGCTGGGCCTGTGAGCCACAACTACTGAGCCTGCGCATCTGGAGCCTGTGCTCCACAACAAGAGAGGCCGCGATAGTGAGAGGCCCGCGCACCGCGATGAAGAGTGGCCCCCGCTTGCCGCAACTAGAGAAAGCCCTTGCACAGAAACGAAGACCCAACACAGCCAAAAATAAATTAACTAAAAAAAAGAAAAAAAAAAGGCATAGCCCTGTCGTTCTCTTCCTACATGTGGATTTTTATGTGGTTAGTAATACAATTGTATACATTTATATATCTAAATTTCTGTTATTTGTTCATGTTCATGTGGATACATATTAATATATACACACTTGTGTTCAGACAGACTTCCAGCGTGTTTGAAAGGGTTGAGAAGCCTAGCTTACAGTAGCCTCTGAGAAGTCAAGTGAGGGAGGCAGAAGGTGAGCCGGTGTGAGGTGGGGAACTTAGTGCTTTCAGAACCAGTCCGTCCCTGGAGAGCTAAGGCTGTAAGCGCTCTCTTCCAGAGCTGGGTCCTGAAATGGTTCACCCTCCTCTCGTCTGGGTGGGAAACATTCTCTTCAAAGATCAGATCTTCTTCCTGAAGAGTGTGTCCAGCTGTCCCGCTTGTGTATCCTGTGAAATATCTGTTTAAAATTAGCCCGGACCTGGAGTGTGGACAACACGGAGTTAGGTCTAAAACACATCAGTTTGTGGATAAATGAGGAATTGAGTAACATTTGAAAATAAACCCACCAGAACTAGTGCTGGTCATTGTTAAAGCAGGCAGGAGCGGAGGGTAGCTTGGTCTGCCTGAGAGGTGAGATGCTTGAGGGGACCAGTGGGCCCGCTCATGGGGCATCTGCGCTCTGACACTGTGGAGGTGTCGTAAACATTTCTGAAGGGATTAAGATAATTTTGTAGCATTACCTCTAGGCTAATGTGGCTTGATCTGAACCAGTCCCAGCCAGAACTCCTGTGATATATGATTAGCATAAGATTTTCTGAAGTTCAAAATTTCAATGTAGTTTTATTATTTAAAAAAAAAAAAAAAAGACATACTGATCATTTGGGATTGTTTCAAAATAATATTATTTTCACTTGTTACAAAAATTAAGTTCACCTGTATAATAATTGCCCTCATAATGAATCCCTTAAGGAAACACGTGTTAATTATGATTCATGGTAAATAGGTTATTTTTAGATTTTTTTCTTTTTATTGCCCCTTCTTCCAGTAACTAGCACTTCTGTGTCTGCCTTTTGAAAATAAAGTACAAATTAGAAGGTTGTAAACCTAAGGGAGGTAAGATGGAAATGCATTTCTGTTTTTATAATTTGCTGCTGATAGGATTTAGAAACAAACAAAACAGTGTTTCCATGACGCAGATGTATCATCAAGTTCTTACAGTGTACCTTGAGGTAACTGGGATTTTCATGTCATTTGGAGGAGGGCAGGCCAGTGAGTCATTCATCTCTTCTTTCATTGGTTCATTCATTATGTAAACACATATTAGATGCTCATTGGGCACCAAGAGTCATTTGCATACATTGGTGCCTGCCCATATGGACTGACTATTGGGAAATGCATTAATCACACCAGCCACAAACAAATACACTAGTTCCCCCTTATTTGAGGGGGATACATACGTCCCAAGACCCCCAGTGGATGCCTGAAACTGTGGGTGGTACTGAACCCTATATATACTATGTTTTTTCCTATACATATATACCTATGATAAAGTTTAATTTATAAATTAGGCACAGTAAGAGATTAACAACAAAAATTAATGATAAAATAGAATAATTATAACAATATACTGTAATAAAATTTATGTAAATGTGGTCTTTCTCTCTCTCTCAGAATATCTTATGGTACGAATTTAGTGCCTTTTCCATCTTAACTAAGCACTTACCATACACCGTGGCCATAACTTGTGCGGTTTGAGGTGTGACAGCAAAACTAGCACAAATTTCTTTTTTCCTTCTTCACAATTTTATAAATGGAAGATTCATTCTTTCCATAGATCTTAGCAACCTCAGCATATGATTTTTTTTCCCTTTCTTTTTTAAGTCTAGAGCTTTCACTTTTTCACCTAAAGGAAGCACTTTACAGCTTCTCTTTGGCACATCCGAGTTGCCAGCATCACTACTCTTGGGCTTTGGGGCCGTTATTAAGTAAAATAAGGGTCATTTGAACACAAGTCCTGCGATACCATTGATCTGATAACTGAGACGGCTACTAGGTGACTAATGGGCGGATATGCTGGACAAAGGGGGGACTCACGTCCCGGGCTGGATGGGGCAGGAGGGCCTGCTTTTTCATTGGGCTACACAGAACAGCATGCAATTTAATACTTATGAATTGTTAATTTCTGGAGTTTTCCATTTAATATTTTCAGACTGTGGTTGACTGAGGGTGACCAAAACCGTGGATAGTGAAACCGCAGATAAGAGAGGACTACTGTAGAACATGGCATCTGTGACGAGGGCCACCAAGACCAGCTGTGGTGCTGTGAACCTGAGAGGGAGAGGAAAGCCTGTGTCCAGGGCCCATGGTGGGAATGGAGGGGGGCAGGGACGGGGCCAGGCCACGGCAGGGTCCAGAGGCCAGGTCGAGGGCTTTGTGTTCACCATGTCACAAAGGGAAATGAGATGTGGGGTGTGCATGTGTGAGAGAGAGAGGATATAGTATTGAGAATGTCGTATGAAGAATCACCCTGGCTCCCGTGTGCAGAGTAGATTAGAGAGCAGGCCTATTAGGAAGCTATTGGGGGAGCCGAGGCAAAGCGTGCAGCGAACTTGGACTAGTGGCAGCGACAAGAAGAGGTGAGCTGTGGAGAGGTTAGGAGGGCAAGTGGCCCAGACTGTGCTGAGCGGGTGGGTGAGCAGGACTCAAGGACAGCGTGCAGGGTTCTGGCCTGGACGGAGGCTGTGGCAGTGCCTGTCCCTGAGCCAGGCGATGCCGGAGCAATCAGGCGGCAAGGATCACGAGTGGGAGTTTGACTTTGGAGGCAGTGAGTCTGAGGCACCTCCGAGGCAGACAGGCCTTTGGAATGTGGACGGGTGCTCAGAGCAGGGTCTGGGATGGCAGCTTAGTTGGGAAGTTCCTAGTCCAGCACCCGGGGAGGGGGTTTGGGGTGAAGAGGCTCTGCCAGGGATGGAGCCTGGAGGCACGTCGACGGTCAAGGGCCGGGATGAGGAACAGGAACCTGTCAAGGAGGCCGAGTGGTCCAAGCACAGGGAGGAGGGCAAGGGAGTGTGGTGTCAAGGATCCAGGGGAGAGGTTCTAGGAGGGAGTCGTTGGTCAAAAGTGCCCAAAGCCACCACCGAGGAAGAGAAAGGAAGAGGGCCACTGGGTCTTGCCACAGGGAGGCTTTGAGTATGTCGCCTGAGAGCTGATGCAGGGGCGTGGTTGGAGGGGAAGTGGATGGTGGGGAGGCGAGGACATGGAGACGGGTGGCTGTGCCTGAGGCAGAAGGGATGGCAGCTGGAGACTTTGAGGATGGAGTTTGTTTTCTTTACTTTTTTTTTTTTGGCCATGGCACGCGGCTTGTGGGATCTTAGTTCCTTGACCGGGGGTCGAACCTGGGCCCCCTGCAGTGGAGGTGTGGAGTCCTAACCACTGGACCGCCAGGGAATTCCCCATGGACTTTGTTTTCTTTAACAGAGCCTGGAGTCCATGGGAGGGACCCTGCTGAGAGGGAAGGGGGTGGTCAATGAGAGAAGAGGGGAAAGCCCAGCAAGGATCCAGAGGCCGAGGATGGCTCCAAGTGCAGATGCAGGGATTCGTTTCAGATAAGAGAAGGGGCAGATGGTCCCTTAGAGGTGACAGTAATGCTGACTGTTCCCTGTTTTATGCCATTTTATGGCATTTACTATGGACTTTGTGTATGTTTTCTCATTTCATCCTGACAGAACCCTATGAGTAGAAGCTGCCATTACCGGCTCATAGAGGAGGACGCTGAGTCCTGGAGAGGCTTCAGAACCATGCCCATAGTCCCCCAGGAGGGACACAACCTAGTGCAGGACGCGACGCCGGCACTTCCTTTCCATGAGCCCGTAGCCTCGGCGAGGAGCTGGGCAGGAATGGTGGCCTTGTGCTCTGACCCACAGGCCTGGGTGTAATGGCAACCCTGTCGTGACATTCTTACCCAGTAAAAGTTAACGTGAACTTAATGCTTTCGGGGATGGTTGCATTTATTTTAATGGTTCCTTTTTTTCCTAGTAATATTAACTAGAGTAGGGAGAAGAAAGCTAAGCACTCCTGGAGTAAAACAGCAGTATCTGTGTATTGATTTACTCAACTGAGCTTTCTACTCAATTACTGGCGTTAATTTACACTTTGTTATATTCTTGGTGTTATGAAATGATGGCCATGCATTTATTATAAAATGGTACCAGTTACTCTTTTTTGGAATACGTGCATTGGGCCACTGGCTGCACTACGCATTTGCCTACATGACCCCCATTTGATGCTCCTGGCACCCCCATGTGGTTTGTGTGTTGCCACTGACACCAGTTGCAGGTGAGGAAGCTGGGAGGCACAGAGACCTAGAGGCAGTGACCCGTCAGGAGCTCCTCAGTGGCAGAGCTGTCTCTCCCTCCCGGGTTCTTCTCTCTTCTCTCTCCTCTCTCGTTTCCCTTGAAATGAGAGGGAACTTGGAAACTGGCCTGTGTGGGGGCCCTGGTGGGGCAAGAGGGCTGTGCTTCTCTTTGGTCCTGTTATGGTGTCCTGAGGATAAAGGAGAAAAAAAAACATCTTTAAGGAATTGCAGATGCTGTGTGAGAGATGTCAGGCTGAAAATCCTGGGAGCTGTTCAAATTCCTCTTTGGAGAAACTTCTCTTTTCTCTTCCTTTCCTGTTTGAAGGTTAAAGCTGCTCTAAAATCTAAAAGTTTGTCCAGCAATCTCTATTGTCAAGACTTTGGAAAAACAACAACACTTACACGTTACGGTTGCGACAATTTGGCGGTGGTATCTATGAAAGTTATGTAAATGCAGGTAACCTTTGAGCCGGAAGTCCTACTTCTGGGAATTTGTCGTATGATACACCTGCACACATAAAAATTGCAGCATTGTTTGTGAGTGTAGTAGACTGGGAACAATCCACGTGTCCTTCAACAGGGACTGGTTAATAAACTAAGATATAGGCACAGAATGGAATATTCTGTAGCTTAAAGAAGCACAAAGACACTCTATTCTCTGTGTGACTAGATTTCCAGGATATTAACTGAAAAAAGGCAAGGTTTACTTCTTTTTTTGTGAAATTAAGGAGTGGAAAATAAAACTATATCTTTGCAGTTGCTGGTGTTTATATAGAGTGACACCAGAAGGAAAACCAAGAAAGTGAGTAATGTGAGGACATCTGGGCGCAGGCGGGGAACAAACCAGGTAGCGACAGGGTGGAAGTGACACACCTCAGTGTACATTTGTGTATCATTTTCAGTTTTGTCTTGTGCTTATATTATGTATTAAAAGTTAAAAAAAATACTGCTGTGCTCTCTCCTGCTCAGGTAGCAGTGTGCTCTGGAACTCCCTCTGTGTTGATCTTGGATGGCATTCCCTCTTGCAAGAAGACTGAGTGAAAGAGGCCAGTCCATGTCCCTTGGATAGATTTCCTTATTCTGTAACTTACACATCATTTGGGTGGTTGCCCCACGCCACTTCTGAGAAATCACCTTGGCACTCCTTGTTGCATGGGTGTTTCTCCCACAGTCCACACCCTTCTAACATCACCTACACCAGTAGAGGGGAAACTTGTGCATTTTCTTAGATTGTAGAAAGGGGTATTTCTAGACAACATGTTTGTCATCTTCTTTTGGCTTCCTTATCCTTCTCATCATTCAAGTCACAAGGTCTGCTGATCAAATATACTCCCATTTTTAAAAAGAACTTACTTTCTGATTGTTCTGCTTTTAATAGAGGGTTGAGGCCCCTACGTGCATGTGGTAAGGAATTCAAAGGGCCACATGGATGTGTCTCGCTACTTGTTTCTTTGACCCTCTTTGGGCACTTGAATGGTGTTGATTTTTTCACTAATAAGGGTTGGTGAAGAAACGCTTTGAATGCTGGTTTGGAGCGGTGTTATTCTATATCTCTTGAGTTGGTCCTAAGCTCTCTCTTACTCTCTCTTCCCCATCCCCCCACCCCCCGCGCACCTCTCGGCCTGTGGGATTTTAGTTCCCCAACTAGGGACTGAACCCCGGGCCCCAGCAGTGACAGTGCTGAGTCCTAACCACTGGGCTGCAAGGGAATTCCCTGATCCTAAGTCCTCTTGATGGATGAATATGTAATTCACCAGGTTCATGGATCACTATGATTACTTTTTCAAGCTATCAGCTATTTAGCTGTCTAATGCCAAGTGTTCAGGAGATAATATAAATTCGGTGTAATGTAAATTCAAGCTGTTGACTCCAGCAACTTACCCTTTGAATTATAGCTCTATTGGTTCCCATTTATAGCCACCCTTTAACCACTCAGTTTGTAATCAGAGTATGTCACTTTGGGTGCTAAATTAAATATGGCTTAGTTTGCATCTTAGATTCCCTCTGACAACTCAATCTTATAAGAAGAGGTGTGTGAGCATGAGAACCGTGTTGTGTGGTCCTGGAGAGCATGTGGGGGCTTGGTAGTGATTAGAAGGGGATTTTGAGATTTAAAAAAAAACTACCCCAAACTGCAGCCCTTGGACAATGAATCGACTGGTGGATCCCCACTCTGTGGTTGGGACTTTCGGAGGAGTCCATAAGTTCTGCTGCATCTCTCCAGAGCAAGAGAGAAACGATGCTGTGATAAATTTGGGTCAGCTGTGTTGCAGCCCATGGTAGTGGGTATCACTAGTTTGTTGGGAAAATGGCTCCTTACTGACTCTGAAAAATATCACCTATAATACTTGCTTTAGCAGCAGAATGTTTCACTCGTGGTGTGTATGTGTGTGTGTGGGTGTTGTGCGGTGTTGTGGGGAAGGGATGAGTTAGGCCAAAGATGTTTGGAATATATTTGTAGGATATAAATGTTTGCCTATTGAATAATTCTAAAACTAAAAATACCCCCCCCCCTTAATTTTGATTTGATTTGATTTGCTTATAGCTACCAGGGAATGATTCTTACATGATCAAAATATGCTTTCACATATATACTTCTGCATGTCCTTTCTTTATCCATTTAGGTGCATTCCTTAGCGATTATATGTAAAATACAAATGTGTATGCAAATCATCTTTTTCTATTGACTTTCATTGTAAAATCTGAAAACTGTAGGATCTAAAACAAATCCTATTTATGACTCCTAATATTCACTTACAAGTGATTGCCTTTTTCAGCATTCAGAGTGTTTTAAAACCTTTTGCTGTGTAGGTAGAGTTAGTCCGCTGGCGATTAATCTATGTTTCCGTGTCTTTGCTACAAACATTTAGTTAATTGCTTTTATTCTTGAGCCATCCTTGCTGTACTCTAGGACCTGATTTTCGACAGCTACAGTGGCTACTCCAGGAGTTATTAGAATTAAGAGCCAGAGGGAGATGCTGTTTAAGTTCCATTTAGGCTGGGTGGGTATGCTCACGTCTTCTGTGTGGGGTGTCTAAGGGGCTCTGTGCTGCAGGGTCAGGCTGGGAAGAAGGCCCTTTGGATGCATCTCTTTTCTTTCAATGAGACCCCAAACGTGCATTAGTGAAGTTCTTCCTGTTGACCCATTATTCAACAAGTATTTGTTGTTCCTGGAGGATAACATTGCCTCTTTTTTTTTTCCAGTTGGTTTAAAAAATTGAGTTTAGGTAGGATTCATGTTGAAGCAGTATAATTTAATAGGTTATTGACCACCTCTCTGAAACTCTTCTTCATCTGTAAGATGGAACTGATACCACATACCCAACTGGCTCAGATACTACAGGTCAACACCTATAGGTCAACATAGGCAACGTTGGGAGCTAATGACCTAGAGGTTGATTTCAGAGATGCTTTAGTTTCAATTTGAGGTTGCTTTGCAACCGGCAAGAGATATTGACACTTCAGTTTGTGATGCTCTCCTCCTTGTGACACCCTCCTTGTTATTAATGCTTTAGAGACTTATACTAGTACTCACCAGGAACCACAGAATAAGTCCTTTTATTAAATGAATAGCTTCTAATTTACCTATTTTTAAAACTTGGGTTTTTTGTACTCGCCTTATATGTAACCAAGGGGGAATGCTATCTTTTCAAGTGCAGAGGTAACAGTTTAAACTGTCTTAAATATTTGTATTTCTGTTTGTTCTTGGTGACATAAAGTGATTTGAGTCACTCTGACATTTAATCAAGTTAAACAGTGTGGCTTGTAGAAAATATGTCTAGCAGGTAATCTGAGAGCTTGATAACTAGTAAACAGCTGAGAAATTTTATCAGGATTAATTTATTAATTTCTTAAGCACCTCTTGTCCAGTTTGCCTTTAATTTTCATTTTTTCAAAGTTTCCATTAGCAACTGTGGCCTCACTCATTATTTAATAATGAATGTTTACAAATTGTTTGTATGTTTTTATAATTAGAATGCGATAGCAGTCATCTATCAGATGAGCTGACACTGTAATGACATAAAGTCAGTAACAATTATGCCTAACAGGAAAATTAATTATGTAATCCTATCATACCCTATTTCACCTAGGAGATTAGATTTGGCTGTGACTAGGCTGGGCTAGGCAGGTGACAGTGTGGTGTAACACTTCTCATTTTTCTGGATAGGCTAGTCCACCGTCATGTTCACTCTGTGACCCTGGAAAATCAATTGATTTAGATTTTTAAAATAAATATTTTCAGGCTTTTGATTTTCTGCTTAAAGAGAGAGAGGGAGAGGGAGAGGGGACCGCTTTTACTTGGGTGGTTTATTCTTCCTGTTTTTTAGCGCATAAGGGTATTTGCTGGATTTTTATCCAAGAGGGGCCATCCTTTCTTCTCCTCTTTCCTTACCTATTAGGGACATGAGCTGTGAGAGTGAATTGTCTGCATACAGCGATACCACTTTGACTCCAGAGAAAGTTCTTACTTTTCTATTTCGTTCTTCCTTAGCCTCCGACCTAAGGCACCCCTTCCTCCAGCACATGGAATAGTTGCAAGTCCAAGGTGCAGGCAGGGACTAGACAGGCTGAGGGATTCTCAGGTGACTCTGGAGCACCTGACCATGCCTCTACTGGGGTCCCGGGCTGGCCTGTCGTGCAGCCCTCACTGTCCCCTGAGGCTTTATGGGTCTCAGGCAAGGTGGATAGTCTCTCAGTTCAGGTGCACTTTGCCTGAGAGGAACCCTGACATTATCTAGTCCAGCTTCTCATCTTCCAGGTATAAAAACTGCTGTACTCAGGTATTTAACGATTTGTCTAAGGGTAGAGCTGGGACCACAACCCAAGTCTTCTGAGCCTAGGATGGTATTCTTTCTATCACACCTTGCTCCTACTTTGTTCTGTTATTTTTAAATTGCTTAAAACTACTCAGTATCTAGGGATAAAAGTTTGTCTCTAAGCTGAAGAATTTGGAAAAACTCCAGAAAAGTCAAGCCCCATAAGTTCATCACTGAGAGCAGTTGAGTACATTTTCTTCTAGGTTTTTAAAGCATATTTTACCATAGTCAAGCCTCTTCTAGTAACATGTTTATTTCCTGGAATTTTAAAGTCTTTCAGTGCCATGAAGTCATTCTAAGCCTTATTTTTTAATGATGATGTAACATTGCATGGGATGAAGGTGTCACAATGTATTTAATCATTCCCCAGTGTTGGCCATTTGTACTGTTTCCAGTTTTTCATAATTTTTCATGATTATAAATAAAACTGCAGTGAACACTGCCATACCTTAATCTTTGTCCTTTACTTCAAATGAACTCCTTAGGATACATCCTCTGAAATAGGATTTCTGAGGAAAGGTATGAACTTAAGGCTCTTGCCCTGTTGCTTCCCAGACAAGCTATGCCAGTTTAAACTCTGATTCCTGCTCCTAAATCCCATGTGTGAGACGGTCACGTTCACTTTGTGAGAAGTACCCCACAAATAAGAAAACCACAAGAAGACAGACCAGCACCACTGTTTGTGTATATGCTGTGGTTCAGGTGGGTTCCTCCTACCTCTTTCCCCCTCCAGCCTAAGTCAATCTCATTCTAGATAATCAACATACACAATGTAAACTCTTTACTGTTTGTATTATACATTTATTTTTTAACCCCCCTGTCAGTGTTTGTTTACATGGGAATCAGAGCATCAGGCTGTGTCCTTCAGGAGGTCTTCCATGCCCAGGTATGTACAGTCTTAGTTCTTTGGGGACTGAGTTGGGGTGGCCCCAGACCCATTTACACATCTCCCCACACACCTGGCCTCATCGTTGGCTCTTCCACATCTCCCTGCCCCAAATATTTGTCAACGATAAGTCGGAGCTTTCAATTAAACATTCACTAGTGGACTTTTTTGTTTGTTTTTCTTTTTTTATCGAAGTATAGTTGTTTTTTTTTTTTCTTTTGGCATTTGTGGACTTTTGACATTTATGACTATTTTCTGAACCCCAAACCAGGTCATTTTGTATAAATCAGGACACATAACTGTGAAAACTCACGGCATGGGGCAGTCTTAGCCAATGGGTCCTGCTGCCTGTGGAATTGTCTTGCTTTAAATCCATTTTTAAGGAATGGAGTGTTTATGAATGAAACCATACTTAAATTTTATCCCCTAAATATATTTACATGTGAATAATATAGCTCAAACTAGTGATTTTATATATATATATAAAATTTACTTTGAGTTATAAATGATACATAACTATATTTTAATTAAAATGTATTATTTCAATCAATATGAAACCTCCAAAAAGAAAAACCTATGATCATAATAAATAAAACAGTTACTCAGATGAGTTGAGGAATATGTTTGGGACTGGAAAATTAGATAAACTTTGATATAAATTCTTAGAGGAAAGCAGAGTTTCTTTTTCTAAGTATATTTATAAAGTTAATAGGATTTTACATAAAAGTAGCTTTTGAATCACTTCATTTAGTTTTTAACTTATTATCTGGAAGGGGACTGAGAGGAATTCCCTGTTAGTGAAACCATGGTGAATTTTGTTTCTTACAGATGGTTTTATTTCCTTTTTGTGATATTGCTTGGATCATGAAACAAGTATCTTGGAAAATGTGAGATACAAAGATGTGAGTTGAGAGATCTCTCTTGCATGTAAGCTCTTTCTGTAATAGAGAAAGGATACTTTTAGTTTAAGCTGAGATGTTTCTCGTTTTCACTCTTGGCTGTGACTTTGTTGAGAGGAGCTTCTGTGCCTTTCTCCTTGAGAACAGTGTCTGCTTCTGGACATTATAGTGTCCCCCCCATCCTCTTGGCCAGCTCGTGGTTTCCCAGGGAAGCCCAGTTTTTCTTTTTTGGAAAAATTTAAACGTATTTTAACACCCAATTAAACTCTCTTCCCTGTTGTTACTTTTTCCTTCTCCATATTTTGTTCTTAATGAATACTATCTTACAGAATGGGACCATTATCAAGACGGGGAGGGGACCAGGTCTCAACATTGCCCTTTTCCTTTTTCTTTTCAGCTTTTAATGATCCCTAATTAATCCAGGCAGCTTGGAAGCAGTAGCAGTGACTCTTCCTGATGTTTTCTTTCTACATTTCCATCTGGGATTTGTATGTAGAGGGTTCTACCAGTGCTTCCTTTGTCCTTTTCTTATTGTCCAGAAGAGTCTTAAGTGATCTTCTCCAGGAAATCCCTAGCTGCTGCCAGCAGTCTACCTGTGAATATTTGAGAGAAGTGTCTGCTTTTTAAATAGCAGTGAAGAAGTTCAAGGCTGGTGTTGTGGTTGTGATCAACTCCCAATGTGACTGAGGACTGCAAACATTTTCAGGTCACCTTTGACTCAAACTGGCAGCAGTGGTAACATTGAAAAGAAATCCGAACAGAACCTTGGCTATAGTTGGAAGCAGCAAAAGCCGTGGATTTAGGTACTGCCAGGCAGCCCTTGGAGACACACAGGGGGAAGTTTAGTTCCTTGTTTCTGTTCGTTTTTGAGAGGAATGAGCTAATAAAAAGACACTAGTAATGACGAGCTTTGTAGGTGAGGTTAGACAGTTAACCCTCTTAACAAGCCAAAGAGGGGTGGGAGAAGCTATCCCCATTTTACAGATGAGGGAACAGAGGCTCTGGGAGGCTAAGGAACTTGCTACTATGTGAAGTCGGGATTCAAACGGTTAATCTGAGGCCAGCTGCTGCAAGGTATTCCCTTCCTACCTTCCTTTCTAAATTGTCTGTGCCTGGAAGGTGCTTTGCGCCATCAAAACAGATTTTTTGGGGGGAGTGGGGTCCCTTTAAAATTTTCTTTAACAGAATAAAGATAATTAAAAAGTGATGCACATGAAAGATTACATACATGTATAAAACACATCTCAATGTGTTCTTTCTCTAGGAATTTGAAAATATGCACATTTATACAGTATAATTTTGGGTTTTCATAAAAATGGGATCATCTATTAATATAAAGAGTATTCTATAAATAGTATTCTGTAGCATTTTTGTTGATTTTAAAATATGGATGTCACTTTAGGTCAGTTGCATGTATTGAAATGAATTAAAATTATGGCAATTTCCAATATGCATGTACTGTAATTTAATCAGCCATATTATACTGATGGACAACATGTTGCTTCTTGTTTGTTTGTTTTTCTTTCTGTGTTTTGTTATGCTACTAAAACAGTAAATTCACTTATATATATGTATATATCCTTGTTTGCTGGTACTTTTGTTTCTGTGGGAAAGGGCATTATTACCTTGCTCCTGATTTTAATAAAAATATTTCAGTGTTTTAAGCATTGAATATGCCTTTGTTAAGTTTTGGTAAATATAATTGATCATATTTAAGTAGCGTGTATCCATTCATGTTTTAGTTTTTACTGAAAGAAGTTGATGAATTTTATTAAATGCCTTTTTGGCATGATATATCGATAATTGTAAGCTTTTGCCTCTATTTTGTGGTGTAATAAATTACGTTGATTAGATTTCCCAATACTGAATCATCTTTGGATTCCTAGAATAACCCTGATTTGTTATGGTGTGGTATTCCTTTCATATGTTGCTAAATTTGATTTGCTAATACTTTATTTAATTTTTATGACTGCAGTCTTGAGATGGGTCTGGAGTTTCTTCCTTATTTGTACTCTATCAGGTATTGATATTAGGATTATGTTTTTAAAATGATTTAAGAAGAATTCATCCGTTTCTAAAGTCTGAAAGCATTTGCATAATACAGGAAATACCTAGTTTTTAAATATTAAGGAGAAATCAGCTGGAAAACCACCTGGGCTTGGTATCTCTCCCAACCCTACCCCAAAATCTTTTAAAGCACATTCTTTAATTTTTTAGAATATATTACAGTTGTTCTATTCACCTCTTTACATTTTCTCTGGATCTTGATATTTCCTACTTGCTAGGAAATTAGTTTGCCTAAATTTAAGTTTATTGCACAGAATTGTACATAATATTGTTAAAATTCTTTTTGATATTCATGGTAATAACCCCTTCCTTATTATTAATGCATATTTTTGCTTTTGTCCTTTTTTCCCCTTAATCAGGCTTGTTAGAGGTTTATATATTTTATTCTCTTCAAAGAACTAGGTATATTAATTTTATATTCAATATTACTTTTTACTTTAATTTCAGTATGTAATCTTTATTAATTCACTTTTACTATTCCTTTTGACTTAAGTTTAATGCCTGTCTCATTTTACTTTTAGTTTCTTAAAATAATGGCATTTAAGGCTATAAATTTTCTTTAACAACAGCTTTAGTTATGTACCTTTGGTTTTAAGATCTGTCTCCTTTTTGTTATTTTCTAGATGGTTTATAATTAAAATATTTACTTGCACTTTGATTCTGAGATTATTTAGAAGCATGTCACTAAATTTTCTTTAGGGTATCTTTTGATATCTTATTACCATCTATGAATGTGGCTCTGAAATCTCTATCTAGGGGATTTATTAAAGTTTACTCGTGTCCAAGTACATGATCAATTTTTAATTGTTCCAGGGACGTAAAAAAAATTATATCCTTGATAAAATACAAAGCTTTCATTTTCTATATTTAGTAAATCAAACTTATTGATTGCATTATATTCAGAGCATCCAAATCTGTGTTTGTTTTTACTGTCAAATTGAGAGGTATGTTAAAGTGTCTTTTATAATTTTTAAGCTGTCATATTTCTAAGAGCTTTTGCTTAATGTATTCACCTCCCATTTTGTTTGATGCATAAAGATGCATAATTCTTAGTTTTGCCTCAGACTACATATTTATCATTATGTAATATCTCACTTTGTTCAGTTTAATACTTACGGCCTTGAATTCTTCTTTATTTGATTTTAATATTGCCACCCTTGTTTTCTTTGTATTTGCTTTGTATACCTTTGTTCAACTCTTCATTTTTAAACTCTTTATCACTTTGTTTTGGGCAGGTTCCATGTTTTGTTTTTGTTTTAAATAGAGCTGGACTTTTAAAATCCAAGGTGACAGTCTTGTCCTTTAACAGGGAAATTCTGCCTTGTCTCTATTGTGATAACTGATAAATTTTGCTTTATTACTTTCATCTTATTCAGTGGTTGTCCCTTATTTTACTTTGTTTTGTTCTTCTCAATTCTTATGGAATTGTTAATTTAAAAGTTGCGTTATTTTTAATCCTGCCGGTGCCTAACAGTTGAAAGTAAAACTCTCGTAACATACCAGCATTAAATCACTCTTTTATCCACCTGGATGTACATTTGCTGAACTTCTGTTGTCCCTGTAACTCTGTATCTCATGGGTCTGTCCTCCAAATCTCTTATCCTTTCACTCATGAATTCCAATTCCGTGTTCTTATTCTTTGCTTCTTAATGCCTACATTTCTTCTCCTTAATCCTCCGGAACATTAATTTGATACTCTAGAGCAATAGGTATTTTCTCTTCATTTAATTTAATTTTTTATTTTTAAAATTTTATTTTATTATGGTAAGAACACTTGACATGAGATTTATCCTCTTACATTTTGAAGTGTACAGTACGGTATTGTGACTATAGGTACAATGTTGTACAGCAGGTCTTTAGAATTTAGTCATTTCGTTTAACTGAGACTTTATGCTTTCCTGTTAAGTTTTTCATTGTTTTTTTTTTTTAATTCAGAAAGTTTTTAAGCTACAATCGCATCTCTGTATGTGTTCTCATTACTTTTTTGTTAAAATTTTCCTCTGCTTCATTAGTTGTACTTCCGTGAGTGGCACTTGCAGTTCAGCTCGTTCACCCTCCCTCAGCCCCTTGTCCCTTTGCCTGCTTCTAGCTGCCCTCAGCAGCCGTGCAGGTCCCACGTTGTGTCACGCAACTGGTGGCAAAGTAGCAAGTGGTAGATGCTGGAACCGAGGGAACAGATAGCCTACTGCTGCGTTCTTTGTCCCCAGCGTCTCCTGGTCACAAGGTTTGGGAACTGTGCCACCTCCCACTGAAGCCCCCTTCCCTGGGGTTTCAGCGGGGTCCAAAGCCTTCTTCCCTTCACGTGGACCCTCAGCTACACTGACTGTGGAGAATCACACCTGCTCTCTCTTCTGGAGCTATTCCCTGCCCTACCCACCCCTTAGAAGTCCCTCAACCCCAGGCAATGCCAGCAAGCTTTATAGGTGTCCTTGTTACTTCAGGAAAGGACCTGGCAGGGAGGCAGGGTCAAGTCTGTTTGCTCAGGCCACCATCTTCCCCATAGAGAATGTGTCAGAGTAGAAATTGATTTGCCCTGTGTATTGTGAGATGGAAGTAGAAAAAAAAATGTGCATACCTGCATTGGGAAGCAGCTCTTAAGAGTGATGATACATCAGTGGGGCAGGATTGCCTTTAATTTAACTGTTTGAAATTAGGATACTTCTGTGAAGGAGACATGCACAGTGTGTTTGTCTTATGGAAAGGACTGTGTTTCTTACCCTCATCCCCAGCACCTTTGCCCCCACATCACTCAGTACAGAGAGTAAGACATCCTACCAACGGAGTAATCAACATCAATTATACACCTATAAGTGTACACACACACATACACACACCCCCCACTCCCCCCACCCCCCCGAGAGAAAGGTGGAATTTCCTCTCTTCACAGGTGGAAAACTTGAAGCAAGATACCTAACCTGCTCGGCCCAAAATGGGGAGTGTTAGCATCTGCATCTTAGGGTAGGTGTTTGTGGCTTATATTAGTAGGCTGGTTATATAAAGTGGCACTGGGGTGTCCCAGAAAGGACTGCGGCATTAGGTTAAGGCCACGTATGCTTCATTTTAATGAGTCTTATCTTTGGAATTAGTGTGTTTTCCTCCTTTCCACTTAGGATGTAAGTGCCCAAGTACCTCCAGGATTTGGTCCAACGTGGGAAAGGCCCTCCCTTGCATCACAGAAGGGCCCCTTGTGTGGTCCATTTGATGAACACACGGATTATTGCAGCGAGGTGCTATAGAAATAGCTTCATGTCCTTGCAAAATTGCCAACACAAGTAAGAACCTGGAAATTGTTGCTATGCATGTATATCAGGTTTCTTAACCACTTCCATACTGAATTTTCTAAAAGACTTTTTTAAATTTTAAAGTTTTGTAGGCATCTGGGGCAGTATGTCAGACAAAGGTGACTATTTTCAAGGCATTTTTAGACCCTTGGGTACATATTCTGTTTAAAATATCTCTGTGTATCAGGTCTGAAAATTAAAGTGCCTGTAACCTGCTAATAATAAAATAGGTGTCTGCACTGGCCAGCTGAGGTTAAACCACAGTACGAATCGCAGGGTTACTGAATGTTGCTAGCTTTTTATTCCTCAAACGATTTATCTGCCTGCCTGTTCCAAAGCGCTTTGAGACTTACTTCTTATCTAAGTTGACCAGTATTTGCAGACAGGGCCAGTGCCTTTGCTGCCACTTTTACTTGTTTTCTGCAAGAGAGCACCATCATTTTTCTCTTTTTTAATGAAGCATTAAGGTCCGTTTACATAGTGATAAATAAAGTAATTACTGCAGCGACGGCATTCTGCCTAAGTCATCTCGAAAACTGAATGCAAAATCTTTTTAATAGCTCCATAAGGGTCTCTTGAAGTGTCACAGATTCTTATAACGATAGCTGTAATACAAGTGCCATTATTTACTGGGAGGCTTGAACACTCTGACCCTTTCCATGGGTCCTCGTGCATCTCCAGCTGAGCTGAGTGAACATCACCGCAGACGCGTGTGTGCTGGCTCCTGTGATGGGTGTTTGCCAGGGTAGCCCTCCGCCAGCGGAAGGAGGCTGGCCTTTCACCTTCTTGTGATGCTTGGGCTGTGGCTAGTCCAGCTCCCTGTTGCCATGGAGGAGGTTTTAGGATATCTTCTTTTCTGGAAGAAGAGAGCTTCTGTTTTGGGAACTCTAGGGCACTGCCTGGTTTGGAGAGCGTTATGTAAGGAGTTATTCTGTTTTCTGATTGCCCATCATTTGATACAGACCAAACAAAGAACACTTCAGTGATGAAAGGGGAAGGGACCTGTTGCTCAGCTCTTTTCTTGCGGGTATCATTTGCTTTTTTTTTTTTTTTAATTAATTAATTAATTAATTATTTTTTGGCTGTGTTGGGTCTTCGTTCTGTGCGAGGGCTTTCTCTAGTTGTGGCAAGCAGGGTACACTCTTCATCGCGGTGCGCGGCCCTCTCACTATCGCGGCCTCTCCCGTTGCGGAGCACAGGCTCCAGACGCGCATGCTCAGTAATTGTGGCACACGGGCCCAGTTGCTCCGCAGCATGTGGGATCCTCCCAGACCAGGGCTCGAACCTGTGTCCCCTGCATTGGCAGGCAGACTCTCAACCACAGCGCCACCAGGGAAGCCCCTCATTTGCTTCTTGATGTCTAAGTTATTTCAACATTTTAAAGGGACGTATATTCTGAACAGTCTCTTTGTGCCAAATGCAAAGTGAACTAGAGACGAGTTTAGCACAGAGCTGTAGGGACGGTCACCCTCTTGGGAGAGTCTGGGCCTAGGTGCCATGTGGCCAGTGGACAGGTGACTCACCCTACAGTGGGGATTCTGCAGCTCTATGTGGAAGGTGCCCCTGGCTCTGAGTTCTAGAGTGTTCTCCTGTGGGAAAGCCTGCAAGGGCGAGGCCTAGCGCTTGGGTTGTTTGCATCTGTTATTGGCTGTCACTGGCTTTGATGGCTTGGGGTCTCAGGGAGACATGCCATTGTCACTCCCTGCAGTCTGTCAGCACACAATTTTCCAGATCTTGCTGGGTCCCAAGTGAGTTTCACGGACAGAGGCAGAGAGGGAGAAGGAACACAATCCAGAGCCAAACTGGGGAAGAGAAAAGGGGCTACAAAGTCATGGGAGGAAGGGGTGGAAAGGGTAGCATTCAGAGCAGGTAGGGAAGTGCTGTCATCCCACAGTTCACAGACGTGATTTGACTTCATAGCTGGTCCAGGGCTGGCTACCTGGGTGAGTTGGCCAGAGCCAGGGGTACAGGCTAGATGTGCCCCCCGTCCTAGGCTAGGAGAGCCCACGTGAGCCTCTAGCTCTGTGGGACCCTGCCCTTTCCTGCTGAGGTTTGAGGTGGACCCTCTAATTGCATTCCCACCTGGTAGTCTAGTGGTCTCACCCGTGGGCTTGAGCTCTTGCCCCTGCCAGACAAGCCTTTACTCCTGGGGGTATTCTGTTGGTCCCATTCAGTCCTAACTCCTCTATGATGACTATCATGGATGCATCTTTTCAACAAACATATATTTGCCATCTATAACTGCCAGGCACTGTGCTAGGCATGGGGTGGTGGGGTGGTGATAGTGATGAACTCGCTTTTGGTCCTGCTTTCAGGGTGCTCATGGTCTAGTGGGAGACCCAGAGAAAACTTAAGTCTTAACTACACAGCCTTTTATTCCTCACCTGTTTTATCAGCCAGTCTTGCCTTCCTATCATTTATTCCCTGTTTGGAGTGTGTCTGAGGCATGTGGCACCTCCATACAGAGACTGCACTGTGGGTTTCCCCACCTCTTGTAATGATCCCACTTACCTGTCTGACGATGACAGTAATTCTTGCATGTGTACAGTGACCGTTACATTTGCATAAAGAAATGTTGAAGAATATCCAAGAAACTCAGGAACGTTGTTACCTCCTAAATATGTACGTTTTCGTACATATTTGATGTTTGAACCATGTGATTACATCACCTATTACAAAAATGTTTTGAATTAAAAAAATGCATCTTTCAAAAATGCACACATTCAAAAAGTTAATTTTTCTGTTATGGAGATCATATTCATTCAAATATGTAAATTAAATTTAAAAGAAAAAGTAGACATTTGAGAGAAAATGAAAACCAATGTAATGTGTAGAAATGCAGCTTTGACCATCTCTTGTTATTTAATATTGACATTTTCTGCTGTTCATCTGATATAGTTTAGCTAGGGAAAATCTTTTCATTTTTTTTCTTTCCGACTTTGTTTTTCTCAATGTATTTAAATCTTTCTCCATCCTGTTGTGTTAATTTTCAGTGTTGTGTTTTCGGATGTGAATTAGGGGCCACAAATGATCTTTGAAAGCAAGCAAACATCCTGAGGGCCATAGTTTGTTTGCTTGTTTGTTTTTAGCAACAGTTGACATTGTACAACTGACAGGGCTGGGACTTCTGTTTTGTGTTTTTACAACAAAGCACTGTGTCATTGTCATCCTCATGTGGAGCAGGTGCCCCCCCCCCCCACCTTTCCCTTGTCTGTGAGGCCTTGTGACTGTGTTAATGCACAGTGTCCTCCCACCCTGGGAAGGATGCAGGGTCCCTTTGGAAATCCCTGGGTCTTAGTCTCATCCAAGTTCTAACCTTAAATTCTGGTGCACACTTGCTTGTTAAAACTGGTCTAAGTGGTTTTAACCTCTTTTGTGCCTTCATTTTGAATGCTTGGGCTGCAGAGTTCCTTGGAGACCACCTGCCTGGTCATCCACATGTGCTTGCAAATGACAAATTTTGGGGTTTTTTTCTTTTTTTGGTAACAGCTTTACTGAGATACTATTCACATACCATACAGTTCACCCATTTAAAGTGTACAACTCAGTGGCTTTTAGTACCTTCAGAGTTATACAGCCATCACCACAATTAGTTTTTTTTTAAGAGTATACAATGTTATGATTTAATATATGTATACATTGTGAAATGATTACTACAACCAACGTAATTAGCACATCTACCACCTCACATAGTTATGTGGGGTTTTTTTGTTTGTTTGTTTGTTTTTGGTGGTAAGAACACTTCAGTTCTACTCTCCTAGCAAATTTCAAGTGTTGATACTATACAATACAGTGTTATTAACGATAGTCACCATGCTGTGCTTTAGAACCTCAGAACTTGTTCATCTTATAATGGAAGGTTTGTACATTTTGACCAGCATCTCCTCATTTCCTCCACCCTACAACCCTTGGCAGATGTGTCTGGTTCTATGGGTTTGAATTTCTAGATTCTACATATAAGTGAGATTGTGCAATATTTGTGTTTCTCTGTCTGGCTCATTTCACGCAGCATAATGTCTACCAGGTTCATCCATGTTATCACAAGTGACAGGATTTCCTTCATTTTTATGACTGAATAATATTATATGTGTATACATATGTATATATATATATTGTATATATACATATATGTGTATATATGTATGTACATTGCACACACACATGCACACACACATATATATATATATGTGATATAGAGATATCTCACATTTTCTTTTCCATTCATCTGTCAACGGATATTTAGGTTAGATGTGGATATCTTGACTATTGCGAATAATGCTGCAACAAACATGGGTACACTTTCAATAATGGCTATACACTTCTAGCAGTGCTCCCCAGCAGTGATGCTGTCCTGCCCAGTGTGACCCTGTTAACATGAGTGGCCTTTAGTGAGAGAGAGTGTCTTGTTTTTAAAGCATTTTTTCCCCTCGTGGGTCCCTTAGGAGTGGTCCTTGCTGTGTGCATGTGCCAGGTATGGGTACGTGTTTCAGCTTTTTTATTCTTCTGGAGAACATAATTGTTGCTAATGAGAATGCTTGGCATTGCATCTGATTTGTTTTTGCTGCTGCTGTATTAGTAATAAATAGGTACTCAGTTTGCATATTTAACACCCCGTCTTCCTTCAGCCCACACCTCCTCACTACAGGATCAGCTTTTCATTGCTTGTTAGAGCTTTTAATTACATGGGGCTTTTCTGTCTTAACTGGGATATAACTTTTCTCCTTATTAATCAGAAAAAGTCACCAAGAATGTTACAATGTATAATGGGGAGGAATATTCACAAATAAGCTTATCTTTTTTTTTTCCTTTTCTTTTTCTTCCCTTTTTTTTGGTTACACTACTTCTATCACAAGAAAAAAGAGGACTTTTGGAAGTAAAAATAAATTATTCATTTGCTAAAATCATCAACCTTCATGAGCAATACAGTTGGTTTAGTGTTTACAACAAAGGAATTACATACAGGAGAATGCTGGGGACTTACTGAATAATAGAAATTAGATTTCATTACAAATACAGCCTTTCAACACAGAGAAAGGGTGCACTTTATAAATATTGTGAAGAGTTTTTAGAGGTAATAGAATAACAGAGAATACTAAACCAGTTCAACCAATTTCTAGTGTATTTTTTAACAACACTGTTTCAATGATAATGCTTTACATTGTCTTCGAATCCACAGCTCCACTGAGGTGCCATGTGTTTTCAGAGCCATTGAGAGTCTGTTTTAAGACTTCCTTTCTGATGTATGTGGTGGGACATTTGCTATTTTTAAAAAAAGTTTATTATTATTTTTTATTGAGGTAAAATTCACATTACATAAAATTAGCCATTGAAAAGTGAACAATTCAGTGACATTTAGTTCATTACAATGTTTTGCAACCGCCATCTCTAACTATCTAGTTCCAGAACATTTTCATCAGCCCAACAGGAAACTCTGTACCCATTGAGCAGTTCTCTCTGTTCCCCCTTCCCACCAGCCCCTCACAACCCCTGATCTGTCGCTATGTATTTACCTATTCTGAACATTTCATGTGAGTGGAATCATACAGTGTGTGACCTTTTGTTTCTGGCTTCTTTCACTTATCATATTTTTAAGGTTCATCCATGTTGTAGCATGTATCAGTCCTTCACTCCTTTTTTTTTTTTTTTAATTATTTTTGGCTGTGTTGGGTCTTCGTTGCTGCACGTGGGCTTTCCCTAGTTGCGGCAAGCGGGGGCTACTCTTCCTTGCGGTGCGCAGGCTTCTCATTGCAATGGCTTCTCCTGTTGCAGAGCACGGGCTCTAGGCGCATGGGCTACAGCAGTTGTGGCACGTGGACTCAGCAGTTGTGGCTCACGGGCTCTAGAGCGCAGGCTCAGTAGTTGTGGCGCATGGGCCTAGTTGCTCCGCGGCATGTGGGATCCTCCCGGACCAGGGCTCGAACCCATATCCCCTGTACTGGCAGGTGGATTCTTAACCACTGAGCCACCAGGGAAGCCCCTTCATTCCTTTTTTAAAAAATTTGACATTATAATCTTAAGGTTTTTAATTGTAATTTATTGTAATCTCTTTTTTTGGTCTTGTTAGTTCAATTTTTATTAAGGTATAATCAACATGTAACATATTAGTTTCAGTTGTACAGCGTACTAATTTGATTATTTGTATATATTACAAAGTGATCACACAATAAGTCTGGTTAACACCCATCACCTCACCTAGTTACAGAATTTCTTTCTCATGGTGAGAACTTTGAAGATTTACTCTCTTAGAAACTTTCAAATATGCAAACAGTGTTGTTAACTGTGGTCGTCGCCATGCTGTGCATTACTTTTTAATGGCTGAATAGTGTTCCGTTGGATGGATATACCACAGTTTGTTTTTTTCCAGAAGATTTGCTCTTTATTGCATAAACCCCGTACTTAAAATCTCAATCTTTGTTCTGGGATGGATACAAACTTAGTGTATTCTTTCTCTCTTTCTGGAACCAAACAATCATGCCAACATTTCTTATTTAGAGATATGGTGAGAATACATCTGAGCAATAGAAGTGAAAGGACTTTAAAAAGAAAACATTATACAGTTGCTAGATAACTTGTGTTTCTATAGTTCAGGCTAATCTTACCTTAATTTAGAGTGGCCACATTCTTTATAGTACTCTAGCACTGCAGAAATTTCCCCCATAATTTGACAGCTCACTCCTCAGCCAGCATGTGTTGTGAGTCAGCAGTGTACCAGGCACCACCCTCAAGGACTCTCCTCAAGTTCATGGTCCAGCAGGGAGAAGACAGGTGGGTAAATGTTGCTGTGCTAGTGATGAGTGTCCCATGGTGGGCGTGCCAATGGCACACATGGGAGAGGACTCCCAGTCCTGCGCAGTGGCTGGCTGGGGCAGGAGGAAGAAAGGTGTTAGATGTTGAGTCCAGGGCCGGAAGCAACATGTGGAGATGTGGAGGGAAGGGGCAGGGATGGGAGTGAGGCTGGGCCGCAGGCAGGCACAGAGCACTCTCAGGGCCAAGCAGGTGTTCTTCATTCTTAAGTCATTGGAGTATCCGGGAGGGTTTTCCATTGCACCAGAATTCCCCTAGTTCATTCACTCTAAGGTTTAATTAATTCAATACTGATAAACCGTTCATCACGCAAGTGATGAATTGAGTCCCGCAAGGCTTTCCTAATCCCTGGAAGTCCTCATCCCCTCCCACTTGGCTTTGCTGAGTACAAGTCCACACTTTGGTTCTCTTTCTTCTGATTCCTACCCCTACTTTTCCTTGGTTTTCTGCTTAATGGATTTGTATCTTAACAAAATAAGGATGAAGTAGGTATTCTGAAAATTCCAATTTAATGAATGGTTAACAATAACTTTCATCCATTGACAGAGAAAAACTAATCATTACATTCCATGCTTCAAGGGTCATTCTTTGTGTGGTAGTTGTGGAGGTGGTGGTGGTGTGGTTTTCTCTCTCTCATTTTTTTGGGGGGGGTTATTCTTAATATATCTTCATATATCTGAGTAGTTGAGTTGGTGATTGAATAACTCATTTCTTGATTATTTCACTCTCTGTGGGTCTACAGGGACCTGTCTTTATATCCCTATTTAAGTCCTCTTTTTAAAAATTTCACAATGTTAACCTCTGCCAAAGTGGGTGCAGTTACTGTGGGTGGTAGGAAGCAAACCTATTGATATATTCTTGCAGGCATAAGAAGCAGCACCACTTTAAAATGTTTTGTCATGATAATCTTGTACCCACAGTTCTGTACTAAGTCAGTTACTTTGTTAATTCAAGTTACTCAACAGGAGGTTACTTAAGCAAGTGAGAAATTTATCATTTTATTTGTAGAAAGACTCCATTTCAGCTAGCCAGCCACTTTATTCCAGGGCTGCATGATGTAAGAGTGGGCTTCCTCCAGGTGTGCCCTTGACCCCTACCCTCCCAGGATGCCTTTTGAGCTATTGGAAAACCCAGATAGGTGTTTTGCATTGGTCAATGGGAATCATTAATTTTCCCATCTATATTTGTTTTGTGTTCTCTGGATCATTAGTTGTAAATAATTCATTTTTACATGCCTGTATTAGATTCTTTATGTGATCTCTTAATAAGTGCACTAGGGGAAGAACCATCTCAGTAGTATTATTTTTAATAGTTCAGAGGAAATATCTTTTCTGAGCATGGATTTTTCTGTTCCATCTTTCTTTTCCAGGTAGGCTGTAATTCTGTGCTGTGGTTTTGTTTGGAAGTGGTGTTTTTGTCAAGGTTGCTACCACTGTGAAGTAAGAAAGGGTATGTCAGTGCACAAGGCATAACTGTAATTACCTGGTTGGGCGTGGCTTGTATTTTTTCCTGCCTCTTCATGAAATTTTGAAAAATTGAGACCAAAAGTGAGGTTCCTTTTTCCCCTCTAAAAGCTGTTGTAAAATTAAAAATGTAATGAAAAAGCTTTATGACTGTTTCGAATATCCCAGAAAATATTTTTTATTGTTGGTATTCAATAATTTGCAAGTATAATGATCTCATAGGTAGGTTTTACCTTGATATGTTTTTAGAAATGATGGTATTTAATATATTAAAATGTGTGGCTCTTAGTTAAAATAGGTTGTCACGGGATGTTGCGCATGAACAGAACTTCATACTTGCACCCAGCTTGTTTCATTCCAGGCAGCCAGCATCTGTCTGGTGGGGGCCACACTTCCTGCTGGTACTGCTAGGATAGGGAGAGGTGGGGAGCACTGTGCCTGTCTTATCTCCCAGCTCAGATCCTTAGCATTGCTTGAATATTTGTGTGTTTGTGTGGGGGTGATGTTTTCCTGAGAATGCTGCTAAATAACAGGAATTCCAAGAGTTCCTCAGCCTGCAGCCCTGTGGTGTGTATTTCTTCTAGCAATGAGGTAAAATCCAGATTGTTGGGGAGACAGCCAGACTTAGAGTTAGAAAACCATCCTCCTGGAGGAGGGGGTGGACTCTCTGGAAATCCACAGGTCCTTTTCCCACACAAGCCACCCTTCAGGACCTTGGATGAGCTCATTTTCCCAGGAAATTGGACTGAGGTCTCCTGATATCTTCAGCTGCACTGAGATTTTTTTTCCCCCCGTAACTTTGATTTCAGTTGATATGTAGTCTCTCCAAAGAAAATATTGATCAGATGCCCTTTCTACACCGAGGCATTGTGCAAGAGATACCAGGTTTTAAAGTAAAAGTGCACCATTCTGGCCGCTCAGAGCTTACATATTAATACATTTAGCCAATGTGAAATATAAGCCCATTTGATGTTTGTTGCAAAAAAAAATAGTTTATCTCATCTCTTATTTTAACTCTTTTTGGCACAGAATATATCAAAAGAGTCAGCAAGAGTTTTAAGTGTGTGAATAAATGTTTTGCTCTGTTTTGTGAAAACTTTTAAACAGAAAGACTTAATATTTTCTTTGTAAGCAAACAACATCAAAAAATAACATTTCTCTGCCTTTCTAGGCTGCATCTTGTGGCTGATTTGTCCATGAAGGGATATGTTTTGTGTGATAATGGTTTAAATCACTTAAACCCTTTAAAACGTTGCCAAACTCACCCATCTTTGCTTTAACAAGTATAAGGCATCAGAAAATGAATGGAAGTTAACTCATATTCTCCCTTTTCTGCTGGCTCCCTTCTGTTCTTTTTCTGTAAAAACTCCTAGAGCTCCAATCCTAGGCCTACTCCCAGGAGCCTCCTAAGCGCTCAATCTAGCAGCAGAGCTGCCTGCGTGCTGGGAAAGTAGGAAGATGCTCTCCCGTCATCCCTTTCTTTTAAACTTGGTAAGAAATGTGTCCCAGCATATCAGATGCTCTCAGAATCTCAGTGTGTTACACTACTAGTAATTAAAACTGGAGCCCAAATTGAAGGAGAAATAATTTTTTATTGATTGCTGGCGTTTGTGAAAAAGGTTTAATTAGACCAGGATACTAAGGGGGCTTAATGGTACTTTCATCTGCCAGCACTGACGTGGGTGTTTTCTGTATCTTGTTTTGCCTGGGAATTTATGAGTCTCTACCACCTTCTGATGAGTGTGCCAGCAACACAGCTTTTACGCTCATTAACCATGGCCATTTTGTTTTGTTTTGTTTTTAAACTTACACATCATAGCACGTGCTCAAAGGTTTTCCCAGGCACAGTTCCTCTGAAGCGGGATTTGAGGTTCTTGCCCCTTCTGTCCTGGGGCACATTGTCTTAGCCCTTCTGTGGTCTTCCCTGTCCTCTGTGGCTCTCTGGGTGCCAGTGGGCCATTAGCTGCCTCTCAAGTCCCTTCCCCTCCCAGCTGTACCCCAGCTCTGTGTAACTCCTCTCGGATATGGAATTTGGGGTCTCCACCACGTCGGCGGACTTCCTAGTTTGGAGGTGATGGTGAGTCACCATAGACTGACTAAAATGTCCTTCTGCTGGAATTAGAAGTTAGGGGAAGAGTTGGGCAGATTTTTATCCTGAGGACCTTTGAACCGGGGAGTGGAGGGGTAGGTTCAGGGTGTGGGAGTCCATGAAACTGTGAAATGTTGTGTCACAGTTTGTCTATGTGCCTTGTTCTGGGCTGGAGGGTCGCCTACAGTCATCAGATTCTCAAAGATACTTCTGACCCCTAAACCTTTAGAAACCACCAGTCAATAAGAAGTTTCCAGTTGTGTCTTATTAGTCCCCATGGCAGTCTCTTGGACCGTTAAAAGTTGGAGAATGGCTCCATCTGGCTTCATCCCATTGATGAAGCTTTGAGTGGGGGTTGTTGATGAGAGTTGGGCCCCTGTTGTGTAAGGAAGCACAACTCTCCATCTAATGGGGTCCTCAGCGTGCAGCGGGTGGGGGGCGTGGAACAGGACGGTGGTGGCCCTGCTGTTTCTATTGGCTCCATCCATCTGTTGTGCATCCTTCTGTCCAAGTCCCTGACGTGGAGATCAGGAAGGGGCTGATCTATAGATCCTGCTGCTGCTCTGCTTTCCTAACATGTGGCGGGACAGTTGATATTTAGTCTGGAGAACAAGGCTAAGTAGGATTCGTGGGTATTTTCCCTGCATGCTACCCTCCTATTCTCCACCCCTCTATTTGCCCATCCTTCCCTCTCTTTCTCTGTCCTCACCACTGTTGCCTGGGGCTCCCAGATTCCTCCAAATGGAGCAGACCCACCTGCAGATGTGTGTGCTTACATGTGCATGTGTATTTGATGAGAAAAAGGGACAAGAAAACGGTGCAGTGGAAGGTGAGGCAGTTGGTCTGGGCCAGAACATGCCCCCAGAGTGAACTGTGGTGGGGCCCAAATGCATCCTGGAAAGAAGAGCTCTCAGGCCAGGGCTCGGGCTGCTCACTGAAGTTCATCTACAAACAAGCAATGACTTATGCAAGAGAGGCGTTCAATGATAAAGGAGAGGAAGAAATTTAAGGGCACAGTTAAGTTTGGATTGTTTGCTTGTTTGTTTAGTTTTTGGCAATTGTTGTAAAGCCCAGGGTGTTCTTTGTTTACCAGCAGCGTGCTGATCAGGTTACGAACCCGTTTGGGCTGACTTTCCCTCCTGCCCTTCCTCCTTCCTTCTCCTGCTCTGCCTACAGTTTTTTTAAGTAGGCAGGAAGGCTTTTAATTTTTTAGCAGCATGGGAATCGCTTAAACGTCCTCCCTTCTAGTGGTGTATTCATAGCAGCTTAGGTGTGGAAAGACCAGTTTGCACAGCTGAGTTCTCAAATGAACACGCTGCTCATGTTCTTTACACGCATGCATCGAGTGCTTCTCCACTGAGACCCCCAGACGGTGAATAAACATAGAATTTTAGTTGAACTAAAAGCATGAATTTTTTTCTTTAAGATATAACCCCATGGCAATTGTGGAATAATTTGGAAATTTCTAAAAACACGAAACAGATGTTTGATGATCAGTTTTCTGACTTATAAATTTGTGAAATAAACCATATCAAAAATTGCTGTTTTACCTGTGTAAATATTTTCTTACGGTTGATTTATTAATACTTTCTAGCCTCTGGAAAAAGAGGAACTTTTTGAAAGTGGCTGGTATTTTTGCTATGCTTTTTCTTTTCTTTTTTTTTTTTTGACTCCTCATGGAGTAGTAGTAGGCTCTGTTCCATGGAATTAATATTGAACAGGCTATTCTGAACACAAAGGCTTGTGAAGAATTAGAATGGAAGAAGACTTCAAAAGGTCCTTTTTTGATAGGTAAGGGGAGGGGGAATGTGGACCAGGAGCAGCAGTCGTGATTTGTTGTTATTCTTTCCACGGCAGGTGAGTAAAGATCATACACAGTGCGTGCTGATCTCAGGATTGTAAGTGAGGGGGATGTTGAAGGCCGATAGTTAGAATCATTCTCCTTCCCCTTTGGGTAGAGCCATCGCTACTCCTTGATTCAAAGTGTTCCTTACATTATAAATACAAGGATATATGTTCTAAGCTCAGAATTAAAGAATCTTGCCTCACGTTTGCATGCCTCTCTTTCTGAATAAATACTGGTTAGGATCAGGTCAAGTATAGATAAGAAAGTCAGAAAATTGTTTCCAGTAGGGGAACTTTTATCATCATCTCCCCTGGCTATAGTACTCAGATACTTTTGCATCATTGTTTTTGCCAGACTAGGTAAGTAGCTGGTGTTTCAGAAGCTCTCAACCCAACCCCCAATCACACGTTCCCATCCAGAATGTTGGGGACTGTGCAAAACTTGAGGCTCGAAGAGACTGTCATTTTCCAAAAGATACATGTGGCTGCTCTTGGCCTAGAAGTTCAGCTTTATAAACATACACATAATTAGGGAGGATCAAGGTACCTGTGAACTCTAGCTTGCTCATAAGGGATGAATCAATTCCCTGAGTGGGGAGAGGGGGAAGCTGTAATGCTAGATAGCTTAATATTCTGATCAAAACGTTCTTAAGAATTATGTGAAATATTGACACAAGGGTTCCCATGGAGTGTTGCTTAAGCTGTGAGGTGCCCTGGGGGACATGGACCAGCAACCATTTCCTTTTGCTCACAGCACCCAGGTTTTCCTTTGAGGACCCTATCTGCACTGTGCAGTAGTCACAGATTTTGGATGACATTAATCTCAAACTTGGCATAAGGGGATCAGAGCATCCTCCCATCCCCAAAGGATGGGCTGTCACACAGGCCCACATTATCATCAGGGGGAGGCCTTTCCTGGCCACCATTAACAGTACAATTTGGGTTGATTCATTAGAACACTACTCAGGACTTTGGTTTGGTGGTTCTGGGAAGCAGTGTGAATAAGGTTGCACATTGCAGTTGTGCTGGAGCCATCTTGTGACCGCAAGGGGGGCCAACCTGAAGATGAAGCCAGTGGGGAGATGGAGGCAGGACAGGGAGAATCACTGAAACGTGGAGCAGTAGCCCAGAGCAAACTGGGTAGAGTAGAAATCCACCCTGTTTCTGTATGTTTCAGTTTTGAGCAAATCTTCTTAATTGTATAATCCATTTTAATCAATTATTTTTATTCCTTTGGAGTTGATTGTTGGTCAATTGCCAATGTGGAAAGAGCTGAAGAATTAGGCTCTGGGTTAGATATAACACTATGACAAAACAGAGAGGATCTTAAAAGAGGAGGGCCATTCACTGAGGTTTTATGAGCCCTCCCTCAGTCCCTTCAAATCAGATTTTAGTTCTTTCCCCTCCAAGTCTTCTGTGCTTAGGAGTGTTGTGTCTTAAGCCATGGTGGCCACAGTGCCATCGTGGATCCCTCATGATTCAGGTTGGATTCATTGGTCCAAATGTGGGGCCAAGATACAAGGCAGAGATTGAAAATTGGAGAATATCATGCACATTTTCCCACAAAGGGTTGAAGGATTTGTTTACCACAAATCGCATGAGAACTGTCTGTTGCATGAGAGCAATGTCTGGGTTTTCAGGCATGGGAAATACAGAGCTTGACTATAGAGTATAGTTTTTTTTGACTGATAATTGTTTCTTTAAGAAGAAATGTAGAATATTATTCAGCCTTCAAAAGGAAAACTCCACTACATGCTACAATATGGATGAACCTTGAGGACATTGTGCTAAGTGAAGTAAGTCAGTCGCAAAAAGAAAAATAGTGTTTGACTCCACTTGTATGAAGTCCCTAGAGTAGTCAAATTCATAGAGACAGAAAGTAGAAGGGTGGCTGCCAGGGTCTGGGGGAAGGGAGGAATGGGGAGTTAGTGTTTAACGGGTACAGAGTTTCAGGTTTTTGAGAGGAATAGAGTTCTGCAAATGGATGATGATTGTTGATGGTTGCTCAACAATATGAATGTACTTAACAGTACTGAACTGTGCATTTAAAACTGGTTTAAATGGTAACTTTTATGTTATGTATGTTTTACCACAATTAAAATAGCTTGATTTTTTTTTTAAAAAAAAGAAGAAATGAATTGAGCTGGTCATTGGATATTAGATCAGAAAACAGGAGGTGGGGTCTCACTTGCTCATTTTGCAGCTCAGGGAGACCTGGGGCTGAGCTCACATGCCTGCCGGATGGTCCTGGGTGTGAGTTCTGACTCAGGTTGGGGGCCGTGTGATTACTAACATGCCTTAGCCCCAGATTCCTTATAAGGAAAACAGGTAGATAATATCTGAGGCATCTTCATCAAGCCTTTGGTGGTGCCAGGTCCCTGGGAGCCCTCAGCATAGGTGACACCTGACTTGTCCTAGGCCAGACTTAAGGTTTACTGTCCCCCTCATGCCACGGCCCCTCTACAGCCCTGTGTCAGGTATCTCTCATGTGCTGCCATGTCTCTATTTTATCAGTCATGGATCAGCAGGAAGCCCTGAACTTGTTTGTTCATTGTAATCACCGGGGAGCTTTTTAAATCTAGAGCCAGGCTGTCGAATTACCACTTGAGGTGGGACAGGGCATCGGTATTTCCCCCCAGTTTTATTGAGGTATAGTTGACAAATAAAATTATAGATCTTTAAAGTATACAAGGTGATGATTTGATGTTCCTATACATTGTGAAAGGATTCCCACCATCAAGTTAATTAACATCCATCATCTGACATAGTTACTTTTTTTTTTTTTGATAAGAATGCTTACGATCTGCTCGCTTAACACATTTCATTTATACAATATAGTCACCATGTTATACATTAGATCCTCAGACTTTATTCATCTTAAAACTGAAAGTTTGAAACCCTGTTACCAGCCACTCCCCATTTCCGCCATGCCCCCAGCCCTTGACAACCCTCATTCTACTATCTTGAGAGTGAAAGTTTTTCTTAATTCAACATTTTCTTTTAGATTCCACATGTTAGTGATTCCCTGCAGTATTTGCCTTTCTCTAAGCTTTGTCTAGATTGTTTTACTTGGTGTAATGACCTCTAGGTTTATCCATGTTGTCGTAAATGCAGGATTTCCTTCTTTTATACTGCTGCAAAATTTTCCATTGTGTATATAGACACACCGCATTTTCTTTTTTTTTTTAAGATATGTGAGGTACATCCTTAACTTTTTTTTTTTTTTTTTTTTTTTTTGGCTGTGTTGGGTCTTCGTTTCTGTGCGAGGGCTTTCTCTAGTTGCCGCAAGTGGGGGCCACTCTTCACAAAAAAATTTCTTCAAAAAAAAAAAAAATCGCGGTGCGCGGGCCTCTCACTATCGCGGCCTCCCTTGTTGCGGAGCACAGGCTCCAGACGTGCAGGCTCAGTAGTTGTGACTCACGGGCCTAGTTGGTCCGCGGCATGTGGGATCTTACCAGACCAGGGCTCGAACCTGTGTCCCCTGCATTGGCAGGCAGATTCTCAACCGTTGCACCACCAGGGAAACCCCCACCGCATTTTCTTTATCCATTCATCTGTAGGTGGACATTAGGCTGTTTCTATATCTTGTCTATTGTGAATAATGCTTCAGTGAACATGGGAGTGCAGAAACTTCTTTGAGATAATGATTTTGTTTCCTTTGGGTCTATACCCGGAAGTGAGAGTCTTGGATCATATGGTAGCTCCACTGTTAATGGTTTCAGGAAGCTCCATACTATTTTCCATGGTGGCTGCACCAATTTACATTCCCACCAATAGTACATAAAGGCTCTCTTTTTTCCACATCCTCGCCAACACTTGTTGTCTCTTGTCTTTTTGATGATAGCCATCCCAGCAGGTGTGAGGTGACATCTCACTGTGGTTCTGCTTTGCATTTCCCTGATGGTCAGCTGTGGTGAGGACATCCCAGGTGAGCACTGTGTGCAGACAAGCTGAGGGACGCTGCCCTGGACAGTGTTCTTCTCATGTCTCAGCCTGGTGTCCCGTCACTGCTACCACCACAGTTACGCCACCTATGGACTGTCCCAAGGTCCTGCTTGTGGGAAAACCCTGGGGAAGGTCCTCTGCCTCCTCTGAGATGTGAGAGTGACGCCCGTGAGCCCCGGCTGAAGCTGGGCAGGGGTGGCCGGGGAAGGACCATCTCCCTCTGTGGTGGTTCTGGGAACAGGACCCCTGGGGGGCTTGTGAAGTTTCACCTGGCTGGGCCCTCCCCACCCCCCCCAGGGCTTCCTGACTCAGCACGTCTTTTACAAGTTCTGCGGTGACCCTGTTGCTGCTAGACCTAGAGTGCACTTGGAGAACCACTGGCCTGTTGAACAAATCTTTGCAAATTAGGGAGGTGTGTCATGGGAGGAAGTGTTTCGAGAGTTGAAAGAGTATTTGCTTGAATACGTTGCTGAGCATTTGCCAAGAACACAGCCTTCTTTCTGGCTTTAATCATACATAGAGTTTCTAAATCGCACGTAATTACACATCCTTTAAGCAGCTTTTGACTGACTTTGGTTTTCTCCTTATGGTGATTTTCCTTAAACTCCTGAAGGGAGGGCAGGTAGGGCAAGAGAGATTGTATTTCTTTAAAAACAAAACAAAAGGCATATTAGTTACTAGCAGAGTTGCCTTCTAAGTACTTGACTTTAGAAGCGTTACTTTCAGGAGGCCCTTCAGGCCCCCCTGGGTTGAGTTAGGGGCTCTGTGTAGCTGAGGCACATGTGGGGGCCACCCCGCGGGGCACCTGGTCGGGATGCTGATCTGCCCTTGCCTCTCGACTCACCTGAGGCCACATCAGTGAGCGAGGATGGGGGTCTGTCTTGTCGCAAGAGTGTTTTCAAACTGATTGTTTGGTCTGTGCCTGGGTGTTAGTCCACAGAAAAGCCCGAAAGAGACTCACGTCTTAAATGCCCATGACCTTGAATGGTCTTTCCCAAGAGGTGGCCGGATATGTGCTCCTGTCACCTCAGGTATGCGTCCAGACTGCTGTTGTTTCGACGCTGGACACAGGTGCTTAGGAAAATTCCTCACCAAAGGGCTTTCGGGCTTGACAAGCTCTTGCTGTTTCTGTGACCTTGTGCGGTGTCTGGTTTCACAGAAGGCTTTGTTTCTGGGTTCTCGTGGCTGCACTCAGCCTGGCCCTGTAATCACTGGGCGCCTGGGAGGGCTGCGGTCTGCTTCCTGGGGTGCGCTCACATACCGTGTCAGCCCACGTGTGTCGCCGTGGCGGCAGGGGGCCTGGGGGGCAGGGTCGTGAAGCGCACTCAATTCCTGATCATGGCCTTTGTTTGAATTTTGCACTTGCCGCAGATGGAGACATTCCTTTGAGCTGCTCAGTGTGGTTTGTTTGAAATGGGCCATCTCTTAATTCACGTGACCCTGGAGCTGGGTAGGGTAGGTCCACATGCTTTTCCAAGTTTAAAGTTTAGAAGCTGTTATCTGTAACCTTTCAAAGAGAGAAGAACTTGCCTTGAATTCAATTTCAGCATTTGGAAGTTTGAGGAAGGTAGTGAAGGGGGCAAGGGAGGCTCTTAGGAAGTGAAGTATTGGTCAAGGGGCCAGCCTCGTGGCCTACGTCAGAAGTCTTTAGTGTCCTATGCAAGAAAGGGATCTCAAGGGTGCAGATGGCTGCACATGTCAGTGATGAGAAGAGCAGCTAAGGAATGATATACACTGCAGGGGCCACCCAGAGTCAGGGGATGCTGTGGCGGGCGGGAGGGTGAGGCAAGCACACCCTGACAGCTCATGGAGAGAGTGGCATTTTAGCTTAAGGAGGACACAGATGCATCATAGAGTCCACAGACACTCACCCTAGACTTGGAGAGGAGCAGCTTGGAGCGGCTGCGTTGTTTTTCAGAAAAGTGGGGTAAGTTCACTGTCAGGATCCCACATGGAGATTGTGACGGTAAGACCCACATGAGGACTGACAGTGGGGAAGTAGAGGAGAGGAGAGGAGAACCTGACAGTACAAAGACCCATGCATGCTATTGTGGTTTTGGTGAGCTTGGGGATATTGTCATTTATTGAGCACCTACTGCATGCCAGGTGGAGTATTTTCCATAGGGACACTGCAGAACTCAGTAAAACCAGCTCTGGACCAGTCTGTGGGGGAAAAGAGAGCAGAAATGGGCAGTTATACCCCTGTTCTGAGAACACAAGAGGGGCATCATGACCAGCTCTGCCTGTGGGCTGCTGAAGGCTTCACAGAGCAGGGGCATCTGCTCAAGGGCTCCGTCACCACTGTGGTGCATGACATCTGGTTATCTTAACTAGCGGGGAATGGAGAATTTGTAAGGCCTGTTCAATCTGCCTGTATTGACAGTTTTGTTCTTTGAAAAATTAAGAGTGTCTCGCTCCTTTGGCTCCTTTCTCACAATCCTTGGCACTAAGGTATAGATAGACTTCGTTTGTTGGTTCATAATCCCTCATTTTATTATTCATTATTCATGACCTGCATCCCTATTGGAAGTCATCCGGTCCCACCCCTCCACTTCACAGGTGAGAAAACTGAGACCTGGACTGGGGCTGTGATTTACAGTTTGTCACATGGTGCAGAAGCCCAGTGGGCACAGGGGCTCAGCCTCTGACTCTCTCTAGTCCGCAGGCTCCTTGACAATAGGAAGGATGCCTTCCAGGGGAGCAGAGTAGGGAGTGGAGACGGCCCTGGGCTGGGTGTGCAAAGGCCGGTCTCTGACCGGCCCAGTGACTGAGCAGGTCCGCTCCCTGACCCCGGAGTCTGTTCCCTTTGATGGAGTAGGAGGTGAGGCTGCTCCCTTCTGACTGACAGCATTTCCTTTCACATCTGTCCTGTCTGGAGCCACAGCCTGGTAGTGGCCTTGCAGTGGGAGCCACTGGAGCCATGTGTCGGATCTCAGATGGTGACCTTTGCTGTGTGATTTCCGGTGACTGATCACTGTAGTGTCTCTGGAAGTTAGCATGTGGGTAGTTCTCTGCCTTTTGAAAACAATGGAAAAACCCATTACCAGCTCCCAAACCAGCTGTCTTTCTGCTGATGAACAGAGAGCAAACCATGAAGAACAGAAGAGTGGTTCCTTGTAAGTGCTCTGGGAGTACATAATACCTTTTAAATAAGATTAAAAATTATGTATTATTCTTCCATCCTGGCATCACTGTCAGATAATTGAGCATGAGAGCATTAGGCACTGTGTGCTAGGTACGAAGTAGTAACATCAATTCCATGTTCAGTACAGCCACTTTGTTCAAGAACAATGTATTCAAGGTCAGTGTATTTTGGCTGTGCTACAGGGTTCTGGAAATTCCCAAGAGAATAAGTTTTTTGTCTGTTATATAATCCAACACAAGTGAATGCAGTACCTCATGTTTAGTAATGACTTTAAAAATGCAATTGATTCTAAAATTTAGCTTTTAAAAATTTTGACTTTTTTTAAAAAAAAATTCTCTTAAGGTTTAAGGTAGAATTTTTTTTTTTTTTCATTTGTTCAAGAAATAGTTACAGAGCACTGCTCTGTGCTAGGTACCATCCCAAGTGCTTTACAAATATCAGTTTATTTAATCTCAACCTCATTACGTAAGTACTGCTGTGCCCACTTCACAGATATGGAAACTGAGCCACAGAGAGGTTAAAGTAAGTTACTCAAGTGACACGGCTAGTTGGAGGTTTTGATTACTTTTTAAGTTTCAGATAACCACTGTGAAATTTTCTTATCCTGAGCTGCACATTTCAGAATCGTTTCTGATGCAGACCAACCATTTAAACAATACTGTCTCTTTCTCTGGAGTCAAACATGGTGATAACATAGTAGCACATGGCTTGGGCTTGTCCCTGGAGAAGGATGCATCTACGGGAGCTGAGGCAAGGGCTGCAGCACCTCTGGGACCACAGCCCTCCAGTAGCTCTGCCAGTCTCAGGATGTCCCGGTGGAACAGAGATTAAGATGGCCAGAGGGAACCCAAGCAAAGAAGGGTCAGAGATGCTTTCACTAGCAGTGGAGTTTTCCTACCAGGCCTTGGTTGGGCAAGTCTGAGGGCGGAGCTGGAGTTCCCTGTTCTTTTTTTTCATTTTTATTTTTTTTTTAACATCTTTATTGGAGTATAATTGCTTTACAATGGTGTGTTAGTTTCTGCTTTATAACAAAGTGAATCAGTCATACATATGCGTATGTTCCCATATCTCTTCCCTCTTGCATCTCCCTCCCTCCCACCCTCCCCATCCCACCCCTCCAGGTGGTCACAAAGCACCGAGCTGATCTCCCTGTGCTATGCGGTTGCTTCCCACTAGCTATCTATTTTACGTTTGGTAGTGTATATATGTCCATGCCACTCTCTCACTTTGTCACAGCTTACCCTTCACCCTCCCCATATCCTCAAGTCCATTCTCTAGTAGGCCCCTGTCTTTATTCCCGTCTTGCCACTAGGTTCTTCATGACCTTTTTTTTTTTTTTTCCTTAGATTCCATATATATGTGTTAGCATACTGTATTTGTTTTTCTCTTTCTGACTTACTTCACTCCGTATGACAGACTCTAACTCCATCCACCTCATTACAAATACCTCAGTTTCGTTTCTTTTTATGGCTGAGTAATATTCCATTGTATATATGTGCCACATCTTCTTTATCCATTCATCCGATGATGGACACTTAGGTTGCTTCCATGTCCTGGCTATTGTAAATAGAGCTGCAGTGAACATTTTAGTACCTGACTCTTTTTGAATTATGGTTTTCTCAGGGTATATGCCCAGTAGTGGGATTGCTGGGTCGTATGGTAATTCTATTTTTAGTTTTTTAAGGAACCTCCATACTGTTCTCCATAGTGGCTGTATCAATTTACATTCCCACCAACAGTGCAAGAGTGTTCCCTTTTCTCCACACCCTCTCCAGCATTTATTGTTTCTAGATTTTTTGATGATGGCCATTCTGACCGGTGTGAGATGATATATCATTGTAGTTTTGATTTGCATTTCTCTAATGATTAATGATGTTGAGCATTCTTTCATGTGTTTGTTGGCAATCTGTATATCTTTTTAGGGGAAATGTCTATTTAGGTCTTCTGCCCATTTTTGGATTGGGTTGTTTGTTTTTTTGTTATTGAGCTGCATGAGCTGCTTGTAAATTTTGGAGATTAATCCTTTGTCAGTTGCTTCATTTGCAAATATTTTTTCCCATTCTGAGGGTTGTCTTTTGGTCTTGTTTATGGTTTCCTTTGCTGTGCAAAAGCTTTTAAGTTTTATTAGGTCCCATTTGTTTATTTTTGTTTTTATTTCCATTTCTCTAGGAGTTGGGTCAAAAAGGATCTTGCTGTGATGTATGTCATAGAGTGTTCTGCCTATGTTTTCCTCTAAGAGTTTGATAGTGTCTGGACTTACATTTAGGTCTTTAATCCATTTTGAGTTTATTTTTGTGTATGGTGTAAGGGAGTGTTCTAACTTCATACTTTTACATGTAGCTGTCCAGTTTTCCCAGCACCACTTATTGAAGAGGCTGTCTTTTCTCCACTGTATATGCTTGCCTCCTTTATCAAAGATGAGGTGACCATATGTGCGTGGGTTTATCTCTGGGCTTTCTATCCTGTTCCACTGATTTATATTTCTGTTTTTGTGCCAGTACCATACTGTCTTGATTACTGTAGCTTTGTAGTATAGTCTGAAGTCAGGGAGCCTGATTCCTCCACCTCCGTTTTTCTTTCTCAAGATTGCTTTGGCTATTCGGGGTCTTTTGTGTTTCCATACAAATTGTGAAATTTTTTGTTCTAGTTCTGTGAAAAAATGCCATTGGTAGTTTGATAGGGATTGCATTGAATCTGTAGATTGCTTTGGGTAGTAGAGTCATTTTCACAATGTTGATTCTTCCAATCCAAGAACATGGTATATCTCTCCATCTATTTGTATCATCTTTAATTTCTTTCATCAGTGTCTTATAATTTTCTGCATACAGGTCTTTTGTCTCCTTAGGTAGGTTTATTCCTAGATATTTTATTCTTTTTGTTGCAATGGTAAATGGGAGTGTTTTCTTAATTTCACTTTCAGACTTTTCATCATTAGTGTATAGGAATGCAAGAGATTTCTGTGCATTAATTTTGTATCCTGCTACTTTACCAAATTCATTGATTAGCTCTAGTAGTTTTCTGGCAGCATCTTTAGGATTCTCTATGTATAGTATCGTGTCATTGGCAAATAGTGACAGCTTTACTTCTTCTTTTCCGATTTGGATTCCTTTTATTTCTTTTTCTTCTCTGATTGCTGTGGCTAAAACTTCCAAAACTATGTTGAATAATAGTGGTGAGAGTGGGCAACCTTGTCTTGTTCCTGATCTTAGTGGAAATGGTTTCAGTTTTTCACTATTGAGGACGATGTTGGCTGTGGGTTTGTCATATATGGCCTTTATTATGTTGAGGAAAGTTCCCTCTATGCCTACTTTCTGCAGGGCTTTTATCATAAATGGGTGAAAACTTCCCTAATATGGGCAAGGAAATAGTTAATCAAGTCCTGGAAGCACAGAGAGTCCCATACAGGATAAATCCAAGGAGAAACACGCCAAGACACACATTAATCAAACTATCAAAAATTAAATATAAAGAAAACATACTAAAAGCAGCAAGGGAAAAACAACAAATAACACACAAGGGAATCCCCATAAGGTTAACAGCTGATCTTTCAGCAGAAACTCTGCAAGCCAGAAGGGAGTGGCAGGACATATTTAAAGTGATGAAGGAGAAAAACCTACAACCAAGATTACTCTACCCAGCAAGGATCTCATTCAGATTTGATGGAGAAATTAAAACCTTTACAGACAAGCAAAAGCTGAGAGAGTTCAGCACCACCAAACCAGCTTTACAACAAATGCTAAAGGAACTTCTCTAGGCAAGAAACACAAGAGAAGGAAAAGACCTACAATAACAAACCCAAAACATTTAAGAAAATGGGAATAGGAACATACATATCGATAATTACCTTAAGTGTAAATGGATTAAGTGCTCCCACCAAAAGACACAGACTGGCTGAATGGATACAAAAACAAGACCCGTATATATGCTGTCTACAGGAGACCCACTTCAGACCTAGGGACACATACAGACTGAAAGTGAGGGGATGGAAAAAGATATTCCATGCAAATGGAAATCAAAAGAAAGCTGGAGTAGCAATTCTCAGACAAAATAGACTTTAAAATATCAGACAAAATAGACTTTAAAATAAAGACTATTACAAGAGACAGAGAAGGATGCTACATAATGATCAAGGGATCGATCCTGGAAGAAGATATAACAGTTGTAAATATTTATGCACCCAACATAGGAGCACCTCAATACATGAGGCAAATACTAACAGCCATAAAAGGGGAAATCGACAGTAACACAATCAAAGTAGGGGACTTTAGCACCCCACTTTCACCAATGGACAGATCATCCAAAATGAAAATAAATAAGGAAACACAGGCTTTAAATGATACATTAAACAAGGTGGACTTAATTGATATTTATAGGACATTCCACCCTGTTCTTTTGTGATCATTAAAACACTCATGGAGTTCTCTGGCTTGGGGACGTTTAGCTGTTGTAGCAACCTGTATGCAGCTTTATGGGGCTGTCATCTAGAGAGCCCTGCACCAGAGGGCAGCCTCCAGACAGCTGGTGCAGCGGGGTCTACTCAAAATACATACCTCATACACTTTAATGCCACCTATTCAACGTTAGTGGCCAAGAATGGAGCCAGGTGGACATTTTTCTCTAGTAACAACAGGCATTCATATTTATTACAAATATATCCCTGTGTCAGACACTATTCTAAGTGCTTTGCAATATATTTTCTGATTTAATAATTAACTTTAGTAATTTAATAATTCTCAGTATTGTAAATTAATACAGTAAATAAGACTGTAAGGTGAATATGTAACCTACTTGATAGAACTCTTTTAAGTACCTTGAAGAGTTTTACAATTTTTTATTTACAGGTGAAATTAACGTGCTAATTACAAATCATCCTTCACTGTTCACTCAAGCAGGCTGGCTCCTGAAGGATCCCCTTAAGGTTTAGATGGACAACTTAACTGAATTGCTTAATATATTTGAAATTAATAGCATTGCATTTCTTTTTAATGATATAATCCAGATGACAAAGAATAACTCTAATAAGAAATTGCAGGATGTATTTATGGAAAATCTACCCAATCTTACTGAACAATATAGAAAAATGATTTAAATATAGTGAAACATCATTTTTCCTAGGTGGGAAGCTGGAATATTACCAACGTCACTCCTCCCCAAATTGATTTATAATTTAAAAACAATTCCACTGCTTCTGCACTTTGTTTGGAGCTTAATAAAGTGATTCTAAAGTTTATCTGGAATATTCAGTAGGTGCGACAAATTTAAAATTTTTTGGCAAAAACAGAGGAAGAAATTGGGGTTGGGATGTGGAGGGGACTTGCCTGATCCCTTTTGCTAGAATTAAGTGTCCTCTCACCTTAGATCCTATTTAAGTCCATTACAAGATTTTTACTTTTTAAGGGGAACTACCAAATAACTGGGGAAGACTCTGCTTATCATTTATGGAACCCAATTTCTTAGTTATGTTAGATTTATTTAACTGAACTTTTTGTAAAGTAGTACTTGGCTTTATTTTTACTGTTTATCAAATGATTCTTGAATAGAAATAATGAGTTATCACATTTATTCTGTCTTGGTAAATATGATAGTATAAACAAGATTATAAGGCAAATATGTAAACTACTTGGAGATTTTATAACTACCTTGCAGATTTTATAACTCCTATTTGCATATGCACATCACATACTCCTTATATATGATGCCCTGTGCTATCATAGTGCCAGGTGCTGAGGTCATACTGAGTCCATTTCCTGTCTTTGTCTACTTGACGGATAATATAGACAACATAGGGATATTGCAAAGGCGAGGGGGTCAAGTTCAGTGTTTCTCAAACTTTGAAATCCACTAAGCATCTTTTCATACACCGGCCAAGTAAAAGGCTGATTATCTTATCCCCTTCCTGTTTATGTTTTAAGCAGCATTTCTCGAATCTGTGTGAACAAATAACTTTCTTATTAATAGGTAGAGTTCCTTGAAAGACATGAGTTTGTGAGTCCCTATTCTAGTCACTTTTTTTTTTTTTTTTCTTTAGACATCTTTATTGAAGTATAATTGCCTTACAATAGTGTGTTAGCTTCTGCTTTATAACAAAGTGAATCAGTTATACATATACAATAGGTTCCCATTTCTCTTCCCTCTTGCATCTCCCTCCCTCCCACCCTCCCCATCCCCCCCCTCTAGGTGGTCACAAAGCACCGAGCTGATCTCCCTGTGCTATGCGGCTGCTTCCCACTAGCTATCTATTTTACATTTGGTAGTGTATATATGTCCATGACACTCTCTTACCCTGTCCCATCTCACCCCACCCCGTCCCCATATCCTCAAGTCCATTCTCTAGTAGGTCTGTGTCTTTATTCCCATCTTGCCACTAGGTTCTTCATGGCCTTTTTTTTTTTTTTTTTTCTAGTCACTTTTTAAGAAGGAACAAGTCGGTGACAGATTTGGATAAATACCTGAATCTGAGACATGAGATGATATGAAAAGAAGTAACTTTTTTTTTTTTTACCAAGTTGAATTAAGTGGAAAACACACGTTGTTTTAATCACAGTTGATTGATAGAAATCTAAATTTGCATTCCGATTGACTTTTTTTTTTTTTTTTACGGTGAAGATACATTTTAAAATGTCTGTAGCATAAAGTCATTCCTCCTTCATCCATCCAAGTCATCATCCCTTTCCCCCGAATCATTACAAATAACTTTGAAAATACTCTATCTCATTTATTTACTCTATCTCATGTATTGACATCTCATTATTATTTATAGGCACATATTCTAATATAGTTTTGAAGACTGAAATGGGATCATTCTTTTGCATTGTTCTGTACCTTTATTCAGCTTAATAATTTACCTTGATTATCATTTACTGGCAGTACATGCGGATCTACCTTGTTATTTTTAACCATTGCATAATGCTAGAATGATGGGCACAATTTGTTTAATCACTCCAAATTAGGCATTTAGGTTGTTTCCAATTTTTTAGTATTACAAATAACCCTGCAATAAACATGTCTTGGATATGCATTCTTTTAGTTTAAAATAGTCTTGTTCCTTCAGAAAGTTGCTCAATAATTGGCTTAGGAATTCTTTTGTGCTAATTATTGTGATTGCTTACTTTTGAATTCTTCCCTTAGTTTATTATTTTTGTAGTATATAATCCTAAACTATTATAACTGAAGTGGTCCTTCTGCTAAGAATGCAGTTTAGCTTAAAGATGGGATTTCTAAATAAAGACCTAAAAATTAACCTCTTTGGAGCTGTGACTTCCTGATGAAGTGGTAACACATGGACAGGATATGTTCTACATCTGGACAGCCTATATTGGGAAATGATGTGATTTGCAAGAAGCCATTTGTCTGCTTAGGCTGCCTCAGGATGGCAAATGAACGTATTGTTGTTGAAAGATTTTTTTCCATTAAATTAAAAAAAAATTTTTGAGATAATTGTAGATTCACATGTAGTTATAAGAAATAATACAAAGCGATCCTATACACTAGTTTCCCCCCATAGTAATATTTTGTAAAACTATATTACAATATCACAGTAGGGATATTGACATTAATATTAACATAGTCAATATACAGAACATTTTCATCAACACAAGCGTATCTCCTGTTGCCCTTTTATAGCCACACCCACTTCCCCTTCCCCCAGTTGTACCCCTGGTTACAACTAATCTATCCTCCATCTCTGAAACGTCATTTTAAGAAGGTTAAGTAGAATCATACAGTATGTAACATTTTGGTATTAGTTTTTTTCCCATTTAGCATAATTCTCTATAGAGTCATACAGGTTTCTGTGTGTCCCGTGTTATTGCTGACCCGTATTCCATGTCAGGGATGTACCACTGTTAATTTAACCATTTACTCTTGAAGGACATCTGGATTTGTTTCCAGTTTGGGGCTATTTCTTTTTAAAAAGCTACTATAAACATTCATATATATGTTTTTGAGTGAATGTGTTTTCATTTTTCTGGGTTAAATGCCCAGGAGTGCAATTGCTAGGTTATATACGAGATGCATGTTTAGTTTTTTAAGAAACTGCCAGACTGTTTTCCAGAATGGTTGTGTCATTCTACCTAACCACCAGCAATGTCATATGAATGACCCAGGTCCTTCACATCCTTGCGAGCATTTCATGTTGTCATTATTCTTATTTATTTACTTATTTATTTATTTAACATCTTTATTGGAGTATAATTGCTTTACAATGTTGTCTTAGTTTCTGCTGTATAACAAAGTGAATCAGCTATATGTACACATATATCCCCATATCCCTTCCCTCTTGTGTCTCCCTCCCACCCTCCCTATCCCACCCCTCTAGGTGGACACAAAGCACCAATCTGATCTCCCTGTGCTATGTGGCGGCTTCCCACTAGCTATCTATTTTACATTTGGTAGCGTATATATGTCCATGCCACTGTCTCACTTTGTCCCACCTTACACTTCCCCCTCCCCGTGTCCTCAAGTCCATTCTCTACGTCTGCATCTTTATTCCTGTCCTGCCCCTAGGTTCTTCAGAACCATTTTTTTTTTAGATTCCATATATATGTGTTAGCATACAGTATTTGTTTTTCTCTTTCTGACTTACTTCACTCTGTATGACAGACTCTAGGTCCATCTACTTCACTACAGATAACTCAATTTCGTTTCTTTTTATGGCTGAGTAATATTCCATTATATATATGTACCACATCTTCTTTATCCATTCATCTGTCAATGGATACTTAGGTTGCTTCCATGTCCTGGCTATTGTAAATAGAGCTGCAGTGAACATGGTGGTACATGACTCTTTTTGAATTATGGTTTTCTCAGGGTATATGCCCAGTAGTGGGATTGCTGGGTTGTATGGTAGTTCTAGTTTTAGTTTTTTAAGGAACCTCCATATTGTTCTCCATAGTGGCTGTATCAATTTACATTCCCACCAACAGTGCATGAGGGTTCCCTTTTCTCCACACCCTCTCCAGCATTTATTGTTTCTAGATTTTTTGATGATAGCCATTCTGACTGGTGTGAGGTGATACCTCATTGTAGTTTTGATTTGCATTTCTCTAATGATTAGTGATGTTGAGCATCCTTTCATGTGTTTGTTGGCAATCTGTATATCTTCTTTGGAGAAATGTCTATTTAGGTCTTCTGCCCATTTTTGGATTGGGTTGTTTGTTTTTTTGATATTGAGCTTCATGAGCTGCTTATATATTTTGGAGATTAATCCTTTGTCAGTTGCTTTGTTGGCAAATATTTTCTCCCATTCTGAGGGTTGTCTTTTGGTCTTGTTTATGGTTTCCTTTGCTGTGCAAAAGCTTTTAAGTTTCATTAGGTCCCATTTGTTTATTTTTGTTTTTATTTCCATTTCTCTAGGAGGTGGGTCAAAAAGGATCTTGCTGTGATTTATGTCATAGAGTGTTCTGCCTATGTTTTCCTCTAAGAGTTTGATAGTGTCTGGACTTACATTTAGGTCTTTAATCCATTTTGAGTTTATTTTTGTATATGGTGTTGGGAAGGGTTCTAATTTCATACTTTTACATGTAGCTGCCCAATTTTCCCAGCACCACTTATTGAAGAGGCTGTCTTTTCTCCATTGTATATTCTTGCCTCCTTTATCAAATATAAGGTGACCATATGTGCATGGGTTTATCTCTGGGCTTTCTATCCTGTTCCACTGATTTATATTTCTGTTTTTGTGCCAGTACCATACTGTCTTGATTACTGTAGCTTTGTAGTATAGTCTGAAGTCAGGGAGCCTGATTCCTCCACCTCCGTTTTTCTTTCTCAAGATTGCTTTGGCTATTCGGGGTCTTTTGTGTTTCCATACAAATTGTGCAATTTTTTGTTCTCGTTCTGTGAAAAATGCCAGTGGTAGTTTGATAGGGATTGCATTGAATCTGTAGATTGCTTTGGGTAGTATAGTCATTTTCACAGTGTTGATTCTTCCAATCCAAGAACATGGTATATCTCTCCATCTGTTGGTATCATCTTTAATTTCTTTCATCAGTGTCTTATAATTTTCTGCATACAGGTCTTTTGTCTCCTTAGGTAGGTTTATTCCTCAGTGTTTTATTCTTTTTGTTGTAGTGATAAATGGGAGTGTTTCCTTAGTTTCTCTTTCCGATTTTTCATCATTAGTGTATAGGAATGCAAGAGATTTCTGTGTATTAATTTTGTATCTTGTTACTTTACCAGATTCACTAATTAGCTCTAGTAGTTTTCTGGTAACATCTTTAGGATTCTCTGTATAGTATCATGTCATCTGCAAACAGTGACAGTTTTACTTCTTCTTTTCCAAGTTGGATTCCTTTTATTTCTTTTTCTTCTCTGATTGCTGTGGCTAAAACTTCCAAAACTATGTTTACTAATAGTTGTGAGAGTGGGCAACCTTGTCTTGTTCCTGATTTTAATGGAAATGGTTTCAGTTTTTCACCGTTGAGAACGATGTTGGCTGTGGGTTTGTCATATATGGCCTTTATTATGTTGAGGTAGGTTCCCTCTATGCCTACTTTCTGGAAGGTTTTTATCATAAATGGGTGTTGAATTTTGTCAAAAGCTTTTTCTGTATCTGTTGAGATTATCATATGGTTTTTATGCTTCAGTTTGTTAATATGGTGTTTCACATTGATTGGTTTGCATATATTGAAGAATCCTTGCATTCCTGGGATAAACCCCACTTGATCATGATATACGATCCTTTTAATGTGCTGTTGGATTCTGTTTGCTTGTATTTTGTTGAGGATTTTTGAGTCTATGTTTATCAGTGATATTGGCCTGTAGTTTTCTTTCTTTGTGACATCTTTGTCTGGTTTTGGTATCAGGGTGATGGTGGCCTCGTAGAATGAGTTGGGGAGTGTTCCTCCCTCTGCAATATTTTGGAAGAGTTTGAGAAGGATAGGTGTTAGCTCCTCTCTAAATGTTTGATGGAATTCACCTGTGAAGCCATCTGGTCCTGGGCTTCTGTTTGTTGGAAGGTTTTTAATCACAGTTTCAATTTCAGTGCTTGTGATTGGTCTGTTTATATTTTCTATTTCTTCCTGCTTCAGTCTCAGAAGGTAGAGCTTTTCTAAGAATTTGTCCATTTCTCCCAGGTTGTCCATTTTATTGGCATAGAGTTGCTTGTAGTAATCTCTCATGATCCTTTGTATTTCTGCAGTGTCAGTTGTTACTTCTCCTTTTTCATTTCTAATTCTGTTGATTTGAGTCTTCTCCCTTTTTTTCTTGATGAGTCTGGCTAATGGGTTATCAATTTTGTTTATCTTCTCAAAGAACCAGCTTTTAGTTTTATTGATCTTTCCTATTGTTTCCTTCATTTCTTTTTCATTTATTTCTGATCTAATCTTTATGATTTCTTTCCTTCTGCTAACTTTGAGGGTTTTTTGTTCTTCTTTCTCTAATTGCTTTAGGTGTAAGGTTAGGTTGTTTATCGGAGATTTTTCTTGTATCTTGAGGTAGGGTTGTGTTGCTATAAACTTCCCTCTTAGAACCGCTTTTGCTGCATCCCAGTGGTTTTGGGTCATTGTGTTTCCATTGTCATTTGTTTCTAGGTATTTTTTGATCTCCTCTTTGACTTCTTCAGTGCTCTCTTTGTTATTTAATAGTGTATTGTTTAGCCTCCATGTGTTTGTATGTTTTCCAGATTTTCTTCCTGTAATTGATATCTAGTCTCATAGCATTGTGGTCAGAAAAGATACCTGAGACGATTTCAGTTTTCTTAAATTTACTAAGGCTTGATTTGTGACCCAAGATGATCTATTCTGGAGAATGTTCCATGAGCACTTGAGAAGAAAGTGTATTCTATTGTTTTTGGGTGGAATGTCCTATAAATGTCAATTAAATCCATCTTGTCTAATGTATCATTTAAAGCTTGTGTTTCCTTATTTATTTTCATTTTGGATGATCTGTCCATTGGTGAAAGTGGGGTGTTAAAGTCCCCTACTATGATTCTCTGTCAATTTCCCCTTTTATGGCTGTTAGCCTTTGCCTTATGTATTGAGGTGCTCCTATGTTGGGTGCATGAATATTTACAATTGTTATATCTTCTTCTTGGATTGATCCCTTCATCTTTATGTAGTGTCCTTCTTTGTCTCTTGTAATAGTCTTTATTTTAAAGTCTATTTTGTCTGATATGAGAATTGTTACTCCAGCTTTCTTTTGATTTCCTTGTGCATGGAATATCTTTTTCCATCCCCTCACTTTCAGTCTGTATGTGTCCCTAGGTCTGAAGTGGGTCTCTTGTAGACAGCATATATACAGGTCTTGTTTTTGTATCCATTCATCCAGTCTATGTCTTTTGGTTGGAGCATTTAATCCATTTACATTTAAGGTAATTATCGATATGCATGTCCCTATTACCATTTTCTCAATTGTTTTGGGTTTGTTATTGTAGGTCCTTTTCTTCTCTTGTGTTTCCCACTTAGAGAAGTTCCTTTAGCATTTGTTGTAAAGCTGGTTCGGTGGTGCTGAATTCTCTTAGCTCTTGCTTGTCTATGAAGGTTTTAACTTCTCTGTCAAATATGAATGAGATCCTTGCTGGGTAGAGTAATCTTGGTTGTAGGTTTTTCCCTTTCAAACAAACTGAATTTTTAATTTCATTTATTGTGTTGTTCATCATTGTTTGTTTGCTCTTTTGTTCCTCTAGGTCCTTTTTAAATGTTTCTTGTATTTTCTCCATTCTATTTCCAAGATTTTGGATCATTTTTCCTATCATTACTCTAAATTCTTTTTCTGGTAAACTGCCTATTTCCTCTTCTTTTGTTTGGTCTGGTGGGTTTTTACCTTGCTCCTTCATCTACTGCATATTTCTCTGTCTTCTCATTTTGTTTAACTTACTGTGTTTGGGGTCTCCTTTTTGCAGACTGCAGATTTGTAGTTCCCATTGTTTTTGCTGTCTGCCCCCAGTGGGTGAGGTTGGTTCAGTGGGTTGTGTAGGCTTCCTGGTAGAGGGGACTGGTGTCTGTGTTCTGGTGGGTGGAGCTAGATCTTGTGTTTCTGGTAGGCAGGGCCACGTCTGGTGGTGTGTTTTGGTGTGTCTGTGAACTTAGTATGATTTTAGGCAGCCTTTCTGCTCTTGGGTGGGGTTGTGTTCCCATCTTACTAGATGTTTGGCATGGGGCGTCCAGCACTGGAGCTTGCTGACCATTGGGTGGAGCTCGGTCTTAGCGTTGAGATGGAGCTCTCTGGAAGAGCTCTTGCCGATTGATATTATGTGGGGCCGGGAGGTCTCTGGTGGTCCAATGTCCTGAACTTGGCTCTCCCACCTCAGAGGCTCAGGCCTGACACCAGGCCGGAGCACCAGGACCCTGTCAGCCACACAGCCAGGTACGTGGGTATTTTCTTGCCTTTTGGGAAGTCTGAGGTCTTCTTTTTTTTTTTTTTTTTTTTTTTAATTTTTATTTATTTGTTTATTTATTTATGGCTTGTGTTGGGTCTTCGTTTCTGTGCGAGGGCTTTCTCTAGTTGCGGCAAGCGGGGGCCACTCATCGCGGTGCGCGGGCCTCTCACTGTCGCGGCCTCTCTTGTTGCGGAGCACAGGCTCCAGACGCGCAGGCTCAGTAGTTGTGGCTCACGGGCCCAGTTGCTCCGCGGCATGTGGGATCTTCCCAGACCAGGGCTCGAACCCGTGTCCCCTGCATTGGCAGGCAGATTCTCAACCACTGCGCCACCAGGGAAGCCCAAGTCTGAGGTCTTCTGCCAGCGTTCAGTAGATGTTGTGTAGGAGTTGTTCCACTTGTAGAAGTATTTTTGATCTATTTGTCAGGAGGAAGTTGATCTCCACATCTTACTCATCTGCCATTTTGAAGGTCCCCCTGTCATTGTGGTTTTAATTTGCATTTTCCTGATGGCTAATGATGCTGAACCACCTTTTCATGCCTTTATTTGCAATCCATATATCCTTTTCGGTAAAACATCTGTTCATGTGTTTTGCTGATTATCTAACTGGATTGTTTTTTAATGTTGAGTTTTCAGCGTTCTTTCTGTACTCCAGAGACTAGTCCTTTGCCGGATTATGGTTTGTAAATATTTTCTGCAAGTCTGTAGCATATCTTTTTATCTACTTGATAGGGTCTTTGCTAAGCAGAAGTTTTAAATTTTGCTGAAGTCAAATTTTTCAATTTTTTCTTTCATGGTTTGTGATTTTGGTGTCCAGTCTAAGAACTCTGGCTGTGCTAGACCCCAAAAGATTCTCTATTATTTTTCTAAAAGATTTATAGTTTTATATTTTAAATGGTTCATGGCCCATTTTGAGTTAATTTTTGTATAACGTATGAGACTTTGGTTCAGTTTTTTTTCACCCCAGAGGATATCTAGTTCAGCCCCATTTGTAGAAAAAGCTGTCATTCCTCCACTGACTTGCTTTTGCTCCTTTGTCAAAAGTCAGTCATGCATATTTGTGTGGGTTTATTTCTGGGTTCCCTATTCTGTTCCATTGATCTGTGTCTCTTCCTCTGCCAGTATCACACAGTTTTGATTGGTGTAGCTCTATGGTAAATTTTGAAATCAGGTAAACTGATTCCTTCCACTTCATTTTTCTTTTTCAAAATTGTTTTAGCTATTCTAGTCCTTTGTCTTTGATATAAATTTTGGAATAAGCATGTCTACATTTTAAAATATCTTGCTGGCATTTTGCCAGGAATTGCACTAAACCTGTATATCAATTTGGGGGAGAACTGACATCTGTATGATGTTGAGTCTTTCATTCCTTGAGCACAATGTGTCTCCCCATGTATTTTAGTTTCTCTTTGATTTCTTTCATTAGCAGTTTACAGTTTTCAACATATGATTCCTGTCTATGTTTTGTTAGAGTTGTACCTAAGTATTTAATTTTTTTTCCATTCCTAGTATATTGAAATACAATTTGCTGAACTCACGTAATAGTTTTAGGGGGTGGGTTGGGGTTTTTTGTTTGTTTTGTTTTGTTTTGTTTTGTTTTAGAATTTCTTGGGATTTTGTACATAGACAGTCGTGTCATCTGCTAATAGGAACAGTTTTCTTTCTTTCTTTCCAGTCTGTATGCCTTTTATTTCTTTTTCTTATCTTATTGCAGTATCTGAATAAGGATGATGAGAGGAGAATTCCTTGCCTTATTTATGGTCTTAGAAGGATTTCCATATTTTTTCTTTTAAACCTTAAGGTAAAATAAAATCTTACTTTTCTTAAAGATAGAGTAGAATATTTTTCTATTTCAAAACATGTTCTTGTACTAGATAGTACTAACAGCTGCCTTATCACCACACCATGGCTTTTAACTTTAATTTAGTCTAGAGGAGTTAGTTTATACTCAATATATTACATTTATTAGGAACCACCTCATAAATTTTGTGGAGAATACTGATGCTATTTCCCAGAAAAAGCACTTTTGTCATAAAGTGAGTTTATATATGTTTAAAACAACTCGTTTTGTAAAATTCCTTCCTTCTTCCAGGGAAAGATTAGAAGTTATTTCGGTACTATGTGCATGCACATTTTCTGATTGGTTCGTCACATATGAAATGGCATTTAAGTCCAGTTTTTAAGTACAAGTTTTCCTCCAACTTGGTATTAGTTGATATATGGTGCAGAGAGCTGGCATTCTCCTCCTCATGGCAGTAAACAGAGGAGGCCTAGGGGAATCTTTTCCCATTTGTAAATACAAAATATCTGAGAATCCTTTTTTTTTTTTTTCTTTTTTTTTATTGCTAGAGAGAATAGTGTATGAACCTATTTGTACAGGATGAGGCATGAACCTCGGTGGTCGGGGCTGGCCAAAACACAGATTATCCTGCTGAGCCCTTTAGGCCAGGCTAACTCATACCTAGGACAACATGTCCTAGGTAATCCTTTACCTGAGTTATTATAATTCTAATCACTTGTCATTTAAAACTGCATGTTTATAACATGCCTAGTTTTTCGACAACTTATTAAACTAGAAAGAATGTGAACACGCATACATTGTGTATGTGTGTGTGTGTACATTTAAAAGGGGGCGAGCAGTTAAACATGGGAAATAGTTCCCAGTTCCTAGTAGTTCGTAATTTTATGGTTACAATTCAGTTTGCAACTGAAATTTGTCTTGATTGGTTAGTGTCTTGTAGTAATTAACCTCCAACTCATCAGCATGACATCTTGTTACAAGGAATTGAATCTAATTTTCTTATATAAGGGATGTTTTTAGAAACAATACAGTGTATACCTTGTTTGTACCAAGAATTGAATGTACCCAGTCAGGTACTTGCAGATTCCTTTTGACATGTGAGTTTCTTCATCCTTCTTTCTCTCAGATGCTACAATTCCCTGTTTCACTATAACATATGAAAGTAGGGTGTGTGCTCTGAGTTTGGGAACATCAAGTAGTAGCATCCATAGAAAATATTCACTGATTTCTGTGCTAGGTAATCCAGAGTTTAAAACAATGTCCTTATTGGGGAGGAGTAGCAAAATTTACATTTAAATACTAATTATAAGAGGTGGTGTTGATCAGTCCTAGGGGCATGGGCTTTGAGATCCAACAGACTTTGTGGCTAGGGTTTTATTTTTCTTCCAGTTGTATTGAGATATAATTGATATACAGCACTGTATAAGTTTAAGGTATACAACATAGTGATTTGACTTACATACATCATGAAATGATTACCACAACAAGTTAGTGAACATCCATCATCTCATGTAGGTATAATATGAAAGGAAAAAGAAAAAAAATATTTTGCCTGGTCATGAGAACTCTTATGATTTACTCTCAACAATTTTCATATATAACATACAGCAGTGTTAGTTATATTAACCATGTTGTGCATTACATCCCTAGTGCTTATTTATCCTCTAACGGGAAGTTTGTACCTTGTGACCACCATCATCCAGTTGCCCCTCTCCCCACCCCCGCCTGTGGGAACCACAAATCTGATCTCTTCTTCTATGAGTTTGTTTGTTTGTTTTTGATGTATAATTGACCTACAATACTATGTTAGTTTCTGGTGCACAACACAGTAATTCAATATTTCTATACATTTCAAAATAATCACCACGATAAGTCTAGTTACCATCTGTCACCATACAAAGATATTACATTATTATTGACTGTATTCCCCACATTGTACATTTTATCCTCGTGACTCATTTATTTTGTAACTGAAAGTTTATACCTCTTAATCTCCCTCACCTATTTCATTCATCCTCCCACCCCCTCCCCTCTGACAGCCACCTGTTTCTTCTCTGTATCTGACTCTTTCTGTTTTGTTATGTTTGCACATTTCTTTCATTTTTTTAAAGAGTCCACATATAAGTGAAATCACATGGTATTTGTCTTTCTTTGACTTGTTTCACTTAGTGTAATACCCTCTAGGTCTATCCATGTTGTTGCAAATAGCAAGATTTCATTCTTTTCTGTGGCTGAGTAATACTAAATTGTATATATATACCACATCTTCTTTATCCATCTATCTATGGGCACTTAGGTTGCTTCCATGTCTTGGCTATTGTGAATAATGCTGCAGTGAACATAGAGGTGCATGTATCTTTTCAAATTAGTGTTTTTGTTTTCTTTAGAAAAATACCCAGGAATGGAATTGCTGGATTGTGTCATATTTTCTATTTTTAATTTTTTGAGGAAATTTCATACTGTTTTTCATAGTGGCTGTACCAATTTACACTCCCACCAACAGCACCCAAGGGTTCCCTTTTCTTTACATCCTCAGCAACACTTTTTATTGCTTGTCTTTTTGATAACAGCCATTCTGACAGGTGTGAGCTGGTATCTCCCAGGGGTTTTATGGAGCATGTCTGGAGGCCTCATCAGTACACTGGGAGTAGACACACCTTTAGAGGTCTTTTGAGGATTGAAATAGATAAGTGCGTAAAGCAGTCTAGCTTGCTGTTTTTATACTATTAATGTGTGTGTTTTTTTTTTCTGTTCGTTTAACATCTTCTTTTTTTTTTTTTTCACACACACACACTGTATTTTATTTTTACAAGAGATAAAGAGACTGACACCAAGCATTGTACATGGATGACCACAACAAAAGCAACAATGATTGCAATTACCAAACATGAAGCACACTCATACTATGTCATAATATTGACATTCAGTCCGGTAATCCTCCACTGTAACAGCTCCTTTACTTACTATTAATGTTAATACTCAGTAGCCTGTGTCATTTTCCCCTTGGAGCTCCTTCTGGCACGATTCCCTCCCCAGGCAATAAGGGAAAGAGAGGCAGGAGGTCGGACCATGTGGGATGCCCAATATGGGATCCATATTGTAAATCTGGAACATGGATATCTTTGGGGTTTCCTTAAGCAAAGCACACCTGCATGGCCACTAGCTGAGGCACAGCACACTAACTGGGCTGATGTGATGAAAGCATGGGTTGCTGGCGGCTGTCTATTCCAATTATGGATGGTTTCTCCGTGCCCAGCCTTCTAGGTGTGCCCAGCCCGTCTCCCCTGCAGGCCCTGCCCTCTCTCACCCTTCCCTTTCCATGCGTGGTCCGTGGCTGCCGCAGACTGTACTTGTAAGCTTCGCCAAGTACAGTCTCCTTAATCACAGGTGTCGAAAGCGAGTTGCTGAGGTCTATGGTTGAGCATTAGATTTCCCAGCAAGTGACCTCAGTACAGGTCTTGTTCATTCCAGCCATTCAGGGCTGGCACCCTTGTGAGGCCAGGAGACTCAGAACAAGGGGAGGGAAACTTGAAGGTGTACATGGTTTCCTTGGATCATCTAATGGAGACTCAGAATAATTATCATTGTTGCAAATGGTCCTTACTTCACAGTCTAATTGTTAAGCAGGGAGTTAAAACAACAACAACAACCAGGACGATGACTAACATCTTGACCTTTTTGAACAGATCTCCCACTTGAAAGAAAGCTGCTAGCTGCAGGAAAGGGCCCAGGTCTCACAGTGTGGGGACCTCCATGCTGCCTCTTTATAGGTTGCATGGTACAGTGAAATCCCCCATCCCCTTTTGCCCATGTTGGGAAAAAAAAGTCCAGGTTCGTGTATGTATTTTTCACTCCTAGGGCTTATTTGGCATAGTTTGGGGCCAGCTGGTACAAGGTGACCCAGCAGGTAGACTGTGAGCTGGGCCGTTCTGAGCTGCCTCTGAAATGTGAACACCCTCCCAGCTTGTTGCCATCCTAACCTTTTCCTCAGTCGTGGAGAACTGATCCTGACGTGGGCATTCCTTACCTCTCTCACCCACTTGAGGATTGCCCAGGACCTGTGTTCAGGATGGAAATGGCACTAGTTCTGGTTGTTGATGACATACACGAAGTCCGCAGTGCAGTTTAAATATCCTCAGGAGTGCCCTGGATCCATATGTGCCAGTGAGTCCTCGGTCATGAGACCTGGTGGGAGGGAGTCAGGTAGAGCCTCCTGTCCTGGTTCCTGGGAAGGAGTCACTGCATGGCCGGAGACTCCAGTGTGGTGCCCGTTTTCTGTCCTTGCCTGAATCTGTCTGGCCTGTAGAGCAGAAGAAAGTCACCATCTGTGCCACTCCTGGCCAACCAAAGTTTTCTGCATTTGGGGATTGGGTGGAAGGTGCCCCTGTAGCCCTCCAAATAAATACCTTTAGACAAACACAAACACTGTTACAACACCCACCTCAAAATTGTGACACTGTCAGGTTGACTAAATCCAGGAGAAGGTGTAGGGCCTTGAGCACGTAGAAATGGTTAAGGAGACATTGCCTTTCATCATCCAAGTTAAACGTTACCCAGCCCTCTCCCCCACCTTTACTAGAACCCTGAACCTGTAGAAAATGGGCATCGACTGTCCTATTTTTATTGAGCCTGAAAAAGGCAACCCCTCACCCTCAACCCAGGTGTATTTCTAACTAAAATCAGTTCTACATTGGAAACACTCTGCAGAAACTTTTAGAATCCTCAACTCAGAAGGAAAAAATTGGCGTTATCAGATGGTAGTTTCTGGAAAAGGTTTGTGTCTGCTTCTTGAATGGGTTACAAGTATTTTGCACATGTGCCTGGAGGCCGTTTGTGGCATGAGAACCTTTCCTTTGAAGAGGGCAAAGGAGGCAGAAGGGCAACAGGAATGATTCTCGAGGCTGCCTCCTTGTGAGGGACAATGGGGTCCTCAGTTTGCGTACGGAACCTCTGGAGCCTTGGCTCATGTTCCAGTGATGGCTAGGGATTTTCTTTTTCTTTTGCAGTTTTTTTGGTTTTGGTAACTGGTTTAGTGACTGCTGTAGGTTGGTGAAGAACTCTGGGGTGACCTGCATGTGCTGATGCTGGACTGAGGGGCCTTGTGCAGGAGCAGATGTTTGATATGCCCTCTGAATGGATAGATTTTAATCTGAAAGCATCAGATTCTGTGCCACTTCCAAAGTTAGAAAGCAACCTGCATGGGGGCTGCGGTTGCCCTCATCCCAGGGTTTAGGTGAGCCTCTTGGACACTGACGACGTTGGAGGAGGAGATGCAGGCACCTCCCCTGGTGGGGAGGACAGCCACCATCTCTGAGTCATGAGCTAGGACTAGTGAAAGGTCAAAGGGAAGAGTTGTCCTGCTGTCTTCTACATTACAAACTCTCTTCCTGTGCTCTGAGCCCAGTCACTTATCCAGGGTGCTTTTTAGTCAGAGGTGCCAGTGTCTGTTTACATAGTATGTGCATCTCTTCCATTAAAGGATTTTTAAGGCATTTATCTAATGCAAGTCTCCCTCTGTCAGGGGATCTTTTTCCTGATTGCATGTAAATAATGATGTCAACTTTGCACTTTGTGTAATTTCTCAAACTGTTTACTGCTTGGCCTTGATCGGGACTCCCTGAGGATGCTTTGCCCACGCAGAGCCCTGACAACCCCGGGAGGGTGGTGTGGGGTGGTGGTGTCCTCTGGGCTCCATCAGGTGATTCCGCTCAGCATGGAGGCTGTGCAGAAGCAGCTCTGTTCATCCTTGTGCAAAACACATTTTCTCTGTCCTTTTCCTTTTTCCTCGTTGCCTGACATCTCCCTGGTTTTCAGCAAAGCAGTGGGCTTCATGTTTATTCCTTGTGGTTTCTCAGCAGTTACTTCTAGCATCAATTTCAATTGATTAAAGTGGTTCAAGAATTTTTGTGCTCAGGAGTCAGTTAAATATTTTCTCTTTTAACTTAGAAACTAGTTTTACAGTGGCTTTTTTCTTTTTCTTTTCTAACCCGCCCCCCCCCCCCCTTTTTAAAGTTTCTGAAGGCAGACCCTGCTTATAACAGAAGAGAACACGTGAGCTCATGGCTTACTTTTCCCAGTTGACTTTTCTGGTCATTTACCTTTCTGTAAAATGGAAAGACAAACAAGCAAACCCTTAAATCCAACTCAGATCATGATTGCCAACTTCTTTCTTTGTGCGTAGTATTTTCTTTGTGTAGTTATATTATTTCTAGGTTATGCCTTCTTTATTTATCTTTGAAAGAAAAAAAAAAACCTTTACACTGTTTACAAGAACTCGTTGTTCTAGGCTGTACAATTGTATCTGTGACGCTTTTTCCATTTGGAACCACGGGGGCGATAAAGTTGATGTCAGCTGGCTAGCCTTTTTTTTTTTTAAGGCAAAAATCCATAATCTTAATTTATACTGTAATCATTTTCATTATGTTTGTAGTATGTTTCTCAGAAAAGCAAAGGTCACGGTTTCAGTCTCTGTGGTTGAAGCCTCCGGTTCGTCCTTCCTCTGCCTACCACCTCCCTGCTCCTCATCTAGTCCTTCTCCTTGGAGGATGGGTTGTGTTTCATTTGAAAAGTGAAAATTCCATACCTTACAAAGAAGGTGACATGCCATTTCTTTCTTTTTTTTTTAAATTAATTTTTAAATTTATTTATTTATTTATTTTTGGCTGTGTTGGGTCTTTCTTGCTACGTGCGTGCTTTCTCTAGTTGTGGCGAGCAGGGGCTACTCCTCGTCGGGGTGCGCGGGCTTCTCACTGCAGTGGCTTCTCTTGTTGCAGAGCACGGGCTCTAGGTGCATGGGCTTCAGTAGTTGTGGCACACGGGCTTCAGTAGTTGTGGCTCGCAGGCTCTAGAGCGCAGGCTCAGTAGTTGTGGCGCGCGGGCTTAGTTGCTCCGCGGCATGTGGGATCTTCCCAGACCAGGGCTCGAACCCGTGTCCCCTGCATTGGCAGGCGGATTCTTAACCACTGCGCCACCAGGGAAGTCCCCATTTCTTAAATGTAATTAAATGCAACCGTGACTTAAAGTGGACCTTTAAATTTATACCATTGAACTTTTTCTTTGGGGAAGGGGCTTTTTCATTGAATGATCTTACAGTTTAATAAGGGGGGGAAAAAAAACAGGCTGTACAGGAATACATTCTTAAATCCTGTGACCAAGACCCATAATGTAACCCAGGGGCTCTTTTGTGGCCTTGGGAAGGTCTTCCCACTTTGATGAGGAGGAGAGTCCCGGGGGAAGCACCTTTGGAGGGAGAATGAGGAGGGGGAAGCACATGGGGGGGTTGCTCCTGGAGCTCAGAGAAAAAGGAAAGTCCATACCCTGAAAATAGCCCTGAGTTGCTCTGGGTACACTTCATCCGCCAACATTTAGTATCTGTGACTTAGCCAGAGGAAATGCATATTAGCCGCTGAGTTTCCATGGCTTGTGTTCTGGGACTTTGCCCCGTGAGGATACTCTGTGAAGGAGCAGGAGGCTCTGTTCCACTTGGGTTTGGGAAGGGCCGGGCAGGTGCCTGGAGGAGGAGTCTTGGCAGCACCGGAGGCGTCCTGCTCGGTCATCTCAGTGTGCATGTTGGGGTACAGCGTGTGCTGTGACGCTGCGGGCCTGAGTGCACAGGGGAAGCGGGGTGCAAAGTGAAGGGGGCACCTGGGTGACCCGTATCCTTGCCTAGAAAGATCATCACTTCTTTCGTTTAAACGAAGCACGTGACGGAGCCGTCAGGGATCATTTCTCCCCCTTGTTTTTCCAGGTGGCCTGTCCCTCGATAGGGCTGTGACAGACCTGCATAGAAAACCTTAACTTCCACATGGAAGCACATCTGGGGAAGCTTATCTCAAGTGCAGTTTGCCCCGTGCACAGGTGCTGTGGTGCAGCGGGTGGAACAGGGAGCCATTGTCCAGGGGCCTGGCAAGAACGCTGGCCCGGGAGCCTGGAGCCCTGGGCCTTGTAGTTTTGATTGGCTCAGCAAAGCCCCTGGCCTCCCTGGTCTCTTCCCTCTGTAGGACCTCTCTTTATGCCCTGAGGGGAAAACAGAGAAGGGGCTGATCAGAGTCTTCCCCTCACAGAGGTAAGAGGAAACAGTATTTAACAACATGAAAACAAAGTACAAAACTTCTGCCATCTTATAAAACCTGTTTTTCTTTCACTTCATGTTGAATCATATAGTCAAGCTAATCAAATTATAGAGTTTTTACTACCCTAAGTATGTGTATTCATTTACCTTATAATGCTTAAAACAAAAGCAGAAAATAATATGGGTAAACATAAAGATCATTTCCTTTTTTATATTCTTGATGCCTCCTAGCCAGATAATTATAGTCACATACAAAACCATGTGCAAGCCTTCATGAGACTGAAGCTTGCCCCAAAATTTCCTTGAAAGTTTTCATAGCTGTTGGTGCCTGCTCAGATGGCTCCATGATGATAGATTCTTGATTAGAAATTACTTAACAATGCCTAATGAACTACTGACTAATAAATGTTAACATATATTCTTTTAGTGCCTAAATCACATCTTTGTGGTGCCAGGAAAGCCTTATGTGTGTGGTTGCCCTTATTATAGGCTGCTATGCCTTTGTCAAACGCAACACATATTACTCTGGTATCTCAAAAGACTTAAAAAAGCAACAACCAACTTACTTTGTATCTTTTCCTCTAATAATTGACTTTTAACTTATTTGTAACTTATTATTAAACCTAGTAAGCAGTTTGCTTTTTATTAAATTTTACTTGTATAAGAATAAGCCAAAAAGAGTGGTGATCTGTTCAAACATTAAGTCCTTATCTATGACCACCTACCATGTAACGTGTGACTTGTGGGCTGTGAAAGAGGACAGTTTTCTCACCTAAAGCATTGATATCATAGATCGACAAACCATTTTGCCACCTGATAAAAAGTAAAATGGATGGATGGATCTTGGAGACAATGTCCAAGTGAAAGAAGCCAGTCACAAAAGACCGCCTATCGTCTGATCCCATTTTTAAGTTGTAAGTTGATGAAAGGCTGTGTGACCAATAAATGCTGAGTGTATTTTAGTAAACAGAGTTGTGGTGCTAGAATGAGTTAAAATGCACAGGCATGCGTGACGTAGTTAATGATATGCACAGTCAGTATTTTGTTGATGCACAGCAATGATGCACAAATAGAAGGTAGCACATGTAAGGTGCCTGTTATTTTACACAAACACAAGTGAAGGGTCTCAGTGGTGTGGTTTGCTGGGGAAGCAGAAGGTGGAAGGAGAGACGCTGGCAGAGTGGAAATCTGCTCGAATGACTTCTGTACATACTCTAGTCATAGCTCCTCACCTGGCAAGGGGTTCGGTGGAAGAGGCTGGGTAGGGTTTATATAATTCTGCCCCTTGGTAGGGCCAACCAGGCACTTCAGAGAAAACTTTTTTTGTCCTCCCTATTACCTTAAAAATCCCCAAATTCACTTCCTGTAGAATTCTTGAGTCAGATTGCCTTCCTGACTTTCAGTTTTAAGGTATGAAGGGCTGACAGTAACACCCCCACCGCCCCAACCCCCCACCCCCGCCAATGTTTATTTGCTGATCCAAATGAGTGTTAATTGGTAGAATATTGTAAATGTGGGGGGGGGGGTGGAATTGGAGACTTCAAATGGTAGCTGCTTAGTCTCAGGAGAAGGGAAAATGACTGACACCCACACACATACCCATCATTATATGAACTAAGCATTTCTGAGGCATTTTCATGTATCTTGAGAGATAAGAGCACCCACAAGTGAGATTTCTGAGTGAGATTCATCTTTGGAAATATAGAAGACAAATTAGCAAAATCTTTCTAATTTTAAAATGTGCTTTTTGATTTGATGTCTATTTGTTTGGAAAGAGACTTTTAAAGTAAAAGCTATCAATGTGTGACCATTACCATCAAAGGCTAAATCCTGGCGGGAAGTTATTACCCAGGTTACCATATTAAGATGATTATGGCTGGTGCACATTATAAGATCTTTTCATATATATTTTTACATTATAACTTCAATGTTTTTTATTTACATCCCTAGATGGGGGCAGGTGGGAGGCCAAATTCCCAAACATCAAATTTTAAGCAATTATTATTCCTCTTAATTATTGGATGTTTCCTTGAATTTACTGGGTTTTACTTTTGGAAAAGTTCACTTTCATTTTTGGATATTTTGTACCAATATTCTGTGCCTAAACACAGAATTTTTTGTGTGTTCAATAAGAGTTGATGTTTTGAGAGGTGGTGGTGGGTTGCTTGTGACAGACCAAATACAGATTTGAGTTCAACAAGCTTTTGAACCGGATGTTTCTATGTGCTAAAACTCTGTAAACACATGTAGCTTTGTCTGCCATTGTATATTGCTGTATTGATTTTTTTTTTCCTCCTGAAAAGCTCCAGGCCTGTCTGTTCTATACCAATACAAAGGCTGGCCTGTTCCCCAGGGCCACTGCACGAGAACCTCTGGGGTCTTTGCACTGTTAGATGTTACCATCTGTGAAGTTGCTCCAGATTCTCTTGCACTTGATCATAAAATTCCATTCCAATTTTATATGAAGTTTCTTTGTCAAAAAGAATAAATGGTTGCTCAACAGATCCAGTTGTCAGTTGCTGACAGATGTGAAAATTAACAAACAGCAAAATGTCTCCCTTTTAGGAAAGGAACGCAAGTACTTAAAAAAAAAAAAACCTTATATTGTCAATAAATGAATCCGTTTTAAAAGCATTTTCAAACATTTGTAATGAAAATGGAGGCCTTCTAATGTTTCAGGGCTTAGGGAGAGCCATACGTAATCAAATGCTCCTGTTACTGTTATCACTGTAGTAATAGGGCTTAGTTCTGCCCTTTAAGTCACGGACTCAGGTTACTCCCAGTTTTAGCTGCAATCACAGTATGTTTCTCTTTAAAAAGAGATTGTATAGCAACACTTCTCTATACTAAAACACAAGGAGAAGGTAGCTTGTTAAAGTGACAGTTTAGATGTTGTTATTTTGACAGAAATTTTAGTAAATATGTCATATTATCCCTTGCTAAATATTTATAGCTTAGAATGTATACTCTGATGCATAATATTTTATGACAGAAACATCCTTTTCCTCAAATTTCTTCCACTTCATTGACATCAATCTGTAATTTACACCCAGAGATCTGTAGGAAAAAGACTATATTAAGACCCTTTTATTTCAATGAAGATAAAACTATTCTAAGAGGGAACACCCTTGAATCTTTGGGACCCTTAAAGGTAGAATGTTCTGAAATATTTGTATTTATTCTTTTGCTCAGATTTTAATAGCTTCACTTTTGCAGAAAGGCACAAAATGAGGGTGACTTTAGGTGCACAGTTTTAGTTTTTGAGATGAAGCAAGGTGCACGATGGTAAGTTACCTGATCTCAGTGCTTATGTAATGGCCATGACAAGCGCCCTATGCATTCCCGTCCAGAAAAGAAATGCTGTTGTGAAAATGGCTGTCTCCTCTGCATTCAGCTCTGTGACTGAAAGACGTTGTTCAACAGCTGTGGGTTTACAAGATGTTGCACACGGAGTACTTTCCTTGTCTCATTTAGAAAAACCAGTCTAGACTTCCACAGTTTGGTATTCATGGCCATGGTTTTGGACTTTATTAGATGGCTCTCAGAGGTACTTTTCAGGTGGACATTGATTTCGTGCCAGCTGTCTGAGATGGTTTTCCCTAAATATGGGTGGGTGTATAGGCTACGGTCTGCAGTGGAGAGCAGATGCCCGCGGTGGGGCTCAGGTGGATTGTGCGGGAGAAGGAAGGGAGCAGAGGTAGAGGAAGAAGCGTGTATGTCCCACACAGCTCTGTTAACAGCTGAGTGGTTCTCCAGGATAGGCCAACTACTGTTTTTATTCACAAAATGGACTTGAAAATCAGTTAGTAAACAAACCTTTAGATAAGTGACATTCTGATTTGTCTGTAAAAAGTTCCGTTTCCTAGCTAACGTCCTCTGAAGCACTTTTATGTGCAACTGCTGTGCCAATGTTTGCTGTCATTTGGTTGTAACGAAATCAGTCGTGAACTTCAAAGCGGAATCATTTCAGAGCCTTTCCTCTACAGTAGTTCGGGAAACACAATACCAAGTGACCTTGATTCACTGCGAACTCAACTGGAAAATGTGCCTAGTGTCTCCCTGAAGCAAGAATCCCTCACCTCTTGACCCTCATCATTTTGGGCTTGAGTCTTCAACCTTGTTGTGCAGACGTCAGCACCGTGTAATCTGTGACCTTCTCTGCTCTCTTCTAAGCTATGGCCTGATTGTTTATACCTTAATGTTGCTATCAGTTTGGACCAGAAGTCATGAATCTTTCCCTGACCTTAACCTCACTGTGGGTTGGCTTAAGGAAGAATCTGGATCTGCTGATGTATAAGCACTAAATTATGTGAAAATTAATAACATTTAACCCTCAACTCCTTAAGTAATAAAGTAGTGGGAAAAGAATTGAATGTTTTATAGCAGTTGTAAATTATCTAGGAAATAGCTAAAAGGTAAGTTTTTATTTAACTGAAGTTTCTAAAAGTGGGATGAAAGAGGGTGGGAAAGGAAAGAGCCATTAAGAAAGCTCACTTTAACCTGTATGCTGTGTTATTTTAACTTTGCCCTCTAGGCTTGGTTAAATAGTCATGTACTTTATGTCTTAAAAAACATACCCACATGTATTAGTAAGTTAAAAATTACAAAACTCAAATTATTATGTTAGAATTATGTTTCTTGAAGAAATGATCTAACTTTAATAAGCATATTTTACAAATGCTATTTCCTGGGAACCGCTGCTTTTAGATGGAACATGCCTTTGTGTTGGTCATGCTTTCTTCCTAGTAATTTGAAACACCTATTTAAAGTATCTTTTGCAAACAAGCTAACTAGATCACCACTGAGGTTTATAATGTACTTTTTGGATATCTGAAATACTGGAGGTATTGAAGGACAGTGCTTGCACACTCATCCATCTCTGCCTCATGGGTGGATTGTGCTCCACTGTGTAGCCCTGCAGGCGGCCCAGGGCTCAGCTTGGACAGGGTCTGTGAGCACCCCAGCCCAGGAAGAGGTGGCCAGCAGGAGACATGGACTGTGGGGCCCAGGTGTTGTGTTGGGCACTGTGCTGGCAGGTTTGTAGTGGACCTTCCTGTGCCCCCCTGGGAGGATGGGGGTGGAGGAGAGGTAAAGGTGCCTCTGTGTGTGTGTGTGTGTGTGTGTGTGTGTGTGTGTTTGGTTTTGTTTGGGATCTGTTGTAAAAGCCCAGGCCCTCCCTCACCTTTGGGAGGTTCTGTCACAGAAGTGAGAACTTGGTGGTGAGCATTTCATTTCTTCAGCAAATGCTGCTGAGCCTCTGACCTGTGCCTGGTGTTCTTCTTGAGCTGAGAATCCTGCAGGGAACAAGCGCAACACAGATAGCTTGGTCCTGCAGTTTAGATTACAATGGGAACACATTTGTCTGGCAAATAGCGTAACTTCTCAGATGTCTCTGAAACCCATATCCACAGTCTGAGCTGTTGAGGTCTCGTGACTAGTAATTGGTGATTTTAATCTGGATTTCTCCATTGATTATTTTCTAATATATGATTTTAACTTACTTAATAATTAAGTCTTTCGTATATTTTCTCTGTCTGTGTCTCCCTTAGACCCACACAAGCTTTACAAGGGCAAGGATCTTATCTTTTTGTTTTTCTTCCCCATGTCTCCCAAGCACCTAGACAGAGCCTCCGTTACCAAAGCTCCAGTCAGTGTTTGCTGAGTGCGTGTTCACACTGGGTTTGTTTGAACACTCTCGCTAATGAATCCTGTTGGAATTCTGACGGTGCATCTAACTCTCAAGGCCGGGGGCCCGGGGTCTCTTGGGGTGGGTGAGCTTGCTTCCACCTCGTTTGCGGGGTGCTCGTGTTGGAGTGGGTCCCCCACATCTTCCATGGCTCTCCCCCCGCCCTATGTGTGCAGTGCCCACAGTCACGTTTTGTGTCCTGGTTTCCCCGAGGTCACGACAGCAGCACCATTAAAGTCCCACCTGCGGCCTTGCGGGCGATTTTTCTTGTTCAAGGAAGTCACCTGATGTCTCTGCTGTGCAGGCAGTGAGTGCATCAGAGGCCAGGGGGCTGGGCGCTGGGGTCGGGGCGCTGGTTTTGAGCGGTGTCCTCAGGCAGCTGTGATGACCGCGCTCAAGCCCGCTCAGGGGGAAGCGGAGCTGACACCTGGTGTTTGGACAGGTCATGCCGTGCAGGATCATTGGCTGTGTGTAGAGTTGCTCCTCTGTGGTGACAGATGTTGAGCTGTTATTTAGTAACTGAGGTTTGTTTTCCTTTGCACACAAATAACCTCTTAGCTGCTGAGTGCTTCTGCAGGCGACCACGGAGCCCATCAGCCGGCAGGCGTTTGCAGGCGCCAGAGGTGTTGCATTGAAGAACTTTCGGAGTGTATGGCACGGGGAAGAATAGGCCCTCACGCCCCGCTCCCAGATTTCCTTTGTAAAGAACATCAATACAAGCACCACCATTCTTCAGAAACACAGGCCAGGTGCTCGGGTGCACTGTTGCAGCCACTGAGGGCCCAGTGATGGAAACGTGCTAGTGGCAGAAACAGACCATAATCAAGTCACAATGTCAGACAGTGATGAGTGCTGTGAGCAAGAATAGATGAATAACTGGTGGGGGGGGGGTTTGGGGTTGGACTCTCAGAGAAGGGCTTTCGGAGGAGGGGACGTTTGCCCTGAGAGTATGAGTCAGCCAGGAGGAGACATGGGGACGTGGTGGCAGGGGACCATAGGTGGAAAGGCCCCAATGTGGGGACGATCTTGGGGTGTGTGCATGTGGGGAGCAGGGCTGTTTATTCACCCCACACTCTCTGGGCACCTGCCCTGTGCCAGGCGCTGTTCTCGGTACAGGAATAGAGCCATGGATGAGTCTCTGCCTTCATGGAGCTTTTGTTAAATCAGGGCGGGCTGGGAGCTGTGCTGAGTGGGGTGCTCTTTTCTGTAAGGTGCTCAGAGGGGGTCTCTAGTGAGATGGCATTCGGGCAGAGACCTAAAGGAAGGGTTGCAGGAAAGTCAGGAGGCTGGAGGGCAGGGGGCCATGGTGAGGACCTTGGCTTTGACTGGGACAGGAGATGGCGGGATTCTGAGCAGAGGGGTGACACCGGCTTCTGTGTTGACAGTAGACTCTAGGGCTGGGACAGAAGCAGAGAGACCAGTAGGAGGTGGCAGTTGCCATGATCCAGGGCAGAGAATGTGCATCTTAGACCAGGATAATGGTGAAGGTTGTTGGGAGATGCACTTGGAATCCCAAGGCGGCAACAGGACTGGCAGATGCATATGGGATGCGTATGGGACGGCAGAGAAAGAGGAAGAGACAGTCGTGGGGCTGGAGCCCATAAGCGAGGGGCAGAGGGTGGGCACAGCTAAATCATCACGTGGGACAGAGAAAAAAAAGGATTTTGTTCTCTGTGTTGGAAAGTCAGCAGAGAGTTTAGATGGGGGTGAGGTGACATAGTGACAACTTAGCAACAGCAACTAATATTTATTGAGCACTTATTCTGTATCAGCCCTTATGACAACCCTGCAAGAGTCAGCTTCATTGTTATATCCATTCTATAGATGAGGACGCTGATGGACAGAGAGCTTATAAGGTATCTTGCCCTATACCACACATTTAGTTAGGGCCAAACTTGATTAACTGATGTGCGTCCTAGGGTGTATTTTATTGTTCCTTTAGGGAAGTTACCATGTCTTTGGGTAACCATGCCCACACCCAAGGGCTTAAGAAACATTTTGATGATTACCAGTTGTTTGCGAATGGGGCCAGAGACAATTTAGGTATTAAAATCTCACTAAATCTGTATCCATTATATGACTCATCTATCTCCTTCTTCCATGGGCCCCCTCAAAAAATGATCATGGGTACATTCCCCTTACCTGTAAAGCATGTTCATGGTCACAGAAAATACATAGAGAACCACAGGTCTGCAGGTTTCTACATGGGAACTCCCACAGTATGGTCAGAAGGTCTGAGACTAGTTAAAAAAAAATGGTTGTGGAATCCGGGCAGCAGCCACTAGGTAATCTCTTTATAAGGGTTGGTGTAATTTCTATAAGACTTGTTTATTTTGCTCTCAGTTTGTTATCTTGACATTGTTGCCTTTGAAGAGGTTATAGAATTATTGTGATTTAATTACAGACCAGGTATCTTACAAGATTCATTTGCTATCTCCACATCATTTTCTCATTTCTTTGGCTGTCAGTCCCTGGGTGAAGGTGGGAGGGGGAGGCCTTCCTGGGGGGAGAGAATGTGGTAGCAATGAATGTTTACTGCACAAGAGCACTGAGGGCTTCTATTATAGTCTGGGGGTGGGGGAGGGAGTGGCGGGGAGCACGCAGGAATGTGACCCCCTGGGCCCCAGCCCTGATGAGCAGGGCGGGATTACAGAGGGACGGTAGTGTTAAAGTTAGGATTTTCTGGAAATGTAGCAGACTCCCCCGCACCCCTTGCCATTTGAGATTTTGAAACCCTACTTCTGTTTTGCAAGAGCCGAGAAGGGACCAGTTAATAGCTCTGATCATCTTGTCTCTGGAGAGAATTTATATCTCAATTTACCAGAAGACAGCTCTGGTATTAGGGCAACAAGAATGGTTTTATTCCTGTCTCCTCTTCCTGCACTCTGTTCCTATTTAATTCTTGCATTAAAACGATTCCTGGTGTGCTTGCTTCGGCAGCACGTATACTAAAATTGGAACAATACAGAGAAGATTAGCATGGCCCCTGAACAAGGATGATACGCAAATTCGTGAAGCATTCCATATTTTTGAAAAACAAATACTGTATGCTAACACATATATATGGAATCTAAAAAAAAAAAATAGTTCTGAAGAACCTAGGGGCAGGACAGGAATAAAGACGCAGACGTAGAGAATGGACTTGAGGACACAGGGAGGGGGAAGGGTAAGTTGGGATGAAGTGAGAGAGTGGCATGGACATATATACGCTACCAAATGTAAAACAGATAGCTAGTGGGAAGCAGCCGCATAGCACAGGGAGATCAGCTCAGTGCTTTGTGACCACCTAGAGGGGTGGGATAGGGAGGGTGGGAGGGAGACGCCAGAGGGAGGAGATATGGGGATGTATGTATATGTATAGCTGATTCACTTTGTTATAAAGCAGAAACTAACACACCATTGTAAAGCAATTATACTCCAATAAAGATGTTTTTAAAAAAAAAAACGATTCCTGGTAAATTAGAACATGCTCTTGTGTTCAGGCCTTGTTTTGAAGAAGGGTTTTGAGTCTAAAAAATTTGATAGCCTCCCATCTATCATGGTGATTTCTGACTTTCCTAAGGGACTGTGTACTTGAGCGAGGCTTGTTCTTTTGTAAGAACCAGCCTCCCTGGGCCTGGGAGGTGGTGAAAGATGCTCTGCTGGGAGGGGAGCCATGGCAAAGGGTTGGACTTCGGGGGACTTCTGCCAGGATGCAGCATATCAATTGTTGGTGTGTTTGGAAATTTGAAAAGTAATATTAAGAATTAAAGTTGTACAAAACCTCCTAAGATTTCTACCATGGCTGTATAAAGTTTGAGCATGGTGCTATCAATTTAAAAGTGGACAATTTAAAAATCCCACCTCTTTTGGAAATGTGTTGCCACCTCTACCCCAATTCAGCAGTCTTTAGATAAACTGACAGCCCCCATTTACTAACAAGGAAGAACCTTCGATTTTTGTTTTTTATTATTATCTTTTAAATAGCAGGGTGGTGAAAGATACGGCATGTGACTCAGCAGATGGGAATTTCTTTAATAACACACTGGGTGTGTGAGCATTAGCCCTGCTCCCCACAAGCAGCTCTGCAGAATGCCCTCCGCCTGTTTGGGGGACAGACCTGGCGACCCAAGAGAAGCAGCCCAAACTTCCCTAGAGGAGGCAGACTCGGTGGTGGAATCTGAGGGATTCTCTTTGTTTCATTTGTTTTCCCTCTGTCTTGGAAAACACGGAGGCAAATCCAGTCCGGCTCCTGCAGCTGCTGAGGCAAAGCAGGCTTTTTATGAATGAGGCCCAGGAGGGGGAGGAGAGGGCTTGTGTTACAGCAGCAGTTGGTTGGGTAATGCATTTCATTCACTCCCAGCCATCTAGCCCCGGCTGTATTTTAAAGGATATTGTTAATTTTTTGTCGATTCAAATTAGACTTTTCTGCCCCTTGTGCAACTGTGTGTAAATTAGAACACTAAGCATGTTGTGTGCGTTAATTTTTTTTTCGTTTGTTTGTTTTCTTTTTTCTGAGTGTTTGCTCATTTAGTTGGAGCAAATGGTAAGAGAAATGAACTGGGAAAAGGGAAAAAAAGGCTTTGTCATCCCTGGGGGCCTTGGTTACACCTCTGTCCCCAAGCCACCCAAGAGGAGGCAGGTGGGGTCCCTGTGCCCAGCCCTGAGAGTGGAGTGCTGATTATTGGGCACCTACTACCTGGTGCCCCAGGTCTGCACGTGCTGTCTCCCTTGCCCTGTCCCCCTCTCCTGCTCCCAGTGGGCAGCTCATTATTTGTGGCACTTGAAGCCTCATTGTTGTGGTCACAGGGTTGTGTGAATTGGAAGCTGTGTGACAATGCTGGCCCCCCTCCCTGCCACTGCTTCCTGCTGGGAGCAGAGAGAAGAGGGCAGGCATTGTCTTGGGCATAAATGAACCTCTATCAAAACAAACACCAGAGAGAGGGGCGGCTGGGTTACAGCTGCCCCTGTGAGCCCCAGCAGAGGGCCGCCGTCCTCGCAAAGAGCGCTTTAAGCCTGGATGAGGAGTGTCCTCGCTGACTGTCCTGTGCGCAAAGAGCGAACCCCAAACTGGCTGGCCATCCACACCACCCTCAAAATGATTCCCCAAATCAGAAATGCCGGATTTGTGTCCTTGAGCATGGTTGGGGGAAGAGAATTACCCCGAGGCATCATGGCTGTATATGAAGGATAATGCTATTGTAAAGTTGTTCTGCCAGAGAGGTTAAGCACACCCTTCTCCAACGTGGACACTGAGAACAGAGATAGGGACGATTAGGCTGTTTTTTTGCTCCAGCTTTTAAATAGGACCCTTCCCTCCCCATTGCTAGTGGCAACCAGGTGCTTTAAGGCACCTAATGCCTGATGTCACAAGCGTGCCAATGTCCAGATGTGCCAAGCGTCCTTTCTTTAGCTCTCCATGTTTTGATGTTGTATAAACACAACTGGCAATGCCCCTAATGCCCATTGCCCAGGACCAGTGTGGAAGCTCACCATTGCATGCCTGACTCGCTTTCCTGGTTGCCCTGGTTTCTCTCCTGTGTGGGTGTCATGTGTCCCGTTAACACCACATGCCCCTCCCCAGCCTTGAATGCCACATCTGGGCTGTTTTAGGCATGGGTGATATGAGTTCGCTTTCTTTTTTTTTTTTTTAACTGTAAAAGGAAAGTCTTTCATTGCAATTATACCAAAGGAAGGGATGAGAAGGAATGCATTGAGGACTTGATATAAACAGCTAGTCTTGGGTCCTAATTGTCCAGTTTCTCTTTTTGGCCAGCAGCCAACATGATGTCACTGTGTCCACGTCCTGAGGGTCTGAATTAAAGGCACACTGCATGGGCCAGCTCTGGGTACAGCGATGGCTTTGGCTTTGAAGTTCAGTTGGGGTCCCGATTAGAAAAAAGTTGGGGTAAGCTGACCCAGGGCATGGCTGGCTGGTTCTAAGATGTGATTCTGGCCTGAGCCTTGCTACTAACAGTGGTAGGTCACTTAAGTTCACAGGCTAGGCCCTTGGAGGACTTCAGGACTTAAGGAAGGAGAAGGGATGGAGAAGGATTGCAACAAGAAACAAAAGAAGGAACAAGAGAGAACTGCCATAGAAGGAGAGGGAGCAAAACACTTCCAAAGGGGGTATTTCCTTATTTAGGAGATTGAGGTATTATAGTGGATGACTGTGCCACTGGCAGCAAAACCATTTTAGTTGAAGGAGCACACCCTGGATGGCCCAGTGGTTAAGTTGTCAGCAGAGGCAGGGACTGTGGCCTCCTCCTTCTGAAAGATGGGTAGAAAAATGGAAGAGGGGAGATAAAGCAGGACTGAGGAATGTTTTGGGTTTTGTCTTGGGGGTGGAGGATTGCACCGGTGAGGTCAAGGAAGCCAGAATTGTCAAATTCAAGAAGCGTCTCAGATGTTTTGACCAGCAGCAACTTTGGGGAGCAAAGTGTATACAGGCTTTGAACTTACCTCCTGGAAAGACTAGACAAATTCACATTGAAAGAATGGATCCCATCATAGCCATGGTCTTGTCTACATGCAGACATCTTCTGTATGCATTGTATTTGTCTGGCCTCACTGGAACAGAAGTTTTTTGCTTGAGTTGATTTCCCAAGTAATCAAAGCTCCCTTCTCAGAGTGCAAGATACTTACATTTTTCTCTTTAATTGTTGTTGATTAACAGCACTTTGCTGTCTTTAATGTGGATCATTTTCTTGGCATCCCAGGGCACTATTGTGAAACCTGGTGCCTCAGAATCTGTTACTATGTGGGGCTCCAACTTTTCCTTAAATTAAATGGCCTTGGACATCTATGCATGTTTATATTTTATGCATTTGGTGTATTCTCCCTGTATGCAGGGATTGCGAATTCTGATCTTAGTCTATCTATCTCTCGGTAAAGTAGATAACTGTGAATATTTATAAATGATTTTCCCTGAAGCTCAGAGGACTTTTGCTTTGCTTTTATGTTGGCATCGGGTTCCAAGTGTTTCGTGGTTGAGATACTAGAATTCTGTTCATCAGGTCCATGGAGCATTAAACACGTACTCATACAAACACATACTCGGCTATGAACTCCAAATGGGAAAGATTTTTATTTAATGATTTTAGATTTTGAGCCACTTCTGTTTATATCGCTATATTTTTCTCTCTCATGTTCATGGTCTTCAGCGAGTCAGATCCCCTAAGAATTTTTGGTTCGTTTATCTTATATTTTTTTTACACATAGCTCTTTATGTTTTCCCAGACAAGAACTGTGCTACTTGAAATGAAAAGTAAATGTAATATGTAATGTTCTATTGGTAATTGTTTGTTTCTACTTTAGGCTGACACTGAACTAATGATTTTTTTAATTGTACCTGGCTTGAAACACAATGAAAAAGTGGTTTCCTACTGCTGCTTTCTCTTTTTTCCCTTAAGCTGGTTCAGTAACTTGAAGGTAATTAAAAATGTACAGACCTCAGGAATGTATTTATGTTCCATAGTCATGGGTTAACCAAGTAGTGCTCATGTATAATAGCTGGATGGGATGTACGAACACTGAGGTAATGAGTAGCCTGTTTTATATATTTATTATGTTATTATTTATTTAGAGGAATAAAAAAATCTTTTCTCTGTAGTTCTAGAATGCCGTGAAATGTCTGTTTGAGGCATTATCGTGCCATTTTTACAGGGTGATCTTCCTCTTCTGAATGGTGTTACATGTTGCCAGTATCCCAAGGGCTGGTTTGGGACTAAGGCAAAGGATTTAGGAGGCACAAGTGAAAGGGAAGAAATAAACACATGCCTTTTCTTCTTGAAAGAAGGGTAGTAGTTGGCTTCTTGATTTAGCTTCGAGACTGTGGAGGATGAAGCCTGCACTGCAAGGTAAGTAATACAGGGGGAGACCCTGAAGGGGAGGTTACGGGGTGGTGGACTGTGCACACACAGTATTGTGACTGTGAGTTGGGAAGGAGAGTGCTAAGAGTATTTTCTGAGTCATAGCCACTCAGAAAATACTCGCTAATCCATTTGTTTGAAGATACAGTGAACTGGAGAGGATAAACAAAAATGGGAGATCCTTGCAGGTAAGAAATCCAGGATAATTATTCACCAGAGTTTGAAATCATCACCATATTCAAGGACATTTTCTTTGGGGGTGGTTTTATATTTAAGGTTTGCATTTAGATGATGCATGATTCAAAATCCTGGGGTATTAGTGGAGTATCTAAGGTACAGGGAAATTGCATTTGAGGATACTCTTGTTTAAACTTTCTGCTGCCAGAGTTGGCAAGCAAGTGAAAAGTAGAAGAAATTTGGATAGGTCTTGTTCCCCACCCCCTTCCAAAGCTGATACTCACTTTGGGTGGAATGTTTCTCATTTTTTACAAGGCTAATATTCCTCGAGGATTGTTTTCCCCGAAGCAGGCACTCATAGACCCTATGTTTGGGCAGAGCAACAAGACCAGTCTTCCAAATGGCAGGCAGCATGTTAATGTGCTTTTGTGCTCATCCTTTCCAGAAGGTGTCGGTGTGTTTATATGGTATCTTTGTGTGTGTGGGTGATTCAAGGCACTTTGCATCTGCCCACCCTCACCTCCAGCACCCCTGAAATGCAGCCCCTCTTGTCTCTCTTAGTTGCCCTGTAAGTGGTGACCTGTGATAACTCCAGGAGGGTCAGGAAGAAGGATTTGTTTTTCTTGTCTTGCTTAACCAATAAAACCTTTAACTGTGGCCCTTAAAAGAACCTCTAAAACCCTAAAGTATCTCTGATAAGTTATTATCATAAATTATTTTTTGTTAGCTAACATAAAGGACTCAAATACCCTTTTCTTTCTGATTGGTGGGCTTTACGACCAAAACCATTTCTAATAGTTTTGTCAGCTTGTTAGGGAAGACAAGTGCATTTTTGGTCCTTTGAACTAGGAAAGCACTGGGCATGCACTTCCCACGGCCCTTCTGCAGGGTGAGTATTGGACAGAATTTGTTAGGGGACCGGGCAGGAGGCAGGTGCAGATGTGTGTCTGCAAAGGGCCAGAATCAACGTGGACCCACACACGTTCCCGTCCAGTCTCTGGTTCCTTACCGGTTTCAAGTTTCTGTTAGAGTCTGTCTTTGTCTTAATCTTTTCTGTGCTTTCGGTGAGCTACTTAGGAACATTGTGGGGAGGGCCGGGATGGGTCGGCACAGTGATTTTGGTGAGGCCCAGGAGTAGGCCAACGGTCCAGGACTGTCTTATGTATCAGAGAGAGGTACAGTAAAAGTCGTCACATGTCCTCTTGTCAGCCCTTCCTGCCCCCTCCCACCAACCCCCCTCCTCACCTCTGGGCTCCAGGGAAGAAGGCCTCCCTGCTGCCCCTGACCAGCTGTTTCTTGAGTGCAGCAGCAGCTCTGGGAACTCTCCAAGGAGGCCTCCTTCCTGTGGTTGTCACTCCACTTGTACAGCTAGTCCGCGAGCACCTCAGGACAAAATGCAGTCTCTCTCCCCCCATCCCCTCTCCTCTTCCTTCTTATGTTTGGAAAGTCTGGGGCTAGCCTGGCAAGAAAGTGGGAGACGGGGTGCAGGAGGAAGAGCTGGGAGCAAATGAATGATGCTTCTGTCAGAGGCGTGCAGCTGTCTAAGAAGGTAAGAATGTAACCGCAATGCCTTGTCCATCTGCTAAGCCCCCTTGAAGTGGGCTCAGCTCCGTGTGCCACACTGACACTGTGAGGCCAGTGTGGGCCCAGCCCATCTTGCAGCGCCTGTGCTAGTATCTCCCAGCTGAAAGTTCTGCCCCTCCCTTCCCTTCATTTTTTCTTGATAAGAGCTAAAAACAAATTTTTTTTTAAAATTCTGGTTGAATAATAGGAGCCTCTCTCTATAATAGGCATGTGTGGGAATATATATTAAATAAACACCTTCTAATAGGTGTTACCAGAACTCCTATGGGAATTCTTTCACAGTGTTTTTTCAGCATTGAGAGAAGAAAAGCTAAGGATGTCTCTTGCCTTAGTCCTTCTTGTGGACATGTGCTGAAAGCCAGGAGTGGTCCTGTGCCTGGAAAAGTCCATTCTCTGGTGTTAGTAAGTGATAGACAAGGTTGTGTATTTACCAACATCAGGCATCCACAAAATATTGACATAAGTGTTTTAGGGTACAACTGGCCCTAAACCTGACACGACAGTTAATATCATGCCAGTTGAAAGTTTCGTAAGTTCTGATATGACGTGTTCCGTGGGCATTGAAGTCAGAGCTGCCTTGCTCATCCCCAGCCCTCTCAGATCATCCCCCTGTGCCTGGCTCACAGCTCCTCAATACGATGCTTTGTTCGTTGTAGCATGGTGGGATTTTTATAGATTCAAATAAGTTGGAGGTAGTTTCACATTTTTAACAGCTAAAAACATACTAATCATAAAGCTTAGATTCTCCCAAGTAGGGAGGCTGCATCCTGGATGTGTTAACAGAGGAACCACATAGTGTGATGGATTCTTTGTCCCTTGGAGCTTCCCTTTGCCTCCCCGAACCATATATGGTCTAGGCAGCTTTCTAGAGACTTTCCTTATGCAACATGTACTTGTACTTGTACAAGAAATGTACTCCTTTGTGCTGTCTGAGGCATTTTGGTTGTATGGAGCTTGTTAAATTTAGATTCCCGGCATAGTTTCAGATGTGGATGTATGCTCAGAGAAAGGGTAGGAGCTAAAGCCATCAACTGCTGCCAGATGGGGTTCCACCCTGGCTCTGTTGCTTACTGGCTGTGACACCTGTGCCTCTGTTTCCCCCTCTGTAAGATGGCATGAACAGTGGTACCCCCTCGAGGGTTTGTGAGGTTTAAGTGAACCAATGACCATTAGGACTTTACAGTGGTTCCTGGACCACAGTAGAACACTGTCCATGGAAGTGTAAGCCATCGTCACTTTTGTCAACATCACCAGTCATTAATGCATGCACTGTCCCCTGGCTTTTTTTTCTTTCATCCAGCAGTTAGGATTTTCTGTCAAACAAAAGAAAGCCTCTATGTTTCACACAGTGTACGTTCAGAGGAAACAACAGCAGCTGTATGAAAATAGTAATGTTCCTTGCAGAGTCATTATTTGTAAATTTAGTCAGAATGTTTGATCTACAAGTTTTTGTTATAGATATTGTCTTGTAATTGGAAAATTCTCTAAGAGCAGCTCCAATGAACATTCCTTTTTGATGGTTGAGGTGTCACTTTTGTGTGGTAAATAAGTTGTGATACAAAAACACCAAATACATGTTGTTCAGGACAGGCATTTGTGACAGCATGGCATGGGACAGAGTGATGTTGGGTATCCCCACGAGGAGCTTAGATGAACCCAAGGGAAAGTCACATTTGTTGGTGTAAGAGCTATTAATATTAGAAAGAATTTAAAAATAATAATAAGGTATTGGGATATCAGTTAGCACCAAATTAGATAACTACAACTAAATAGCCTTTCATTAATTCTGAAACCTGAAGTTGAAAGATTTCCATTTTCCTCGTCAATATGTTTATCTCCCTCAAACATGTTTCCAGCTGTGGGATAAATTATGAAGAATTATTTCACTTTGATTTTTAATATTGCCAATGCAGCAGTTTTGCAATGAAAGAACAGTGGTTATAGGAATGACTATTTAGCCCTCCAGGACTACTGTGTATACCTGTGTTGCCAACAACACATGGGAACTTAAGAGGCAGGTGAGTTTAATATCCATCCACTGAGAACACTATAGGCCCTTATGGGTTTTTGTACTGGAGTCATGATGATGAATATGACATGAACTTCACTTAGAGTCTGTGCAGGGATAGGGGAAGTATGTTCTTGAAAGATTCCTATCAGACAGTTAAGATTAGCGGGTTTTTAGATGCGGACCTATCCTGAAGGTTCCAGGCCCTCCAGGTGCTAGGTGAGGTGACTGCAGGGTTGCTCTGGTGTGGATAATGAAACTCTGAGCAGGGCACATGTCCCAAGGTTCTGGCTGAGCCCCTTTGACATTCCACGGAGCCCTGACCCTGACTCTGCCCGGGCACGTACTGGAGGCAGCCTCAGGGTGGCACAGGGATTCGGGGCACGGCTAGCGGCACTTCAGGGTGCTGGGAGGCTTACCGACCTCCTGTTGTAAACTTGGGTTAGTCTTTTCCAGAGCAACTGAGATTGGACTCCACCACCTCAGGGTCAGGAGCTGGAAGTGCTGGCTCATGCTCAGGTAGATCCCGGAGAAGAGCTGTCAGCGTGAGCTCCATGCCTCCCAGGTCCTGCCGGTTCGAGAGGCTTGCCCAGCACCAAGGCTCCGGGCGTTGGGAGTGCTGCCTGCCTGCCAGCCAAGAGATGTGAACCACCGCAGTGAACTGACAGTGAATTAGCAGGCTCTTAAACTGCCATTTTTTCTCCATTCTGTGTTTTTATAACTCTGCTGCATAGACACCAGATTATAAATCCTGTGCACATAGTCTCAGAGTTTCTGGATTCAACCCCAGAGAAGACTCATTTGGTTTTGAGGAATACTTAAAGAAAACGTTGGTCGGTTCCATTTTCCCACATAAAGTGCTGCATAAGGGCTCTGCCGTGACAGCCAGACGTGTCCACACAGCCCTCGGGGAGTGTCTGCAGTGGACTCAACTGCTTTGGAGGGAAATGGTTCCAATGGGTTTCCCATCCTCCATCTTTGTTGCTAAAATTGTGTTCCCTGTGTTGTGTTTTGTTAATGTAATGAGAACCCACTACCCCTACTGTGGGGTCTAGGTGGGAGAAGACTGGGACATCCAGGACTAACACAGGGCTTGGCAGGAGCTCTGTAGGTGTGCTCCATCCTGAGGGGGATCCAAACCAGTCCTCACCTTGGGGATTTTGGGTGAACTAAGCAATAAAGAGGTCAGGAGAGGTCATGAAAGTCAGTTTTATGGTTTGAGTGAAGGCCAACCTTAGAAAATGGGGCCCAGGGTATGGAACTTTATGGTGGAAGACATAGGGGGTGGGGGGCAGTTTTTTCCTTGCGTCTTTGAGTAACCTGACCAGCGCCCTGCTCTCTGCTTTCTAGTGGTCAGTGGCTGTGCTGTTTGCTTAGTATCTGCATTATATCAATCTGATGTGTTAGAACCTAACTATTGCCGAATTACAGTGTGACATATTTTAGATAAGATTCCCCACCTCACCCCCAAACCAGTACTCTGCCATTTAAAGACGAAAGTTAAAATGTTTTATTTTAGTCTTATGGGATAAATTAATCTTGAGAAGAGCAATACTTATTGAACATTTTATGTATGTATATGGCCATCCCTTTATATCTTATTTATAAGTGAGCAATTCTCTTATAAATCAAAGATTCCAAATAATTTTCTTAAGTTTGACTCAAGGTTTGAAAAACGATAGCCCATGCCACCAAAGCAAGCCCATCATACCTGTTTTTGTAAATGAAGTTTTATTGGAACACATTCATACTCCTTTGCTTACCTCTGTGGCTGCTTTCTTGCTACGATGGCAGAGCTAAGGAGTTGTGACACAAACAGCACGGCTTTCGAGTCTCTTTACAGAAAAAGTTTACTGAACACCAGTGTATTTGGTAGAGGATTAACTAGTCTCTCCTTGGACACCTCCATGTCCAAGAACCTCTTCATCTTATGAGGCAACTTGTTTCATTTTCAGACAACTTAAGAACGCTAGAAGATTCTTCCTTTTTAGAAACAAACAAAACCCTACTTCCTTATAACCTGGTTCCTTTGTGTTGGTTCTATTTGTATCTTATGAACCATAAAAAATAAGTCAAATATCCCTTCAAGATAGTTGCCCTTTTGAATATGTGAGGACAGCTATTCTGTACCCTCTGAATATTTCCTTCTCCGGATTCAACATTTCCTGTTCCTTTACCTGTTCTTTAGTCCATTTGATAAATTCTAGTTTAACAACCCTCTAAACCATGTCCCGGAGAATTAAAATGCCATATTTGAGGGTTGTAGCCAATAGATATCAGACCCAGACTGTTGACTAGCCTTATTTTGGATGCCATGGCCCCTGGGATGCAGCTGAAGACCGTGTCATCTTTTTGGAACTCATTGACATGGGCCAGCAAAGCACCTTGGACTCTCTGACCCTTTCAGCTGTTAGCCACGTCACCAGTGTATTATGCTTACATTGTTGTTATTTTTCATAGAACTTTTTAAACTTTGTTGTATAAGATTTGGACCCTCTTTCCAACCTGATCTTTTTGTATCCTGTTTTATCTATTTGCCCTCGCTCTCAACTTTATCTTTGAATTTCGTATGTATGTTGTCCAGGTCCCTCTTTGAGGCCTTGTCCTTGGGCTTACCCCTGGATCATCCCCGTGTACTTGACTCCAGATGAACTGCCTTCACAAGTGTCATGAAATGTACTACTGTTGGCAAGCGACCATCAGCCCATTATCTTAAGTCCATAGACCCACTTCCTTTCTCTTATGCTGTTCTAATCTTCAGCTGAAAAGCAGTGGTTTAAGTGGCTTTGCTGGCAGTGCTGATGAATGGGGAGCTCCTCTTCAGATGTTCTCATCGTCCTCTTTGACTTGAACGAAGGTTACTACCTGGGGCCATGAAAGTTTTGACTTAATTGACTGTGCTACCTTTCTCTATTAATCATGCCTTTTTGTGTTCTGTGATTCTGGTGCTTTGATATCTTGAGGCCTTGCTCACTCTGGAGAGACTGTCCCTCCCAGAACTAGTTAATATCTAGAGACAGTAAGTGAGTACACCTTTCATGTGTAAACTAAGCAATCCAGAGCCCATGCCCTCCTCCGTCCTTCCAGCTCCCGTATAGGGCTCTCACACTCAGGTCCATTATCCATCTGCCCTCCTCACCCCAGGGCCAGGTACCAGCCAACTAGGGACAGCCCCTACACCCCAGAGCCCACTGCAGTATTCAACTCCAGCCAATACTAAGCCTGCTTACCCTGCCTCACCCATTCCTTCCTGCAGAAGCCACAATTAAAGCCCTTGTTCATGTTTCCCTCTGCCTCCTGACCGACCTGGTGCTTCCCTGTGTGGCTCTGTGCGGCCTGGTGCAGCACTCCTCTTGGGAACTGCAGGTAACAAGCTGTCTTTTCGGTGGCAGTCGTCTCCTGATCTGCTGGTCTCACCATACGTGAGTAACAATAAACCCACCATTATAAAACATGTTGAGATTGTCATATGCTGAGAAATGGATAAAGATTAGGGCAATTTACTGGATGCAGAGTGGACCCATCAATTCCTTATGTCTGAGCACTGAGACTGGAGAAAAGGTGTAGCAGAGCCTGAGTACCGAGAATTTCCTCTTCTGGTGAAGTAGGTTGGAGATACCCAACCCAGCTCCATCATTATGACTCCATGTGTGGAAAATCACAATGAGTTTTGACAACCTAGCTCCATCCAATGGGAAAAGGTCCGTAATAGACTCTGGTCTGGCATAGTCGAGGTTTTTTACTTTCAGTGCTGAAGCCCAGGCAAATGGGAAAGCATCTCTCAAGTGTTTTGTCAATCGTGAGATAAGCAAAGTCGGTGCAATGCTGAATAAACTGGAGTCTCCTACTTGAGCCTCATAACAAATGAAGCACATGATTGTGGACTGCTCGCCTCACTAGGTCCTATCGAGAAACCAAGATTAAACTTTAAAATACATTTTAGTTTAAGTTACTGGCATGAATGATAAATCCCTTCAGAAGAACACTTTACCATGCAGCTAAAGGTCCTTTTTCTGCCCCGATGTCGCATTGATTGCTGTAGCCTTATATGGTTTGTTGACATGGTTTGAAAAACAAAAATGTATAAGCTCTCCAGATGGCTTTCAGAGGGTTTATTAGTATCTTGGCCATTTGAAACTCCATTTCATCTAAATTGGGAGAGTGAAAGAGGTGAGTAGGAGAAAGACCATTAAAATAGGAGGAGAAGAAACCTCTTTGTGTCAAATGTCAGTGGCTCAGACTGGGAGAGTGGCCATTCTGAATTACTGGAAATAGAAAGATGATTTTTAAGCTTTCTTAGTGGAAATATTCTAACTGGTAAATAAGGGCATTCTGGCTGAGGCACTTTCTTGTACCTGTGGGGGAAATCAAACTTAAATTCTGAAAGGGAATCATAATGCTTTATATTTTTAAACACAAATGATATATTTTTCAAGCAACACCTATAAAGTAATGAGTTTTATTCTTTAGTTCACACTTTTTTTTAAACCAGGAATAGGAATTAGTACAAAAATATAGGCGCTCACTTAAAGTCTATTTAATTCCCAAAGAGTATGAAGATATAAGATATAAAAACAGGAACATTTTGAAAGTTTCAGCTTATTACACTTTAAGATCATGGATGACATTTCATAGAAAGTTTAAAAGAAATCACCAGCATAAAATTGTGTGATTGGAATTTTAGAGCAAACAGCTCTCTTCTGGTGAAAGGAGAGCTTTCTGGATGAAGTCAAAGGCAAGGGAAAACCTGGGGAACAATGGCCATTGTCTTTAATGGGTGCTGTTCCTTTTCCTCCTGGTAACAGCCTCTTCCTTTCCTAAAGGAATCACTGCAGTGAAGTTGCTGAATAAATGAGGAGGGGGAATCATACCCATCCTTCTGCAGCAGAGAGAGGCCCAGCCCGTGAAAGCAGGCCTTTGTGTGCGCTGGGCTGGGCCCATGGCAAACAGGGCACAATCCAGCTATTGTTTGTTTGGGAAAAGCTACGGCATCCTATTGCAATTATTTACGGAAGAAAAGATTTGATGTTTTTGGAAGAGGTTGGGTGTGTGGGGAAGTGGGAGGGAGGGAGACTCACCTCTTGTGCCATCCATTCTGGATCTCTCAGTGTGTAGGAGAGAGTGTTATGTGATCCCACGTGTTGGGGCAGTGAAATTCAAAGCATCCCCAGCTTTGGTCACAGGAATGAGAGGAGGGTTCACCTTCCCCTACGTAAGGCTGATGGGAGGCAGCTCTGTTCCCTTTGAGCCTTCCGGTCCCTCTGACTTTTTGATGCTTTCTTGTACTATTGCCCACACTCCCTCCACGCTGGCTGAAGTCTGGACCTGTTGTGTTGATTCTTAACTAAATGTTAGTGAAAACGAGAACATGTTTGCAGCATCACCACTCACCCTCAGTGTGCATCCCGAAGCTGGCTGCTCTCCCCTCCTGCAAAGGGGTGTCCCACACTCCTGCACAACGGGCATTGCTTGAGACGCTCTTTCTGACCCCCCAGCCCACATGCCCAGTCCTCTCCGATTGGAATTCATGTTCTAACAATTACAGCCCTCCTGCCTGTGCCCACTTCATCTCCCCTCTGAAACATCTGCCTTTCTCTCCTGTGGCGTTCATCATGCCCTTCTCCCTCTGAAGCTTCCCTGACCCTAATCAGGGGTCTTTCACTGATTTCCCTGACCGTCTGTGATTTGAGCGCCCAGCCCTCAGGACTCTCCCTGAAATTCCGACCAATAACTCCAAGAGCTGATTGGTACCTTGCCCATAGCAGGCCATCAGGAGTTTGTGTGTTTACTGTTCCATTATACATTTTCCTTTAGAATCATCATTCTTCATACTGCATTTGTGTGCAGACCGCCCTTTTCAAAGATCCAGTAATTCAGAAACACCTGTGTGTATGGAGTATGGTAGAAAGAACAGACGTCGATCCTGGTTGGCGGGTCTCTCCCCATCTGCCTTCCCCTTCCTCTTTGGCCTCCACGAGTTGCCTTAGGTTTCTGGGGCAGCTCAAGCCTGGGCCCTTGAGAAGTTGCGTGTGAGCCTTACTGAAGTGACACATATCCTTCCTCACTCCATGGCTGCAGATAACAAACACTGGGGACTAACTTTGCATCTCCTTGGGCCTGGGTGCTTTTTTTCCCCAGGCCTGTGCTTTAACATAACATTGAGACTTGATGCTCCCCGGAGTGAACAAATATGAATAACTACTCACTGTAGATATTACCATTAATTATTCTTTCCTGTCCCACTTGGTCCCCAGAGGACTCTGAGATTGGCACAAACACGATGACTTTCTTTGGGAGGTGGGAGTGGGCCAGGCTCAGAGAGTGGCTGGAAATGCCCAGTTTAAGTTTGAAACCTGCAAAGTCAGGTCCATTCACTTACTTATCGATTTAACTGATACTTAGCCTCTACTCTGTGTCCTGTCCCAATATAGCAGCGAATGAGATGGAATAGGTTTCTACTGGGTTGGGGGTGGGGCGGTACTGTGTTAGGCTGAGGAGTCAGGGGAGCCTCTCTGAGAAGGTGGTTGCCAGGGGTCAGCCGTGGGACGTTAAGGGGGAAGAGCAAGAACAAAAAGCCGTGAAGCAGATGCAGACTGGTGCCCAGGAGGCTGGAACTTGGCAGAGGAAAGAAACGGTGTGTTAAACAGCTTGGGCTGTGATACCAAAATACCAGCGCCTAGGTGGCTTAAACTAGAGCGATTTATTTCTCACACTTCTGGAGGCTGGAAGTCTGAGATCAGGGTGCCGGCATGTTTGGGTGCTGGGGAAGGATCTCTCCTGTCTTGTAGATGGCTGCCTGCTCACTGTGTTCACACATGGCAGAGGGAGGTCTGGTGTTGCTTATAAGGACACTAATCCTGTTGTATCAGGCCCTTACCCTGATGACCTCGTTTAACCCTAATTACCTTCTCAAAGGCCACTCCAATACAGTCACGCAGGGGTTAGGGCATCCACATAGTAATGGGGGTGGGGGACACTCGTACAATGAGTCCATAGCACTGAGTTATGAGATGGACCAGAGTGGTAGGCAGGAGCCAGAGCAGGTGGGGCCCGTAGGCTGTGGCAAGAGTGACAACTTAACTTGACCTGCAGCAGGGAGCCAGTGGTGGGTTAGAAACACACACGCTCTGATTTATATCTTATAACAATCACTCTGGCTGCTGTGTGGAGAATGGACCAGAGCCGGGGGAGGGGCAGTAAGACCAGTGAGGAAGCTATTGGGATAACCCAGTGGAGAGATACAGGTGGCTTGGACTAAGCTGGGTGTCAGCGTTGGGATTAGTGACATTTGGGGTCAGATAAGTCTTGGCTGGGGGGCCGTCCTGTGCATTGTGGCGAGTTCCGCAGCATCCCTAGTCTATACCTACTAGATACCAGCACTCCCTCCCTATGACAGTCAATTGCCAGATGTGCCTGGGAAGGGGATGGGGGTCAGTGGGGTGGGGCAAAATTGTCCCCTGATCACCTCGGGGTCAGAGTGATAGCAACTGATAGTGAATTGATCTAGGAATATCTGGGGATTTGTGAAATGTATAGAATATGAAGAATGGAGGGAGAAAAATAAAGATAACAGAGACTTCTTGGCTTGGATAGAACAGGGGATGGAGGTGTTGGTTCCTGAGCTGGAAGGGGAGTGGGGGAGGAGCAGGTCTGTTTGGGAAGCGTGTAGAAGGAGCAGGAGCTCTGTTTTGCATTTGCTGAGTCTGAAATGCCTCTTAGACATCCAGGGGAAGAGCTAAGAGGGAGCTGGATATCGGAGTGTGGGGTTCAGCAGTCAGGGATGAAGGCAGCATTTGGGATCATCTACTGTTGCTGCCCTTGTAGGAAGGATGAAATGATCTAAGGGTTTTCAAACTCTGTAGTCTTGGGACTCCTTTACCTGGTTAAATATTATTGAGAGAACCCCAAAGAGCTTTTGTTTATGTGAGTTATATCTATTGATGTTTACCATATGAAAAAGTAATATTGAATAGGTGAAAAATATTTATTAATCATCTAAAAAATAATAAACCCATTACCTGTAAACATATTTTTGTGGGGGGGGGGACCTTATCCCCCGCCATCAAAGTAGTGAGGAGAGAGGTGATGTGTTTCAAAATCTCTTTAATGTCTGGCATAATAGAATTCATTTGGGTTCTGATATCTCTTTCCGCATTCAATCTGCTATCAGTATCACACACTGAAAAAGTCCACTGTACACTCGTGAGACGGTGCGAGTGAAAAAGGCAAGTAATATCTTCGCAGTGTTATGAAAATTGGTTAATCTCATACCCCCTGCTCCCCGCCTTCCCAGACCTGGGCAAAAGGGCTGCAGAACCCCCAGGGGTCCACAGACCACACTGAGAGAATTTTTTTTTTTTTTTTGTATAAGAATGTTCATAGCAGCTTTATTCATAACAGCAAAAAAAAAAAAAAAAAAAAAAAAAAGTGGAAACAGCCCAGGTGTCCACCAACAGGAAAATGGAAAAAACAAACTGACATATTCATACAAGAGAATACTCAGCAATAAAAAGGAATGAACCACTGATACAGGCAACATGAATTAATCTCAAGAACATGCTGAGTGAAAGAGGCATTATGCTTTGCGTGATTTCATTTATGTGAAGTTTTAGAATAGAAAAATTTAATCTGTGAGGCAAAATAATCAGAACAGTAGTTACATCTGAGAGTTGGGGTAGGGAATGACTGGGAAGGGGCATGAGGAAACTTTCTGGCATGATTGCAATGTTCTAAATTTTGAAAAGGGTTTGGGTTACACAAGTGTATGGATTTGGGAAAAATCAGCAAATATATACTTAACATTTATGCGTTACACTGCATGTGAATGTACCTTAAAAATTTAAAAAATGAAACCATACTAAACCCTACTTAATGATATGCCTTTTGAAGTGTTAGGGGGATATATACTGATGGCTGCAGTTTATTTTGAAAAGCATCATAAAAATAACATGGATGGATACGTAATAAAACATGTAGAATAAAATGTAGAATCCATGTGGTTGATATTTGGGTATTTACTGTAAAATTCTCTCAATGCCGTCGATCCAGAGATTCAATTCCCTGATTTTTATGCTGTTCAGCGTGTGGCTGAGGCTCATCAACACTCCCTCACAGATAATGAGTTCCGTACCCCTAGCTGATATTTCAGTTTGGCCCTGTTTAACTAGGGACTTGCTGAAGCCATTTCCATATATGTATAGATTTAGCTTTACTCTCTGCTCATCAAAAGACATATACACGGGTACCTTCATATCACAGAAGTATGTCCTAAACAGCAGAACGTTCCAAGAATATGAAGAAAAGTTTTAATTATATAATTAATAACTGAGTTACCTGGGTAGTGAAAGAGTCATCCTTTTTAAGCAACACAATTAAAATAATTATTTTTAAAGGAAATATCTCTGAAGGACATTTTTAAGTGCTTGCATTGAAGAGAATATAATGAACATAATCTCACTTTTCTCAGTACGCAAGGTCATCACTGTGAAAGTAGCTTCATTCTCTGATGAGATAATAAAGTGAAGTTCCCAGGTGGGCAGAGTAGAGTTTTTCATCTGTGGCAATTGAGACCCCCTTTAAAGGTAAAAGATATTCAGTGTTATTTATAAATTACTCTGCTATAGAGATACCTAAATACTACAATCATTAAACTAGGCATAAATGTCTTATGATTCTGGATCTTTTTTATAGCTATAAGTTAAATAAATGTACACATTAGATGCAGATAAGACCCCAAAATTCAAACCCAAACATCAGTTTCGTGACATGGTGATACTTTGCTGAAACCAAATCAGCACTTAGAATGTGAATAAATAACTGACCTCAAAGGCATGAGTACCTTTGAGTTGTGGGATGCCTCCCTTTGGCATTTCAGGTAGCTTTTCTTTTTAAGTATTGAAGAGCCTCAGTTCACACACAGCACCATGACATAATTTGGTCTTTACATGGGTATGTAAACACGTGTTCGTATATTAAATGCACCTTTTCTCTTCCTCTTGGTGTACAACAACTAGAATAACACAGTCTGCTTCCAGTGTGTTTTTGATGTAAATGCTGATGCTAAAATTGCAGCACTAAATTCTAAGAAGGTTAAATAGATGAACTAGAAGTTAGAAAAATAGATCATACTCAAAATGAAAACAAACAAAATGAAAATTATTAAGGGAAACTCTCAAGCCCCCAAGAGTGTGCTTGACAACTTTTGGTGTGAGAAGCACTGCACTGTGTAAATGGCCTATGAGTGCCTGGTTTTTGAGATCTGTGTTGGCTTTTGTATAGCTGCCTTTTTTTTGCGTTCTTCATGTTGCTTTTGTTCTAACTGATTTTATCACTGCCTCCAGCCTTACTCCCTAAAATTGGCTGCTTCTGATCTACTATAGGCTTAGAACTTAAATATTTAATTTTGCTAAAAGTATATGCAAGTTAATGTTCAGTAGACCATGAATTTAGATGAATAAAACAGAATCGTGAATACATAGTCATCATGGCCCCTTCCTTGCTGGATTTTGGATATGTAACCATTTTGGAAGGGAGTGGAAGGGGAAAGGGTGGCTTGCTAGCTAATTGAGTTATGGGTAAGGTAGGTGCTAGATGTGCATAGTACTCTAAGATGCCTCAAATATTTTGACACCTAGTATGACTTCTTTTCCACAGATGATGAAGCCAAGGCAGAGAAATGAGATGTAGCTCTCTGACCTTCGTTAGTGATGGGAGTGCTACTGATTTATTCATGAAACTCAGTCTCAAACTACTAAATTTGCTTGCTTTGATATCTGCAAGGAACTTTAGGAATAGGATGCCTGGGACCAATAGGCCAAGATTTGAAGTGTCATAGGGTGGAAGGGAATTAGTTACTGGCCTAGCACATGGAGAGATGTGCTCACGTGCACACACACACACACACACACACACACACACACACACACACAGGTTTACATTCACAGTGGCTTCTGAATTCCAACTCCAGACCAACTCAGTTCCCTTCCCCACCACAGGTAGTCATGAACCTACAAAGGGTGTATGAAGTGCTAAAAATATTTGCAGAGTATGTTGCTAATATGAACTACTCTATAAATGATAAGTAATAATTGACAAGAAAGTCTGGGTAGAGCAGATCAGTGCAATCACAAAAAAGAGAGGGCTTCCCTGGTGGCACAGTGGTTAAGAATCCACCTGCCAATGCAGGGGACACGGGTTCGAGCCCTGGTCCGGGAAGATCCCACATGCTGCGGAGCAACTAAGCCCGTGCGCCACAAGTACTGAAGCCCGTGCTCTAGAGCCCATGAGCCACAACTACTGAAGCCCATGCACCTAGAGCCCATGCTCCACAACAAGAGAAGTCACCGCAATGAGAAGTCTGCGCACCACAACAAAGAGTAGCTCCCGCTCGCCGCAACTAGAGAAAGCCCGGGTGCAGCAACAAAGACCCAACACAGCCAAAAATAAATAAATAAAACAGATTAAAAAAAAAAAAAGATGTCAGGCCTTCAGAAAGGTGGAAAATTCCCTTCATCTCTGCAAGAACTGTTGTAAAGCAGTTGAGCCACCCTCAAATAGTTTTCTATAGTGAGTGTTCCACAGCAAAGACGGCCCTGAGAGAGAAACCCTTCCTGAGGCCCTGCCTTCCTTCCTGAGATTTGCGCCCAGGGCAGTGATGGAGTATGGGGCTTGGTCCTACCCCTGGCCTGCAGGCCAGGGCCAAGTTCTCCTGAGTGTGTTCACGCATCTCTTGGTGATGTTTCCGGCAGGGAGCAAGTAAGTACAAGATTGGGGTCATATGCATGTTTTAGTCTTGAGGCCTTTGTATGTTTGGTTAATGTGGCTACATTTCCCACACGATGATCAAGTTCTAGAGTGATAGGAGTTCCTGTCTTACAAGAGCCCAGTGAGCCTAACTTAAAATTTAAAATGCATTTTGACCTGTGGGTATTGGAAGCTGGTGAGTCATTGGGCTTCTCATTGGTTTGGGTTTGTAAAGCCTGTTAATTTTTTTTTAAACACATTATCCTAAAAGGAAGCGTTTTGCTTTGAGTTGAACATAAAAAGTTAATAATGTTGCACCAGATCCTTGAACTCTCTGTACTGTTTTGGGACTTGTGTGGTCACCCACTGTATAGAAGATGGAAAAAAACAGAACAAACTGCTTTATTTTCCAAATCAGAAAGGAGTTGTTCCAACTTCTGGTGGTCACATTGTTAACACAAAAACAGTAGAGTTAGGTGAAATAAATTAAGATGACTTATTGTGGAGAAAGAGAGGTAGTGTTTGACTAAATTAGAAACATTCTCTGAGTTTTTGACGTGTGAATGATTTAAATGCGGCTCCAGCACAGGATTGCATGTGGTTTCCATTTTACAGTTTTCCTGCTTGAAAACAAACTGTCAGGATTTTTATTTAAGTTGATCCGATTTAACTCATTCAGGGCTCAGCAGCAACCTTTGCTCCTCTTCCCATCCCCCTCCTTGTGCCAGGAGGAAAGTCTTAACACGGTGGTTGTGCTATTTGAAACCTTCATCTCACCAGTTCTGTTATAAACTGGGTGAGGTTAAACATAGGATGTTTGACACTTCATGACTCCATAAGACATGCTTCTTCCTCTCTCTTTCTCTTCTAAATGACTTGGCCTGGTGAGGTCCTGAAGTCCCCGACAAGGGGGAAGCTGAAATACAAAGTTGAATAACAAAGTGATGTCACCAGGAGCCAATTGGAACAGTTGGCATCACGTGCCTGGCAGCGACTTCAAATGCCCATCACACAAGAGTAAGGGCTTCAGACCCCCTCCCTGCCCCCATGCCTCCGGTCAGCAGCAGACTCTTCCAAAGAACAGAGGCAGAGCAGTTACTAAGCCAGGCTGAGCAGTTCATGGAGCTTCCATCTTTTTTTTTTTTTTTTAACATCTTTATTGGAGTATAATTGCTTTACAATAGTGTGTTAGTTTCTGCTTTATAACAAAGTGAATCAGCTATACATATACGTATATCCCCATATCTCCTCCCTCTTGCGTCTCCCTCCCACCCTCCCTATCCCACCCCTCTAGGTGGTCACAAAGCACCGAGCTGATCTCCCTGTGCTATGCAGCTGCTTCCCACTAGCTATCTATTTTACATTTGGTAGCGTATATATGTCCATGCCACTCTCTCACTTCGTCCCAGCTTACCCTTCCCCCTCCCATGGAGCTTCCATCTTAGCAAGATAGCAGGCTCTCACAAAGCATCAAGACTAATTCAAAGCTTATTTTCTGTTTTTGCCCTACCGATATGGCCAAAATCATTTCTTATTGAGTGAGAACTGGGATAGGGTCAGCTTTGATTCCAGTTGACCTTTGGGAGCTGAGCAGGGCTGGTCTGTGAGCCTTGTGGCACCTTTCCAGGTGACAGACCCCTGGGGCTTTAAGCTAACATTACTTTTCCTGAGCTTAGAGCAATAACCTCTTGGTTTCATTAGCATGGGAGATTGTGCACAGCCTCCACAATTTTCTGTTTGTGACCTAATAGTTAAAACTCTCCAAGGACATGCTTCTCACTTGGACCACCCTGGTTTAAAAAAACATAACAACCATGACAAAAAAACAAAAGCAACTTGGTTGAACTACTACTTTCAAGCATATTCTCAGAGAAGAGACTAGACATCTTAAAATCAAGCAAGAGGACTGTACTGATCTTTTATCATTCAGTCTTTTGTGAATGATGTGGTTCAAACAAAACTGAAATGAGAACAGTCTTTCTCACCGAAAATATGTTTGTTGTGTTCAGATGGAACTAACTAGCGGAGGTAACAGGAGAGCGGAGGTAACAGGAGAGCGCAGTAGTCTGTGCCACCCAGGTGGCGCTGCTTCTCCCCAGGTAGGAAAGAGCAAGTTCACCGCCTGTGTGCACACCCACCTGTCTCTTCTTACTTTCCCATGTGTATCAAGTGGCTCATCATAATTAGGCAGGACTTGGAAGGAATTGTCCTCTCTGTTCCTCTCCTTCATTCTTTTAGCAGATGCCCCCCATTTCCCTCCCTCTTTTGGTCCCCCTGCCTCTCCCCTAATGTGGTCTCCTGGTTAGAGCCCTCACCATCAGCCTTTCCTCCCCGCCGATCCATCCTGTAAAGTAGCCAAACTGTTTTAGCTAAAGCACTGCTTTGGTTAAGGCACTCGCCCACTCAAAATTATTCATAAAGGCTCCCTATTGTCTCTGATGTGAAGTCCTAACTGCTAGACTTAGCTCTCCCTGCTCCATGCCTAGGCTTATTTTTTTCAGCTTTCCGGAAATTCCTGCTAAGATGTCTCCCACCCTCAATCCTCCATTCATGCTTTCTCCCACGTGATTGGACTTCCTTCCCTCATTCTTTCCTTGACCATCACTCCCTAACTAAGGTCTATTTTTTCCCTAAGTTGTAATTTTCAGTCCCTCCCCTAAGACTTGATCATGCACTGAGCTGTTTTTTTCTTTAACTTCACAAACTTGGTATAACCTGGAGGACGTCATAACGGTCAACTCCCTGGATTTGGGAGCCCGGTGGATCCCCTGGTGTTAATCAGCTCTGTGACCTTTGTGGCCCTCACCGTCACTTTCCATATCTTTCAAGTAGAATGATCATCTCTACCTCTCAGGGATGTTGTGGGGATGAAATGGTGTGGCCTGTGTGTGTAGAGTGCTTCTGGCAGTGCCCGGTGTGTTAAGTGCCCATAAAGCACTGGTCGTTTTGATAGTGATGGACTCCTGGAAACATGGAGATCCCCAATCCTTCTCCCACGTCCGGACACCTGCATGTTGCAGAAGTTCAATAAATATTTATTTCGTCCGTTACTTGTGTACATACACTGAAATTAGCTGAGTATTTTAAAACCAGCCCAACTGTACATTTCCTTCAGGGATTTAACTTGCTAAATGTAGAAGAATAATAGAATAGGTAAGCTGTATTTTTCTTGTGATTCTACGTACTATCCATGTTGCAACTTAAAGATTTTTGGAAAGCAATGTAAAAATGATTTACTCTTCTATAACTGGTTTCCTGAAAGCAAAATGATATTTATGTGAGCTGCAATGAAAGATGCAACTACTGTAATTTATCACCGAGGAGTATTTTCAGAGTGTACGGAATGACTAAAGCTTAAGTGTATTAAACATTCTAGAGGAAGACATTTAGACTATAAATCTATAGACTTTTTGGGGAATTTGTTTTCCTTCTTCTCTGCCAGGTATATGAAGATCTTAAGTTCTTAGGCCTCGGTGGGAGGAAGATTTAAGTTTCCAGGAGTACAATTGTATCTCTTTTAAATTTTCTATTGTTTATCAGTGACACATATAACCATTTTAGGGAAGTGTTTACTGTAACATTCCCCACTCTAGCTCTGTGTAGTTGTCTGGCAACCTATGTGATAAAGATAGAAGGAAGTGCTCTATTTTGTTGCTGACAAGGATATCTTGAAAGTGCTGGAGCACCTGAATAGGCAATAAAACCTTGAGAACCACGCCCGGAGCAGCTTGCTCACTATGACGTGTCTATGGGGTTTATAATGGGAGGCCAAACAGCTGCCTACGATTACTCTCTCTTTATATCACACTAATCACTCTCCTTAGAAGAAAGAACAAGGAGATAGTTTATTTTAAAATGCAATTGCTATGTTACTAAGATTTGAATTTAGTACTGAGAATAAACCATTATCTGTTATAGAAGCTGATTGGCTAAAAATGTTCAGTCTGCAAGCACCACCCACCCCCCATCCCTGCCTAAGAAAAAAGAAGAAATAACAAGTGAACATGACAGTAGAGTCTCACGTTGGCATTTTCATACCTGTGTTCAGGAGTTTGAGAGCGAATAGCTCTTGGAAAACATGTAGAATACATGGCAGTGGGTGTCTGAATATATACCTCAGGACACAATTCCGTTCAGACCCCTAGTCTAGATTGCTTTGTTGCATTTAAGTGCTGTTAACATCCTTAATGAACTGAAGAGGAAGCAGTTATGGGAAAACTGCTGGACTAGGTGTCACTCTAATGCTTATGAGGAGAGTTGGAGGAAACCCTCTGACTTGGTGAACTGGGCACTTGAAGGTAGTGTGAATTGGTTTAAAAGGCCATTTACTCCTCCTTTCGTAAATGGCCTTTTAAACCAACGCTCGCTTAGCTGATTAAATGTGGTCATTTAAACTGCTAGCAACAATCAGAAGGAAAAAGAGGTTCTCGTTGTGGCATTCCACAGTGGAGAGGGAGGCTTGAAAAGAAATTTTTCCTCCCATCCCCATCTCTCCTGCTGAAAGCTGATGCATCAGCCAGGTATCAAGTTTTCCCTACTGGTGGTAAATTGGCCTCCAAAGTTTGGTGGCAGAGGTTGCAGGTGTGGAGCGGGGGATGCTCTGAGAAAGAAAGGCAGTCAGGAGACATGTCACCCAGAGCATTCCACGCTGCATAAATGTACCCTTTAGAGTGGTCCCTCTCGCATGAATTAGACTGGCCAGTTTGACTCTTTATTGACTTAGAAAGGAGTGAGTTCTCATGTTCCTCCCAGCACTCTAGATGCTTGGCCTAAAATTTTCACAGTCCTTCCTTCAGCCTCAAGAGAGGCTGTTGGGAACTTTCCTTTGACTCCCAGGGAGTCAGGCTTCAGCCAGAATCCTAAAAAGAGCCCTCTCACCCAGTCATGTTAGACACGGCACCTTGGTTGGGTCCCTTCCACGGGGTGGGCTGGGAGACAGGATGGGCGAAATGACTCACCTGTACCTGACATCTTGTACTTCTGACTCGTTGGATTCTAACAGGGAGACAGAATGGCCTCTGGAAACGTTGGGGAGAACAAGGGTAGTTGATCCGTTTTGGACAGAGCACACACACTTTCCGAAACCCATCTAATCACATTGATGTTCAGTTCCTGTGCCCCTGCTGGCCGGGTGGTCTCTGTACCCCACCTCCTCTGCGAAGTAATTTATAATTTGCAAAGAAACACTTACAGGCATGAATGGGACCTACTATTCAAAGGAATCCTGAAGTGAGTATTTCTTAATTCATATTCGTCCTAATGTATTTACTGAGAATTTTTTTTTTCTATTTTGAAGTTTTCTTTTTTTAACCTAGGGAAGGCCTACTATGTGCTATTTAGTACATTTGCTCATCTTAATATCACAGTGCATGACAAAGTTGACCAATTCAGTTAAATGCCATACAGTCCTTTATATGAACTTGATGATATTTGAACTACTTGAGAGCAACTACTTTCAAGCCCTCAGAAACACTTAGTTACAATTGTTGGCCTAATTGCACATTATTCTTATTCAGTGAAACAAGTTCCTGAGGGCTTCTTAGGATACTGCGCCTTGTTATTATAAGTCCTTCTTGTTATAAGTCCTTACCAGTAGAAAAACTTCATTAATTTGAACATAATCTACAATTCAGGCTTGTATTCAAACAAGTCATTTTACCAGCAAGTCCAGCTCAAAGAAATTTTTTTAACCACATTTGATGTGTTTAGTAAGAGAAGACTATTTTTATTTTAATATATATTTATTTTATTATTTATTTGTCTGCGTTGGGTCTTCGTTGCTGCACACAGACTTTCTCTAGTTGTGGCGAGTGGGGACCACTCTTTGTTGCGGTGCACAGGCTTCTCATTGCAGTGGCTTCTCCTGTTGCGGAGCACGGGCTCTAGGTGCTCCGGCTTCAGTAGTCGTGGCACACGGGCTCAGTAGTTGTGGCTCGCGGGCTCTAGAGCGCAGGCTCAGTAGTTGTGGCGCACGGGCTTAGTTGCTCCGTGGCATGTGGGATCTTCCCAGACCAGGGCTCGAACCCGTGTCCCCTGCATTGGCAGGCGGATTCTTAACCATTGCACCACCAGGGAAGTCCCGAGAAGACTATTTTTGCTAGATTCCCTGTTGTTCCTGAGATCAGTTCCCTCCACATCTCTGGCATTATCCATGTCTGAGATTATGTGATGCTAAGTAACCGTAGCACTGATTTGATGGAATTGCTCCATGACTTTTCCACAGCAATAGCTGCTATTACCTTAAAAAATAACTTGAGTTCTTTTCCCCCTGTATCAAGGTGTTACACAAATATATATTTAGGCTGCTTGGGGGTTACAGATGGCAAACAACAAGTCCACGTTTAAGAACGTATTTGCAAGCCAAAATTAAGTGGTGAACCGCTCTGGGGTGTGGGTCTATGGGGGGGTAATGTCTACTTTGCTTCATTTTGTGGGATAATTTTTCACATTTCTATTTAGCATTCATGATGCTCTAAATAGAAGCAGGAGAACACTGTAGTTCTTGGTTCCCGGGAGAGGCAGGCCACGAGAGCGCCTACTGTTTGGGGACAGTCTGTGATTCTACGTCTTTTTATATGCAGCAATTATGACCTTGAAAGTGGGTGACTCTAATGTTGGTATTCATCGACTTGAAACATTTTCAATGCACCAATGCCAGAGACCAGATCGTCTCGGATGGACCAGAATTGACCACTGCTGTGTTTGGACCACAGTGTTTTGGTGAAATCTGATGCCCTCGCTTTTCTCTATGTACCTTGTATTTTATTGGAAAATAATTTATTTATGAAAATGACTGAGTATGAAAAGCAAAGTATAATTGAAGTTAAGGGGCAGTTCCATAGAGTTGTAACTAATTGACTAATCAGATGTCTATCATAAAATATGTTAAAGGTGGTTTTTCAATACTGAGACAACAGGGGCAGGTAGCCCGTCCTTTGAAGTCTTGTTTGTTCGCTTGTCCCCACTGTGTCCTGGCCTGGAATGTCCTTTCCCCTCCCTTCAGCAAAGCTGACCCACCCTTTGGGCTCAGCTCCAGCCTCACTCCCATATGGAATCACTACTGACTCCTGGACCCTCCTCCGAGCTTTTGGAGCAATGTTCCTGTCTTCCTCCTTTCTGCCTGGGTGAGAGTCCCTGGGAGCTCATCACCTTCATGGCTTTATCTAACATGCTGCAAGGTGCATTCTGCCTGGACCTGCCTTTCACCTGAGTTTTTTTTTTCTTTTTTTTTTGCCCCGTGTCTCCCATATCCACCAGACTCATGCATTGGGAAAGCCTCCCATCACCTCACACTCAGCCTGTGAAACACCACATGCCTTGCTTCTTCAAAGCCAGCCTGCCTTCTGGACTCTACCAGTGATATACTGGCCTCAGCTCAAAACCTTGAAATCTGTCATCAGGCACCAAATCCTGCCACTTCCTTTCTACTTAAAAGTTCACCTTTCCATTTGTTCCACCCTCATCCGACCCCAGGATTTCTAGCATCCTGAGTGAATTTCCTGCACCCACTTTCTGCACATCTGAATCCATCTTGCCTTCCCACCTGCCAGCTTAACACTCTTTTGCATGGATCCCGCTCAGGCCAGAAGGTCGCTCACTGTTACCGGAGCTAAAACCCACACCCCGCTTTCTACCTCACATGACCTCTTCCCCCCACTTACACTGGTGTGTGCTGTCCATACCTCTACCGTGTCTTGATGACATCACGTCCTCTTCTATTTGCCTGTGTGTCTGGGTCCTTTTCTTGTATTGCAGGAAATTCTTCCTCTCAACTCACAGACCTCACATTGCTTTTACCCTCTGGTGGTTTACGTCTGTTTAATTTTATCACTATGTACAGCTTCTGTGTGCCCAAGGAGATTGTAAACTCCTGGAGGGCAGGGATTAGGTTTTACAGCACTGGAGGGTAGACAGACGTCTTAATACACTCTTACAGCCCCTGTTGCACTCAGAGGTATAGGAATCACACATGTCTTATACCCTAATGGGTCCCTGGCACCTGGCGCAGACACAGGCACATTCTGGGAGCTCATTACATATTTAAATGAATGACTGAATGAGGGAGAGAGGCCAGGAAGGAAATTTTTTATATTTTACGTTATTAGGTTATCACTGAGATGTTTAACCTCCTCACAAGTTAGATGTTTTGAGCCACAGTCTAGGCATTTTATTCCTACTCAAGCAGCTGAAAGATTAAGGATAATCCTTTTACAGATATATGTTGACATGTCTCTGTGAATATGAATTAGCTATGTAAATCTTGATTGCCTTTCGTGGGTGCACAGTTTTCTCTCGCAAAGCAAACTTAAGTTAGGTGGGATGCCTCATGAAGATTTAGGCGTCTTTCTCTTCTCTCTTTTAAGACACAATTAATTACCTTATGCTAAATGGAAATTGGCTTCCTAAACTCTGTTTACTTGCTATGTCTACAAAAAAAAATTGATGTAATGTGAGCCAGGGCTTACAGAATTTCTGGCACATTCATCTGGTCCCTATTACTCACAGATTTGTAAAACCAGTTTCTTATTGCAAATAGTACTGTTATCTGTTTAATTGCTTCAGATCCTAAACAGTCTGTATCTGTGATAGTGATTGCATTCATTTGTGGCCTTGACTGGGCTCTGAATTTTGAGCTAGTGTGATGGGCTTGGGTTGGCTAAATGATGCTAACCATTACTTGGAGGAGATGGTGGGGACCACATTATGGATCCTCCCTCCAATTTATAACTGTCAAAGACAAGTCACTTTGGGTTGAAGTGTCTACTGGTACCCTCTCCTGAAACTCAGCAGAATGACATGTTGTGTTGGACCATACCAGAAAAGCAAACGAACAAACTTAGGTTCTTGTATTAACTCATTTGATCGCCATCAACATCAGTTTCCTTATCTGTCAAGTAAAGAGTTTTGAATAGTTAATCTCAATGCTCCCCATGTGGAAAATTTAAGAACCACCATTTATGGAGTTGCGAACTGTACCATACTCTCCGTTCTAGACCTTTGCCTGTAGTATCAATGAGTCCTATAAAGTGATATAAATCATAGTTTTTAGTGTTATACTGACTTGACTGATTGATTCAATCTTAGTTGTTGACCTGGTCATCCTGGTTTGGTCCAACCTCAGAATGGATTTACAAGTAGACAGCTTTCTAATGTTTGTTGCAAGTAAGCAGCTGGAGTACAGTATTTGCATCAACTGTTTTGTGGAAGTGAGTGATTCTTTATTGATGGTAATACCTTCAGAACTTCATATGAATGACTTGACAATAGTTCCCATTATTGAATGGCCCATTGATAGTTGTAGACTAAAATTTTCCAGAAATTACAAAGGATTTTTAAAAATGAGCTGGGAGTGAGGAGGGGGCATATCAGTTCCACGAGAGTCTTTAGGGCAATTTTACGCTGTTAGGAAGTACATGTAATAGAAACACAGATACGCAAGCTTATATCACACAAATCATTAATCATGCATGCTCCTGACAGGGAGATTATTTTCCAGTTTTTTTAAAAGAGAAATCTTAAAAGCTTAAGCTTTTTTTGTTTGCTTTTTTTATTAAAAAGTAATTTGGAGCCAGTAACTTAACCTGTTTTTCATAAACGTGCTAGCTGGAGGCAGCCAAAAAAATATTCATGCTCACATAGTCGGGGTCCTCAAGTGAACTTATGTCTTGGATCATGATATCTGGTAATTGCTTGAATTATCCTTGTTGAGTAATAGTATGGACCCTGAATACAGGGTTTGATTTATTATGGCCAGATGTCTACTCTGCTGGGTTTATGAGGACTTGCTAAATGGCATCTCCCCCTTTGCCCTGCCACCCTTCTCCCCTACCCCCAGGAAATGAATCCATTCTATTTTCATAGCATGTAACAGTTTGTGTTGTTATATGTTTACATCTTGATCTTTGGCTAGACTGTGGCTTTTTTAAGGGTTTTTAAGACTTTTAAGCTAATTCTGATTTATCTTTGTATCTCCAGCATCACCATATGCCTGGCACACAGTAGGATTTACACTTATGGTAGAAACACAAAATGTTCACGATAGAAATATCAGGAGGAGTCACTTCCTCTGGCCATGGTAGTCGCCATCTATCTGTTTGGCAGGGGGGAAATACTCTTAAGAAGATGGAGGCCATTAAAACCCTCTAGCTTCAACAATATAATCTATGTGCTTCTTTGTTTATTTCACTAAAGGATCAGATTCTGATGAAAACTCTTGGCTTCATGCTTGTTTCTGCTTTTTTCTGCCTTATTCACCATTTAGCCACCAGAATTGATGCATGGGTCAATAAGGCCCCAGCCCTATTGGCACAAATAGAGCTGGAAAAGACACTGAACTCTGGGGGTTACCAGAAATATCAGAAAACAGAACAATTACTGTTAGGTGGGGATCTCCAAGCATTCTTAACTTTGCAAACCCTTATAACAGCTCTGAAAGACAGCATTGCTAGATGAGCCGGGCAAAGCAGTCCTGGATGGTTCAGCTGGCTCAGGCATTGGGGATCAAGGGGGACCCTTTGCCTGTGGACTTGGAAGGGTATTAATTGGGAAAGGACATTTAGGGTGTACTCATAAACTAGCGGACATAAACACAGAATACTAGGGTACGTACTATTACCTGCACTTAGACTGTTGTCACTGTTACAACAGTTTTGGTTGGGGGTTTTGGGGGGGGGGCCAGTGGGACACACCTAAATGCTTGCCTGTGTTTGTAAGTAGGAAAGTATTGAGCTGTCTCATAGGCTATATTGAGCCAAACCAATGTGATCTTTGTCAAAAGTAACTCAGGCTTTTTAGGTGGCCAGGGCAAGAGAAACACAACACACACAGGATTTGAGGGCTCTGCTGAGAGGATACAGTTAATACAACTGTTGTTCTTTTGTGTAGGTAACTGGTGAGAAGGAATACAATAGGACTATCTACCATTAACTCTGACCAACTCTTACCAACAAAGTGGAAGCACTCATCTTTTTTCCATTCTTACCCTTTCAGTGAAAGTTGCAGAGGAGGGATGCAATTTTAATTGTGGCTTTAAAGTGGAGATTTCCTCCAGGAATAATTGTTCCTCTCAGTAGGAGGTAGGCTTCCACAGTTGTTTAAGACTGTGTTCACCCCACAGGTTGACATAGGCAAGTAGGGTAGACCCTCTTCAGTTAAGTTTAGTTAAATTTTAGGCACAACCGGTCAAAAGGGGGTGAAGTGAGGAGGGGGGAGTTACACGTCCTAGAACAACCGGTCAAAAGGGTGTGAAGTGGGGAGGGGGGAGTTACATGTCCTAGAAACATGTGAAGTTGACTTAGTCTGTAAGGGAGTCGGAAGGAGTGGAAAGCCAGAGCCATCCCCGCAGCAACTCCACGCAGTTGGTGTCTGGGAAGAACACTGGTCTCCAAATCCTCCAACTTCTGTATAATGAAGCCTCTGCATCCTTAAGTAACTTACTAAAAGTTTGTCGGGACTGCATTTTCTACACAGCCACGTTCTGAATAAGGAGTGTTTGCTTTGGAATTTAGCCCAATTACTGCAGTATTGTTGAGGGAGATGTGCCCATGAAGAGGTGGGGGTTAAATGAATTGTGAGGATGGTATTAAGTACTTTCTCAATAATTATACTTTCCTCAATGTCAGTGTGACTTCTTTATTCACCTTCTTCCTTCAGTCTATTGAATTTGAATTTCAACTATGTAATATCAGTGGTACTGAAGATTATAAAATCCATTAAGGGAGAAGAATCTGGAGAACTAGAACCAAAGCCAGCACCTTTGTAGTGAGGATGACCCCGCTCACCAGGGCTAAACCGAACAGTCTCTCTCTTTCTTTTCTTTTCTTTTCTATAACTTTGTATTTTGTAATAATCTTAGACTTAACCAAAAAGTTGCAAAAACAGCACAGAGAGTTCCTGAAGTGTCACCCAGTTTTCCCTAACGTTAACATCTTACATAACCATAATCCAATTATCAAAACCAAGAAATGAACATTGGCACAATACTATTAATTACAGGCTTTATTTGGATTTCACCAGTTTTTCCATGAATGTCCTTTTTTTCAGACCCAGGATCCTTCATTGCGTTAGTTTACTATATCTATGTGGGCTCCTCCAATTGTGACAGTTCCTCTGTCTTTCCTTGTTTTTCATGACCTTGATACTTTTGGAGATTATTGATCAGTATGTTAGAGAATGCTCCTCCACTTGAGTTTCTCTCATGTTTTCTCCTAATTAGACTCAGTTTCTGCATGTGGGGGAAGAAGACCACAGGAGTGAGGTTGTGTTCCTCTCAGTGCATCATGTCAGGGTCATGTCAGTATGTTTACTACTGAGACATGGTCAAGGGCAAGTTTCTCCACTGGAGAGTTTCCCCTTTGTAACCTAATATCTTGGGGGTGGAAGGATGATACTTGGAGACTGTACAAATGTCCTGTTTCTCATCCCTCACTAATGTTGGCATCCCTTGGTGGAGCTTACCTGCAACAATTATTACTATGATGTTCTAACGGCGAGTTTCTGTTTCCTTCTATATGTATTCATTGGGATTTTTCTGTAAGGATGGGCTGTCCCTTTTCCCCTGAACAAGCTCTTTGACCATATTTTTCTCCAGGTAACTTTCTGGGTGGCTGAAAGTGATTTACAAAGAATGGAAATGTCTCTTAAATGTTGAAAGGACAGCAATGTACTGGGTCCCAAGAATGTCTCCTTCACCTGCCGTTGAGAATCTACAAACTGCCTTGACTGCCATTCTGATTTGGATCCATTGGATTGCCAAACCCGTTAGAGCATTTGCAAAGTAGTTTCCATGCCTTGAGAGTCCTTCTGATGCTGTTTTTTGTTTTTTTAGTGTTTCTTTCCAAACAGCATTCATTTAGTAGGATTTTATAGAGCATGTTTTGGGCCCACCTTTATTGGAAAGAATTTAGATTTTTCTAATTAAGCCTTTTCTTTTCCTACAAGCATTTAAAGATATTATCCAGACCCTTTAGTTTATCATCTGTCTGCATTTGATCATCTCAGTGCTTCTTAGTGTCCTCACCAAATATTGAAAGGTCAGTGAATAAAGTGAAATATATCTCTTTGGAGCTGTATCAGAAATACAAGCTATAGGTTAGAAAAAAAGAAGTTGACATTATTGACTAAAAGGAATTTCTAAGATTACCTAGATTTCAATTAACCATGCTCTTTGGCCTTGCTTACCACAGATTATCAAAAGCTGGCCATCCGGCAAGGAGATAAGAGAGATAGGTTGTCATAAATTCTACCAAATGATGATAATGATATGTTATTGATGTACAGCAACTTGAATTGTGGGATCAAGGTAAGAGTCCTCAGCAGAGATGGTATCCAAACTAACTATACTTACAGGAAGATTAAAATGCCCTCTACATCTTGTATGTAAAGCAATGAAAACTGACACATGACCCCGAAAATTCTCTGCCCCTCATTCTAGATTTTGCAGTTAAAAACAATGTCTGGAATGTTAAGAACTAAGACAATTCTAGGACTTCTTGGAGTATGAATATTTAGGAGATGGGAATGGTAGGGATGCCTACTTTGCTTTCTTGAATTCCAAACTTATTGTTCAGAAGATAGATGGCAGCCTGTCTACAGCTGGGCAAGGCTCCAGAATGGCCACTGGGAGCCTGTGCTCCTGCAGCACACGACCTTCTCGTGTTCTTGCCCATCGAGACCTTCCCAGCACTCCCAAGGTCAAAGGGCTGGGCAGCGTGCTGATCTGAGCATAGTGTTACCCTTGACTCACCCATCTCTATTTATCGGTAGGTCCCAGTGCCCAGAGCATCCCTTTAGAATGGGACTTAGAACAACTTAAATCAGCTTCCAGCCAGAGGCGGCTGGCTGCAATCCTGGGGGAGCTGCTCAGGCTCCTTTGTGATTGCCTGAAGCTCTGCCCTCCTGTCCCTCGGCTTTCTTCTCCTGACCACTCAGCGGACCTTGGAAAAATACAAGAATTTGTTTCTTAGTGTCTGTTGGAGAGATGGGCTCCTGCTTGTGCTGGGAGAGTTTCTGTTGTCTCAATGCTCACTCAACCCCAAACTCCTACCAAGTCCACCAAGGTCAGGGGGAGGACCAGAGGGCAATTAAAGGGTGATAAGCCACTGGGTTTCACAGCAGCACTGCCAACCAAGCTGTAGCTTGTTAGCCCTTCAGGACTCTCGTTCCTCCTGCAGGTGAGCTTACACTTAGATTACAACAACAGCTGACACTGATTCAGCATTTAATGTATGCCAGGTACTACTCTAAGCACTTTGCACAAACTGACTCAGTTTTCACATAGAATTACTATCCCTACTTTAGAGGTGAGAAAACAGGCACAGAAGCGGTAACTGAATTGACCAAGGAAGCACAGCTAGTAAATGGCAGACCTGGGCTTTGAACCCAGTCGATCTGGCCCTAGAGACATACTCTTAGACTCTACTCCCTGATGCCTTTTATTACAAGTCCCACCACCTACGCACCCACCCCCAGCCCACTGCCAAACACACACACTGACTTTAGCTGGATGGTTCAGATGTTCAGATGGCTGGAAGTGGTATCTCAGCTCTATATGCGTGAGATATGAAAATGTTAGATTGAAATGCCACTGAGACTTCAGATATTCTGGTGGCTTTGTGTGGAGGAAGGAGGGCCTTTCTGTGTTGTGTTCCCCTTCTTCCTAGACTTAGTGGCAAGATCATTCCCCTGGATGGTGGAGATGCTAGTGGTAGATGAGATATAACAGCCCCCTGATTCTGCTTTGCCCCCATGAATGACAGGTCCAGGGACCCCCATCTTGCATGGATGTCTCTGCTCAAATGGTCCCTGGGTCTTCATTTCATTTTGGAAAGAAAATCATTTGCCTGCTGTCATTTTATCTGTAATTAAAAAAAAAAAATTACAATCCAGACTTTTTACCATATTATTTATTTGTCAGTTACTCTTTTCAAGTCCCTTCCAAAAGCTTAGTTGTTCCACAAAACTTTGACATGGCCCTTGTGCTTAACTTTATATTTAAATCACTCTCCTTTGTAGTTTTAACTACACTTTCCAGTCTTTGCTGTCTTCCTGGACATTATTGCTAGCTCAGTTGGGGCCGGCAGGCTGTCAGGGATCCCCCCACCCCTGAATGGGGGCATTCCGGGGGGAGGGGTGTTAAATGAGCCCAAAGCACATGATGTGAGAGCTGGTGTTGATGAAAGATATTGCAAAAACAGTGTGTGCTGTTATCAAACCCGACTGCCCTTAAAACATTGCTTTCTGTGGTAGCAAAATAAGCTTTTTATAGTGTCCTGTTTCTTCTAGTATTATCTAAACTAGTGTGGGAAAAGTAAGTAAGTAGTAACCTTTAGAAAAAAAAGAAGGTAGAGGGAGAAAACGTACTGAAGGTCTTGTTTTACCAATAAGTTGTTTTTAAAAGTGTGTGTGTGTGTGTGTGTGTGTGTGTGTGTGTGTGTGTGTGTTGGAAATCAGCCTTACTGCCATCATAATGAAGTTATCTAGTGCATTCTACAGGCTACCAAGAAAGCTATTTCCTCAGTCTTACCGTATCCCCACTGGAATACTTGACTGGTCACCCCACCTGTGTGTGGCTCATCCTCTGCGGATCGAGTGCCTTCACAGTACAGACCCAGATAAAGCGTGGAAGCCTTGGGGAAGAGTATTTGAGAGACAAGCTGCCTGGCCTTGGTGGGGGGCAGGGGGGGAGTCCGTTTCCTCCCATGTCGTTCTGGTCATCTGCTGCGGGGTGCTTCTCCTCAGCCCGTGGGGGCCCCCCTCTGCTGTGCTTGTACATCTAACAAGAAGTTCAGCCTTGGAAGGTTCTGGAAAAGGGGTTTCTCCACCGACACTGCAGCATGTTTGCTTCTACATGGTTGGCTTCCTGAGCAGAACTGTTGCCCTTCCTGTCTTCCTGGAAAGGGGTGACTCCTGGTATCTTCTTTCCAGATAAACTCCTTCCTAGGACGCCTTCAATAAGCGATTTTCTGGGTGCTTTGTTTTGCTTTTGTTATGTTTTTCCCATAGATAGGAGTAACATCCTACGTAGAAAGTTCCCAGTTATGATACCTAAAATGGCCTCCTTGGAAACTTCCAGAACAGACCCCTTAATCTCTGCCCCTAGACAGGAGCAGAAGCAGGTGATGTGCTTTCCTGGCAAGCTGAGTACCCACCACTGCTGCACAATCTAAGCTGAGAAATCTGTATTACGTACGTTCATTTTTTGGTTTTCACTCCTTAACTTCCCTTGCAAAGGAAGAGACTTCCTTATTAAAACTGATTTTGCTCTGAGGGGGCTAAGAGAAAAACAATCTATTGTCCTGTAGAGGTCAAGGCCATGCTCAACAATGGGACCGTTGTGCTGCTGCCCTGTGGGTTGGGGGACAGGGGGAATGTTTATAAAAACAAACTTTTGAAGCAGGGACAGTGCAAGGCTTTGTTTACCTGGCACTCTAAACTTAAGGGACTCATTTTGCCTGAAGAATAATGAAGTGCAGAGTTGTAATTAGAAAAGGTTGATGTAATTGATATGTTAACAATCTCTGTTTGAGGTTTTTCTCTCTCCAGCTTAGGACAGTCATGCACTTATTTTTCTGAAGCCAACATCAGAACTGTCCATCAAAGGCAAAAACGGGCCTCAAGAAACACTGTCTTTTGGCAAAGAAAGACAAAGGTCCTTGTTCTCCAGGCCAGTGCGTGTATGTGTGGAACGTTTTAAAGAACAATTTGAAATGAACTCTTAGGACAAAACCCTGTTCCAGAGTCATTATTGCAGAGGTGCGACAGGATTTGTGCAAGCAAAGTGGAAATACAGTCGTAACAGGACTTGTTCACTTTGACAGTATCTCTCTTAGTCTGGGAGTGAACATTTATAGAAACTCTGTAGAAACTCAATAGTGCTCTTTTGTCTTTTTTTTTTTTTTTAATTTTTTTTCTTTTGTCTTTATTAACAAGTGACAGTATATATCTAACATGGTGGGTAGGATTTAAAGTTTTCTTTTTGTTATGCGTTCTGAGATCTAACTTAGAAAGTTACATTTCTTCTTGTAGTTGTTAAGGTGTGTCTTTTGTTCACTCACTAGCATGTGCTCCATTTCCACTAACTGGCTGGGCGTTTTTGTTCAGTTTTCTCAGATTTCTTCTTCTTTATCTCATCTTTTCTTCCCCCCTGAAAATTAGAATATTGGCAACTCATTGGTATTAGTGAGATTCCCACCTATGCTGCTGTGCGTTCTCTTATCTCCGTAAAGAGGTCGGGTAAATTCACTCTCAGTGGATTAGAGCTGTCCGTCATCCCCGACCTGGGTGTGGTGTACTGTGTGCCAGACACTGAGGGAGCCCTGGAGACGACAGAAATAAACAGGATGGAGCCTTTTCTTGTTTACTTTCTCGTTGGTTTAGAGTCTTGCCGCTTCTGGGTGGCATCTAAAAGGAAATTTCATATGCGCCCAATAGATGGCCAGTATAAAATATTGTTAGTCTTCCTCTGTGGCACTCACTCACTTTCCCTGTGCAGGTGGATACCTAGCTTTTCTTCATTCTTTTCTTTTTAAATATTTTTTCTACCTTTATAAAGAACACAACTTCTCCTGACACAGACATAAACACAGACATTCTAAGGAGGAGCCCATTCACAACAATGACAGCAGAACTGGGGATAGTGGACCTTATTTAACACCAGTCTGTGTGCCCAACTTGGGATCACTGGGAATGTTTCCTCAGATGTGACATCTCACCTCAAAGAAAGGAGACCCATGCTACCCTGGGTCTGGAGGGTCCACCCACCCACCCGCCAGGCAAAAGCTGCACCCTCAGTCTTCTGCACCCTCAAACTGTCCTGTTTCAAAGGAGATCTTGGAATAATGGGACACGAGTGGATGTGGATGGAGCTGGGTTATAGGTCATGTCTCCTTGTGGGGCACAGCACACCCAAGGTCTGACCTCTGGAGAAAGGCAACCCTGAATGTCAGCATCCTGTGGATTCCCTTAACCTGCCTTCAACTCCAGGTCCCAATCCTCATTAAAAAGATCAGCAGCCTGTTCCTCAGGTGGACAGCCGGACACCTCTTCTGACAGCTCCCAGGTATTTGGTTCCCCATCAGAATCCTCATCATCCACAGCAAAGCCTTCCTCTTCAGAAGGGGTGCCATCACCACGGGTAGGACTATCATGAGGGTTGCTCTGTGCTCCACTAGCGAGTTGATCCCTGGCCTTCTTAGTCTCTCTCTCCTGACTGGAGTGATCAGCTGGGACAAAGCCAGGGGTCCATGCCTGGTGGCCCCCTGCTCAGCACCCAGGATGCTGCTCTGCCATGTGACGCCTCTTCATTCTTAATCCAACCAGAGAGCAGCCCTTCAAGAAGAAAAACGAGTCCATGGAAGATTCCCTTTGCTGTCACTGAGCAATCCAGAAAACATTTGCTGCTGGTTACAGGTCTTCTGGGCTTTCTTCAGAGCGGGATTGGTTTTTTTTTTATTTTACCATAAGTAAGTCTATCAAATTAACAGTTGCTAGAAGAGAAACTACATCTAGATACAGAATTACATTCTTGTCAGCAGTACATTTTCATAATAACAATGGAAAAAACAAATTCTTACCAGCAGCTGAAACATACTAATACTGAAGAAATTCCTGTGAACTATGTGCGCTGCTTTTGTTTGTTTTCAGAGCAGATGGGCTTGTTTGCTTTTTGCTTAAACATTAATCAAAAATCAATTTATGGCTTTGTAAGTGGCATTAGATAATTCTCATTCTGACTCCAGTAAATAATATCTGTTTGTTCATGTTAGATAAGTCTGGGGGGCGGTGAAATGTAAAATAGAATTACATGAGATATGACATATGGCTATGTGTTTTATAAATTAATGCTTTTATGCATGTGGGAGGAGAAGTAATTTAGCTTACTGACAAAAGGAAAAGCAAAGGAAATTCCAGAGAGAGAACAGGGTAGCAAGTCTAAATAAATTTGGAAGATGAAGAGAATATGATAATTTAGTTATGTCTATTTAACAAATCATCCCCATTTCTATGTTGGGATAAGAACCATGAGAAAAAGAATATTCTAAGTGCTGAACATTTTAATATACTCCAAAGATGCTTTTATAACTCTTGTGCTGACCAAAAAAAAAAATGTATCTGGGGACCAGAGTGGTATCATATAGACAAATACATTTATACATTTTTTTCCTAATCTTCTAGCAGGCATGTCTGCATTTGTAAATAAGTTGCTTGGGCTAGTCATGTTTGTGCAAAGATAACTGACATTTCCCTGATATTAGAAAATAGAAAATTAAGTTTAGCTGAGTAACTACATATAGAACACCCATATTTTATATGTAGAGAGATATACCTTCGTTGAAATATCCAGAGAAAGAGATTATTCAAATTACTATTAATGCTCCCTTTTTCACAGATGTGGATCTGTTAATTGTAAGAAGTCTGTTTTTAAATTAATCAACGGGAACTTTTTATTTCTTCCCTAAGATTCATTTAGCCTTGAAAAGGCCAAAAGTTTAATGAAGCTTCTAAATGCCAATCTTTCCTTCCTTCTGTGAGAGAATATGCTTCAACTATAATTACATTTGCATTGTTTAAAATATTAGTAATTCTACAGCCAGACCTCTGAGATAGCTGAGAAGTGTAAAAGTAAAAGCTTGAAGACATCATCAGGCACCCTGGAGACCCTTCCCTCACACCACATTCTGATCCACCGAAGGATTTCTTATGAGGATTTTTTTACCCCAGCTTTATTGAGGTATAATTGACAAATGAAAATTGACCACCTTGACTGAGGTGTACAACTTGAGTTTCTGATATGCATATACACTGTGAAATGCTCAGCACAATTAAACTCATGACCATATCCATCACCTCACTTAAAGTGAAGTTCCCACGAATATTTTTGCCTGATTAAACCTGGAAGGATCTGGGAAGTGCGCAAAACTTTGCAAACTCTTCTTGTATCTCATATCAGTAGATACTCAGTAACTCTGAGAGTAGGAGGGAAAAGAATAACAAATACTCTTCTAATACTTTATTCAGGGTGTGCTGTTAACAGACTAGACATCCTGACTTTCCCTGTGAATTGTGTCTTAGAATTTATTTTTCTTTTACCCTGATTCAGGATCAAAGCTGGCATGATAACCTCAGAGGAGCTTTGTGTGTATGCAGTATGGAAATTGAGTTAGTCCCTCTGGCTTCCTCTCCCCCATTCACATATATTCCCTCTTCATTTCTCTTCCCACCCCCACTCCCTATCAAGTATATCCTACCCAGGACCCCCTGATTTGCAGCCTTTGCTGTCAGTTGAGGTGAGTCTGTGAAGTTCCCTATTTGTAATTGATTGGCAACGTTCTGTTCCCCTTCTGCTGCTGCAGCTGAATCATCACTTGCCTCTGTCAATTTTCTGAAATGCCTCACCTAGTGATCAAGGTGGGGAAATTACAGTGATTAGTGTTCCAACTCTTGTTTGCCCATAAGTGTTCCAAAGTAGTATTTTTAAAAACTCTTCTAAGATATTTTCTTCTTTCATAGTAGATATAGTGAATATTAAATGTCCCCTAATTGACTGAAATTCCTGTGCTATAAAATTGAATTGGCAGCTTTACAGAGTAAAAGGCTAGAGGTACGGGGTTGGTGAAGGCTTACAATTTCTGACACCATCCTTAGGTTGCCTTGACTATCTTATTGTCGTATGACTACTGTCAGTGGCTGTTTTCATTCAGTCTTTGTTCTTCTAAAAGATATATTCATTTTCCCATAACTTCTTTGATATCAACCAAAGGAAAGAAACTTTCTTTTGATTATATATACTTTTCTCCCCTCCATTCATTGACCTTAAAATCAATGTTTGCTCTTTCAAATGGCTTATAAAAATTTAAAATTACAGCAGTTGCGTAAGCCACGCATAAAAAGCAGGTTTGTATGGTTGCCGAGGATCCTTTTGTATCTTGTGTTGTTTAGCAGTTGTAACATCTTCTGTTGATTCCTTAGTGCTTCTGCTAGCTGGCTCTGATAAAGTTATCAAGGGTACCATGGGATACATGAAGGCACAACAGTGTGGCTTTACTAAATTTGGAAATAATAAATGAGTTAGGAGAGAATTTAAGGGTAATTTAGCTGAGTGTAATTAATCTTTACTTTTGTGCCTATAGCTTAAACTACAGTGGGAGGAATATAAGGACAGGATCTTAAGTTAAGATCCGTTTCCAGTAGCACCACTAGCAAGTTGGCCGCCTTTGGTCTGATATGTTAGTCTGTCCTTTAACACTACTGCAAGGTGCTGATACCAGAGGCACTGTCCAGTCTCTGGTTGGGGCATCCAGGGCTCCCCAGAGGTCTCTGTGTGGGAAACACACAGTGGAGAAGAGGCTGGTACTGATGAACTCAGTGACCCAATGCAGCAAGGGTCTGCCTTAAAAAATGTTTGAAAGCCACTGGATAAAGCCCTTTGCCCCCCACCCAAGATTAACAATTCAGTGAATTAGTATGATTAAGGGAAACTACAGAAACACTTTCTCAGGATGTGTTTAAACAAATGTGTGAATGCTCAGTTTTTGGCTTGGCATAAATGAAGTATAGCCTTGACCCAGGAATATGTTACATGGCTACCAATTATTATATCAGCTGTGAGACAAAGGCACAACACACCATTGTTTACGGGGAAATGTCTCAGTATAGGTGCAGAAGCACTTGGGGATGCCTTGCCAGCCCCAAATCACACCAGCTCCTTGACTGTGCTAATAAACTAAGAGTGTTGGCTAGTGTACTATCAGGAAAGAAAAGCCTTTGGAACGGAACAGACCTGCCTGCATCTGAATCCAGGTTCCACCACTTATTTGCATCAGCTGTTCCCTATCTGTAAAATGGAAATGATCAAACCTGCTGCCCAGATGGAAGTGAGGATAAATTTAGATGGACAAACAGTATAACTGCCCAGCCTGTAGTAAATGCTCACTGATAGCCATGGAGTTTGGAGGATGTCTAAAATCTAATGACGCTAACCTTTGAAGTACGTTCATTTGACTCATGTTATTTGAGGCTTTTCTACTTCTGGTCTCAGAATTGTCTTGCCCTACATTATGTGGGGATTTTTATCCCTTTCTTTTCCCCCCAGATATTTGCTAAGCACCTTTGTTGCAGGTTAGGTTCTCCAACAGACTCCAAGGTGATGTTAGGAATGCAAAAGATTTACTAAGGAGGAACACTGTGAAAGGGAGAGAGGAGGAAGATGGTGGGGGGCGAGGGACAGGACATGTGTGCATCTGACTGGGATTCTGATCTGACAAAGGCTGTGCCAGCCCTTGGGGAGCTCAGAGCAAAGAGTGCCTGTTTGAGGAGTCCTTGTTGGATGGAGGACCACTGCCATGCTCAGTTCCTGGCCAGGGGCTGCCCTAAAAGAATGTGACCCTAGAAGATCTAGCAGCTGGAGGCCGTGGGTGAGTGACACTCCGCAGCTAGACATCACTGTCTAGTCCCTTCTGGAAGAGGACCCACACTGCAACTCTTTGCCCATACAGCCCTAATGTTTAAAGTTGGGGTCTCTAGATTTGAAAAATACATATTTTCAGTGAGAGTTTGGTTATTCTTAAGGGGACATATCTTTAAAACATATGGCTATGGGAGAGGAAACTATTTCTTGACTTATACCAGCAGAGCCTTGCAGTAATCACCTCATGGGAAATACAGGCCATCACCCACATGTTCACACTTAAGTGCCAGTCTCCTTGGATGTTAGCTGGTTTAGACATATGCATTGCTAATATAGTCAGCCTAGCCAAGACGGTACCATCTTCCTCAAGCCCCCAGGAAGGTATGAAGTCAGCTGCTCATAATTGTTAGAATCAGTCCTTAATTTTTTTCCTGTGTATTTCCCCTAACCTCTGAATTGGTTGGGTCCAAAGCTTAAGGATACCATCTTCTCTCTGCCAGCATCCTGCCTTGGCCTCTCCAGCAATATGCCCCACACCATTTGACTTACTTGTTTTATGGATGCCAACTCAAAATGTGTAACTTTGATGCTTGATTAGGATCTTAACCCTTATTTATTGTTAAAGAGTATTCAGCCTTTGAATTTTTCCATCCCACTGTATTCTTCTAAGGGCAGAGAATAGAATGTCCTCTGCTAGAAACAGCATGAACAGATTTGTCATAATTCAACCCTACAATATGCAAATAACTTGTTAGAAGAAATTATAGAAGAATAGAGTCTATTGTCAATGAAAATAAAAGAGAAAACACCTAAGAATTAACAACAAAACTTAACGCTATTAAAAAATACAAAGACAACTCGAATAAATGGAAAGACATATCATCAAACAGGAATGATCAACGTTATCAAGACATCAGTTCTTTTCAAGTTAACTTGTAAATTTAATGTGATCCAAATACCAATTAGACTAATTCTAAAGCTATCATGAAAACAAACAAACAATCAAGATAGCCAAGAAGACTGTATAAGAGCAATGAGGAGCCCTAGTGTTATCAGATATTAAAATAGTCCATAGAGTCTAAATAATTAAAACTGTGAGGTACTGGTGCATGAACAGGCCAATAAAACAGAATAGACAGTCCAAATATAGACACAAGTACATAAGAAAATTTAGTATTTGATAAAGGCAGCCTCTGAAATCAGTGGGATAAAGATGAATTCTTCACTTACTGGCATTGCGGCATGGGTAACCATCTGGAAAAGAAAGAAAGTTGGGTCCATACATCATACCCTACACTACATTGAATTCCAAATGGATCCAAGGTAAAAATGTAAACAGCAAAACTATAAAAGTCCTAAAAGAACACATGAGGGAAACTCCTTTATAACCCTGGAGTGGGTAAGGCCTTTGTAGTTTCAACACAAAATCCAGAAGCCAGAAAAGAAAGCATTCATAAGAATTGAATAAATTATTAAAAATAAAAAAAACTTCTGCATAGCCAAAAACCAAAAACAAAGACTAATGCCAAACTAGGAAAAATATATGCAACTTCTGTCATAGACAGAGAGCTAATCTTCCTAGTGAAAAAAACAGCTCCTGGAAATTGATAAGGAAAAGACTACCAATTCCAAAGGATTGGGGGTGAAATATTGAACAGATAATTCACAGAAAAGGAAATACACATAACTATTAAGCATATGAAAAAAATGTTTTAATCTCACTCATAAAAGAAATGGAAATTAAAACTACACAGAGATACCATATTTTCACCTCTCATATTGGAAAAAATTCAAAATGTTTGATAACATGCTCTGTTGGCAAACCTGCAGGAAAACAGCCCCAAGCTGCTAGAAGGTCTGCAAAATGGTACCACATCTGTGGAGGGGAATTTGGCAGTATCTCTCAAGTTATAAATCCATATACCCTTGACTCAGCAACTTTGGGGAGGGCATTTACCCCACAGATATACTTGTACACATGCAAAGTAACAGCTGTGCAAAGTTATTCATTATACCATTGTTTGAAATAGCAATAGATGGGAAATAACTCAAATATCCATCAGTAATGGAATAGATAATTAGGTTAAGGGCAATGGCTCCCAAACTTGTTGGCTCATTAGAATTACCTGGGGATTTTTCTTTTTTTTTAATTTCAAAGTTCAGGTCATACCCCAGACCAATTAAATCAATCTCTGGAAGGTGGGACACTAATTTCATGTGTTTTTGAAGTCCCCCCAAGTGATTCCAATGTACAGACAAGTTTGGGAACCACTGAATTAGGGTTTATCCATACAGTGGAATATTATTTAGCTGTTGAAGTAGGTATCATCAACATATATTAAGTGAACAAAATAACAAGCAGAACAGTGTGTACAAAAGGTTATTACTGGTGTGAAAAGGGAGAAATAAAAACATTTGTATTTGCCACATACTGAAAGCAAAGTATGGGAAGGAAGATTCTGTGTTGTATCTCCTATATATATATATTTTTTTCATTTCTGAGCTACATAGTTATTACCTATACCAAAAATTTTCAATTTTTATTATTGAAAGTACAGAGTTTGTCAATAATAATTTATCCTTTCCCACCATTAATCTGTGTCTATTTGGGAAAAGTATATAAAGGATGATACATATAACGTATTATCATGTGCATCATGGGGTGCAAACAGGGACCCCAGGTTCTAGCTGTGGAACCTGGGATTCTCAGGATGACTGGGACTCCTTGGGTCAAGTGCGGCCACAGAGCTTAGTCCTGTCCCCCCACCCTTGTATGTTTCTGTGAGTGTCAGATTGAGGGTTCTGAAGCAAACCCTCCCAGAAAACTCGTCTTCCCTTTGCCTGGATGTATTGCTGAGTGATTTGTTCTGTGCTGTCCCTCACGGTGCCCAAAGTTCATTTGGACTAGGCATCCTCTAGGTACACTGGAGATGTGGTGGTGAGTACAACAGATGAAAAGGAAGACAGACTATAAAGCCCACAAGTGGATAATCAGATAAGAAGGATGATAGTTAAATCTCATGACGAAAACCAAACAGATCTGCATGATAGTGGCCGGCTGGTGGGCGTGGTGGGGGTGGAGGTGACATTTGAGCCAGAGCTGAAAGGTGAGAAGGAGCCTGCCATAGTCCAAGAGGAGGCCTGCAGGAAGAGGGAGGGGGAAGGATCCCGTGGCAGAGCCCAGCTTGGAAGTGGGTGCACTGTCAGGTCTGGAGACCAGAATATACTGGTCTATAGACACCTGGGGGCGGGGCACCACTTTGTGGATTTGCCTTTCAGCTCTTGGTTCTTCCAGCAAACCATGCCAGCTGTGGGACTGTCATTATGCCTTGTCCTGGCCAGGCAGAGAAAGGAGCAGATACCCGGAGGCCTCTCTCTCTGAGATGCTCTGGGGGATGGGGTGGCGGGAGCTTGTGAAAGGTCTGCTGCCCAAGGTAGGAAGTAATTTTTAGGCAGAAGAGGAATTTGCCAAGTAGGGTGGGCAGCAAAGGGCCTAACTGGCAGAGGAAACAGCATGAGCAGGAGCAGCTGCGTGTGTGCAGGGAACCACTTAGAGGGGCAGGGGCAGAGCTGTTGGGGCCTCTGCCTGGGGGGGTTGGGGGGGTTGGGGGTACGTATCTGCAAGGAGCCAGTTCAGAGAACATGAGGAGTCAGCTCTGGGTGGGGAGAGGATGAGGACGGCATGCAGAGGTTTGGCAAGTCCGGAGCATGCTTATTGTGGGCCTGCGTCTCAGTAGATATATACATCAGAAGATGACACCACTTTTGACCTTAGGAAGTTCAGGGTCTAGTGAGGTGGCCAGAGCTGCAAGCAGAGCCCAGATACGGTGTTGGACGGACGTGCTGTCAGGGACACTGACTGGAGCGGTCTGCAGGGGCAGGGGAAGTTGTGGAGAACAGTGGCCTCTCCCGGGCTGGCAGGGGATAGCACAGAAAGCAGAAGGAGCAGTGAGTGAAGGGTGTGTGTGGCCAGCACAGGGGCCAGTGACAGGAACAGAGTGGCCGGAGGGAGGGACGGTGCTTGGAAGGAAGGAGGCTGTAGACCTGGGGGCTGGGGCCAGGCTGGAAGGGCCAAGGGGCACTAACTCCATGCCTCAGGCAGTGGAGGCTTTTTACAGGAGGGGGCGACTCAAGGGGTGAATGATGGGGCTCCCCGGGACAGCTGGGGGCGAGGCGCTATTGGAGCGGGCAGACAACAGAGGTTGGCGGACAGTGGGGCCTGGGGGTGATGAAGAGGACCCCCAGGTGGTCAGTTTGCCCTAAGTCACGTCCTGCAAGGAGTCCTTTGTATCTTTATGTTTAAAGCTTGCACAGTCTGGCTGTCTGGCCACGGGTGGCAGCATGGCTTACCATCAGAGTGTAGAGTCAACAAACAACTGTAGTGGAGACCCCTCCTGAGCCCAGCCTCCTGTTTCCCTTCTCCATACAGGGAGGGGCCTCTCTGGAACCTCTCTCGGAGCTGGTGTGTGGGGACCTCTGGTGATTATGCCACTCCTGGAGGCAGCCCCAGGAGCTGTCGAGCTTGAGGGAGCAGCGCCTCCATGCAGGAAGCTGCAGGTCCCACGAGGATGGTGAGGTCAGAACGAGGAGTGGATTGTGATTCAAGTCAAACCAGATGGGGAGTTACCATGGGATGCCGTGTCCTGGGTGAACTACTCCCTTTATGGAAAATGCAAGTTAACTGCTTATTTCTTGTCAACTGAGCTTAATTCCATCACCTCAGTTTCTTTTTATATATATGCTTCCAAACACAGTCAGCTCTGAGTGAGATCACAGCTCCCTAAACTTGCGATGAGAAGCTCTAACAAGGCATGATTCACCTCTGTGCCATGAGGGCGCGTTGTGTAAGAATACAATTTTTAGTACAAGGGTTTAAATCCACTTCTGAAAAGACAACTGTAAAACTTAGAGAAAGGGGGCAGGAGGGAGGAGCAACTAAATTGGCTTTCGCTCCCTTTAGAGAGTTTTTAAACCCTAAGAAGGAGAGTAAGAATTGTATTTAGAACAAAACCTTTTTGGTTTTCCACAGAACAAAAATGATGTGAAGCTGCAAGTCAGCAGTTCTCGCCCAGGGGCTCTAAAGGACGCTCACTCCTGTTTGCTTTTCTGGGGGACCCTTGGTCGTCTTCCCGCTGTGGGTTCCTTTTGTCTCGGTGCTGCCCCAGCTCAGGGCGAGGACCTGCGGCGGGCATCCCGCGCCCTCCCCGCCTCGGTGGACCAAGGTTGTTTACTACTTTCTACTCCGAGTAGCACGCCAATCACGAGGACCCGCCCTCACCCCTGTCCAATCGGCTCGTTGGGAAAGTCCACCTTTCCGCGGTGCCCGGGCGGCGACTGGCTAGGGCAGCTGTCAGTCAAGCGGGCATCCCGCAAGGATGCAGCAAGAGTATTAGGGACGCGATCACCAGAGCGGAGGAGGAGTAACCTTCTCTATAAACAAGATGTGGGCCCCCCAGTAAAGCGGGGGGTGGGGGCGCAAAGCACAACGCAGCCCTCGGGCCCCACCGGAGCCGGGAGGGCTGAGCGCAGAGTCGGGGAATCCCTCCCTCCCTCCTCTCTCAGCCTCCCGCCCACCGCTGCAGTTGTAAACACGTTTCCCTCCATGTCTGTTTTCTTTCTCTCTAACAGTGGCCATTACAGGCTGCTGTTTACCAAAATCTCGTAGGGCACAAACGTCCTCCTGGCCCCGTCCTCCATTGCCCGCGCCTCGTTGCCCTAATTCTGGCTTTTTTCTTTTCCTCCCTCTGGTCTGCAGACTAAAGGAGGCTGCTTGCGATCAGGATTGTTTTCCTTTTATTCCTGTCCATGTGGGACAAGTCACGCTTTGTCAACATGCACCATTTTCTACGGAGATCGTGCTTGATTTTTAAATTGCGTGCTTGGGCTAGACTGATTTTGGTTAAGAACACTGCAGTTGAAACGGGCGCAGCTCTGGAAGAACTCGGTGGTTTTTTGTTGTTGTTGCTGCTTAGGGACGCTTGGAATGCTGTTTCAATTCTGCGTTTCCTTCCAAGATGGGTCTTGAATCTTTCACCCACTCGTAGGTTTGAGATATGTGCCCCCCACCCCCCAAAAAAAGACAGCATTGTGTTGAACTAAATGTTTTTGTACCTTCTTCTGTGATCTGAATCAGGTTTCCCATTTCAAGCTGCACAATGTGGTTGTATTCAGTGTGATAGGGGCGTTGTGGACAGGAATTATTTGCGACAGGGCTGCCTGGAAAATGCGGAGTGGAGTTTGCGTGGCCCGGAGCAGCTCCAATATCTGAGGCTTCTCTGTTATGCTACAGAAGCTCCCAGCAGGAAACGCAGGCAAAATGGCAAAATACAGCATGTGGCATTCGGTTCAAAAATGCCCCCCTTTTTAGGAGCTGCTGCTCCAGAGGACATCCAGTCTTGTTTAGTTCTTCTTTTCAAAAGAAAGGAAAAGTTCTCTGTGAAGATAGCTTGTTTGGGATATTTTGTGAGAAGCTCCGTCAACAGAAAAATGATGATTTTGAGGTTCTGGTTTGCTGAATGGAGGTTAGGCCTCCTTCGTGTTCTGAATCACAGTCACGGAGAGAGAAGGCCTCCGCTTCTTGGTTTATAGGAATTGCAGGAACATATGCGGAGCTGCAGCCGTGGGGGCCGGATGGAGCTTTCCGCCCATCTCAGCCCTGCAGCCTGTGTACTTTTTCAGCAGTGGGGCATTTGAGGTGCTTATAGGGAATGAAAAGGGGGAAAGATACATTGCAAGTGTAAATGTACATTCCTAAATGTAAGGAATGGCACATGTTTGTCATGATTTGCAAGAGCAGCTTTCAGACCACTTAAGCCCCAGGAAACATGTCCTATTTCAACTTAGCCATCACATCTGATTTGGATTTCTCTCTCTCAATCTCTCTCTCTCTTTTCCTCCTCTAGTTGTCCCTTTGTACTCTACCCAACTAGGATAATTTTCCTAGGTGATCAAATTAATGTGTATCATGGTATTATTGTTAGGATAGGTTCAACTTTCACTTCATGATTTGAGAGAAGTGGTTCTAGGGCACCATAAGATGAGGGAGGGGCCAGGGCAGATTTCTGCCTCCGGGCCCTGAAGTTCTTGGTGGTATCACCACACTACCTTGTGAAGTTACAAACAGGGTGATTGCTTGAAGGCTGAAAGACACTGCAGTATAAGGAAGTGTGCTGTCATGGTCCGTCCTCCAGCTCCTGGCCCTTCTGAGCTCATGGGGGCAACTCATCTCACCTCTGTGAACCTCACATCCCCCTGTGTGAGATGGAAAGAGTGATGTCCTGTGCAGTGTCGTGAGGACTAAAGGAAACACCTTAGGAAGTGTGTCTGGCTCTCTGAGGGGCCCAGGGAGGTGCCCCACTTGCCCTCTCTGCTAAATCTTCCTTCTTCTGGGTCCCTTCCCGTGGGCCTCCTACTGATTCAGGGTGGCATGCTGAGCTCATCTTTCGCTGGGTTTCTGCGTCACCTGCTCTTCCTTGGCCAGGTCAGCCTGTTCATTTTTCCATGCCAACAGCCTCTACGTGCCAGTAAGTCACGTCTGAATAACCAAAGCATGTTTCCCTGCTGGAGGATGCCAGGGCAGGCTGGTCTGGGAGCCAAGCGGCTTTCTCCTGTTCAAATAAGTGGGGGAAGCAGGAGAGCCCTGGCTGCTCTGCTCCTTAGTGGCTTGAGGCCAGTTTTCAGTCACCTTTAATCCTCACCCCAGTGTCGGGTTCCCCTGTTCTTTCCCACATGACTAGGCCGTGAGCTTTCGGTGAGCTGACTTTAGCTTGCCTTGGCCTTGGCCTTGACATTTGCCCTCCCCCCACCCGCCTGAGAGTCTGTCAGCCTCCAGACTACTCAGTGTTCCTGGGTATATGGGGCTTCTGTCTCCGTTCCTGACTGGCCTCCCCAGTTCTGGATGCCCCCCCATAGGCCCACCCACTCCATCTTCCAGAACCAACTTCAGACTGCCCCTCCACGAAGCCCTCCCCACTGCACTGACTCCTCACCCTCTTTTCTTGAGAGTCTTGTCCTCACCACTTGTGGGACTCCGATGCTGTCCTGTGCTGTGTCCTCCATGGGCTCGGGTTCATCTTTTACTTTCTGTGCATATCCCAGCCTGGGTGAAAGGCAGTGTCATATAATGGCACCCTGGGCTATAGAGCCAGACACGCCGGCACTTTGGACACATGACTGACCCTCTGAGCCCTTCTTTCCTCATCTGTAAAAAGAGGTGGTAATACCTGTCCCTTGGGCGAGCCGTGAGGATTAACTGTACTTGGCACTGAGTTTGTTCCTAGTAGGCATTCAGGAGGTGTACATTATTGTAAGTGTTTTTTATCAGCCGTAGATGGAGATGTTACCAACTTTAAAGGACCTCCAAGAGAATAACTAAGAATTATGCAAAATCACTTACTAGAGAACCTGTTAATGTTTGCTACCTTTCCTCCATGAGGACAGATGCCCTTTACTATACTTATACCCTTTTGTGTTCTACTTGGCCAGCCCTTGATAAATATTTATTAAACAAAAAATTAGCTTTTCATATGTAGAAATTTAAAATCTGTTGCTCTGTCAATAGTGATTTTTTATGAAAATGAATACTTACAGGTCAAACTAGAACCCCTAATCTGAAAGAATTGGGCCTAACGGGAAAGTCTGAGCCCCTTGAAGACAGAGTTGTCTGATAAACACCTGGGTCCTTACTAAACCATTGCCAAGTATGTTTTTAAAATAAATGGGGAGTTCTGAGTAGTGAAAAAATGATAACACTTGAGGTGCTACCAACTCCTCCCAGTGTTATGCAGCTGGTTAGATTGCAGTGGCAGGCTGGCCCCTGATGTGGGATGGCCATGGGTGGCCAAAGCATGAATCCGCTGTATAATGGGCAGGGGACAGGGTCACTGTGATTCCCTGCCGGCCCCTTTGGAGGGAGGTGGGGTGTGCTGAGCTCTGCCCACTGCTGTGACCCTAGTAGGCACCTTCCCTGATGCTGGGTAGCCCTGAGCCTTTAGGACTATTGAGTTTTGTTCAGCAAACATTTGTGAGATGCCTGAGGGCAAGCGCTCAGCTAAATTTGGGGTACAAAGATGCAGAGCCATGCCCAGCTCTTTCCTTGAAAGAGTGCCCAGGACCATTGTAGCCTTCCTGACCCAAGCAGGAATTGTATAACCTGGCATTATGTTGGGCCTGGTCCATAATCATCACCAGGAGAGCTTTTCCAACTGTATGACTACAGCTGTGTGACCTTGGGCAAGTCACTTTATTTCTCTAAGCCTTGATTTCCCCCTCCTCCTGGCAGAGAAGATATCAGAGTGAGGGGCAGATGAGATAGCACGTATAAAATGCTTAGTGCTATGCCTTTTGGAAGGAGCCATTGCTGAGTATGGAAGATACTGAACTGTAGCCTGCATACTTGCATGAATCAGTCTGCTGAGTTATTTTCAGTTTGCATCTGAAAATAAAGGGTGGATTGCTCTCCAAATATAAAAGAATTGGATCCAGTCTCTAAAAGGATGTTTGCTGTTCTTCAGCAAAATACCATTCTTCTTAAGTTTCATTCAATCATTCCACAAAAATCTGAGCATCTGTTTTGTCCCAGGCACTGTGCTTGTAATGGGTTTACAACAGCAAACAGAACACTTGCTTTCTGCTCATATCAAGCTGACAGTTGGACAGGGAGTGTAGACATTAAATAAAGAGAAGTGTCATGATGGCCATATAGGGGGAAGCCTGGCATGTGTTCTAATATGTAACACCTGCTGTGTGTTTTAATATTTAACTAAATCTTGGGAAAGTCTTTCCATCTGAAAATAATGATTTACCCTTTTGCCTGCAAATGCCTCCATTCTCTATAGGCAACAGGAATCCTTATTCAAGTTTTGGGTGAGAGATTCTGTTGATAGGGAATAAGGGGCTTTACAATTGAAAGTAAACTAGAGATGATGTGGAGGAGAGACTATATATTGGGTTTTCCTTGGCTCGTGCTTTGGCGTTGCTTAGGGAAAGCAGTTGTGTGCAAGTGGAAAAGTGTTGCTTTAAAGGAGCTACCCCAAAGTGACCCCCAAGTCCAGGTAAACCATTTTGTGTACACTTTTAAAAATAAATGTAAATACCCAAAGCTCACAGATCTGTTCTTTGATCTAGACCAGAGCTGTCCTATGGAACTTTATGTGGTGATGGAAATGTTCTACATTTGCCCTGTCCAGTAAGGGAGCCGCTAGCCACATGTGACAGTGGAGCACCTGAAATATGGCTACTGGACCGAGAGATGAACTTCAGATTTTATTTAATTTTTAATTAATTTAAATTTAAATAGCCACATGTGGCTGAGGTTTGTGGCCATAAGGCCGTACAGTTCTAGACACAAGATTAACTGACGAAATTCTTTCTCCTTAAAAAGTATGTGTTAATTCTCACAAGGGTAACTAAGACCTGTGTATTTCATTTTTCCTGTCATATTTCAGGTTAATAAAGGGGGTGTACAAAATTTTTTAAATGCAGCACAGTCAATTAGACCAGCTGTCTAATTGCACACATTTTCTGGAGCCATTGATGTTGATTATTTGCAAGTGCTAAATACTCCCAGTGACCTGAGAACTATAAAACAAGCAAGTCATCTTCTGTAGTGAAATACCAGTGGGTTTCTTGGTTGAGAGACAACAACCCAGAATGTCTTCAAGGTTCTATGAAGTGGCTGTTGATTCCTAGACATTCCAACACTTTTGTGGCTATGAAAATAAGCTGGATTTTAGAAATTTTGAAACAAAATTGAAACTCTCATTTAAGTTTAAATTTTTAGTGGAGTTGATTTTTATTTCTTCTGGCTCATCTGTGTTTTTTTCCGTCCTGCTTTGTTGTTTCATCAGGTTGTGAGAATAAAGCCTGGCTGGTCAGTTTCAATTTTATTTAAATTCATTTTGTCTTCATTCCTTCTAATAGAGCACAGTTCTGTGATATATTGAGATCAGAGTGCTCCCAGGAAACACTGAAATATAAAAACATTTTCATGAAAACATTTCCACTTATATTTAATTTTTCTTCTCAATAGAAAAATATTTCCAACTTAATCCTCCCTCTCCCCTCTTGAAATGAATTGCATGCTTTAGAAATAACATCAATCCACCCAAGTACACAAGGACAATCTCAGCCATTTAATGGAGATATAAAGAGCAGAGAATGGTGGGGTATAGAGGCACAGACTGCCTTTCAGGATGCTAATAAACATGGGCGAGGCCCCCACCTAGACCCTTGGTTCTCCCCCCAGTAGCACAGCAGACCAACACAGCACTGAGCTCTGGGCCTGCCACCGAGAAATCCAACTCCATCTTAAACCATCATCATCATTTTATTTTGAACAATTTCTAAGTGTTTACCAAGGCCAGTTGATGTTGAAACTTCCTGTTTCCAAACCCCATCTGACATCTGGGACCAGCTTTTCTAGAAAGTGTTCGAACAGGCCACAGAGTGGCTCACCCCTTTCTTAAGGAATGGCAGGCAAGCAAGCCCCTCTCAAGGGTGGACTTGTGCCTTCACTCTACCTCTTTATTTTGTTTTTGTTCCTTAGTGACTTCAGGTTACTAGGAAGCCCAGCCTCGGGAAGGTGAGCCTCTCTTCCAAGGAAGAAGTAAAAACTCAAAGAAAAAAACTGTCCAACACACACACACATCCAGTTTGAGCTCCACTGTGCAAAGCCCATGAATATTGGGGTCTGTGTAAAAATTCAGCACACACCTGCATAACGATGAGAGCTTACAGCACAGTAGTCAGGCACATTTCATTTAGTTTTTTGCAACCGCCTATGAGGTAGATTCTACCAACATTGTTTTACCGATGAGCAAAGGAAGGCCCAGAAAAGATAAATTGTCCATGTTCACACATCTGGTAGGTGGGAGAGATGGGACTGGAACCAAGATCTACCCAGTTTTTAAATGTATGCTTTCGCGTGCTCTACTGCATCTACAATCTTTGCCCTCAGACATTAGAGGAAATTTTCTGTTTCATGTTTTCCCCCAAGTAAGAGCCCATTAAATGAAAATTTCCAGTTTGTAAGATTTTCTCTCAAAAGGGGAAAGAAAGTAAACCCTTGGGTTTCTAAAGCAGTAAGAAGATGAAAAGTAATTTTATTGTATCTGGGTTTTTTGATTAAGTTATATTTTGATGATCGTGGAAATTTTTCAAACAATATCAAGAGATCTAGGATTTTTCCTTTAAAAATTGAGTCACTACTTAAAACATACGTCACATTCTTTTTTTTAATAAATATTTATTTTTCTTTATTTTTTTATTTGTGGCTGCGTTGGGTCTTCATTGTTGTGCGTGGACTTTTCTCTGGTTGCGGCGAGCGGGGGCTACTCTTTGTTGTGGTGCACAGGCTTCTCATTGTGGTGGCTTCTCTTGTTGTGGAGCATGGGCTCTAGGTGTGCAAGCTTCAATATTTGTGGCACACGGGCTCAGCAGTTGTGGCTCGCGGGTTCTAGAGCACAGGCTCAGTAGTTGTGGCACACGGGCGTAGTTGCTCCGCAGCATGTGGGATCTTCCTGGACCAGGGCTCAAACCTGTGTCCCCTGAATTGGCAGGCGGATTCTTAACTGCTGCACTACCAGGGAAGCCCCATGTCATATTCTTAAATGCACTGATTACACGCACAGTGGTTCAGTTACGGGATATTACAGCTGAAATGTAAGAATGCATAGGTGTTAGGATTCTTTTCCTCAACAAGGAGAAACAGCTGGCAAATTCAGGAATTGTAGTTCCGTGGGCCTTTCACATTGTTATGTTTCTGTGCAGGCATAGCTGTATAACTTGGTCATGGGTACTGGTCCTTGAACTATTGACTATTTGATTCCTGTCTGATCAAAGTCTTAGACCAATTTTGGTTGCTCATATCTGAAAATAAGTCAAAGCTTCTTTTGGTCTCAGTACTTAGCACTGAGTACAAGACTCCAGACACTTGTGCAGTTGGGGTCTTGGGTATCTCAGATCCTTACTAGATGGTGAACTCCATGTGAGCAGGGGCCTTGCCTCTCACAGCTGTCTCTTCAGAATGCTCAGTAAATATGCGTCCAGTGAACAAAGCTGAGACTACGGCACCAGTTTTTGTACACTCTCAATCTGAAAATCTTTCCAATGTAGATTATGTCCTTCTTTGCTTCTTACGCTTATGAATATGATTTAATTATTTCTGGCTGACTCGGGGACATCAGTGAGCAGAAGTTGCTGTAATATTATGCATAATACAGTGATAGCCTCAAGGCCTAGTAGGAGGTAGCTTGCGCTATACTGACGATTTCTCGTGCTTGTTGTGTTCTTATGGTCCGGTTTTATCATTTTTATGTCTCCATTTCTGTTTTAATAGACTTTCTGCAGTAAGGCAAGAAAGCTCTATCAGCCCCTCTGCAGGTGATTTGTGGCAGCTTCCTCTTTGCTGCGAGTACTTCAAACAGATCTGCAAACTCGTCAGAATTGTGTGTAAGAGTAAACAGGCAGTAAGTGCAATGTAGCTTCTTTCTGGTCCTTGGCTATATACCCCGCAAATATGGATTTGCTGGATAGCTGAGTTCCGGAAAGGTGAGGTGTTAGTCTGTGAGCAGTTTTTTCCTTCACGTGATAATTTTCTTCTTTTACTTCCCTTCGTCCTTCCATCTCTGTCTCTGTCTGTCTCTCTTTCTCTCACAATGTGACAATTGCTGGAATAATTAAGATGACTGGGACACATTAATCCATGTTGAAGCCTAACACAGTGATCAAAAACCATCTTCGAAAGGCATGCTGTCCCCACTGTTGGATCCTAGACCAGCCCTCATACCTTGTTTAATGACACAGTGTTTTAGGAGGGTCCCCGTGTCCCTCACTGTCAGATAAATATGCCTGCAGGAGTGCACCTCACTCCTGCCTTTCGATTACCTTGCATAGATGTGGCTCATGTACTTAAAAGGGTCGTGCATTTCTTGACAACAGAATTCTCACCTTTTCTTGCACACCTCGTAATGCTGGGATCGCCAAAGTAAAAAATGATAGCTTTTGCACATTCGTTTTTGGCCTCAATCTTCTATTATTCCCCAATGAGGATCATTTCATTTGAGGCCAGTACCTGGGAAAAAAAGTAGATCAAGCTTTTCCAATGAGATTTTAGTGCAACCCTAACAAACTCTTTTTATTGCCTTCGCTACCACATAGTGGTGGATCAGGAAACTGTAGGACTACCATGCTAGGAAATTGCTGCTAATGCGATGGAGACTTTTGCTCTTGAAAGAATTTGCTCTCTTTTCTGCATAACACGAAGAGAGCAGAAGCCTATATCATCTGTAGCAGATGACAGAACAGAGTATATGTTCAAATCAGAAAAATTCTCACTACATTTAAAACAAAAAGACAAAGAGTTGTTATAAGGATCCAGGAGAGTCACGCAGTTTTCTCCCATCCGTTTTTTGATTGTTTTTCTTTGCATCCCTCAACCATTTACTTCCTACTTGGAGGAATTAAATGTTCTGCAATATGGCAGGATGGAAAGGGCCCGCAACATGCATGCCCAGTTCTCCACCAACCTTGTCAGCCTCTAGCAACAATATTTCTCTGGGAGTCAAGATTTGCCTTATCTCCAAATTAGGGGTTTACCTTACTTAAGAAACTCTGTCTTGGAGGGTGGGGTTGTTAGTAACTTGTTCAAGTGGGAAGCACACACTGTGAAATTTTGGAGTTTACCAATGATCGATTGGCATGTATCCTGACAGCTCAAGAGTCCCTCAGTTTAGCTGATGATAACATTATAAGTTGCTTTCTTTTCCTTTATGAACTTTTTAATAAGATCATTTTGTAACTTTTAAATTTAAAATAATTTCAGACTTGCAAAAGAGTTACAAAAGGTACCAAGAGTTCCCAAACACCCTTCACCCAACTTCTCCATATACTAACATCTTATATGACTGTAATATTGTCAGTTATCAAAACCAGGACTTTAACACTGATGCAGTACCATGAATCTCTAGACTGGATTCAGATTTCTACAGTTTTCCACTGATGTCCTTTTTCTTTTTCTGGTCCTAGATCTAGTAGAGGATCCCACCTCACATGTGTCATATCTCTTCAGTTTCATTGAATCTGGGACATTTTCATCAGTCTTCCTTAGACACTCACTCTCTTCACACATTTGAAGAGCATGGACCAGTTTTTGTTTTTCAATTTTTATTGGAGTATAGTTGCTTTACAATGTTGTGTTAGTTTCTGCTGTATAGCAAAGTGAATCATCTATACGTATACATACAGGGACCAGTTATTTTGTAGAATCTCCTTCAATCTGAATGTGTTTCCTCCTGATTAAACTCAGGGTTTACATTTTTAGGAGACACATGATGCCCACGTGTTTCATTTCTGACGATGATAACTTTGTTCACTTGGTTAAAATGGTCTCTGCAGGTTCCTCCGTTATCATTACTATTTCTCCCTTTGTAATTAAGAGGCATCTTTTAGGGGTAGATAACTGAGACTATCCTGTTCATACTATTCCTCATTATTTCACCTACTAATTTTAACATCCATTACTGTGGTGTTTGCCAAATGGTGATTTTTCTATTTCTGTTTTCTACACTTAGTAATTGGAATTTTACTCTGAGGACGTTATGTATTTTTAAAATGAGGGACATAAAACTTTTTAAATAGCAGTAGCAGCTCCCCTTTTTCTGGGAGGGTAATTATGAATGACATGAAGCAGAAAAATATGCAGAAGGCTAAGCAATCTCAAATATGAATGTTATTTGAAACGTCGTTGCCATTTTTCCCTTCAGAGGAGGTGAAGGAGAAGGGAGGAGATCTCAACTGCCAAAAAAAAGTCCCATTAATTTTGGTCCTGACTGCAAGTGTCTGTTGCTTTTGAGGACTCAAAGAGAGGACACAATTAGAGGGCTGACTCTGAAGCACAGCCCTGAATGTTTTGGATGGGTTAGGAAGGCTTACACCACCATAAGAAATTTAATTAATAGTATGAAATTTCATCTCTGAGCTTTTTAAGCTGTAATTGAAAGGGGTGCTCCAGATACTGTTTTCTTCTTTTAGAATATACACTATGACTGACATGGCGAACAATTTGGAGGAGCCCCCCCATTTAATTAAATTTCAGCGGCCTAACATCAAATTCATATGAGAAAATCATTATTTTGAGTTCTCCAACACTAAAAGATTAAAATTACTCTTTAATCTCAAAGAGAGGGTTTAAAAAATATATTGGGCTATTTTATTCTTTGATTTAAATCCTACCTATATGATCTTTTATATTCTTTTTACTTATGCCTTAAAAGAATAAAAAAGTATCTATACTCAACTGTAATATTTTATTAAAGCTCATGCATCTACTTGAAAGAACTGTGAATAGCTACGTTTTTTAATATCCTGCAATCCACCCCAGTTTGTAATCTTATTATCACACTCAGACAAGATCATACTAGGTACACGGAGCTTCCCGTGGCCCTCATTTTTCCTCACTGATGTTTGTAACTTCTCACAAATTAAATTTTAGGAGTTTGAAATGTAACCGTTATAGTAGGAAAAGAAAAAAGAACCTTACCCACCCTAAGCCTTAGAGGCTCAGTGGGATAGGCTCACATTTGCAGCACCAAGTAGGAATTTTGACAGTAGAACTGATGATTCCAAATTAGTTTGGATGCTAAAGGCCTATGTCTTTTAAAGGTGTGGCTGCACAGAATTCAGAATACCTTGTACTAAGATTCTTCTGTGTTTGCAATTTCTTGTTGAATGTTTTAAACTTGGCCTCAGAGCAGAAGGAGATAGCTAACATTTGTTATTTCTAGACCCCAATCCGGATGTTGGAATAAATCCCAACGAATCAGTTAAATTATTGCACATGGAGTCAGTTAAATAATTGCACGTGGACGTGCAGACCGCTGCCGTGCATGCCAGTTGCGCCAGCGTCTGTCGGGGCTGGCCGGAGGCAGGACTCAGTGAGTGCATGCCAGGTCCAGAGGGCGGGCTGGACCAGGTGACTATGCTCCCGCCGCGCCCACCGCCACCTCACGTGGTTTCCGGGCACCGTGTGCAGAGAGTGCATGGGAAAGCGAGTGGTTGGGTGTGGCGTTGGGATTTTGGAAGACTTCATCAGCTCCCTGTTGATGTTTTCTAATTTTTAAATCCCAATAGCTGAAAACACATAAAGGGGTTCTCATTTATCTCTGATCACGTCATCTAACCCCCTAAAACCCTTGCTGGTTCAAGTTTCTCCACGAAAACATGGCTTGAGTCGTGGGGGTCGCTGGCTCAATGCGGAGCCACGTTGCCTCCCCACGGACGTGTACGAAGGGGGATGGCTGGGGTTTGCCCAGTGTTGGTGATCCATGTTACGGTGGAAAAGTAAATCGTTCTGAAGAATTTAACTACAAACCCTAGTTTCTTCTTAAGGATAATTGAGTTTTCATAGAAAACCAGCTGTCCTAAAGTTTTAAGAAGATAGTGCTCCCATCTGCAGCTCTGGCAGCAGTGAAGCCGCTTTCCTGCGGGGCAAGCCTCGCAGGGTAGATAACTTGCCGAGGTCGCCCAGGTTCGTTGCCACAGTACTTCCAAGCAGGGCAAAATTTTAAATGAAAATAAAAGATGTAAATGTGATTGCAGAAGGGAAAAATTAATACGGAAGAAGAGTATTCGTTCTCAAATTGAACTGAAGTCTTACTGTTCTGCGTTAGCGCCCAGTTAATTACTCATGCGCTCCGGCCAGGTACGGAACCACGTCCGAAGGGCGTGAGATGCTCACTCCTTCCACAGGAAGACGCTGGTGCCTCCATCCCCCGCCGCCACCACAGACACACAGGTACCCTCTTAATTTCCTGGCATCCAGTAAATGCAGATCCTAATTTAAATATTCTCGGCACACTCATTTATTCCCATTTCGCGTGGGAATTTAAGGTTTTCTTCAGTTTGCTTTCTGTTCACCTTCATTAAAATGCAATAAAGCAGAAGAGTTTATTAATGGAGATCCTGGGTATAGAGACAATTTAATGAGAGAAAGAAAGGCTCGAAAGAGTAAACCTCATCTTAAAAATCGGAAACAGACTCGTAATTAATAACTTTGAAAATGGAAATACAACTTTTGATGAATTATTTCAGAGTAGTAGTTCTGGGGACCAAACATTTGGTAGGTACCTCTATGTCTGATCATCAATTACCGTGATTTCCTTGCATCAGCTCCAGAAAATCAGAATATTCATGAGCTTTCTGGTCTGACTCAGACCTTCAGGAGCCCTGAAATTCTCCTGTTGGGATGACAGGAAGTGCTGTCGATGGTTTTGGCAGCTGAATGAAACCAGAAACAGATAAGCAGAGAAGAGGGGTGATGTCCGTTGGTTTGGTCCCATCATCCTGCTTTTAATTTGTGAAATTTGAAGTTTTAAAAGTCATGTTAAATGTTTGATCCTTTTTAGAATTCACTGGGTATTTTGAGGAAGTGGTTTTGTTTTTGTGAGTTTGTTTAAACAAATGACTGAGGTTTTTGTTTTTCGCTCTGTCTGGCCAGGCAGCATTGCTACACTTTTTTAAATTCATGAAATACTGACCAATGAGCCTGTTCTTTAGCCCTCCTCTCCTTTTGTGATGGGAAGACAAGGAGGCAGACACCAATGGCGCCTCTCACAATGGAGGTTTGTTTGTTTATATTTTAATTTAATGGAGGGATTGTAGATAGCTTAAAATTTCCTTGAGCCAGGACAGAGAAAGAGGAGGAGGTGAAAAAAGGAATAATTAGTCTATTCTAAGCAACTTCAGCAATAGATGATCCATAGGCATTAACTTTGGAAAGCAACAGAAGCTTCTTTCTGGACCTCATCCTGTGATGTGTTAAACAAGTTTGATTTGTTAATTGAAATTTTTCTTAAAGGCAAAAATGCACCGAAGTCATTTTTAAGAACTTTAAGTTATATATTAGCAAAGATGGCAATTTGTAATTTTCTGTTGAAATATATGAGAAACCCTGCCCCTGCCCCCACCCCCAGTCCCTGAAACCCCAAGGCTCCCTTGCCTATTTTAAGAGTTCCTGCTCAGGTGCTTATGCCTTCCATTCCAAGGTCCTCACACCTGGAAGTATGCTTGTCCTTCTGATGTGTATTTTTATGACATGAATGTTTACCTTGAAATTATTATCTGTGTGTACATCTCATCTTTAGAGCCTGGCTACAGAAGGCTTTGTGCATTTCTATCAGCCCTCACAGCTCCTAGTGTGTCTTCCAGACAGGTGTACTCAGGTGTTAAATAAACGAATATTTAATCCATAAGAACTTACAGAAGAAGAGCTCTGTGTATCTTTTTTTAAAAGCCATTGTTACTAAACACTGTATTTGGAGTGGTACTAATTCTGTGCTCTACCAATTTGTGTGAATTACAGCATGTAAAGTAGAAATAACTGAGAAAAATTTTGAAGTTAGGTTAAGCACGGCAGTAAAGTTGTCAGTTTTTTAGATAGCCAAATTCGTTGCTTTTTGGTCCTTTGGGATGTCCCAAAATGGCTCTGACAAATCTTTAAGGCACAAAACTGAGCCTCCTGTGGTCTTAGTGCTGAGCTGCTGGCATTGAGTACTTTTCTGCTTATCAGCATTGGCTCCCTGTCAAGTCACAGCCTCTTTGGTCCTCCGTCTCCTCATCAGTGAAATAATGCTGCTTCCTTTCTATGAGTTACGAGAGTGGGTTATGAGAATTATACTGGAAGGTGTGCTGTAGATACTGGTAGAAAGCAGGGACCCTGGAGTCAGGTCACCTGGGTTGGAATTTCTACCTCTGCCTCTTTCAGGCTGTGTGACTCTAGGCAAGCTGCTCTCTACGTGCCTCAGGCTCTGGTTCGGAGGATAGGGAAGTAGCAGGCTGTCCCTTTCGAAGTTGTGGAGATTAAATAAGCAGTGTATGCCAGGCTCTTAGCACATGGAGCAGTGAGTGCCCCATAAATGGAAGTTGCCTCACTGTAATGATAAGAAACATTCATTTCTTCCCTCCCTACCTGGTACCTTCAGCTTTTACTTACATCAAGCCTTTGAGAGAGAGAGAGAGAGAATTGTTTTCATTAAAAAATTTTTAGTCTGCCCAGAAGCAAGTGTGACCTGAAAGAAGGCTTGGTGTTACGGCAGATGATTTCTTTGGTTATTCTCAGGGGAAAACCAGCCGAGAAATAAACTAGGGGACTATGGTCCATTTTATTCCTCATTACCAAAAAGTGGCTCCTCTGATTTTTGTTATTTTTTTCCCTTTTTAGGTGAGTGCAAGGAGAGTAGTTTTTCATATTACTCTTGTCATTATTGTTATTTATTTAATAACAATTCACTATCAAAACATAGAAAAGTACTTACCCTGCAGGAAACTCTCTTCTGTTACTTATTTGCTTTCAATTTATACTTTGTCTAATGCCCAAGAGAATTAGAATTTAAGGCAGATTTCAATTAAAGAAAAAAAAAAACCTGGGGAGACCTGAATGGCTGAGTCAGCAAGCTACCCATAACACACCAGAAGGACAGTTTGTCTTCCTGGAATCTGGTTCCTCTGGGATTCTTGGCAACCAAGGCAAGAGAGGAAATACAATAAAATCTGTGTATGTATACACATATACACATATACCCCACCCAGTACACATATTGTGTATAAAATCCAAGGGCTTTGCTTTTGGAAAGTTTGCATAAGTAACAGTCCAGGTTTAAATTAGCACCTGACTCTACCTGTGTGTGAGGCCCTCTGGAAAGAGCTGTGAGGCAAATAGAGTTAAGGAATGGCGTCCCTGCCCTCAGGGAGCTTATAGTTGAGTAGGAAATGTGTGAGTATGTCATGAGTCATCCAACTAGTGTACCCTGAGCATCTGCTGTGAGCCAGGTTCTAGGCATGGCCCTGGGAACACAGTGATGCAAAAACATAGAATTCCCACCCTGGGGGGGCAGTGGCTGGGAGGGATAAATTAGGAGTTTGAGATTAACATATACACACTACTATATATAAAATAGATAATCAACAAGGACCTACTGTATAGCACAGGGAACTCTACTCAGTATTCTGTAATAAACTATAAAGGAAAAGAATCTGAAAAAGAATGGATATATGTATATGTATAACTGAATCACTTTGCTGTACACCTGAAACTAATGCAACATTTTAAATCAACTATATTCCAATACAAAATAAAAATTAAATTAAAAAAAAAAGTATTCCCACCCTGGTGCAGCGTACACTAGTGGAAGAAAGAGAGAGTGGCATTAAACAAAAAATTAAGCCCATTTTTTGAACTGTGGTAAAATACATATAACAAAATTTACCACCTTAAAGTGTACGGTTCAGCAGCATGAAGTACATTCACATTGTTGTGCACCCATGCCACTACTATCTGCAGAACTCTTTTCATCTTGCGCAACTAAAGCTCTGTATCCATTAAACAATAAGTCCCCATTTCCGCTTCCCTGTAGCCCCTAACCAAAAAAAAAAAAAAAGTCTTTGATTATAAATGTGGTCAGTGCTTTGAAGGAGATGAATAGGGTGCTGTGACATAACATGATGGGGCAGCAGGAATGGTACCCACCCACGAGAGGCTTTTTTGGGGTGAAGACAGCCAGGCCCAGCACGGCAGGCTGGGGAGGCAGGTTGAGAGTAGGAAGAAGCAGAAGCAGGGAGAAGGAACAGCCTGTATGAAGGCCCAGAGTCACCAAAGGGTCTGCCTTTTTCAAGAAAGAGAAAGGAGGCAGCGTGTTTAGAGCAGGGTCCAGGAGGGTGAAAGGTTTCAGTTTAGTGTGTCTGTGTGTTTTGGTGTATCTCTGTCGTGATTTAGTAAAATCACCCCTACCCTGGCACGAAACTAAAAATGAGCCGTGTGCAGCTTTTCAGTAACCTGGAGCCCAAACTCCCACCTGCATCCCAGAACTCCAGGCAGCACCTGCACCAGGATATCACAAAAATCCTTACTGAATGTACGAATGAGTGCATCTTCCTTAATACAGGCCGGAGCAGGGAGATCTGAGAGGAGCAGGTGGTTGTCATACTCCTGGCTTCCCCCTTCCCAGCACAGTGGCCTGGAGTGATGGGGTCAGGGTGCAGGAATATCCCCGTGGCACTGGCACCCTGGATTATCTGTGTGAAGTAGGAGCAGTGGGTTCTAGATAGGGAGGTGCAGGTGGCGTGAGAACTGGACAGTCTGACGGGTGCTCTGGCCAGCTGGCTGTCCTTCCCACCTCTACATGGACGAGCCAGCCTGGGATGCCTGTGCACAAAGCCAGTGATTTTTTTTTCAAACAGCCTGTACATGTTCTCAGTTGCAACTCAGAGGTCTAGCCTGAAGATCCTGGAAGAGATTCCTTTGACCTGGAAAATCGCAGCGGCAGATATTTTTACTCAGCTTTCAAGCAAGCCTCCAAGTGGTTCCTGTAGAACCCATAAATTTGAGGAACCTCAATAACTGACAGCAGAAACTAGTTGCAGAGCCCTTTTGAGTAGTATTGTTTGACACTGCCCGTTTATTCGAGCATTGATGATGCTTGGTGGTGCCCTATCTCAAATTATTTCTCTCTTCCTCTCCCTCCTCCACCTTAGCCCAGCAATTAACAAGGGAGATGCTTCCTCACCTCTTTCTTTATTGCTTGTACGGAGTTTTTTCCTTCCCACAGAGGAAGGAGCTTGTATTGATATATCTCTTTGCTACTCCCCGAGAGTCTTCATCTAACCTGGAGTAAAGTCAAATTAAGTTATTTTAGGAGCAGTTTGTGTTGGGAGTTTTTTTTCTTTTTGAAGAGTCAAATGAAGTCTTTTGGAACATAGAAAATTTCTTTTTCTTGTCTAAACAGAGCTTACTGCTTGATAAAAGTTGAAGGTTTAACTTCCATGCTTGTGAAAGCCTTCTTGGCAGACTTAAGAAATTTTTATCTGCCCACGGCTCTCAGCAGACCTCCTCACTCTACCCACCCCTTGTCGACCTGCATCTTGAGGACTCTTTAAAATAGTAACTGAAGCTACAGTGAACCCCCAAACAATGTTGTCTTGGGTAAGTCACTATCTACCTTGTGCTGGATGAAGATTATTTTGGAGCAAACGGATTTAAGAACAGCACTAAAAAACTGGAATTGGAATGCTAAGCTAATCTGAAATTTATAATATTTTAATTTGTTTGAGCAGAGATGAAATTTGAAGTATTTTAGAATCCTGTCTCTTGGTTTTCTTTTCTTTTTCTTTCTTAGCCACATCACTCTCCCTCTGAAACAAAATCTTGTGTGATCCCTAATATCTGAAACTGATCAGAGACGTGGCTCTTGGTCTCTCTCTCTGCCCTTGCCGGTGTATCATGGTCCATAAGTCACCTCCAGGAGATTAGATAGAGACCAGTGGGTCACAGCGTGAGACCATTTATCTCTTGTACCCCATGCACATGTCAGCTGAGCAGACAGATGGTTGGCAGAGACAGAACTAGAACCCTAGGACCTTAAAATCTAGTCTAGGGATCAAATAGTCGTGGCTAATATTTACAGAGGACCTATGACGTACTAGGAAAAATACTCAATACAGTTGTGTGGTTTACCACATTTAATCTTGCACCCATCGCACAAGGTGGTATTATTTGTCTTAGATGTATACTGAGGAAACTGAGTCCCTTTGTCATGCAGCAGCCCATAAATGGCAAAGCTGGGATATAAACTGACTTCTAACCCCATCGTCCACGTTCTTCTCTAATCTGAACACCACCTGCTCTCCGTGCCATGTCTCCAAAACAGGGTGAACATCTCACAATCTGCATCTCACAGTTTTAAAGACTGACTCTCCCTAAAACCAGTTTGTTGAAAAAGGAGGTAGACAGACAGACATGCCTTCGGCCCTTAAAAATGTGGCCAACCTGGCAATAAATGGGCATAGGCTGTTGCTAAATTTTTGCTTTAAAGTTTGCCAGCATAGCTTCTTGGCTGGTAGTTTTGTTTGCTTTGTAATATATTTTTGACACGATTTATGTGCAGAGCAATGCTACCACATGCCATCGTGTTGCTCCACCCTGAGGGCAAACCGAGGGTGTCCTGGGGCCACATCCATGCACCCAGACCTGGAAACTGCCCACTGGGAGGGATTGGGGTAAATGACAATGTTCAAGGGCTGGTGGACTTTATACACAGAATCTCTCACAAACATGTAGTGACATGTGTTAATCTATAAACTGAGACACATTGAAGTTTTCTCACTTTTTCCTGTTCTGTTTCTTCATTTCCATTGATACTTCTTTCAAGTATCAAAATATCTCCAATAAGTTTAGGACCAAGTTAAAGATTTATCTTAGGCAGATTTATATTCTTGATGTCCATCATTGTCCAGTATAAAGATATAGGAAAGAAGCCCCAGATAAAGGAAATAGGAACACTGGCTGCTTTCTCCTGGCTGCTTTAGATGTATGCTAATTTGCAGATTGTCTGTATTAATCAAAAAGCAAAGCATGCCCCTTACGAAGGAGCAGAGCCACGTGGCCGCTGCACCTCTGCTCCCATATGCACCGTGAGACTTGAAAGCCAGCCAGGGTTTGAAAGTATTGGATTGGGATAATGTTATTTTTAAAAAACACCTGGCTAATTTAATATGAAGTGTTTACACTTCACTTTTCTGGCAGTGGGTTTTCTATGTAGGCGGTGGAAGATTTCCTGTTAAGTTTTGTAAGTTCCAGGGGAGGAGAGTTGCATGTGTGCCCTCTGTGGTCACAGCAACATGAAGGGGATTTCTTAATCCACTGTCATTACCGTGGGCGTAGGTGGATATGGGCTATTGCGGAAGGCGTCCTTTCAACCCCTGGACTCTTGCAAGTTCACAGGTATGTTAATGAAAATTATTCGAATGGCCTTTTTAGGAATTCCAAATACTGAGTCTTGAAGAAAGATCGTCTTTCCCCCCTGAATGTGTGCTCTGGTTGGAATTGCTGTCTACAGTACCTCGTGGGTGAAACGGATATTTCGAGCATGACTGAGCTTATTAAGAGCCTGAGGCACTTCCTTTACCAGGGGTTTAGAAATTTCAAAGGATGGGGGTTGGGGAGAGAGGAATTATGAGCATGTGATGTAGAGCTGGCAGGAGGATGGAAGCAACAGGTTCAGAATTTATCTTCTGTGCTCCTGCAGGGCTCTGGCGTGGGCTGAGGATGGGAATTCAGGAAGATAAGGTCTTACCATCTGTGGAGCAAGAGCAAGTGGATTTGGGGGAAAGTTTAGATGTTTTTGTTTAGGTGGGGGTGGGGGGAGTGCAGGGTGGGGTGAAAATACATTTAATAGGCTTTACTTAGACTGGGAGAGGTATGTTTGTGCAGTGGGAGACACGTGCAATTAGGAGGAAAGTACCTGAATAGACAGTTTCAGAACTGCAAAATGCGGAACAAATCCACTTCAACATTTCTGGTAGTATCGAAGGGGATTTGTGGGTGGATTATGGCAAGGGGTCCTGTGCTTTTAAGGTTGAGAGATACTTCTCTTTTCTGGGGAGTGTGTGTGTTCGGTTGCGGGGGTGGGGGTGGGAATATCACATCACAGGGAGACTGGAGCCCTGGGTTTGGAGTTCTGGGACCCAGGTACTGGCATCAGTTCTTTGGGCTGAAGCCAAATGAAGCTAGAGACATTGATCTGTGCTCCGAATTCTTGGGCTGCTTTCAGCTCCAGCAAACGATGATGACTCCTTCCTTTGGGCGTTCGTCTCTTTTCAGAGATGCTCCCAGCTCAGTTGGGAAGCAAAACAAAGTCATGAGGCGCAGACTGGGAGTGGGTTGTGAGCCTTAGGTGAGGGGTCCTCCTGGGTGAATGGGAAACTGAGAGGTCTTTGCCTTCCTCCAAGCCATCCACTTAATAAGCACTGCACAGAGCCTGGCTCGCCTCGATGAACAAACGCTGACTTCAGTCTTTACCCTGGGTTTCAGGTCACTCCGATTGTTTGCAAAACATGTTCTTTTTTTGTCATTTGCCAGCACTTGTTCTCTCTGTGAGTAAAACACAAACGTCCTGAGGGATGTCGTGCGCCAGTTTGCAGCCAGGGCCGCGCGGCTTCCGCACCCTGGCCTGCCAGGCCCTCTGCTCAGGGATGAGGATGCACCGGGAACTCGGGAGCCAACGGTTGTTTTGACATGAAGTTCGAAGAAGTTGCTACAGAGCTTATTCCTCTGACGGAAGTAACAGATAACTCTTTAACATTTTCAGATCTGTTTTCAGTTTATTCAAGTCCAGGATTTTGGGTAAGATTTTGGAAGAATAGATTTATGCTTGAGGTCCTTCCTTTTTTTTTTTTTAAGTGACTTGGCCAGTTTGGGGTTTTACAGTATTTAGGGAAAGGGTTAAGAAGTTTACTTCGGGAAGCAGAGTCCTGTGTTCTGAAAGTTGCTGCCTGCTGACCCCTCCGACAGCAGGCAAACCTTGCACACCCCGGTGGTGTGCCAAGCATGTGCGTCACAGGCACACTCATTGGAGCTTGAGTGCAGTTGGACCCCTTTATGTTTATGGACGTTTTGTGCAAATTGCTTCAGTCTTCAAGCCAAGGGCAGAATGAAAGAATGATCCTCGGACGTAGTTTCCAAGTTTTGGGCCTCATTTATATTTTGCATTGTAGAGCTGCCCTGCTTGTTTTTTTAAAATAAAGTTAGCCCTGAGTGTTAAGTTCTTTTATCTTTCAAAGCAGATTCCTTTGAACCCTGAAAATCAGGCTATAGGATACAACAGATAATGTTCAGGAGGCAATTAAAAGATGAAGATGTGGGATGGGGGAAAGGTTGCTCAAACAGGAAGGGGAGACAGAGCCACCCACCTCGCAGCACAGACCGGGCTTGCTGTACATGGTCTCCTTCGGCCCGGCCCTTGGTGGTCAGGTTGCTTGCCATGATTTCAGGGCGAATGAGTGGCAGTGTCTGAAGGGAAAGCCCTGAAATTTCCACGCAGCGTTTCAGAGCTTACAGTAAGCTCTGTCATATTTTGCTTCACGTTTCAACTTTCTTAGAGCCCTGAGTGATGTTGGGTGGGCCTACAGCAATACAATTCACTTTATAATCTGGATAATGCTCTGGAAAAAAACAAATACCTAAAATCAGAAATGATACTAGATATTTTTTTTTAACATCTTCATTGGAGTATAATTGCTTTACAATGGCGTGTTAGTTTCTGCTTTATAACAAAGTGAATCAGCTATACGTATACATATATCCCCATATCTCCTCCCTCTTGCGTCTCCCTCCCACCCTCCCTATCCCACCCCTCTAGGTGGTCACAAAGCACTGAGCTGATCTCCCTGTGCTATGCAGCTGCTTCCCACTAGGTATCTATTTTACATTTGGTAGTGTATATAAGTCCATGCCACTCTCTCACTTCGTCCCAGCTTACCCTTCCCCCTCCCCGTGTCCTCAAGTCCATTCTCTACGTCTGCGTCTTTATTCCTGTCCGGTCCCTAGGTTCTTCAGAACTTTTTTTTTTTTTTTTAGATTCCATATATATGTGTTAGCATATGGTATTTGTTTTTCTCTTTCTGATTTACTCTGTGTGACAGACTCTAGGTCCATCCACCTCACTACAAATAACTCAATTTCATTTCTTTTTATGGCTGAGTAATACTCCATTGTAAATATGTGCCACATCTTCTTTATCCATTCATCTGTCGATGGACACTTAGGTTGCTTCCATGTCCTGGCTATTGTAAATAGAGCTGCAATGAACATTGTGGTACATGGCTCTTTTTGAATTATGGTTTTCTCAGGGTATATGCCCAGTAGTGGGATTGCTGGGTCATACGGTAGTTCTAGTTTTAGTTTTTTAAGTGAACCTCCATACTGTTCTCCATAGTGGCTGTATCAATTTACATTCCCACCAACAGTGCAAGAGGGTTCCCTTTTCTCCACACCCTCTCCAGCATTTATTATTTGTAGATTTTTTGATGATGGCCATTCTGACTGGTGTGAGGTGATACCTCATTGTAGTTTTGATTTGCATTTCTCTAATGATTAGTGATGTTGAGCATCCTTTCATGTGTTTGTTGGCAATCTGTGTATCTTCTTTGGAGAAATGTCTATTTAGGTCTTCTGCCCATTTTTGGATTGGGTTGTTTGTTTTTTTGATATTGAGCTGCATGAGCTGCTTGTATATTTTGGAGATTAATCCTTTGTCAGTTGCTTCATTTGCAAATATTTTCTCCCATTCTGAGGGTTGTCTTTGATACTAGATATTTAATGGTTCAGAGAGCAAATAAAAATTCACTCTCAGATGTTTTTTCGTTAATTGGAACAGGCAGAGTGTACCTACCTGTGAGCCCAACTCTAGTGGGCTGAAATACTGAAATACTCTTTCAACTAGCATTTTACGCAGGAGATACCTGTGTTGGCACTTAAGTTGAACTCAGTTTTACCTGTTATTTACAAAAAAGACCAAAAACCAAAAAATTCAACTCTTACGGTTTAAAAAATGGGGAGGAGTCTTAAACTTTGGACTCCTTCAGTCACCCTTTCTGAAGTATTGAATCCGGGTTTTTCTTGGTTGAAATGGAGGAAATGATGGTTTCCAACATGATTGATTGTCAAGATGGAATTTTAGCACTTTGCATGCACTCTGGCAAGGTTCATAACATTCTTATCAAATGTGCTGCCCCACCACTACCTCCACCACCCACAAAAATAAAAACTAAACAAAATATAAATGCGAACCAACAGAATTCTGTGAGAACAGCAAGTTTTGTTTTGTTCTGTTTAATAGTAATCTTTGCAAGGACATTCCAACATTTTACATTTGTGTGCTTTTCCGAGGCACTTTGGAATCCTGAAATAGATTAAATGTAAGTTCCGTGAATTTGGGGTTGTAGGTGTTCTATGGTCCAGTTCTCCAAAAACTGATTCTCATAAGGTTCGTGTGGTAATTCTGTTAACCAGAATGTATGATTATCTGGGATACCCTGTTCCCCCTTCTCTCCCTATAACAGAGTCTACTGTACTTTGAAAGCCTAGTGGATCTTTTGTGGTTTCTCCACAGTAGTAAAAATAATTTAACTTCAGGAAATGGGGCCAGCAATCAGATTAGATAGCGGAAAAGAATAATGTGGCATTCTAGCATAGCATACACTCTGAAATATATGTTTACAAGTCCAAAAGTGTGCCATCAGGAAGTAACAAGATCAAAGGAAAAACGACCAGAGAGGCTGGAGGGTAATAAATCACTCGAAAGTTGTGATCTGTAGTGGTTGCTATTCATGCTCCTTGGATAGGTTTAATTACAGAAGGACGGGGGGAGGGCTGGGCAGGCATTTTTCTCTGTAGTCACCTAAAAAAATTTTGCAAGGCACAATGCTATGTTTAAAAAGCATAGACATCTTTAAGGGCTCAAACAAATGTAAATATATGGTCAAAACTTAAGCTCCCAAGAAGAAAATGGACCAAAGACATTAAGAGGCAGTTCATTCAAAAGGTACTGCAGGGGCTTCCCTGGTGGCGCAGTGGTTGAGAATCTGCCTGCCAATGCAGGGGACACGGGTTCGAGCCCTGGTCTGGGAGGATCCCACATGCCGCAGAGCAACTAGGCCCGTGAGCCACAACTACCGAGCCTGCGCGTCTGGAGCCTGTGCTCCGCAACAAGAGAGGCCGCGATAGTGAGAGGCCCGTGCACCGCGATGAAGAGTGGCCCCCGCTTGCCGCAACTAGAGAAAGCCCTCGCACAGAAACGAAGACCCAACACAACCAAAAATAAATAAATAAATAAATTAATTAATTAAAAAACTACTCCAAAAAATTGACCCATGACCTAAATATAAAAAAAAAAAAAAAAAAAAGAGGTACTGCAATGGCAGCCGGTGGGTGGGTGGGAATCCAGGTGACCCAAGGGACCCAACTTTACTAGCAGCCACAGAACTGAGATGAGATACCTATTTCCCCTTCTGACATTAAGAAAGAAAGAAAAAAATGCGATCAGGGGCCATTTTCCCCTCTTTTTACGGAGGTGTACCCCCATAGAGGCTGTAGCGAAGAAAGTACTACGGTCTCCATTTTTTTTTTTTCCAAAAGGGGTTTCTGAAGGGGCTTTGCAAAATTGTGAGGTCATTGGCCAGGTGTGTATCCTCCCAAGGAGGCAGCTTTGGAGGAGTTTGTTCAACACTTGTGAAGAGGCTGCACCACAATTCATCTACGTGTACAGGTGTGCATGTACAAATCTAGATTCCGCACATACGGTAAAAATCTGCCTCCGTAGAGAGCTCATTCTTTTATCACTGTCTCCTGGTAAATGGTTCTGTTATTGTCGACGAAATTTTATCCATAACATTGCTGGTTTCTAAATAGTAGTTTCCCTGCGAGTGGCTGCCTTCATTTGATTCATTTAAATTATGTTGACATAAATATTTATGTATGTGGAAAGGGGCTTTTGCATGTGTTGTTGAAGCATTGCACCTTTTGGACTAACAATATCTACCAAAATACGTAGGCAGAAGGGAAGTGTGTAGCCACAGCCATATAGCATGGAGCTCCTCATGGGCATGTGTGGTAGGCAGACTATCAGTAGCAATGATACTGGTCAACACCAGCAAGGCGTGTAATTGCCCAGAAATGGGCCCTAACACCGGTTTTAAGAGATGCAGCCAAAACCACAAAGCTGGAGGCCTCTCCCTCTGAGCTTGGTCTCCACTTGGACGAAACAGCCCCCAATTTGTCCCTACGGGACACAGGCCTGCCTTGTTTGGAAATCAGCAAAGTTTAGGAGCCCACAATACCTCTCATAACTCTGTGTACAGTAACAGAGAGTGGAAATAGGGCTGTGAGCATGAACAAGCAGACAAGTTATAAATATAGAATACTCTCTCAATTCCTCTTCAGTTAGTCATGAAGGGACAGTGTGAGTTTTATAAACTTATAAGGAATATACAAACAGTTCCAAATTTAAAATAACTTGGAGTAATTTTTAAGTGTGTGAAAAGAATATTTTTTCCACCCTGTCCATTTAAGCATCTGTGACAGCCAGTAGTAAGTGATTGCTGTCCTTATGTGCTCATGCCCGGTGGTCACAGAACTGGGGAAGAGTTTCACAAGAATCACCCATTGTGTGGTGATGTCTCTCTTCTTCTTTTTTGAGAAAAACTCAAAAAAAGGTGGAGGAGGGGTTGTGAGTTGTGTGTGAGAGACACTCTGTGTGCTCCTATGTGGAGAAGCGGGCACAGCTCCCAGAGCAGGGGTAGGTCCTGCCTGGACACCTGGAGTGCCCCCCACCCTCTTTCTTTGATTTTCCTCCCATTAGAAGTCTGTATTTCTAAAATTTTTATATAGGCTTTGAATACGAGTTTAGAAGAAAATCTCGTTGATTTTGAAGTACATTAGGATGGTTTGATTTTCTAAAAAGAATATTCTGTTTTATAAACATAAAAGGAGTGGGAAGTCAAGTCCTCCCTCCCTTCTTAATATCTGAATTTATTCCTTTCCTTTTCCCTCACCCCCATCTACGGAGGCCCTTCTGTGATGCAGCATCAACTTCATTTGCCAGGCCCTTCTATAGAGATTAAGATCATTAGGATATTTCATACTCCATCAGGCATAGCAGGTAGGAGGGTCACCGACTTGGGGAACCTTCCTCCACAGACTAGGTGGCTTTTCCTCTTTTTTCCTAGTATCAGAGGATGACACAATTTAGTCAGTTTGACAGGTTCAAGTCTTTCTTCCTTTAAAATAAATCCAGACCGTGAATAGATTTGGGAGTCCAAATGGGCCTTTCCATCAACTTCTGACTGATGTGCCTGTGATTTTGTCACTACACGTGAATAGAAGGACTTCAGGGCTAATGTGGCCACTTGTGGAACATGAAAGTCTAAATTTATGGAAGAAAATGCAGGGGAATGAAGTACTGACACACGCCACAACACGGATGAACCTTGAAAACGTTATGCCAAGTGAAAGAAGCCAGATATAAAGGGTCACGTAGTGTATGATTCCATTTATATGAAGTGTCCATAAGAGGCAAATCTGTAGAGACAGAAAGTAGATTACTGATTGCCTGGGACTGAGAGGGGAAGGGGGGTGAGGGAGGTGGCTCATGGGTAAACAGTTTCTCTTTGGGGTGATGTTCCCACAACTTGGTGAATATGTTAAAAGCCTTCAATTTGTACACTTTAAATGGGTGAAACTGTGTATGAGTTATATCAGTAAAGCTGCTATAAGAATTGTGAAGGAATAAAAAAATCACAACACCCACAGTAACCAAAACCAGCAGCTTAGCCAAAGGAAGATTCCTGGACTGCCCTCTGCTTTTCACTTAGTTTTTGGTGTTAATTGTAATCCTGCATTGAGTCTTTGCATTGATGGCGGCTCTTTCTTTACTCTTACTAATTAGCTATTGACATTTTTATTTAATAATGGTGTCCTGTATAACTTTCCTCCTGGTTTCTTAGTTGCCTTTTTTCTTTTTCTTCTGTTTTCTCAATAGTCTGCCCAGCACTGCTTATTAGATCCTGGAGACTTCAGTGACCCAATGGGTACTTTCTGTAGGTGATCATTTCTTTTGCTCATTAATGAAATCTTCACAGATGCCTTTAGTAGCCAGTATGAAACGTTTTCCCAAACGTCGTAGCTTATCTTGTGCACCTTGTATACAAGTCAGTAGGGATCTACTTGGAACTTGGCTATTTCTGTGAGCCTAGATTATATTTGTTTATGTGCCTAACCAAGGGGAAGGCACAGAACTGTTTTTTCTTCTCCTTCATGACCAAGGTTGCAGTCTTGCTGAGACATAGGAATTGGTGAAGAGAATGAACTCTGGTTTATCTAATCTCATGAGTAAGACTTGTTTGGGTGAAAAGGGTTCTGTGGGTCATTGAGTCTCCCTGGGTCTGGCTGGTCTGGCTCCTGATAACACAGTCACTTATATGTAGTTGCCTTTGCCCCACAGAATGCACCCCAAGTGTCTTCCACTACAGGAGCTGCTGCTTCACTATTGCAACTAAGCGGTGACCATTGCTGATAAACTCGACAGGGCTTAGCCTTGCTGGAAGAATGTCCTTGAGGGTTCTATTTGCTGTAACTCAATAAATAAAGAAAGCTTAGTGGGTACATGCGATCTCCTTAATATCACCTTGACGCTTTACCCTTTTCCAGAGCATCATGTTTTGTGAGTTTTGTCCTTCCTCCAGACTAAGTGGTTCACCTCAGGGAGAAGAAAAGGATGTTGGGACTGGTGATTTATTTTTTCCTGATGGATGCAGGCTTACAGAGAAAAGTGGCATGAGAAGAACTCCCTAGCCCTTTGCTTTTGGGCAGCAGAGCCTGGCTAAAACATCATGCCACCATGGAGCAGAGCAGGGGAAGAGCCTGTGACCCAGTCAGATAGATCTGGGTTTGAAGCCCAGGTTTACAGCTTAACAGTTATTCACTTGGACAATTAATAGCCCTGGACAATTATTAAATCTCTGTGCCTCCATGTGGGTATCTACAAATGAGGATAATGATACTGACCCCATATAATTATTAACATTAAGTTAAACAATATGTATAAGATTGAGTCCTGTATTTAGACTCAAATTGCATTCAAGAAGGAGAGACTCCAGCAGTTATTGTGAAAGGAGAACAGGAATGGTAGGTGATTAGAAGGTCGGAATGAGCTAGCTCAGTGTGACAGTGGGAGTTATCTCGAAGGTCATACAGAGAGCCCCTGAGTGTGCTGCCTTGGTCATGGAAGACCACCACTCGTCTCAGTGTCCTCGTATTGCACACTGTGGAGACTACTTCTGCAGTGTTAGGGTAGATTGGGGACAGGTGTTAAGGAGCAGTGATGTTCATATACGTTGCATGAGCTGTGGCTTGAGTATTGCCTTCAGAAGGAGGCAGGGATCACCGTCTTGGAATTTTGAGTCTGAGCAGTCTGACGTGTGCAAGAAACCATCCACCTCCCCTGAGTATCAGACACCTGAACGAGGCCTGGTGAGAGCACCATTCTGTGTGGGGGTAAGGAGGAACTTGGTCAAGATGGGTGCCATCCGGCAGTAGCACTTTCTCTAAGGGAAAGAGCTCCCTTCAACGTTGCTTTAAGGCTCACTTAGGTTTTTGAAGAGCAGCACCTCAGGCATGGGATGATGACCTCTTAAATTCCTTTCAACTCTGAGGATCCAGGGTTCGATGAAAGGTAGAACATGGCTGCAGAAGTCCTGGTTGCATTTGAACTGGGGCAGATCTAAGGGTCCTGGGAGCTTCTTGCAAGAGGGTCTCTGCTCCTGCAAGTTCTGAAGTGTCCCTGCCACCCCACAGCCCCTCAAAAGAATGTGAAGGTTGAAGAAGACAGGTGATAGGAGGCGAGTGATGAGGAGGGAAAGTATGTCACTCCTACCCCCTCTACGTACCCCAGTATTGCAGAAAGTCCATCTGCTGACACATTCTTGTGTCAGGACCCTTCCTCTTAGGAAGGAAGCTGACTCAAAACTGAGTCGTGGAAACCCCTTCAAAGATCGCAAGGAGGAACTCGTCCGTACACTCTGGTCTTGGGAGAAAATGAGTGCTTTCAGGCTCACTACATTAATAGGTTCGGGAACCATGGCCCCCCTTTTACTAACCAGCCTCTCCAGGCTCACTGAGAGCTCTGTTCTGGGACCTTTCTGCGTGCCCCTGGGTGCCTTCCCCAAACTCTGTTGCTGGCGCTAACCCTTTCTGCTTCGAAAAGAGAAACTGAAGTATCTTCAGGTTCTAACCATTACATTGTCTCTTAGTCTGGCCACTACTGTGGTATTAATAGAATGTTTTCTCCTACACAGGAGGTGGTTTCTTTTGGCTTTGAAAAGAGAAATGTTGTTGCAGATGCAACTTTCCTTTCTGAATGTTTAAGATACCAGGGTTACCACTGAATTCGGCTTAATGGCTATAGTTTTCCAGGCAGAAGCCAGTTGAAGTTGTTGGAAACTCCGTCTGGGATTTCTAGGCAGTGGTTCTCTGGAGTTTTACAGTAGCAGTTTCTCAAGATGTCAAGAAACTTGACAGATTCTTCTTGTCTTCTTTTTGAGAAAATTGTGCTTTACTCATTATATATATGTACGATTTATAAATATGTATACACATTCATACATATGCGTGTGAGTGGAGCTCACACACAGTTGTGCCAGGTTTATTTTCGTTTTATTTCATGGGTCTAAACATTTTCGTGTAAGCTTGCTTTTCCATCCTAGCTGACGTATTTAGAGAACTCCAGACTAATACACTGGGGTGAAATGTAGCTTCTCCCTGAGCCTGAGAAGCCTCGCTGCTCCTCACCTCTCTGCGCCTTTGATGGGTGTCTCCGCTTGGAGTGATGGGTCAGGAGGAATGTGTGTGCATGAGGTCAAAAGGCAGGAGAGATCGAAGATTATTTCACAGGATGAAAGGCCGTGGGCTCCCTGGCCTGAGTTGGGTTTTGCCTGACCCCTCTGCAGTCCATCATGGCTCCTGGAGATGGGATACCCTTTCTGTCCAACTGGAACATCCAACCAAGGTGGTTCACCCACCTTCTTTGCGGAAAGGACCAGCGTGGAGCTCCAAAAGGAGCAGGGCCTGCAGGCTTCAGAAGCAGCCCTGAAGGCGAGGCTCTCTTTCAGCACTGGTTGATTTGATGCTCAAAGAGAAAGCAGTGGGGCCCAACCTCCTCTTTAGGTCCTTGGTATGATGTTTGTGTGGCTTATAAGAAGAATTCCATAAATATAGTATTATCATTACTTAAACCTGAACCTTGTCTGTCAAGGAGGGCGGCAGGGAGGGGTAGCAACATGGGACCCAGAATTCACAGGTGAATATATGGAAATCCACTTGAGTGGGTTATTTTAAAAGAGTGGAGGTATATGAAAGGAGCAAGGACTCTAGTGGGTGCTGCCGGACCCCCATGGGTGGTGGTAGCCTGGGGATTCTGTCCTGGGTCCTGTTGGCGCTCCTCAGGTGTCCCTCCCTCCCGGTCTCCTCTGCATCTGTCTGCTGACCACGCCCCATGATGTTACATCCAAGCAGCCCATGCCAGGCATTTCCATTTGGACGTGTGCAGAAAACAGCACATCCCGAACAGAACCAATCTCTCTCTACCCCTGCTGGGGGAAAAAAAAAGTAATTCACCACATGAATCTGCCTGCTTTTCCCCATCTGTGCTGCTGCCCCCTTAGTCTGGGCCGCTGTCGGTGCTCGCAGAGATGGCGACCGTGGCCCTGCGGGTCGTCCTTCCATTTTCTTTTCCACTTAGCAGCCAGAGTGATCCTTCTAAAATGCATATCTGCTCATGTGACTGCCTGTTTAAAATCCTCAAACAGCATCTCTTTTCTCTTAAGAATGTGCCAAACTCCTATCCATGGGTTGAAAGGCCCTTCTTGTGGCTCTCTGCCTCCGTCTCCCCATCTTTCCTCCCAATCTCCCCCCACCCCACCCAGGTCCCAAAGCCTGAGTCCTGCAGTCATGCCGAGTCTGGTTCTCTGCCCTCGCTCCCCGTCAGCCCTGCCATCACCCCCATGCACCTGCTAGCTCCTACTGGCCTTTCAAGCCGGGTCCTGGTGGTCCCTTCCCCTGGGAAGCCCTCCTTACTGGCCCTTTGCTTGCCCCTCTCATATTCCCACTGCTCGTCCTCAGGGGCTGGGCTGTCTTACCTGCTGAGCCTGCAGGACCGGGCCTAGGGCCTGGCTGATGTATTTAACAGTCAAAGGAGCCTTTCTCATCCTCAGCTGTGGCTCAGTGCTCTCTGGAGGAGAATGCCGACAGCCTTGGGTAGACTTCTGGCTGTGCTTGGGGGGGTGGGGGGCTGCTGTGAGTTCAGTTGACCCAGCTGGGGGTTCCCTCCCCTCCCCTCCCCTGCACCCCACAGTGTCTGATGGAATCAGTTTCTCTCCTGGCCGGGCAAGAAAACCACAAAATCTCTCTGGACCACATGTCTCTCTGATGTACTTGGGAAGTCAAAGTGTGCTTTCCTGGAGTTAGCAGCAGTTCCCCTTAATGCATAGTGTTGCCTGTCTCTTAGGAAAGGCACCCTCTTTTTATGTGGAACAGTGATGTGTCCCTTAGGGTACCCAGAAGTACCTGAGAGGACCCTATACCAACCTGTATTTTGATTCAGAAGCTTGACCTTATTTCAACATCCATGAACTGGTTCTATTCTTTAGAAATTATTTGGGATATGTAAAATAGATAGCTAGTGGGAAGTAGCCGCATAGCACAGGGAGATCAGCTCAGTGCTTTGTGTCCATCTAGAGGGGTGGGATAGGGAGGGCGGGAGGGAGACGCAAGAGGGAGGAGATATGGGGATATATTTATATGTATAGCTGATTCACTTTGTTATAAAGCAGAAACTAACAAACCATTTTAAAGCAATAATACCCCAATAAAGATGTTTAAAAAAAAATTATTTGGGATAGAATGTTTGTGGTTTTTGAAGTTGTGTGGCTAAGTGGCCCCTTTTCCATTTTTTGTTCTGTGTGAAGAGGATGAGTTCTCCATCTTCTCTTCCAAAATATGCTTTTAAAAATAGTTTCTCTGAGGTAAAGATTGTCAAAGAGCTTATAGGCAAGTACAGAAAGAAAGGTTTTAAAATCCCTAGAAAGAATTTAATAAATATAAGGACTCAGGGAAGGAGGAAGAGAGTTAAAGGTTGATGTATGTGACTTTTTTTGCTGTCCACCAAAATGAAGAAAATGAGCTTTTAAATACGGTGCCTCACTTTTATGGGCTTGTGACCCTGAACGAATCCTTTTAGTGTAGATGTGGGACCTGTCGTTAGCTTTTCCAACAGTTTACATAGGCGTTCGTTGTTATTATTGGTCATTGTAAAAATTCCAATGAATAGAAAGATCTCATGGGAAAAATCAATTTGCTTTCCCCCCTGTGTATTTGTTAATTTATAGCACCTTCCATTTTCCTTTTATTTTTAAAAGTAGAAATGCCTTTCATCATGCTAGGTGTGCTCCTTATTCACACCTAGCAGGTGTGAATAAGGGAAGCCAGGGAAGAAGTTCCCTTCCTTTCTCCCTTAGCTTTGTAATTGGAAATTTGGTAACTGTACTAAATTTTAAGTTTTGGCACTCGTGTGGAGCAGCCATCCGTCTGCTGGCGAGACACACTGCCCGGGGCTTTTCAAGAAATCCCTTAATAGTCCTGAACACTAATAATATTTATATACATTGAGATGAGGCAAAATTTACAGCGGGCTTCTGGGGCTGGCTCCAGGACTCTCTAATCCTGAACTTCCGCGGGCTCCCCTGCCTCCCTCCCAGAGTCCTCTCAGGTCGTGCTGCAGCCAGGGGAACCCTGGCTTCCATCCCTGGGGTTTGTCCTCCAGCAAATAGTCACCTTTCTCTCCCTCTCCCCATCACACCCCTTTTTTTATTCCCCCAAAGCATTTGATACATGTTTGTGCACAGTTGCATCATGTGATGTAGAAGATTTGTGATCCCTTTAAGAGGAATTGTTCCATCTTTAAAGAATAGGATTTTACCTAATTTAAGCTTTACTGAAATTCCTTCTGAAGTAGCTCCTATTGCTGAAACAAAACCCTAATTCCCTAGCCTGTGTGCTGCTTGTTGCAAGAACAGACTGACGGTGCAATTCTAGTAATGCACCTCCGGAGGGGGCGGTGGGGGGGGCGGTTTGCAATGGACCACTGCCCAGAGATGCTGTTTCAGTGGAATGGGGAATGGAATGCAAAACATATCTACGGATATTTTGTCAGTTTTTTTTTTTTTTCTTTCTCGTACTGGAAATGCCCAACATTTATGTTTGAGTCTAAGCAAGTGCACAGGGGCATTTTTCTATTCTTTTAAATGCTCTTAGTTTTTAATACTACATTAATAGCTTTTTAATATTGATGTCTGCTACTCGTCATTTTGTATAGCATTTTATTTAAATTGTAAGCAAGGAAAGAAGGGTTTTACAAGTAGATATTGTTCCCAGTTAGTCTCTGATGATGATCGTAAGATTCTTAATCAATTTTCCTTCCTCCAAACACAAAGCCTGGTGGTGGCTGATGGCTAATGAGCAGCTCCGGGGACTTCAGTGCTCTGAGTGGGGTGTGTGCTCAATCGGCCGGTTTGTGATGTGACACCGTGAGCATGGTTTCTACAGCTAGTTTCATTTTAACTATATGAACCTCACAGATCTATTATATTACATGAACTTTGTAGGGACAACATAATATTTCTCCTCAGGCTTCATCCCTCTTCTTTTAGCTCTGCCCCCTCTGGTCATCATAAGCCTCTGTGTTGCTGCCAGATGACCTTTCTAATATGAAAATTAGACCATATTGCTCTCCTGCCCAAAAGCTTCAGTGATGCCCATTGTCCACCAAAGAGCCGAAACCCCTCAGACAGGCCTACAATGCTTCTTTGAGCTGACCCCTCCTCTCTCCCAGCATCGCCTGTTACTGGACCCCTGCCATCTTCACGAGCACCCAGTTCTCCCACCCCAGCAACTCAGTTGCTTTTACACACATTTACATGTGATTTCATCTGTGTTATTCTTATCCTCCTCAGCTTTCAGCTTTCAGCTCCAGCCTCCACACCTCTGTGAAGCTTTCCCGGGAACCCAGGTGCCCAGGGCAGGCTGTGCACCACTACACACTCCTATTCTTACCTGGTGTATTGTCCATCTCTTAAGAACAGGGTCTGGCAGACAGGTGCAGCACACATTCAATAAATAGTTGCTAAGTGGATGATTAAATGAAGGATAGGCAGACTTAAGTTCTCTTGTTTTTAGTTTAAAAACTTGAACTTAAGGGTTTGCAATTTTATTGTTTCTTTAGATCTTGGGCATTGAAGTTACTTCTGTAATGGATATATTTGAACTTAAATAGTCATTTAATCTATGTGATTATTAGATTAAGTGTGAGATTTGAGAGTAAAGTGTGTGTGGTGTGTGTGTGTGCATTTACTGCAAATACACTAAGCTTGTACATTCAGATTGGTGTTATCAACTTCAAGATGATCCCCTTGGTAGACTGTATACGTATCCCAACATCTTAGGAGCTCCTACAACAACATACCTTCTTGGTGTGACTAGAGATCTTTACTCCTTGTAATCTGTTGGGTAGATTAGTTTTTGGAAACAGGCAGAAATCATTGAGAGGCAATTCTGGTAAACAAAAATGACATAGACCAACAGGAACAGTCTTCTTCTTTGCTTATATTATACATTGGCTCCGAAGACACTTCTCAGTTGGGATTTGTTCAGTTGCATCTAACAAATAGCAGGTGTTTAAACAAGACACAAGTTTATTTCTTATTCATGTAAAGAAGTCTAGAGGTAAGCAGTCCAGGGTTAGCCTACTGGCTACGCAGTCATGAAGGACCAAGTTCCTTTTATCATGCTCCACTGTTCTTTTTTTTTTTTTTTAATAGATTTTAATGAGTTGTTTTTTAAATTTATTTATTTATTTATTTATTTATTTATTTATTTATTTATTTATTTATGGCTGCTTTGGGTCTTCGTTGCTGCATGTGGGCTTTCTCTAGTTGCGTCAAGTGGGGACTACTCTTTGTTGCGGTGCGTGGGCTTCTCATTGTGGTGGCTTCTCTTGTTGCGGAGCATGGGCTCTAGGCGCGTGGGCTTCAGTAGCTGTGGTACGTGGGCTCAGTTGTTGTGGCTTGTGGGCTCAGTAGTTGTGGTGCATGGGCTTAGTTGCTCCGTGGCATGTGGGATCTTCCCGGACCAGGGCTCGAACCCGTGTCCCCTGCATTGGCAGGTGGATTCTTAACCACTGCACCACTAGGGAAGCCCCTCCACTGTTCTTAATGGGTCACCTCATGGCCCAAGATGGCTGCTTCAGCTTCAGGCATTACACCTGCATTCCAGCCAGCAATGAGGAGGAAAGATGTACCCCCTCTGTTTTAAGGACTCTTCTGGGAAGTTCCACCCCAAAAGTTTTCTAGCGTCTCACTGGCTAGAACTTAGGTCACTTCTAGCTACAAGAGAGGCTGGGAGATATAATATGTAGCTGGGTGGCAAAATGGCCAATTAAAAATCAAGGTTTTATTACCAAAATAGATAAGAATAAATAATGGAAGGCCACCTCTTTGTCTCAGCCAAAAATGATCAGAGAAGAAACTTGCAAAATTATTTTAAGCCTGACAGTATCATGAGAATTTGTCTGTTTCTTCTGAGGTGATAGTATTCATTTGAATGTCCAGGTTCTGATACCTGTTTTTAAATGCACCTCTTGGCAGTAAAATATGTACTCCTCCATACAGCTAGTGGATGTGTAAATTGGTACCAACTTCCCAGAGGACAGTTTGCACCGGCAAGGCTAACTCTGGAAATTGATTCTACTGAAATAATTAAGAATTCTCATGAAGAGTGAGTGCTCATTGTACTAATAAAATGTTGGCAATAAATGAAATGTCTAATAGTAGGAGACTGATTATAACTTACGATACACTATGTTATGGCATGCAACGCAGCTGTTAAATTATTGTCAAATTCACAGTATGTTATGCCAAAAAATGCTTTCAGAATGACTTGATCCTTTTTTATAGATATTTATATTTATATGAGCATGCACATGCATAGGAAATGATCTGGGAGGGTCTCCATGGAGGTACTGATAAGAGGACATTGTGGTCAAGTGGACTAGATATTCTATGTATTTTCTTATCTATGATCTCTGAGTTTTTCATCTTTTTTTTATTATAAAGAAAATAATAGAATCTTCACTAAATAATGCATGTCAGAGTCAATAATATACATATTTAAATAATTTTGTGTTGTTTTCCAACTCAAGGAAAAAGTAGGAAGTATATAATGCAAACCAGATTTCATATTTTGTTGACTTATACTTTATTTGCTAGTAAGGCGAACAGCCCCTAGAGTGTGATCCTTACAGCATCGTTATGGAAATAAATGCCAGCTCATCTATTTGGGACAAAAATTGTGGATCTCTTGTTTTTAGACACTGCTTTCACTTAACTTTAGCATAGAGGGGCTCAGAGTAGATAGTTTGTAATATCCTATGGTCCTCTGGGCTCGAGACACTGCCCACCCACCCACTTTCTTATATTTGAGAATTACCATCAGACATGGGGACTTCTCTGTGGTATATTAGGTTGAGATATCATTGTTTATTTGGGGTAAGACCTTTGATATGATACAAGCATGCACAAACTTTTCTAAAGCTATTTTGTCAGCCTGAATGGTATCATCTTTAGCATATTCTAGCTTAATCATTTCAAAAATAAATGAGCATTTCTGCACACTAAGGCTTTTCAAGATATTTCAATAAGGAACATACACAAAATGCAGATTAAGTAGCGCATATAATGCCTTCTAAGGTAATAATAAACTGTATTGTCCACATAGGGCTTCCACGGTGTCACGCATGCCACAGGTAACCTTCCAAGATGGGTATTATTACCCCATTCTGTAGATGAGAAAAGAGAGGATCAAGGTCAAAGATGGTAAGGACTCCTCCAAGACCAAACATAGTCAAATAGGAGAGGCTAGATATTAAACCCTGCTCACCTGACTCCAAACGCAGAGTATTTGCTCCCTGCCTTAATGAAATTCTCAATATGTAATACTGTTGATTCAAGTCCAACGCCCAGTGACGTTCCATTTGGGGATCGCGTGTGTGGTTGGTGGGTTGGATTGTGCCAGGTGGAGCGATCTGGCTCTTAGCCGACCTCACACCCTGCCTGTCACCCACAGTGTGCCCGAGCGCGTGTGGGAAGCGGGCGTGCACGGAGAACCACGAGTGCTGCCACCCCGAGTGCCTGGGCAGCTGCAGCGCTCCCGACAACGACACGGCCTGCGTGGCCTGCCGCCACTACTACTATGCCGGTGTCTGTGTGCCCAGCTGCCCGCCCAACACCTACCGCTTCGAGGGCTGGCGTTGCGTGGACCGTGACTTCTGCGCCAACATCCCCAACGCTGAGAGCAGCGATTCCGAGGGCTTCGTGATCCACGACGGCGAGTGCATGCAGGAGTGCCCGTCGGGCTTCATCCGCAACGGCAGCCAGAGGTCAGTGTTGGGGCCCGGGGGGCAGAAAGGTTGGTGCTGCCAGTGGCTCCGTCCGGGTGGGACCCTGGGGAGGTTAAGGGAGAGGGGCCACCGCAGAGGGCTGGTATAACTTCAGCTTCTGATGACTCTAAGAGCGATGGGGAGTTTTTTTGGTTTGGAAGCCTACTGCCTGGCCGTTTGGAATTAAGAACCTGATTTGTGGGCTCAGGTCCCCGGAGGTCACTGACCCCCTGTGCACATGCAGGGCTGCCACCCCAGCAGCAGGCCGGTGGGGGAGACTGTAGGTTGAGGTTTTCTCACCCCCAATGCTACTCAACACTAGACCAGTGAAGGCTTTGGGAGTGCGGGAAGGAAGACACGGCAAGCCCACCAGCATCCTTAAGGCAGTGAGCAGGCCTCCAAAGTCTCTTAGCACTGGCTCCTGTCCTGCCTGAGCTAGCTGCCGCTACGAGCAAGCAGTGTGTTCCATCAGCACCTCTTACACACACACGCACCCTTCACCCTCCCTCAGTTTTCTCTGTCTCTCTCATTTTGCTTCCTGAACATTGAGATTTCTCTTGGGAAGGAAAGAAGTTCCTTACGGCAAACAGCATCCCTCTCGTGCATGCCAGCTGGACTTCTGTGAATTTGTCATTGGTTTTAAGTTTTTGAAAGAGCAATGCCAGAATTGTTACAAAATACAGGACTATAACCCTGGAAGCAAGAGGAGACTAGAGATTTGGGGATGCTGTTCCCTCCTCTGGAGCAGAGCAGAGAACTCTCAGGAGAGAGTAGTTCTGTTGTAATGGACTAAATGCCTACTTCATGATCAGCACCAGAGGATCCTTACGTTTCGAGGTTCTTCAAAATAAAACTATTCTACAAATATAAAATACCACTGGAAAAGGAAACATTCATTTTGAGTATAACGTGTAACTTCCCTTCTGTTTCTGCAAACCTCATCAAGCAAGTCTTGGTAAAGGGGAATCTGTTTCTGGTGTAATATTTGGAGATGTTGCTCCTTCCTTAGGCTTAACTTCAAATCAAAAGTAAAGCTCACATTATTTCATAAAATTAAATGTAGAGCTTTCTACCTGTCATCATTTCTGTAACCATTATTATAGTAAAAGTTACTTTAAATACTTTAAAATGGTAAATGTGCCAAGGGTGCCAGTGAACTGGAGAGTAT